>NC_080789.1:128913329-130188680 GCF_028018385.1 Neofelis nebulosa
GCTGTCTGTAAGGAGTCACCTTCTCCCCTTGTGTGTGACCTTCATCTCCCCTTCTTACGCTCCGTGGGTCAAACAGGGTTACAACACGCCGGGGCCTCGTACCCTGAGTGATTTCAGAGTGTTCTGTGCTTACACACGCTCGCATCATCTCTGCTGCCCACACGTGTTGCCACAGCCGCCGCACTGATCCAGGCCCTGGTCAGTCTCTCTTGGACCAGGCAGTAGCCCCCAGCTGGTGTTCTTGTCTCTAGTCTTGGAGTTGAGATTGGAGCTGGACCTGTGATTAACCAGACTTCCTCCGTCTTGTGTCTCCCTCCTAGTCCACCTTGCCCTGAACTGCCAGAGGACTCTTCTGGGGGCAGAGCTCCAGTTATTTCACACCCCTCAATTGCCACCCCACCCCCACTTTTGCCCTAGAATAAAACCCAGTCTCCTTAACACAGCACATACCGACCTTGTGACCCGGCCTCAGCCTCCCTTCCACACGTACTTCTCCTTCAGGGATCGTTTTCTAGCCTAACTGAATTTCCTTTTGTGTTTTCCATCTGGGGTGTCCCACTCCATCTCCGAATCTGTCTTCGAGCCCTTCTTGGCCATCAAGAGCAGCTTCAGGGCCACCTCCTTCAGGTCTCTTCTGCATCTTCCCTGGAGATGTGGTTCGTGCAGGTGCCTTGCCCTACAACCTCGGCTGCCAAGGAGCTTATATCATGTGACCCCTGACTCAGGGGTAACCAGTCCACAGTGTGGCCAGGGGCTGGGATCCAGCTAGAAGAGAAAATCTGGAGCCATCAGTTCTTCGTTCTCTTCCTTTTGCTGAGATCGAGCTAAGAACCAGAAGAGGTGAGAATCTCAACTGAGTAGTTATGAGGCGCAGTGGGTCTGTGACCATTCCAGGCCACCTGGAGAGGGCAGAAGAGAAGAGAAGGTCGGGTTCCTGGATGGCTCAGTCAGTTAAGCGTCCATCTCTTGATTTCAGCTCAGGTCATGATCTCATGGATTGTGAGTTTGAGCCCTGCATCAGGCTCTGTGCTGACAGCAGGGAGCCTACTTGGGATTTTCTCTCTCCCTCTCTCTCTGCCTTCTCCCCTGCTCATGTTCACTTGCTCTCTCTCAAAACTAAATACACTTAAAAAAGAAGAAGAAGAAGAAGAAGAAGAAGAAGAAGAAGAAGAAGAAGAAGAAGAAGAAGAAGAAAAGAGAAAGTGTGAGTAAGAGAAGGGAGCCAGGTGGTGGCAGGTCAGAGAGAAGCCGACTGGGGATTAGTGGAGTCATGGTCAATGGCACTGCATTCACGTGAAATCTACAGACTCTTGCCGTTTTGCCCAGAGCTGCCCTGAGCCCAGAACCATGTTCTCCTGCAGCTTCCATGCCCTCTGGCTCCCATCCTTGTATTCTGACACATCGCTGTATCCCTTATGGCCCCTCAGGTCCTTATCAGTAACCAGAGGGTGGATTAAAACCCTCCAGCTGGGGTGTGTGTATCTTATTATGATACCTCCCTTTCTACCATATTTGGTAGTATACCTTATCTCCCCAACTAAAAATTTGAAACATGAAGGCAAGAAGTTTGTCATCTTCACCTTAAACCCCGCCCAGGCACTGGCCCTACACTTGCCGTATGATAGATTCAATGAACAAGTCACTGAACGATTGAATAAATAAAATTTTTTCCAAGTCTAAATAACCAGTGTTTTTTGCACTTCCTACATAGGTTGTCTGTGCCCTGATCAATTATTTCCTTTGCTGTGGCTTCTAAGAACATTGCAGCTCACACAGACACACACACACACACACACACACACACACACGCACATATATGCACACACGCAGTAAGAGAACTTGAAGAGCTCTTTCTCTAAGGAGTAAGAAGCATGGTCCTACCATAAGGGTATTAACCATTCAGGTAGTTTTTGTTACATTTAATGTATTCACTCTCATTCCCTCCTGTGTATAACCAAAGACTGGGAACCACCTCTCCCTTTCTAAAATCTTTTTTGCATTCCAGCTTTTTAAAAGGACAGCAATTTTGTTAATTTTTTTTAACTTTTCCTGGTTCATGAGTCTAATCATTGTTCCTTGCATTTTTCCTTGCCATGGCAGAGTTGAGAAAGGACAGTAATACTGCATGATGTTGTTTCATGTTTTCTTACCAGTTGGAAGGAAAGCCATATGTACATAATTTTGGGTCTTTGCAGTTCTGTTCTATAAAATTAATACAAAACTGAATTTACAAAAGCTACATTCAATTTTTCTCAGACTGGTCTAGTGTAGGTGCGTTTATTTATTTATTCTTTGGTGGATTCAGAGAAGAAAAAAAAATCAATTCTTACCTGATCAGAAACGTAAGTACTAGAAGCCTTTGGATTTCAGTGTATCGCTCGGATGTTATAATGTGGCAAACGCTCCTGAGAAAAGGTGGGTAGCATGATGACAGTTCAAACATGTTACGTGCATAGCCCTGGGTGATGATGCCCATTGTTTGGCTTTATGTGACACTAAAGTAAAAGCTTTGCGGGGCACCTGGGTGGCTCGGTTGGTTAAGCGTCTGACTTCGGCTCAGGTCATGATCTCACGGCCCCTGAGTTCGAGCCCCGCGTCGGGCTCTGTGCTGACAGCTCAGAGCCTGGAGCCTGTTTCAGATTCTGTGTCTCCCTCTCTCTGACCCTCCCCTGTTCATGCTCTGTCTCTCTCTGTCTCAAAAATAAATAAACGTTAAAAAAAAATTAAAAAAAATAAAGTAAAAGCTTTGGAAGAATGAAGGTCACTAGGTGGAGATGAAAACAGGAGAGGAGGGAAGGAGCCCCGCTGTTCTCATTAGTTGGATGCTTCATGCTTCAGTTGACATTTTGTTTTGTTTTGTTGTTTTGTTTGCACCCAAGTAAAGTAGAATAAACTCATGGGAAATGAGAGGTTTCCTAGAAAAATAAAAAGACCGCCCACCTGTTTTCTTCTCTGTAGGTATGGTCTTTATTTAAATTCTGACCATACACACCCAAACACTATTCTGTCATCAGACTAGCTTCAGACACAGGAAGTGCATAATACATGCACATTTCCAATGGAACAGTTCTTAGAAGTGACTTTCATTTAAAAAGTAAGGCAAGCGGGGTGCCTGGGTGGCTCAGTCGGTTAAGCGTCCGACTTCAGCTCAGGTCACGATCTCACGGTCCGTGAGTTCTAGCCCCGCATCGGGCTCTGGGCTGATGGCTCAGAGCCTGGAGCCTGCTTCTGATCCTGTGTCTCCCTCTCTCTGCCCCTCCCCCATTCATGCTCTGTCTCTCTCTGTCTCAAAAATAAATAAAAACGTTAAAAAAAATTTAAAAAAATTAAAAAAATAAAAAGTAAGGCAAGTTATTGTGTTTTATTGACATTGTTTTATAAAGAAAGCCTGGAGCAGTCTCACGATAACAATGTGGTGAAGGGGAAGGGCCAACTTAGTAATTGGTTAACTCTAGAGTTTTCTGCACCATAGACTGTCTGAAAATGTGCTCCTTGTCACAGAAATGCTTGCAAATTGCATTCAGACTTTGCAATGAGATGGGAAGTGAATGACAAGAGAGAACACTTAGAGATTATTTTATAAGAATTATTTTCTTTGAGGGGCTCAGTCCATTAAGCATCTGACTTCCGCTGAGGTCATGATCTCACTGTTCGTGGGTTCGAGCCCCACGTCGGGCTCTGTGCTGACAGCTCAGAGCCTGGAGCCTGCTTCGGAATCTGTGTCTCCCTCTCTCTGCCCCTCCCCCACTTGTGCCGTGTCTCTCTCAAAAATAAACATTAAAAAAAATTTTTTTTAGAGAATTATTTCCTTTGAGTGTGTCGTGTACTTTTCCGAGGAGCACATTCACACAGAAGCCTGTGGGGAGGGGATTGGTGATGTTTCTAAAGTTTAAATCTCAAGATGATTAATGATAAGGCGTGGACGGTAATGATGGTGCTGTTGGAATCTGGGCACAAGACCGGCAGTTGGCCTGCGGCTCTGGTTCCCACAGCGTCCAGCAGACCTTCATGCTGTCTCACAAGTGGGGCATCTTGTCGACTCTGTATGTGAGGACGTCTATAAGAAGGTGTCATAAGGATGCACCACTGCTCATGGCCACACTCTCGGCCGGCTCCCTCCTGGTTCCTAGGGCTCTGCTGGAAGCCCCGCCCACCTCGTCCATGCCCCGCCCACCTGCCTACCCCTCCTCCTAGCAATGACCTTGCACCGAAAAGAGAGGCCACCAGGGGACGCTGACCCTCCTGATGTGCCTGTTGTGGTCCCTCCCCCCCCCCCCAGGAGCCCCTCCTCAAGCACAGGGTCCCACCTCTTACCTCCTCTTCAGGCCTCCCTCACTCTGTAGTTCTCCTCCCGCTCCCCTCAGCTCCCAAAACCCCAGACTTTAGAGAAGCCCTTGATAACCCACCTTCCTCCTTCAGCTTCTACTCGCATCTGCATCCTCCTCCGAACAGGACAGGTCTGCAGGGGAGGTGAGGTGGGAAATTCATGTTCATCCTGCACCTGTTACGCACCCGGAGGCACCACTGGGCTTCATATATGTGTGTGTTGTGATCTAAGCATCACAGCAACCATATTATGAGATGGGCGTCATTCATACCCATTTGAAAGTTAAACAACCTGAATCCCAAGGTCACTCAACTAGAAGGTGGTAGAAGAAAGACTGAAATGTCGATTGAGTGACTCCACTGCTCCATGTTCTGTTGTCATGGTGGCTCCGCTTAGGGAGATGTACATGTTCACGGATAAACCTAATTAGGGGCGCCTGGGTGGCTCAGTCGGTTAAGCATCCGACTTCGGCCCACGTCATGATCTCACAGTGTGTGGGTGCGAGCCCCGCGTCGGGCTCTTTGCTGATGGCAGAGCCTAGAGCCTGCTTCGGATTCTCCCTCCGAATCCGAAGGTGGCTCCCTCTCTCTCTGCCCCTCCCCTGCTCACGCTCTGTCTCTCTCTCTCTCTCTCCTTCAAAAATAAAAATAAAACATTAAAAAAAAAAACCTAATCCAGGGCACAGTGAGATCAGTGCTGGAGAAAGATACACGTAGCGTCTAGAGGTTGGGGTGTGATCAAGAACGTCTCCACAGAAGAGGTGGCCTGTAGGGCACATCTTGGATGACGCGTGGGACATGCAGGTAGAGACTGTGGAGAAGAGACATGAGCACGTGTGGAAGCACAGAGCCAGGCAGTCCCACGTGGCCAGAAGGTGAGAGCCAATTGTCAGGAAGTCCAGCATCTCTTCCGAGGTAGGCGTGGTGAACTAGGAGGGGAACAGAAGTCAGGACTGCAAGAATTCCTTTCGGTCTCTTACTAACGGGATGCCTGTGGACAAGTCACTTAGCCTCACTCGGAAAGCAGAGAGGGTTCTTCCTTCACAGGACTGTTGTAAACAGTAAGTGAAATAATGTGTATAGAAGAACTATGTACATTCTAAAGCACTGAACTCTACCTGTCACAGGATGAGAAGCATAGTAATTGGGGTCTGCATTGGTCTGTAATTGTTGCTGCCATCATTAATTTACCAAGTGGTGGAGATCCGTTGAAGGTCTCTGGGCTGAGAAGGGATGTGACTGGAGTGCCTTTAGAAAAGTCCACGTATCCGTAAACGAAGTGGGAAAAAGGTGGTCAGGCTGGAGCACAGTTAAGGCAAGGGGTAAGGCAGGGTAATGCAGGGTGGGGGCAGAGAAGGAGGAGACGACGATGCTGGAAATGTTGTTGGGAAGGAGACTGGCCAGTCCTGGCAGGGAATGAATGCGCAGAATAATAGAAAGGAAAAATGATGGTGTCCTGGAAGCAAAGCTGGGTCTTGGGCAGAATGGGGTAGGGGGTGTTAGATGGAAGAGGAAGTAAGTGATGGTGTTGATGCGCCTGTGGGGCATCCAGGTGGAGGTGTCTGGAAGGCAGAGGAATTGCAGACATGGGGCAGACAGGAAGGCCACCGTGGAGGGGAGTCAGTGAGGAGAGAGCCCAGAAACTACTACGGAGGCAGCTGAAGGCAGCCCCTTAGGAACTGTTTCATCCGGAGGTGGGAGGAGATAAAAAAAAAAAAAAACAAAACAAAAACAAAAACGCACTTGCAGAGGAAAAAGCCAGCTGACTCTGGAGAGACCAGAGCCCAGGAGCACGAATGCCAAGCAGGAGGGGTTCCTGGGCGGGGGCGACGAACAGTGTTGACCATTGTGAAGAGGTCAGCGAGGAGGAAGGCTGAGAAGTGGTCACGGGTTCGCAGATTATACAGTTGTCCATTGACATTAACGAGCGCAATGTGTGTTGTAAGTAAAAGCCACATCGCTGGGCGTTGGGTGGAGGGAGAGGAGGCCTTCGCTTTTGGGGGTAATGGCATTAAGGTCATGTTTCGGTGTTATTTTTCTAGATGAGGAAGAGACGGGTGTATTTGTTGGTTGTGGAGGAAAAGCCTGTAGAGAAAGATGATGGACGGAGGCAAGATTAGTTGGCTGTGCAAGTCTTGCTGTATGACACGCAGAAGGTAGGCTAGAGGCTTGGGCTGACTGTGGAGGAGACGGGGGACAGAAGGGACAAGAGAAGAGGGAAGACAGGAGGGTTGGCCCCAGCAGTTTCGGTAACACATGATGAAGTTTTAGGGTGACAGTGGGGTGGTCCGGAGCCGGCCACCAAGAAAGAATTCTTGAAGACGTCTTTGGTGCGAAAAAGGTGATTTTATTAAAGCACAGAACAGGACCCGTGGGCAGGAAGAGCTGCACTGGGGTTGTGACAGGTAACTGATTATATACCCTCAGGTTGGGAGGGGTTCAGGGATGGAGTAAGTCTCTGAGGAATTTTGGAAGCAAGGTTTCCAGGACCTTGAGGGGCCAGCTGTTGCTAGGGAAATATCATTTATTACTATTTATAAAACCTCAGTCTTGAGACCCTACAGATGTTTATCAGGGGCCCATAAGCTTGGGGCATGATTGCCAGCATGCAGCTTGGGGCAGTTGAGATAAAGGAAGTTGATTTATAGCATCCTGGAGGTTGGGATAATGTTAAACTAAGGTTCTCTTTTGCCCCCAGCAAAGTGTCATCCTTGAGGCAGCTGAGCTCCTAGAGGGAGGCCACTCTGCCGGTCTCAAGGACTTGTCAATGGGCTGTAGGCAGTAAGGGAATTTAATTTTCTATTTGCCTTAGTTTCCCATATTACAGTGGCAAGCACTTAAGCCCCTTTCCTTTGTTCTTGGGTAGCTGGGAGCGTCCAAGGAATATCACACAGAGTTTGAGAAGAACAGAGAAAGTTTGAAAAACCACTATTGCAGAGAATGTGGGAGAGGCATCCGGAGAAGACCTAGCCAGTCCCGTCCCCTTCTGTCCCTCCCCCGTCCCCAGCCCATCACACCGCGTCCTGGAATTACAGAAATCTAGCAGCGCTAATACAGGAAGATGGGCCTGAGGTCATGACCGCTCCCCCAACCCCACGCAGACACTTGTATTTCATTTACACATGAGACTTAGAGTAACTTCGACCCTTAACATAACTCCCTCCTCCCGTATTTCTTTGGTCATGTCAGCAGGCAGAGGTCTGGCCTTTGCTCTGTGTCGGGAAGTGTGTTCGGTCCCTCAGCAGACAGGTGTCCGTGTCATGCTGGTCACAGCGTGTGTCCAATCGGCTGGACAGGCCACACCCCCTTCTAGTAAACCTTCCCCAGGCATCACCCGTCTGTGCCCCCCACCTGGCAGCCACAGCAGATAGACCCCAGATGTCTGGCCAGTGACCAAGTTCTCTGGCACAAAAAAGGAAGGGGAGGGTGGGGAGGAGAGGTGGGGAGGGGACTGAGACGCATCTCCCACTGAAAGGCAAGATATGCCAGAGACCATGAGAAGGCTGCGTGCCTGTTAGAGGGGGGGGTGAGGGAGAGAGGAAAGGAGACAGGAGGGGCGGGCAGGAGAGACAGCCAGTGGCCCCTGAGAGCTGGGGTGCAGTGGGGTCTGGAGCCTCCCAAGTTCCAGCCAGTCCCCATGAGGGCATCAGTCTGATTCCCCCTTCACCTTTTAGCAGCCGCCCTTTTCCCTTGGTCTAGCTTGAGGAGATTTCTCTTCCTTCCAGCCGGAGGAGCCTTTGCAAAAATCTCAGCCTTCCCATCTTACAGCGGCTATTCCCGAGGCCTGGAAAGCTGCATGTGGATCTCACCCTGCTCTTCCTCAGCCCTCGTGAAGACAAGTCTCTCTTTGCCCTGTCACACTTGAGACACCCTTCTCTGCGTATTTGCAAGTTCTTTGTTTCCCCCCACTGCGTGAAACCCAGGCAGGCAGCCGGCAGCATTGTTTAGATGAAGGGCAGTGGAGAAAGGGAAGTAAAGGTCTCAGAAAGTTCACTCCCGTTGAAAACCACACGATAGGAGCAGCGAATGATGTTCTGTAGTTGGGGGTGAAGAGATGAAAACAGAAGCGTTGCCTTTGACTTTCCATCTCTGAGTGCAGCGGGGTGCGGGGGGGTGGGGGAGGAGATCAGGGAAGCAGAGTGCTCCTTGCTGGGCGTGGGGTGCTCCTGGGGGACGCGGGGTGTCGGAACTCTGTGCAGACCAAGGAGGTGACAGGCGGAAGACATCAGTCTTCTGTGAAATCAAAGGAAGAGACCAGACTGAGCAGAGCTGGGAGTGAACAGAGACAGATACTTGGATGCTGGTGCCTCGCCACAGGTTGTAGGGGTACAGAGAGGCAATGGTGGTTGAAACAGCACTGCATGTGGGTCCAGTTACCTTCAGCGGAGGTCACCGAAGACAGAGGAGTCCTGACTTTGGGCCTCTGGCTCCCGCGGGCCCTACAGCGGGGCTTGTGTTTCATGGAGTGCACACCAGTCATCCGAGACCTGTAACCAGTGATGTTCAGGAGGTATGGAGAGCATCTGGCTCTCGGCCACCTTGGTTGTGCGCGCTCCAGCCAGCCTCCCCGAGCCTTCACGTCCGTTGGGCTTCTGTGGCCTCACTTGTAGAAGAAGAGAGACGTGGACTAGTTGATCCTTTGAGCTCTAAAACTCCCCTATGCTAGAACCCTTTCGGATAAGCTTATTCCCCACTGGAAAGTTTCTGATCCAGGGTTAAAAGGAACCCTGGAGTTGGCATAAAGACTGCCCACTCAGGGCAGGGCTGTGGTGCCTGACAGCCGTGGACTGTTGGGGGGGGGGGAGCCCCCAGCCGACCATGGGGGAAACCTCAAGCCCTGGGCAGGCTATGCGGTGACCCGAGTGCCAGGGCGGATCACTGCTTTTGAGGAATCACTCTTTCAATCCGCACGAGTGTGCACTTTCATTGGTAAGGTGCTATCACTCCCACTTCGGTTACTTTGTGTCTTAAGGATGTTTTTGCACCTTAAGGATGACTTAGCACCTTGACATCTTGCGACTGTCACCAGAGCCATTAGGTGAACACGGGTTCAGGCTTTGCGATCAAAACAGCGTGTGGAGCACAGTCGAACTGCAGATGCTGTCACAGGGTAGCCTTCTGAGTGGGGCCACCCCGTCCTTCTGCACCCAGGAGCTGGGTGTGACGGAGGCACAGCACCTCCACTCCACTCAAGGGTGTCTCATCCCAAAATTCTCGACATAAGCTGTGCACCCCGCAGGCACAGACCGGATGCCACGTGGCAGCTTCCACCGAAGGAAGGGGGTTCAGTACTGTTGGGCTCTTGTTAGTAATTCTTGTCCAGGCTGCACACTTAACTCCCTTTGCTCTGCTGCTGTGTGGTGTCTGGAGTTAAGCCAGATTTTGCCAGATGAAGGAGGCGTGCATAACGGGATCAAAGGGTATCTCTTGCTTTGTTTATGTAAAGAGATGAATTGTCGTCTACTCCTTTCCCTCATGTGGACTTCCTTTCCCAAAACGTTACCCCCATCCATAGGCACACGCTGGGCAGTGAAAAGCTTGCTCACAAATGGGACTTAGGAAAGCTTTTTGTTAAAAACCCAAATAACATCCTGTGTCAAAACAAATGTGACAATGGGCTATTATTCCTGTCCCCATAATAGCATGTTGTCACATCTTTGCGCCCTGCCGTGAATGGGGGAGGGGAGGAGCCGCGGTGGGGGAGGGGGGGTGGGGGGGGAGGAGGCGTGCCAAAACGTGGAGAAGCACTTCCTGGTTTCCTTAGATTTACTGCCCCTTCGGGAGGTAACTCAGAAGTCCATTTCTGCAGGTGCCCGGCCACAGCCTCGCGTTCACTTCCAGAGGAGAGCTCTGCGGTTGCCTGAGAACACCAGCTACAGTGACCTGACGGCTTTCCTCACTGCCGCCAGCTCCCCGTCCGAGGTGGACAGCTTTCCCTACTTGCGAGGACTAGACGGGAATGGAACAGGTAATCTGAGTCTCTCCCCTGCTCAGCTGGGGCTTCCGTGTTTGGGTTTTTCCGTGGGGCGGGGAGGATTCATACCAAATGAAAGAACTGAAGCCGGAAAGTTCAAGTGTGCTGAAACTGTGTTAGTTAAGGAATCCGGTCTACACCACTGCGGTGTATTTTAATGACTTTGTCTCCTTCAGTCATTCTGCCTCCTGTACCTTCTGAGCTCCCCTCTGGTAGACTTCAGAGACGTGCTTTCCACTGAAATGGTTGTGTTTGTGTTTTTCCAAGGGTAAGGTCCGAGTGAGGGGCTCTCTGCCCCTTGTCCCCACTGGCCCCTGGAGCCTGCAGGATGCACCCCGCCCACCCACGTGTCACAGTGGGGAGGGGAGGTGGCACTGGTCTGGTGCCGAGAGTGGGGACGAGGGGGCTGCCATTTCTAGGATCGGGAGCATTTCGGAATGGGAGCCTCTGCTCGCCTCCGTCTGTACACATCCAGCGTGTTCTCACCTCTGCCCATCCTCCGTGCTGTTCCCTCTGCCTGGACTTGACAAACAGTGGCCAGGCTTTGAAGTTGACTTGAATCCTCTCCTGACAGACCTCTGCGTGAGCTCCGTCAGTGTCACCCTATGCCCGCATGACACACAGAGCTAAAAAAAATCAGAGACACCAAAAACCACCAGCTGGAAAATATGTAATAATTCCTTGTCAGTAAAAGACTGGTTCTCAGCCAACAGTGCACTGGGCACTAACATGGCCCCTGGTCCTAGTGAATGGAAAGCAGCAGACTCTGAAGTCCTGAATCATTTCTTGTATCCCCTCTTGTTTTCCCCACACTTCTGACGTGAAAACCAGAGGCTGTTCTGGGTTAAATCCTGCTAGGTGAGGAGGTGACTGTGTTTCCCAGAAACGCTTTTATTGAATTTCACTGAACTGTCCAGGGCTTTGCATAAGCGGATCTTGGGTCCTTCTGAAAAAGCTTTTTACACCTGCAGCATCTGATCCATTCTGTAGAATGCTGGCAGATTTCTGGGGACCGATCAAGATGACCTGGTGATTTGTTACTCGCTTTTGTGGCACCTGTCCGTCTGTGGAACCTGCCTTCACAAATGTTTCTTCATACTTTAATTTTTGTATGAAGGTGCAATTAATGCGTCTATAATTGGCCATCAGGTAAAAATGTGTGGTAGCCACCCTGAGTAAGCATTACTGGGAGAGAATGTTGACTTACAGGCCTAGGAGAAAGTAGTATTTCAGGGAACAGGAAAACGTACGATTTGAGACCATCAAGAACCCTGTACCCAGTCTCCCCAATAAATGATGCACAAGCATAAAACCCTAACTTGGAGGGGCGACCTCATTCCTCAGAGCTCACTAATTTTTCTGTGCCCCGTTTCCAAGAGCTCTTGAATAAATTATGAAATCCGAGATGATGGGCAAGGGAGAAGAACACAGAGACATAGGACTATTGATTTTAGAGGAGTTTGTTTTATTTTAAAATGACTGTTATTTCAAGGGGGGGAAGAAAGAAGGTCTTTAGAAGGTTACGTGCAGCCTCTTTCCCACTGAAATAACTGATACTTGACGTGGGAAGAATCAGACCTTGCCTGAGCCCTGCCGGGAAGGGCGGTGTGCTGGCTCACAGCCCAGGAGGGCGTGGGCACGCGGGGTCCGCTTAGCACCCCGACATCTCGTCAGCCAGGTGCCTGTGTCCAGTTTCACATCGTGCACAGCCTCTCTTCTTCCCCACGGTTGCTTGCCTGCTTCCCTCCTGTTTGATAAGATGCATCTAAGAGATTACAGCTTTGCGTGAGGGCCTGGCCCACGCACGCCAGGGTAAGGTGGCAGGTCGTCACGAGAGTCCAGCAAAAGTGCGTGGAGCCCACAGACGGGATTGGAGAACGTTCTGCAGGCTGGTCTCCCCGGAGTGTCCTCGTTCAGAGGACGCTGTCCGGTTCAGAGGGGGTTTCCGGAGTCGTCAATAGAGAAACCCGGCCACGGGGAGATTTGGGCCACTTCCCCATTGTCCAGCCACGTCCACCTGCTCCATAGTGTCCTGGCGTCACACGGGGCAGCCTCCTTGCACAGGCCACAGACACTGCACCTTCAGAGAATCACAGTCCCCACTCTGGTTGCTAAGAGATTTCTTGCACACAACAGTTCTGACATTCCCAAGCGGTTCTCAAGAAACAACTTCCGCTAGTAACTCTAGGAAGACAGAGAGGTGTCAGCAGAATGACTAACACCCAGAGAAGTTGGTAGCAGGATGCAAAGCCAGGCAGAACCCGAGATGCTATTTGAGCGAAACCCCTCATATTAGAAGGGATGAGTCCGGGGCCTCCTAAGCTTGGTCCAGTGGTGCTGCCCCCTCCCCCTGCTGCCTTTGCCTGACACCTGTCTTTATTCAGACGTGACAGGAGCCTGGTAACATCAAGAGGGAACAAGAAGGAAAGTCCTCACTGTATACAGAACTCAGTGTTTCCTGTAGAGTTGCAGTCTTATAACAAGGGCTGGAACAGAAACAATGGAATCCTTCAAAGTATGGATCGTTCCAGAATAAAGAAAGTGGGAGGATACAAGGGAGGGTATTTTGGAAGGCGTGGGATAGGAGTGGGCATTGAGCGGAGCACTGAGAAAGCAGGTACAGCTGCCTGCAGAGAACTTTTCAAAGAACATTAAATCTCCAGAACCTAACGTATGTAACTTTAAATTAATAAGCCCTTTTGTGCGATGCTGTGATTACTTCTGAATATTTAGAGCTGAGCCTGTTTCTTTCCCTCAAGTCCTAGGTAAAGCATCTAGTCCAGATAACGCAGATAAGGAAAACAAATCCCAGAGGAGCAAAGTAGCCTGCCTGAGGCCACAGACACAGCTAGTGGTGCCTCTGGGACTGGAACCCCGGCTCCGTGGGCCGGGAATGTGCAAGAAAATAGGAAGGGAGGATTGAAAGGTGATGAATGGGGATCAGGAGGCAGAGTTGAGTGGGAGGAAAGGCTGGATGGTGAGTCTGGAAGGCGTTCCTGCCCTCCCTGCTGCTTCCCTCTCCTGCCTCGGGTTTGCTGAAAGCAGCACTTCCGGGTTTGAAAACGTTATCGATAAGTTGTTTATACAGAGTCTAGTAAGTTACTTAATTTCTCTTTGCTTGCAGTTCTGTCCCATCCAGAGGGTCTAACAGAACCTGGGGAGCTACACTGTAGACCCGGCTTTGCCTCCACGTCCCCTTTGGACACTTGGCACTGCTTTAGGTCTCATCCCAGCAGATATTTTGACCAGAAATATGGTAAATTCTGGGTTTTGGCTTTCTGTGCCCTAAAGAGAAAAGGCCAGACTAAAAGATTTCAGAACTTGAGCCTGTGATTCCAACATGGACCTTTTGACGAAATTCCTATTACCGTGCCCGTCCCTTCAATGACAAACAGACGGCCATAAATCATAGAAGATAGTGCTGTTGTGACCTATATATAATTTGCTCTACAAAGGGTTTGGCCATCACTTGTGTTGAAAACTCTAAAATTCACTACAGTTGCTCTAAACGTTTACATCTAGTCCTAAGCGGTGGTTTGCATTAGCTCAGGTGGTTGATGGGTAGATAACCTATGTAAGCAGCTTAATAAGAAATCCTATAGATTATATTCTAATGGAGGTTAAATTTTTTTTATCACTGTGCGTTTGTCATTGTGCTCAAGATTTAAAATTACGACGTAAACATTTTGTGTGATATTCTATTTCACTGCAGAAAAATTGCTCTACAATGGATCGCTTAAGTATATAAATATAATATCGCTGTCCTCAGCAGTCCCTAATTTATCTATAAAGTAGGCAGTCGTTAAAGGCTTGGCTTGGAGAAAAGTCCCCTGATGTACAATAATTGGCATGTTAAATTCCTTTTAAACAGATCAAAATAACAATGGCACCTAAAATTAACTCCTAAATCTTTCAAGGCCGAGCTTTCAGTAGGGTACTTTTAGTACAAGTAAGTTAATATTTTGAGGCACTCCTTGAAAAAACCGCCCCCCCCCCTTCTTTTTCAAAGCAGCCTCTAATGTAAAACATTTGGTTTCATTATGGCGATCTGCCGAGTCATTAACGTGTGTGGGTCTCACTTTGTGCAGGGGTTGATTTCAGGGATTTCTACACTTACCCTCCTCTGACACCACAGAGGAGTCTCTTCCTTTCGAGGCCCTTTCTGAAAGCAAAGCTCAGTAGTTAGAGGCAGCAAACCTGAGACCTTCGATCCCAGATCCCACCATGCCCTTGGGGCCAGTTCCCATTTCTACCCTCTCTGGGCCGGTTTCTTTGTGTGTCAAATGTGGATTTTACTTACCTTATGGAGCCGTGGTGAGGTATCTGTACATATAAAGTGGTGAGGATTTTATACACGTGAAGTGCTCCGTATAGTCCCTGGCACATAGGAAGTACTCAGTGAATGGTAGCTGTTTCTATTTTCTCGCAAACGTTTGCGGCAGCCCCACATAGGGCCCTTCTGTGCACGTGATGGATACTCCCTCTTGCTTCCAGGAAACGGCACCAGGTATGACCTGACCCCAGTCACGGCCGTCAGTGTCCATTTGCTCAGCAGTGATGGAACGCCAGTGCTGGTGGACGGCCCCATTTATGTCACCGTGCCCCTGGCCACCCAGAGCAGTCTGAGGCACAATGCCTATGTCGCGGCGTGGCGATTTGACCAGAAGCTGGGTAAGCAAGACTCCAGTGATTGGCTAGCAGGTGACTTCATTCCTGTTTGATTTTTCCTTTTAAGATATCTGTGCAAGTCTCCTTTCCTTGAAGTTACTGAATTCTGCTGCCCACAGTGTATCTCATGGTTTCTGGTAGGTGAAGCTTACTCCAGTGTGCCAGGCAGGCACCTCTTGGGAGGGTTTTTTGTTTTTGTTTCTGTGTGTACATTTAACTCAGTTTACTTGAATCTTTAAAGGTTATTAGAGCTAAAATTGGCTCCCCTGATCTTTATCATTTTATGCTCTAGGTTCTCTGATCCCTCGTGGTCATGTGGTTTTCTGTTTCATTTTGAAAAAGGAAAAACACTGCCAACAACACACCAGAAGAGAAAATAAAAATTACCCACAATGCCACCACCTAGAGAAAAACCACAAATAGCATTTGGGATTATATCCTTCTGGTCATTTCGCCATGCACACACGTGTTCGGTATCTATTGCTGCTTGACAAATTGCCCTAAAACGTAGCGGCTTTCAACAACCGTGCACATCTCCTGCGTCACATGTCGAGAGGGTCAGGAATCCAGACACAACTAGCTGGGTGGTTCTGGGTCGGGTTCTCCAACAAGGTAGCCGTCTGGAGGGCGGGGGGAGGGGGGGGGGTGCGTTGCTAGTGACTGCGCGTCCAGTCTCGCTCACGGGTGTTGTGCAGGCCTTAGCTCCTCACTAGATGCTGGCCAGAGCCCTCAGTTCCTTGCCATGTGGGTCTCTCCATAGGGCGGCCCACAACATGGGCACTTGCTTTCACTGGAGCCAATGATCCAGAGGAAAAACAAAATAAAATAAAAATACAGAAACACAGTGGGCAAAGCAGAAGTCAACAGTCTTCTATAGCCTCATGTGAAAATGACAAACCATCGCTTCTTTCCGTGCACCGTTGGTCACGGAGCCCAGCGCTGGTACTGTGTGGGGCAGACGGCACAGGCGTGTAGACACCGGGAGGTGGGGATCACTGGGGTCCTCTCAGAAAGGCTGGCTTCCACAAAATAGATTTTTAACAGAAACGAGATTATATGCTAGGTACTCCTCTATAACTTGCTTTTAAGAATCGCTCGTATATCATAAACATCTTTCCGTGGCATCAGCTGTTATTCTGCAATGTCAAAATTGATGATTGCTTAGCATTTCATTATATGGATGTGTCATACTTTGGTTGCTCCCTGCCCTGTAATTGGAGAAAACATTACTATTCTTACCGGTGCTGTGATAAATATCTCTGTAGCTAAATCTTTAGGCACGGCCATGATTATTTCCCCAGGATAATATTTTAGAGGAGGTGGAGCTGTTGGATTAAAAACATACATGGGGACGGGGCACCTGGGTGGCTCAGTCAGGTGGAGCATAAACTCTTGATCTCAGGGTGGTGAGTTCAAGCTCCATGTTGGACACGGAACGTACTTAAAAAAAATTTTTTTAACGTGTATAAAATTCTAGGAGTGCCAGGGGTCCCTGGCTGGTTTGGTCAGTTGAGCATCTGACTCTTGGTTTTGGCTCAGGTCACGATCCCAGGGTCATGGAATCGAGCCCCACGTCAGGCTCTGTGCCGAGGGTGTAGCCTGCTTGGAATTCTCTCTCTTTCCCTCTTTTCCCTCTGTCCCTCTCCCCCCCTTCTCAAATTCAATAAATAAGTAAATAAGTACAAAATTCTAAAGCTTTTAATACATGTTTTCACATTTTTCTCTGGGAAGTTTCACATTTGACGATCATCACGACATTATGGGCACACGCGCTCGTGTGCTTAGATTTTCACACCACCTGCATTCCTGTACCCCTTCAGTTCTTAGCAGGGGTCGATGGTTGATATCAAATGTGTTTTCAAAGATAACCTCTTTCCTTGAGTAGTCAAATTAGAGTTCTGGGAATTTATATTTGAAAATAAACGCCCGTTGGGTACTCAGGGTTTGGTGGGGTTTTGTTTCGTTTTGCTTTGCTTTCCAAATAACTACTAACAGGCGCCATAATTATTTGTGTGGAATTCACTGATTTTCCCAGACGTACTAAACTTGATGTTGAGGAATGGGTGGTGCCACTGCAGTAACATATCCTGCACTGGGACAGACGTGCTAACCGCTGATGTGTGTTCTCCACAATGTAGTGACTTTTTGAGGCTCTGTGATGAAGGTCAGGTCGTAAGGAGCCCTGCGCCTCCCAGGAGAAGACAGATCGGGAGGGTTGTGACTGAGAGAATCTCAGAAGAACACAGGAGAAAGAAAGTAACAAGCAGAAGGGAGACAGCTTGTACTCCGTCTCCTGAAAGCCTGGTTCTGCTCCTTGTAAAGCTGTAGGTCCCGCCTGCAGCGAATCACCATGCCTGTTTTCTCATTTGTGCAAGACATGCTTTTGTCGGGGCTCCTATTCCCTTTTATATTCTGCTTCTCTCCCTGGACCTCCCAGTTGGCCCCAAATGTGCCCGGGAGCAGCAGCATGGCATGAGCTTAAGAGCCAGGGCTCTGGGGACACCCTGGATTGGGATTCCAGCTCAGCTACACACTGGCTGTGTGCCCCTGGGGCGAGTTACTTCCCCTCTCTGGGCCATAGTTGCCTCAACTGTGACATGGGGTTGGAAATAATAGTACCTCATGTTATTACAAAGAGCGTATCAGTCAGAGTTCTCCAGAGAAACAGAACCAATAGGCTATGTGTGTGTACCCCAAAGAAAGGAACGAGACTGATTTATTTCAAGGCAGGGGCTAATAGATTTGTGGAGGCAGACAAGTCCAAAATCTGCAGGGTGGGCCAGCAGGCTGGAGACCCAGAGAAGAGTTGATGTTGCAGTTTGAGCCCGAAGGTAGTCTGCTGGCAGAATTTCTTCCTCAAGGGATCTCAGTCTTTTTCTTAGTGCCTTCAACTTACTAGATGAGGCCCACCCACCTTATGAAGAGTAATCTGCTTCACTCAGCCTCCTGATTGATATGTTAATCGCATTTTATTTTTTTATGTTAATCTCATTTTAAAAATGCCTTCACGGCAACTTCCATACGTGTTTGATGGAGTATCTTGAGACCATGGCCTAGCTGAGCTGACACAAAAAATGAACCACTCCAAGGACTAAATGAGTTAATGTCTGCGAGAAGTGTAGTACAGTGCCTGGGACATAGCAAGGACTCCCTAAGGGTTTATAAAGTCAGCAGAAGGCTTCCCGTTCTGTAGGTTTTCACGGGCCGTGCCTCCCAAACCGCTTTCCCAGATTTCCCCTTAGCCCGGATCTCTCAAAGGATTGTTCTCCACATGCGGCTTCCTCAACCCGCCACAGTCCCGCTTCTGCTGCCCACTCTTTGGAAACAAATGTCACTGAGGTCACCAGCAGCTGCGTGACAAGGCAGGTGACTTCCTTCAGTGTCTCTGCAGCGTTTGGTGGCTTCTGTTCCTTTGTGAAGGGCTCTCCTCTGTTGGCTGTCTGACTCAGTGTCCCCCTGGGTCGTCCTCATCTGCTGGCCGCTCGCCTAAGCTCCCAGCTTACCTCATATCACTTGCTGGGGCATCTAATCACTTCGCACACTCCCACGGACCCCTGTGCACCCAAGTCCTGTTTTCTGCTCTCTGTTCCCGACCTTCCATTAGACATTGGCTGATGGATGTGCCTTAGGACACTCAGGTCCGACATGCCTCAAATTGAGCACATCCACTGCCCTCACTCCAGCATTTAAACCTCTTCGTTCCTGCGTTTCCTCTGTTGATTAAGGGTATCACGCACCAGACCATCGAAGTAGAAACCTCGGAGTTATCCCCACTTTATTCTTTTGCTTCACCTCTCCGCCTGCAGCCATGTGTGGTCCCTTCCAAAGTCCTGTTGCTGTCACATCAGCGTTTCTCAACCTTCCCCTCTCCCCTCCTTCTCTGTGTCACTTCCGCCTTGGTTCAGACTCTTCCCGCTTCTTTGACCTATTCCAGCAAGAGTCTGCCTGCCTTCCGCCTCTGCTTCCCTCCACTAGCTCTCGTGTATCGCTGCTTAGGTTATCTTTTAGGGGCGCCTGGGGGGCTCATTCGGTTGAGCATCCCGACTTCGGCTCACGCCATGATCTCGCGGTTCGTGAACTCGAGCCCCACATCGGGCTCGCTGCTGTCAGCCTGTCAGCACAGGGCCTGCTTTGGATCTGCTGTCCCCCTCTCACCCTGCCCCGCCCCCACTTGTGTTCCCTCAAAAATAAACATTAGAAGAAACTTTGAAAGCACGGATCACTTCCCCTCGTGAGATGGTCTCTCAGCTACTCGCGGTGAAGCAGTCCGCCCTCCTCCCGGCACAGTGGCTCAACGGTGTCATCAGAGCCAGCCCTGCCGGTCACTCGGCCTCACTTCCAGCACCGACTTCTGCACGCCCACCGCTGTTCTGTTCACCCTCCCCCGGCTGTGCCTCGCTGTGACGGTGTAACTTCTCACATCCTATGGGCAGGATCTCAGTTTTGCAGTCCCTCTGTCCGTCCCCTAAACAGTAACGTAGCCCCCTCTCAGTTACAGTGTGCATATTGCAGTGACACTAGAAATGCATGGGGATGGGGCCTTGTAGTTTCTTGGTTATCAGGGCAGTTTAGTAGACTCTGATACAACATTTGTACTTGACATGACTACATACAGGGGCGCCTGGGGGCCTCAGTCGATTAAGCATCCCACTTCGGCTCGGGTCACAATCTCACGGCTTATGAGTTCGAGCCCCATGTCGGGCTCTGTGCTGACGGTGCGGAGCCTGCTTGGAATTCTCTCTCTCCCCCTCTCTCTCCGCCCCTCCCCCACCTGCACTTTTTCCCTCTCTCTGTCTCTCAAAATAAATAAACCTAAGAAAAAGAGGTAGGATAACTTCTTAAAAAAAAAAAAAAAAGATGACTGGGGCGCCTGGGTGACTCAGTCGGTTAAGCGTCCAACTTCGGCTCAGGTCATGATCTCACAGTTCGTGGGTTCAAGCCCTGCTTCGGGCTCTGTGCTGACAGTGCAGAGCCTGCTTGGGATTCCTTCTCTCTCCCTCTGTCTCTCCGCCCCTCCCCCACTTGCACTTTCTGTCTCGCACAAAATAAATAAACTTTAAAAAAAGAGAGGTAGAATAAGTTGTTTAAAAAGAGAGAGAGAGATGGCCATATACATAGACAACAATGGTATACATGCATAGAGAGAGAGACACTGTGATCACTGGTCCTTCTGAGGGAGCCACAAGGAATCAGAACTAGAGGGCATGGGAACATGATAGTGGAAGCAGAGATCAGAGCAACGTACTTTGAATACGGAGGAAGGGGCCATAAGCCAAGGAAACAGGGTTTTCCCCGCAGAGCCCCCAGATGGAGCCCACCCTTCTGACACCTTGCCTTCAGCTCAGTGAAACTGACTTCAGACTTGACTTTCAGAACTGTCAGAGAATACAGTTGTGTTGTTTTAAGCCCCCAAGGCTGTGGTCATTTATTACAGGAGCAACAGGAAATTAATACGATTAAAGAAGTCCATGAAAACGAAGAAATGCACATTGTTATGCAGCCTCGGAGATGTAAGATATCCAGTTTCTGGGAATAATCCCCACAGCATTGAGCCTTCTGCCATTGGGAATTCTTGTTGGGTAATTGATCTGTTTCCTTTTTTTTTTTTTTTTTTTTTAATTTTATTTTTTATTTTTTAAAAGTTACATCCAAATTAGTTAGCATATAGTGAAACAATGATTTCAGGAGTAGATTCCTTGATGCCCCTTACCCATTTAGCCCATCCCCCCTCCCGCAACCCTTAGTTTGTTCTCCATATTTATAAGTCTCTTCTGTTTTGTCCCCCTCCCTATTTTATATTATTTTTGTTTCCCTTCCCTTATGTTCATCTGTTTTGTCTCTTAAAGTCCTCCTATGAGTGAAGTCATATGATTTTTGTCTTTCTCTGACTAATTTCACTTAGCATAATACCGTCCAGTTCCATCCACGTAGTTGCAAATGGCAAGATTTCATTCTTTTTGATTGCCGAGTAATACTGCATTGTGTGTGTGGGTGTGTGTGTGTGTGTGTGTGTGTGGGTGTGTGTGTGTGTATATGTATATACGTATATATACCATATTTTCTTTATCCATTCATCCATCAATGGGCATTTGGGCTCTTTCCATACTTTGGCTATTGTCGATAGTGCTGCTATAAACAAGGGGGTGCGTGTGTCCCTTCGAAACAGCACACCTGTATCCCGTGGATAAATGCCTAGTAGTGCCATTGCTGGGTCATAGGGTAGTTCTATTTTTAGTTTTTTGAGGAACCTCCATACTGTTTTCCAGAGTGGCTGCACCAGCTTGCGTTCCCACCAGCAGTGCAAAAGAGATCCTCTTTCTCCGCATCCTCGCCAACATCTGTTGTTGACGGAGTTGTGAATGTGAGCCATTCTGACGGGTGTGAGGTGGTATCTCATTGTGGTTTTGATTTGGATTTCCCTGGTGATGAGTGATGTGGAGCATTTTTTCATGTGTCAGTTGGCCATCTGGATGTCTTCCTTGGAGAAGTGTCTATTCATGTCTAAATGATCTTTTTAACCTAGCATCTACTGCAAAAAGCATAACTGCCAAATTCCTGGTTATAACAGATTGTATGTGTACACAGAAAAGCCAACGTTTGGCTAGTCATTCAAAAATAATCAAATGAGTTAAAATACATTTTCTGAAAACCTTAAGATTGGATGGACATTTCAAAGAAAGCATGTTTTCTTCAACTTCCTCAACTCAGGAGAAGCTACATATTTCATAAGGTTGTTGTTTTTTCTACTGTTTTTTCCTTTACTATTAAGGTTTTTATTTTGTTATATTTAGTCAATAATATCATTCTTTAAATAGAAACTAAGTTATCTCTGGACGCCTGGGTAGCTCAGTCAGTTAAGCACCCAACTTCGGCTCGGGTCACAATCTCACGGCTTATGAGTTCGAGCCCCGCGTCGGGCTCTGTGCTGACAGCTCAGAGCCTGGAGCCTACTTTGAGTTCTGTATCTCCCTCTCTCTCTGCCTCTCCCCCTCTAGCGGTCTGTCTCTGTCTCTCAGAAATGAATACACGTTAAAAAAAATTTTTTTAAGAAATTAAGTTATCTTGGTTAAATAAAAAGTTCCAAGACTGTATTACCAGATCAGGAAAAAAGTAGGAACACATCTTAAGCATCTAACACTACTTACTAATTAGCAGCTACTTATGATTAATTCAAACACAAGAATCACTCCAAACCATTTTAGCACTTTAAATTATCTGCTTTTGAAGTAAATCAAAGTAACTGTAGTTCCAAACAGTCAAACAGCCACATACAGCAATCTGTGAATCCATTACAAATAATTGGGGCGCCTGGGTGGCTGAGTCAGTTAAGCATCCGACTTCGGCTCAGGTCATGATCTCACAGTTTGTGAGTTCGAGGCCCGCGTCGGGCTCTGTGCTGACAGCTCAGAGCCTGGAGCCTGCTTCGGATTCTCTGTCTCCCTCTCTCTCTGCCCCTCCCTTGCTTGCACTCTGTCTCTCTCTCAAAAATAAACAAACTTTAAAAAAAAAAAAAAAGAATTGTTCGCCCAAATCAGGGCTGGCAGACAACATGTTGCAAAGCTAAGAATGGTTTTTACATTTTTAGATGATTGAAGAAAGAATCGAAAGAAGGAAAGTATCTCATGACACATGAAAATTACATGAAATTCAAATGTAAACAACCCTCAATAAAGTTTCATTGGATGCTATGGACAGAATGTTTGTATTCCCCCTCCCCAAAATTCATATGTCAAAATCCTAAACTGCAGTGTGTTTGGAAGTGGAGCCTTTAAAAGGGGGTGATTAGATCATGAGGGTGGAACCCTCATGAATGGGACTAATGTGCTTATAAAAGAGACCCCAGAGAGTTCCCTCATCCCTTCCAACCTGTAAGGACACAGCAAGAAGACGCCATCTTTGAACCAGGAAGCAGGGTTTCAGGAGACATTGATTCTTACAGCACCTTGATCTTGGACTTCCCAGCCTCCAGAGCTGTGAGCCATGAATATCTCTAACTCATAAGCCACTCAGTTTGTTATTTTTTTATAGCAGCCCAAAGAGACTAAGATACTGGAGAATAAGCATACCCGTTTCTGTATGGTCTGCACGAGTGCTCTCATTACACTGGGGGGTTGAGTAGTTGTGACAGAGACTGGATGTCCCCACAAACTGAAAATACTTACTTGTCTGACTTATACAGAAGACTGTTGTGATTCCTTGATCTAAAAGGCATTAACAGGGAAGCCCTTACCATTTTAGTGTTAGAATGCAAGTAGATTCAGGGCGCCTGGGCAGTTAGGTCAGTTAAGCGTCTGACTTCGGCTCAGGTCATGATCTCACAGTTCGTGAGTTCGAGCCCCACGTCGGGCTCTGTGCTGACAGCTGAGAGCCTGAAGCCTGCTTCAGATTCCGTGTCTCCTCTCTCCCTCTGCCCCTCCCCTGCTCATGCTCACTCGCTCGCTCGCTCTCTCAAAAATAAATAAACGTTAAAAAATTCTTAGAAAATGCAAGTAGATTCTACGCTCTGCAGGGCCAAAGTGGGGTGACCAGTGTGGCCACAGTACTTGCTGCTGTCCGGGTAGCCCTCCAGCATTTTGCCAGGAGGGCGTATGGATGCTCAGAGTGGTAACAGCTCGTTATAGGGCAAGACTTCAAACTCCGTAAAGAAAGATGAAGTTGTTTTTAGTTCCGTGGGACTTCTATTTGAAAAATACATCTGCATTTTGACACTAACTCAAATACTCCAATCCAGGACTGCCAGATAACTTAGTTTACTCTTAGGACAAAGACCAATCAGTGAATCAGTGCTCCCTTTCAAACACCATTATTAGAGTGCAGTCAGTGTTTGGTGCCACCATTTATCACTGTGGCCTTCTTTTTATTTTTTTAATGGCTGCAATTGCCTTTTTTTTTTCCCCCTCCCTTTTGGAACAGGCGAAAATTTTTCCATGAACATTAGCATCTCCATGCTTCAACCCACACAGTTCATCAGAGGGTGACCTAATAGATCAGCACTCTCTTAGAGCATAAGTAAAGTTGGATTTTGTTTAGTCAGTCAGAGCAGCATGAACTGGGCCATTGTTACATGCGCTGTCCATAAAAATGGTCTTTTTTAGAAATGCAACTTGCGATATGCTAGAATTATACCTCGGCTGCATTTACATGCAGCAACTGAACATGTCGTGTAAAATGCCCTTGATTGTGTTGCAAGGGAGGACCGTGTAGTGAGCCTAAGTCTTTCTTTGGAGGAATTAGCGGATTTCCTTCGCTTATGATCTTCTGACTTTTTGTTGGAAAGTAGAACAATGCCGGTGTCAGGGGGACGGGCTAACGTGGACAGACACGCGTTCTCATCCATATGTGCTGGGGCGCACTTTGCCCTTGGAAGAAAGCAGTTTTCCTTCGCCGGTCTGGCAAACGAAGTGTCATTGGTCATGGTGAATGCATCTTAGCGGAGGCTTTCTGGGCAATGGGAGATGATTATGTCAGCTCGCTTTTGCAGGCATTTACTCTCTCGCCTATAACTGGGACGGCAGATGGCTGTCCCATGTTCCGGGTTGTCAGACCGTGATCTGACTCGTTGCCCTGGGGAATGGTCACTTCTGAACCTGCAAACCAGGTCAGTGGTTTGGATTTCAAGCGACCGACTGACATTGACTGGCACAGAAATCAACATTCCGGATCCTGTAGGTGATGAGGTTCTGCTATTTAATGGTAACTTGGGTTACTGGCTTTGAATACGCTCATTCTAATGAGACGACAGAAATAAAAGCATCTTCTAAGCGGAGCTCCGTTGTAGAATCCAGTTTTAACTGCCTTCCCAAAACACGGCCTGCAGAGTGTGTGTGGGTTGCTATAGAAATGGCAGTTACCGAACCGCCTCTGATCATGTATGGTGTGTATGTATCAGGCACTCAGGATCCCCACTCATAACTGGCCTATAGCGGATTTGTCTCCGCTTCAGATGGCGAACGTTACTGCTTATGCTGCGCTCTTTGAACTAGTCCATTTAGGTAAGTCACAGCCAGCCCATCCTTGAATTTAAAATATAGATTAAAATATAGATCTGGATGTTTTTCCACTTAATTGTTTTTTGGGGGAATAGGAAGGGATGGGAGCAATGCCCTGGTCCTGTCGTCCGAGGGGAGTGCCGTCAGGCCGAGGAACATGCGCACAGTTGCCCGTGGGGAGCATGGATACACAGTGATCTCAGAACATGGCCATTTGTTTTTCAATGTTGCCTAGCAACTAAAAAAAAAAAAAAACATTCGTGTGATATCAGTCCATTCCTAGGAATCATTAAGCCTTTTGTGTTTGTCGCCACCCGCTAGCCCCGAAATGAGAATTTTCAGAAAATAATGCCATCACGTTAACATTAACCATATTGTAGTTGTGGTTCGGGGACCATGTTTGTTTTAAAATACTATTACAAACTTAATCTCCCTAAAGTGTCATTTTATACACAGAACTAGAACCTTCCATGCTTGCGTTTAACTGAAACAGTTTTTGGCAAGCTTTACAAATGACAGTTGCCCACTTTGTGGTCTTAGAGTGTGGTATAGATCAGTATGTTCCCCTGGAAAGGAAATGTGTCTTACTGTCGACTTCTCATTACCACTTCGGGAATATTCACATTGTGGATTATCTGGGGCAAATTTGTATCCTCCTGCCGGCTTCCCGAACACCTAGAAACCTCGGAGCCCCCGTGCTTTGCTGCCTCTTGGCCTGAGTTTTAAGCATGGCATCTAACATGCTCATTCTAAGATCAGCCTAGGTGAAGAAGAGGAAGGTGGGGCTGCCATAATTTACCTCAAAACCAAATAATAATAAAAATTAATTTTAATGTTTATTTTTGAGAGAGAGACAGAGTACAAGCAGGGGAGGGGCAGAGAGAGGGAGACACAGAATCCAAAGCAGGTTCCAGGCTCTGAGCTGTCAGTACAGAGCCCAATGCAGGGCTTAAACTTGAGAACTTCAAGATCATGACCTGAGTCGAATTCAGATGCCTAACCGACTGAGCCACCCAGGCGCCCCCAAACCAAATAATTTTAAAATGTCTTCTGTTTTCAGTTAGCTCCACTGAAATGGATAATTAAAGGAAAAGGTGTGTGTGGTTTTTTTAGTTTATTTATTTTGAGAGAATGTGTGCATGAGCAGGGGCGGGGCAGAGAGAGCAAATCCGAAACAGCCTCCACACTGTCAGCACAGAGCCTGATGTGGGGCTCAGTCCCACGAACCGTGAGATCGTGACCTGAGCCAAAACCAAGAGTCGGATGCTTGACCGACTGAGCCACCGAGGCACCCCAAAGGGAAAGTATTTTCGATAGAATACTACATTGGTAGTCCAGCATCTATCAGGAGTCGACAGGATATAGGCAGCATGAAGCCCAGCAGTTGAGACAGCTTGGACTTGGACACTGGTTCCTCCTAGTAACCAACTAAGTTACTAGCTGTGATGTTGAGCAAATCCTTTAACAGCCCAGGAAATGGAAACAGCAACTGGTACTCCGTAAAGAGCTCTGTGCAATTTCGCCATTATGATTATGATCATCACTGCTATCATGGGGCCCATATTTAGTTTGTGCATCTTAGGTGAAGCATGATAGAAGAAAGAAGGACAGGTACGGTGAAGGCCTAGCATCTTCAATATCCACTCTCAGCCAAGGCAGTGTGTAGCTGGTAGGCCCCAGGTATCCAACCTGATTGGTTGGTACCTCGTTTCCTGTTTCCACCAGTTGTTCCATGTTTTGAAGGGCATTGCTGTTTCCCTATTTCCAAATAACTCTTACAGTCCAGGATAGGTAATGCCTTTAGTTTGAGCAAAGCAAGAATAAATCCCCTGGTGTGCCGGGCAAGTGTTTGCCCGGGAGCAAGTCCGGCCCGCTGCCCGGTGCCTGAACTTCAGCCCAGCCCTGATCTTCCTTCTCGCAGCTCCACGCCCTGGTCTTGACAGCAGCTCATGTTGTCCCCACTTCACAGGTGAGGAGGCCGAGGACGAGGGCTTGGGATGGACGAAGATCCCAATGTCCAGGCTTTCCTGAGTAAGATTCCAGGTTTTTCAAACTAGAACCTGTTGGCCCAGAGAGCTTCTTTTGGGGAATGGGAATTGTCCACAAGGATTTTTAAATCTGAGGCTTGGGTTTTGATGATAATCCTATACGACGTAACATGAAAAATACTCTGTGTCATCAGGAGTCGGTACGGAATTTAAAGCCATCGGGTACTCTCATTGCCTGGATGCACACTTATGAATAGACTGTTGGGTAGGATAGAATCATGGAGAGAAAACTGAACCGGGGCAGCTGCTGTACATCAAGGACCCCACCATATTAAGGAAAAGTAATTTCAAAGTATGTTGAAAGAGGAAAATTTCTTGGCAAGTTCAGCTAGAAAAAGGTGGCAGGAGCGTCGAATCGTAGGCACAGCAACGCTCAAAAGAAGCCTCACCCTATGCTGCATGTTCATGTTGCAAGCGATAAGCGCCCTTCAGTCATCAGGTACTACGTTAAATTGCTGTTTTTATCTTAATTTTATTTTCAAATTTTACAGCCTGCTTCTATTTGTTTTATAAACTTGTTTTGGTTTCATACTTCTATATGAGCCATACTGTTATATTAGGATATGTTTAACACATAATTTTTTTAAGTTTATTTATTTATTTTGAGAGAGGGAAAGAGAGCGCTCAGGCACAAGCTTGGGGAGGGCCAGAGAGAGAATCCCAAGCAAGCTCCACACTGCCAGCGCAGAGCTCAACGCGAGGCTCAAACTCACAAACCGTGAGATCATAACCAGAGCTGAAATCAAGAGTTGGATGCATAACCAACTGAGCCCACCCAGGTGCCCCCCAACACATAATGACTTTTTCAACAAGTTGAACACATTGCATATGAATTTTTTTTTTTCCTCCTTCTACATTAATTTTGTACCTTAATCAGGTCTGGAAGTCATCAGAAGGAAAGATAGTCCAGGCCTGGTATCTAGGCAAAGCTTCCTCAGCATGCCACAGATTTAATCTTGGAAATATGTGCATTCCTGAGAACACCTTTTAGCTAGGTCATTTTACCTTTTAGAATAAAATTCTACTTCTTGTGGCTCTGCCCCTTGGGAAGTACCACCCTTGGACTGAGCAAGAGGGATCGCTGCTGTAAGCACCCCCCTGCCCACTTTAGAGGACCTCACTCTGGCCCCCATCCAGCTGTGCCCTCTCCCCATGGGATAAGGTATCTACTGACCCAAAAGGATGTGGCCACCTGGAACCTGAGACCCCTTTCTAGAACACCCTCCAGGTAGCCTAGATCCTAGGGTTCCCTGCCCACACAGCCTAAGCTGATTTCCAGGCACTCTGCTCTATGCCCTTCTCCCAGGGGCAGACATCTCCGCCCATCCACACACGCCACGTGCATATCCTCAGGCCAGAGGGTTGGCCAAGGAGTGCCTTCTGGCTGGGGCATGAGCTTGGACATGGAGTTGGGAGTCCACATCCATGGTCATGAGGCAGGGTGTGAGTTGGGAAGGGGTATAGGCCGCAGACCAACTCTCCTCGTGCTCTTTGTTCCAGCATGTACTCTTTAAAGCACTGAAGAATTCTACCTTCAGCCCTAGCCTTTAGGTCCTATAAAGTTACAGTTGGGGAGGTAGGACACGTTTATTTAACCACATAATCACTTGCTCCATAACTTTTAAATATTTAGATATGTTGTAATGGACATCCATTTATACTCCCGTCTTGAGTTCTGCAAACGTTAGGGGTGAGCCTGTCCTTGGGAAAATCGCTCACTTCTCTGAGCCTAATGTCTGCAGCCTCAGATATAAGTTCTAGAATACCCACCTTTCAAGGTTGTAGAAGACTGAAAAGCGGTTATGTCCATAAAGCACCTAGCACGTCACCAGGCGTAAATGATGTCCTTACTATGTTGATTCTTTTTGTCCCTTATCTTGAATCACCCTGTTAAAATTGTTTGTATCGGGGCGCCTGAGTGGCTCAGTCGGTTAAGCATCAGACTGCGGCTCAGGTCATGAGCTCACAGCTCGTGAGTTCGAGCCCCATGTCGGGCTCTGTGCTGACAGCTCAGAGCCTGGAACCTGCTTCTGATTCTGTGTCTCCCTCTCTCTCTGCCCCTCCCCTGTTTGTGCTGTGTCTCTCTCGCTCTCTCAAAAATAAATAAACATCAAAAAAATTTTTTTAATATTTAAAATTGTTTGTATTTACACACGTGCACACGCATACACAGAATGCACGCGTAGAACAAACCCAGCCGACACAGGATGCGCGTCATTAGAGGTGTCTGCAGGAGCACCTTGCTCGCTCTGTGGTATGACGTGTAGATGGAGTTGTACATGGCAGGCCCAGTCATTTCAAGTGTGCAGTTTGAAGTGAGCCTCAGTTGAAGGGGAAGAAACATAGGATCATCTGGAGAAAGCCTTTTCTTCTCCCACTCATTCTTAGCTGAGCGTATCCATTAACAAAGCAGGTATTGCCCTGAGGCAACGTTTTGCATCGCTATTCTCAAAGCAGCCCAGGAGGTGGGGAGCTACCAGCTTTCTTAATAAGAAAGAAGCCAAAACTCAGCACACTCAGCCCATGCACAGCATCCCAGGGAGCGCAGAAGGAGAGACGCAGAACATGATTTTCTTCGGACTTCAGATCCCTTCCTTTTCTAGTATATCAGCTTTTTGTGCAGTCCTGCTTCCATGCCAAGACTTGATGTGGCTTGCTAGAATAACGGACTAAATCTGGGAATGCAAAACACCCTGTTCCCAGGTGTGTTTGATTTGGCCCGTACAGTCGGTTTGGGGGCAGTTGTTTGTTTGCTGTGTTTTAATTTACTGCCAACATTTAAAACTGAAAGATTTCCCATGGAGTTGTTTCCTTGGCTTCTCTTTTTTTCAAGATCGAGCAGTCCATTCATTTTAGCAAATATCTGTTGAACATCTTCTTTGTGCCATACTTACTCTGCTCCAGGCCCTTGGAATAAGGCAATGACGTACCAAGCAAGGGAAGGTCTCTATGGTTATGAAGCTTTTGTTCTAAATGAAGGAGACAGTGAGCCAGTTTGCTTCATACGACCTAAGTACCGTAAGACTGTTCAGTAGGGTGATGTCAGAGAGGATGATTGCTGGTCAGAGCCTTTGGAGCAGTGACATTTGAGCTGAGATCCTGTAGACATCTAGGAGCCTAGTGGAAATATCTTGGGGCGGGCGGCAACATTCTGGGCAGAAAAAACACAAAGGTCTTCAGGTCGGAATCAATTTGGCCACATTAGCAGCCGGTTCCGTGAGTGGCATTGCCTCTTCAGGCAAGGGCAAGACAGCATCTGTAGGCGTTTGAATTTGCCAACTGGCAGTCTGGCCGATAGTCTGACAAGTGACTAGATTATTTTTTAAATGTGTAGAAATATTTCTGAAGTGGCTTTAAACACGGGCTGCCCAGGTGACGCACCATGGCAACATCATGGGAAACGCCATCGGGGGTTTCCTTGAAAGAATCATGATTTAGAGCTTTGCTACTCCAAGCGTGGTCTGCAGACGGGGAGCATGTTAGAACCACAGACCCACTGAGTCAGAACCTGCATTTTAACAAGGCTTCCAATGTCACAGGCTCTTTAGCAAGCCCTGCTTGGGAACACCTTGCCGCATCTGTGAAGATGTTTGTAAACTTCTCTGTTCTGCTCTCGTTCGTTTTGAGTGACTTTTCTAATGCTAGGGATTAGTGGCTGTGCCTTCTACGTCCCGGTCAGCTCCCCCAGCCCAATCCCTTCTGACATATAATTGCAAGGTGGATGTTGGATGTAGTGGATAGTGAACAAAATTTCTCTCCGTCTGGGCCTAATTAGCCTATACTCTGATACAGAGTATCAGAATAGAAATAGCTACTTTCTAGGAATTTATACATACCTGTTATAAATCCAAAATTCTCTCATTAAGTTTTATTAATGCTATTATGTATCCTAATACTTCTGGCTACCTATTTAAGGCATAGACCTTTCTATAACTTTGCCAGAATCTTTATGGCTTCCCATTACTGCTCTTTTCTAAAAACTCAGTTCTGTAAGTCTTCTGATAGCCCAGCTAAAGCTTAAAGGAAGAAAGAAGAATCAGTTGCTTGAAGTTATTTTTAAGAATCTACTTCTCAAAAATTACCCTAAAAATACCCAGGGAACATGCTGTAGCTGAATACAGACTCATTTCTTGTTTTAATTTCTAATAATTCAGCATATCTCTCTGTCTTTATGCTTCAAACAGAAGGTCTTTGGTTATAGTGAGTTGCCTTTAATTTTATTCTTATTTAAATCAGTCCTGAAATGTACTTGTCTGAAGCCGTAAGAATCCAACCATCTGTACATAACTTTTGCTCTTCAGTTTGATTGCTTTCAACAAGAACAGTTGGATAATTGACACCAGGTAAACACTTTGCTGTGTAATTAATGAGGACTGTATCCCCCTCACAGACTTCATGGAAAAATAATCCCAAAGAAGGAAACATAGCTACTCAAAGGCATGGGCTTGAATTTGGGAAAAAATGAGAAGGCTACTCCACAATATCATCAAAGTTTCTACTCCACTGGTAAATGTGACTTAGGGCCGATGGAGTTACACATTCTGACTTTCGTGAGTGATCCTGTCATAGTTTTGTAAAAGCATGCGGCAAGGTAGATTTTTGACCTTGATACTTCTATGCTATACGTAGAAAAGTATAATAGAGGTGATAGCCTTAGATAATGCAAACTAAAGCCCTGAAAAGTAAGGGATTTGGATTCTAGAGAAATCCAGCATATTCGGGGATCAGGAAAGACCCTGTGATCAAAACTGGCAATAAAGGGGCGCCTGGGTGGCTCAGTCAGTTGAGCATCTGACTCTTGATTCCGGCTCAGGTCATGATCCCAGGGTTGTGGAATCGAGCCCCACATCGGGCTCCACACTGAATGCGGAGCCTGCTTAAGATTCTCTCTCCCTCTTCCTTTGCCCTTCTTCCCTGCCCCCTTGCATGTTCTCTCTAAAAATTAAAAACAAAAAAACCAAAAAAAAAAAAACTAGCAATGAGCAGCGGCACTTGCTAGGGATCTGAAAGGTACCTACTTCCTAAGAAATTGTTCTCAAAAAAAAAAAGAAAGAAAGAAAAAGAAGATTCTTCTGAGAAGAGCCAGTGCCCCCACCATGCTGAAGGCTGTGCAGGAGCTACCACAGCTCGAGTGAGATGACTGCTGGCCGCGGCCAGCAGCTGAGGGGCAAGACGGCTATGTGTTCCCACCAGGAAATTCACGCTTGTGTCACACATACGTGTGTCTCACCTCTCACCATAAATGTTCGCAGATATCTCACGGTGAAAATGTAGGTGGAAGAGTAGAAATAGCTATTTGGCAGCGTGGATACTCAATACTCACCTTTTGACCAGTAGAACTTCTCTGAGGTGGGTCTTCGGAGGGACTGTGGGATTTCTTCACGAGTGCCAGCTTACAGACCCGATAGAATTCACTCCGGTCTCTTTCAAGAGACACAGATCAATTAGAATATGCCAGTTGACATATTCGTGCAATTGCACAAAGTAGAACACCCAACTACAAGTACGTGACTGATGAGCCGTTTCTCGTTTCCACGACGAAAGCCACGTGAAACAGCCCCAGGATCGCTCCCGGCGCTGAAAGGTCTCGCCAGCGCCCTTCAGGCCCCACTGCTGTGCCGTCCTCGGGACGCCCAAGTTCACGCGGTGGCAGAGCTAGAATTCACATACAGGGTTATGTTACGCTGGAAAAGCCGTCCATGTGGTCAGTTGGCCCTTTATATGCCTGGCTTTTCTTCTGCCCCGGGTTCCGAGGTCTGCCGCGGTGACAGTACCTCACCATAAGTGCAATGACTTGTGTCCCTGTGCACTGCCTAACGCGCAAGGTGCCGACTTCAACTCGTAATTAGTGAAGTTGTGGGCTTTCATCTGCAGTTTCCTTTCCAAAATCAGTAGCGCTCCTAATATCAGGGCTTGATGCTTGTTTCCAAACGCTGAGATGAGTTAGCATGGCTGCTGGAATAGGGACTTGCGGGCAGAGGACAGTACACGTAGCAGGCAAGGGGAGAGAGGGAAGTCTGAGCCCTGCAGGCTGTATTCAAACAAGACGTGGTTTGAGCCCTTTTCTCATGTTTCAGGGTTCTTTTCCCTTTTGATAGCCATGTGTTATACTTTATAACTCACTTGCCTTTTTTTTTAATAATTATTTATTTTGAGAGAGAGAGAGAGAGCGAGCATAGGCACACATATGCATAAGGGAGGGGCAGAAAGAGAGGGAGAAAATCCCAAGCAGGCTCCTCGCGACGTGGGGGCTCGTGAAATCATGACCTGAGCCGAAATCAAGAGTCAGTCGTTCAACCAACTGAGCCACCCAGGCACCCTTTAACTCACTTTTCCTTATATTTTGCAAATAAAGGCTGATTTCGTTACTGCTTGGGAACATAGCAAGAAGGCACCCTGGGTGATTGCTAAGAGAGCCCATCAGATCTTACAGACGAGCGGAAGGCATGTCTTTTTCTGCCTGTCAATAACTGTGTGTAATAATCTTTGTGGTTAAGCATAGCTTCCAAATTAAGAACTCACGGTGCTTTATGCGCGGTGAACCTTGCCAGCTGAATACATAGCGAACTCATTTTTTAAAGATTAGAATGACTTTTCAACAAAGTATTTATTCCTGAAAATATCTCTAAATCTTTTCTATTGTGCAAAGTTTAATTCTAGAAAATGATAATTCAGACAAAAACTGATCTGAGGGTGTAGTGTCGAAGGAAAGAATTACTGAACTTGGATTAGAACACCACTGTTGGATAATTGCTTCTGTTCCCCAGTCCCTCAAACTGCCTGTGGACGTTACTCGGACACGGTTTTACTAAGGTGGGCCGTGTAGTTCTGGATAGGAGACCGCCCCAGTATAGATGTTGGGGGTCTTGATGGTGAGGGAGAAGATCTGAGAACAGAAACACTGATAGCATTTAGGAAGGGAGGGAAGAAGGAAAGGAAGGAGGAACCAGGAGGGAGGGAGGGACAACATGGGAGGGTATATCTAATGTAGGAGCAAACAGTTACAGTCCTCAGCTGGGACCTAAGGGCATGATATTTTTTTTTTAATTTAATGTTTATTTTTGAGGGAGAGAGACAGAGTGCAAGCAGGGGAGGGGCAGAGGGAGACACAGAATCCGAAGCAGGCTCCAGGCTCTGAGCTGTCAGCACAGTGTCCGACACGGGACTCGAACTCACAAACCATGAGATCACGACCTGAGCCAAATTCGGATGGGGCATCAATATTTGAGAAGCTAGCATTGTAGTTGATCGTGATCATGGCCCTGAGTTATTGTGAAAAATCAAAATTGTATTCAATTTTATTTTATTTTTTGAAATTGCCTATTGACTGATGTATTTAATGTTCAGCTACGAATACATATTATAGCATAAGCTGGCAATTAAAATTTATTTATTTATTTGGGGGGGAGGGGCAGAGAAAGGGGGAGACAGAGAATCCTAGGCAGGCTCCGCATTGTCAGCAAGAGCCCAATGCAGGGCTCGATCTCACGAACTGTGAGATCCCAACCTGAGCTGAAATTAAGGGTCGGACACTTAACCAACTGAGCCACCCAGGTGCCCCTTATATTCAATTTTATAAGGCAGGAGGAGTAAATGGTCCTTTTTTAGACTGTTTGTAAAACTTCGATTTCAAATTTTGGGAAATGAAACCCAAGTTGTATAGAAGAAGAACTTCCAGGCCCTGTTCAGGAGATGTCCTGGGGTTGCCACGGTGGGCAATGTCGGGGAAGGGGGGAGGGAAGGGGGGAGGGGTGGTGTTCTCTTCATCTTCATGCAGAAAGCTTATCTTCTATCTTTTATATATAAATTTCTGCATAAGATTTCATCAAAGGGAGAGAGTTCAAATACTTTAGAAAACTATTTGAAAACTACCGACCTAGAAGTTTCAGTAATGCAGAATTTCATTCCTTGGTGATGCCAGAGGGGTTACTATATAAGTTTCACCCACAGAGTCCCCAGTGATCGACGTGTCACAGACCTCAGTCACAACAGAGAGGCGCCCAGAGCCGCCAGCCTGCTCCCAACAGACCCACTTAACAGCTGGCCAGGTGCTCGGTGCATTAGCAGCTGTGTGTGGAGCAGGTGGCCGCCTGGCTGGGCCAGTGGGGTGGGACGGGAGAAATCCCAGGTGTCTGCCTGCACACCTTCACCAGGTGACCCGCCTTGACCCGGTGCATGTCCCAGCGGCTGCCTCGACTGCCCGCTTGTGAAGAGGATCCTGAGTCTAGCAAGGCCTCCACGGGAAGTGGCGGGAAGGGGCTGGAAGGAATAGGCTGGAGCAAGAAGAAAGAGAAGCAGAGGCGTGAAGTGGATCTAAGGAAGCAGCCGTGCTGGGCTGCTTTTGGGACATTGGAGGCTTCTCTGTGTCCGGACCACGGACGCTGCCCCATCCAGGAGGCAGGTGGGCAGGCTGGAGATCAGGCAGCTGGAGCTTTCCTCTGTCCACACCGCAGGAGCAACCCAGGCCCTCCCGGTTCTGTCTGAGCAGCGCCTGAGACCCCCCGCCCAGACTGGCGGGATCCCCACCCTTGGCACCCTGGTTGCAGGTGCTGAGCTCCCGTGGCCTCATGGAACAGAAGAGACTTCACAGAGGTCTGTCTGCTCTGCCGTCCGGTATCCCCGGCTCCCGGCCGGCGAGCACAAGAATCTCTTCCCATGTGTGTTGGCTCCTCGGGTGGGGAGGTCGCCCTCATCCCGCGGCACCAGGATCTCACCCTAACGAGAAGCATATGTTCCAGTGCACAGCTCGGTAATTCTCTTCCCTGCTGCTGACTTCCTCCCACCAAACACAGAAAGCTTGGAAATGGCTTTTGCCAATAACAGCATGATTGTTGAGTCCTGAGATAGTGTCACCCTTTAGTCATTGAAGACGTGTACGTTTTGCAGGCAACGTAGGCCAAAATAAATGCCTCTTTCCCAGCTGGCTTTGTTCCCTTAAGTTTAAATTTCAGCACACTTCTGTAAGGATCCCTTTCCTGATGACCACACCCAGCTTTTCACAGAAGGTTATCCGACACGACTTTTTGGGTTGCCTGCTGGGCTTTCACTCGTTCTCGAGTACTATTCAGCTGGTACGCCAAGGAGATTTCTTGGTGCTGAGAAGACAAAAGGAATATAAGACCCAGGCGCAAACTCACAGAGGCTACGGTCTGACAGAGGAGGCCAGACGTTCGCGACTGAGGCAACGTGTGATTTGGAAAAGAGATGCAGTGACACGTGTCCCAGGAGGACGAGGACAAGGAAGATTCTTGAGTTCTGGAGGGACTCGGGATAAGCACATGAGGTGACTTGAATCTTGAAAGATGGATAGATTTCTGGAAGAGAGAAAAACCATGTGAGGGGCGCCTGGGTGGCTCAGTCAGTTAAGCATCCGACCCTTGATTTTGGCTCATGATCTCACGGTTCATGAGTTCGAGCCCCGCCTCGGGCTCCGTGCTTACAGGGAGGAGTCTGCTTGGATCCTCTGTCTTCCTCTCACCGCCCCTCCCCCTCCTCTCAAATATAAATAAGTGTTGAAAGAAAGAAAGACCTTGTGAGATTAGAGCCGCAGTTGCCAGCAAAGCCACGGACTTGGGTGAAGTGCATACTGCGTGCTGGTGTTTGAGGAGCTCAGGGGCTGCGGGGATGGGGGAGGGGCGGGTGGGGAGGAGAGGTCTGACCACACCGTGCCTCCATTTACAGGGCCCAGTGGCTTCCATTTCTTTCTTCTTTTTTATTAAGTTCTTTATGTTAATTCCAGTTAGTTAACACACAGTGTCACATTCGTTTCTGGTGTACAATATGGCGATTCAGCACTTCCATACGTCACCCAGCGCCCGTCATGACAAGTGCACCTCTTAATCCCCATTACCTATTTAACCCACCCCCCCACCCACCTCCCCTCTGGTAACCAGCAGTTTATTCTCTATGTAAGAGTCTGTTTCTTGGGGCGCCTGGGTGGCTCAGTCAGTTGAGCGTCTGATTCTTGATTTTCCTCAGGTCATGATCCCAGCGTCATGAGATCGAGCCCTGTGTCTGGCTCTGCACTCCGTATGGAGGCTCTTATGAGTCTCTCTCTCTCCCCCTCTGCCCCTCTCCCCTGTTCATGTGCTCTCTCCCTCTCTCTCTCTCTAAAATAAAATGAGGAAGAAAAAAAGAATCTGTTTCATGGTTTGTCTCTTCCTCTCTTTTTTCCTTTGTTCATTTGTTTTGGTTCTTCACTTGCACATATGAGTGAAATCATATGATATTTGTCTTCTTCGGACTGCCTTATTTCACTTAGGATGATACTGTCTGGCTCCATCCACGTTGTTGCAAATGGCAAGATTTCAGTCTTTTTTATGGCTGAGTAATATTCCATTGTGTATATATCACTTCCTCTTTATCCATTCATCTATTGATGGACAATTTGGGCTGCTTCCACATCTTGCCTGTTGTAAATAATGCTGCAATAAACAGGGGTGTGTGTATCATTTGAAATAATGTTTTTCTGTTTGGGGAGTAAATATCCCAGTAGTGCAATTACTGGATCTTAGAATAGTTCTATTGTTAAGTTTTTGAGAAACCTCCGTACCATTTTTAATGGCCCTAGAAGCCCTTCCCAGCCCTTCCCGGGCAGACAGCAAACTCCTTTCCAGCCCATCCCTTATGCCCTGCCGACCCAACCCCCACCTGCACCCCATCCAAAGCATCTTCCAAGCCCACTACCCTGTGTGCCTTCCTGCACACTGTTTCCTCCTCCTCCTCCTCCTCCTCCTCCTCCTCCTCCTCCTCCTGCCCTCCTCACCCCCACCCCCAGCTGCCAATTCTTCGAAACTTGACTCATCCGGAAGCCTTCTCTACCCTCCCTGTGCTCCCAAAGCATATTCTCCAGTCACCGGCCTTGCTGGCTGTGGCCATCGTCACCACCACCGCTGCCAGGCAGGGGCCCTCCAGGCTGGACTGGGGGCGGGGTATAGCTCAAAGGGATTTTAGAAGCGTTTCTGCAGTTGATGTGCTTGTGTTGGAGAAGGCAGAAGCAACTTCGCAGTCGAGTTAGGCGGTTTGAAGGAGCAGCAATCAGGACCCGTGAGCTTCAGGTCCTTCCACGTGGGTCCCTTCAGCCTGACGTAGTATCCACTCCATTTGAAGAGCAGCAGTGACTCAAGAACCCCACCTGGGGAAAACCGCAGACCAAAGAGTGCACGCCACCTCCTGGCTGAGGCGGAGATCCTGGCAGGGCCGTGTTGTGGGGACAGCCCGGGGAGTGGGGTGGGGTGTGGAAGTCAGGGCAGGGGCCCAGCAGTGTGGGATCCCCAAGCGGAAAACTGGAACCGGTCACCCACAGCCGGCTCTCTACCTTCAGAGAAGCTTTCTTACCAAATAGGGAAAGTCTTTAGCTGAATGTGTCAAATGTCCTATGTTTTCCATTTCCTCAGTAGCTCTTGTTAAAAAACAAAATTCAGCAGAGTAAATTTGAATACCTAATTGACTTTATTAAATGATTCATGAATCAGGCAGCATCCCATCTAACAAGTAGAGGGGAGGTCTGCTGAGCTAAACAAGAGAAAGGTTTTTAAAAGCAGGGAGGGGGGGCGGGGGCGCCTGGGCAGCTCAGTCGGTGAAGCCTCCGACTTCACCTCAGGTCATGATCTCACAGTCTGTGGGTTCAAGCCCCGCATCAGGCTCTGTGCTGACAGCTGAGCCTGCTTCTGTTTCTGTGTCTCCCTTTCTCTCTGCCCCTACCGCACTCATGCTCTCTCTCTCTCTCTCTCTCTCTCTCTCTCAAAAATAATAAACATTAAAAAAAATCTTTTTTAAAAGCAGGGAGAGGGGCATAAATAAAAGAAGAATGGATTTTATTAGTAAGGAATGCATTGTTTGGGCAAGGTTGCCCTCCGAAGGGGAACAGAAGGGGCCAATTAGTAAATTCCCTGGTACTGACCAGGAAATTCATGTTGTCTGGTTAAAGGTTACATGCCTGTGCAATTGAAACTGCAGTTAGTTTGGGTATCCAGTCTCGGTGTACCGACCGGGGGCCTTCCCCTAAGCGACACCATTTTGGGCCTTTGGTTTTGTTTGTAACGCTCTGTAGAACGGAACGATGCTCTAAGTAACTAAATCATCTCTGGGCTGGGTGTTCTTCAGCAAATGAATCTGAATTGGGCATCCTTATCCTCACACTCACTTTAGAAACTTTCCCATTTGTATTCCTCTTGTCTAATGGGAATGGAAATCATCTCCAGCCGTGATGCAGCCTGTCTCTTGGGAAGGTCAGACAGTGCAAGGCGCCTCCTGACGCCTAGCCTCTCCCTTCTTCCTCCTTTGTTTGACATCTGAGCAGTGGAGGAGGCGAGCAAGATTGGAGGCTTTGCCACCGGCTCCTTTCCACCCACTGCATTTCAGTGTTGCTATGGCAACTGGTAGGCCGTAGAAGCACCGCCAAATATTGTTTCCTTCTTCAACGGAGAACAATCCACCGTTGCCACCTCAGTAACATGTGTGCACGGGAAGGGCAAGGGTTTGGGAACCAGAGGGGAGAATGGTTGGTGCACGGTTGGTGCATTTAGGCCTCGAGTGGACACAGTTACACACAAGGCCGTTTCAGGTAGTGGGGATTATGGGAGCAGGCCGAGCGGTGGAGCGCGTGGGCCTCAAGGCAGGAGGAGCCCTGCGAAGCAATTTGACTGAGGTGTCTACACTGGTGGGCTGGGCGGGTGCCTGTCCTGCTGGGGGGCCTGGCCAGCACTCTCCATTTGTCTTCTGCTGCCGGCCGCCATCACGGGCCTCAAAGCAAGGCGCTCGGCAGGTGGGCCAGGCAACAGGTCTGTGTCTGGAAAACTTAAAAAGTGAAAACGTCACGAACTGTTGGGACAGTTTATAGAAGAATGCAACAGGGTAGATCAGATCCTGCCCTGAGGACAGAGAGACAGGCGTAGGTCTGCTCCTGCTCTGCTCTCTACCCCTGAGGGCCCTTCGAAGAGTTCTGTACCTCCCCAGTCTCCCCAGTCCTTGTCCAAAAAGAAAACGAGTCCTACTCTGTGGCGGTGCTGTGAGAATTATAATGTGTATAAGACGCATCTGCTGTGACCAGCCTGTACGTAAGAGGTGCTCATTAACGTTAACTACCAATTAATAACTGAGAGACAGTTCAGACCTGGACATATCTGGTGTTTCCCAGCGTCAGAAGCAACTGGAAACTTTTTAAAATACTCACCTAAGCCAGGTTTACTAGGCTAGAATTTGCAAAAATAAGACCAAGAAGTCTATATATTTTTTTTAAACTTTCCTAAGTAATTCTGATGTAACCAAGTGTATAATCTGGGGTAGGAAATTTGCTTATTGGCTTGAGAAAGAAGAGTAGAAACGGTTCTGGATTTCTCCCCACCGCCTTCTTTCTACTCCCCCCAACGCTTACCTTGCTACCTTTCTTCTACTTCTAAACTCCAAAGCTTTTGGGTAGAATTACCTGAGTTTGGAAGCAGGGATGTTTGAGAAAGTGGTTGAAAATAAATTAATCAGAAAAGCAAGAAAAAAAAAATCAAAGTTTCCCTCACCCCTGAAAGAAGTTGAAAAGAATCTATGGAAAGGTGTATGCAGTCCCTAGATGACATCTGGACCGTCTTGGCTACCTGCTGTGTTACAAAGATGACATTTAAGGTACAATATGTGTAAGCCCTAAATAGGGGTGTAGTGTGTGTCCAGCTCAAGTTTTTTCTGCACCCCACAGGAACGTGGCTGAAGAGTGGTCTGGGCCTCGTGCACCAGGAAGGTAGCCAGCGGACGTGGACGTACATTGCCCCTCAGCTGGGGTACTGGGTGGCAGCCATGTCTCCTCCCAACCCAGGTAACACGAAGCCAGCACCTGCGATGATGGGCGTTGAGTTCTTTTGAGGGTTCAGGCTAAGTATGCTTTGGAAAATTACTTCAGCAGCGAGAACTCATCTTACTCAAAAATGGTAGAAAGGGGCGCCTGGCCAGCTCAATCGGTAGAGCATGTGACTCTTGATCTGAGGGCCATGAGTTCGAGCCCCACGTTGGGTGTAGAGATTACTTAAAAAAAAAAAAAATGGTTAAAAGTCTGAAAATCAAATGATGAAACTAAGGTATTGTGTGGGGGTGGGGGAGTTCTGGTTGCGACTCTCCCATCTAGGATAACAATAATGCACAGAACATACTCCTGTCTTGTATCTGTTTTGCTCAGACAGCTGCCATAGGGAATTCCTAATCTAAAGCCCATGGGGGCGGTTTAGACCTCCTCCCTAATTCCTGAAACAGCTGTGGCCTGTTGTAAGAGAACATGTGGGGAAGGGCACTCCTTAGACAGACTAACACAGTCACCACTGGAGCTTTCTTGGGGCAAAAAGCTTGTTTTGGCCTCTCCTGAAGGTTCAGAAACAAACCAGTTTGCTTTGTGTCTAAAACAATAATCATCTCTACTTAGGATACGTGAATTAACTCATACTTTTTAAAGCATGACTTAAAAAAAAGTTTTAACCTATATGCCCTAATTTATCCCAAGGAACATTCTAGAATTGTTTCTTAAAATAGTCATCTTCAGAGAATTCTTTCCAGTCATGGCTTCTGTCACTCAAAATGCCTTTAGAATCTGTATCACTGGGACTGCCTTCACTAGTGAAACGTTTTCATTGGTGGCAAATCTTTATGCTCCGAGGGTCCCTTTGATTCTTCTTAGATGCATCTAAAAGTCATGCATATCCTGGTCTGGTGAGTAAAGTCGGTAATTGAGCCAGGTCAGAAATGTGCTATGATTAAAAGCTGTCTCTCATCATGAAGGCAGTTCCAAAATGGGAGTCCAAGATATTTTAGCAGTGGAATTGTCACTGGAATGACACTCACATTCCCATAGTAGCAGATTTGATGGAGGTGCTGAGAAATTGGCCCCAGACTGAGAAAATGTTGATTTCCCATTTCACAAAGGGAATTCTGTGTTTCCCTTTGTGATAGCGTTCTTGTAGCAATATAGGCACGAACCAGGTACAAAAATGCCCCAGGCTCCAAATCACAAATATCCAGAATATGAGTAAGAGTAAAGAAGGAAAGAAAAGAAATTCCTGAAGTACCCAAGTAGAGGCCATAAAGCCCATGCATTACAGTTAACTTTCATTTTAGATATATTTCGGGGGCACATGGGTGGCTCAGTCAGTTGAGCACCGACTTGGCTCAGGTCATGATCTCATGGTTCGTGGGCTCAAGCCCCACGTCAGGTTCTGTGCTGACAGCTCAGAGCCTGGAGCCTGCTTCGGATTCTGTGTCTCCCTCTCTCTCTGCCCCTCCCCCTCTCGCATTCTGTCTCTGTCAAAAATTAATAAACATTACAAAAAATTTAGATATTTTCAGATAACTGTGATTCTCAGTTTGCCCATCATGCCACAGATTAATAGATGTTTTGTAAAGAGGGGAGAAAGAACGGCCTGGTATAGGTCTGCCAACCCTTCCGAGCAGTGAAGGAAGAGACAAAAATCTATAAAGAGCATATATGACAGAGCCCTGATGGCATTTAATGTACAGACACATATATTAGTAACCTCACAGCCATCCCCTTTATTAAAACAAATTACAAAGATGCTGTGCCTTCATGAGCCCAAAACCAACAAGAAAATAGTTAGGGTTTTTTCTTTCATTCTCCAGTTAAGAAGGAAATTGAGTACAGCTGTAAATTTTATAGAGTGTTCCATTGGCAGAAGTTAAGATAATAACATTTTAAGTACTTAAAGGACAGAACTTGAATTACTTGGAAATGATTTTTATGTGTACCCCGGATTTTTGGTGATTCCTGCCAAGGCATTGCCTAGGTCCATGGGGGTTGTCTCTGGGTAAAAAAAAAAAAAAAAAAAAAGATTTCCCTGAATGATGAATGGAGTATACAGTTGTCAATTGTTTTTCCAACTTTGGGGCATATTAACTCCACACTCCCCCACTGAAGTGAATTATGTTTGGCAGAGAACGGTGTTAGCTTTTTCAGCTTACGTCATGTCACAATTTTCAAAAATTAGCAAACCTCTTTGGGTTTATCTAGCTCTTAAGTGGTCTGCTTCCAAAGATTTTTAAAGAAATCTGTCCCTTAAGATATCGAGAATCAGTAAGTAAATGGGTACCTGTGGTATGTAGTAATTATAACCATGCTAATCTGACATAACATAAAACCACACCCCTTCCTTCGATGCTTGGACACCAGTATGTCCCCAAATGTTATAAATAGGGGAGATTTTTGTTGTTGCTGTCGATCTGTTGTCAGTGCATTAAGATAGATTCTTATTAGTATTGAACATAAACTTCGCCTTGGGATTCTTAACAACGTAAATTAAAAAGAAAATATATTTATCTCTGATACTTTGTAAATTCTGAAGGAGGTCTGTGGCCACATACGGTTAGCAATTTTGAAGAGGCATTGTAGAGGAAGGCTTTATTTTTACAAATGGAAGGCATTTGAGAAACACTTGAAAGCCCATAATAAGCTGTGGACTTTTGTTTTTTAAGTCCTAGCCGATTTTATATCATACATTTTAACTGTTCATTTAAGCAAAGGGCTCTCTCCACATAGTAATCATTATCCAGGGAAAGTGAGAATCAAATCCTGTGGGGTCTTTTTTCTCCTGCAGCATAAAATCCCCAGATACTCAAGCCATCTCTTGTCTAAGAGTCTCTCTCATTGTGTTATCATGCATCCATTTTCTTGTATTAAAAGATCATGTATTTACAATGCTTAACCTGCTGTAAGTGCAGCTCTCTTCTGGGCTAAGGAGGGACCCTTAGCACCACATGGAGTGTTTGGGTGTTCACGCTGCTCCCGGCCACAGCTGCTCTGGTGACGGTGACGGTCGCGGTAATCCCTTGTCATTGAGAGAAATTACAGTGATCTGTAAGCACATCATCCAAAGGGTGTTTGCCTCTGGCCCCTGCTCCGCACCCCAGCCAGGAAGAGGAAGAACATACGCTCTCAGCTAATTATCCCTCTTATCCCTTCAAGGTTTTCTGCAATCTAAAATGCCCTTTTCTGACCTTCTAGGTCCCGTTGCCACACAGGACATTACCACGTATCACACGGTGTTTCTTTTGGCCATTTTAGGAGGGATGGCTTTCATACTTTTGGTTCTGCTGTGTCTCCTTTTATATTATTGCAGGTAAAGTTTTACCTTTTTGGCAATATCTTTTTTAATTTGGAATTTCTTGTGCAGGCATTGATATTGAGGTCTTTTTTTTTTTTCTTTTTCTGAATCAAGGTCCTTTTTTTCTCATGAAAAAAAAATCTCTAAGAACTAAAACATTTGTCCTTAAAGCTGCAAACAAATGAACAGGATGGGGGGGGCATGCTGTTTATGAGGTTGCTCACAAGGGGAGTTCTTATTTCTTTCTTTTTTTTAAGTTTGACGGTTGTCATGATTCGTTCAGAATATTCCTAAACACTGATTAAGAGACGATATTCTCAAGGACAAAGCAGAACTAAAATTCTTTATTTTGATGCCTCGTCTTTTCGGTTTGTGAGAATGTTTGTTGTCGACTCTTGGGTAACCGCTTTTAAACGAATAACTCGGCTGTGCGTCTAAAACCCTGAAGGTGAAATCTGCAGATTGTGCTGCTCTGAATCAAAATAAGGTTGCGGGTGTGGGGTGAGAAGGCTTCTGGCTGCTGAGTAGTTGTTTTGTTTCTTCCTGTGGAAATTGAGAATTAGGATCTTGCTTGGAACCTTCTACCACTATGAGAATCTTTAACCGTTGGGTTTGGATTTTTATCTTTGATCGCAGGCGGAAATGCTTGAAACCTCGTCAACACCACAGAAAACTCCAACTTCCGACGGCCCTCGAGAGCTCCAAAAGAGATCAGTCAACTTCCATGTCTCACATCAACTTGCTGTTTTCACGTCGGGAGTCAGAATTCCCCGGCCCGCTCTCTGTCACCGGCCACGGCCGCCCGGACGCCCCTGGGCCGAAGGAGCTGATGAGCGGGGTCCATTTAGAAATGATGTCTTCCAACGGAGAGGCAGACATGCACACCCCCATGCTAAAGCTTTCCTACAGCACCTCGCAAGAGTTCAGCTCGCGGGAGGAACTTCTCTCCCACAAGGAAGAGGACAAAAGCCAAATCTCCTTTGATAACCTGACACCAAGTGGGACGTTGGGAAAAGAGTATCGTAAGTCCGTGGAGATTTTCCCCTTAAAGTCCAGGAAATCTGTGGAAAGAGAAGGCCGTGAGTCCCCTGGCAACAGCGAGTACAGGAGGAGCTACAATGCCATGCTCTCGCAGCCCCTGTTTGAAAAGCAAGACCGAGACGGCCAGGCCTCCGCTAACCATATTTCCACGGGAAGCAAACTCACCATTCAGGAACACATGTACCCCACGCCTTCATCTCCCGAAAAGGAACAGCTGCTGGACCGCAGGCCTACTGAGTGTATGATGTCCCGGTCAGTGGACCACCTGGAGAGACCCACGTCCTTTCCGCGGCCCGGCCAGTTGATCTGCTGTAGTTCCGTTGACCAGGTCAACGACAGCGTTTACAGAAAGGTATTACCTGCCTTGGTCATCCCCGCGCACTATATGAAACTCCCCGGGGACCACTCCTATGTGGGCCAGCCCCTGGTCGTTCCAGCCGACCAGCAGCTGGAGATCGAAAGACTGCAGGCTGAGCTCTCCAGCCCTCACGCGGGGATCTTCCCGCACCCCTCCTCCCAGATCCAAGCGCAGCCCCTGTCCTGCCAGGCAATCTCCCAGCAGCACTTGCAGGATGCAGGCGCCCGGGAGTGGACCCCGCAAGGCGCGTCCATGTCAGAGTCCCTCTCCATCCCGGCCTCCCTGAACGATGCGGCCTTGGCTCAGATGAACAGCGAGGTCCAGCTCCTGACCGAGAAGGCTCTGATGGAACTTGGGGGTGGGAAGCCGCTCCCACACCCCCGGGCGTGGTTCGTCTCCCTGGACGGCAGGTCCAATGCGCACGTTAGACATTCCTACATTGATCTCCAAAGAGCCGGAAGGAACGGAAGCAATGATGCCAGTTTGGATTCTGGCGTGGATATGAATGAACCAAAATCTGCCCGGAAGGGAAGAGGAGACCCCTTGTCCCTGGCACAGAACCACCCGGCCGTCCAGGAGCATCCGCAGAAAGAGCCGCGGGCCGCGGACAGCACCTCCTACACGCAGCTCGTGTACCTGGACGACATGGACCAAAGCGGCAGCGAGTGCGGCACCACCGTCTGTACCCCCGAGGACAGTGCCCTGCGCTGCTTGTTGGATGGCTCCGGCCGGAGGAGCGGCGGCCAGCTGCCCAGCCTGCAGGAGGAGACGACAAAACGAACTTCGGACGTCCCCCCGGAGCCGCTAGCCAGCCCGGAGCAGAGAAGATCGGCCCAGGAGGACGACGAAGAGGAAGACGAGGAGGACCAAGGAGAGGACAAGAAGAGCCCCTGGCAGAAGCGGGAAGAGAGACCCCTGATGGCGTTTAACATGAAGTGAGCTGTCACAGCGCCACCCGTCGGCGGAACATAAAAAAAATTGCCAAAAATTCTTTTCTTAGGGAAGCGTTTACTTGTTCGTGGAGGAGGTGGAGCAGCGGCAGCCGCGGAAGCGGACTTAAGCTGCATCACGGTTCACTGTGTAAATGTTAGAACGGAATTAAAGTTACCGGATGATGTTCGTGGACGCCTCACCGCCAGGGAGATGGCTGAACAGGAGTGTCTGAATGTGGCTCCTGCGTCTGGGACGCGCCTCCCCCACCCCCACCCTCCCCACTCCCACCCCCACCCCCACCCCCATCCCAGGACACTGAGAAACCACGAGTGATGTCGCTCAGCTCTGCTGATAACCTCAGTTCTCCCTCAGATTCTAGGAACAGATGAGACTCTTTTCACATTGCTTGAATCCATTTTATCACGATAATGCTCCTGTGACGTTATTATTGGGAAATTAGCGTAGCACTTAGTGTCTCGAGGTATGCGTTATCTCAAAGGAAAGCTATGCACCGCTGCTTCGTGCTCTTGGTTTGCTTAGGTGTTTTTGCTTTGGTTAGCTTTCGTTTCGGGTTTGCTTTAGAAAACACACACACACACACACACACACACACACCCCTTGGTTGTGAAAGATTTTATTTGTTGGTTTTCATCTGTTCTGCTTCTCGACGGTTTATTTCGGTGTCTCCTTTCGCGAACTCCTGAGTGTCATCTCTTAAACAAGCCTTTTAATGAAATCGTACTGAAGTTTTTTATCAGCTGAGAGCCCTTCAATTCTGGTCCCATTAACTCCAAGTGCCTTTTTTACAGTGACAACAGCAGTCCCCTCACCTTTTCTTCTTGTTGTTTTTTTTTTTTTTCCCTTAACTCCTTTCATTGAACTGCCTGGATTTTATAAGGTTATTAAATGATTCCCCTTTTCTTTAAGCTGCATGCTGCCAAATGCCCGTTTCTGCTCCGAATTCTCATTTCAACGCAGTGTTCTCTCTAGTGCCCATATGTGACGTGAATTCTGTTGAGCTAAGGTAGACTAGAGGACACTTTAGAGATCCCCTGCCCTCCTCCGTCCCTTCGGCCACTAGCCACCATTATGGTTTCATTGGCTGTTTGTATATACGGTTATGTATTAACTCGGGAATCCTATGGGCTGACCTTGCTCACCAGACACAGAGTATGGACTGAGCAAGTGAATGTGACTATTACAGAAATCGTATGTACTATCCAAAAGTGCCAGAATGACTCTTCTGTGCATTCTCCTTAAAGAGCTGCTTGGTTATCCAAAAATGAAAATTCAAAATAAATGCTGAAGAAGAAAAAAACCAAACTATCTTGTGGTCCTTTTCATTCACTCTGAGCCACTATTTGTTTCAGAGTCGCTATTACGAATTTGCTCTTTGTTCCTCGGCAGTCTGCTTTGCTGGTTGTTGGACTTCTGTTCAAAGACTCCGGAGTAGACACCTAGGAATTTACACCGAGGTTAAATCCCACCTTGTGTTTATTTAGTTTATTCAAGAACACAAGGTGAGGGGCGCCTGGGTGGCGCAGTCGGTTAAGCGTCCGACTTCAGCCAGGTCACGATCTCGCGGTCCGTGAGTTCGAGCCCCGCGTCAGGCTCTGGGCTGATGGCTCAGAGCCTGGAGCCTGTTTCCGATTCTGTGTCTCCCTCTCTCTCTGCCCCTCCCCCGTTCATGCTATGTCTCTCTCTGTCCCAAAAATAAATTAAAAACGTTGAAAAAAAAATTAAAAAAAAAAAAAAAGAACACAAGGTGACATTTTGTTGTGTTTCAGATAGGGAGAAATGTCTGCACATTACAAAAAACTCGTGTGTTCTTTGATGTTCAGCATTGATCCACTTGGAATCATACAAAAAGTTTCATTAAAATGACCAGAATCATCCCAGCTGCATGAAACTATTACTCACAATCAGTAATGGAGACATCAGAGCAGAGCAGAGAACACAGTAAGCTAGCTATGTATTCAGTAACAGCTTCATTACAAAATCTTATTTGTGAATTCCATGTGGACAGAGAACCAATCAAGTTGATTTTTATCACTTTAATTCTCAAATGTTGATACATTTTGCTTTTCAAGGGGAAAAAAAGTTGAAATTCCCTGAAGCGTTGGGGCATTTAAATGGATGGGAGTCTGGGGCACCTAGGTGGCTCAGTTGGTTAAGCGCCAGACTGTCGATTTTGGCTCAGGTCCTGATCTCCGGATTTGTGAGATCACACCGCACATCAGGCTCTGGGCTGATAGCGCGGTGCCTGCTTGAGATTCTGTCTCCACCCCTCTGCCTCTTAAATAGATAAACTTAAGTAATAATAAAATAATAATAAATACATAAATGGGAGTCTGTGGTTTCACAATGAGGGACTGTTACCTTGAGGGTAAACATTCTCACCAGTAGGTGGCAGGTGAGCCCATGCAGACTTCACTAATAAAGGCCAGTTGTCAATTGCCTCCCAAAGGAAAAGTAAGTGGCTCTCCAAGAAATACCCCAGGGCAGACATAGATGACTGGGAGACTCTAGGCCCTCTCTAGCCCTGCCGAAGGTTGCTGCCAATGCAATCATCTTTTTAAAGCATCAGTTTCCAGAAAAGCCTCATTTACCATGCGTATTACCTGTGAAAAGTAGGTAACACGTTTGGAGGGAGAGGGGCTTTTCTGCCCCTTTATTAGGCAGGACATACCTGGGTTGGCCCCGGTTATGGAAAGTATGCACCAGCCAGCAGTGGTCACATTATGTGCCTAGGAGGACAAGGCAGTGGGTGGGTTTGCCAGAAGAAAACTGGTTCTGCCAGAGGTGACTCTTAACTCGTTTTACCCTTGTCTGAAAAGAGGCTCAGAGGATAATGGTTTTTGTTCAGGGCACCCGTACTGATTACCAGACTGGAACTGTCTAGACAGAGCACTGTGACTATGGATTTAAACATTTCATTTATGTTCTTTCTAGCCTGGTAAGAGTAATAAAACACATCTCATTATTAGGAACCAATTGTATTGTCTGAAGAACTAAAGCCATCAAAGGCACCTTGCTTATGCCACCTAGTGGTGAGCTTTCATCTGCCTGTTGAGGAGACCAGACAGACCGCTGTCCAGGGCCAGCTCTGGGAACGTGGCGTGGGTGTGTGTCCACAGGAATGGCTCGGACACTGGTTCTGCCCTCCAGACAAGGTGAGGAGATGGGGACGGACGTTTGTTGAATCTCTACGCTAGAAACCATATCAGAAACAATCGTGCATTCAGTTCTCAAAATCCTGGGAGGAAGTGATGTTCCTTCTTTGTTTTGCCTCTAAATACATTGAGGCTTGGGGGTTAAGTAAGTGAGGCCGCTCAGCTAGAATCAGTGGGATGCTGCTTAAACAACCAGCCCTCTGGAAATGAATGTGTTTAAAGTCATAAGTGCTCCTGATAAAGGATGTATGGGACACAACTTGCACATCGTAATAAAATACGTAATTGTAAATTCCGTTTGACACTTGATAGCCACGGAACGCTTTTGTTGATTTTTGTCATAGCCAGCCTGTTGCAGTTGACAAAAGGGTATAGTTCTGACGTGAACATCTGTTGATTTTTTTTTTTTACGTTAATGATTAACGTGAAACAAAGGAGGAAGACACACGTCAGAACTTCACTCGTTCATCGATCACCGAGTGACTTCTTTGCTGAAGCACACAATAGTGTTTGACTACTGGGAAGGTATTCCCTCAATTTTCTGTGCTATTCTCAATGTAATGGTTCCAGACATGGTACCATTTTAAGCTTAATCTGCATTATTAATATCTCCCCATGTCTTTCTTTAAATCTAGCCAGTCAGCAAGTCAACCCTCTCTTGGGAACATTTGCCAGTTCCCATGGTGTAAATGCTCCCACGTGGCCAATTTTAAACAATAGAGTGACATCACCACTCTCAGGACTTGGGAAGGGGTACACAGTAGCAGAGCTATATTTCCACCAAAAAGGTACAATACAGGGAAATGACCCCAAGAGCATCGTCACATATACAGTTGATCCTCATCATTTGGGGATTCCATGTTTGCAAATCTGCCCGCTTGCTAAAACTTCTTTGTAACCCTGAAATCAATCCTCATATGCTCTTGTGGTCATTCACAGACACGCAGAGCAATGAGAAGCATGAGAATACATGTATCAGATAAGCGTTGTTCAGGCATTAGTCAGAGGGCTGTTGGCTGGGAGTTCAATGTTAATGTGTCAACAACGTGTATTAAAGAAGATGTCTTTGAACGGAAACACCCATGAAGGTGATGTTTTGATCGGCTGATGAAAATGTGACCAGACGCTTTCAGGAACGTAACCCTGTATTTCCCCTGATTACAGTGGTTCTGACACTGGACTCACAAAATCTGAGTTCAAGACAACTTTACAGAACATGACTACCACCGATAACAGGAATGGACTACAGTAAATAATTAGGACACGATGCACTTTAAGTAATTAGTACCTTTTTCTTTAAGTTATTTTTAATTAAATTATGTATATATTTTATTTTTTTAATTAAATTATTTGTAAACTTGAATATGCTTTTTAAGAACGGCTCTAACAACTGACTCGCAAAACTCCTGACATTTCGAGGCACCTCTCAAAGGTCTCCCTGATGCCATCACCTGGTCTCTAGCTTTTTGAAATTCATCTGGAAACCTCTACTTAGGACAAAAGAAAGTCTAGGTGCAATTGCTTTCCAGGCTTTGGTCTAACTTAGTGCAACATGGGTAGTGTTTGCTGGAAAAAGGACCACATTCCTTCTGGGGCAGGTCTGGCTGCAGGACTTGGGAGGAATTTATGAAAGAGCATGCCCTACCCCATGCAAGGGAATATGCAACACCGCTTAAGTAACAGACCCTGTGCCTCAGAACTTTATTTCGTGTAAGCTAGCACAGATAAATGCTAGAACAGTGAGGCAGAACACCCAGAAAATAGACCAGAATCAAAAAGGAAATAGACCATAAAACCTAAAAATAACCAGCCGAACAAGTGTGATAAACTGTATAAGATTTCTTGCGGTTAGCCTCTTTTGCTTTTATTTTTTTATCTTTTATTATTATTTTTTTAAATGTTTATTTGTTTTTGAGAGAAAGAGAGCACAAGCCAGGGGAGGGGCAGAGAGAGAGAGAGAGAGAGAGTGAAGACCTGACACGGGGCTTAATCTCATGACTGTGAGATCGTGACCTGAGCTGAAATCAAGAGTCACACTTGACCCACTGAGCCACCCAGGCACCCGGGACTAGTGGAGTTTATTTTATTAAAAAAAATTTTTTAACCTTTATTTATTTTGAGAGAGAGCACGCACAAGTGGGGGAAGAGGAGAGAGAGAGAGAGAGAGAGAGAGAGAGGGAGACATAGAGTCCGAAGCAGGCTCCAGGCGCCGAGCTGTCAGCACAGAGCCCGACGTGGGGCTCGAACCCACAGACTGTGAGTTCGTGACCTGAGCTGAAGTCGGACACTTAACCCACTGAGCCACCCAGGCACCTGTTTATCCTTTTATAAATTTTGTTCTTGCTGACCTCTGTATTGGGGGGACATGGGGATTAAAAATGAGTATAGCTATAGATAGGACTTGTGATGAGTTTTCAACTATTTTGAAATTGCATTTTTTTTGTTTTAGATTTTTTTTTTGAGGTATAACTGACATAGAACATTACACCCGTTGCACAGCATGATTCAATATCTGTATATATTGTGAAATGATCACAATATTAATCGAGTTCACATCCATCACCACACACAGTTACAGGATATTTTTTCTTGTGATGAGAAGTTTTAAAATCTACTCTCTCGGCAACTTCCAGATATGCTGTACCGTATTAACTGCGGTCACCATGCTGGTATTACATCCCCAGGACTTAATTTTCAACGTTTTGTTTTGTTTTGTTTTGTTTTTTTAATTTATTTTTGGGACAGAGAGAGACAGAGCATGAACGGGGGAGGGTCAGAGAGAGAGGGAGACACAGAATCGGAAACAGGCTCCAGACTCCGAGCCATCAGCTCAGAGCCTGATGCGGGGCTTGAACTCACGGACCGCGAGATCGTGACCTGGCTGAAGTCGGACGCTTAACCGACTGTGCCACCCAGGCGCCCAGCCAGGACTTAATTTTCAACTGGACGTTTGTGCATCTTCCATGATTTCTTGTTGGCTATTTTGACACTATAATTAAAGCAAGTCGCAGTAATGTTTTGGGACTTTTATGACAACACCTGACATCCTGGAAGACCCGTCCAAGTGAACTTGATGGTTTTCAGGATCCATGGAAAAGGAGAAGGAACGGTTGACGTAGCAGATGTGGGAGAGATTCAGCAGAGCTCTTTAGGTAAAGTAATCACAGCCTCTTCTTTTCCCCCCTGAAAACCGTATTTTCAAAGCTGTGGATATAAACACCAAAACCCCTGGTGGATGTTTTTGTCATTCTTAACAGAGATTGCGACCCCGTTGGTGCTGGTGTTCTGGTACCTGAGAACTGGCTAATAATTCCTGTAAGACCTTTTACTCTCCTGCAGGATGAACGGGAAGGAGCGCACGGGAGGACGTGGAACATGAGAGAGCCTTGATGACCTCACGTGGGAGGAAATGGGAGCCAACCGTGATGAGATGACCACTCCACACCGTGAGTGACCACATGGGGCGTCTTAGTTGCTGTGACAAAAACACATAGGTTGGTAACCGGAATTCTGAGGTCGGGGCCCCAACACGGTCACGTGAGGGCCCTTTGAGGGAGCTCTGTGAGGTCTGTTATAAGGGCACCAATCCCATCCGGGAGGGCTGTCCTCTCATGACCCAGCCACCTCCCAAGCCTCTACCTCCTGGTGCCATTGCCTTGGGCGATAGGATTCCAACACATGAATTTGGGGGAGGGCACAAACATTCAGGCCAGAGCATGGGACAGGGTGCCATCTCCTGACTCCTGGTCCCTGTGTGCACCCCCCTCATCAGGCCACCTCTCGATCCCCTGCTCTTTCTGGCCAGCTCTTCTGCACTCTGCCATCTGTTCACCTTCTGTGTATGATGAATATTTAATCATCAGAGTAGAAGGCATTGTCAGCCATGCTAATCATTAAAACTTTAGGGCTGGGGGCACTTGGGTGGCTCAGTCGTTTGAGCATCCGACTTCGGCTCGGGTCATGGTCTCGCGGTCCGTGAGTTTGAGCCCCGTGCCGGGCTCTGTGCTGACAGCTCAGAGCCTGGAGCCTGCAGCCCACTTCAGATTCTGTCTCCCTCTCTCTCTCCTCCTCCCCACTTGCGCCCTGTCTCTCTCTCTCTCTGTCTCTCTCAAAGATGAATAAACTTTTTTTTTTAATTATTATTATTATCAAAAAGAAAAAAACTTTAAGGCTGTGGGAAGAATCCTGACTTGGACTCAGAGCACCTGGGGGTCAGACCCGGCCCTGGGATCAGACAGGTGACTGACTTCTACAGCTGTAGAAGGGGGACAGTGTTATCTTCCCTGCTTACCTCTCTGGGTGGGTTGCATTGAAATGAGCCAACAAATATTAAAGTTCCTTATAAACTGTAAATTGCAGTAAAATAATTATTCTGGGAGTCTTGTAGTCCCCTAATCCAGTTGCTACGTGGAACAATGATCATTTTTTAAATTATATCAGCTGCTTCTCAGCCTCTTTTTAGGACAGTGGTTGACAAAACAGCCCGATCTCTTCTTCGCCATGCTTTCCACTTTCCGAAAGTTTCAGCTGGGTGATCTCTCCCTTTTGTGCGAGGAGGATGGTTTTCCAGGTGTCTGACATTACCCAGGGGGCTCAGTGAAGATACCACCTCCTTACCTATCGGTCTAGAAATACGTATGAGCACACTGCTTACAAGGCAATAAGGTTGGGACAGGTGCCCCGTAACCATAGTTTATTCGCTACTGGCCACAAAGATGAATTCCTTTGTGATGCATGTCAGCAGCCTCTCCATTCCTTCATTAAGGTGCTCTTGTAGGAAGATCGTGTGCTTGGAACTTCCGAACAGTGGAAATCCAATTCAGATGCACATTGGGATCAGCTGAGAGCAGAAAAAAGTACTGACATATTCAGGCCCCACTGCAGCTGAACGGAACTCAGAATCTCTGCAGGTAACACCTGGTGCTGGTGTTTCTTTGAAAACGCTTCCCCCAGCTGACGCCGATAACATAGGCTTACCAACCACTGCTTTAGAAATTCTGAAGATACTTCACAGTGTGAGAGCAGCTCCTGTTCTGTATTTCAGGGAATGACGGGTCTCCCCTTCGTTTCTAGGGTAGGTCAGCCGCCCTGCCCTAGATTCGCGGTGGGGGAGGGCAGACATGTTCAATAACAGTCCCCACGCTGAGCGGCACGTGCCCAATACATGGCGACCAGGGCCCTGCTCTGCATTCTTCACACCGTTTGTTGACAATCCAGATGCTGGGGCGCCCGGGGGGCTCAGTCTGTTAAGCGTCTGACCTTGGCTCAGGTCATGATCTTACAGTTCGTAGGTTTGAGCCCTGCGTCGGGCTCTGTGCTGACAATGCAGAGCCTGGGGTCTGCTTCCTCTCTCTCTGTCTCTCTCTGTCTCTCTCTCTCTCTCTCTCTCTGTCTCTCTCTCTCTCTCTCTCTCTCAGAAATAAATAAACATTAAAGAAACCCCAGATGTCGACCAACCCTGGGTTCTGTCCTCTGTCCTGCTCACACACTACACATTCCCCTTGTTACCACACCCATAGCCAAGGACTCCCATCACTGGACCACCACTGTGTCCGCCACCCAAACCTGCTGTTGATCAGCCCGGCTGCTGACGGGGCATCTCCATCCCAGATGACCCTCAAGCATCTCCGACTCAACTTGTCCCAAGATGGAGTCACCATGCATCACCCCGTGAGCTTCTCTGCCTACCCCCTCAAAACAGCCCAGTTTTCCCAGTTTCCTCCAAATCTGCTACCCCACTGTCATGGTTTTACCGTACAGTGTCCCCAGCCAGAAACCTCAGGGTCAACCTCACCACCCAAATTCAGGCACCAAGTCCTATCAATCCTGCCTGCTATCAGGAAACAATGAATATTTCACGTGTCCAGCTGGCCAGGGCTTTCCGAGTAAAATTTACCGGTGTCCTAGGTTTAAGGATGAGTGTAACCATTCCTCAGAAGACAGAGATAGTGAATTACTTCAGAGAGATTTACGGGTGTATCTCCCCTCGAGCCACTTCTTTGCCATTCCTTTATGTTCATTTACCTGGGTTGTAACACATAGGGACCTTCTTCCCCTTCTCTCCCAAGATTTGTTTCCATTAAGAAGTTAAGGTTTCTGGGGCGCCTGGGTGGCTCAGTCGGTTAAGCGTCGGGTCATGATCTTACGGTGTGTGAGTCTGAGCCCCGCGTCGGGCTCTGTGCTGACAGTGTGGAGCCTGGAGCCTGCTTCAGATTCTGTGTCTCCCTCTCTCTCTCTGCCCTACCCTGCTTGCTCACATGCACATGCTCTCTCTCTCTCTCTCTCTCTCAAAAATAAATATTAAAAAAAAATATTTTTAATAAAAAAAAAGTCAAGGTTTCTCTTCACTGAAAGGGAGGAGGCAGCTATGCAGTAGATCCTATGAAGCACCAAAATTTATAATTTGGGGGTCCTCTTCTATAGCATGGATCCCCTTTATACGTGCAATCTGACACTTGCCCTCTGCATTGCCCCAAGGGGTGAAATGGGGCAGCGTGTAAAGATATTTTTTAAAGTAAATAGCCTGACTCTGATCCAGAAACCTTGTTTTTGCTATCAGGATAAAATAACTACGGGTATAAAGACTTCTCAGATGCCAAGTGTGTCCCAGACCTGTTCTTGTGGTTGCAAATGACAGAAACCGAACTCAAACTAGCACAAATAAGGGACTTCATCACTAAGGGAGATTTGCCAGCCAGATGACAAGGTGTGATATTGTCATTTAAAGTAAGAAATATATACGTGGACTTTGTCCTTCTTCCTGGCAGAGCTCCTAAAACCCCTGTTATTTCTTAAGTGGTAAGAGCGATTAAGGTATCTTGGTATTCATAACAAATCCTTTCAGCCATACCTGAGTTTGTTCAGGAAGTGACTCTTGGACTGCTCCTAAGGATGGGGGCTGATTGCACGGAGACCCAACCATGTGACTAGAAAGTAGGAGCTTCAATCTTCCCCCCCAACCCCCCTCCCGCCTCAGAGGACGAGGGAGGGGCTGGAGGTTGAATTGATTGCCAGCAGTCAGTGATTTAATCAACTGTATCTATGGCAGGAAGCCTCCATAAAAACCCAAAAGGATGGGGTTCGGAGAGTGTCTGGGTTGGTAAACCCGTGGAGATTGGGGGAGAGCGGTCCGCTCAGAGAGCATAGAAGCTCCACCCCCTTCCCTGCCCCCATACCTTGTCCTACACATCTGGTTCTTCCTGAGTTACATGCTTTCATACTAAACTAGTAAGCAAAATGTTTCTCCAAGGTCTCTGAACCTCTCTGGCAAATTGCATGTGAGGTTGGGGTCATGGAAACCTCTGATCTATAGCCAGTGGGTCAGAAGCACAGGGGACAATTTGGGACTTGTGATTGGCATCTGAAGTGGGGAGGGAGTGAGTGGGTAGGGTGACAGTCACGTGGGACTGAGCCCTGAACCTGTAGAACCTGATGCTGTCTCCAGGTAGATAGTGTCAGAACTGAGTCAAATTGTAGGACACCCAGCTGGTGGTGGAGAATTTCTTTGTGGTACTGGAAACCCAAACACATCAGAATTGGGGTCAGAATTGTACAAGGGTTGAGGCGCCCGGGGGGGGGGGGGCTCAGTCGGTCGGGCGTCCGACTTCGGCTCAGGCCATGATCTCACGGCTTGTGAGTTCGAGCCCCGCGTCGGGCTCTGCGCTGACAGCTCGGAGCCTGGAGCCTGCTTCGGGTTCTGTCTCTCCCTCTTTCTCTCTGCCCCTCCCCTGCTCACACGCTGTTTCTCTCTCTCTCAAAAATAAACATTAAAAAAAATAATACTAATTTTAGAATTGTACGAGGGAACCAAACCACAGAACACAAGGTGTAAAAATAAGGGTTTCGTGTTTATAGATGACGTCCCTAATGCATTCTGTTTTGATTCTCACAACTCCCCTGTCATGACTAAAGCAGGTGATATTAACCCACTTTGATATCCAAAGATACCGAAATTGAGTGGGTTGCCCAAACGGTGGTAAAGACCCAGGATTTGAACGTACACCCAGATGCTTTACTCAGAAGTGCGGTATTCCCCCCATGACACGCAGCTGCCTCACAGAGCTTAATTCCAGGGATAAACAGCAGTGACACTTAGTACTTCCTCTGCTTAGAAGCGGGTTCCAAGCACTTCCCGTGGATCATCTCATGTAACCATTCTGCAGTGCTGATGGAAAAGTGTTACTTTCTTTAAAAAAAATTTTTTTAATGTTTATTTATTTTTGAGAGAGATAGAGTGTGAGCAGTGGAGGGGCAGAGGGAGGGAGACACAGAATCTAAAGCAGTCTCCAGGCTCTGAGCTGTCAGCACAGAACCTGATGTGGGGCTCGAACCCACAACTGAGAGGTTATGACCTGGGCCAAAGTTAGATGCTTAACCGACTGAGCCAGCCAGGTGCCCCCAAAGTGTTACTTTCTTAGGAAAGCGAAACATTATGTCTCCCAGCATGCTAGCAATTTGATAAAGAGTTAAAACAACTATATACATTCTTTTAAGAAGCATGGGGGTGGTTACTGAGGTCTTCAATGATCCTGTGTGCACCTTAGAAAGAAAACTCAATCCTTCCTCTCGAAGGTGGGAAATTTTGGAGTCCCGTGGTGTTAGTCGCTCCTTAAAGGCCAGGCAAGGAAGGAAATTTGGTTAAGAGAGATCAACTATGCAGTGGTGGAAATTTTCATGTTTTTTAAATTTATTTTTTAAGTTTCTTTGTTTGTTTGTTTGTTTGTTTTTAGAGTAGGCACAAGTGAGCAAGAGGCAGAGAGAAAGAGAGAGAATCCCACAAGGGGCAGAGAGAGAGACAGAGACAGAGACAGAGAAAGTGAGAGAGAGAGAGAAATGGGTCTCACCCGAAGCGGGCCTCAAACTCACAAACCATGAAATCATGACCTGAGCCAAAGTCAGACGCTTAACCCACTGAGCCACCCAGGTGCCCCGAAAATTTCATGTTTGCTATCAGGAGACACACAAAAGGGGGCAAAAGGATGACAAATATAATACAACCACTTGGAATTAGAGAATAGCTCAAATTGCCCTGGAGATCAGTTACATTTTTCCTTTTTAAACAAGGCCGGAAAGACAGATTTTCCTTTTCTTGAGTGAGAGCGGAGGATTGTAGAGGAAGTTTGCCTTTTGTCCAGGCTGGAGGGTGAAAGAAAAGCCCGAGAGGGACATCTTCAGAGGAGTGCCACCGAGCGGAGAGGATTCTTGGCCAGAGACACTTACAGAGGTTGTTTTTGAAAATGGTTGCTGTTCTCTAATACTGATGCTAGCTCCTTTCCAGTCAGCATGGGAATGAGACAGTATCGACCAATGAACAGCCAAGGGTGTCTCCATGAACGGCAGTGAAACGTTTTGTGCGAGCCTCTGCGGTCCTTTAATGTGCAGAGAGCTGTCCTCACTCCTTGTTCTGTGTTAACAATACAGCACACTGTCTGAACTTCACTTTTTCACAGGGCCAACAGAATAACGCTTGGACCTTCAGGAAAATCTTATGGTTGGGAAAAGCAAGTATACTTGCAGAGACGTGCATGATGCATCAATAATATGGGCTATTCAAGTAGAATTTTAGCTCACTGAAGTAGAACGTCAGGACGCAAAGAGGAAATGTAATTGCTTCTAGAAACAGAAACGTCATCTTTCAATTACTTTGTAGGCAGAGACTTGCACAATGGTGTGTGTGCGTGTGTGTATGTAAAGGAGAAGAGAGCCAGTGCATATAAGAGCTGATAAGAAACACTAGCCACCAGATGAATTTATTTTAAAATTATGAAAACAATGTTACTGAACCATGTAGTGACTTTGAGTGTTTCCTCTCTTTATAAAACAAATATTTTGGCAGATGAAAAGCTGTTTGCTAAGTTCTCTCGATATCCTTTTTCCTTTACATTCTTAGACGTAGTACCAAAATGACATCTCTTGTGTGTTTAGAGGTATTTTCTCTGCCTCTTTCTAGTTAATAATCCGTTTCTTCTTTGCAAATGATGCCCAGTATACAGGGTGGAACCCAACGCCCTGTATCTACTAGGGAAGTATAGTGACTGGTCCACATCCACAGTGATTGATCAATGTAGCAGCCAATCAGAATCCTCCTCTGCCTTTTTTTTTTTTTCACTAGAGCTAGAAAAGGTAGGGCCAGTGGTAGAACAACATATATGAACCGCTGAAGCTGTTAATAGTCATATTCCTTTAACTACTTGAGCCCCCCACTAACTTTCCAATGACATCCCCACTTTGCCAAAGGTAGCCAGGCCACAATAAGATCACATGAACTTGACACGCAGAGAGAAGGGCTGAGAGAAGAGCCTTGCTACGTTCAGGACTGCGGTTCCAGCTGCTTCCAAGGCTCAACTGGAATCACTTTCATTCCTTTCACTTTATTATTCACCCCTTCCCTCCATTATTTAAAATATTCCAGGGGCACCTGAGTGGCTCTGTTACAGAACCAGGCTGGAGCGCTGGTGGAAAAACCAAGCGGCACTCGGAGATCTTGGTGGATCGGAGATTTATTTAACACCGGCGGGCTCAGAGGAGACACTTTCTCCAAAGATCTGAGCCCTGAATGCAAGTGGGGAGGCTAACTTATAGTCGTCAGCTTCCATATCTGTGGGGGTTTTTGCGTGCCCAGCAAACAAAGGAAGAAGAACCCGGAGAAGGGGTCTCCAAGCTAGAGACCACAGCTTGTTTTAGTCCCATCGGCCATCTTTGGCCTACTTTATTCACTTCTCCAACAATCCTACCCAATTATTACACTCATAAGTCACCACGATAGCAATCATGAGGCACCATGACAAGACAAATTCTCATTCTGCTGCATTTTAATGTTTATTTATTTTTGAGAGAGGAAGACAGAGCATGAGTGGAGGAGGGACAGAGAGAGAGGGAGACGCGGAACCCGAAGCAGGCTCCAGGCTCCAGGCTCCAAGCTGTCGGCACAGAGCCCGACGTTGGACTCAAACCCAAGAACTGTGAGATCATGAGCCACCCAAACACTCCTCATTCTGTTGCGTTTTAGACGCTCTTCATTCTTTTTTTTTTTTTTTTTTTTTTTTAATTTTTTTTTTCAACGTTTTTTATTTATTTTTGGGACAGAGAGAGACAGAGCATGAGTGGGGGAGGGTCAGAGAGAGAGGGAGACACAGAATCAGAAACAGGCTCCGAGCCATCAGCCCAGAGCCCGACGCGGGGCTCGAACCCACAGACCGCGAGATCGTGACCTGGCTGAAGTCGGACGCTCAACCAACTGCGCCACCCAGGCGCCCCAAGACGCTCTTCATTCTTTAAATGAGAACTAGGGCATTCCTAGCTCCCCCTGCCTCTGTTTTATAGTATTTTCCCATTGGAGATAGGAAAGTATGTAAGAATCATGAATTGTGTGAATGGTAATCAAAATCATCCTGTTGACACAATCTCTGCCTTTGATCTTAAGGAGGGGGTGGGAGCAAAGTTTGTCATCAGAGCTGAGATCAGAACTATCTGACAGAATAGAGTTTTAAATGAATCTACTTGTCTTTTATATCCCATGTTTTTGCATTGACATAACTTTTTAATTCATTTAAAAAATCTTCCCCACCTCCTTTTTTTATTTCCTCACTAACTCAGCATCTTACTTTTAGTCCCTACATCAAACCTTCTAAGACCTCGGCAGGCTCAGGGACAAATCCATTTGTGACTTTACGATTGCACGTTGCCTTAACATGCACCCATACTGTAAGCCCAGAGCACATAAAACAAACCTACAACCAACTCACCTGACTGACCCTCCTATACGAAATGTCAATTTAGAAATAAATGCCTCTTGGGGCGCCTGGGTGGCTCAGTCAGTTAAGCGTCTGACTTCATCTCAGGCCCTGATCTCATGGTTCGTGGGTTCGAGCCCCTCGTCAGGCTCTGTGCTGACAACTCGGAGCCTGGAGCCTGCTTCAGGCTCTGTGTCTCCCCCTCTCTCTGTCCCTTCCCCACTCTCATGCTGTCTCTCTCTCTCTCAAAAATGAATAAACATTAAAGAAATAGATGCCTCTTCGGCCGAGACAAGCCCAGAATAACAACCAAAATTCCAAGGTAAAATAGGTCAGGGTTGAGATGATACAGAGAGCCCGAAGAGTTGGCCTGGGAAGGTCCACGGAGGAGGTGAGGCTTGCACTCAGTTTAGAAAGTCAAGTGAAAGAGTTTTTCCAGACCAGAGAAGAGAGGCCAAGGTTAGGATGAGATCAGCTTATTTGCCAGGACTCAGCTATCCAGCTCCCAAATTATGTTTCTCTGCGTGTTTATTCTCTGTGACCAAGACTCCAAACAGATGTACCCACAATGATGAAGTTTCAGGGTGATGGTGGTGTTCGTGGGGTTCGGAGCTGACGGGCAAGAAAGAATTCTTGAAGACGTCTTTGGTGCAAAAAGGTTATATTAAAGCTCGGGGACAGGACCCATGGGCAGGATGAGTTGCGCTGCAGGTGTGGGGGGTGACCATTTGATGGAGTGGGGTGGGGGGGGGGGAGATAAAGTCAAGTGGGAGTTTCCAAAGAGGCTCTCACATGCTAAAGACTTCCTGGAAGCCTAGCTATTGTCAAGCTAAGGTGGTTCTGCCTCCACCAAAGCATTAAGATAGTAGGGAGTTCCTGGCCCTTGGGCCATTGATGGGATTTGCCTTTTTCTGGTAAACTGGTGGAGAGTCTTTTGTCCTTTCCTGTTTTGGGGTAGCCTGGAGTGTCCGAGGAATATTACACATGTCTGAAGTGGGGGGGGGGGGGGGGGAGGGACGGGGCCGGGCGGATGCAGCTTGTACTTTGCCCTCAGCCTGCCCCACAATCCCTCATCAACTAGATGTGGAGGTAAACTGACTACCCCATAACATCTTGAATTTTTCAACTATAGCTTAATTATTTATTTTACTTGAATGAAAAAAAAAAAAAAAAACTTTAATCCTGTCCTTTGCAGCAATATAGATGGACCTTGAGGGCATTATGCTAACTGAAGTACCCAGACAAAGGCAAATGCTGCTGGCATCACTTATTTGTGGAATCTGGTTTTAAAAAGTCAGATTAATACAAACAGAGAATAGGAGCGCCTGGGTCAGTTAAGCATCTGACTTCAGCTCAGGTTAGTGATCTCACAGTTCATGACTTTGAGCCATGCATCGGGGCTCTGCGCTGATAGCTCAGAGCCTGGAGCCTGCTTCGGATTCTGTGTTTCCCTCTCTCTCTGCCCTTCCTCCGTTTGCACTCTGTCTCTCCCTCTCAAAAATAAGTAGACATTAAAAAAAAGAAGAAAGCGATGGGACTGGGGAGGGGGGAAAGGTGAGAGGGTTGGAAAAGGGTACAAAGTTTCAGCTATAGGACGCATAAGGTCAGAGGATCTTCTGGAACGCAGGTTGACTATAGTGGATAACACTGTGCTACATAATTGCAATTGGCTAACGGAGCAGAACTTAAATGTTCTCATACATGCACAAAAAGGTGAATATGTAAGGTGGTGGATGTGTTAATTAAGTAAATGGTAGGAATCCTTTCACGAAAATGTTTCTATTTAACTCTAGCCTCCGGGACATTAGCTGTCAGATGATGACATCAGTTGTGAGTCAGAAGCTCTCAATTTTCAGGAATACCATAGTAACAATGTTCTTTTTTTTTTTTTTTCTTTTCCATTTGAGAATAACCTTTGGAATAATTAGAGAAATGCCTTTGTATGACTCCATGTTTTTTCCTCCCTCCCTCCGTCCTCTGAGGCCTGTAACACTGACCTGCCCTAGGAATCCTGGATTCCAGAAACCCTTGGTGGATTAAGTCAGCGCATTGTCCTTGAGATTGCTCACAAGTGTGATTACCCCTTATCTGTTTCCTTTGAGAAAGTCACTGCAATTGTTTCCATGTGTGAATCTACTGATGAAGCCATTACACGTCTGTCATCCACTCACACCCTCCTGTGCTGATCGCTGAGATAATGACAGGGTGGTGGTCCCACATGACTCAGTCCTTCCAAGCGTAAGCAGCCCCAATATGAACGTTTTTAAATCGTTTAAAAGGAGTATGAACGAGAAATTCACATTTTTTACTGCAGGTTGTGGAACTCCTGACCAGTCCAGGGACAATAGCCCCCACCCCCCATCCCGAGCCACAACATTTGCTTCTATGGCAGGCCCTCCAACCACTGTATCTGTAACATCGCTGTGATCCAGAAAGAGCCCGTTCCTTCCCCATGGGATGGAGGGCTCTCAGCCTTGAGTCTCCAGATAAACTTACAATTTTGCTGGGGAAGCAAATACACATACTTGAGAAATTAACGGTGCAAGTAGAAAGAAAGGATGTCAGCCTTTGACGTCGATATATGCAACTCTCCCACCTGGAGAATGGCTGTCAGGCTGATCCCCCCCAGAAAAACGAAAGGGAAAGGGTATAGGTTCCATGCGGGTCTGAGGCCCTTCCCAGAAGACTGTGGGAAGAGTTGATGCGTTCCTAGGTGCGGTCACATGCCTCTCCTTTAAAACCACCAGGGATCTTAAAGTTGTGATCAGAGCAAGCGTCTTCGAAGGACAAATTCTGACTGTTAGAGAAAACGAGACTGTGGGCTTATTTAAAGTGGCACATCGGCTGCCTCTCTGTGGAAGTGACCACATAGCACAGGGCAGGGACCCCTTTTGCTAAACAGTGTTGCAGCCACACATGGCAGAGTGTGAGGCTTCGGGGAGGGCAGGGGCTACTACTCCCCAAAGTTCAGCCTCCGGTCTCTTGAGAATGAGTTGTCTTGTAAAGAATGCGTCGGGTGAATCAGTGAAAGGACTTCCCCAGAAGCTGATGCTGGGGTAGCAGAGCATCATGGGCAGAAACTTAAAAAGGAAATGTCCAGGAACTGGTCCCCCAACACTTAGCCCACTTACAAAAGGGTCATGAGAGAGAGCGGGAGCATTTGGGAAGATTTCTTTGGACAAAACAGTGCTGTGAACTCCACGCACAGGGCCAGACCCTGGGGAGGGGGCCAAGGCCACTGTGGGCAGAGAGGCTGGAGTCACAGAGGAGGGGCACTGACCACAACCCTCCCCTCTCTCTGGCCACATGTTCTGCATTATGGCCAGCCCCATCGAGAAGAAGAGAAAAGAATGAAGGCTAAAACTAGAAGTTTTGCTCATTTATAGGGCTGAGCATTCTGACTGATGAACTGAAATGCATCTTGTCAAGACTGTTGACTGTTGCTCCTTGAGAGTGACCAGAAATGTCACCAACTTGACAGTTTTTGACGGATGGACAGAGGGAACTTCCCCCTGCCCCCAACAAAGGACAGCGGGAGAGAAAACCAGGTTTAAATTGCGTCTGATTATGCAACAAGTTTAGTAACTTAAACCTGGTTCCCTCCTATAGTTTCTCCTTCATTCTCCTCCAAGCACGTAGTAGAATCTCTTCCATTTCTTTGGAACACCTGGGTTCCCATCCTGTGTAAAAACATCTGCTAATTTAAAGAGTTTGTGTCAAGAGTGCTCTTGGCAGTTGTAGGGAGGAAGAATTATATGTTTAGGGACAAAAAGATTGACAATAAACAGAAGGGCCGAAGGAGACTGAAAATGCATAGTGAGACAGAGATGGCTCGTGTATGTGGAAGGATGCTGGGCCCTGGGCAACAAGTGGCCAGTCTCACCCAAGAAAGCCGTACCCTAGCAAGACTCGGGGACTGTAGAGCCACTGGACAGAGAGGAGCCATATAGACCTGGATCACAATTGTCCAGCACAAGCTGCGAGGAAAGACACTACCAAGTGCACTGGTGCCAATTAAGACCCATGGTGGGGAGATGGTCCAATAATGCCTAAGAGTGAATATCCTGCTAATCCAGGTGCCTGGGGTCTCAGACTCACATCTCAAAAATAATGAAATCCATTTGGATGTGCCTTCTGTAAGTTTGTAGCCTGAGATCCACACCCATCACAATAGCAAGGAAATGTTTGGCACTAAGATGTGATGGGCAACCAAAGAAATAATCAGCCAGCAGGCAACAGACTGACATTTTCACCAACTTATGATTTTTCAAATTCCAAGATTTAGGGTTTTTTTTTTTGTGCTATTTAACAGATTGTTTTCTTCCCAGGAAGTATTTTTCTATGGTCATAATAAGTACAGTAAAACCTTGGTTTGCGAGTGTAATTTGTTACAGAAACATGCTTGTAATTCAAAGTGCTTGGATATCAAAGTGAATTTCTCCATAAGAAATAATAGAAACTCAGATGCTTCCTTCCACAACCCAAAAGTATTCATATAAAAATGATTACAATACAGTAATATAATACAAAATCATGAACAAAATACAAAGTATAAAGAGAAATAAACAAATGAACCTGCACTTACCTTTGAAAACCTTCGTGGCTGGTGTGAGGGAGATGAGAGGAGGGTTATTGTGCAGGACAATTTTCACTATCACTAACGGAATCACTGCTATCTATTGGTTCAATGGAATCTTTTTCTTTTCGTAACAAGGAACCTATCCAATGACACTTGCTTTTGTCTCCTTTTGAGGATTTCGCGGAAATGTGACATCTTATTGTCTTTAAACAGATGCATTGCTCCCATTGCTACCACCTTATTCGGTGGTGGTGTTTTCTACAAAATTTTGCACTGTTTCCCACATTTTACACATCTCCCTAATCTCATTTGAAGTGAGGGATTCCTTCGCCTTTTTCTCTTCCTGCTCTACAGATGAGATGCAGACATAGACTTATAAAATCCTGCTATTTCGGCCACTCGCATCCCTCACTTGTACTTCTCAATGATCTCCTTAACTTCCACCATAATCATCTCCTTCTTCTTGGCGCCTTTCTTTTCAACCTTTTTCTGCATGGGGGCCATTGTATACACTTGCACGGATGTTGACTACATTACAGTATTAATAAACTCTGGTCATACACTGTATTTAATGTAACTGGCAATAAGGCAGCAGAGAGAAGGGTCTATATCCGCAGGCAGACTGACTAGAATGAAGCAAAGCATTCCTAAGTTTCATTTTGTATGGAAAAGCAAAGGACTGTGCATAGGTGCTTTGAAGTGACAAAAAAACAAAACAAAACAAAACAAAACAAAACAAAACAAAAAACACGCTCATGCTGGGCACCTTCTAACATTCTGAAAAATCACTGATTTCTGCCAAACATCAAGACCTGAGACCGAGCATCCAAGCCTGGGAGATGATCACCCACAATCCCGCAGTGAGAGAGAGAGAAGAACCATTGTCTCAGTTGTGATCATGTGACATTCAGCATCAGGTACGCCTCGTGTTACAAGACATCACTCGTTTATCAAGTTAAAATTTATTAGAAATATTTGCTCGTCTTGCAGAACACTCACAGAACAAGTTACTTGCATTCCAAGGCTTTACTGTACCTAAGTGAGTTGGCAGACAAGGCAATTCAAGGTGTTCTTTAAGAAAAGTGAGAGAATTGTGGGGTTTTTTTCTTGGTGTAGTAGACAGCCCTGGGTTTGTCTGCCAGGAACCCCTTTCTAGAAACAGCCCTCTCGTCCCACCCAATCCATAGGCTGCAGAAGTGGGCTACTGGCAGACATGTTTTCAGAACACCACAGTATCCCTGCAGTTGATTGATCCACAGGTTCTCCGAAGGGTATGGTGCCCGTGGTCCAGGTGGCCTTTCAGCCTCCATCCGTCCCTGACACTATGATGTAGCAGCTGAGCAGCTTGGGTAGGACTGACTGCAGAAGTGGGCCCTGACTGGCCAAGATAGTGAGCATAAACACATCCTCCTTGCCCAGTGAGTGCTTGACGAATGAGCACATGGTCTAAGTTGGTCTGATTAAAGTGAAATTAAAGGCTTTTGTGCACCCATTGGAGGAAAAATAAATATTCTCTTGCTGTACAGTGAAGGCTGAAACTGCCTGGGTCCTTTTGCTATCAGGAAGAAAGGCAGGGAATGCACCTGACAGAAAGACGGAGGGCAAGCCAAAAGCATCACAGAGAAACTGAATGGGAGTCTGGATCAAACCAACCCCAAAGCCTTCCAATGCCATCGGACTTTTGAAATGTGGTTTAATAAGTTCATTTCATTATTTAACTCTGTTTGAATTGTGTTTTGTGCTGCATCCTGATCTGTAAAATTTGGTTCCATGAAGAGGGGAATTATAAGTAACAGACCCTAAAATGTGATCTTGACTAAGTGAAGTAAGTTGAGTGGAAAACAATGAGAACAATGCTATTTTATGTAATGGCAGTCATAAATTAGAGTTCAGAAGATGTGCTTACCAAGATCTTCACACGAGATTTGGTAGAAAAATTCAACATGTTGGAGTGTCTTGGTTGCTTATTGTAGCCTTCCATAAGATTCCACGAGAAAGAGATGTGCTTAGGCTTTAGAGAAAGAAAATATTATTTTGCTAAAATATAATATTAGTAAATGTCTTAATAGAGCCTGACATTCAAGAGATCGGCAGGTTTCAAAATATGGAGTCTGATATGGCTGAAAAAGCCAAACTCTTTACTTCAGGTCAGCTGAGGAAAATCTTGCAGGAGAGACAAGCAGGGTTTAGGGAGGCATGATTCTGTCTGCCAAACATAGACAATGACTCTCCATGCACGGATGGTTGCAGCACAACATCAGGGAACAGAGTAGCTGTCCCTCCCCATCCTAACTCATTATTCTGAATTTTCCTGGGGGCAGAAGCCTAGGCAGAAGCATGGTCATTAACCAAAGGCTAAGAATGGATGAAGTGTAACTAGAAGAAAGACAGCTCCCTAGCTAAAGGCTCTCGGGCTTTGGGTATAAGCCCATGACATTGACTATATTCTTGTTATACTTTAAGTAGAATTTCTGTAACTGCCACCTCATGCTATGATGTTGAACATTTCCTGTTCATCTTTCTTTTAACTGGATCTAGTTCTGGTAAAGAGATAGTTTTGTTTGACTCACAGTCTTTGGCTTCCTGCTCTCAGTAAGTTTTTTCTTTATTTGGTTGGCCTGGGTCATAATGCCTCCTAATATGAATGGGAAAATGAAAGATCCCCCTAACAAAGCTCTCTTTTTATTTTTATTTTATTTTATTTTATTTTTAAAGTTTATTTATTTTGAGAGAGAGAGAGAGAGAAAGCACAAGCAGGTGAGGGTCAGAGAGAAGGAGAAACAGAATCCCAACCAGGTTCTGTGCCATCAGCACAAATGCAGGTTTCCAACCCACAAACTCTGAGATCATGACCTGAGCCGAGATCAAGAGTTGGTCGCTCAACCATCTAAGCCATTCAGGCGTCCCTATTTATTTTATTTTAATTTATTTTATTTTATTTTATTTTATTTTATTTTATTTTATTAAGAGAAAAAGAGAGTGCACACAAGCACAAGCAGAAGAGCGGGGAGGGGAGGGGAGGGGCGGGAAGAGAGAGAGAGAGAGAGAGAGAGAGAGAGAGAGAGAGAGAATATCTTAAGCAGGCTCCATGCTAAACCTGGAGTCCAATTCGGAGCTCAAGCTCACAACCGTGGGATCATGACCTGAGCTGAAATCAAGAGTTAGATGCTCAGGGTACCCAGGTGGCTCAGTTGGTTAAGTGTTCGAATTCAGCTCAAGTCATGATCTCATGGTTCATGGGTTTGAGCCCTGTGTCAGACTGTGTGCTGACAGCCTGCTTAAGATTCTGTCTCTGGCTCTCTCTGCCCCCTCCCCCCCAACTTGTGCTCTGTCTCTAAAATAAATAAACATTAAAGAAATTTTTTTTTTTAAAGTTAGATGCTCAACCAACGGAGCCACCCAGGTACCCCCGAAAATAGCTGTCTCAAAAGTGCTTAATTTGGTCCTATTTCCTGTTGTCATACATTTGTAACAGCTAAGGAAGCAGGTAGAATGTTTTTGCTGATGCTTATTTTTTCCCATAATTTCTATGTCTTCGGTATCCTAAGCGATTGGTTTTTAGATAATTCTAAAGTGTTCTGGGGTTCCGTGAGGTAGGAAGCCAAGATAGGATCTTCTGATCTTTGCTGATTTGTGTATTATGGGACTCGTGTAATTACTTTTTCTAAAATGATTTCCCTTTTAAAAACCAGTAATAATGTTTGAAAACTGTTGTCCTAGGCACTGGCCACAAGGATCTGTTCTTAGCTAGTAGTTGTGTTGTTATAGTAAAAAATAAAAATGAAAATGAAAAATAATAATACTAATAGTACCAGAAGGAGAGAACTGGGTAGAAGGAGGAAGTGGGGGCATCAAAACATAGGAGGGTGGGGGCACCTGGGTGACTTAGTCGGTTGAGCATTCTACTTTGGCTCAGGTCATGATCTCGTGGTTTGTGAGTTAAAGCCTCCCATCGGGATCTCTGCTGTCAGCACAGAGCCTGCTTTGGATCCTCTGTACCCCTCTCTCTCTGCCCCTCCCCCAGTCACACTATCTCTCAAAAATAAATAAACATTTAAAAAAAAAAAAAAACAAACAAAAACGGGGACGCCTGGGTGGCTCAGTGGGTTAGGCGTTTGACTTCGGCCCAGGTCATGATCTCACAGTTGGTGGGTTCAAGCCCTGCATCGGGCTCTGTGCTGACAGCTCAGAGCCTGGAGCCTGCTTCGGGTTCTGTGTCTCCCTCTCTCTCTGCCCCTCCTCAACTCACGTTCTGTCTCTCTCTCAAAAATAAGTAAACATAGAAAAAAAAATGTAACAAAAACAAAACCAGAGGAGGGTGTTGCCCTGTATGCAGAGAGGGGCTCATACCCAGAACACAAGTAGCCCGCCTGGACTCTGTGTCTTCTGGGGTAGCAGCAAGACGTGTACATTGGCTCTCGAGGTAAGGATCAGGGAGAACAGGAGTTGCTGATACTGAGCCATTTAAGGGATTTAAAAAATTGAACTCGCGAGGACCTGAACGCTGTAACTCAGGAATGGGAGAAAAACATGCAGGGAGAGAGGGTCGCCATTTCTAGAGCTCATCGGATGGTTTAATGTCATCACAGAACAAGGAGCAGAAGCCCCTCGGAGGTCACGTGGTTCAGTCTCCTCATTGGCAGATTTAATGAAAGACTGGACTGAGGGAGGTTTCGCTGTCCGCCTAGAGGCGGTCTGCAGCTGTAACAGGCGGTGATGGCCGGCCAACCCTCTACAAATGGCTGTCCTCCTTTAAAGATAGAATCACTTGGGGGCCTTCAGAGATAACACATCAGGAACTTGATCTACCTGGTGAATTTCTTCCCCTGCTCTTTGCCCGACATATGGATTCCCTGGCACAACCTAGCGGAAGCATTCAGCAGCAAAGATATTTGGGGGAGTGATGGCTGAAAATATCTATGCATAAATTGTGTGTTGCTATTTTTAAAGTGAATTTGCATTAACTACTCTCCCTCCCCTTCTTTATTGGAGAAGGCGGGTGAGTTCCGTTAAGCAATATTTTGCTGTTGAATAAGAGTTCGATGTAGCCCATCTTTAACTTTCCAGATTTTCTAATGATTCCTCTCACGTATATCTACATCCTTAGGGGCTGAAGTACCGGAGGAGAGACCCTCTAATAATTGTGTATCACGTTTTAGTTCATGTGATATCATTCAATCTTTAGCGTCATTTCTCAGCAGGCAGCGAAGAAAGGCCTGTGGTAACAGAATAATCACAACAGGTTTCTGTCCACAACGCTCCCTCACACCAGCAGTCATAGTGTCAAAGCATAACTTGCAGTTATGTTGGTGATCCTCTCACCTCGTTAGGACCATGAAAGGTGAAGCAGTTTTCCTGTGGGTTGGGGCTTTCCCTGTTGTACGTTGTTACAGCCGTGCTAAGGCGCAGAGCTCAGAGACAGATGTTTTAAGGCATTCCATAGAGCAAACCAGTCAGCCCAACATGAGCAGAGAAATGGACCGAGGTCTGGTATCCATCGGCATTGCGCTCCTATGTAAAAATGATATGGGGCAATAAAAGACAGGCCATTCCTGTCTGCTGTAATAGCCTTGGGGATGAAGGACCAAAAAGATGGGCTGGAGGACCTAGGACATGAGAAGAGTTCTGTAGGAGGGCTGAGCCCATGCAGGGCTGCCGGCAGCGATGTCTGGCTTATTCAGATGAAATTTTGACCTTCTATAAGAACCAAAAACACCACTGAGTGGAGGCTCAGGGTCAGCCAAGTCCTGGCTTAAGACAGTCATTGGTATTTCTGTATCTTTTTTCTCACCAAATCCCTCGTGAGGGAAAATGTCCAGCCTTTGAGGACATCCTACTGTGGGACCAAGGGTTATGAATTTAAAAGTGCCTATGTTTTCATTTGCAATTTGTATCTTTTCCTTTTGTTCATATACGCTTAAATAGGCTTTTTCTTTTTCTAAAGCCTGGTGCTGAAGAACGCTTCGTTTGATTCAGTCGCTTGGTGTATGAGGGAGAAGTGATTGGAGACCTGTAAATTCTTCACGGGAGCCCCCCAGAAGTCACCCGATGCATCGCAAGTCTGAGAGACGCCACAGTAGGGGAGTGCAGAATGTGCTGGGTGATGGGTCACACTGTCACAGCTACTGCAGAAGAAAATGGGCTGTGATTTAGGCTATCAGTACAACAGGTAATTCAGAAAATTCTAACGTAAGTAAACCTTCTTCCAGCCTCTCTATCCGCTGCACCAAGGGTTTATCTTCATAGGCAGACATGAAGATCACCTTCTAGCTTGGAAAAGAAAGAGGAACTGAAAAGATGTAGGAACACAGAGCTCGTGGACACAAAAGATGAGACTAACAGTCCTTTCCTGGTAATCAGCAGAAGGAAAGGCATTAGAGCCAAAGGTTTGTAGAAGCAGAAACTGCCACTTAGATATCCTACTTACTTGCAACGATTAAAGGTAGAGACCCAGTCAGATGCTCTCAGTTCTTAGAAGGATCACTTCAGTTGAATCAATGTAAGACAAGCAGCGTCCACTGACTTAAGAGAAAGGTCTAGTAGGACCTGGCATCTTCGGCTTGGCAAAATTGCCTTCCTCGGGAACGGTCCCATCTACGTAAGGTGCTAAGGCCATGTGAGAAAACTCACACCCCAATCCCTTCTCTGTGGTATTTAAACAGACCCGACAGACGGGTCTGTTAGCTGTGAAAACAGCAGCAACAACAACAACACATAGGAATAAAGGTCTATAAGATCTCTGAAATAAAATGACCGTGAGGATTGAGAGAAACAAGACCACGGTGGGTAGGCTACCGCTTTGGGTCAGGAGGGGGAAATCAAAGAAGGAGCACTTCCGTCCATGAGGTGGCAGAACTTCTTCCGGGGGCAGGCTGACATTCCAGGGGAGGGGTTGACGGAGACAGCCCCGTGTGTAGACCCATCCTGTCAGCAGCAGCAGGGAACAGAATTTCCTCAGGGCACCCGTGGGAGTGGAGAGGTGCATTCTAAAGTAACCGACTTCCAAGAGGTATTGAAACATTCCCCAGCTCCCTGTTTGAACGCCGCCCCTCGGGCATGATGGGGTGGGGCAGGCAAGTCAGACCCTGAGATTCCCAGCTACAGTGAGTCACATAGAAAGACTTAGAGATCAGGACAGGTTAGATCTTGTCCTGCTTGTCGCGTCACATGGGGTGGAGAGGGAGCATGGGGACCCTAGGCAGGTGGAGGGCATTATTTTGTAAATCTGAGCGGAAATAAACATCTTCGGGGACCCTTGAGATTTGGGGGTTGGGGCGAGTGGTATACTGTCTCTGATGGAATCCAAAGATGGAAATCTAGGATGCCAGGGGTGGGAAGGGGCCAAGGCAGGCTCAAGGGGGTCCCTTCTTCACATCAGCATAGACCAGGGGGCGCAAACAAGGAGAGCCGTCATTTATAATGCTTCATGCCGACCTGGAAACAGAACACAGCCTTCACAAGTGTTGCCACCAGGCGAGCTGCGGGCGTTCTACCACTTCCTGGACACCTGCTCTCTGCCCAGGCTTCTGCCGATAATGCCGGGCCTTTAAATCCCCTCAAAGATGGGCCACAGGGGGGGCGCCTGGGTGGCTTGGTCGGTTAAGCATCCGACTTCGGCTCAGGTCATGATCTCACGGTCCGTGAGTTCGAGCCCCGCGTCGGGCTCTGTGCTGACAGCTCAGAGCCTGGAGCCTGTTTCGGATTCTGTGTCTCCCTCTCTCTCTGCCCCTCCCCTGTTCATGCTCTGTCTCTCTCTGTCTCAAAAATAAATAAACGTTAAAAAGAATTTAAAAAAAAAAAAAAAAAAAAAAAAAGATGGGCCACAGGGACGCCTGGGTGGCTCAGTTGGTTAAGCAACTGACTTCGGCTCAGGTCATGATCTCACGGTTCGTGGGTTCGAGCCCCATGTCGGGCTCTGTGCTGATGGCTCAGGGCCTGGAGCCTGCTTCGGATTCTGTGTCTCCCTCTCTCTCTGCTCCCCCCCCTGCTCAGGTTCTGTCTCTCTCTGTCTCTCTCTCTCTCTCTCAAAAATAAAGAAACATTAACAAACAATTTAAAGAAATTTTGTAAATGTCAAAAAAAAATTTTTTTTTAAACAATAAATCCCCACCAAGGGCTCATTTGAGACCTTGTACATACAGCCCATGACCAAGTACAGTCACTTGCACGGTGACTCACAGGGAGGACCCGAGGAGCCTGCACCTAAGAGAGAACTGTATTTGCTGGGACATGTCCAGTAGCCAGTTGCACGGCCAGCTGAGGACCCAGCGATGTTCCCCGGCCTGTCCTGTCAGAAAGCAAGCTGGAGAATGCAGAACAGCAGGGGGGATGCATCTAGGCTAGAAGAGCAGAAGCAAGGAAGCAGCGTCAGTTTCTGAAACCCAGGACTGAAGCCAGATGCAAGATGTCAGACGAGGATACACCAAGAAGCCAGGAGTTCAGAGCCAGGAATTAAATGAACATGACTCCGGGGCGCCTTGGTGGCTCAGTCGGTTAAGCGTCCGACTTCGGCTCAGGTCATGATCTCACGGTCCGTGAGTTCGAGCCCCGCGTCGGGCTCTGTGCTGACAGCTCAGAGCCTGGAGCCTGTTTCAGATTCTGTGTCTCCCTCTCTCTCTGCCCCTCCCCTGTTCATGCTCTGTCTCTCTCTGTCTCAAAAATAAATAAACGTTAAAATTAAAAAAAAAAAAAAATGAACCTGACTCCACAGTCCAGATCAAGGTGTCAAGTCAGAGGCAGGCCCTGGTGAGGAAGCATGAATGCTCAGGCAGGAGGCAGGCAGTAAACGGACCCACACTTTCGTCTCCACTCATCCACTCAGGATCCCTACTCTTACCCAAGAATGAAGGATGGCTTAGCCAGAAGTTGAAAGGGAACTAGAAATTCAGCTTTCCTTCATCCCTTTGGTCAGGCTCAACTGTGCTGAAAGCAAAAGCAGGAATCCGGAAGTACCAACCTGTTCCTCCTCTGCTAAAAGCCTGAACAATCAAAGGCTCTAGGCCACAGTGGAAGAACCCACAGGAGAGCCAAACAAAAGCCTGAGCTTCACCATGGTCAACATCTTTTTTTTTTTTTTTAATTATAAAAAAATTTTTTTAAATTTATTTTAATCATTATTATTATTATTTTGATAGAGAGAGAGTGGGCATGAGCAGTGGGGAGGGGCAGGAGGAGAGGGAGAAGGAGATCCTCAAGCAGGCTCGACACCCAGCAAGGAGCTTGATGCAGGGCTCCATCCCATGACCCTGGGATGATGAGCCAGGCATTCAACCAACTGAGTAACCCAGGCGCCCCTCCACAGTCAATTTCACCTTTCTTTACTTTCTGTTATACTATATGTGAGAAATAAACCCACTTGACCCATCAAAGGAGGGACGCAGAGACTCTAAGCACAGTGAAGAGAGGCTTTAATGAATGTTCTTGCAAGAGGGGGTGTCTGGTGGACAGACACATTCAGAGCGGTTACAGCAGGCAATTAATCTCCTAGCATGAAGTCCCTCCTCTGATTCCTCATTGGCTGCGCACTACAGAGGTTCCGGCCTTACCAGGAAGTCGCCTATGCCCATGTAAGGCCATGTAAGCCTGATTGGAACAAATGTGCATTCCCTGAGGTGATGCAGACTTTCAGTTCTTTGGCACGTGCTCATTGCAAAGCCCGTGAAAAGTAAGCTGGCAAAATGGAGAGGGGAAGAGCCAGGAAGTAAAGTGTCTAAGGGTTTGGGACTCCATTTTGGCGAGGGAGGGGTTCCTACATATTTCCAATAGGTTGTAAACCTTTTGTTAACTAGACAGCACAGCTTTTATTTGGTGTTTCTGAAAATGAAATATCTCCCTTACTTTTCACACTATATTTGCCCTCCAGGGAGATCTGGTCCCTGAAAAATCTCTACAAAGTGACACCTGTCATCATTTCTTTGTACATTATCCAAGGAAGAAGCTAAGGGCAGAGACTGGCAGGGCAACTATATGGTGACTTGAAGAATGACAGCAAGAAAGGGCTTGATGTAAAATAGTGGGACGTAGAACATTCGATCCAAAATCCACTGTTAAACTTCACACTGAAGGAAATGTATCTTGACTCTTATGGTCTCAATCATTATTCTCCTAAGCCCCAAATATGCTCAGACACAGTTGGGGTGATGGTATGCATACAAAGGTTGAAAGACTAAATACAACAAATGTACCAACCAATTCACTAAACGTGGAAAGTTGTGTGATGTCATCCAAAAGGATGATCTGAAAGCAATGTAAAATTAAAAAGCTGACTTCTCTTCATGTTTCACCACTAAAAGGAGTCACAGACATACACATAACCATATAAGAAGGAGCTTTCTCAAATGGCCACACTTCCCAAGAGCTTCTGGCTTACTTAAATTTGTATTAAAGACTCTAAATGTTTCTTCAGTAATTTTCAAACATCACTGTCTGCATAGGCTGACCCAAGGAGTGGTGTCTGGGGACAGATATGATGACCCATTGGAGATAGTGGAGGGTGGGAGCATAATGGCCTTCAAGCTTCGAATTTCTTAACATTTAGAGAATAGTTCTTGTTATCACGCCATCTGAATATTTTCCCAAGACTTGATGTGGTTTTCAGTTGCTATGTTCAACTACATGCGACCTGCCATGTTATTCTGTTTTGAAAAATAGAGTATTTTTAGAGTTTTCTCCCCAAAGCTCTGAAAAGTAAATATACAAAAGTTTTGGTGTTGGGTTTGATCTCTAAAAGATTTCCTTGAGTTCCCTTGTACCAGACAATAAATAATTTTAGAAAAATGAAGTACAAATTAAAGCATGAAGCATGACTGCAAGTGTTATATAATCTGATACACTGGTTGAAAAATATATGAAAAGATATACCTAGTCATATAAAGAATTCACTTAAAATTTCATCATGAATATTGCATGCACTTCTGACTTTAAAATGGTAGCATCTTGGGGCACCTGGGTGACTCAGTCAGTTAAGCATCTGACTTCGGCTCAGGTCATGATCTCACAGTGCATGGGTTTGAGCCCAGTGTCGGGCTCTGTGCTGACAGCTCAGAGCCTGGAGCCTGCTTCGGATTCTGTGTCTGCCCCTCTCTCTGTCCCTCCCCCACTCATATTCTCTCTCTCTCTCTCTCTCTCTCTCTCTCTCTCTCAAAAATAAACGTTAAAAAAAAATTTAATGGTAGCATCTTCTGCAAACATCAATAATCCATGAAAAAATGTATTTCCTAAACTCTTCACCATTAATTATTATAGCCATGAAATAATTTCTTTTACTGAGGAAAGGATTACATTTACTAGTAACTTTCTTTAAAAAAAAAAAAAAGATTTTATTTTTAAGTAATCTCTTTACCTAACATGGGGCTTGAACTCAAAACTCCAAGATCAAGAGTTACATGCTCCACCAACTGAGCCAGCCAGGCACCCTTTCTAGTAACTTTTATATGGTTGGTTAAAATGTCAGACCCAATGTCCTGAGTGGAGAGTTTATTTTATTTTATTTATTTGTTTGTTTATTTATTTAGTTTAGGTAAGCTTCATGTCCAATGTGGGGCTTGAACTCACAACCCCAAGATCAAGAGTTACATGGTCTACCGACTGAGCCAACCAGGTGACCTGAGAGGTTACATTAGACTTTGAGAAGTCACCTCATTCAGAATCCTCCAGAGCTCTCCAGGTTTCATCCTGCTGTCCTCTCCCTCCTACACTTCTCTTCTAGGCCAACTGGTCACCTCACTGCCTCCTGGACCATCATGCGGACTCTCAGACCTTGATCTCAGGTCTCAGATACCAAGATTTTCTGACTGGAGAGCCCTTCCTTTCCCTGCCCTCTACTCTCCAAAGTCCTGAAGCAAACCAGCCTCTTAGGACAACTCATGTTCCTCCCTTTCTGGAACCTCTTCCGTACCTCCCAGCTAGCCCACCCACCATGGCATGATGCTTTATGACATAGTCTATTTCAGTTGGATGGCTTGCCTCCATGATAAGATGAAGCTCCCAGAGGGCCAGCGAAGTCTTATTCTTCCTCCAACTCCCCATGGTGTCCAGCTGCGAAGCCCAGCTTTGGTGCTTAGAAGGCCCGAGTTAAAATCCTAGCTCTGTCATCTCATTTATGACTTCTCTGAACTGGCAATTATTGACACTGTGTTATGTCAGCACTGTGTTCTCCTGGCGGGGGGGGGGGGGGATTAGAAGTTGAGTCAGATGTAGCTACCACTTTCCAGGCCCTCAGGACTGAGACGTGTCTCCCCCCATAGCCACCATACATTCCTATGGTGAAGCCAATATTCATATATCGAAGCCTCAACATCCCATATGGCTGTATATGAAGATGGGGACTCGGAGGAGGCGATCCGGGTGAAATGAGGTCCTGAGAGTGGGGCAAGGAGAGGGCGTGGTCGTGTCAGTGGAGGGGAAGGCTGAGGCTGCTCTGAGTTCCCCGAGTCCCTGGCCTGGGGTTGCACGAACCTCAGCATCAAGTAAAGCTCAGGTGTTTTCCAAGAATCCAAGGTCTGCTTTCCTAAGCCTTTCAAGCTTAGGGAGCAAACAGCAGCGCTAACCTACCTTAAACAGTACTCTCAGCGTGGGCTCGCTTAGCCTCCTCTCCCCTCCACCAATTCTCCCCAGAAACTATAAATGAAATTGAAAACAGGGGATCATTATACCTTCAGTGGAGGCAGGGCTGAGGCCTCAAGCTTTTTCTATAGAACACGTAGTAACCTAGAACAACTGTCCCCCCACCACCTCTCACCTCCGCTTATCCTACCCTCCAAGAGGGGTTGGAAATTTACGGATGGGTGGGTATTCACTGGAGTCCACCTTGACATGACTCAGCTTTTCTCTTAGCCTCCGGGTTTTTTTTTCTTTTCTTTCTTTTTTTTTTTTTTTTTTAATTTTCCACCCTGTGCTAAATGAAGAAAAAAAAAATCTTCCCAAATCTCCAGTTCAAATTCCCAAAAGGGAATCTAATTTGATTTTCAACCCCCCTTTTGAAGGATGTGTTCATGCAGGTGTCTTGACGGTCCTGCCCTCCGGAGGCAGCTGCCCTGGTCTCCCTGGCAGTGAGCTGTGGGCGGGGCCCTCTCCCTCCCAGTGGGTGGTGAGCATCCAGGTGATGAGGGACCATGAACCTGGCTGAGGACCAGGCACAAGCTAGCACCTCCCCCCACTGGTGGGATAGGCGTGACAGTCCTCAGGCACGCCTGGCTGCCCAAAAACAAAGGAAAGAAAAAACCAGTGGTTAACTGATAGGGATCACAGTGGTGCAGGCCAGGAGTCTCCATCAGTTTACAGATATCTTAGCCAATTACAAGAAAAAGCCAGTCTGGGGCCCCTGGGTGGCTCAGTCGGTTGAGCGTCTGACCTCAGCCCAGGTCCTGCATGATCTCACAGTTTGTGAGTTCAAGCCCTGCATCAGACTCACTGTGGTCGGTGTGGAGCCTGCTTGGGATTCTCGGTCTCCCTCTCTCTCTACCCCTCCCCTGCTTGCATTCTCCCCAAAATAAATAAATATTTAAAAAAAAAAGAAGAAGAACAAAAGAAAAAGGCAATCTTATCAATAGCCTAATCTCCAGAAACCTAGAAGACTCTGTATCCTGGAGCCCCTAATATCACCTTCCCCTCCATAGTGATGTGAGAACAGAGGCAAGAAGGAAAAAGCAGGTAAAATTAAATTTCCTTATAACCAGCAGCCCACTGACAAATACTTGAGGGAAGTTCAGAGAACATTTCTCCAGGAACCCCCTACCGTCCTGATGTTAATGCCTTACTAGCGGAAGAACAACCTTAGCCTGACAATAGCAAGGCCTCAGGTATCTTAAGAGTCCTCTTTAGCATACCAACGTCCTTCTGGAGGCCTGCCTTTTGCCTCTCTCTCCCCCAACTCCATTAGTATATAACCAGTCACTCTTGCACCCCCAGTACACCCTTTCCTGCCCCCCCGGGTCCTGTCCCGGTGCTGGAATAAAAATCACACTTTTTGCACCAAAGACGTCTTCAAGAATTCTTTCTTGGCCATCAGCTCTGAACCCCCATCCCTCCAAAACCCCATCACAGGCATCCGGGGACAAGCCTGGCCTGCCCATATGGGATGGAATGCTTTCAGCTGCAAGTAACAGGATATCCCAATACAAGGAACCTGAAACACTGAGAGATTCTTTTTCTGCCCTGACAAGAGGCTGGCAGGTGGAGGTCCTGGAGCTCAGAGGGTCTGTGACCCCACGAAGACCAGGCTCTTCCCATCCTTCCCCTCTGTCAAGTGGCTTCACGGTAGTTGGATCAGCTCCATGAATATTGTCACTCGTTCAGGTCTCCCCTGGGCCCGCACGGGGCATCTTGATGTCTCACTGATAAAAGGAGTCATAGTGCCACTTCTGGCAAGGGTGAGTAGTTGCCATTTACAGTGTCACAGGAGCAAGTGGATGCTGGTGACAGGTAGAGGATGTTGCATTGTGGACGCAAGTATCTGCTCTCACAAGCAGACAACCGCACCAGTGCTGTGAGTGCTAGAAGAATTTGCTAAGACGCTATTTTGGATAAGTTACATAACCTCTGTGAGGCTCAGATTCCTAAATGGAAAATAGGAATCATCCCTACATGACAGGGCTGTTGTAGAGATAATGTGAAATAATATCTAAGAAAGTCTCTGCCTCTATCCCCGGCGTCCAGGAAACACACATTTGTTTCACCCTCCCCATCACCCACGGAGGAAATACTCCATAAATACTCGTTAACCACAGAAAACACTGCTTACCTGGGATTTTATCCTCTTGAAAGTTGTTGGATATTTGTTGTGAAAAAAGAAAAAATCAATTTGACGTGCCAAGTAAAAGTAAACATGAAAAAATGCAAAGGCTGGCATGCTAGGAGTTAATTTAAAATGCAATTGTGCCTCACTGTATTTATAAGAAAGCTGGGTAACTACATTTAAGCATCCAACACATTTCCCCTGGATCATCTGATTGTCCATTGTCACTCTCCCTCAGGCACGGCACCTCCGAACAATCTTGCATTCAATCTTGCATTCGTTCCTGCCACCGGATCATTGCTGAAATTGAAATGTTGGGGGATTTTTGTTGTTGTTTATTTAAAAGTGTGTGTTTGGTTTTTATGTTTTGTTTTGTTTTGTTTTTGACTTTTCGTCTATTGCAGAGTCTCTGGGACAGACTGGGGTCGCTTCTCATCTGAAACAAGTCAGAGTAACTGGCAGTTTCGCCTCCAGATGCTGTTCCTCATAAGAAGTTCAAGACATTATAGTTACATCAATTTCCCCCACCTGTATCTTTGACAACATAATCGGTGGGTGCTTCTGCGGTGGATTCAATTTATTCACATTTGATTTCAAGACTCTTTATCAAATTATCCTAATTATATCACTTCCCAGATCCTTTCCCTGCCAATTATGCACAAGGCATGTGGTTTCCGTCTTTCCCCTTCAGTATGTCATCAGAGGCTCCTGCTGTCTACCCGAGATTCAAGAATTCTTCCTTTTATTCCAAATTCATCTCAAAGCCCATCTCCTCCAGGAAACTCATACCTGCTAAGTGTGATGTTGTATTTGTTTCCTGGGGATGCCATAACAAATTACTACAAACTTATTTGGTGGCCTAAAACAACACAAGTTTATTCTCTCCTGGTTCTAGAGGGCAGAAGTCCAAACTTAAGGTGTCACCAGAGCCATACTCCTTTTCAAGGCTCTGGGGGAGAATCCTTCCTAGCCTCTTCCAGCTTCTGGTATTCCCATGGCATAGCATTCCTAGGCATGGGACTGTATAATCCCCATCTCTGCCCCTGTCTTCACATGGCCTTCTCTCCTGGGTGCCCGTGTCTTCCTCTTCTGTCTAATCTCCCTCTGCTTCACGCTTAGAAGGACCTGTCACGGGATTTAGGACCCACCTGGGTAATCCAGGATGATCTCGTCTTGAGCTCCCTAAGTTAATTTTATCTGCAAAGACCCTTTTTCCAAAAAAGGGCACAAATGTTCAGGGGCAAATTTTATGTTACATACATTTTACCATGATTACAATTTTTTATTTTATTTTTTATTTTTTGAGAGAGAGAGAGAGTAGGGTGCAAGTGAATGATGGCAGAGAGAGAGAGAGGGAGAGAGAGAGAAGCGGGGCTCACCCGATGCAGGGCTTGGGCTCGTCTGATGTGGGACTCAAACTCAAGAACCGTGAGATCATGACCTGAGCTAAAGTCAGATGCTTAATGCTGAGCCACCCAGGTGCCCTACAATTTTTTAATAAAAAAAATAATAAAATATTTTGTTAAATAATAACAAGAAAAAAAAAACACAATTGTTTCCCTAAGGTCAAGCTTCTTCTCCTGAGAAGTATACTTCTGAGAGTGCAGCCATTCACTTGCATCGCCCCTGTGGGACTTGGGGACAAGAAGAACTGACATAAATATACTCGACTCCTGCATCTTATTGTGCCGTGAGACAAAGTCCTTTGTCTCTGAACTAGGAGGCTCGTGTCTTCTGGCAGCAATAACACCGTAACAAGCCCACTTGTTAGCTTGTGAGCCAGGTAACATCTCAGACCACTCACAGTTCTTGACACATACTATTGCATTTCGCTCTTACCAAGTGGAAATAAAACTGTGTGTGCTGAGCCACAGAGCCTGTACTCTAGCCTTGGAAATTCTGCTCACCAGTCCTTGCACATAGCTCTCAGAAAATTGTGCTTGTGATTCCTGGGGAAGACCACAGTGATGGAAGGAGGCTAAAATTAAATTTGACTCAACAAAATGTCATTATGTGCCTGCTATATGCCAGGCCCCCTCTAAGACACTGAAAAGATGACCGACAACGGATCTCATTCTGAAGGAGCTCAGTGTCCTGGAGAAATGCAAACACAGGACAATACTAAAGTGTGATAATCACCAAGTCCAGAGTTAGCGTGTTAGAGGGTGGCAACTGCGGGCCAGAATCAACTGCAGACTCATGCTCTCATTCACTACGTTATGTTTCCTGAGACAGGCATTGTTTATATTGACATATGATTGCTAAATATGAACACAAAAATGTATCATCTTTATTGATAAAAGAAATAGGAACTTGGGCAATACACTGTCTGGTGCTGCCCTGGTGGACAAAAGCTTGGATATATTCAAGGGATTGGGCAAACAGTGTGGTTTCAAAGACGTTCTTGTTTACAGAGGTAAGGGCACCCTGTAGTTCATGGTATGGCATCATCTCTGCATCCCCTGGCACCTTCATTCACATCGCCCTCAAGTCCCACCTTGTCCTCCGGGAGGCAAGGCGTGAAGTTGCATAGTGCAGCTGGTCTGCAGGGTTCACTGTGGTCCCACCCTACTGGTTTGAGCATGTATGAAAACTTTTCAGCAGAACGCTGAGCAGTCAGAGGTGAAAATTACAGAGTGCTCATCAAAAGTGCTTCTCAAATGCATGTAGTCATAGGTTACTTAACAATTAGAAAGGGAGTCACTTTAAAAAAAAAAAAAAAGAAGAAGTGAAACAGGAGCCTGAAGAGAGCAGCTCTCAGGAATAGGCAGTACGATGCAAAAGTCATGGGCAGGGCTTCGGGGGCATCGACTGGAAAGCGCGAACTAGGGATCTGGCAGCATTTTCCAAACATCCCCTGTTATACAGACAGCAATCACAGCTGGAAAGCAGGACTGAGTCTGTCTTTAAGACTGCAAGTTCTGGTCCTTCTAGATTCCTTCCAGTGCTGCTTGCAAACTGGTGGCTTCTTTCCTTAGCTCATCTCTTTCTTGTTGAACCCTGTCACATGCAGTTAAGAGTAACCAACTGACACTTTGAATATTCGGCCTCGAAATGATCTTTCTTGAGTCTAACGTATATTAGACATATTTTCTATCTTGTAAGTTACTAAACACAAGAATTTTACCCAAATGTTTTGAAAATACACAACATGGGACACCGTATTGTTTTTAGCCTTTTATGGTTTCCTTACCACTTTTCCAATCTTTGCTTCCTTCTTAATTGTAAAGCCAATAGCACACATTTAGCGTGGTAACATCCTATGTTTACAATTTTTTCTTTTTTTTCAGAGAGAGAGAGAGAGAGAGAGAGAGAGAGGTGGGGGGAGGGGCAGAAGGAGAGAGAGAATCTTAAGCAGGCTCCACACCCAGCGCAGAGCTTGATGAGGGGCTTGGTCCCACGACTTGAGCTGAAGTCAAGAGTTGGACGCTTACCTGACTGAGCCACCCAGGCATCCCGTACATCCCAATTTCTGTGTCAGTTACCAATTGTCATGTAACAAAACACCACAAAATTTAGTGTCTTGAGAAAACACCACTTATTTCTCACAAATCTACAGGTCTGCTGGGCGATTCTGCTCATCTAGGCTGAGCTCAGCTGATCTTTGCTGAGATCATGAGTGTATCTACAGAGGGCAGGTGAGATAATGGTTGGTTCACGCTGGGATGGTCTTATCTGGACGATTCCTATCCATGGAGTCTCTTATCCTTCTGGGAGGCTATCTAGGCTTGTCTTTGTTGCAGTGGCAGGATTTTGGGAGAAAGATTGAGAGAGAGAGAGGAATCACACAAGGCCTCTTGAGCCTAATCTTGGATCTGGCACACCATCATTTCCATCACATTCAAATGGCCGAAGCAGGTCAAAAAGCCAGCCCAAATTCAAGGGCTTTTCCTGGAAAGAGAGCCAAAGTCATACTGCAAAGGGTATAAATACAGGGAGAGGTTAAGAATTGGGTTCATTTCCAGGGCGCCTGGGGGGCTCAGTCGGTTAAGTGTCTGACTCTTGATTTCAGCTCAGGTCATGATCTCACAGTTTGTGGGATTGAGCCCCACATCAGGACCTGAGCTAACATCCGAAGTCTGCTTGGGATTCTCTCTCTCCTTCTCTATCTGCCCGCCGCCCCCCACCCAATAAATAAATAAACATTAAAAAAAAAAAGAAAAAAATCTTGCTGGTAACTTGATAATACATAAATCCAAAGGTTCATGGTTTGTTTTTTTTTTAATCAATGGAAAATACACTTCCGTTACTTCCTCAAATACAGTAGAACCTTGGTTTGTGAGCATAATTCGTTCCAGAAACATGCTTGTGATCCAAAGCACTTGTATATCAAAGCGAATTTCCCCATAAGAAATAATGGAAACTCAGATGATTAGTTCCACAACCCAAAAACATCCATATAAAAATCATTATAATACTGTAATTTAATAAAAAATAATAAAGAAAATACAAAATATAGAGAAAAATAAACAAATTAACCTGCACTTACCTTTGAAAACCTTTGTGGCTGGTATGAGGGAGACGAGAGAAGGTTATGTCACAATCACTAACAGAATCACTGCTATCTATTGGCTCGATGGAATCTTTTTCTTTTTGTGCAACTTTAACAAGGAAGCTATTCAATGACCTAGAATGAAGCCAAGCATTCCTAAGTTTACTCTTGTATGGAGAAGCAAAGGACTGTCCACTTTAAAGTGACAAAAAATACACTAGTGCCAGTTCTGGGCACCTTCCAACACTCTGAAAAATCACTGATTTCTGCTAAACACCGTGGCCTGAGACAGAGCCTCGGAGCATCGGAGATGATCATCCACAATCCCATAGAGAGAGACAGAAAAACCATTGGCTCAGCTGTGATCATGTGATGTTTGGCATCACATACTACTCATATTGCAAGACATCGTTCGTTTATCAAGTTAAAAGTTTTTAGGGGTGCCTGGGTGGCTCAGTCGGTTGAGCAGTCGACTTCGGCTCAGGTCATGATCTCAGGGTCCATGAGTTCAAGCCCTGCGTCGGGCTCTGTGCTGACAGCTCAGAGCCTGGAGCGTGGTTCAGATTCTGTGTCTCCTTCTCTCTCTCTCGCCCACTCATGCTCTGTCTCTCTCTCTGTCAAAAATAAATAAACATTAAAAAAAATTTTTTTTAAGTTAAAGTTTGTTAGAAATGTTTGCTCATCTTGTGGAACACTTGCCGAACAAGTTACTCACAATCCAAGGTTTTAGTGTACTATCTTCCCCCATTCTTTGCTTCTGGAACTCCTTTTTTCTCCACTATCTTCTCCCTCTGGAACTCATTCTTTCCTTCTGGAACTTTTGTGAAATGAATGCTAAATCTTTTTGTTCTATCAAGTACGTTTCTTAACTTTAAATTTTCCATCTTTGTATTTCTCTGAACTGCATTCTGGGTTATTTCTCAGGTCTATCTTCTGATTCATTAAATCTCTTTTCAGCTATATCAATAGTTTCCTCTCCTCTGAAAAAATGGGGTAGGTTGGGTCCTCCACTTACTACCCTTCCAAAATGAACCTTTAGATTTCGAGCGCAAATAACATGAACTTCTTGGGCTTTTCCTTTAGTCCTGTTGTCAAATTCTCTTAATTGCCTCTTTCCATAATCTTATTATAGTATCCTACAGTATCCTATAGTATACTACATTATAGTATCCAGAGATGAAAATAAGAGACAATATTCAAATATATCTTGAGGTTAAGTATTATGCGGTATTACTTTACAGCTAATGTGTAATCTTCTAATGATAGACTTATGTAAGAATTTTTTCATTGTAATTAAGGCATCTCTAAGTTAGTCATCTCATATTATTTAACGGACCACAGTAACTATGTTCATTTTATCCTTGTAGTAGATGTGGCTTTACAATTTTTTTTATTATTGTTTTGGTCTAAAAAAATGCACTTTACAAGCAAAAACAAGGGTTCTATATAAATCTCTGGTTATATCACCTCACACCCATAGGATTACTAGCATTACAAAAAATAGAAAATAACAAGTGTTGGTGAGGATGTAGGGAATTACAACCCGTGTTCACTGTTGGTAGGAACATAAAATGGTTGCAGCCGCTATGGAATACACTGTGTCAGTTCCTCAAAACACATGAAAAATGGAATTACCAGATGATTCAGTAATTCCCCTTTTGGATATATAGCCAAAAAAACCTGAAAGCAGGGATTCAAAATGCTGTTTCTCATCCGCTTTTTTTTTTTTTTTTAATAATTTTTTTTTTTCAACGTTTTTTTTAATTTATTTTTGGGACAGAGAGAGACAGAGCATGAACGGGGGAGGGGCAGAGAGAGAGGGAGACACAGAATCGGAAACTGGCTCCAGGCTCCCAGCCATCAGCCCAGAGCCTGACGCGGGGCTCGAACTCACGGACCGCGAGATCGTGACCTGGCTGAAGTCGGACGCTTAACCGACTGCGCCACCCAAGCGCCCCTCTCATCCGCTTTTATCGCAGCATTAGTCACAAGAGCAAGAAGCAGAAAGACCCCAAATGTCTATGGAAGGAGACCTGGAGAAACAAATGTTTATATCCATACAATGGGTATTATTCAGCTTTAGAAAGAAGGAAATTCTGACCCAGGCTCCAACACAGATGAACCCTGAGGATTTTATGTTAAGTGAAGCCACCCCCAGCAGACAAATCCCCCATGATTCCGTGTATGGGAGGTAGCGAGAGTAGCGACATTCATAGGGACAGAGGGCAGAATGCTGGCTGTCAGAGAGGAAATGGGGAGTTGTTTAGTGGCACAGCTTCAGTTTCTCAGGATGAAAGAGCTCCAGGGATTCGGCGCACAACATGATTACACATAATACTACCAAACTACACACTTAGAAATGGCTAGGGGCACCTGGGTGGCTCAGTCGGTTAAACGTCCGACTTCAGCTCAGGTCACGATCTCGCCGTCCGCGAGTTCGAGCGTCGGGCTCTGGGCTGATGGCTCAGAGCCTGGAGCTTGCTTCCAATTCTGTGTCTCCCTGCCTCTGCCCCTCCCCCGTTCATGCTGTGTCTCTGTCTCAAAAATAAATAATAATAATAAAACGTTAAAAAAAAATTAAAAAAAAAAAGAAATGTCTAAGATGGTATATTTTTTTATTATGTGTATTTGACCCCAATTTTTTAACGTTTATTTATTTATTTATTTATTTATTTATTTGAGACAGAGAGAGACAGAGCATGAACGGGGGAGGGGCAGAGAGAGAGGGAGACACAGAATCGGAAACAGGCTCCAGGCTCCGAGCCATCGGCCCAGAGCCTGACGCGGGGCTGGAACTCACGGACCGCGAGATCGTGACCTGGCTGAAGTCGGACGCTTAACCGACTGAGCCACCCAGGCGGCCCGACCCCAATTTTTTAAAAACCAAAAAGTTACAATCCTTTAAATAAAATAAGACCAATTATACAGCTATGGTCTTGCATCTATAACAGGAGATGAGTTAGCAGGACAGGAAATTCTCCAGGGCCTCTAACACTAGTAGCTACTCTATGGTCCTCTCTTGCCCCACGTCACTCTTGGACCTGAGATTCTGGAAGATGCCCCTTGGTTCCAATTCCCCAAACTCTGGGATTAAGTCAGGGGAAGAAGCAAACATTTTTAGAAATAGTTTCTGTACATGACAATAGGATTTAGGAATCTCCCGGGTCATCTGCAAACTTTGCCCTCCTTCAAGTGATTTACAATGGCAAACATTTGTATTATATAATACCTCAATCCTGTACTGAACAGACGTCTGGGCCAACTCCTTTCCATTCTGGGGAACAGATGTTCCCTGTTTGTCATTGTTTTCCAGCGTTTAACTGATTTTTGATGCCCTCATTTTATTTCTCCAGGATTATTTTCTTTTTTTTTTTTTTTTCTGAGAGGTTTTTAGTCAAAGCTTCTTGCAAATCCACATAAATATGTTTGCTGAGTTTCCTTTGCTTTGTATTTTTACAATCTCTTCAAGAACCTTCCCGATAGGTTAGTGACGGGTCAGATACACTTGCTCCTGGTCATGATCCTGCTGGTCACCCAACTAGGTTACAGTTATCCGACTGTTCATGTTCACAGGCAAAAGCCGCAGGAAGCTCTGTGATCTACATTTGCCTTTATTCCAAAGTTTGAAGCCAGAGGCCACAAGCGACTTTCTGCCTCAGAAATAGTTGCAATTGTGAAAGATAGTATTAGATTTCCTTCATGTTTTGGCCCCTTTTTACACTTCTTACAGAACCTTAGCAGGCTCAACACCATCAGTCACAAAAGGCTGATGGGCTTTGAAATCGCTCTGCAATTTTTGTCTTTATATGCTCCATCTCAGTGCATTTTAAGGGCATAGTCTCCCTTGGGGGGCGGAATGGGGTGGGGAGGCACAAAATGCCCCCAATACCTTCTGCAAGAAAACTGACGCACACCGAAAATTGCAAGTGGCTTTTTAAAGTTCTATTTTGCTCGTTGGTCAGTTTCTGATAACTATCCACTGACCGTCAAACCTTCCTGCGTTCTGGGAGGACTTTTGAACACCAACCGTTACGGAAAGCAAAGGAAGAGCTGCTGTGTACAGACTGCGTACAGTAAATAAGAGCCCGGTTATGACTTCTCCTTGGCGGAGCCAAAGTGGCCTACGTGACACTGTCCAGTCCCCCAGCGCCACGGACAGGATTACCCCAATTCCCCCAAGATGGTTGTTGCGCTATGAGCGGACTGCCTGTGATGTCCACCGAAAACAGGGGCAGCTCAGAATTTTTCTCTGTTAAGAGTTTTAGGCCTGCCAGTCTGTTGGAATGGGGAGGTGGGGAGGTGGGAAGCACTCTGTTTTGACTTTGATTTTACCGTGTATTGGAAAGACAGTTACAAGAAATGGAATTGTATGTCTGCGTGTATGTATGCGTGGGGGAGGCTTCTAGAAATCAGGAGCCTCGGCACGCCTATTCTTGGGTTGAAGATCCCTGCAATGGTTAAACGCGCTTCCTAACCTGTAGAGGTGTCAAATCGCGGGGACCGCGTTCCGAAACGAAGACCCACGGATTTTGGGAGTCTGCGTGTTGCGGCAGAGATGAGGGGCGGGAAGGGCTCGGGTTGCAGGGGCTCGGCGCCCGCGCCCTCTCCGGGGCTCGCGACCACCCCGCGCCGCCCGTCTCCGCCTCGGCCCCTCCCCCCGCCCCAGGCGCCGCGAGGCGTGCCCACCCCTCCCCGCCCCCGGCGCGGTGGGCGGGCCCAGGCCGGGCGGGGCCGGTGGGCGCGGCGCCCCGGCTCCTGGCTCCGAGGAGACGGCGGGCGGCACTAGGGGGAGCTGCTGGCGACGCCGCCGCGCCGGCCCCCCACGCCCGCGGCCCCGAGCGCCGCCTCCCCAGCCCGCGCCGCCGCGATGGCGGAGGACAGCGAGTCTGCGGCCAGCCAGCAGAGCCTGGAGCTGGACGACCAGGACACGTGCGGGATAGACGGGGACAATGAGGAGGAGACGGAGCACGCCAAAGGGTAGGCGCGCGGGCGGCACGGGGCGCGGGGACAGCGCGCGGCGCGGGCTGCGCTCGGACGCCGGGTCCGGGGGCGCGGGCGGGGCCGGGGCCGCTCTGAGGGGGCGGGAGGTCCCCAGGCCCGCTGAGGTCCGGCTCCCGGGGGCTCGCGGGCGGCGCGGCGGAGGCGAGGCCCGGGGTGGGCGGGGAGGCGCGGGCCCCCCGTGCGGGGACCGGCGACGCCGCTGTCACCTGCCGCGGGGCCGGCCGGCCCCTGCTCGTCCCCGCCGCCTCCTGAGCCCGGCCCCGGCCCGCGGGTGCGACGTGCGGTCCTGGCCGGTGTGCGACTCGGCGGGACCTAGGGGAGGCGCGGTCCCCGTCCCTTTGTGGCGGCCCCGTTGGTGGTAAGTCCCTTTCCGTTCCTTGTCATCCTCTCCTTAAGTCCTTCTAGACCTTCCCACCCCTCCCCCAGCCGCCACCACCTCCAGAAAAAAAAAAAAAAAAAAAAAAAAAAAAAGAGGAGCTGATGGTGGGGGCAGTGGTTTGACATTTGCGCCGGGTCGGTTGCTCGCTGGAGGCGCGGAACTGCGGAAAGTTGTGCTTCGCGGCCGCTGCCCCCTCCCGCCCCGCGCGGAGAGCCCCCGCGGACGCGCGGGTTTGCCACTGCTCGGCCTGCCTGCAGAGCTCCGTAAAGCAGGTCCGGTCCGCTGATTTGGGTTCAGGCTTGGGGGCCAGCTCCCGCTGGTCTGAACGGATCCTGCTTGCAAAGCGGGTGTTTGATCTCCGAAGCCAGAGGCACCAAGGATTTTAGCACCCGATCAGGTTTCCTCTGATTCCTTTTCACTGGCCGGCTCCCCTTTCTCCCCCGCAGACTAGATTTGCTCTCGCTTTGGAGAAAAGATTGCTTCCGGTTAAGGGTATTGAAGTTCTGTTTTTAGAGTCTGGGAGGGGGGAGGCGGTCATTTTAAATAAGACTGGTGTCCTGAAAGGTGGTGTTTGCATTACCCTTTTACCCCGTCGGCTTCACACTGCGCTGGTACCGAGCACTTCCTGCCGCCCCTTGGATGTGAGATTTTGCAAACCGTGGTGACTGAAGAAGTGGGTCAGCTTGAAAACATGATAGGGAGGCCTTAGACACAGATGGCTTATTTATTCAGTTCATGGAGAGGATTCTTTCAGTGATTGACGATTTAAAGTGTAAAGCATTTGCATTCTGTTTAACGTCTGCTTGGAGATCTGTTTAAGAAAAGAACTTTTACTGAGCTTTTAATGTGTTAGAAAATATTAAAAGAGATCAAGAAAAAGAAAAGCTGACTAAATCTTTCTCCCATTTGCAAGTCGCTTTTTTTTTTTTGTAATGAATTCTTGGGTGGCGCCTCCAAGTACCGAATGTTACAATTCAAGTCTAGAATTTCTTTTTTTTAAGAGGAAAGGAAATTCTTACAGAAATCTGAGCCTGAGTTCTGTTTATGCAGTGATAGAAATGTGCCTGTGATAGCTAGCTAAATATAAATTCGCTTTTGAGACAATAGCGTTAGTGCTAGAATGGGCCCAGGTGCACATGGGACTGGTTACCCCAATAACTTCAGCACCTGTCCATTATCTTTCTGAGGAGACCCTGGACTTTTCTCTTCTCCGCTGTAATTTCTGTTATTAAGTCTTTGGAAGGTTTGATCTGTACCTCCTTGCCTACACAGTCCAGAACGTCCATGCTACAGAGAATTATTTATCTGTGTGTCCACTGATCTGGGAAGCCGTGGCTTCCTTGGCTGTGTGAATTTCCCGGATCGGCACCCAGAGGCATCTCTCTGTCCCCTTCAGAGGTTTTCAGTCTTGTACATCCACATAGCATATATTAGCACAGTTACTCGAAATGTAGAGATGCCCAGTAGACAAGTATTTTAACCAGGAACGGGTAATACAACAGCTTCTAGTGGTAAGAGATTGATATAAAAGGATTTTTTTTTGGTAGTCTGTTAAATGTGAGGACAGCAGTAAAAATTCATGTTGCTGGGCTTGTTGGACTGCTTTTTTGGGGGGTTTGAATTTCGATGGTGTGTGCCAGATTTGGGGGTATTCGTGTTTTATTTGACTTGTGTCCTGATGGTATGGCTCAGTGAAACCTGGATTTTTTTCTTACATCGCTCCAGTTTGTAAATGTTAACATTTGAAAAGAGGTTTTCTCTGCTTGACCTCTTCCTTCTCTACCAGTTTAAATTAAATTACAAATAAGGAGCCTTTGGAGGAATTCGTAGGTAAACACTCTACTTTTTAATGATGAATTGTTGAAGCGGCGCCTGGCTGGCTCAGTCAGTAGAGCCTGCCACTCTTGATTTTGGGGTCTTGAGTTCGAGCCCCACGTTGGGTATAGAGATTACTTAAGAATGATGAATTATCGTTTTGAGGCCACGAGGTATGGGTCAGTACACAAAGCAGTGATTTACTAAATACTATCCTGGTGGCCAGAAGGAATTAATTTCTTCCCACTATTGAGTATGCAGTTGACGCTTGAACAACACTGGTTTGAAACGCACAGGTCCGGTTATACACGGATGTTTTTCCATAAATACAGCACACTATGCAAATATTTTGTCTCTTCCTTATGATGTTCATAATAACATTTTCTTTTTCCAGCTGGCTTAATTGCAAGAATACCGTATATAATCTATATACAAAATAGGTATTCATTGACTGCTCATGTTATCAGTGAGGCTTCTGGTCACCACTGTGTCGTTAGTAGTTAAGTTTTGGGGGAGTCAAATTTATACAAAGATTTCTGACAGCGTAGGCATTCAGAACCCTAACACCCCCGATGTTCAGGAGTCAGCTGTCATGTATTTACTGCTAGAGCCTTAGATAAAAGGAAAATACCAAATTAGATTCTTTTGCACCAAAATGTCAACATTACTATGTATGCTTTTCTTTCATTTTCATGGAATTTTCTTTATGGACTTAAAAGATCATTGCATTTTTGTGGATAATATTTCAAGCCCATGAATGAAATGTTTTATGCTCTGTGAAAAGACCAATAAAGGATTACCTAGATTGTTTAAATAACTCCCTTGTAACATATGCCTCACAATTAGGGGAAGTAACCTTGTAAAGAGCATGGAGGGAACTTGAAAACTGTCAAGCAAATTGGAAGTTCTAAAGTAATTGTGTTTGTACTGTAATTTTCTTAGCAAAGACTTTCTAAGTAGATGAAATTTTACTTCAGTCCAGCTTTCTATGTGAATAATTAGAAAGGGTTCAGATGACTGAAGGTTTCTGTTCTACTGGGGTTGACTGTGCTACTAAAGAGGTTCCCTTTAGGGTGACTTCCCGTGCAGCTTTCCCAGGTGGGTTTGAGGTTAGGTAGATACTCATGGACCTTTAATACTTCTCTCCGTTTGATGCATAGGTGGTTTCTGTTACTTTCTTCGGAAGGGATTTGGGGAAACTTTGAGGACAGGGCAAATTTCACTATTTTCTCATTCTTGCCTTTTTTTTTTTTTTTTTTTTTAGTTTATTTAATTTGAAAGAGAGAGGGTGCACACAGGAAGGGTAGAGAGGGAGAGAGAGAATCCTAAGCAGGCTCTGCACTGTCAGCATGGAGCTCGATGTGGGGCTCGAGCCCGCCAACTGCCATGAGATCATGACCTGAGCTGAAAGTTGGACGCTTAACCAATTGAGCCACCAGGCACCTCTGGTCCTTGCCCCATTTTGTGCATCTTTTCCCCATTTGTAAAGTACACCGGGTGGTGGTAATTATCTCTTACTCGGCCTGCCACACCTCACATGAAGCATAGTTATTGGCCAGTGTTGGAGGCATTGTCACACAATTGGCCCCAAATAAAATTAGCGTTCAGGTCGGCAACAAAACCAAATCCCTTTTCTGGCTTTACCAACACAGATTTTCACAATGCAAAAAAAAAAGGAAAGAGAAAAACATTTTCCTAGACAGATTGATGGCTTTTATCTCCTTCCCACCAAGAGCGTTTTCCTCAATATTCAGTGTGGTGGAATAGGAGGCAGCTACCAGGAATATTTACCTAGGGAGTAACATAAACATTTATGAATATGCCGTTGTTGGCAGATGAATGGCCAAATTATTCCCTGAGGTAGATATGAAATAGCTGTAGTATTTGAGGGTTATTCTGAGACATTTTTAAGACTTTTTTTTTTTTTCTCCTTAGAAAAATGAAGGTCTGGTATTTGGTAAAGATTAAATCTTTGGATTGAACAAAGAACGCAACCTCTCTTCTCCCACACCCCATATAGGGGGGACATTGAAGTTATTCTCTGCACAGTATATTGTTCTTTCTGACTTTGTCTGTGTATCATTGAGACCGGCTGTGGGAACTTCGTAGGATAATTCAAAGCTGCCCTTTCTGAAATCTGATCTGTTATCAACTGTGTAGATCTAAATGGAAAGGTGTGTTAACAGCTTATGCCCAACAACTCCCTCAATTCCAGTAACAGTCTGAAATCATCAAATGTCTGCTCTGACTTGCATCTGAAATGTGATATCACTTTGGGCTCAGAACAAACTTTTTCCAGAAGTTTACCTAAACTCTGGAAAATATCAAGGTATGGGACACACTCTTCATCATGCTGAAGTTGTTTGTTAACACAAGTGTCCACACTAAATATATAGGAGTTAAAGTCAGTTGCTTAGTTAACTCAGGGAGTGGAACCAAATTCTGTACCAAGTTCAAGAAAAAGTTGGTTGATTTTTTGTTGTTGTTGTTCATGTATTTGAAAATATGTTTCTGACTTTTATTCATTTTAATAGTAAAATATGCAGTATTAAAAATTCAAGCAGGGGTGCCTGGGTGGCTCAGTTAGTTAAGTGTCCAACTCTTGATCTCAGCTCAGGTCTTGATCTCAGGGTCATGAGTTCAAGTCCCACTTTGGGCTCTGCAGTGGGTTTGAAGTCTACTTAAAAAAAATTCAAACAATAAAGTGTATAAAGAGTTGAAGGCACCTGGTCATCTTATTTACTAGAGAAACCACTATTGACAGTTTAATCTACTAACATTGTAATGTATATTAAGAAGTGCATATTTAACATAAATGAGATCAAACTTTACATGGACTCATTTGTTACCTTGTGTTTTTCACTGACTATTAGTGTTGTCTGCTAGAACTTTCTGCAGTGATGGGAATGTCCAATAGCTGTCACTAGCCACCTGGAAGGTGGTTAGTGTGACTAAGGAACTGAATTTCAAATTTTATTTAATTTTAATTAATTTAAATTTAAATGGCCCTTTCTGTGGACAACTCAGATCATATCCTGCTTTTGACTTCTTGAAGCTTCTCTGGTACTCAGAATATTTCTTTATTCTTCTGTTGTCTTTCCTGGATATTCGACATTTCTTCCTTCTAGCTCTATATCCTACTTTTCTTCGAAACTCTGAGAATGATCTTTAAGTTTTGAACAAGTATGTTTTTATCTGTATTTCTCTATCAATGTCAAAAATTAACCATTATCTAAAATATTCTACCAAGACAAAACGCGTAGGATATTTGACTTTTCCTTCCTTTACATGTTCTAGGTTTTGTTGGAATAGTCTGGAATTTTAATTCCATGTACCTTTTTTATTTTTGCCCTTATATTCCATTAAGACTTCTTAAACTATTACATTATACTCACATCCATATTGTCAAAAACTTCTTAGACTTTCCTTTTTTGTTGCTTATCACTATTCCTTGTAAACCATACCTTCTTTTTTTGAGTACTTTTTCATTTTTTTTTAAGTTTATTTATTTATTTTAGAGAGACAGAGTGAGTGGGGAAGGGGCAGAGAGAGGGAGACAGAGGATCCAAAGCAGGCTCTCTGAGAGCCCCGTGCGAGGCTTGAACTCACGAACTGGGAAGAATATGACCTGAGCCGAAGTTGGACGCTCAACCAACTGGGCCATGCAGGTGCCCCTCATTTTTTTTTTTTAATTAGAGTATGCAGATGATATATTTTCTGAATTCTTGTATGTCTGGAGATGTCTTTCTTTTGTCCTCATGCATAAACCACAGTCTGGGCATGCGTGTAATTCTGTAATAATCATTTTCCTCCAAACTCCACAAACGCTTTATTATTATCTGGCATTTAGTGGCACAGATGTTATTTCTCTGCCAATCTGCTTCCCTTTCTTGTATAGGAAACCTTACTCCTTTCTTTGTTTTGAATTGTTTTTAGTCTAGAAGTTTCTAGGATTTTTCCCCTATCTTTCTATAACCTGAGGGTTTCTGCATCCTTTTACATCCTAGAATCACACTTTTCTTTAATATCTGAACACAGTGGCTCAAGCTCAGACAGGATGATTGCGGTTTCTTAGAGCCTGAGGCTTTCACGGTCCTCAGCCTGCCCATCACTAGCTCCAAATGCTTTAGGCTCCTTTCCATTTTCTCCTCAGACCTTTGACCCTGGGTCACTTTGTTGTCTGTCATCCCCTGCCCCCAAGAACCACTAAGGTAAGGCTGTTGTGCACACCATTGACTGAGGGTTTTGTGAATAATGAGGGGGAGAGGTTTGATTATAGCGTAGGGCAGAAAACAACGTATTCGCCATCAGACATCACTGTTCACCAAAGGGATTGATTTCCTGTCCGTGCCCGTCCCTGGGCCAGGGCTTCGCACATGTTCTTGGGGGTCCTCTCTCCCCGAGTGTGTTCTCTACATCTTCCCACCTTTGCCTCCTTCTCCAAGTTCAAAGTCTGGCTAAGGTTTCCACTGAAGGTGATAATCCCTGCCAGAGGCCCTACAGCCCTTCCTGCCACAGTGAGATCTGTGGTCCTTTTCAGAAAAGGAGATCATAAACAAGGCTGACACCTCCAAACATGTCTGCAGAACACGAACGTGTGTCCACCTGTCTGCTCACCAGTAGGCTGGGCACGGACGCCGTGCTTGCAGGCTCTGATTTTTGCCATATCTGGTGCACTGAACATACTGGTGGTCTAACAAAGATTTATCAAATGGATTCAGTGGTTCTTAATCCCCCTTGACAAATTAATTTCTAATTTAAAAAGTTTCCCCATATGTGCATTAGGAATATGTGAAGGATTTTTTTTTCCTCCTAATTCTCATTGAAAGGACTTGAGATGTAGAATTCTCTGTTGGGTTCTGTGCTGCAGAGGATCCGGTGTGTAAAATAATTGCTAATTTTTTGAACTTCTGGTATGTTCTTCTTACTTCGTGTATACATTTTTCTTGTTGAACCTTTGTAGCAACAGATGAGGAGAAGGGGGCTTTTCCAAGTTTATGTAACTTGTGCAGGCCACATTTCAGATTCAGATGTAGGTGTTGGGCCTCTTGCTATGTGACTGTAAACTCTCGCCTGTGCACTAAACTGCATGGACCGTAAATCAATAAAGTAGTGATTTGTTTGATAGTGTTTCACGCTTATCTCCCTGGAGGTCAGAGATTACCAACCTGAGCACCTCTTCAGTCACTTTTCTCAAGTGTAATGAGCACAGTAAATGTCAGTGAGTTTAAAAATAAATGAATGCATTTCCTCGTTTAAAAAAATTTTGCAGCTTGATTACAGAGAGCCCTCTTGAATTTCTCTTCAGGCCCGTTAAAGGACTAATTTTAATTATAGCATCAGTGTAATTTGCAGTGAGATCTTTTTTCTTCTCTTCCTGTTTCATGGCTATCTCCTCTCCCTTCTGGACCAAATTCTGTAGCTGCCCCCCCATGGCCTCCTGCAGGCCAGCATCCTTCCCCTGGTGCCCTCTGCCTCCCAGCACTGCGATGGGTCAAGCCTCCATAGTCAGTTTACTAGAAGAAGCAAATCGTGTTCGGGAGTCTGGTGTTGAGCAGCTCCCGTGGACAGCACTGCTGGAGGAATCCACTTGAGCCTGCTGGTTCCCTCTGGTTCACACTGGTTCCCAGCCCCACAGCCCGGCTGGTTTGACACTTGAGAGGGTAGTGCTTTTGTGGGTGTTTTGGGTTGCTGTAAGTTAGGAAGCTCTTCAAGCCACAGGAGAAGATCCAATGCACACATCACCCAGCAGGCGTCCCAAACAGAGGTGGGATTTTAATTGTACAGTTTCTCTTTTGTGAGCACATTGTGTTTCTGTTACTGCGTCAAACACACACACACACACACACACACACACATACACTGGGGAAATATGGGCTCCTTTATTCCCACGGCAGTGTTCACTCATGTTCAAGTTCATGTAGTACATTCCCAGAATGATGGTGATTCAGTTAATATGATAATTGCCCATAATTTCTTCATTTGGTGTTTTTGGGGCATGGGGGAGGGATACTTGCTGTTTACTATCCTTTGGGTGTTGATTAACATTTTGTAAAAACTGAAGGAAAAAAACCAATGAAAGAAGAGATTTTTTTTTTTTTCCAAATGAAGTTCACAGGTTGCCTGGGTGGCTCAGTTGGACTCTTGGTTTTGGCTCAGGTCGTGATCTCACGGTTTGTGAGTTCAAGCCCTGCATTGGGCTCTGTGCTGACAGTGCAAAGCCTGCTTGGGATATTCTCTCTCTCTCTCTCAAAAATAAATGAACTTTGGAAAAAACTTGATTTTGCAAAAGCACATCGTTGTTGTTTTTAAAAATTTTTTTTAATGTTTATTTATTTTTGAGAGAGAGAGAGAGAGAGAGACAGAGCATGAGCAGAGGAGGGGCAGAGAGATGGGGAGACACAGAATCTGAAGCAGGCTCCAGGCTCTGAGCTGTCAGCACAGGGCCCGTTGCGGGACTCAAACTCACAAACTGTGAGATCTTGACCTGAGCCGAGGTCGGACGTTCAACTGACTGAGCCACCCAGGTGCCCCATCACGTCGTTTTTAATAGAGAATGTCAGAATGTATCATTAGGCAAAAAGACAGTTCCTTGGTATATATCTTAAAAAATGTGAATCTACTCTTCTTGTCCTGGAAATTCCTGTCATTTGGTGTCCCGGGAACATCATAGCCCTCGCTGGGTCCTGTGACACGACCGGCCACTCCATCTTACGACTCGGTGGAGACTCATCATTGTTCACTCAGTCTGCTCTTGGGCTCTCGGTCCGCGGCTGCTAGGGGGCCCCTTCTCCAGAGTCAGCTCTGTCTCCTTCCTGCCGCCTGGAGTGTTTCCGTCCTCCCTGCCGCCGGCCGCGGTGTGTGTGATGGGAAGTCACAGGTGAACCCAGCAGACGTCCTGGGGCTGGCAGAGGACAAAGTAGAGGGAGCCTGGCCCCTCTTGTCACAGAACGTCCTTGTGGGGCACACGGAGACTCCCAAGAGAGAAGTGAGCTTCTGTGCCGGATGCTCTGGGATTTGGGACGTTACCCGACACAGCCCGACCCGTGTGCTAACAAATACAGCGTTGGTGTATTAGCTGTGGCTCCGTATCCACCTTAATTTGTTAAATTAAAGAATATTCTGAATAGGTTGTTGAGCGTATGGTTGCGAGATCCAAGAGGCACGAAAGAGTGTCCCGTGGAAAGGGAGTCTTGCTCTCCCAGCACTTGAGTGTCCCCCTTCAGGAGCAGCTGCTGTTGCCGGCCGGTGGCCTGTCCTTGCGATGGCGTATGCCGGTCCCACATACACAGGGACACGGGTGTGCGTGTGCACGCGTGCATGCTTACACGTGCCTGTGCAGATGATAGCGAGCCGGACCGCTGCCGCACCTCGGTTTTCCACGTCACAGTGTATCTCTGAAATACGGATATCGGAGCACATAGACCAAGCTCTTTTTTAATTGTTTGAAACAATATTTTTTAAGTTTATTTATTTTCATGAGAGAGAGAGAGAGAGCGAGCGCGATCAGGGAGGGGCAGAGAGAGAGGGAGACACAGAATTTGAAAGGGGCTCCAGGCTCCGGGCTGTCAGCACAGAGCCCAACGCGGGGCTCGAACTCACAAACTGCGAGATCGTGACCTGAGCCGAAGTCTGACACTCAACTGACAGAGCCACCCACTCAGGCACCCTGACCAACCTCTTTTTTAAAAAGGCTGTATGGGGGCGCCTGGGTGGCTCAGTCGGTGAAGCGTCCGAGTTCAGCTCAGGTCACGATCTCACGGTCCGTGAGTTCGAGCCCCGCGTCAGGCTCTATGCTGACGGCTTGGGGCCTGGAGCCTGTTTCAGATTCTGTGTCTCCCTCTCTCTCTGCCCCTCCCCCATTCATGCTCTGTCTTTCTCTGTCTCAAAAATAAATAAACGTTAAAAAAAATTTTTTTTTAAAAGGCTGTATGTTGGGGGCACCTGGGTGGCTCAGGGTGGCTCAGTCGGTTGTGTCCAACTCTTGAATTCGGCTCGGGTCATGATCCCAGGGTCCTGCTGAGCATGGAGCCTTCTCAGGATTCCCTCTCACTTTCTCTCTCTCTCCCCTCCCCATTCTGCTCCCTTCCTCTGCTCCTCTCCCCCGCCCGCATGCTCACTCTCTCTTAGAAAGAAAGAAAGAAAGAAAGAAAGAAAGAAAGAAAGAAAGAAAGGGAAGCTAAAAAGTTGACTGTTGTATCATTGACTAGGTGTGCCATTATTTAATCTGTCCCCTGTGAATAGATCATGAGGTTGTTTCCGTTTTTTTTTTTTTGTGCCAGTAAGCAGTGCTGAAATTAATATCTTTGTATGTATATCACTTCTCCAAAATATTTCTTTTTTTTTTTAATTTTTTTTAATGTTTTTTTTATTTCTGAGGCAGAGAGAGACAGCGCCTGAGTAGGGGAGGGGCAGAGAGAGAGGGAGACACAGAATCAGAAGCAGGCTCCAGGCTCTGAGCTGTCAGCACCAAGCCTGACGTGGGGCTCGAACTCACAAACCGTGAGATCATGACCTGAGCCGAAGTCGGTCACTCAACCGACTGAGCCACCCAGGCGCCCCTCCAAAATATTTCTTAATGAATATTTTAGTGTCTTTTTTAGCTAACAAGCATTAGAGAGGCTGTGCGGCACATTGAAATTAGTATTAAACCAGAAATCAAGAAACTTCTGTCACTAAGCCTCAGTTCAATTTCTCTGAGCTCTGGGGTGCCTCTGTGCTTTTAAAAAATTTCCTTGTCCCTTTCCTCTACCAGCCCAAAGTGGACTGTGACCTTTAGCTCCCTTCTGGATTGGGGATGGCATAGCCCTCTGTGCTTGAGAACTCCCAAGTTCACTTTTGTGATGCCAGGTGATGGCCTCACGTGTTGCTATGGCAGCCGCATCACTCCTCAGACACGGGTTTTCTCTCCACAGCCATGTAGATCTTGCCCCTCACTTCTTCACAGGATTTTTCTGGGGGAAGAGAGCAAAATATTTTGCCACACTCTGTAACTACAAGGATTTCATGTACGTATGGAATGTTTCTGTAATGAGAGATTTGATGAGGTCCGTGATCAGCATTAGGATATAGAAAAGAGGTAGAAAACAAAACTGTGGGGCGCCTGGGTGGCCTAGTCCGTTAAGCATCCAACTTCAGCTCAGTTCATGATCTCGCAGTTTACAAGTTCGAGCCCCGCGTCAGGCTCTGTGCTGACAGCTCAGAGCTTGGAGCCTGCTTTCAGATTCTCTGTCTCCCTCTCTCTTTCTGCCCCTCTCCTGCTTGCACTCTCTCAGTCTCTCTCTCAAGAATAAATAAACATTAAAAAATTGAAAAAGAAAAAGAAACTGATATGTAAAGGAATTTAGAAATAGGAATATCATTTGAAAAGCACACTGATATATTAACTTTACTGATGCATTAATATTAAATATAATAATGCTAATACAATATGGCAATGACTCTCAGCCAGGAACAAGATTTCTTTATGGCTTGTTAACTATATCTGCCTCTGAAAGGCCCAGAAATGGAAAAAGTCATGTAAGTAGGAGCTGCTGTATATCAGTTATTCTTTTTTTAATTTTTCTATTTTTAATTTTTTTATGAGAGAGAGAGAGAGGCAGGGTGTGAGGCAGGGAGAGGGCAGGGAGGGGCAGAGAGAGGGAGTCACAGATCAGAAGCAGGCTCCGGACTCTGAGCTGTCGGCACAGAGTCCTACATGGGGCTCAAACTCAGGAACCGTGAGATCATGACCTGAGCTGAAGTCAGGGGCTCAACTGACTGAGCCACCCAGGCGCCCCATATCAGTTATTCTTTCAGAAAAATACCGTGAGCATGAGTGAGAGAAGGTCATAGGAAATAGGTAATTTTTCACTAAGTTGGACTATCTTGAGGGATACACTCTGCTGACTACCTCATGCCTTTAAAAAATTTTTTTCCACTTATGTTCATCATTTCATCTTTAAAACAGTTTTGGCCAAGAGACAAAGAGGTAAGCATTTGAGAAATTTGTTTGTTGAGGGGCACCTGGGTGGCTCAGTGGGTTAAGCATCCGACTCTTGATTTCAGCTCAGGTCATTATATGGTTTGTGAGTTCGAGTCCTGCATCTGGCTCTGTGCTGACAACGCAGATTCTCTCTCCCTTTTTCTCTGCTCCCCCACCCAAAATAAATAAATAAAAACTTTAAAAAGAAAAAGAAATTTGTTGAATAGGTGAATAATTTGTACTTTGTCTTTTAATTTATGCAATGAATTTAAAGATATATTTAAAAATTTCATTTTACATTTTAAATATTTCTTCCCTTACTCTGATCTTGTCTGCAGACAGGCCTTAACTTCACAAACTGTAAATCACACTAGACTAGTTTCTTGCTAATGCATATTGATAAAATTTTATTATAATTCACATTAACTCTTACCAGAATTGGGTTTTATAGGAAGTGGGCACCAGAATTGTTTGATAATAAGGAAATGATTATGGCCAGAGAACGCTAATGACACATTTTCCCACATTTACATTATGGTAAGAGTTGAAAGACTAAAAAATTTGGAAGCAAGCAGATATCTCAAAAAGGGGGATTGTTTAGCAAATGGTAGACCAGGAGCGAGCAAAGGAGTCATCCAGCTGCTTCTACCCCAACTGGGCTTGGGTTGAATCTAGGGCTTACTGAAGTCACTGCCCTCCTCCTAACACCTGCGTAAACATTGACATTGTTGGCCGGTCCCACTGTGACCTCTACCCAGCTGCAGCCCCCTTGGCTGACCTTTATAATGATCTCTGACCTTCACTGGCCATAAACTTGGGGGGGGGCATCTCTGAGCTCTGAGCCTTCCAAAGGCAGGTCCGTGATTTACTGCTTGATTGGAGATAACGCCGCTTTGGAGAGCCTCGGACATATATTTCCTGCATCAGCCCCATGAGGAGAAGGAATGTGCTGAAAAAGGCACGAAGCCACCTAACTGATGAGGTGGCTGAAATCTTCAGGTCAGGCGATAATACAGCCACATGATGGCAGCTGGAAGGGTGGTGACACCTCGCTCTGGACTCGGGAAGAAAAAGGGTAAAGGAGTCATTCTTGGAACTGCACGAATGAGCCGCTGACCAGAACAGACTGACTCTTGAATCTGAACCGTGGGTCAAATCCATTATTGAACTGGGTGGCCACATGATCAACATTGGAGATGGCTGTCCCGATCCAGCATGAGGAGAGGCTTGAGGCCAGCGCACCCAAAGGATTTGACTCTACCTCGGCCGACTTCCCACAGCTGCGGGTGCGAATTCTCCTCTGTCTGCAGGGCACTGCCAAGCACCTGTGGGTTACATGTACCGTTCCTAACCTGCATCCAGACCTCCTCATGCATTGTCCCCTGTAGTGCCTTTCCATCTAGTCATGGGATTTGGCATCCTGAACATAACGTACACACAGCACTAAACATCTGTTATAATTCATTGAAAAACCAGGAGGCTGATAAAAAATGTTCAAAGATCACGAATAGGCGGTTGACAGACGAAGACCTAAATATTGCCAGTGTATATCTAAAAAGATGTTCAGCCAGCGGAGATGCATGGAGGAGAGGCGTTATGGTGTAGTAATTGCGTGGGCTCTGGAGCCCAGACCGGCTGGACTCGCGTCCTGGCCCTTCTTCTTGCAACTTTCATCAGGTTCCTTCGTCTCTTTGGATTTCAGTTTCCTCTTCTGTAAGACGAGAAGATCAGAATAATAGCACTTGCCTTACAAGTTGTTGACTGTGCACAAGGTTGACATCTGTGAGGTGTTTGGTTAGCACAGCACCTGGCACGGTGAGTGCCCCACAGAGCTGCTGCCGTGGCTGGTGGGGGCGAGGATGGCAGCCAGCGCTAGATTGTTCTCCAGAGTGGCTTTGTCCATTCACGTTTCACCAGTGGTTATACGGGCGTTCCTTTACCTCCCATCCTTCTGACATTGTTAGACTTGCAAATGTTAAACAAATCAGCAGATGAAGAGTAGAATCTGAGGCGGTTTTGTTTTCATGTTCCTTCCTGCAAGGGAGGTGGATGGAGCATCTTGTTATGACTTTTTTGGTGGTTAGAGATTCCTCTTTTGTGAAGGGCTTACTCACAGCCCATTCTTCTGTCAGTCTTTTGTCTCTTTCTTATTGATTTTTTAAATTGATTTCTCATTCACACAGCAAATATTTATTGAGGATCTTTTGTATGTCAGACACTCCTTTAGGCGCCAAAAATACAAAGGGAAATGCTGTTTTGTGCATCCTATGCACTAGTTAGAGGAAGAATAATAAATACATAGCACAATTTTAGCTACCGGTAAGTTTCGAGAAGAGGTAAAGCAGGGCAATCCTAAAGATAGTTAACACTGAGTGATTTCTATGTGCCATCTACCGTACTAAGTTCGTAAATGTATTAATTCGTTTTCTTCTTGCAATTCTTCCTGTCTGTTCAAAACTCCATCCTTTTACGGCTGTGGAAACTGAAGCACAGACAGGTTAAGTAATATATTCCAAGTCACACAGCTAGAAAGTAGTGGAGCCAGAATTAAGAACCAGGTGGTCAGACCCCTAGCTAGTGCCTGCAATCCTAGCCTGGATGTTGTGTTTTCTCTCTGCTGTGCTGGAGAGAAAATGGGAAGGCCAAAAGAGCTTTTTGTGGATTCTGACCATTGGTGGTATTTTATCATGTGCCTTATGAATATCTTGCCTCGTTATGTAGTTTAACATTTTTATTTATAATGGGTTTGCCACAAAATATTTAACTCCCATGTAGTCAAGTTATTGCCTTTTATTTGTGGCTTGTTTTTTTGAGTCCTTACGTAAGGAATGATTTCCTTCACTGATGTTAGGAAGCTGTTATCTTATTCTTTCAGTTTTTCATTCAACAGGTGTTTACTCGAGCACCTACTATATTCCAGACACCATCCTAGGCCCTGAGTGGATGTTAACTACACTGACAAATATCACCGCCTTCAGTTTTAAAGTTATATTTTCTAACTTTGGGTCTTTAACTCATTTAACATTTATTTATTTTTTTGAAGTATATTTCTTTTGAGAGAAAGAGAGAGAGCGAGCGCAGGGGAGGGGCAGAGAGAGAGAAGAAGAGAGAAAATCCCAGGCAGGCTCCGTGCTGTCAGCGCAGAGCCTGATGCGGGGCTCAGTCCCGCAAACCACGAGACCGTGATCTGAGCTGAAATCAAGAGTCAGATGCTTAACTGACAGAGCCAACCAAGCGCCCCTAAAATTTATTTTTGTAGTTTGTGGGAAGTAGAAAACTAATTTTAGTTTTCTCCACAAAGGAAGTCAGTTTTCCTGATACTATTTACTGAAAGTTCATTTCTTCTTCAGTTGTTGGTGATGTGATCATTGTCATATAGCAGGTTCCTGTACATCATGGGTCGTTACTGGTCTGCCTATGCTATTTCATTGATCTCTTTGTCTGTTATTGAGCTCTGTGGTATTTTTTAAATGTTTCCTTTGTAAAGGCATTGTGATTATTTTTTTTCAGTGATTATATTTATTTCCTTTTTATTGAAGAATACTTCACATACAACATAACGAGTCAATATTTAAATACATTACAAAATGGTCACCACAGTAAATCTAGTCACCATCTGTCACCATATAAAGTTGTTACGATATAATTGACTGTGTTCCCTGTGCTGTACATTACATCCCCATGCCTTATGTATAACTGGAAGATTGTACCTCTTAATCCCCTTTCCCTATTTTGCCCATCCCCCTACCTACTTCTTCTTTGTCAACCATCAGTTTATTCTCTGTATCTATGCATCTGTTTCTGTTTTATTTGTTCATTTGTTTTGTTTTTTAGATTCCACATATAAAATGTACAGAACTTGTCTTTCTCTGTCTGACTTCTTTCACTTAATGTAATACCCTCTAGGTCCATCTGCCCTGTCACAAATGGCAAGATTTCATCCTTTTTTATGGCTGAGTAATAATCCATGGAGTGTATGTATCTGTGTGTGTAATGTGTGTAGTGTGTGTGTGTGTGTGTGTGTGTGTGTGTATGGTCACTTCCATATCTTGGCTATGATATATAAAATGCTACAGTAAACATAGGGGTGCAGATATCTTTCTGAATTAGTGGTGGTTTGGTTTTTTTTTTTTTTGGGGGGGGGGGATAAATACCTAGAAATGGAATTAGCAGATCATATGGTAGTTTTATTTTTAACTTTTTGAGAAAACCCCATACTCTTTTCCACATTGGCTTCACCAGTTTACATTCCCACCAACAGTGCATGAGGGTTCCCTTTTCTCCACATCCTCATCAACACTTGTTATTTCTTATCTTTTTAAGAATAGCCCCTCAGACAGGTGTGAGGTGATACCTCACTGTGGTTCTGATTTGCATTTTCCTAACGAAGAGTGATGTTGAGCATCTTTTCATGTGTCTGTTGGCCATCTGGATGTCTTCTTTGGAGAAATGTCTATTCAGGTCCTCTGCCCATTTTTTAAATTGGATTACTTTTATTATATTGAGTTGTATGAGTTCTTTATATATTTTAACATATTTATATATTAACCCCTTCTCAGCTCTATCATTTGTGAATATCTTCTCCCATTCAGTAGGTTGCCTTTTGTTGATGGTTTTCTTTGCTGTGCAAAAGCTTTTCAAGTTTGATATAGTTCCATTTGTTTATTTTTGCTTTAGTTAGCCTTGCCTGAGGAGAGAGATCAAAAAATGATGTTGTTAGGACCAGTGTCAAAGAGCTTACTGCCTGTGTTTTCTTCTGGGAGTTTTGTGGTTTCTGGTCTTCTATTTAGGTCTTTAATTCACTTCTAGTTTATTTTCGTATTTTGTATTTCATATATGGTGTAAGAAAGTGGTACAGTTTTGTTCTTTTGCATGTAGCTATCCAGTTTTTCCCAATACCATTTATTGAAGAAACTGTCTTTTCTTCATTGTATTTTCTTGCCTCCTTAGTGGTAGATTAATTGACCATATAAGCCTGGGCTTATTTCTGGGCTCTTTATTCTGTTCCTTGATCTCTGTATCTGTTTTTGTGCCAATGCCATACTGTAGTGATACAGTAGTTTTATAGTATAATTTGAAATCCAGGAGTGTGAATCCTGCAGCTTTGTTCTTTCTTGAGGTTGCTTTGGATATTTGGGGTCTTTTGTGGTTCCTACAAATTCTAGGAGTATTTGTTCTAGTTCTGTGAAAAATGCCATCGGTATTTTGACAGGGATTGCATTGAATCTACAGATGCTTTGGGCAGTATGGACATTTTAACAATATTAATTCTTCTAACCCATGAGCATGGCATATCTTTTTTATTTATGTGTATCCTCTTCAATCTCTTTCATTAATGCCTTATAGTTTTTAGAGTATAGATCTTTTACCTCCTTGGTTAAATTTATTACTAGGTATTTTATTCTTTCTGGTGCAATTGCAAGTGAGATTGTTTTCTTAATTTCTCTTTTTCATAGTTACTGGTGTACAGAAATGCAGCATTTCTTCTGTATGTTAATTTTGTACCCTGGAACATTACCAAATTCATTTATTAGTTGTATTAGCTTTGGAGCAGAGACTAAGGTTTTTTATGTATAGTATAATGTTATCTATAAATAATGACAGTTTTACTTCTTCCTTTCCAATTTGCATCCTTCTAATTTTTTTTCCTCACCTAATTACTGTGATTAGGATTCCAGTACTATATTGAATAAAAGTGGTAAGAGTGGGCCTCCTTGTCTTGTTCTTGATCTTGAAGGAAAAGTTTCTCTCAACTTTTTTCACTGTTGAGTGTGATATTAGCTGTGGGTTTATCATATATAGTCTTTGCTATGTTGAGATAAATTCTCTCTGTACCCACTTTATTGAGTTTTTATACTAAATATGTGTTGCATTTTGTCAAATGCTCTTTCTGTATCTGTTGAGATGGTCAAATGATTTCTTATTCTTTGTTTTGTTAATGTGCTGTATCACATTGAATCGATTTGTGAATATTGAACCATGCTTGCATCCCAGGAATAAATCTCACTTGATCATTCTGCATGATCCTTTTAATGGATTGTTGAATTCAGTTTGCTAATATTTTATCGAGGATTTTTGCCTCTGTCTCTATCAGGGATATTGGCCTGTAATTTTCTGTTTTTGTATTGTGTATGTTTGGTTTTGGTATCAGGGATTACTAATGCTGGCATCATAGAATGAGCTTGGAAGCATTCCTTCCCTCCTCTTAGTTTTTGGAGTAGTTTTAGAACAGATATTAACTCTTCTTTAAATGTTTGGTAGAATTCACCGGTGACACTGTCTGGTCCTGGAAGTTTGTTTGTGAGAGTTTTTGATTACTGACTCAATTTCATTACTAATAATGGATCTGTTCAGATTTTCTATTTCTTCTTGATTGAGCCGTGGAAGATTGTTCTTTGGAATTTATCCATTTCTTCTATGTTGTCCAATTGATATGTAATTGTTCATAGTAGTCTTTTATGACTCTTTGTATTTCTGTTGTATCAATTATAACTTCGTTCATTTTGTATTTATTTCAGTCCTCTCTTTTTCTTTTTTTTTAAATGTTTATTTTTGAGAGAGAGAGACAGAGACAGCATGAGTTGGAGGGGGGGGAGGGGCAGAGAGTGGGAGACACAGAAACCACAGCAGGCTCCAGGTTCTTGGCTGTCAGCACAGAGTCTGCACGGGGCTCAAACTCAGAACCCCGAGATCATGACCTGAGCCAAAGTCAGACACTTAACTCACTGAGCCACCCAGGTACCCCGAGTCCTCTTTTTTTCTAGATCAGTCTTTCCAGAGGTTTATCTTTTCAAAGAATGAGTTCTTAGTTTCACTAACCCTTTCTTTGTTATTTTAGTCTCTAATTAATTTATTTCTACTCTGATCTTTATTATTTCCTCCTTTCTAACTTAGGGTTTTGTTTGTTCTTCTTTTTCTAGTTCCTTTAGGTGTAAGATTAGATTGTTTATTCGAGATTTTTCTTCTTTCTTGAAAAGGACTTGTATTACTCTAAACTTCCCTCTTAAAAATGCTTTTGCTACGTCCCATAGATTTTGGAGTATTGTATTTTCATTTTCATTTATCTCAAGGCATTTAAAAAAATTTCTTCTTTGTTGTTTTTTGTTGTTATGGCTGACCCATTGGTTGTTCAGTAGCATGTTATTTTGTCTCTGCATGCATGTGGTTTTTTTGTGTGTGTGTGTTTGTTTTTTGTTTTATTTTTTTTCCAGTTTTCTCCTGGTAGTTGGTCTCCAGTTTTAGACTGTTGTGGTTGGAAAAGATGCTTGATATGGTTTGAATCTTCTTAAATTTACTGAGACTTGTTTGTGGCCTAGCAGCCTGTATCTCTCCTAGAGAACATTCCACATATACTTGAGAAGAAATATGTATTCTGCTGTTTTTGGATGGAAGACTCTGTATATATCTGTTAAGTCCATCTGGTCTAACATGTGGTTTAAGGCCACTGTTTCCTTATTAGTTTTCTGTCTGGATGATCTAAGTGGGATGTAAAGTCCCCTACGATTAATGTATTACTGGCAGTTTCTCCCTATTTATTAACACCTGCTTTGTGTATTTCGATGCTCCATTGTTGGATGCATAGATATTTACAAATGTTAAATCTTTTGTTGGATTGCTCCTTTTATCATTATGTAATGCCCTCCCTTGTCTCATGATATAGACTTTGTTTTAAAGTATATTCTGTCTGGGCGCCTGGGTGGCGCAGTCGGTTAAGCGTCCGACTTCAGCCAGGTCACGATCTCGCGGTCCGTGAGTTCGAGCCCCGCGTCAGGCTCTGGGCTGATGGCTCGGAGCCTGGAGCCTGTTTCCGATTCTGTGTCTCCCTCTCTCTCTGCCCCTCCCCCGTTCATGCTATGTCTCTCTCTGTCCCAAAAATAAATTAAAAAAAAAAAAAAAAAACGTTGAAAAAAAAAATAAAGTATATTCTGTCTGGGGCACCTGGGGGGGCTCAGTCAGTCATGCAACTGACTCTCAATTCTGGCTTAGGTCATGATCTCGCAGTTCACGAGATTGAGTCCTACATCGGGCTCTGTGCTGATATCCCTACTTGGGATATTCTCTCTCTCTCTGTCTCTTCCCCGCTTATGCTGTCTCTCTCTCTTTCTCAAAATAAATGAATAAACATTTTTTAAGAATTTAAAGTATATTCTGTCTGATATCTGTTGCTACCCCAGCTTTATTTTTGTTTCTATTTGCATGGACTGTCTTTAACTATCCCTTCACTTTTGGTCTGTGTGTGCTTTTAGGTCTGAAGTGAGTCTCATGTAGGCAGCATGCAGATGGGTCTGTTTGTTTGTTTATTTATTTTCCATTCAGTCATCCTATGTCTTTTTTCCTGGAGCATTTAGTCCATTTACATTTCAAGTAATTATCAATAGGCGTATATTTATTGCTGTTTTGTTTACTGTTTGCTGGTTGTTTTTGTAGTTCTTTGTTCTCTTCTTTGTGGTTTTTCTTTAGTGTTATGTTTGGAATTCTTTTCTCTTTATTTTTTGGATATTTATTACAGGTTTTTGGTTAGTGGTTACTGTGAAGTTCATATATAACAACCTATGTGCATAGCAGTCTGTTTTAAGTTGGTGTTTGTTTAACTTCACATGCATTCTATATTTTAACGCCCTCGCCACCCACTTTTATGTGTTCGGTGCCATATTTTGCATCTTTTTATTTTGTGTGTTTCTTAAGTAATTCTTGTAGATTTAATTGATTTTTTTGCTTTTGTCTCCTAATCTTCAGACTACTTTGTGAGTGATTGGCCTCCGCTGCCTTCTGGGTTGCATATCCTACTATAAGCTTTCCTTTAAAAGTGAGATTTTTTTCTAATTATGGCTTTTTCGTTTTTACTTAAAGCAGTCCCTTTAATATTTCTTATAAAGCTATTTACTGTGGGTGAACTGCTTTAGCTTTTGCTTCTCTGGGAAACCCTTTATCTCCCCTTTAGTTCTGAATGATAATCTTGCTGGATAGAGTGTTCTTGGTTTAAGTTTTTTTCCTTTCAGCATTTTGACTATATCATGACACTTCTCTCTGGCCTGCAAAGTTTATGTCAAAAAATCAGCTTGTGGTCTTATGGGGTTCCTTTATATGTAACTAGTTGATTTTCTCTTGATGCTTTTAAGATTCTCTCTTTAATTTTTGGCATTTTAATTATAATGTGTCTTATTGTGGATCTCTTTGGGTTTATCTTTTTTCGAACTCTCTGTGCTTCCTGGACCTGGATGTCTGTTTCCTTTACCAGGTTGGGGAAATTTTCACCTGTTATTTTTCAGGTGAGTATTCTGCCCCTTTCTCTTTCTTTTCTCCTTCTGGAACCCCTATAATGTGAATGTTAACATGCTTGATGTTGATGTCCTAGAGGTTCCTTAAACTATCTTAATTTTTTAAAATTCTTTTTACTTTTTGTTGTTCAGTTTGGGTGATTTCCATTACCCAGGCTTCCAGATCACTGATCTGTTCTTTGTCCCCCAATCTGCTGTTGATTCCTGCTGGTGTATTTTTCATTTCAATTAATTGTATTCTTCAGCTCTGACTGGTTCTTTCTTATATATTCTATGTTTTTGTTGACGTTCTCACTGTATTCATCCATTGTTCTCTCAAGTCCATTGGGCACCTTTATAACCATTACTTTGAACTCTTTCAGGAAGAATGCTTACTTCCATTTCATTTAGTTCTTTTTTGAGGCCTTGTCTTTCTCTTCTGTTTGGAACATATTATTCTGTGTCTTAATTTTGCCTGACTCTGGGGGCGCCTGGGTGGCTCAGTTGGTTAAGCATCCAACTTCAGCTCAGGTCATGATCTCACGGTTCATGAGTTTGAGCCCCGCATCAGGCTCTGTGCTGACAGCTCGGAGCCTGGAGCCTGGTTCAGAATCTGTGAACCCCCTTCTCTCTGTCCCCTCCCCAGCTCATGCTCTGTCTCTGTCTCTCAAAAAATAAACGTTAAAAAAAATTTTATTTTTAATTTTGCCTAACTCTGTGTTTGTTTCTGTGTATGAGGTAATTCAGCTATGTCTCTTGGTCTTGAAAGAATGTCCTTTCATAGGAGATGTCCTGTGGGGTCTAGAAGCTCGGTCCCCCTCACCACCAGAGCCAGCTGCTCCAGGTGTGTTCTCTGTGTGGGCTGCATGTGCCCCTCTGTTGTGGCCAGGCCTCCATTGCAGGGAGCTTGCTGCCGGGCAGGGCTGGCCTGCAGCCTGGGACTGCTGCAGGTATGCTAGGGATAGCAGCCTCTGGGCTGCGGGGTTTGAGGAGGAATGGGATTGTGCAGGGCTCTTAGCAGAACATGCCTCCTGGCCTTAGCAGTCCACAGGAACAGTTTCAAAATGGCGCCTGCTAGTGCCAGGATCAGCAGAGCTGAATGAGGCAGCAAAATGGCTAATACCAGTGGAGGGGCCCAGCTGCCTCCTGCCTACCTTGGAAGCCCTCAAGATTAGTAAATGAGTCTCCTTTACCTATAATCTATGCACTTTTCATTCTAGAGCCTTTGTACTCATTTCCAGGTCTAGTGAGTCTATGCGTAAGCCCTCTAAGAGTGGGTTTTTCTTTCCCTAAAGTTGTATAGTTTTCCTGAATTTACTCCCTATTGGTTTTCAAAGCCAGGTATTAAAAAAAATTTTTTTTAACGTTTATTTATTTTTGAGAGACAGAGTGCCAGCAGGGGAGGGGCAGAGAGAGGGGGAGACAAAGAATCTGAAGCAGGCCCCAGGCTCTGAGCTGTCACCAGAGCCCCATGTGGGACTCAGACCAACAAACTGCGAGATCATGACCTGAGCCGAAGTCAGACGCTTACCTGACTGAGTCACCCAAGTGCTCCTCAAAGCCAAGGGTTTTAGGGTCTTCTTGCTCCTGTGCAGGATCTAAGTGTTGGCATGCCTGGTTTGGAGCTCAAATCTCTTGCTCCTTAGAGAAAATTTTCTTACTGTTAAGGCCCCTTCTGACTGTGGAGCTCCATGGCTGGGGGTGTGGGGTTTTTTCCCCCCTTACTGAGACCGTATCTCTACCCCTTCTACCCATCTTCGTGCCATCGCTGTTGTGGTGGGTTCTCTGTCCAGTTTCTAGGTCTCCTTCTGTATGCAGATGAAGATTTGTTGTGTCAGTGGGACTCCTCCTGGGCTCCGTATCTTCTTATGCTGCCATCTTGAGTCCTTTTCCAGAGCCTTTGTTCTTGACCGTCTTAGGCATTGTAATTATTATAGATGATTTAGAAAATGCATGAAAGTACAACCAAGCATACCGATAATCCCATCGTTTTCTGTGCAGAAATAGTAAATCAAGGGGAAGAATTTATAAAATAACTAAAATATCAAACTACTAATGGTTTTTGCGGGGAGGAGCTCAGTGATTTCTAGTGGAATCCTGTGAAACCTAAAATTGTTATTTCGGGGATTCACAAAGCCTAAATTAGTTCCTTTGATGTCTTTCTTAAAATTAATGTATTAGTTATGATAGGCTAAACTGCTATGTCAACTAGACCCTATTGTGTAATTCGCTCAGTGCAACCGAAGTTTCCTTATTCCCGTGACAGCCGCGGGCAGGTGTTCAGATGGGTGGCAAGAAGAGTCTCCTTCGTTCTGCCAGCCAGAGCCTAGAATTCTGCCATCACATGGCTCTCCCATCCTCTGTTGTCTCATCCTACACCCACGTCCCATCAGCACGTGGGAAGGGAGAACACCCAAGGGGGTCTCTGGGCCAGCAGGGAGGGGCGGAACCCCCCTCCCACTCCCATCCCACTGGCCAGAACTTAGTCACATGGTCATACCTGCCTGTGAGTGAGCTGCGAGATGTAGTCTGGTTGTGAGCTTGAGAAGAGGCAAGATGGATCTTGTGGTTCGCTAGCAACCTCTGCCTCACTTGTTTCTCCTGGAGCATCTGCAGGACGTTTGCGTGGCCGTATTGCCCTGTTCATTCCAGTAAGTCCTGTCTGTGGAATCCTTGAAGATTTCCTTGAAGAGATTTGCTGGCTATGCTTATGAAATATGTGCCATTTCTATGGCCGAGAAGGAGTTTATTGGTTTACCTTTTAAGGATAAATGGGGTTTGAACATGGCAAGGATTCTCTGTAGGCACAGATGGAAGTAGCTGTCCTTCCTGCAGTAAGAAAATGGAGAGGCTATTCTTTGTGAACCTTTTGTACGAATTCTTGGGGACCCAGGAAGTGCAGCTTCTGTTCTTTAAAGAACCAAGAGATCTTTTTTTTTTTTTTTTTTAATTTTTTTTTTCAACGTTTTTTATTTATTTTTGGGACAGAGAGAGACAGAGCATGAACGGGGGAGGGGCAGAGAGAGAGGGAGACAGAATCGGAAACAGGCTCCAGGCTCCGAGCCATCAGCCCAGAGCCTGACGCGGGGCTCGAACTCGCGGACCGTGAGATCGTGACCTGAGCTGAAGTCGGACACTTAACCGACTGCGCCACCCAGGCGCCCCTAAGAACCAAGAGATCTTTATATATTGTTTTTAATTGAAAAAAAAAAAGTCGTATTTATTTTTTGAGACAGAGAGTGTGAGCAGGGGAGGAGCAGAGGGAGAGGAGGACAGAGGATCCAAGGCGGGTCTCCATGCTGACAGGCTGTCAGTGAGGAGCCCGATGCAGGGCTCGAACTCATGAATCGTGAGATCGCGACTTGAGCCGAAGTTGGACGCTCAACCAACTGAGCCACCCAAGTGCCCCAGAACCGAGAGATCTTTATAAAAGGGCTGTGTGAGTTCCATGGCTAAACTGTGGTTCAGTGGTCACTCTCAAGCCCTGAGAGTCTGAGTTCGTTTTTCTTCATTGGATTTCCAAGAAGAGTCTTTTTTTTTTTTTTTTAAAGTTTATATATTTTGAGAGAGAGAAAGTATGTGGGGGAGAGCAGAGAGAGGGAGAGAGAGAGAAAATCCTAAGCAGGCTCTGCACCGTCAGTGCAGGGCCTGATGAGGGGCTCAAACTCACGAACCGTGAGATCGTGACCTGAGCCAAAGTTAGATGCTTAACTGACTGAGCCACCCAGGTACCCTGCCAAGAAGAGTCTTCATGAGCAGGGCTTTTTCTTTATTGTTCTGAGGATCCGGCAGCATCTCTCCTACCCAGGGGCCATGATATCTGTGTGTCACACACTCCTCCTGGTCTGCAGAAGGCAGACCACAGGTACGCCACCACGGGCAACGCTTGATCTACGTGGGCCTTGACATCATCCTGACATCTCCAGCGACAGGAGTTTCACCTGCCATTTTTTTTTTTTTTTTAACAGTTCTGTTGAGATATACTTCACATACCCTACAATTCGCCTATTAAAAGTGTACAATTCTGGGGCACCTTGGTGGCTCAGTTGGTTGAGCGTCCCTCTTTGGCCCAGGTCACGATCTCACAGTCTGTGAGTTGAGGGCCCCGCGTCGGGCTTGCTGCTCTCAGCCTGTCAGCACAGAGCCCACTTTGGATCCTTTGTCCCCCTCTCTGCCCCTCCCCCCTCCCCTCCCTCCCTCCCTCTCTCTGTCTCAAAAATAAAATATTAAAAAAAAAAGTGTGGACTCTAACTGGACTTTCTGGCTCAGTCTGGGCTGTCCCACTTTTTTTTTTTCTTTTTTAATTTTTTTTTTTAACGTTTATTTTTGAGACAAAGCATGAACGGGGGAGGGGCAGAGAGAGAGGGAGACACAGAATCGAAGCAGGCTCCAGGCTCTGAGCCATCAGCCCAGAGCCCGACGCAGGGCTCAAACTCACGGACCGTGAGATCGTGACCTGAGCTGAACTCAGACGCCTAACCAACTGAGCCACCCAGGCGCCCCTGGGCTGTCCCACTTTAAAATAAGTAAAGTGTATAGTTCTTTGGCATTTCGTAGATTCACAGGGTTGTACAGCTATCCCACAATCAATTTTAGAACATTTTCATCACCCCAAAAAGAAACCTGTGTCACTTAGCTGTAACTCCCCGGCCCTCTTCATCCTCCCAGCCCCTGACAACCACTGATCTATTTTGTCTCCATAGATTTGCCTGGTCTGCACATCTTGTGCAAACGGAATCCTTAGCCTGATGTTCTCAGGCTCCATCCACGTGTCAGTGTTTCGTCTTTCATTGCTGAGAAATACGCCATTGCATGGATGGAACACGTCTTCTTTATTCAGTTGTCAGTTGGTGGGCATTTGGGGGCTTTCTGCTCGTTGGCTATTACAAATGGTGCTTCTCTGAACGCTCGTGGACAAGTGTCTGCGTGGCTGGTTCACGTCTCTCGGGCATACACCTAGGAGTGGGACCACCTGGCAGTGGTTAGCATTTTGAGAAGCTGCCGGACTGTTTTCCGTTTCTGCCAACAGCGAGTGAGGGTTCGGCTTTGTCCACGTGCCTGCCGGCACTCGTTATTACCTTTGGGGATTACAGTTGTCCTTGTGAGTGTGAAGCTGTATGCCTGTCAGTTCTCATCTCCAAACCGTAATCTGCCGGAGGCTTCTGGAAAGTGGAAAAGTAGTTCTTCCTCATTGAGGGGTGAGGAAGTTCTGCTGCTTATCACTGTGTCACTGCCATCAGATCCGTCTGGGAGTTTGGAGGAGGGGATGGCTAATTTAGTGAGAAGGAGAGGAAAAGGGGGAAAAAAAATTCTTGGTGAGCTAGAGTTAACAAAAATGATTGCCGTTTCTCCATTGTACCACAATAAGTATAATTTAAAAAAAAAACTTTTTTTAATGTTTATTTACTTTTGGTGGGGGGTAGGCAGAGAGAGAGGAGACAAAGAATGTGAAGCCGGTTCCAGGCTCCGAGCTGTCAGCACAGAGCCTGATGCAGGGCTCGAACTCAGGGACTGTGAAGTCATGACCTGAGCTGAAGTTAGATACTTAACCGACTGAGCCACCCAGGCACCCCTAATTTATCTTTTATAGAACAAAATTGACACTCAGGACAAAAATTTCTGGATTCTTCATTGGTGGAGAAATTTCTGTCCAATTGGGTAGGCAGGCATTCAGACTAGTCATAATCTCTCACTCTCTATCCCTCTGGATTAAAGCATTTTAGAGATTTGGAGATACTTTACTTTAAAGTAGGTGTATTAGACAGAAGAGGCTCCCAGTGGTTTCCAGAAAAGCCATAACCAGCAGAGTAAAAGAATTGAGGCAGGACAGGGATAATTCCCTGGGTTGGGAAGCCAAGGGCATGTCTTGATGACTTTAGTTACCACCCCCCCACCCCCTGCACCCAACAAAGTATTGAGCACATAGTAGATGCACAATAAAGACGTGATGATAAGCTATAGTGTTACAGCAGATACTCGGCACCCAGGAAGAGACAAGCGTCAAGCTCTTGGGGAACCAGAAAAGACTGTTTATTTCGCACTGCTGCCGGCCCAGCAGACTCACGTCCAAAGCTGAGAGCATCCAGCTTGGGTTTTACTGATCTTTTATACATAATGTGCTTCTGGGTTGGGCAGGACTAGTATAGTCAAGCTTCTGGTTCCTGGCTGCTGGCTCATGTCAGAGGCAAGCCTGATACAGAAGCCCAGAGCATGTTAAGGGAGTATCTGGCCTCGGACATCTGGCTGGCCCTTTTTATTTGCATTTACCAGCTTTTCTTCTCAATAGTAAGTTTACCCTGTAGGTAGGAGAACTGTAGCTTTCAGAGTTTTTTAACACCTGGCAATAGGTGATTAGAGTCATCTCAAGAGCCAGAATTATTCACTCATTGATTCAACAAGCATTGGTCATGAAAATCTACTGTCAGGCATTAGAGCGTCACAGACCTCAGGGATGCAAATGTGAATAGCTTTCATCTGTTACACGCGCCCCCCCACCCCCCACGATGTGGTACATCCATAAACCACACAGTCACAGTTCAGCAAGTTGACCACTCTACAAAGGTGCCAGCCATACCCTCTCTACGCAGGGACATTCCTGGAATATTCAGACTCCCAAATCAGAGAATTCGCAAAACCATACTTACCCGCAGCATACTTCCTGCGCCAGTATGTGGCTCTGATGTGTTTAAGCCCAGTTGCTAGTCAGATATTTATGGTTGTCTTTAGCCACCAGATGATTTGAAATATAAACATCACAATAGTACAAATGTGATGAAAATAAAGCACTCATTTTGGGGTAGGAACGCGTGACTGTTTTTAGACCACTCGGGTGCCATTTGGCTGGGTCTTCATGTTGTCTCCAAAAATGCGCACTGCTTTCTATTTCAGGATCAGGAACAGGGAGCTATGAGTCTGCATCTCAAGCACTGTCTCTTCAATAGTTTTTCTCACTATGGAAGGTACCTTTTATTTATGTATGTCTCTAAAAATTTTTTTTAATTTTTTTTAACATTCACTCATTTTTGAGAGACAGAGTGTGGAGTGGGGGAGGGGCAGAGAGGGAGACACAGAATCCAAAGCAGACCCCAGGCTCTGAGCTGTCACCACAGAGCCCACTGTGGGGCTCGAACTCACAAACCGCGAGATCCTGACCTGAGCTGAAGTCGGACGCTTAACTGACTGAGCCACCCAGGCCCCCCACCTTTCTCTTTTTGGGGGGTGATTTTTTTTTTAAACGTTGGGAGATACCTTTTATATTTCAACTTTACAGAGGAGTGAATTGTCAATTTTAAATGGAAAAGTTTATGATTTTAACTGAAGGAAAGAAGAGTCCCTTTATGACCTTGCTATTGGGTGATAAGGCTTTGTTATCAATTAGGATACTCTGAGGTATCCTGTGGGTTAAAATAAAAAAAAAGCTCACAGTTCTGTTGTGTAGGTCGCCAAAGGTTTGTCTCCCACCCACACTGTGTGCGTGCAGGCAGGGTCCCCCACTCCTTAGAGGTATCAGGGGTGTCGCTTAGGTAGGAGGCTCCATCCGCTCCTGTGTCAGGGCTGCAGGGCTTGGCAGGAGGGTGAAGTCAGCAAAGAGGAAAGTGTAATGACTCTCCACCTTTCCCCCGGGAGTGACACCTGTCACTTGTTCTAACTTCCCATTGGCTGAGTGAACTGCCTATTCGCACATCAGTTTCCAGGAGATGGGGATGTATGTATGTGTGTGGTACTTTCCAGTGCCCGTGGGGGAGGAGATTCAGAAATCCTGGTAAAGAGAGTGGCTGGCTGTCAGTAGAGCATGCAACCACCCCCTCCCCACTTTTTTTTTCCTCTTTTATAAAGTAGGCTTCACCGAGGAGCCCAGTGTGGGGCTTGAACTCACAACCCTGAAATTAAGACCTGAGCTGAGATCAAGAGTCAGATGCTTAACCCACTGAGCCACCCAGGTGCCCTGAGCATGCAGCTCTTGATCTCGGGGTCGTGAGTTTGAGCCCCATGCTGGGTGTGGAGATTACTTAAGAGAAAAATATTGGTGAGCAGGAATAATGTTTACCACACATCTGAGTAGGAAAACCCTGCTCTCCCGCTGTGTTTCTCCTTTACCTTCCCACTCCTGCCACATCACAGCACTGTGACACCAGGGGTGTGGGCTTTCCACCTAGCAGCTCTGCGACACCAGCTGGGTGCCCTACATACTAACTCCTTTCTGATATTGTCTTCCTGGAGGTCATCTCACATGACTCCCCGCCTCCCCGCTTCAGATGCCAGTCTCAGGCCCTGGTCATCACCCCTTCTGACCAACCAGTTATAAGTTGGGAGATTATACAACCCCTTCCTCAGGTTCAATTAGTTTGAATTCACAGAACTCAAGAAAACGGTGACTTACTATTTACCAGTTTACTGTAAAAGGATGTGATAGAGGGTACAGATGAACATCCAGATGGAAGAGATGCCTGCAGCAGGGAATGTGGAAAGAGGCATGAAACTTCCATGCCCTCTCCAGGTGCCCCACCCTCGCAGCACCTCCGTGTACTCCCAACCTGGAAGTTTTCCAAATCCCGTATGTACGTTTGGGATTTTAATGAAGCTTCGTGAGTAGGCATGATTGGTTGTTAACTCCGTTTCCAGCCTCTCTCCCTTCTCTGGAGAGTGGTGGGGAGGGCTGAAAATTCCAAGCTTCTTTTTTTCTTTTTGATTGTTTATTTATTTTCGAGAGAGAGAGAGAGAGAGCGAGCCAGAGGGCACATGAGCAGGGGAGGGACAGAGAAGGAGAGGGAGACACAGAATCTGAAACAGGCTCCAAGCTCTGAGCTGTCAGCACCGAGCCTGACGTGGGGCTTAAACTCACGAACCGTGAGATCATGACCTGAGCCAAAGTTGGACACTTATCCGACTGAGCCACCCAGGCGCCCCTGAAAATTCCAAGCTTCTAATCATGGCTTGGTCTTTCTGATGATCAGCGACTGATATATTTTTTTCTACTATTTCATACATTTTACGGAGAAATGACAGACATTCTGTTCCTACGGAGCTTACATTGTAGTCACCAGGTTAGAGTGTGCTACGTGGAAAGATGCTCAGATGGCAATGACAGGGGGGTCATTGCGTTGGGGACACCTAATCAGATTAGGGGAGGAGCAAGAAGCTTTCTCGGAGGAGGTGATTCTTGGCGTGAATCTTGAGTGATAAGCAGTTTACCGGGCAGCAAAGGAGACACGGATGTCCTGGCAGAGAAAACAACATGCTTATCCACGTAGTAATAGCAGTACCTGCTGCTTATTGGCCGGCTTTCTTTGTGCGGGCCGCTAGACGGCACACTACAGGCCCTGTCTCATTTAGCTTCCCGTGGGCCTCCCATTTGCGTCTTACCTACTGCCTTAGGATGATATGCCTCATGAGACAGGACTTTGCTCTGTTTGCTGTTGTTCCGGTAACTGGTGCTGTGTAGCAAACAACAGACATCCGATTAGGCTCACAGATCCTGTGGGTTAGGAATTTGGAAACAGCCCGGTTGCAAGGGTTTCTCACTGGGGCTCATGCAGTCCACGTTCAGATTTCAGCTGGGGCCGTGGTAAGCGGAAGGCTCCGCCAGACTAGACACCCAAGGTGGCTCACTCGTGTGGCTGGCCGGTAGCTGTGGCTCAGCGTGCTCCTCCCTCCGCGTGCCCACCTCTGGCCCCCCCCAAGCAGGGCTGGATTCAGGGTCGCCTGACCGAAAGAGTATTCCTCAAGAAGTGGGTGGGGGCCGCTTGCCGTTCTCACTAGACTTGGAAGTCACATATTGACACATCCGTTGTGAGTGCTTGGTTGTGAGTGAGCCACAAGACTGTAAGTGCACACATTCAGGGGAGTGGGACTATTCCCAGGGCTCAGGGGTGCAAGAGCACCTGGCTCGAGGGGTCCCAAATAGACCAGGGTCAGTCCCTCACCACTGACAACATCCAAAGGCAGAGAGATGAGTGGAGGTGAAACAAGAAAGGAATTTATTTTGGTGAGGCCTCAAAGAGTGTCTCTAAAGTACTTCTAGGTTTATATAAGGAAAACATGAGACAGAGGTCGGCGGGTACATGCAGGGGGCAGTCAAGGTCGGGTCGATCATTGTCTTAGGGGTCTCGCTGGTGTCTAGGGAGTCCCTATTGCTTGAGGAGGTAGTTTTCGTTCCTGTGTGGGATGCTTTGCCTGCAGGGTCTTTTGCCTGAGTTGAGAGATAAGCTGGAAAGAAGAACTTAATCAATTAGGAAGTACTGACTGAGGTCAAAATAGAGGTAGTGGAGGTCTCCTTTCACATCCCCACGGGCAGAACAGCATCCCAGTTCTATGGAAGGACAAGCCCGTTTCTTCTGTAGCCACTTCCTGCTGACCAGGGATGACGCAGGAATTTCAGACCGGAGGACTCTGACAGGGTAGGATTTCGTTTCCCTAGTCCCTCCCGAAATATACGGTAAGGGCATCTCCACGCTTGTGCAAATAGCATAGGCTCCCATTTGACGAATACAAAAAAGTCAAACAACAACCACAAAGAACAAGAAATATAGCAATGCTAAGCAGGGCATGTTTCCATTTGGAAGGAATCAAATTTAGCCAAGTACTAAAAGAATCTAGAGCTAGAGTGTTTACAGCAGTGATATGTTTGTTTAAATCTTCTGTGGCTTCAGTTTTCGGGTAATTTGGAGTGTAGACACAACATTCTGGTTTTTTTTTTTTTAACTTTATTTATTTGGGGAGAGCGAGCAAGCACAGGAGGGACAGAGTGGGAGAGAGAGAGAATCTCAATGCACGCTGATAACACAGAGCCTGATGTGGGGCTCGAACCCACAAACTGGAATCAAGACCTGAGCCACGTAGGCCCCCTGACATAACATTCTGTTTTAATGAGAGTATAGGTTTCTTCTTGGGCTACAGTCATAATATCAGGAGCCATGCTGTGTTTTGTTTTGTTTTGTCTTGTTTTTTAGAGTGCTAGCAGGGGAGAGGGACAGGGTGAGGTGGTGGGGGGAGAGAGGGAGAGAGAGAGAGAGAGAGAGAGAGAGAGAGAGAGAGAGAGAGAATGTCTTAAGCAGGCTGCATGCTCAACATGGAGCTTGATGTGAGGCTTGATCCCATGACCCTGGGATCATGACTTGATCCAAAATCAAGAGTCAGACTGACTAAGCCACCCCGGTGCCCCAAGGTTCCATCCAGTTTTGAAGGACTGTTTTCAAATTTATGTGGTTTCGTCATTTAGGAGGGTGACTATTTGCTGGGTTTAATTAAAGGTGGCCACTGTATGCTTAGCTAAAGCCTTTACTTGTAATTCTACATTGATAGAGGCAGTTCCTGGGACAAACATGATCAAGGGATAAAACCATCAAGAAGCCCTCTTTGCCTGATGTCTAGCTTTAACAATGTCCTGATTACAAGGAATCACTGGCATGTAGGAGACAACTCCTCTGGGAGATATGGGCATCCCTAAGTGCATCATCCACTTTAATCATAAGGAAGGTGGGCCATCCACTATTTGCACAAGTCCATAGCTAACCCATGGAGTGGGGTTTGCTCCAGCTTTCGAGGAGCGTTTTGCTATCCCAGCCATGTAGTAAGTAAGCCACGTAGTAAGTCACGGTGATAGTTGACTTATACAACCGTTGAGGAATCCATCCTGTTGTCCAACTGTTAAAATAATCATGTGCCCATGGGGTCCTGTTATTATCCCCGCTGAGTAATAGGCAAGAAGATTGTCTCTATACATGAGCTATTGTGGCCATTCTCTGAAGTTTACCTCAAGTTGTCTAGCTTAGGCAAGCGACAAACATCCCAAAACCACCAAAGCTAGAATTTTATATCCCAAAAGGTGTGTTACTGAAATATAAATTTTCTCTCTAAAATCACTCTGTTGGGGTGCCTGGGTGGCTCAGTCGGTTGAGTGTCCAACTTCGGCTCAGGTCATGATCTCACTGTTCGCGGGTTTGAGCCCCGCATCAGGTTCTGTGCTGACAGACAGCTCAGAGTCTGGAACCTGCTTCTGATTCTGTGTCTCTCTCTCTCTCTCTCTCTCTCTCTCTCTCTCTCTGCCCCTCCCCTGCTTTCACTCTGTCTATGTCTCTCTCAAAAATAAATAAGCATTAAAAAAAAAAATTAAAATCACTCTCATTTTCATCAGAGATAGCCAAAGTAGACTAATCTGTAAAACAAGTCCAGTTTTAACAAACTTGGCCCAATTATTGGCATAAGCACAGCAAGAATAATCATTGTATAAGTTCTTATAAATCTGCTTTGCTGGGACTTTTTATAATGAATTAAAAAAACATTTTTTTAACATTTATTTTTGAGAGAGAGAGAGAGAAACAGAGTGTGAGCTGAGAAGGGGCAGAGAGAGAGGGAGATACAGAATCTGAAGCAGGCTCCAGGCTCTGAGCTGACAGCACAGAGCCCAATGCAGGGCTCAAACCCACCAACTGGGAGATCATGACCTGAGCCAAAGTCTGGCGGTTAACTGAGCCACCCAGGCGCCCCTACAATGAATTTTAGATTGAACTCCAAGGCAAATACTTGCCTTCAGATTTGTCTTGCAGTAGGGCACCTGGGTGGCTCAGTCGGTTAAGTGTGTCCGACTTCAGGTCATGATCTCATGGTCTGTGAGTTCGAGCCCCCATCAGGCTCTGCACTGACAGCAGGGAGCTTGTTTGGGATTCTCTGTCTCCCTCTCTCTCTGCCCCTCCCCCACATTCTCTTCCATTCACGTGCATGCTAACTCTCAAAATGAATAAATTAAAAAAAAAAAAAAAAGATCGCCTGAAATACCTATAGATTTGGATGAATTCCTCTTCTTGAGGTCCCCAAAACATCCTACGGTTTCCTGCAGCCATCAGGAAGTGACCTTCTTTACTCACCTCCTAAGACTGCTGGGAACTCTAAGCAGGGTCAGGCCACCATTTGCAAGCGCTCTGTTGGCTGCATGAAGTCAACCTGAATTAGTTCCTTGAAGCTGTGTGGTCATATTGGAGTCTGTGTGTGTCTCTCCAGTATGACATTCCAGTCAAAACCTTGATAACGTAACCAGCATTTCCAGTGGTGTCCTGTTACAAGGAGGACAGATTTTTATTGAACTTATGCAAATAATTTTATTTTTTTTTAAATTTTTTATTTTTTCAACGTTTATTTATTTTTGAGAGAGAGAGACAGAGCATGAACAGGGGAGGGGCAGAGAGAGAGGGAGACACAGAATCTGAAACAGGCTGCAGGCTCTGAGCGGTCAGCAGAGAGCCCGACGCGGGGCTCCAACTCACGGGCCGTGAGATCGTGACCTGAGCCGAAGTCGGACGTTTAACTGACCAAGCCACCCAGGCGCCCCTATGCAAATAATTTTAATTGCCATGAAGGAAAGAACGCTGGCTGAGAGTTTCCGAAATCTAGAGGGTTTGGGAAGGGAGGAAAGATAAATGTTTCAGTTTGTTCACAAAGGAATATTTTATCATGTTTATGCAAGTCATAGGTATGACAGTTTCCTTAAATCTGGAAGAGCAAACGTTAGAGAACCAGCTCAAACCAGAGTCACAAAACTGTTGTCATCTTCCTCAGTCCATTCAGTCCCTTGTTGCCACCTCTTGTTCTGTTTGAATGCAGCTTTTCCTTTAGTTCCAAAAATTCTTACCCAGTTTAATTTTACGATCTTAAAGATATCAGAAACCTGTAGTTATCAAAAGCCCTTTCAATGAATCTCCTTGAACATGAAACACACTTTCCAAGAGCAAAGGCAAAGTATAAATGACTCAAAAATGGCCATGTTTAAAGATTTGATGAGAGTTCATTATAATGCAGTTGACAAGGAAATCAGGTTATTTCTGTGACATGCAGCGTTTCACCAATTAGAATGTCAAGGGATGGGGCGCCTGGGTGGCTCAGTCGGTTAAACTTCTGACTTTGGCTCAGGTCATGATCTCGTGGTTCATGAGTTCGGGCCCCTCATCAGGCTCTGTGCCGACAGCTCGGAGCCTGCAGCCTGCTTCAGATTCTGTGTCTCCCTCTCTCTCTCTGCACCCCCCCCCCCCCATACACACTCTGTCTCTTTCTCTCTCTCAAAAATAAACATTAAAAAAAAGAATGCCAAGTGATGACCTTATACCAAGACATATTAAAACTTGAGAGATTTTATATAAGAACAGTGATACCATTTACCCATACAACATAACCTAAGAAGGTTTATCATCATTTATTTAACAGTGTTCCCCAAATAACATTCCAAATGAACATGCCTAATTAGTCAAAAAGACTTCATTTAGATTTGAATATTTAGGAACTTTTGTTAAAAACTTCAGAAGGTTTTAAAGCACGTACCCAAATAGGATTACAGATCATTACAAAACTTAATATTTAATTATCTGTTTAACCAAGGGTGGAAGGGTACCTAAGTTGTTAGCAAAACTTAGGTCCTTTAATAATGAGAAGTTTCTGTTCTCTTAAGTAATCAAAGACCTGATAAAGACAAAGCATAGAAACTTTGTTTTTCTGGGCAGATAAAGAAACAAAAGCTTTGTTTACAATCTCTTATCAAGAGGAGACCAACAATCCGAGAAAACTTTGTCTTTTTAACAGAGAGAAGAGCCAAGCTTCAGTCTTAATACAGGTGTCCTTTTAAAATTCATTCATGCCTGCCTGAGTCCTAACCACACATAAAATTCTTTTCCAAAGATTCCCTTCACGGGGCTCCTGGGTGGCTCAGTTGAGCATCCAACTTTTGATTTGGGATCACGTCCTGATCTCACATGTCAGCATGGAATCCGTGTTAGGTGTGGAGCAGGCTTGGAATTCTCTCTCCCTTCCTCTGTCCCTCTCCAGCTCGCATGCGTGCTCTCTCTCTCTCTCTCTCTCTCTCTCTCTCTCTCTCTCTCTCTCAAAAAAAAAACCCAAAAAGCAATGATTTCCTTCACAGACCTTCTACAACTTTCTTCTCACATTCAGATTTTGTTTTAAGTTTTCCCTCTTTAAATAGCCAGTCTCATTTTAGGACAAGTTACTACTTTTCCCTCAATAAAAATGTATTCCCATTCTTCATAACTTTCTTATAAAAGACATGTCTTACTTTCCCTGCATACAGAGTTGCTTTCCTGGTCATTTCTTGGCAGTCTCAATTACATTGATCAGACCTTTTACTTTTAGAAACGTTAGTCTCCGGTGAAAACTAAGCAGTAACCAATTGTGAACTGTCTGTTACACCATCTTTCATTTGGAAGGAGTCTTAAAAGTGTTGAGTGTGTGTTGAAAACTACCACAGTCCATCTTCTGGCCAAAAATTATATTCTCCCATATGTGGACTACATTTACTCTCCCTAAGACCCTTTCCAGAATCATATCTGTGTTTTGGCTTATATATTAGGCTCAAGCTTTAAGTCTAGGATCTCATCATGTAAACTAAGTCTAGGTGTGGTCATGTCCACTTCCTACACATCCCTTGTGAAATGGTGGACAGGTGTCAGAGAGCCCTGGTGGATATTTCCATCCCAGAGCGGGTTAGTAGAGAGCAAACCATACTCAATGGTCTGTGGCAGTTCTGAAATCCAATCAGGAGCGTATTGATGAGGTTTTGGGGTGATGGGTTTGTGAGTCCCAGAGCTGATGACCGAGAAAGAATTCTCGAAGATGTCTTTGGCGCAAAAAGGTGATTTTATTGAAGCTCATGGACGGGAACCATGGGCAGGAAGAGCTGCATCGGGGTTGTGGGGAGACATTGTTTTATGGAGTGGGGGGACATAGAGTCAAGAGGTAGTTTCCCAAACAGACTTTCACATGCTAAAGACTTTCTGGAGGCCTAGCTATTGTCAAGCTAAGGTTGTTTCTCCCTGTTGCAAAGTATTAAGACAGTAGGGAGTTCCTGGACTTTAGGCTATGATGGGATTGCCTTTTTCTGGTAAACTGGTGGATATTCTTACAGTTTAACCTTTTTTGTTTGTTTTTTGTCCTTTCCTGTTTTTGGGTAGCCTGGAGGCTCCAAGGAATATCATACATGTCCCATGGTGAGGGGCAGGGGGAGAGGCTGCTGTTAGCCTGCACTTTGCCCTCAACCTGCCCCACGCTCCCTCATCAGTGTCTCCAGCTCCTGAATCCAAGTTCAGTCCCAGTCCTTGGGAGCTGTCCTCCGTGGCTCTGGTGTCTTGTCTTTCGGGCTCTTGGTGCTGGCTTTCCAATCACCCTTCCAAAAGAAAATGGACTTTGCACCTGAGTGAGTAACCTTTGCTTCCTGCCTATAAAAGATTGAGGGTCCAAAGTCTTGTTTCCATTTTGTTCTCTCTTTCAAGCGGGTATAATGCTTTTAGAAAGGTGTTGGGGGCTCTCCTGCAGTTTTCATTTTAATCCACTCTGTTAGACAAAAGCCACCCAGAATTCTCTTCTTTCAGATAAGCTTTTCTCTTTGTTGGGTTCCTGGTAAGGATGCTGTAGGAAAGAGATTCTTAGAAGCTCTGTTTACGGAGGATAGACAAGTCCCATCCTTAAAGAGATTTAGAAGGCCTTTTGTCTGTCTGGAACGTCCAAAGGCACCTCCTTAGATCTTTCTCAGGTCCTCACAAAGGGTCATACAGCTCCACCCTAGTGTTGAGTTTCTGTCCTGAGGCCATTTCTTAATGTGCAAACCCCGTGCCTTCTGAAGATGCTGGGAATGAGGAACACTTATTTTTTAACCTACAAAGTACTGGGTGAGTTTATATGTTCTCTGACTTCCACTTGGAAACAGAATAGCTTATTCTTCAGTTGATCTCTCTCTTGCCATTATCAACAGCTGGGCAAAGCCAGCAGCTGCAACCCTCTGCTCAGAAATCTTTTTAGTTAGATCATCAGCTCGTAGGTACATTTTCTGTACATCATCACCGGCCACAGCTTTATAAATGTTCCTGTAGTATGTAACACGGGTCTCCCTTCCTTGGTCAGATTCCATATTTGAAAATGAAAAAGTCACTGAAATAATCATGACATGAAATACTGTCTCCCTTTTTCTTGGCGCCCTTGCCTTGTGTTTTGGGGATTTATTAGAGTGGCCCTCCATTTCCAGGCACCGCATTTCTGATCCAGATTTATTGCTGTGTAATAGATCATCGCCAAGGCAGTGACACAGAACAGCGGTCACTTTGTTATGCTCGCACCTGCTGTGGGTAAGGAGGTGGAAAGGCAGTTTCTCACTTGGTGTCTTGTGCAGGTGCAGGCCTGACCGAGCTGGTGGTCCTGCCGGGCTCCCTCCCCCCGCCCCCGTTGCTGCCAGCAGCTGCCCGGAGGCCAGGCCGGTGCGCTGTCCGCCGTCCGCTGGCCCGGCCCTCTTGGGGTGCTTGGACCTCTTCCATGGCTCCTGGCTGCTCCCAGAGTGACATCCTCAGGGAGCCAGGTGGAAACTGCATGGTCACTTTTGTGACCTAGCCTCCAGAATCACACGGTGTCACTCCTGCTGGGTAAAGAGCAGGGGTGACAAGCTTGCCCAGATTCGAGGGGAGGAGAATTGACTCCACCTCTTCTTGGGAAAAGTATCAAAGAATTTTCAGACATGTTTGGAAATTGCTTGCACCCGGCATGGTATCTGGCAAAAAGAGAAGCTCACTAGGTCATTGCATCCAATAAATCGGCCGGTCTGCCTCCCTTATTGTATTTGCTTATCAGTCTTTAGCAGGTGCAGTGTGACCCAGTAATAACAAGTTATGTTACAACGGGGCTTGTATTTATAATGTATTCTTGAAAAATAGAGACATGGTACTTCACACTTTTATTCCAAATGAATTAGAAAGCTAAATATTATTTTCCAAAAGTCATAGAGTCAATAGAGGGACAACACAGAAGGATGATTATATAGTTTTGGAATAGGCAAGGTCTTTCTCATAAGCAATGTTTAAAAGCCCCAGAAGCCACAAGGGAAAATTTTTTAAGTATTAGTCTCCACCAAAATGTTAAATGTCTGTACAGGAGAAGATACCATAAAAAATACACCGGGTAGAGTATTTGCAATCTAAATTATGCACAACAGCTTAGACAGTGTGATGCAGACATGAAGCAGTATTGCACAGGGCCGTTGGAAGGATGAAAGAAAAGTGCCCGGAGTAAAAATATTTAACACCTGATAGGTTCCATCCACGTGGTTCTAAAGACCACCTACAAATCAACTTTTTAAAGAGCGGGCTAACAGAAAAAGGATATGAGTGAGCAATTCATGGAAAACTAGAAGCGGTCCATTAACACGAAAAGATGTATAGCCGCGCTCCTGATTAAACAAAGAAAAATTAAATCTGCAGTGAGACTTTTCTACTTGTCAGAGGATCAGGGATGAAAAAGAATGGTAATAGTTCAGTATTGGCAGAGAGGCTGGGACACTGACGTTCTCATCTACTTACACGGCTCTTTGTTCCTTTATAGGTGAGGTGTGTTTTGCCTCTGACTTCTTTCAGGGTTGTTGGTTTTTTTTTAATCTTTGATTTTCAGTAGTTTGAAAATGATAACGCCTGTTCTGAGGCAGAGTGTTTTTTGACATGTATCCTCCTTGGTGTTCTCCGAGCTTCCTGGGTCTGTGGTTTGGTGTCTGACAAAATGGGGGAAATTCTCAGTCATGTTACTTAAAATATTTTTTCTTTAAATTTTTTTTTTTTAATGTTTATTTATTTTTGAGACAGAGAGCATGAACAGGGGAGGGGCAGAGAGAGAGGGAGACACAGAATCGGAAGCAGGCTCCAGGCTCTGAGCCATCAGCCCAGAGCCCGACGCGGGGTTCGAACTCATGGACTCACAGACCGTGAGATCGTGACCTGAGCTGAAGTCGGACGCTTAACCGACTGAGCACCCAGGCGCCCCTCAAATATTTTTTCTTAATGCTTATTTATTTTTGAGAGATAAAGAGAGTGCAAGCGGGATGAGGCAGAGAGAGAGAGAGAGAGAGAGAGAGAGGGAGGACAGAGGATCCGAAGCAAGCTCCCACTGACGGCGCAGAGCCCGATGTGGGGCCCAAACTCACAAACTGTGAGATAGTGACCGGAGCCAAAGTCAGACGCTTAACCCACGGAGCCACCCAGGCGCCCCTGTTTCACATATTTGGTTTCTGTGCTGGCCTATCTGGTTTCTGTGCTTGGTCTCTTTTCCAGCTGTGTATTTGGCCTTTCAGTACACCTTGTAATTTTCTCTTGATAGCCAGACGCGAGGTACTTGGTAAGAGGAATGGCCGTAAGTGGGCCTTTGGTAGCAAGGTGGCACGGTGTGGGCCGGGGAAGTTCCGTGGTCCCGCGATTGGGCCCCTGCTGGCCTTTAGTGAACCTGTGCCTCTGGACTGCAAACTCACTTGTGCTTTCTTCAGTTTTCTTCTCCCCGCGTATGTGGGACAGGATGCCACAGTGGGCTGGGGTCAGATATTTCCTTTCCCCATGTCTGTTAGGCTCTGGTCGACTGGTTTCTCCCGGGGGCAGGCCTTGTTGAGAACAGTGCACTGGCGGATTTCAGAACGTCACCTCTTCGCCTCCCACTGCCAGGCGTGTGTGAGGAGTTTTGTCTGGTATTTGCTGTGGGAACCTGATTGGGCTCCTGGAGGTAAAGTGTGGGTCCCCTTCTCCACACGCAGGGCCCAGCACTTGGTCTGTTACATTTGGGGTTTTCTTTTCTTCTTTTCTTTTCTTTTCTTTTCTTTTCTTTTCTTTTCTTTTCTTTTCTTTTCTTTTCTTTTCTTTTCTTTTCTCTTTCTCTTTTTCTTTCTTGCTTTCTTTCTTTCTTTCGTTTTTTTTAATGTTTATTTTTGAGAGACAAAGAGAGACAGATTGCAAGCAGGCAAGGGGCAGAGAGAGAGGGAGACACAGAATCCGAAGCAGGCTCCAGGCTCCGAGCTGTCAGCACAGGCTTGAACTCACAGACCGTGAGATCATGACCTGGGCTAAAGTTGGACGCTTAACCGACTGAGCCACACACACGCCCTACATTTGGGGTTTTCTTCCTTGAGCAGTGGCTCCCATGGAGATGTGCACTCCTCTGGCTTTGCTCTGGGAAGCCTCAATACCCTGTATTCACCCATCCATCTCCAGTCTTAGGGCCTCTAGTTTGCCCGGTGCCCTTGCCTTTCTCTTGGATCCAGTAGGAATTGTTGATTTTTCAGTCTGTTAGGATGGAGCAGTGATTTCTAAGCTCTTTACATGCAGAACCAGAAACTGATTTACTGTTGGTGGAGAAGCTATTGGTACAGTTTAGTAAAGTGATCTTAATTTTCTTACTAAAACTAAAAATGTGCATGCTCTTTGACCTAGCGTTTCCACCTTTGTGAAAGCATAAAGATGTAAATACCGGAATTTTTTTTTTTTGGCAGTAGCATTTTTTAATATAGAACTGGTTAAATAAAATATATATTTACACAATGGAATGCTCTCCACCTGCTAAAAAGAAATGAGGTAGCTCGGTGTATCCTGACATGGAAAGGAGTCTAGGGAACATTAAGTGGAAGGAGAAAAAAAAGCAAGCTGGCAAATGGTATGTTGGTTTTTTTTAATGTTTGTTTAGTTTTGAGAGAGAGAGAGAGAGAGAGAACACGTGTGCACAAGCCTGTGTGAGTGGGGGAGGGGCAGCGAGAGGGAGAGAGGGAGAATCCCAAGCAGGCTCCACGCTGTCAGCACAGAGCCTGTCTCGGGGCTCAATCCCACAAACCGTGAGATCATTACTGAGCCCGGACGCTCTGTCATCTGAGCCACCCAGGGGCCCCAGCAAATGGTATGGTTTTAAGATTCAGTTTTTGTTTAAAACTTATGCATGATAGGGGCGTCTGGGTGGCTGAGTCGGTTGAGCATCCACCTCTTGATTTCAGCTCAGGTCATGATCTCACGGTTCGTGGGGTTGAACCCTGCATCCAGCTCTGAGCTGACAGTGTGGAGCTGGCTTGGGATTCTCTCCCTGTCTCTCTGCCCCTACCCTGCTCTCACGCATACTGTCCGTCAAAAAGGAAAAAAAGAAAAAGAAAAAAAAAACCCAACTTATTCATAGTAAAAACGAAGCCATGCTTAGAGAAGAAAGAATATTTTGGAAGAATGTATACCAGAAAAACCATTGGCTGCCTTTGAAGGACAATGTTCTAAAGCTGTTAATGTATATCAGTAAGACTTGTGTCTTGTATGATGCATGTATATTTGATAATTAGGTAAAAATTCAAGAGAGAAAGCAGGCAGCAACAGATAATTGAGAACAATAGAATGGAACTGATTGTTTCTATCACTTTTCCCTACGTCCAGGCAATAATGCGGTAGTAATCTTGGACTCTGAATTTTAACTTACCTTCTGGGAATACCTTGGTAGCGTAGATCCAGGTAACTGGAAATTGCATATCTCTCTGTGTTTCTTTTGCTCTTTCAGAAGGTGACAGCCATAAGTTGACAAGAGTTCCAGACAGAAATGTTTTACCAGTGAACGTTTTTTTTTTTTTTTTCACGTAGAATTTTTTGTTGTTCATTCCTCTTGTTAAATTATTTATTAAGGACAATTTCCCTTCTGCAGAGAAGTGGTTTCTTTGGCTCTGTGGTGTTGAGATTAGTGGCTTGTTGTACCCAAGAGATGTTTATAATGGAGTTTTTTACATGTCTCTCTCCCTTAAAGGGCTGACTGACTAAAAAAGTAGGTTAGCAGAGCAGTGATACATGTGAGAGCTGTTTGACTTTCATGATAAAATATGATCTGTATCTACAGTCTTCCTGCTCTAATGATATCTGAGATCTAAGCACCTGTACTATGACTGAGTGTAGACTGATGATTCTTTGTTATTTGTCCTGTTAACTTCGCATCTAAATTTCATTTCCTGCTTTACATCCTGTTGTGAGTTTCTGGATCTAATCCCATCCTGTGTGTGAGGGGGTGGGGCTTCCCACACGACACCAGGCAGTTATAGGTCACAAGTAGAATTCTCATACAGTTGTGCCGTGATACTATCTACCCAGAAGTAGTATCAGATTCCCTGGGGTAGGGGTTCAGTCCCGCCAGACTGCTCCCACCCTACCCTGTCCCCCCACTTCAGACGCCAGCTACAAACCCAAGTTGTCACCTGAACTTCTGACCAGCCAGCTGTAAATCAGAGGTTCCCAAGATCCCTGGTCTGATTTGATTTGTTAGAACAGCCACAGAACCGAGAGAAACTTTTTTTTTTTTTTTTTACTAGATCACCGGGTTATCAGAAAAGAAATCAGGTGCGCCCCATGGGAGAGATATGCAGGGCTGGGTGTGGGGAAGGGGTGTGGAGCCTCTGTGCTCTCTGAGCCCGCTACTCTCCCTGAACTTCCCCGTGTTCACCAGCCCAGAAGCTCTCCGAACCCTGCCCTTTTGGGTTCTTACAGAGGCTTCGATACGTAGACGTGACTAATGAAGTCATTGGCCATTCTGCTGCCCCCCTCTCCTCCCTAGGGGTTGGGGGCTGGGACTGAAAGTTCCAAACGTCTAACACATGGTAGACACCGCTGGCAACCAGCCCCCATCCTTAGACGCTTTCCAAAAGTCACATCATTAACATAAGAGACATTTTTAAGCTCTTGTCACGTAGGAAATAGGTACGAGAGCTATATACTTGGTCATCTGAATGATCAAATATCTTTGTTTCTTATAAATCACGGTATCATGCATCCTGACAGCTTTTTTTCCCCCTGCCTGTGTCTAATTTGTGTTGTCCTAAATGATTAACTTTATATAATGATTTTTTGTTCTTGTTTTGCGCTCTGTAAATTTCCTAACAGAAGTCCCGGAGCAGACTTGGGTGCCAAAAAGAAAAAGAAGAAGCAGAAGCGAAAAAAGGAGAAACCAAATTCCGGAGGCACCAAGTCAGACTCGGCATCTGATTCCCAGGAGATTAAAATCCAGCAGCCTTCAAAAGTGAGCCCCCTGTTTTATTGTCACCTCTGTGGTTTCTCAAGCACGTGAGAGCTGGTTTGTGCAGCTCGGTGCCGTGTTGGGGCACCCTTAGGGATTTGCTGTGACTGTATGCTGGAGGGCACTATACCTGGAGGCTATTTACAGCCTCCTGAAGCTGATGTTAAGTACCTGAATAACTAAGAGGTACAGACTGAGTTTTTGTGTGTATGTGCATAGAGCCTGCAATTTTCCTTTTTCTCAGAGCAAATTAGTACGTAGATTGTAGCGAAAGAAGTTAAGTCTCATTGGGAGCTTGTTAGGTGTGCTGTTTTTTTTTTTTTTTCTTTTTTGAAGTTACACTTAGTATTTAATTACTTTTAGTTCAGAAGATATTCACATTGTAATTTTTCTGGGTGTCTGTCTAATTACCTGAATAGCACAACACCATCTGGCAGCAGATTCCAGCGGGAGCAGCCACGGGTAAGTCTTCGTTGACCTTGGGTCTGACCAGTCTTCAGTGGCCGTTCTCAAATTCCATTGCCGAGGGTGGGAAATCGCTCCTAACATTCCCGCTGGAGAAACACCCATCCAGGACCAAACTAGCAGTTGTCCCGCTGAGCCCCGTGTTGGCAGATTGCCGGCCTCGTGGGGCTCTGGGGGGACAGATGGCAGGCGCCCCTTCCTGTGTGGCCAGCCGCGGTCCCCTGGCCGTGAACACAGGCCTTGTGTGCTGGCCACAGGGACGCACAGAGCCCTCTTGATGCAAGAAACTCACAGCGTGGAAAGGGGCAAGATTCGAAGGAGGACGAGGCAGAGATGTCGCGGACGGTCACAGCTCCGTGTGGGTTTCCTGGGTAGCGCGTGGTATAGCGGAAAGGGCTCGGGAGTGGACCGGGGAATGTGGGCTCACGAGACGCGTGGGTGTCACCCCCTTTGCGCCTGTGTCCTCACCTGCGGCGTGGGGGTCATGCCTTTTGCCTCCTGCCCCAACTCACGGGGCCATGAGGAGGAGGTTACAGTTAAATGATCTCTGTATTATAAAGCACTGCCTACATGGTGGTTATTAGCGCTATGCAAGTTTCGTGGGGTTGAAGGTTTTTTTCCTTGTGCACAGTTGACACTTTATCACGAGAAGCGAATCTTGCAGGCAGTCTCTCTTGTTACCGTTTTCCGCGTAAGGACCAGGAGTCACTGAGAGGATACTTACTTTGCCCAGTTTCCCTCTGTGGGGTGAGAAGAAAACGGGGTCTTCCCCCGCCCCTCGCTTTTCAGCTCGTCTCTCAGGTGATAAATACTCTGTCCACCAGGCATACTTTCCGAGGTCACTCAATTAAGGTGCACCATAAACTCATTTTTCCCGTTCCTCAGTCGCTTCGTCAGATCCCTGCGGTGTCACTTCTAGGCCGCTGTGACCCTCCTTATTGCTTCTCCCATCACCGACAGCCCGTTGCCCTCTCCACACCCCCCAGTGGTTTTGCACTCTTCCTTTACTTCTGAAGGTCACTTACAAGAAACTAGAGCTAGTCACCGCAGGAGGAACTGCTTGCATCATATGGTAGAGAAATTATTTTCTTTTTAGGTCGAGAATACGTCACAATGTTTTAATGCGGGCCTTTTTCTCCATTGCATTTGTTTAAAAAAATTTTTTTTAAGGTTAATTTTTTTTTGAGAGAGAGACACACACAGAGTGTGAGTGGGAGAGGAGCAGGGAGAGAGGGAGACACAGAATCTGTAACAGGCTCCAGGCTCTGAGCTGTCAGCACAGAGCCTCATGTGGGCCTTGAACCCATGAACTGTGAGATCGTGACCTGAGCCCAAGTCGGACGCTTACCCGACTGAGCCACCCAGGCGCCCCTCCATTGCATTTTGTTTTAAACTGGGGCTTCTTTTCCCTTACACTAGATGCTGGCTCTGGATAACCCTGTAAATTACAGCGGGTGGTGTTTCGGACATGCCCTCCTCTGCACTCAAGGGCCAGAATAAGATGGTATTTGTCTGGATTCTTTAGACGTCTTAGTGGTGGAGGGCCTGGACATTTTTCCAGGGTACTAAATTGAGAAAATAAAGGGCACTGTTGGTATTTAATATTCCACCGAGGAAAAGAGGTGTGCCCGACGTAGGGATATGGTAGCGGGAAGCTAACATGGGGTTGATACACATCCTCACCTCCCCTAACACCAAATCGTTTCCCCTTAGGTGGTGCTGCTGTGTGGAAGGTGGATGGATAGTTTTAAGAATATATCATAGCTAGGGATGAGCACTGGGTGTTGTATGTAAGCGATGAATCATGGGAATCAACCCCCAAAGCCAAGAGCACACTGTATACACTGTAGGTTAGCTAACTTGACAATAAATCATATTAAAAAAAAGAAGAAAATATCATAGCTGAATTTTCCTTGCTGCTTTATGACCATGGATTTGAAAATTGTGCTCACTTGTATCTACTTTAAGAAAGCACTTAAAATAGTGAGCATTCAGATATAAATATTTCATGAATGGTCATTTTGTGGAAAGACTGCTAGTCAACCTGATGAGGCTAATGAGGTAGGGTTGACACCACTCTGAGGTCTTTATGGAGCTGAGATAGGATTGGCTCCTTTGGAGCAAAGATGCTGATTCATGTCGGCCGCAAAACTGCTTGAGTTTGGTATGTTAGGGATTGAGAATTTAACTCCAAAATTAGGAAAGAAAAATTCGCATGACAGATTCAGTGCAGGCACTGTGTAGGTTCAAATTTGCTTTTAAAAAGATAAACGGGTGCGTGTTCAAGCATTACTGGTTGAAATATGCTGTGCTCTGAGTTCCTGGTTAAATTATAGGTCTTCAAAGAGACTGCTTTGTTGGGGGTTCAAATGCATGTAAATTTCATTTTGCTGGCAATCAGTCCCTCTTATGTTGGAGGTTCAGAAGAGACCAGAGCAAGAGAAATCTAAAAATACAATAAATGGGACTAGCCAAAGTATTTTTTTCAAGTTAATATGTGTAATTGAAATCTGATCTTCGTGACTTAGACCTTTATGAAAATACCAGATAAACAGCTTACAGAATTGTGGCAGTCCTGGGTGATGCCGTTGGACTTAGAAGTGGAGACGATACTGACCTCAACCCATCTCTGGTTAGACTCCAGCACTTTGTTTCCTTGAGTTATTGTAGTGGCAAGAACCCTAAGCAAACCCAGTGACAAATCAAAGACAGGGCAGTCTGTGTTAAATAAACCCTGTTTTGTACTGTGGCACATGGGTATAGCTTCCCAAGTCAAAGGATCAACTCCAGACCACAGACCTCAGATTCAAAGTTGAACAGAAGTCCAGAGCCACTGTTAATAAACCAGCGAGTGTCGATGGTGCCTCTCCTTGGTGCCCATGGTGTGTTGACATACAGGAAAACCGAAGGGCTCTGAAATTCTCGTCAACCACTTCTGAACTACATGAAGAGCATTCTTCGTGTGGCATCAAAGTTCTAAAACTAATCATTTTGTGTATTGAAAAAACTCCGTGATTTTACTATTCAGCACTGCGTGCTCTCATTTTAGGAATAGTCTCATTTTCCATGTGGAATTGCATTATTTGAGGGATTAAAAAAAAGAGCTGGGAATCTTCAGAGATAAGAGGAATGTTGGCTTCGAGGAAGGAACCTTAGAATTTAAAGATACGTTCATTTTTCCAGACTGAGAATATGTTTTACTTAAAAAGGTTAGTTTCCAACACTTGGGTTGGGGAAAACAGGCTGTGGTTGCCAAAGAGCTAAACTCTCGGAAGAAACTGCTCTTTGGAAGGTTTTGTCTCTGGGGGAGGATCGGGGCTGGGAGAGGGCAGGGGGTGGTCCAGGAGGAAGGCATTCGCAGTGAGATTTTTCTTTCTTGATTAACTTCCTTCCCAGCTTAGCACTCAATTCACAGTTCTTTCTGTCTTCTTTTTCCTTTTTTTTTTTTTTGAACTAAAATTTCCCTTTTCTGCCTGGTTTGCATCCTAGCAGTCCTTTCCTTTGTCCCCACATTGCTGCTGCCGAGCATTAACCCTAACAGTGACACCAAGGGTGTGCCTGACTGGCTGCTGTAGGGCAGTGACTCATGCGTGTGTGTCACTCCTCCCTGCCGCTCCTTCCAGATGAGTGATGGTGACGACCCCTCCTCGCAGCCAGGTGGGACCCTGAAGCCAGCGGGTGGTTGGCTTTACCTCAGATTTCCAAAACCGGCAAAGCCCCATTAAAGCTACAGAGCTGTTGTGATCTTTAACATAATGCGTTCACTTCTGTTTTAGTGCGTTAGTGCTTGAGCCCAAGACCCTGACCAGGCTTAGAGGAAGATTGTGTTTTTGGTGTTGTAGTCTCCAGGGCAGATACACACGTGTCTGGCCCAGGTTTTGGAGCCACGTAAGCTTCCTCATCTTTGTGTCTGTGTGTCTTTGCTGTTATAGAATCCCACCATTCCAATGCAGAAGTTGCAGGATATCCAGAGAGCAATGGAGCTGTTGTCCGCATGCCAGGGCCCCGCCAGGAACATTGATGAGGCTGCCAAACACAGATACCAGTTTTGGGACACCCAGCCGGTACCCAAATTAAGTAAGCTTTTCTGCCTTTTCCGTGCCCCCCCCTTCCCCCGCCCCAAAACACAGCTGGGTTGACAACAAACAAAAAACACAAAAGGAACTTCACTTATAACATATTTGCCTTATGTCACAGATTAGAAATTTACACAAAAGTCATATTTTTCTTTAAAATATAAATATTGCGTAGTGATATTGGCTTTCAGCAGAAACAGTTTTAGAGTCGCATTCCTCTTCCTATAAAAAAACCCAGGTTTCTCACTTGAAACATTCGTATATTTTTAAAAATGTGTAAAAGGGAGCGCCTGGGTGATTCGGTTGTTTAAGCGTCCAACTCTTGGTTTCGGCTTAGTCATGATCTCACGGTTCGTGAGCTCGAGACCCACATCGGGCTCCTCACTGACAGTGTGGAGCCTGCTTGAGAGTCTCTCTCTGAGCCCCTCCACTGTTTGCATGCCCTCTCTCTCTCTCCCCCAAAATAAAAAAAGTTAAAAAAAACCTAAAAAATAAAATACATATATATATAAAAGACAGTCTCAGAACCAGTTTTGGTTTTAAGCTTCACGGAAGAGTTTTCCCTGTACATAAATTTTTAGCCATCTCACATCTCAGTTATTCCAAAAGACACAGGAAATTTGCCCTATTCAACCTAATTGAAATGGAAAATGTTATGCCTCTTAACAAGAGGATTCTGCACACTCACCACCGGTGTTAACTGTTAGCAGTGGGAGAACATGGCAGCACAGCGAGGGGACGGGGCCCCTCGGGAGGTCTCCAGGGGCCCCTCGGGCAGCGGGCATCGCTCTGACTTTCTCCTGTTACGTGTCCATAAACATCATTTGAAGTGTTCTCTTTTCACAGTAAAAAGGGTGATGATATAAATGCACTAAAATTGTTTTAACTGCATAAAAAGCTAAACCCACTGCTTACTGTTATCCTCATATGAAGATAGATGATAATTATTTCTGTGTTTTTCCTTCTTGATTGTTCAGCTTCCAGCATCTGTGTCAGGTAAAGGGTTACGTGTCATCCAGATCTCATAATAGTTCACTGACGTACAAATAACCAGTTTTGTCGTATAAAAATCGGGGAACAATCGTCTGTGCCTTCAAATAGTGGTTTTCACACTTTTTAAAGTTACCGCTCGTCTTGCAGCCACACATGTTAAAAAGCACGGGATTTGGAGTGTGAAAGATAGAAGAAAGCAGTTATCCTCACTGGTCTTTTCTTTCAGGCTCTAGAAATAAATGTATTTGGTAGTGGAGGGAGACTCTAGCATGAATTTACAGGATTTTAAATGCCATTGAATCGAGGGACCGTTAGCTAAAGCAGTGTAGGTCTATTGACTGAATGTTTTGGGTTCAGCTGAGTGCTGCTTGGCAAGCTGTTGGTGGTTTTTAGGTCAGTGCCCCGGGGGACAAGAAAGCCTCCTGTAGCCTGACTCTAAGCAGAGGTCCTGGAGGGACTCTAAGGGAGCAGCTGAGAACCTGACCACTCAGACTGGCTTGATGGAGCCTCAGGTATTCATAGGGGGGGTGAGCTGGTGGAGCGGATATAAAGAGGGATGTGACAAAGGCAGGGGTTAGAAAGAGAAAACGAAACCCCTTGTAGCTGGTACAGATCCTGTGGCTTCCACCCCTAAAAAGGTGATGCCAAGAACCTGTACCTGAGGGTCATTAATTCAGCAGGTATTTGTTCCTTGTTTTCCTTCCGGTTCTGTTTGTTTATTCATTGGAGTATAATTGACATATAGCATTGTTTTAGTTTCAGGTGTACAACATAACGATAGGGTGTTTGCATACATTGTAAAATGACCCCCACAGCGGGTCTGGTTATCATCCGTTACCACACAAAGTTACAGTTTTTCTTTTTCTTATAGTAAGAACTTTTAAGATCTCTCATAGCAACTTCCAAATAAATCACGGGCTGTACATGACATCCCCAAAATGAACTTGTTTTTATAACTGGAAGTTTGTACCTTTGACCCCCCTTCACCCATTTCACGCACCCCCCCCCCCACCCCCCAACAACCACCAATCTGTGTCTGTGAGTTGAGAATTTTTGGTTTTTAGGTTCCACATATAAGTGAAATCATACGGTATTTGTCTTTCTCTCTCTGACTTACTTCCCTTCCCATGATGCCTTCAGGGTCCATCCATGTTGTCACAGATGGCAAGGTTTCTTTCTTTTTGACAGCTGAGTAAGATTTATCAGTTATTTGTCGAGTGTCCATATTAAATGCCGTGGGCAACGTACCGGAGAAACAGTGATGGGAGAGAACGGTGAAAGTGGTGGCCAGGTGGGGGTGGAGGGAGAGCATCCTCCAGGCAGGAAAAAGCTTTAGTCAGGGAAAGATGCTGTGGGGAAAGCGATGTGTAAGCTTCTATCTGAAAACACTCAAGCTGCCAGCCATGTGGTGAGCAGGAGAAGGGCCTCACGTGCAGAGGGAGGGAAGCCGTGAGCCATGAGCCTGAGGGTGGTCCCTGAGGATGGATCTGGAGAGCCAGGCCAGGTGGGCGGCCAGGTGGACGTCAGCCACAGGAAGAGCCCGGGTTCTCTTCCAGTTGCATTGGGAAGCCGTGGGGAAGGAACCTGGAAAGGGCGCCTTTGTGGAAATCGCTAGCGACGTTTATGACTTTGGCTGTAGTGGCAACATTCCAGGCGGAGAGCAGTGAACAGTCCTGAAATTGGTTGTAGATTTTGCTGGGAGGGGTCAGAGGTCACTGCAGCCCTTCCCTCCCCCGCAACAGGTTTTTGAAATGCAGAGTAAGAGGACACCGACTCCAAGCTGTGCTGTGTGGGGGCTCTGTAATCTGGGGGTTGAGGCTCAGAAGTCCCTGTCATTTCATAATAAACACCTTGTCACTGCATGACAAAGAATTTCTCCTCTTATTTAATTGGTGAGATAGCAGCCCTTCTCCACTACCCAGCTGCCCTGTTGTCACTCCAGAAGTGGCTGAACGGTAGCATGGTTTCAAAGATTATATTCCACCCCAGGCCCCTAAAAATGGTGTCGTTTTACGGAACGGACCATTTTGGGTCATTCGAATACTTTGTCGTTGAATATTCTGTCCTTCTGCCTTTCTCTCTCTGTGTCCCTCTCCAGATGAAGTGATAACCTCGCACGGTGCCATCGAAGCGGATAAGGACAACGTGCGTCGGGAGCCGTATTCCCTGCCGCAGGGTTTCATGTGGGACACTTTAGATCTGGGTAATGCCGACGTGGTGAGTACAGGCCTTCCGTTCAGCACCTGCCTTCGCACAAATTGCTTCCGAGATGGTTCCGAGCGCCATAGAAAGGACGCTCACTTGATCTTGCAGCTCAAGGAGTTGTACACGCTGTTAAATGAGAATTACGTGGAAGACGAGGAGAGCATGTTCCGGTTCGACTACTCGCCCGAGTTCCTGCTCTGGTGAGTGTCGCTGGCGCCACGAGCGGCGGCCCCGGGCGCGGGCGGTCGGGACCGCGTGTCTCCGTCTCTCCCCGGGTCCCGGGACACTAACTGGCACCTGTCTCCCTTGCCTGCATGGACTTCAGGGCTCTGCGTCCCCCGGGCTGGCTCCTTCAGTGGCACTGTGGGGTCAGAGTGTCTTCGAACAAAAAGCTAGTGGGGTTCATCAGTGCCATCCCGGCAAACATTCGGATTTATGACAGGTACGTATTAAAGCTCGTCCGTGTCAGTTTTGATGTGTTACTTTTCCAGAATTGCAGTTCCAGTGGGCTTTTGAAATTACTCATGCAGATTGTTTACGGTGGGGGCAGGGGGTTACGGGAACTCTGCTTTCTGCTCAGTTTTGCCCAACCTGGAACTGCTCAAAAAGATAAAGTTGATTTAATCAAAGAAAACTGGACCGTGAACAACAAAAAAAGGGCAGCTCTGTGTCTCTGCCTCTCAGTCTCATACATGCAGACACCCTGATGTTATGTTTTTTGTTTTTAATTTTTTTTATAACATTTATTTTTTGAGAGAGTTTGAGTAGGGGAGGGGCCAAGAGAGAGGGAGTCACAGATCCTAAAGCAGACTCCAGGTGCTGAACTGTCAGCACAGAACCCGATGCGGAGCTCGAATTTGAGAACCTCAAGATCATGCCCTGACCCAAAGTCAGATGCTTAACCGACTGAGCCACCCAGGCACCCCACACACTCAGATGTTTTATGTGTGTGTCTGAATAAAGATATAAATAGGTATTTCATACTTATTTCTAGAGAAAAAAAATTCTCTTAATAAATTTTAGGAGAGATTTTTGAAAAATCTTTTTATCCATTGGATAACTATGTTGTGTTTTTGCTCCGGTCTTTAGCCCAGAAAGTCAGAGAGCTAATCCATAACAGGTCTGTTTACCTTTCATTGTACTGGGTTCCTTGATTTGCTGCTCAAAAACTTTTGATGTCAAGGTATCTTGGTGCCAAATGAAATGCCCGTGTATCTAGAACCAGCGCAGGAAATGGGCTTTGAAGCCCTGAAAGGTTTACCGTAGCTCAGAAAATTACCAGCTTCTGTCTGGCCAAGGTACCTGTTGGGGACCTAGGAATTGCATTGGATTCCAGTGCAACATCTTACCAGATCCTGCATCTGGGTGACCCCGTTCTTGTCCTCATTGCATACATTACAGGAAAAACAGATGTAGAAACTTGGAGGTACATCTTATCCACTTTCTAAAGTGAAAACTTACAAAAGATCAGAGTCCTCCAATGTCTTCAGGACAAGGGGGTCTGGGTCTCCGTGGCCTATAGTGATAGTTATTTTGGCAGGGGATATATGGGGAATAGAGTATCAATCGGAGTTTGTGAAATGTCTGAACGACGGGCTGTTTTTCTTTAATATTCTGTTGAAGGAGGTCTCTCGGTTTCTTATTCTTTGCAATTTTATGGGAGTTGTCTTGTTTTTAAAACCATTTTCGTCTTATGTTTGCTCTACTTTTTGACATCTTTCTTAGTGTGAAGAAGATGGTAGAAATCAACTTTCTTTGTGTTCATAAGAAATTGAGATCAAAGCGGGTAGCCCCAGTGTTAATTCGAGAAATAACCAGAAGAGTAAACCTGGAAGGTATTTTTCAGGCCGTTTATACCGCTGGAGTGGTTCTTCCCAAGCCAGTGGCCACATGCAGGTAATAGTGCCACGCGCTCACCTTGAATCTTGCCTCCCTCCCGCCGTGTGGCTACCAGTAGTATTCTCCCATGTAACCGGGAAACTGTGCCTTACCTGTTCTTTTGTAGCTGGTTTGGTAGCAGAGGTGGAGACCAGACCCAAGCACCACTGAGACCAGTGTTCTTTCCATTCTACCATACAGCCACTTGGCGATAAAAAGAGGTTTTAACATTTTCCTGCTAACAGTGCCGGTTCTGTATTCCTGCGTCTCTTCTGTTGGAAAGACTAGTGCTGCCCCTACCTTGGGGAACCCAGGGCACCGTGGTCTCGAAATTCAAATGTCCAGAGTACTCCCATTTTTCTTCCTTCCAAACGCTTAGATTTACGCGTTGTTCTGCACTGCTCTCAGGAACTGTTCCAGAAGTTTGGTAAACACCAGTTGAGAAGCCCAAACAGACTTGCTTGCTAAGAGCAGGAAGAGCTTAAGCTCTTTTTAGGAGTTCATCTGTTCTCATCACGCTTTCAGAGGTTAATCCAGGGAGAAAATGGTTTATCAGATTTCTCCCTTGACTAACCTGTTCGTGAAGCATCGGAAGGAGTTTCTCTCCCTTGACTGTTTTTGACTCAAATAAGATGAAGTTTCCACTAAACAGTAAAAAATGTGAAACTGTAAAATGACTTGTCTCCCATTCAATTAGTTATGTACTTCACAGGTAGGTCTTAATACAAATCATCCGTCTAAACTGGAATCACTTAAGAAACTCAAGGTCGTTTCTCAGGAAGTTGTTTTCTTTGATGTGCGTGATATGAAAGCAACGGCTACTCATTTAGAGGGGATGTTTTCATATGTTTTTAGAACTTCTTAGTTTGCTTTCTGTAGAATCAGCAGTGGTCGTTAAATACTTGCAGACCGGGCATTTTTAACTTTATCTTACAGTTTTATGATAGCTCTTTACTGGCAGAGATGAAAGGTCACAAACTACAAAGGAATGTAACTGGAAAGCAGGACATGTTTTAGATGTAAAAAAAGCAAGCTAATTATACAAGAACAGGGCCAGCATCCAACACTGCACAGGGGGCAGCAAGGGTGTTCGTTAAATGCCTCTGTGATGACTGAGCTGAGACAAAGAGTAAAAGCTGGTAGAGTTGGAAAATCGATGAGATTTTAAAACCTTCGTTGTATTCCAGATACTGGCATCGGTCGCTAAACCCCAGAAAATTGGTAGAAGTGAAATTTTCTCACTTGAGTAGAAATATGACTTTACAGAGAACAATGAAGCTCTACAGACTTCCGGATGTAAGTAAGAATGTTCTGGAGTTTTTCGAAGCTGTAACAGCTAAAGCTTTTAATGTAGAAAAAGATTATTTGCAAGAGTCTTAAAAACTGGCTCATGTGTTTGAGGAGGTGAATATGTAGCTTTTTAGAATTCTGGGTGAGGAAAATCAGGGAGCTTATTTGAATATACCAGGGTTTTATTTTGTTTTGTTTAAGGCTTTTTAAGTCTTCAGTTTGTGGTTGGATGGGATTGAACTCAAGACATGTAAGTTTTGAAATTTTGAGTGTTTACCATCTGTTACATAAAAAGAAAGAAAAGTTGAGGCTTCTGATGCTGTCTTAACACAAAGGAACTAAGGAATAAGGCTTAGAGGAGAGGCCAAGGAGAGGAAATAGTATTTCATTAAATTATCTTTTTAAACTAGCAAATTCTCAACATGGTAAGTTGTCTTTTAATAGGGGAAAAGTTAAACGTGCTTACTAGTGTTGCCTTATTTGGGGCTTGGATGGTGTATTAATTTTCTACTGCTGTGTAACAAATTGCTGCAAGTTTAGCAGTTTATTTTATTTTATTTATTTTTTGAGAGAGAAAGTGCTAGTGAGGGGCAGAGAGAGAGAGTCTTAAGCAGTCTCCATGCCCAGTGCAGAGCCTGACGCAGGGCTCAGTCTCATGACCGTGAGATCATGACCAGAGCTGAAATCAAGAGTTGGATGCTTAACCAACTGAGCCATCCGGGGGCCCCAGTTTAGCAGTTTAAAACATACATTTATAATTTCCCAAGTTCTGTGGGTCGGGAGTCAAAGCCCAGCTTGCCCGAGGCCTCTGCCTCAGGGTCTCTCGTGAAGTTCTCTCAAGGTACCAGCCAGGGCTGGGTCTCATCTGAAAATTTGACTGGGGTCCACTTCCAACTCACATGGCTGTTAGCAGGCTTGAGTTTTTGCAGACGGTGGGACCGAGGGCTTTTAATTCCTTGCTGGCTGCCAGTCAGAGGCCTCCCTCAGTTCTTTGCCAGATGGGCTTCCCCATAGGGCAGCAGCTGACAACATGGCAGCTTGCTCCATCCAAGCCAGTGAGGGAGAGAGAGTCTACAGATTGAATCTGCTAGCAAGATGGAAATTAGAACCTTATGTAGTCGTTCATGAAAGTGACAGCCAACCACCGTTGCTGTATTTCACTGTTTAGAAGTGAGTCACAGGTCCCACCCACACTCAGGAGGAGCACAGGGGTGTGAACACCAGGAGGTGGCATCACTTGGGGGCCATCTTGGAATCTGTCCATCACAGATGGGATCTTTTCATTTGAAGTTTTGATTTCATCAGAGCTGTTCTTTCTTTTGGGTTGTTAGAAAGTAGTTCAGTGAATATTTTAGCTTGATTGGGAGATTGGGAGGGCTTCAGCTGTCTGTAGTGGCCTTTCTGGGTTCAGTAGACCCTAGTTCCTTTTGTCATTTGGCCATTGCGTGTTTACCAAGTACATGTAATCAGTAGTTGCCACACGAATTGGTGTATTTTGTTTTGTTTTGTTTTTATGCTTATTTATTTTGAGAGAGAGCAAGCAGGGGAGCAGCAGAGAGAGAGAGAGAGAGAGAGAGAGAGAGAGAGAGAGAGAGAATCACAAGCAGGCTCCGTGCTGTCAGCTCAGAGCCCGAAGCGGGGCTTGAACCCGTGAACCGTGAGATTGTGACCTGAGCTGAAACCAAGAGTCAGACGCTTAACCAGCTGAGCCGCCCAGGTGCCCCTTGATGTATTTTTTCTGATGACAGACAGGAATCAACTAATTTCTGACCTTAAGCAGAATTTCATAAGGACAAAACCGGAGGGAGGTGAAGGAAACCAATCGCCAGAGATACCAAGATCATCATTCCAGGCTTCGCAACATGGCAGAAGGATCAGAAGGCCTCTTCTTCCCTTGTCTTAACTGTTTTTGTAGAGAGTGGGGCGCAAGCCAATTAACTCACCTCCTCTGAGGCCATGATGGGAGAGGAAACATAGATCAGAAGAGAGGAAGATAAAAACTGCAGCAACAGGACAGGGGAGGGTCCACATGCCCCGGGGCTGGAGCGGCAGAAGGGAGGGTGGGCCCGCGTGTGGAGATGCACGCACCGAACTGCAGAAGTAGGAAGACCTTCAAAGATGTCACACTGTCAACATGACAGCTAATGTTTACTGGCCAGGATTCTTTTGAAGCCAGCCGCCGAGACCTGGAGTGACCCGAGAGGGACAGAGTCACGTAGAGGCGCAGGCGGCCGTGAGCACAGCACACAGCTAAGACGAAACACCCCCTCTGCGGGCACCGGCTGTCGTCAGCGTCCTCCTTCCAGCTGTTAGAAAGACTCCGCCGTCCGGGCGTTGGAGTTGGAAACCCACAGGCGTGCCTACAGTTTTCACGGGGGGCTCGTGCTGTGCTGTGGTGGTCTCCCCGAATTTCATTTTTCTGAATCCAAAGCCGTCCAGCTCGTGTGTAAGGAAAGTGCCTGCTTACGTATCGGTTGTAGAAGGAGTTTTAATACCTCTCATCGGGTTTTTTTCAGGGTGATTGGAATCTGAGCTGGTAAGAGGATTTTTGACTTTTGTCCTTCGTCCTTTACGTTTTTACACAAAAATCGATCAACTCAGGTAACAGTTCTAACAAGCTGGTAACAAGTCACTGACTGGTCAGGCACTGGGTTTTTGTTCTTGTTTTTTCCCAGTAAATTGAAGTTGACAGAGTGCTGTCACGCATGTCGTTCGCTGTGTTCTCACGACAGCCTTGTGAAGCTGGTGTGCCTCGTCTGCATTTTCCTGTGAGAAGATGGAGGCCCGTGCAGGTCGACACGGGCCCGTCACCGACCGGTGGGGACTCGGGGTGCGCACCCCAGACACCCGCGTTTCACCTGTTAGACCCCTGAGCTCCCGCTTCCGTCACCTCTGACGCCCCCGGGGGGCGGCATGGCCCGGTCCCGTCGGGCGTCCCTACCTGCCGTCACTGGAGCACAGGCACACACAGGAAAGGATGGTCGACAGGGTCCGGGCGGGAGCTCTCTGGTGTGTGTGTCAGTCTCCCTCCCTGCATCCCGTTATAGGGAAGGAGAGGAAAAGGGAGAGTAAGATAATGACGGAAAGGAGGGCAGAAGAGGTGAGAGTACAGATAGTAGAAAACTGGAAGGTGCCCATGGCAGCCACCTGAGGGTCTGCCTCTTGAGGGCCTGCTGGACAGTGCTGGGGCACCTGGCGGGCTCAGTCGGTGGAGCATGCGACTCTTGGTCCCGGGGTTGTGAGTCTGAGCCCCCCCCCGTAGGGTACAGAGATTACTTAAAAATGAAATCTTTTTAAAAAAAAATTATTTATTTAAATTCAAGTTAGTTAACATAGTGTAGTGTTGGTTTCAGGAATAGAATGCGGTGATTCATCTCTTACATACAACACCCAGTGCTCAATCCAGCGAGTGACCTCCTTAATGCCTGTCACCCGTTTGGCCCATCCGCCACCCATCTCCCCTCCAGCAACCCTCAGTTTGTTCTCTGTATTTAAGAGTTTCTTACGGTTTGCCTCCGTCTCTTTTTTCTTATTTTTCTTTCTTTTCCCCTATATTCATCCATCTTGGTTCTTAAATTACACATGAGTGAAATCAGAGGATATCGGTCTTTTTCTGACTGACTTATTTCGCTTAGCATAATACATTCTAGTTCCATCCACGTTGCAAATGGCAAGATTTCATTCTTTTTCATTGCCAAGTAATACTCGTGTGTGAGTGTGAGTGTGTGTGTGTGTGTGTGTGTGTACACGTTTACACCACATCTCATTCATCCACTTGTCAGTTGATGGACATTTGGGCCCTTTCCGTAATTTGGCTATTGTTGAGAATGCTGCTGTAAACACTGGGGTACGTGTGCCCTGTCAAGTCAGGAATTTTGTATCCTTTGGATAAATACCTAGTAGTGCATTTGCTAGGTCATAGGGTTTAAAACTAAAATCTTAAAAAGCAGCAGCGGCAGCTGGATACTGCAGTGCTTACCACACCACGGCCGCCCCTCCTAGGGGCCCAGGTGGGTGATTTTAAGCAGTCGTGTGATTTAAGAACATTTTTGTACCATGGCGTGTAAGAAGAACCTTCCTGAATACACCTTTTGCTCTGGGTCAGTCTCATCTTCCGATTCGTCATTACTGTTTCCGCTTCATGTCTTATTTGTCGTATTCGTGGAGTTCTTAACACAGGAGCTAGGTTGTTATGGCAAGCGCGGTACTAGATAGACACCGCGTGTCCACGGCCTCATTTCTTACTCGGAACAGTCAGAGAGGGGCGGGGCGTTCGCCCGGTTTCACGGAAGAGAGCAATGAAATTGCTTGGCCCAGAGTCTCCTAGGTGGGAGAGAACCGCACAGGCCCATGCCGTGACCTCTGCTCTCTGAGATGCTGGGGCCAAGCCTGTCCCTGCCCTGTAAACGTTGGCTTGGTTTTATGTTTGCTGTCGGATATTTTTTTTTTTTTGGTCAGTGCTCCTAAAGGTGAAGGCACTTAAATGTAGGCAAAACACTGGAGGCAGGTTAATGTCCCAGTGTCCCCCCTCGGTGCTGCTGGCAGGACACACTTAGGAAGACGTCCTGAGACCCAGTGTTCTGCCTTCAGTAGCCACAGAAGCGTTCTTTGCCATTTAGCACCCTCCTGCTGCCTTTTTAAAGCCAATAACCGTAATCACTGCTTCCATCTCTGCTCTGGAATCTTGGCTCTAAGACAGTTTACACCACATAGCTCGACAGAGAACAACACAGCTTCTGTTTCTTAATAGAGTGCTGAGCCTTTTTTCTCTGATGTACTGATAAGCAGATTTTACACATATTTCAGTGAACAGAGTCCGAATGATGCATGTTAGTTGGACCCTGGGAAAGTAAGTCTGATTGAGACCACAGAGTTTGCTTATGAAACGTTGGATTTTCTCAGTCACTAGAAATGTCTTTGTTTTTTATTGAATTCTCCGAAACATGACCACCTTACTGTTTTGGGTTATGCCTAAACTTAATCATTTTTTATCCAGGCTTAGCGTTCTCCCCCCCTCTTTCTGAGGACCACAGCTATAACTTGAGGGTTTATTTCACAGTTTAAAGTTTATTTCTTGCTTCTGTAGATGTTTTGGAGAGTGTGTGACTTTATGATGTTAGAAGCAAGTTTAGGGACTGAGACACATGGCCATTATGAGCCAGCAAAAATAAATATTCTTCCTCTGTTTTCTGGGATCTTGCCTTTTTTTTTTTTTTTTTAATGCTTATTTATTTATTTTGAGACAGAGTGTGAGCAAGAGAGGGTCAGAGAGAGAGGGAAGGAGAGAATCCCAAGCAGGCTCCATGCCATCAGTGCAGAGCCCAATGTGAGGCACAAACTGTGAGATCGCATGACCTGAGCTGAAACCAAGAGTCGCTTAACTGACTGAGCCACCCAGGCTCCCCTTGCATTTTTCTTATAGCTGATACTGTCTGATGTTCCTTTAAAAAAAAAAAAAAAATTCTGCATAAAAGCACTTGAAGTGCTTACAAATTGCCCAGTGCATATACATTCTCTCTGCCTGTTTGCCCAAACACTGTTTCCCTGAGTTTTCCATTCTCAGTTCTACACCCCTTATTCTCACCTTTGGAGACCTGAGTCAACACTTCTCGAAGTGCAGTCCTGGGACCCTGGAAGTCCTCGAGTCTGTTGTAGAGGAGTCTGTGATGTCAACACTATTTTTGTAGTAACATTGAAACATAAAATGCATTTTTCGCTGAAATTGTCCTGCAGATGTGCTGTGAAGTCTACCAGTGGTCGTATGGAATGTGTGCTCCAGTATTGTTTTGTTGTAAAATTTTCTCTGTTTGAATTTCTAGTATGATAGATATAGGTAGATAGAACCCACATAAGCAAAACTTTCTGGGAATATTCAATTTTTAAGAGGGTAAAGGGGTTTCAGACAAAAATATTTGGGAACTGCTGCTTTAAAGATGTCTGCCGGGCAAAAGATGTTGATTTTAGTGATTTTGCAGTATAAATATTCAGTGAATGAGAATTGTCCTGCAGAAGAATGTTCTGGTCTAGGAAGAAGCTGGCAAGCTTTTTCTTCATTTCTGAATGTCTGCTTAACAGATGCATGTATCCTGTTGCTTTCATTAGTGAATCTAATCGCTCGATCTTGTTACTGAACCAGTAGCAAAAGAAAAAGCAGTTTAATGTTGAGCAGGCTGCTTAAAAATTTATCAAGGTCATCGTCATGGAAGAAAATCATCTTTTTAAATGACTTTTTAAAATACATTCTTTCTAGGGGCTCCTGGGTGGCTCAATCCAGTAAGCATCCGACTTGGGCTCAGGTCATGATCTTGCAGTTTGTGAGTTCAAGCCCCACATCGGGCTCTGCACCCACTTGGGATTCTCTCTCTCTCTCTTTCTGCCCTTCCCCAACTTGTGCGTGCTCTGTCTCTCTCAAAATAAATAAATAAACTTCAAAAAAATAAAAATATACATTCTTTGTATATATATTTTAGTTTTCCTGTTAGCATGGAGAAATATACATTGATTAGGGGCACCTGGGTGGCTCAGTCAGTTAAGCATCTGACTTCAGCTCAGGTCATGATCTCGCAGTTCATAGTTCGCGCCCCACATTGGTCTCTGTGCTGTGACAGCTCGGAGCCTGGAGCCTGCTTTGGATTCTGTGTCTCCCCCCACCCTCCCCCCATCTCTGCCCCTCCCCTGTGCGTCTCTATCTTTCTCTCAAAAATAAATAAAACTATCTAAAAATATATATATGCATTGATTACATTTAACAGTATTTGGAAATCACATGGGTTCCATCTTCCCGTGAATCTGCAGTATAGAAATGCTACCAAACACTAAAATTGGTTCAGGGGAAACAAAAGAAGAAAAGAATTTATGCCAGGCTTACGCATAAGTGCCAGGCAAAGAAATCTCATCTTTGCAGAGCAGACAGTGACTTTTTTCCCTGTGTGCAGCCTTCACCACAGCTTACTAGGTAAATGATTGTGGTACAAAACGTAGGAATTTATTCATTCATGCATTCATTCAGCACACATTCGGGCTGTTATTGCCCTGCCTGCTTGAGGGGTTAAGCGTTCGTTGGAAGCTAGGACCTGGAGATTTCCCATCCTTTCGCTTTGTGCTCCACAGAAAGGCCACATGAGTTCTCTACAGTGTTAAGGACTTACATTCTCTCAGTTTAGACGATTACACTGTATTTTAGCTGCATTCCTGTGTCTTCATAGATTACATGAATCATAACAGAATGGCACATAGTAAGGACATTCGGTCTGTAAATACAAAGAACAAATTGCTCAATCCCACTAATCAGTAATCAGTCAGCATTGTTTGTCATGGACCCTTAGAAACCTCAGCACAGCCACTGAGATGGATCAGAGCCAGCACTCAGGATGAAAACCTATTTTCCACCATCGGCTTCTCCTGTCCTTCTAGACTAGGGCATGCAGGAACTGTAATGATGTAATTTTAGAGGCAGTATTTAATTTTAAAGTATTTAAAAATAACTTAGAATAGGAAAGGTAGACTAGCAGTATTTATATATAGTTACTTATTGGTTAAAATGTACCCCCTATTTAGGGGCACCTGGGTGGCTCAGTCGGTTAAGCAACTGACTTCAGCTCAGGTCATGATCTTACGGTTCGTGGGTTTGAGCCCCGTGATGGGCTTTGTGCTGACAGCTTGGAGCCTGGAGCCTGCTTTGGATTTTGTGTCTCCCTCTCTCTCTACCCCTCCCCTGCTCATGCTTTGTCTATCTCTCAAAAATAAATAAAAACGTTAAAAATATTTTTTTAATGTGCCCACTGTTTCTAAAAGAAAAGTTAACTGGGCAAATGAAACTGTTTTAATATTTTTAATATTTTGTACAAACAAGCACATGTAGTGGGTTTTCCCACTTCTAGGCTCAAGTGTCCTGGTGTCCAGGCAGTTCCTAGGGAGCTAAGTGATGTCTGGAACTCTTGGAGACAAGCAGTTGAACAAATCCACATGGTGACCTGTTCGGACCTTTAGGTTAATTCTGTTCCTCACAGAAATCGTGATGCTCTGGAATGATGGATTCAGTTGCCTGCTCTGATCACCTTTTAATCAAAAGATGGCATGAGAGGCCAGGGCCAGTACTCGGCCGCTCGCCATTCCCCTTTAGAAAATAGCTGACTGTTAAAACGCTCTCCCTTCCCATTCTGACCAACATGATTTACTTTTATTTCATTTTTGTTGCTCATAAGAACAAAATTCCAACAGCCTTTTCGCAGGCTATTGAATAAAGTAAGACTCTTAACTGTTTTCATCTGCATTTTCAACATGTCAGGGCAGTTTTAAAGCACAGTATTCTAGAACACATGCTGATAAGATCGTTCTGCCCTGTGATGTGAGCTGTTAAAAGTCGCGGCTCTGGAACGCGGATCAGCTTGTAGTGTTCCCTTTGACTTTGAGCAGTATTGTCACGGGCAGTACTGACCAAAGAGCAGGCACACGGACAGAGGGAACAGTATACGCCGTCGAACGTATATTCTCAGTCAGTGCTTCTCAAACTTGAATGTGTATACAGATCACCAGGGAATCTTGTTAAATTGCAGATTCTGAGCCGTGCAGGTGGTGGGGGTGGTGCGCAGCACTCAGCAGTTCTGACAAGCTCCCAGGTGACGCCGAGACAGCTGGCCTTTTATTCCTCTTCTATTTAAACTTCCCAATTTGTTTTGTTTTTACTGCAACAAGGCCACCAAGACTTCAGGCTTGAGGCCAATGGAACCGAGAGACATCAAGGCGGTTCGCGACTTAACCAACACTTACCTGAAGCAGTTTCATCTCGCCCCGGTGATGGATGAAGAGGACATAGCTCACTGGTTCCTCCCCCAGGAGCACATTATCGACACGTTTGTAGTGGAGGTAAAGATGAGGTGATAAGATAGTACAGAGAAGTGTGAAAACACCATCTGGTCAGGTCTGTTTGCTGGAAGAATCAAAGAATGCCCCCCCTCCCTTTCCTTCTTTCTCTTGTGTCTCTGCTTCTAGACCAGATTTCTGCTCACCCTGATAGAACCAGACTTTCTTCTTACAGTTTCCATTCCTGGAGTAGAGCACATTTTTACTAGTTGTTAATGGGAAATTAGGATGCTCTTCTGTTGGTCCCTGTGTGATCAGTTGCTTTACCCAGTTTTGAAAATGCCAGTTTGGCTGACATACACTCCAAAGTTTAATACCCTTTTGTTTCACAAAACTGGCTTAACTGAACTGCTTTTTGGTTGAGATGGCCAAACTCAGCCACTTAACCCTTGTTCAGGAAAGGAAGGAAAGAAACCCTTGTTCAGGAAGGAAAAGTGACAGTCTGGATCTTCTGTTGATTGGTTAGACAGATTTAACATGATGCTTTCTAAGCCCTCCCCTCCCCCCCTTTTTTTTAAAGCTTGGAATTTGTTGTCCAAATGACGTTTCACTTAGAACCTCTTTTGGGTGACATGGGATTAGGTTGGAAAGTTGAGATTTAATCTGGTAAGTACCTGGAGGAGAGGAGAAGTGAGGCGGCAGTTAGAAGTCCTGGTGGTGGCCTACTCACCCGTTCAGTTGCGAGCCTTGAGCCGGAAGTGTGTTGCCAGCCCTGTCGGGCATCGGTCCGGATAGGGGATGACAGCCAAGTGAGGGCAGAAGCGGCGAAAATGGACAGGGTGAATTCAAAGGACCTTTCTGGAGAACAGCAAGCTTTTATTTCTGAAAACCGCGCTGGAGTGGACATCTCGATACTCAGATCTTTATGCACTTGTGTAAGTTTCTCCAGGTCAGCAGTTCTCAAAGTTTTTGATGTCAGGACTTCTTGACTCAAGAATTATTGAGGACCCAATTTTTTGTTTGTTTGTTTTTATTTTTCTTTTATTTCTAGGGATAATATTTACAGGTATTTATTACATTGAAAGTTGAAACAAAAATGTGTATTATTTTATAAAGCAGATAGAGAAAGCCAAATACTGTATGTTCTCACTTCTATGTAGAATCCAAAACAAAAACAAAAACACCTGACAGATGCAGGAAACAGCTTGGTGGCTGCCCAGAGTAGGGGGTGGGTTGAAGAGGGTCAAAAGCTATAAACTTCCAGTTAATAAAATAAGTCGTGAGGATGTAATATACAGCATAGTGTCAATATATTTGAAAGGAGCTAAGAGAGTAGATCTTAAAAGTTCTTATCATAAGAAAAAACAATTATTACTGCATGCGGTGATGGATTTTAACTTACTGTGATCATTTTGCAGTATATACAAATATTGAGTTAGTACCTTGTACACTTGAAAGTCATATTATGTTATGTGTCAGTTGTATCTTAGTTTAAAAAACAATAAATAATTGAAATATATGTATACTATTTAATAACAATAGGACAAGAATAAACATGTTACCTAAATAACATGATTTTCATGAAAAACACCTATTTTCCAAAGCAACAAAATTAAGAATGGTACGTTTTGTATTTCTGCAAATCTCTCTAACATCCGATTTACTAGAAGAGAGCTGGGTCCTCCCAGCTGCTTCTGCATCCCATCTATTGTGATGTGCTCTTTTGGCTGAAGCATGTGGGGAAAAATCCTTCACAGGAAGTATTGAAGAGAAGGGAAAGAATGAGTATTTTAATAGCCTGTTCAAATCATTTTGAATATTCTCTATCTGAAAGCATGTTAATGAACGGCTCATATTCTGTTAGATTAAAACCCACTGGTGCGTCTTGTGCTTTGATCATTCTTTCACCAGTGTATGAGTTTGTAATGTCATAGATTGGTCATTTGGGAAATAATTGGTTCGCTGAGTTACACATCTTCCAAACTCTATACCTTCGGGCTTTCTTTGAGACAACCTTTGTGTTTCCAGACGCAGAAGGGCTAGATGTTGCTTCCTTCCAGGCCGTCACACAGGATGTTAGAAGGATGAGTTCTTAAGGGTCGAGAGCTAATACAATTAATAATTCTTTAGTCACGGACATGCTTCAGTGAAGCTTCTTTTTAATCACGAGGGGGTGGCGGTGAAGAGTAAAATGACCACCGTACAGCTTGGTGCCACTGCCTTGTATTGTGCTGGGGCACGGGGAGCTGCACCGCCATCGTTTCTGCATCCTCAGTGCCCATGTCCACACGGTGAAGAAGGCATAGAACTTCTTAGTGCTGTTACGAAAATCGTTTTGATTTCACGGGCTTCTGGAAGGGTCTCGGGCACCCACAGGTGTTCACAGACCACATTTTGAGAACTGCTGCCCTAGGATGCATACTCAGAACTCTAACTGCAGAGTCTAAGGGTCAGACACGTCTTTAACCATCACTAGAGATTGCCAGACAGCTCACCAAAGTATCTCTTAGCAGCGGATGAGAGTTCCTCTTTCTGCACATCCTCACTAACACTTGGTTTTATCAGACTTTAAATTTAGGTTGGTCTGATGGATATCACATGGTTTGTTTTTAATCTGTTCTTATTACTGATGAATTTGAACATCGTCTGTTAGCCATCTGTATGCTGGTCATATACTTTGCCTTTTTTTTTTTTTTAACTATCATCTTGGTTTCTAAAAGTTTTTGCATGTGTTGAATAATAATACTCGAATTGTGCTCTATTTCTGGGTTCTCTCTTCTGTTCCATTGATCTGTGGTGTCTGTTCCTGCCACCCTGTCTTAATTACCATAGCTCTGTAGAAGCCTTGATATGAGGCAGAGTGATTCATCCCACTTTATTCTTCTTTGTCAATTATTTTGATCTATTTCCTTGACCTTTCCTTCATAAATTGTAGAATAAGCTTGTCTTTGTCTACAGAATACCTTGCTGGGATTCTGATAAGAATGCATTAACCTATAAATTAATTTGGGGAGAACTGACAGGTCTTCCAGTCCATAGACATGATATGTCTCTATTTTAATCTTTTCAATTTTATTTTATCAGCATTTTATAATTCTAAATTTTCAAGTTGATAAGAGTAAAGTTGTTTCATTATTCTCACGTCCTTCTAATGGCTACAGGATCCATAGTGATAATGCTTATTACATTCCTGATACTGATACATTTGTGTCTTCTTTTTTTATGTTTGCACCAAATCAACTGTAATTGACTTTTTTCCACAAAGAACAAGACTTTTGTTTTATTGATTTTTCTCTGTTTTCCTATGTTTGGTGTCATTGATTTCTGATCTTATATTTATTATTTCCTTCCTTTTGCTTTCTTTGGGCTTATCATACTCTTTCTTGTCTTGTCCCTTGAGGGATGGACTTAGATTACTGAGGCCTTTCCTTGTTACGTGTAAGCACGTAGTTCTCTAAGTGTCCCTCCCTCCACTGCTCTAGCTTCATCCTAGTATTTTAATGTGTCGTATTTTCATTTTCGTTTGGTTCTATGTATATTTTTAAATTTCTTTTGGAACTTCCTCGTTGAGCCACGGACTATTTAGAATTCTGTTCAACTTTGACACGCTCAGAGATTTCCTATTGATTTCTAGTTTCATTCTATTATGGTTGGATAAGACACTTTGTATGATTTCAGCTCTATTAAGGTTCTTGAGGTTTGTTTTAGGCCCATGTGGTCTATCTTGGTGAATGTGTGTGAAATGTGTATTCTGCTCTTTTGAGGTGGAGTGTTTGTTCTCTGTATGCCATTTAGATCCTTTTGTTATTATTCAGATTTTCTGCTTCTTGATGGTTTTCTTGCCAGCAGTTCTGTCAGTTGATGAGAGGAGTGTGAAAGTCCCCGACTATAACTTCGTATTTTGCCCATTTCTCCTTCCAGCTCTCTCAGTTTTTCTTGATGTATTTTGATGGTCTTGTTTGGTACATATACACTTAGGACCTTTCTGTCTTCTCAGGGGATCAGTATTTTTATCAACATGTAATATCCCTCTTTGTTTGAGGTAACTTTCTTTGCTGTGAAGTCTACTTGATTGGGTGTTAATATAGTCACTCCTGTTTTCAAATTAATGTTTATACGGTATGTCTCATATAGCCTTTTAACTTTCAGCTTACCCACATCATTGAATTTGAAGTGAGTTTCTTAAAAACAGCATGTCACTGAGCCATGTTTCTTTATCCACTCTGCCAGTCTTTTCATTGGTGTATTTAGATCATCTACGTTTGATAATTACTGATGTGTTCAAGCTTAAGTCTACCATTTTATTATTTGTTCTCCATTTGTTTCTTCTGGTTCTTATTCCTCTGTTTCTCTTCCTTGCCTTCCTGTGGATTACTTGAACATTTCTTTAGGACTAATCTTGATGTATTTATGGTGCATTTGAGCATATTTATATAGGTTGCATGATGGTCGCTGTGGGCATGTCTGTGTGTGTGTGTGTGACTTATCACAGGCAACTGGTCTCAACAATCAACATTTTACCACTTCAAGTGACATTACTTCCATCAGATCTCTTTATCCTGACTTTCTTTTTAAGTTTATTTATTTTGAGACAGACAGGGACAGTGCGAGTTGAGGGAGGGGCAGAGCAAGAGGGAGACAGAGAATCCCAAGCTGGTTCCACTGTGCCAGCATGGAACCCCATGCAGGAATTCAAACTCCTGAAACCGTGAGATCATGACCTGAGCCAAAACCAAGAGCCGGACACTCAATTGGCTGAGCCACCAGGCTCTCCATCTTTTTGACTTTTAAATATTGTCTTGAGTATCAGATGGTTTTACAACTTGTGTTTCAGTCATCAAGTCGATTTATAAAACTCATGAGGAGAGGCATAGTTTACAGCATGTACCAGGATTTCCGCTCTGTTGTTCCTTCTTACTTCCTGATGCACTAAGATTCCTTCTGTTATTATTTCATTTCTATTTGGAGAATGTCCTTTGGCCAGTCTTAAAGGTAGGTCTACTAGCAGCAAATTCTTTTAGTTTTCATTTGTCCTAGAATGTCCTTATTTCTCCTTCATTCCTGAAGGGTAGTTTCACCAAAAGCAGAATTCATGGTTGATCGTTCTTTTCTTCCAGCACTTATAAATGATGTGCATTCCTCCTGCCTCTGTGGCTTCTGATGAGGAACCTGCTGTAATGTGAATCTCTTGGTTATGGTAATGTAAGGTAATGGTAATGTAATGGTATTCTCCTTGGTAATGTCTCATTTCTCTGTGGCTACTTTCAGGACTTTTCTTTGTCTTTAGTTTTCAGAACTGTAATTAGGATCCATCTTGGAGTGGATTTCTTTGGGTTTTTCCTGTTAAGATTCGCTCAGCTTCTTGAATCTATTGTGTGTGTTTTGCCAAATCTGGGAATCTTTTCAGTCATTATTTCTTCTGCTTTTGTAGCTCACATTTTTTTCTTTTTCTTTGATTTCTTGTGGGACTCTCCTGATAGGATTGTTGGGTCTTTTGTCGTTCTCCCACAGATCCCTGAGACTTAATTCTTTTTTTTTTTTTTCTTTTTCCCCAGTCTATTTTCTCTGTTATTTTTTCATACTGGGTACATTCTACTGAATTCCTCAAGGGCAGTGATTTCTGTCCTCTGTCATCTCCACTCCACTATTGAGCCCATCGAGTGAGTTTTGTTTTTCAAGTGGAAGTCCTTATTAAAGCTGAAAATTGAGGTCTTTAATTCAACTTGAATATTGAGCTAGCTGCTAATAGAGAGCAGTAGAGAATCACTTTAGCAAAACATGGTTAGTTTCTTAATGTCCGAAAACCGGTTTCGTATATCAGAAGCATTAAGAAAAACAGTATATCCCTTATGGAATTTTCTGCCAAAAGAAATACTAGCAAGAACATATGTGTTGTCTAGTCTCTTCAGCTGTGTATAATTCAGGCATATCACAGTTTGAATTGTATGCCATCCGCATAGGCCACCAGAGCTAATGTAAACAACCCAAACAATACTGGCTAGCTTTTTATATTAAAAGGTATACCAGGGATGGTGAAATCAAGACCATTGTTTGGGTCCCTTTTGATTTTTGGTTGCTTCAGATTCACAGGTGTGTCTGCCTTTCACAAGCTTCTCAAAACAGCTGCTACACTCTGTTGACCTCACTTTAAGCTGATAAAATTCTTGCTCTGTGCCAAGAAGATGTTAGATTGATACAGTATCTTTTAGTTGGGAAAGATGGCCTTCCGGTCCCTGGAGCTCTTGTTTCTGCAAAAACAGTGAATCTGCTTTCATCTCTGTTCCAAGGGTCTAGGGAGACTCATTAGTCAAGCTAAGGGAAACTTTCCTGTTAGAACATTCTGCTTCTTAAGAAGGTTAGGCAAATTGCCAGCCAGCACTAGGCTAAGTAGGGTCTAACTCCATGCTGCTTCTCAGGCTCTACCCAACATACCCTAAGGGCCCCCCAAACCCAGACTGCTGACAGAGACGTAGGAGGTGCTGCCTTTTTTCATAAAGTTCCCGTACAAGTCAGAAATCAAAAAGTTCGCTTAAATGCACGGATGCAGCGTGTTCAAGGAAGGAGGTATTTACCTGACTTACCTTTGTCCTTTAGAACTCCAGTGGTAAACTAACTGACTTCCTGAGCTTCTACACACTCCCCTCCACAGTCATGCACCACCCTGCTCACAAGAGCCTCAAAGCTGCCTACTCCTTCTACAACATTCACACCGAGACGCCCCTGCTGGACCTCATGAGTGACGCACTCATTATAGCCAAGCTGGTAAGTGACTGACTCCTTTTTTGTCTGTTTCTCCATATCTGCGTGTCAGTGTGTATAAAACCTCTTACTGTATTTTCCTCTACACGGGTGCAATTCATTAGAGATTTAAAAAAAAAATTTTTTTTTAACGTTTATTTGCTTTTGAGAGACAGAGAAAGAGAACCAGCAGGGGAGGAACAGAGAGAGAGGGAGACACAGAATCCGAAGCAGGCTCCAGGCTCTGAGCTGTCAGCACAGAGCCTGATGCAGGGCTCAAACCCACGAACTGCGAGATCATGACCTCAGCTGAAGTCAGTTGTGTAACCAACTGAGCCACTCAGGCGCCCCTCATTTGAGATGTTTTTTTACTGTTGACCATCAGAGGAACAATTTTGATAAGAATTTCTTTTAAAACTTCAGTGACTGTTTGCATCATTAATTCTGTTTGCAACTTAACCAAAAACATTTTGTGCAAATTAGAAACTTTTTTGTTTTTAATGTTTATTTTTGAGAGCAGAGAGAGACAGAGCACAAGCAGGGGAGGGGCACAGAGAGAGGGATACACAGAATCCAAAACAGGCTCTGGGCTCTGAGCTGTCAGCACAGAGCCTGACGTGGGCTCGAACTCACAAGCCTTGAGATCATGACCTGAGCTGAAGTCGGATGTTTAACCGACTGAGCCACCCAGGTGCCCCCAAATTAGAAACTGCTAACCCTCATATAAGAATGCATAAAACTCATAATACAAGGCATATAGGGAAAATACATGATGCTTGATACAAGGAACATACATGTTTGTGTTGTAGTGAATAATTAGCAACAACAACCTTATTTTGGACTCAACTAGTCTCTGAATTTTAAAATAAAAGGCATTTTGAAAAATGAAAGGAATTAAATTCAAAATGTGCTATCCTATATTTGCAGTATTTTTCTAGTTGTAGTAATTAGGATAATTGTTAAATTCTTGCTACAAATAAACATTTTGTTTTAAAAGTAAGTTGAGGGGCACCCGAGTGGCTCAGTTGGTTGAGTGTCTGACTCTTGATTTTGGCTCAGGTCATGATCTCACCACGGTGAGTTCGAGCCCCACGTCAGGCTCCACACTGAGCACGGAGCCTGCTTGAGATTCTCTCTCTTAAAAAAAAAAAAAAAGAAAGAGAAAAAAAAAAGTTGAAATTAGCTAACAGTTATTTTGATGTAATTATTAAACATGAGAAAATGTTATTTGTGAGAAACCGGGAACAACACGTGAGACATATCTGCATTTATCTGGCATTTGATAACTGAAAACATTTTTTTTTTAACATTGTACTCTTGGATCCCCAAGTCAACATTATCCAGATTCTTTGATCCTGTTCTTTTTCAGCTACTTCCTCCCCCCCATAAAAGGCCGACAATAAATGATTTAAAGCAAAACCCCTGAGAAATAGAAATTTAGGTGCTTCATCTATACCACGTCTTTCATGGTATTATTACTTAACATTTTTAAGAAATTAGATTTTTACTAGTAAAATGTTACTAAATTTACTTCCCAGCAGCAGCCCAAGACAAGGATACACTTGAAGTCGTTAAAGCTCTAGCTAAGTCAGAACTTCAAAAGGCCAATAACTAACAGTTCTGGAGACAGAGCCATCTGGGCAAAATGTTCCTTCTAAAACAGGGACAGAATATTCTCAGAGATCTTCATAGATTATGTTAGTGTTAGCCAACATACTACCGATTTGGACTGAGCATTTCCGGGTAAGCCTCCTGACTCCGTCAGACTCGCTGCTAGTTTTATAAGACCATTTGAACTGAGTTCTTCACCTACACATAGATTATAGACATTAAACCTCTTTAGGAGAAATGCATATTCAAGCTGTTAGTAGATGAATTAAATATTACACTGAAATACATAATAGAGGAAACACTCTGGTCCTTTGAAATTTAAATTTTTAAATCCTTTTTATATTGGCAGAAAGGATTTGATGTATTCAATGCACTAGATTTGATGGAAAATAAGACCTTCTTGGAAAAACTCAAGTTTGGCATAGGAGATGGCAATTTGCAGTATTATCTGTACAATTGGAGATGTCCAGGAACAGATTCTGAAAAGGTAAGTGAAGTTGACACACCCTTTATAAACTTCATACATTTACCTAGGAAATCCCATACTTGCTTCCCTTAGGATTGGTAAGGTGTTTTTTAGTAGCTTTTAAAACATACAGATCTGTTACACTATAATTTATTTTTTCTTGCTCACCTGTTGTGTTTCTTCCCTCCCTAGGTTGGACTAGTATTACAATAGATGGATATTTCTATTTCTAGAACTCTGGCATCATCATTTGTTAATATTCTATTTAATGATTCCTGGAACTGCCATTCCAAAGAAGAATAAAATAAAAGCACAACTTCGGCAAAATCGATGTCGTCAGTAACAATCAGAAAAGATGAAAAAACACCCATACGTGACCAATAGTACATCTTTCTAGCTAGAATGTTAACATTCTTTTTTTCCACTGTTCACCTATTTGTAGGAGGGATGAAAGGGTACAAAGAGCACATTCCTCGAATTTTCAGACTTTTGGCTGTCTCCTGATGAAGAGAAGGGATTTTTCCTCTCTGTAGAAAAGGGACTGTTTTTCTATGGACTGAACAGAAGTCACAGAATTGTGTAAGCACATCTTTGCTGTTGTGTGGAGATGAACTGCTGCATTTCTTTGATTAAGTGTTGGTCTGTTTGTCCATGTAACAGAATGAAGGATCCATCTGGCAAATCGGTACTTCCCCACCTTGCACAGTGTGATTGAGAGCGTTTATGGAACCGGGACGTGTGTAACTCAGTGAGGAGTGGGGGGTGTCTAAGTATATAGTGAGATCAAAATGTACCGGGGACTAGTAAGTACATTTATTTCTCCAGGAGCAGAGGCGCCAAATAAGTAAACACATAGATTTGTACTTTGATCTTCAACAGGTCAGTGGATTGGTTTCAGAAGCAAAGTTTTGTGCAAACACGGTCTCTGTGAGTCTACACCCATGGCTGACTAGACTTTGCTGCTGCTGCACATACTCGCTTCTTCTCGGCAGCAACAAGAGATGTGAGGCAAAGAAAATAAAAGCTCTAAAGCCAAAAGAAATGCTCAGTGGAATTTATTAGTGCTATCAGGACATTGATAGTTTGAATGTTTTTATTACTTATGCAAAATTGCACATGTTCCTTTATGCTGACTTTAATTTATCATGAAAGCTGTCATGCTAATGGAAAATGTTATTTGTAAATAAGTGTTCATAATTTTGTTACTGATGGTGTTTTTATCTAGAATTTGAAAACCAGTTTTCTCAGTGTACATATCTACGTGCATATTAACTGCCAGTAGTCCAGGAGGGGGAAAACGTGAACGAGGCCATGTGGAAACTGGCTTTGGCTCAAATACCACAAAGTAGATATACTTGTTCCTGCCTTTACTGTACCAGTGCCTAGGCTCTTCAGTCCAGAAAAATTGCATTGTCGACAATATGACAGTCTTTATGTTGTAAGTGGTCAGATGAAACTGGTCATACCTTATACCAGGCAGGACCTAGCAAACTATGGCCCATGAGCCAAATCCAGCCCATCACCTCTTTTTGTACAGCCCGTGAGCTAAGAATGGTTTTTACATGTTTGAATGGTTCCGGGGGTGGGGGTGGGGGGGGGAGGATCAAAGAAAAATAACATCTTGTGATGTGAAAATTATAGGAAATGCAGATTTCAGCATCCATACATAAAGTGTCACTGGAACACAGCCACACTCACTTGCTTACGCATTTCCTGTGGCTGCTTCACACTACAAAAGGCCGAGTTGTGTTATTCTGACAGCACTGTATGGCCCAAAAGGCCTAGCGTATTTACTACCTGGCCCTTTACAGAAAAAAAAATTTTGTCAGCTCTGACTTAACACTAAAGAGCTGAAAGCCACTTTCCGCACAAGATTAAACCCACAGCCGTGGCAGCCCCGAGACCACCACTAGAGGGCCCCCGGGGGGCCACAGTAGTGCCTGAGGACGGGGATGGTTTCTGAAGACCAATGATTCGGACCCAACTGCATTACCCCATTCTTCCTTAACAGGAGAGTGGCTTTGGAAGCAAAACTGAACTAATTCATTGAAACACCAAGAATTAAGTAAACGGGATTTTTTTTTAATTAAAAAAAAATTTTTTTTAATGTTTATTCTTGAGAGAGACAGAGAGAGAGAGAATGAACGGGGAAGGGGCAGGGAAAGGGAGACACAGTACCCAAAGCAGGCCCCAGGCGCTGAGCTGTCAGCACAGAGCCCCACGCGGGGCTCTAACTCACGAAACTGGAGATCATGACCTGAGCCTAAGTCAGGTGTTTAACCACCTAAGTCACCCAGGCACCCCAAGTAAATGGAATTTTAAGTTTATCTGGACTCAAGGCTCTTAGCTGGGAATTAGGGATTTTAATCTGGCGTCAAGACTATAGTTGGGAATTATATTCCACTCATTTTTATGGCACAGTCTTACATGAAGCAGGTTTTCAAATAATTGCAGAATTGCCAAATTTTATCACAAGCTCCCCTCGTGATGAGACTATGGCACTTTTCCTTTGTTTACATAATTCAGTTGTAGAATTCAGTTTTCCTGTCATTTTTAAATGCACTAGTTAATAAATGTCACATTTCCCTCTCTATAATTTAGGCAGATTACCAGTAAATATTTCAAAATTGAAAATCAGTAAAATCGCTTGTGTTGATAAAGTTATTAGGACTAAATTTTTTTTTAATGTTTCTTTTTGCGAGAAAGGGAAGGGAGGGGCAGGGAGGAAGGGGGACAGAGGATCCCAAGAGGGCTCCACACTGACGCCCCATCAGTTTACTTTTTTTAATTCTCTTCCTGACTTATTTCACCTAATTACCGGCCTACTTTGTACCCATGTTATATTTCCAAGAAAGTAAGTTAACCACGTAAAGGGGTGAACTTCAGCCATTCAAAATACCGTGTCTGGCTTTTTTTTATGAACATTAAGCCTTTCTCCCAAGCTCATGCATTTGCCTACCTACAAAGTTAAATCAACAGGAAGTTAAGAAAAAAAGATTTTTTTGTGATGTTTCTTTTTTTAAATTTTTGTCTTACTGTTTATTTATTATTGAGAGACAGAGAGAGACAGAGCATGAGCACTGGAGAGACAGAGAGAGGGGGAGACACAGAATCAGAGGCAAGCTCCAGGCTCTGTGCAAGCTGTCAGCACAGAGCCCGATGTGGGGCTCGAACCCGCAAACCGCGAGACCATGACCTGAGCTGAAGTCGGTCGCTTAACCCACTGAGCCACCCAGGTGCCCCGTTTTTGTGATGTTTCTAAAGACGATGTATTGTTTGGTGTTTGGTAGCTCTTTTAAAGCTGATGATGCATCTGCAGTCCGCTCTCACCGGCAGCACTAGCTAGAACCTGTTTACTGTGGCACACCTTCCAAGCCTGCCAGAAAGATGATGAGTGTCGTGGGATGCAGATTTTCTTGCTTACTAGCATTGGTACCAGCCTCTTGGAAAGTGAATTTATACATGCATGGACATTAGTCGCAATAAACTTTTGTTACGGTATTCGTACTTCTGGATATTTTCTGCACTTAGTGTTTTCAAGCGTCAGCCCATCCAGCTATACAAAGAGTCTTACACATATGAAACGGATGTTACTAAAAGTATTCAAGAATATACGTAAAAATAACGCATTTTATTAGTTCCAAGGCTTCTTCGTAAAGTGTCATCTTACAACTGTGTGAAACGATAAGTTGACCCAAGATTACTTTGAGGTCGTTTTTTTACCTTTGGGTGGTTTCCTTATCTTATTGGGGTTTGGAATCAGTTTCTTTATTTTAAGGGGTTGTAACACCACAGTCTGCTGACTTCCAACAAGCTTTCTTTTCTGTTTAGAGAGGTCTTCAAAGGACGTGTCCAAAATCTCTCTGTCTCGGCTTTCTGAGGACGCAGTGTCTAAACTTGCCCCGGAGTCCTCGGGTCTGCCTTGAAGCCAGGGCACGTGTAAGCTGGGTACTCGGGGGATTATAGCTCTGACTTCAGCGTCAAAGGCTGTGGTGGTCTTTTTGAACCCCAAGGCCAGGACGCACTTCAGGCCGATGACCGGTGCGAGCCTCTCGCTGAGCCGGGGAACCTGGCAAGCGGGAACCGCCCGGCTCAGACTTAACTGAATCAGGTGCGAGGTGAGGATAGCGGGCTTGGCTGACCTGCACACCAGGACCAGCAGCAGCCCGTTCCTTTCCAGAGCGCGGGTGACTTCATTGATGCCAATGGCGAGCTGCTTCCTGACGTCCACGGGGGTCCACCCTGACCCCTGCTCGCTACCTTCTGGCGGTTTCTCCTTCGGGCCCTCGCTCTTCTCAACCTCTGTGCCACACCTGTCTGGGCTTGGTTTTTTTAAAAACTGCTTTCTCTTTTTCTTCTTATCCTCAATCTTCCGAAGCCCAAGAGATTTAAATCTGTCTTCAAGCGTCTGCAGTATGAAGTGCATGTGTTCTCTCTCGAGCGCGCTCCAGCAGATGGCGTAAGGGTTGTTCAGCGAGGTCTTTACGGTTAAGGGTCTCGTCTTCCGAACGGAGCCCCTCCCCGGTGCCTGAGGAGCCGCGGCCATTCCGAAAAATCTCTCGTGGAGAAGCAAACGACAAAGTAAAACTCGTGTTACTGGCAGTGCATGTCATAAGAGTATCCTGTCTGTACTTTGGTTCTCGATGGGCCACAGCAAGCCTCGTTCCACAGAACTGATTACGTGACCATACACGAGACCTCTTTTAAGACTAAGGCATTTCTTTTCCCCATTTTTTCATGACTTTGTCTTTATTCGTATACAGGCAATATATACATGTTTTTACATTACTGCAATCACCGTGACGTTCTATTTATTTATTTCCTTTATTAAAAATGTTCCATGTTTCTACCTGTTCATGGTCATTCTTTTAAGGACTGCGTGGTATTAATCTTACAATTCTGCCAACATTTTCTAAGATGCTCTCCAGTCAGGCTTCATTCAGCAAACACTCCCTGAGCACCTCCGGCGTGCAGGCAGCGTTCCAGTCACTGGGCTCGGCAGGGAACCAAAACCAAGTCCACCTGCACAGAGCTCACTGTGAGCGCCTGGAAGCCTCTGCCATTCATGATTACCGACCAGGTGTGAGTTAATCCACGCACACGGCTAAATACTCAAATGATATTTTCGTTCTATGCCCTTTGTAAGCCTCCCTCCCTCCCCAGACCCTAAGCTTCTGTGTGACCCTCCTCGAACATCTAGAGACAGAGACACGGGCGTACATTCCCCCTGCCCGGTTATTCCAAGAGACTGCTCCTCCAACTGGCAATCTGCTGAAAATCAGGGGAATTTTGTCCTGAAACTTGAAAAAGAAAAATAGGAAGGCTCCTTCTTGGGAAGCTGTTGTAAACCACTGATGTGGGAAGCACATCCTGGCTCTCCTTCCCAGAGCAAGCGCATTTCTCTTCCCTCACTGTTATGCCTCGCTTCTTCCTGGGGCTCAGCCCACAGTGACCTACGTGGCAAAGCTGAAGGGGGCTAAACAAGCCAGCCCCCGACGAGTCTGGCATCTGGAACTGTCCCGGTTTTCAGGTAACCAGATGTTCTCCTTCCAGACAGTCCCTCATTCCAAACCACGTATCCCACCGAGGCCTGCCTTCCCCGACATGCCCCCTGCACAATGAAGTCCGCTCCAGTTAAACTTCCACTCACCCAGGCTGGCTACTACTGATGGTGACAGGCGTCTCTGTGGAGCGTGTCAGAAGCGAGAAGGCACTTTCTCCATGCATCACTTGATTCTCACACAACTCCCGTATGATTGCCCAACGTGTGGGTAAGAAAACAGCCTTGACTTTAAGCGCCTTGCCCAAAGTCACAGCCGGTTTTCCGGACCCAAATTTGATGCCCTTTCAATCCTGGCTGCACCTCAAAAATAACCTGTTGCCTTTCAAAACCTACGGATGGGTTGGTCCTTAGACCGCACGTACTGAACTGGGAGCCCTGGGAATAGGGCCAGGGCGTCTATACTTGTAAAAAGCTGCCCAGGTGAATCTGATACTGAACAGGGTTACGAACTGCTGGGGTAGGGCTGTGGAAAACTGGACGGCCTTGGGAAATGGCCTCCTGACCTCCACTGGTCACTCCTCCTCCTAAGTCACCTTCTAACAGAAATCCAAAATTCAGCTCCTTCGGGCAAGGTCAGACCCTGTTCGTGCCCGTTCTGCCGGAGCCTCTGTATCTGCCGCAGAAGCCCACTGCACAGCACTCCTCGTCCTGCATTTTCCCCGTGTTCCCCTCAAGCTCCGGGAATCAGGAAGTGGGGACTGGGGGAGGCTGGCATCAGCTTGAAGGTGGTCATGAAGACGAGCAAGACAAATCTAACAGGGCTCTTGCCAAACCGCGAGTCCGTCAGCGTGCCTCGGTATTCGAACAGCACAGAATACTTAAACCCTTCAGTAAATACTTACAGTTATGTGCTCCGGAGGGGAGGCCAAGACAGGCGTGGGAACTCCCACCTTCAGAATCTAGCCGGGGAGATGAGAACCAAGCAGTTCAATAAGCACAGTCTTAGGTCACATGATCCAGAAAACAAAGTACTGACTGATGAGAAGTAACAGTTTTGGAGGAGAAAAACAGGCCTTGCTGAGGTGCCTTTTGTGCTATGTCTTGGGGGCATCCACGACCTACAAGATCAAGTGCAAACCCTCTAAGGTGACATACAAGGCCCTCCCCACTCTGGCCCCCCGTCTCCCCACCAGCCTTTCACCTTCTATGCCCCACCAGGCAGGATCACACCCTGCCACAGAACCACATATTGTTTAACGAGGCCTCCAGTTTCCCAGCTCTACATGTTCAGGCACACTATTCCCTCTGCCTGCCTCAATACTCTCCCACCTTCAGCCCCACCACCACCGTTCTTTCTTCCGGTATTTCTGGATTACCCACAATGCACGGAGCCATAAAGTACCAAGTAAAAACCATTCCTGGCCTCACTAGGCTTAGAGTCCATGAAAAAGACGTATCAGCAGGTAATAAAACAAGACGTGCACACTGAGGTCTGGAAACTGCAGGATAGTAAGCACGCGGCAGAAGCCTGACTTAATTGAGGGGGTCAGCAAGGAAGTCCTGGAGAAAGTGACCTTTTTAACCCTACATCTGAAGAGTGCCTGCCAAAGGGAGTATGAAGCCGAAAGGGTATCGCAGGGAACACATTCACGGAAGTGAAGTAAGTTCAAGGTCTCTGGGGCAGAGATGCTCGAAACGGTGAGGTTATTAGCAAAGGCAGACAAAGACCACAGGGTGAAAGTCCTTGCAAGCCTTGTAATGAGAAGCAACCGTAACGTTTAAAGCAGAAGAGTGGAGTGATTAGAAAGGCAATGCAGAAAGATCTTCGTGGATTCCCGGCCTGGTGGCGTCCTCTGCCAGGAGTGGAAGGCGCAAAGAGGTTCCCAGAGAGTCGCCGCGGAGGGAAAGGCACAGAAATACATCCTGGCTCAAACAGTTAAGAGATAGAATCTACTCGGTTTAGTGTCATCAACTGGGAGTGGAGCAGAGGAAGGCCTCAGAAATGCCTACCGGACCCGGTAGCAGAGGGGAGGACAGCCTCAGTTCCCGGGGGCTGCATTCCTGTCCGAGAGTCACCCCTTCCCCGTATTTAGTACCCTCGTTCCTCACTACTTACCATACCGAACTGTAGTTACCTTGTGGTCCGTCCCCGCTTCTAGGCAGCGGAGCACTGAAGGACCAGGGTGGACTATGTCTTACGATTTCTCGTACCTACAGACACTTAACTCCAGGAGGACAGAGGGGAGTAAACCGAGGGCCGGAGGCAGGAAAGTACGCGGGTCCGGACGAGGGGGGGTGCGGCCCAGGAGACGGGGTTCCCGGGGAAGACCTGGGGAGTTCGCAAGCCCACCGTCCCGAGGCCTCCGCCCTCCGCGGCGTCCCGGGCTCGATCCCACCCGGCGCGCCCCTCCCGTCCTCAGCGACCGCCTGGTCCGACTTCCACTAACGACCGCGACCCCACCGCGCCCACGTGCGCCGCGACACGCGTGCGCAGAGCCCTCGCCCTACCCGGCTCCGCCTTCCGAACGCTCAGAGAGCTTCCCATCTCGTCATCCCGCCTTGACACTCACCGGGGAGAGAGTCTGCCCACAGCGTCGCGTGGCAGAAACTTGCAAAAAGCCTGAGTTTGGCTGGGAGCGAGGTTGGGAGGCTCAGGACCGCGTCCTATCGCGTCAGTGCGCAGGCGCAATGTCTGTCTCGCGAGACATCACGGTTGCCGTGGTAACCCGCCGCTCACCGTCTCCGAGGCTAGGTCTGGGGGCTCTTCAACTGTAGTTGCGAGAGGGCTGGTTTTTCACTCGTCGCCCACGCCCTTCTAATCCAGTTTCTACCTTTCAGCGCCTGGCGGTGTTGGCTCTGTCTCTTTTCCCGCTTTTCTGTATTTGGCTTGCCTAAGGGGACGCAAAACCCTGGTCCTTGTCCCAGTGCCCCCATCTCCGTCGCATCCCCAGTACCAGGAAAATCAAGATAAACGGTGGATCAGGGGTGGTTTGCGATTAAAAAAAAAAAGTGCTTACAGGCAACAATGTAGGCAATCATGAGCCCCCTGAAAGGAGAGAGTAAAGAAGACTTTGCGTTCTGCGACAGCGGCTCAGAAAAGTCCTCCAAATGTCCGCCGTAGCAACTCCGAACAGTGGAAACTAACGGTTATGAATGAAGTCGCTAGGAAGGCACGGAAAACCGCAAAACAGCTGAAGGACGTTTGCAAGGTCAGGCCTCTGAACCTGTTGATTTAGCTGTGGCAAGAACTTAGAAGAAAGTAGGTTGCTTCTGACTTAAAGAGCCTGCTCCCTCCCCACCCCATTCCTTTCTCTTTTCCAGCCCAATTTAGCGCCCCTCCCCCACTTTACTTTTCCTCTCTCCATTTTTCTCAAAAAATTTCCGTCCTCAATCTCTTCACTGCTCGTTTTGTTTTCCATTTTTTGGATCTATTTCCTGTATTTTCAGTTTTTGTCACCTACATAGCGCCCAACTGGCGATAAAGTAAACAAAACAAAAAACTGTGTTCCCTTGGGTCAAAAATTATTGCAGGTTACACAGGGTTAAAGTACAGTTTGATTTTTTTTTTTAAATCACAATTGAAAAGATTAAAAAGAATGAAGTTACAATGAGTTTGAGTGTAACAACAGGCTTTTGTTTCATAAGATGAATCTTATTGGTTCGTGATGAACTACCAACATTCAGTTTTAAAGTAGTCTTAGATCTCTGGCTTTTAAGCTGTAAGAGAAATGCAGACGCACATACCTAATTGCAATGCTAGAGTGATGGGAAGGAAATGTGCATAAATTTTTTGTCCCAAGGTTCCAGACTGTGTAGTTAGATTTGTAGCATCTTCTCAGTTTGCATTCCCTCTGTGAGTATTACCTACCATTTACACCCCATGGCTCTGGAGCCAGTCTGCCTGGATTGAAATCCTAACTCCATCCCTGGCCAAGTATCTGACTCCTAAAGCAAGCGAATTAACCCTCTCCATGAAGTGATAAAAATAGTACCTGTTGTGCTTATTAGAAGAGATCATCTCTGTAAGATGATTAGCACAGTGGCACAGAAAAAGTGCTGGATAAGTGTAACTGTGATAAATCTAGGGACAATCTGAATTAAGAGTTAATAAAAATTAACAGTAGCCTCTATGATTTTAGTGCATGTGTTTTATTTTGAGACTGCCAATATAATTGCCACAAGAATTTTGCTAAAATGAATAACCACACTTCAAAGAAGTTGGATCACACAAACATTGCAAGAAAAAAACCAAACACTTCTCCCGTGACCCAATTACTTCAAAACACATTTCCTTTCAATGTTCCTTTCTGATTTGTTTCACATCTGTGCATGTATTTAAATTGTGAAATAATACAGATTAAATTTTGTATTCTGATTTTCTTTCCATATAACTTTTTTAAATGTTTCTCACATAGTCTTCAAATTATCACTTTAACTCATGTGGTGTATATGTATATATATGTACATATGTATATAGAACCTTTTTTAAAATGTTTATTTTTGAGAGAAAGAGAGAGAGAGAGAGAGAGAGATACAGAGTGTGAGTGGAGGAGAGGCAGACAGGGAGGGAGACACAGAATCCAAAGCAGGCTCCAGGCTCTGAGCTGTCAGCATAGAGCCGGTCAAGGAGCTTGAACCCATAAACTGTGAGATCATGACCTGAGCTGAAGTCAGGTGCTTAAGGGACTGAGGCATCCAGGCGCCCCTGTATATATAACCTTGTAATGACAGCTATTACAGTTATTTTGCCCTGTAAAGCCTCAGTTTGGTCTTTGAATAATGAAGTTTACTTTTTACATTAATTTCAGAATTGGACTATTGGTAGATTTATATGCTTGTCATGATATAAGAGTGGTTTAAGGGCCTTGATGATAAGTCATGTCATTAGCTATCTGTAGATACAACCTAAACGTGAGACATTTCAAGCCGTTAAGCGATCTCTAAGCAACAGCATGGTGACGTGCCACACATCCATAGATAAGGCCAGTAAGGAGGAAAAGAATCTAATTGGATATAGGCCATTTATTATACTTCTGAGACCGCAAAAGCAAGATCAGCATGATTATCAGTTCCCTGCCTCCCTAGGCCCACGGGACATCCCTAGTCCCAGAGATCACTAACCATAGGTGTCATGAGTGATGGGGTCACTGCATTGACAAGCCAGCTTTAAACTTCAGCTGAGCAGTTTCATAGACTTACACAGAAACCTGCAGCTATATATACCCTAAGGTGGCGAGCAGAGAGGGCAGGGGGCAAGGTGAAAAGCATTAGTCTCCACTAAAACTAGGGAAATGGAAGAGAAACACCTTTTTTAAAAATTTTTTTAATGTTTATTTTTGAGAGAGAGGGTGGGGGAGGGGCAGAGAGAGAGGGAGACAGAGTCCGAAGCAGGCTCCAGGCTCTGAGCTGTCAGCACAGACCCTGATGCAGGGCTCAAACTCACGATCCATGAGATCATGACCTGAACTGAAGTCATACATTTAACCAGCGGAGCCACCCAGGCGCCCCAAAGAGAAACACCTTTGTGGGAATCTTCCACAAGATAGGGACCCTCGCTGCAGAAGGGTTCTCAGGCATTCTGCCTCTGCAGTCAAGCCTTGCCTACATGGCTAGATGGAGACATGCAAGGTTGTCAGGGGGCCTTGGAGCAGAGCTGTCCTATTCAAAAAGAGATATTTGAAAGATCTTAAATGGTCAAAGAGCTGTCTGGGATGTTCTTTTTTTTTTTTTTTTTTTTTTTTAATAGATTCTATTTATTAGAGTTTTGTTTTATTTTTTGAGGTTTTCTTTTTTTTTTTTTTTAAAGTAACCTCTGCACCCAATGTGGAGCTCAAACTCACAACCCCAAGATCTAGAGTCACACGCTCCACTGACTGAGCCAGCCAGGTACCCTTGTTTTGTTTTCTTTTTAAGGGCAGAGGCCTAATGTGATAGGAATCTAGGCTTTAGATTTTCCATAGGTCCTAAAGAGCCAGCACCAGTAATTTTGGAAATAAAGTGTCTGTATGATACAAAATAAGCTACAGGTAACTATTCACAATGTACCATAGATATACATAAACATAAACCTGTAATTTTAGACTTTTTTAAAGTAGACATTTATACTGGGGTGCCTGGGTGGCTCAGTGGTTAAGCGTCTGACTTCAGCTCAGGTCATGATCTCATGGTTCGTGAGTTCGAGCCCCACGTTGGGCTCTGTGCTGACAGCTGGGAGCCCGGAGCCTGCTTCAGATTCTGTGTCTCCCTCTCTCTCTGTGTCTCAGCTGGGCTGGGTGCTAAAAGGCCTCACAGAGAGGTGCCGGTTCAACCAAGACCTGGAGGAAGTGGAGGACTGAGCCGGAGAAGAGTGGGGGAAGGTTAAGGCCCTGAGGCAGGAGTGTGCTTGACCTGTTAGAACGGGGAAAGAGACCCAAGCAGCAGGGGGAGACCTGGGAAGGAAGGTGAGAATGACAGGAGAGGAGAGAAGTGGCTCTAGGCTTGTAGCCCACACTAAAGATAATTCTTACCCTGAAGGCTTCCTGGAGGAGGAGGTGCGAGTCTTGAAAGAGGGCCTGGCCAGTTAAGAAGATGGGGAAGAGCATTCCAGACAGTGGGGTGGTAGCTAGCTATGGGCCTGGATAGCTGGGGGTGGGATGTGCATGTGAGGAAGGAGAGCAGTGAAAGATGAGGTCGAACAGGTCAGTAGGACCTGAATAATCCTGGACCACCACATACACTATGCAGAGGCTACTCTAAAAGGAGAGTTAGCGGGCGCCTGAGTGGCTCAGTTGGGTGAGCATCCGACTTTGGCTCAGGTCATAATCTTGCGCCTCTGTCCCCCTCTCTCTCTGCCCCTCCCCTGCTTACGTGCTCTCTCTCAAAAAATAAAAAACATTTTAAAATATGATAAAAATAAATAAAAGAGTTACCGTTTTGCTTCAGACAATAGATCTCAGCCCTGCTGTGTCACTCCTGGTGCTTGCACCCCACAGCCTTTTTAACATAATCTCTGGTGGCAGGAATCAGGCATTAGGTTTGTGTCTGTGGTTTGTCTTCCAGATTAAATGCTCAGCCACAATTAAGAAGTGCTCATCTTGATAAAAACTACGCAAAGTGACCTAAAGAGTCATTGCAATCCCTATCAAAATCCCAATGGGCGTTTTTGTTGCATTTAAAAAAATCCTAGGGGCGCCTGAGTGGCTCAGTCTGTTAAGCATCTGACTTCAGCTCAGGTCACTATCTCATGGTTCATCAGTTTGAGTCCCGCGTTGGGCTCTGTGCTTACAGCTCAGAGCCTGGAGCCTGCTTTGGATTCTGTGTCTCCCTCTCTCTCTGCCTCTCCCCTGCTCATGCTCTCTCTCTCTCGAAAATAAATAAACATTAAAAAAAATTTTTTTTAAATCCTAAAATTCATATCAGATCTCACAGAACCCCTGAACAGCCAAAGCAGTCTTGGGAAATGAAGAACAAAATTGGAGGGCTCACACTTTCAGATATTAACAACTAACTACAAATCTACAGTAATGAAAACAGTGTGGTGTTGGTATAAAGACAGACTTCTACATCAATGGAACAGAGAGCCCAGAAATAAACTCTCACATAAATGGTCAATTAACTTTTGACAAGGAGGCCGAGACCCTTTAATGGGGAAAGAGCTGTTTTTTCAACAAACGGTGCTGGGAAAACTGGATATCCACATGCATATGAATGAAGTTGGACCCTTACTTATACCTCATGAAAAATTAAACTCAAAGTGGATCAAAGATCCAAACTTATGAGCCAAAACCATAAAACATAGGGGAAAATCTTTGTGACATTGCATTTGGCAGTGATATTTTGTATCTGACAACAAAAGCACAGGCAACAAAAGAAAAAAATAGATCAATTGGTTCTTCATCAGAATTAACGTTGTGCATTGAAAGACACCATCAAGAGAGTGAAAAGCCACAGGGGAAGATATTTTTACAAATTATATCTGATAAGGGACTAATATTCAGAATATATAAAGAACAACAACTCAATCACAAAAAACAAAGCAAAAACAAACAAACAAAAAACCATGGGGCCCCCGGCTTGCTCAGTTGGTAGAGCATGCAACTCTTGATCTTGGGGTTGTGAGTTAGTCTCCCAAAAAGCCAACTCAAAAATGGGCAAAGGACTTGAAAAAGACATTTCTCCAAGGAAGATATACTAATGTCCGATAAGCACATAAAAAGATGCTCAACATCCTTAATCATTAGGGTAATGCAAATCAAAACCATGATGAGATACCACTTCACATCCATGAGGGTGGCTATTATTAAAGCAACAGAGGGGCACTTGGTTGGCTCTGTCAGTTAGGGATCCAACTTTGGCTCAAGTCATGATCTCATGGTTCATGGGTTCAAGTCCCATTTTGGGCTCTGTGCAGACAGCTCAGAGCTTGGACCCTCCTTTGGATTCTGTGTCTCCGTCTCTCTCTGCCCCTGCCTGGCTTGCACTCTGTCTTTCTCTCAAGAAATAAAATAAAATAAACATTAAAAAAAAAAAAGCAGAAAATAACCAGTGTTGGTGAGGGATACTGTGAAATCAGAACACTACTACATCACCAGTTGGAATGTAAAATGATGCAGCTGCTGTGGAATACAGTTTGTCAATTCCTCTAAAAGTTAAAACGTAGAATGATGATATAACCCAGCAATTCCACTCCTACGATATACCCAAAAGAATTGAAAGCAGGGACTGAACAGATACTAGTATGACAATGGCCATAGTTGCTTTATCCACAAGAGCCAAAAGGTAGAAGAAACAATTTAGATGTCCATCAACAAATGAGTGAATGTCATATTTACATACAATGGAACATTATTCAGCCATAAAAAGGAATAAAATACTGACACCTGTACAACATGGACGAACTTGAAAAACATTATGCTAAGTGAAATAAGCCAGTTGCAAAAGGACAAACATTGTGCAATTATGCTGTATAAAGTCCCCAGACTAGGCAAATTCATAGATTAAAAGGTAGAAGAGAGGTTACCAAGGCTGGGGGGAAGGGGAGGAGAAGGTGTTTAATGGGCACAGAGTTTCTATTTAGGAGGATGAAAAAATATTGGAAATACTAGCGATGGTTACACAGCATTATGAATGTACTTAATACCACTCTACATACTATTTTTTCACTCATTTTCTTTACTATTCCTTTTTTTATCTCATTTTCATTTTTTTCTTTACTTTTTCTCATTTCTTCCTTTTAATTTTTTTCTCATCTTTTCCTTTTATTTAGTTTGCTAGTGTTCAGTTTTGTTTATTTGTATGCTCATCTAGCATTGTGTTTTGATTCCATTACAAAGATCAGCTGATCAGGTGGACTCTGGAATTTTCTTTTGAGGTGACGTGGGCCAAGCTTCTCACCAACTTCTCCCAATTTTAAGTTGGCCTTGGGATACCTTGACTCCAAAGTCAACAGTAAGTCCAACATGCCCCTGGGCCTCTCTGCTGTCTCTGCTGATGAGGATCCATATGGCCAGCCACCAGCCCTCAAGACCATCATCAAGGGTTAACTTGGCCAAGCTGAAGTTGGCTCGATGCATCCTGCCTTAGGAAAGAGGTGGTCATTAAAATCATTGACAAGACTTAGCAGAACTCCTCCAAACGCAAGAGACTATCCTGTGAATAAGAATCAGGAAGGCTGTGAGCCATCCCAAAACAATTATTTGAAGTGATCCAGACTCTGCCTTGTCCTGGAATACTCTAGTGAAAGAGAGGAACTTGAGTTCCTACTGGCTCACGGCAGTCTGCAAGAAAAGAAGGCCACAGGCAAATTCCATCAGATAATGTCTGTGGGGTATGGTCACCAGGAGTGTGTTGTCCGTAGATTTAAAGGCATGTTCTTGGATGCTGACATGGTAAGTTTGAAGACTTTGGCTTCAGTCACAATTCACCTTTGGCAAAAAGTTGGGTGCCTCCTTTGGCAACCCCCTCTCCATGCTGTCCCAGAACTCCTCCAGGGTCAGATAAGATGGAACCGTGGTGGGTGTGTGGAATCTGAGGGTGTTCTGTAGACACTGGTCAGCGGACCCCTGCCTCCAAGGAGTACTCAGTGGAATATACCATATCCCCTTTTACATATGCGGGAAATGTGAAAAACTGCTCAAGAAATCTCTCATTGTCAGTCTCAGCAAGAGAGCACTTTAGAGCCCAAGATCTATGGATGAATACAGGTCATGGAGACGAATAAAAAACCCTTATGTGGAGCCACTCCCTGACTACAAGGAAGCCTGGTTGAGTTGATCGTGCCCGGAGTCACACAGGGAAGAGATCAAGACTCGCTGATGGGCCGTAAGCACAAGGAAGCAATGACCTCCTGTTTGCTCCTGAGTTACTAGGGAGCCGAGCTGGAGGGCCATGTCGTGGCCCAGAAACCCCAGGCTTCGGCTGAGCTAACCAACAGCAGCATGCTTTTCTCGTCTCACCAGGTACAGCGTGGAGTCTGCAACACGGAGCGAGGTAGCCGTGAGCTGGCTGTTCTCACCTCTGATTCCTGCTCTAAGAGCGCTCAGCAGAGTAACACAGAACATGGGTCACCTGACAATGGTCAGGTGTCAGGGTAGAAGTTCCACCAGTCCCCCACCATGCCTGGAGAGGAAGAGACCACCCTCACCTTCAGAAGCAGTGGCCCCTCCACCAGCACAAATCAACTTCTGAATTCCCTGCTTTGGAAGGAGGCTGGCCTCGGCCAGGCCTCCATGCAGAAGGGCAGAGACAGCCTCACCCTGCCAGAGTCTGGGGCCTCCACAGCCTGTGCTCCCCTCCACACTCCACCTCTGCACCCCAGTCTCCCAACAAGGCCGCACCCGCAGGGACCCAAGTGCCACGGCCCAGTCAGGCCTCAGGGCTGTGCCCCCCAGACCTCTCAGGTGCCCCAGCCCAGCACAGACTCCCAATTGTGTCCCTTTGGCCACTTCTTCTGTCCACACATCAGAAGCAGTGGCAAAGCCACAGAGGGAACCAATTTCCTCCGGGGTGTGGCCGAAGGAAACCCGATCTACCTTGGCAACTTCCCACAGATGAGCCATTCCCGAGGCAGGGGGCGGCAGGGGACCACTGAGAACTTCTTCAGCCGGTTCAGGTTCAAATTAATACTGAGACATCTGTGTTTCAGGTTTGCCAGAAGGAACCTGAAAGCAAACACTGATAGCAAACACTGAGACACTCAGACCTCACAGACTGAGAGCAGGAACAGTGATAAAGGAGAACTGTGGGGAGGCCAAGCAGTGCTCATTACACTTGACATGGGGTAGAAAGAACGTGAACTTCATGCAGCCCAGTGAGAAGGTGCAGGAGACCGGCCAGGGGCTGCACACAAAGAGTGGCCAGTAGGAGCCGAGGAAGAAGTTTGCCCCGCTGTGTTTGCAGCGTACTCCAGCCAAGGGGATTTTGCACAGTGGATAGAAGGGTCCACGCGGTCACAGCCATCTCTCAGTGGAGTTCCACTTAAGTGGACAGCAGCACCTCTGCGGCATTCAAAAGCATCGCTTCCAAAACCACGGCAGCTTAACCTTTAAAAGGCTGCCAGGAGCCTCCAGGGAGACAAGGGGCGGGGCGGCCACCGGCACCCCTACCTGGGCAAGACTGCGGAGGCCCTGTGGCCTTCTTTGTGCCGGAGCCGCCAAAGCTCTGCAGCGCTTGGCCCGCGGTTCTCGTGTGCTCATGGGGGAGGCCAGTTGGTGTTTCCACAGGGCAGTTTGGCAAGGCGTCAGAACCCTTAATGGGTTCTTCTGGGAAAAATCTCCCGGGTGACTTTCACGAGGGCCTCAATAGCATTAGCGCGAAGTCTGCTGCCAAAAATAGTTTGGAGTTTATCATAAGAAAACTCGGCTGCCCCTGATATATGCACGCTTAACGCCGCTTGTGTTTTCGGATGCTCATTCTGGCTGCGAGCTGGGGGATGGGTGGGGTAAGCATTAGACTCCCTTGTGCTTGGACAGTGGCTTTAACCTCAGGGACTGGAAGTGAAGGAGGCAGCAAGCAGAAAATCAGCCTGAGTGTCATTGGCTGCTGTGCGACCTTCTCTCATTTGTAATTTTCTTCATTCTACACAATTTATTCCAGAACGCAGAGACAGGAGGATGCTTTCCCAGCTCGTTTTTATGTGCCGGCATAATGCTGATACAGGAAAAAACAAAACAAAATAAAACAAGACAGTATGAGGAAGGGAAGTTACAAAATAAAGATGGATGAAAAATCCCTCAAAATATAACTCACAGTCCAGTCATGTATTTAAAAAAAGAGAAACAGGGGCGCCTGGGTGGCGCAGTCGGTTAAGCGTCCGACTTCAGCCAGGTCACGATCTCGCGGTCCGTGAGTTCGAGCCCCGCGTCAGGCTCTGGGCTGATGGCTCAGAGCCTGGAGCCTGTTTCCGCTTCTGTGCCTCCCTCTCTCTCTGCCCCTCCCCCGTTCATGCTCTGTCTCTCTCTGTCCCAAAAATAAATAAAAAACGTTGAAAAAAAAAAAAATAAAAAAAAAAAATAAAAATAAAAAAAGAGAAACATTTCATCAAGTTCAAAATTAATAAGGAATGCAAGGTTGGTTTAACAATCAAAAATCAATTCATGTAAGCTCTCTTGAAAAGATTAAAGGGGAAATATATGATCATCCCAATCCCAACAGAGACATTAAAAAAAGCTTTTGATGAAATTCTACATCCATTTATGAAAACAAGTTTTGCCAAACTACAAATAGGAAGAAACCTCCTTAACCTACTAAAACATGTATATCCGTCAAAATAAGCCAGCTGCAGCGAACATATCACATTTGATGGTGAAACACTGAACACATTACCTTTAAGGAACCATATACTATTCCTAGCCATTATTATACTCAGGTCCTGGCTAGTGCAGAAAGGCAAGGAAAAGAGAGATTTGAGGAATGCAAAGGACTAAGTAAAACTATCATCATTCATAGACTATTGTTTGATAAATAGAAAACCCCAAATCATTTACTGAAAAGTAATTAAAACTTAAGAGATCTATCAAGGCTGCTGGATAAAGAGTCAATAGACAACAATCAATTCCCTTTCTCTGTACCAGTTACAAAAGGATGAACAATGCAAATTGTTTAAAGGCTCCATCTATAACGTAATAAAAAAATTATAAAGATACTTAGAAATAAATCCCCTTAAGGGGCTCCTGGGTGTCTCAGTCAGTTAGGCATCAGACTCTTGATCTCAGCACAGGTATTGATCTCAGGATGGTGTGTTCAAGCCCCGAGTTGGGCTCTGTGCTGGGCATGAAGCCTACTTAAAAAAAAACTAAAAACATATAAGATGTGTGAGACCTTTAATGGAGAAAATTGGAAAACTCTCTGAAACCATTACAGAAAAATAATTGAAAAAGATATGAGTCATGAATAGTGAAACTGTCACAAAAATATCTGCTTCTCCTCCCCCACCCAACTGATGTAGCTTTTCAATGCAATTCTAAGAAAAATTCAAGAATTTTCTTTTGTGGAACATGACTCATGGATGTTAGAGTTTAGAGGGAGGAGCAAAGTGCCAGAACAACGCTTTGTGAAGATGAAAAAATAGGTAGGATTTAATGATTAAGACAGTTTGACATGAGTGGAGGGATAAACAAAGGGAGAGTCCAAAAAACGATTATATAATTGCACCTTGTGTTTTCTTTTTTTATTTTATTTTATTTAAAAAATTTTTTAATGTTTTTATTTATTTTTGAGAGAGAGAGAGAGACAGAGTGTGAGCGGGGGAGACACAGAATTGGAAGCAGGCTCCAGGCTCCGAGCTGTCAGCACAGAGCCCAATGCCGGATCCGAACTCACAAACCATGAGATCATGACCTGAGTCAAATTTGGATGCTTAACGGACTGAGCCACCCAGGTGCGCCACACCTGGTGTTTTCTTAAACACACTCTAATCAGCCTTTGTCCCCCACCACTGCACTGAAACTTCTCTCTCCAGGTTGTCAGTGATCTTGACAATGACCGAGATCCAATCGATAACTCTCAGTCCTCCTCCGCCCTGACATGCTTTCTCACTTGATGTGCTTTCTGGACACCGCATTCTCTTGGTTTTTCTCTTACTCAATGACCACTTCTTCTCTGTCTCCTACACTCATTCTTCCTCTCCTTTCCAAGCTCTTAATGTTGCGATTTTCCATGGCTTAGTCTTCAATCCTCTTTCTTCATCTATATACACTCAGTTTCTAGAGTCACCCAGTCTGAGAGTTCTAAATACTATTTCTCTGTTCATGAGTACCACATTAATGTACCCTGCCCAAACTAGACTTGATATCCAACTGCCTATTTGACATCTCACTTGGATGTCTGATATCTCAAAACTCACATGTCCAGAACTAAACTTCTGATCTTTGCTCCCCACCAAACCTACTCCACCAGTGGCCTCCCAGTGACTCAGGCCGACACTCTTGGAATTATTCCAACTCCTCTCTTTCCTTCACATCCCATGTAGAATCTTTGAGGGACTACTGTTGACTTTACCTTCAAAATATATCCAGAATCTGAGATACTTCTCACTACTACCACCTGAGTTTGAGACACCCTGTAAGTTCTTCCCTGGATTATAATTATGGTAAAGATTCTGCTTCCAACCTTGTTTCCCTGCAATCTATTTTCAACACAGCAACAAGAGTGATCCCTTTAAAAAGTAGTGGTATCTTGGCAGATCGCACTCAAAACTCTTCAATGGTTCTGTTTCACTCCCATTTAACCCCAAATGCCTAGGGGCGCCTGGGTGGCGCAGTCGGTTAAGCGTCCGACTTCAGCCAGGTCACGATCTCGCGGTCCGTGAGTTCGAGCCCCGCGTCAGGCTCTGGGCCGATGGCTCGGAGCCTGGAGCCTGTTTCCGATTCTGTGTCTCCCTCTCTCTCTGCCCCTCCCCCGTTCATGCTCTGTCTCTCTCTGTCCCAAAAATAAATAAAAAATGTTGAAAAAAAAAATTAAAAAAAAAAAAAAAAACAAATGCCTTTGTGCAAGGTCTTGTCCAGTTTCCATCTTCTGTTCCCTGGCCTCTTCTGCTCCTCTGCTCTGGCCACACTGGCTCCTTGGTGTTCTTCACACCTGCCAGGGAAGCTCTCTCTTGAGGGTCTCTGTATTGGATGCAGCTCTTAGGGGGTCTTCCTGATCAGCTCTTTCACCTCCTTCAAGCTTTTGCTCAAATGCCATCTTCTCAAAGAGACCTTCCCTGTGTCCCCTACTTACCATTGCAGGTTACCTCTTCCACCCCACATACCCACGACTGCCCATCTCAGCAATCAGAAAGAATGAAACCTTGCCATCTGCAACAAGGCAGATGCTGAGTGAAGTAAGGCAGTCAGAGGAAGAGAAGTATCATATGATTTCACTCATATGTGGAATTTGAGAAACAAAACAGATGAACATAGGGGAAGGGAAGGAAAAATAAGATAAACACAGGGAGGGAGGCAAAGCATAAGGGACTCTTAAATACAGAGAACAAACTGAGGGTTGCTGGAGGGGCTTGGGGTGGGGGGTTGGGCTACATGGGGGATGGGCATCAAGGAGGGCATTTGTTGGGATGAGCACTGGGTGTTATATGTAAGTGATAAATCACTAAATTCTACTCCTGACATCATTATTACATTCTATGTTAATTAACTTGGATTCAAATTAAAAAAAAAAGACTTGCCATCTCTTTTGCTCTTTTTAAAAATTGCACTTATCAGGGCATCTGGGTGGCTGAGTTGGTTGAACGTTCGACTCTTTATTTCAGCTCAGGTCATGATCTCCTGGTTCCTGAGATCGAGCCCCATGTCGGGCTCTGTGCTGAGAGCACTGAGCCTGCTTGGGATTTTGTCTCTCCCTCTTATGCTCTCGCTCTCTCACTCTCAAAAATAAATAAATAAACTTAAAAAAATTTTTTTAATTGCACTTATAATCTAAAATCTTTTAATAGACTATAGAATTCACTTATTATATATGGTATTGTCTGCAATGCCCTACCAGAATGTAATGCAAGGATGGGGATTCTTGTTTGTTCTGTTGACTAATGTCTTTCAAGAACCTAAAACAGTGCCTTGCTCATAGTGGGCACTCAGTAACTATTTGAATGAATGAATGAGGAAGATAGGATATAATGGAATCAAGGGAGTCACAAAGGTAAGGATAATGTTCTATTTATTTTAAAAAAATCTTTAATGTCCACTTATTTATTTTGAGAGAGAGAGGGCATGAGCGGGGAGGGGCAGAGAGAGAGAGGGAGAGATAGAGAATCCCACACAGGCTCTGCACTGCCAGCGCAGAGCCTGGAGTAGGGCTCTAACTCATGAGCTGTGAGATCATGCCTGAGCCGAAGTCAATTTAACCAACTGAGCCACCCAGGCACCCTGGTAATGTTCTATTTCTTAAACTGGTGGTAGTTTCATAAATGTGCCCTTTATTTTTAAAATTTTACATATATATGAGTGTATGAATGTATATTGATCTGTAATCAATATTTAACAATATAGTAAAAAAAAAAAAAAAAAAAGAACTTGATTGTCCAAATTGATTCACTTCCTAAGGGCTCCAGAAAGCTGGGTTTTCACTGTACCTAGTATATTATTATCACTGGACAGAGACATCAATATATCCATTGTCTTTTCTTTCTTTTTGTTCCTTGGAACAAGGCACCGTGGCTCTAGCCTCTGGTCAGAGGAGGGCAACTCAAGAGAACATGCTTTGAAAAGAGTTCTTAACATTAGATAATAAAACAGCACAGTGTACCTTCCCTTTCCCCTTTTCCTGATTTTTTAAAAATGTTTATTTTTGAGAGAGAGACAGAGACAGAGATAGAGCGCAAATGGGGGAGGGGCAGAGGGAGAAGGAGACACAGAATCCCAAGCAGGCTCAGCCTGGGAGCTGTCAGCACAGAGCCCCACGCAGGGCTCGAACCCACGAACCTCAAGATCATGACCCAGAGGAGTCAGAGGCCCTTCTTTTCCTGATTTCTTATAATGACTATAATGCCCAAATGTCTCAGCTACAGGTTCACACGGATACTGGCCCTCACCCTGTATTTCCCTACTGGAACACTTGAGGGCTTCCCCAGCTGAGAAAGCACTCACTGTCCTGAAGCTGCCTTTTGCCTTTGTACCCCACAGTGCATGTCCCATCACCTGGAAATTTAAAAACTAAAAACCAAAAAAAAGCCTGGCCAGTGCGTTTTGTTAACATTAGCTTTTTGTCTTTTACTTGGAAATTCATTGATTACACCATGAAAAAATTTTCAAGGAGAAAATTTAAAAACCAAGGGATTTACACGAAAAAGACAAGCAAATATTTTTTTAAATGTAGTTTTATGCAAAAACAAGCTAAAATGAAAAAAAAAACCAAGCTAAAATGTTTTAGGGCCTATCTTTCCCATCTCTTGAATGGTTATATGTTGTATTGTTAGACGTTTCAAGTCAGTAACTTTCTAAATCCTGAATTTGTCAGTTTTTCGGGGCACCTGGCTCCATGAAAGTTTTTTTTTTTTTAATACTGTTTATTATTATTTTTTAATGTTTATTTGAGACAGAAAGAGACAGAGCATGAACGGGGGAGGGTCAGAGAGAGGGAGACACAGAATCAGAAGCAGGCTCCAGGCTCTGAGCCATCAGCCCAGAGCCCCATGCGGGGCTTGAACTCACCGACCGCGAGATCGTGACCTGAGTTGAAGTCGGACGCTTAACCGACTGAGCCACCCAGGCGCCCAATACTGTTTATTTTTGAGAGAGATAGAGTGCTAGCAGGGAAGTGGCAGAGAGAGGGAGACACAGAATCCAAAGCAGGCTCCAGGCTCCAAGCTTCAGCACAGAGCCGGATCCGGGGCTTGAACTCACGAACAGTGAGATCATGACCTGATCTGAAGTTGGACACCCAACCAACTGAGTCATCCACGAAAGTTTCTTTTAAATGAAGAGTTGGAGGTAGTGGTGGGCGGGGGAGGTGGGGTACCTGGGGCTCCGTGGGTTAAGCCTCTGACTCTTAATTTCAGCTCAGGTCATTATCTCACGGTTTGTGGGACAGAGCGCCTCCCGCCCCGCTTGGAGCATGGAGTCAGGTTGGGATTCTTTCTCTCCCCCTCTGTCCCTTCCCCACTTGTGCTCTGTCTCAAAAATAAACATTTAAAAATATATAAAAACATAAATGAAGAGTGGAAAATTAACTCCTCATATCACCAGAAAATGCTGTTCCAGTTCTTTGAACAATTAATCCAATGTGAATCACAACATCATTCTGTGTATCTGTAGAGCTGCGGTGACACTGGATTTGTTCCCCTGGCGAAAGGGCTCAAATTGAATACGCACGTAGTTTTGTGCCTTTGCCCTGAGAACTAGTTAGGGTGGTTGCAGCACGTGTTCAGAACGTATTTTTGCTTTTTAAAGAGAAGACGCCTTTTTCATTGCCGATGAACTGCACCTAGAGATGGGAGAGGAGACGTGAGAGGTCTCAATATACTGCCTACAGTCCAAGTTTCTCGGTTTACGAGGGGGCGGAGGTATACATATATACACAAAAAGGAATCCCCGCTGATTTCCGTGCCCTGCAGAGACCTCTCTGGATTTCCTGAAAACGGTCTCTTGAGAAAGAATTGGGGAGCGAGCCAAGAGCGGAGAGGAACTCATTTAAATTCCCAGCTCTTTCCCTTTCCAGTTCCAAGCTGCACCCTCGCTCGCAACTAACTACCCTTGCGAGAGGCTGGAGAGCCGGCGGCTGCCTCCTACACGGCAGGTGCGGCTCACAGCTCAGCCCCGCCCCCAGAACCAATGGCCAATGGGAACCATCCAATGGGAGCTGGCGGGCGGAGGCGCGCCGCTATTTAAGGAGTCGCGGGGCGGGGTCTGGGTGAGTGTGCGTCGGGAGTGGGGCTGCGGTTGGGTTTTGTGACCATGTCTCTGCAGGTAAGTCTCTGCAGGTAAGCCGTGAAGGAGGGTTTGCCCCCCCCCCACCCCCCCGAGGGAATCGCTGCAGTGGCGCGTGTGGCAAGCGTGACGCTCCTGGCCGGCGGGCCGCTCGGACCTGGAACTTGGGACAGTAGCTGCCTGCAGTCCTCTTGCCCCCGTTTCCTCCCCTTCCCTCATCCCCGCTCCCGCCCGCCCCGAATTGTCCTTTGTGACCCCGAGGACACTCCCACCTGCTTCGCGAGCGTCCACTTAGGACAGTGGGGACCGCACCGGTGCCATCTATGGATGGCGAGCCGGGGCTCCCTATGGCAACGCTTGTGAACCCCGGGGATTGGTTAAACGCCAAGTAGGCTCACGTTCCCAGGAGGGCAGACACCGAGTTGCTCCAGGAGGACCAGGCGGCCCTGCCCCTCCAGTTCTTCCCATCTGAGAAATGGAGGCGAGGGCGGCTGGGGTCCCACCCGCACCGCCTCGCTCCTTGGTACAGCCAGGGGCCTCTCTCAGGCAAAAGTTGTTTTGGGCAGCAGAGAGCTGTAAAACTACAGTAAAAAATACTGTTTTGCTGATATGCGAAAAAAGTAAATGTTCAGGGTGGGAACTTTGGGGAAAGAGAACAAATGTAAATAAAGGCCATCAGGAGTTCCTTCACCCAGGTGACAACCACTGCTAACACGATGGATTCGTTTCTAGTATGTGTGAAAAATGTGTATGTGTATATATATGCCTGTACGTGCTTGCACATACAGGTGCATGTATACATAGATACATATGCATGGTATAAGTGTGCATATACACACACTGATTCGATTATACTCTTATGTGTATACAGTTTTGTTCCTGTACCTGTCACTGTATTATGAGCCCCCTTCCAAGCCCCTGTCCGTCCTTCGGGTGCTGACCCCTCGGGCTTGGGCTAAGCGCCATGTCCTCTGGGAAGGCTTCTTCCACGCCCGCTGACACTCTGTCCTCTGTGTCCCCAGAGTGCCTGCAGCTCCTCCACTATAGCAAGTATCACGTGGTCACTGTTGACTTGCTCATCTCCCACTGGAGCCCGAGCTCCTTGGGCGCCGGCTGCCCTGTTTCGTCCCCATGTGCCTGGCAAAGGCCTGGAGCATCATAGGTGTTCAGTACGTGCATTAAGTAGTATGATCCAAGTGATGAGCTCTGGCTGGGCAGAGTCAACAGAATGAAATCAAGAATATGTGCTTTCTTTTTTTTTTCAACGTTTTTTTGTTTTTTTTTAATTTATTTTTGGGACAGACAGAGACAGAGCATGAACGGGGGAGGGGCAGAGAGAGAGGGAGACACAGAATCAGAAACAGGCTCCAGGCTCCGAGCCATCAGCCCAGAGCCTGACGCGGGGCTCGAACTCACGGACCGCGAGATCGTGACCTGGCTGAAGTCGGACGCTTAACCGACTGCGCCACCCAGGCGCCCCTAGAATATGTGCTTTCTTAATGGCATTTAATCTTAACACCTTCCCCCTGAGGTTAATAGTATCATTGTGGGGGGGGGGGGGTGGTGGAGTCTGAATCACAAGAACTTTGTTGCTAGCATAGAGTCCCATGGCATTGTCTCTCAAAGCTAGAATTCAAACCCAAGATCCTGATGTGAGACCAGTGCTCTTCCCACTTGAGCTCCTCATGGTTGCACCGGGAAGGGCCCCATAGAGAGGGTACATGGGAGCCACACCATGGAGCAGGAATGTATCAAGTTGTGGCACCACAAAATGGCACGCTGGATGGAAAGAATGACCTTGGTCCCTGCTCTGGAATGGGCTTCTCTACCCTGGAAGGGAGAAGAAAGGGGGATCCTTGAAGTTGTGTGTGAAACTGTGTCAGGGGCTGACCTCTTGTAAAGAGGGCCAAGCGTTTCATTAGGTTATCAAATGGTTCCATGTTCCCCCACATTATGAGGAACGCTTTTCCAGAAGTTCTTTCCTGGAAGGCAGGGACCTAGCATGGTTGTTGAGAATCCTTAGAATTCTCCTCAAGGCTTGGCTTGCCAAGGGGAATTGGGTTTCTGTCACTGGGAGAGGGTATAAGACCTTACAGCAAGTAAATCTGGAGGCAAAGATCCCTATGCCTCTGAATAGCCCTGTCCGGCCCTCAGGAAGCCGTGGGCACTTATGGAGCATTTTCATTTTGTCCTGATTATAGACACAAGAGGGGCACACTATAGAACATTTGGAGAGTATAGAAAGTGGTAAAACACCAGAAAACTTACCAATAATCAGAGGCAATTACTGTTTGCATATTTTAGTATACTTCTTGCTGGTCTTTATTTTTTCTACATGGCTTACAAAGCTGAGTGTATAAAGACAATTTGGTATTATTTGTTAAATCAACATATTTTTCATTGTGAATAAGTTTTCTCTAGAATTAGGTTGTTTTTTTTCCCACAAAGAGACTTAAAATAATAATGGTAGCCTTTGTTAAACACTCACCATGTCCCAGGCACTATTTAAAATATTTTATATGTGTTGGGACGCCTAAGTGACTCAGTTGGTTAAGCGTCCAACTCTTGACTTTCTCTCAGGTCATGATCTCATGGTTCGTGAGTTTGAGCCCCACGTCGGTTCTGCACTGACAGTGTGTGGCCTACTTGGGATTCTCTCTCTCCTCTCCACAAACCCCCCCACCCCAAATAAATAAATAAACTTAAATAACTATTTTACATGTGTTAACCTGATTAATCTTGCCAACAACCTTGTGGATAGGTGGTATTATTGTCCCATATTCTGGCTGAGAAAACAGACACAGGTTAAATAACTTCCAAGGACACATAGCTCTTAAGAGATGAAGCTGAGATTCTAATTGGGGCAGTCTGGCTCTGGAGCCAGTGTTTTGTTTTTGTTTTTGTTTTTGTTTTTGTTTTTTGAGAGAGAGAGTGCAAATGAGCAGTAGAGGGAGAGAGAATCCTAAGCAGGCCCTGTGTTCAGCACAGAGCCCGATGTGGGGCCTGATCTCATGACCCTGAGATCATGACCTGAGCCAAAATCGAGAGTCAGGTACTCAACTGACTGAGCCAGCCAGGCACCCCTAAAGCCTGTGTTCTTAACCATGACATTGTTTAAAGCAGTTGGCAACTTCCTAGAAAGAAACTCAGAAAGAGAAGGCAGGGTGTATGACCCTTGTCACATGCACCCATGCTTCTTAGACCCTTGTAGGGATTAACTAGGAGGCTGGGCCATTTTCCAGGTTATTTAGGTTGGAGAACCCAGTCTCTCTGATTTACAAGTGATTTTTGTTCATGACAAAACAACTGTCCTAGTTGTGCTACTGTTCTGTCTTTGGCGCTGGAGGAAACTTTATCCAGCACCTCTGCTGAGATCACTGAGGTTCTGACATTACATTGGGGCTATCCACTTTCTGTACTGGGACTTTGGATATTTGGATCAAAGGCAGCTCTGCATTGGAGAAAGAAAATGGGGGTGGGGGTGGAATGCCTTCTTGAGCTTTTCTTGTTTGATACCCAGGCCGGTGACATTTCCTGCTTATCCCTGATTTATTTTTTTAACGTTTATTTATTTTTGAGACAGGGGGAGACAGAGCATGAACAGGGGAGGGTCAGAGAGAGGGAGACACAGAATCTGAAACAGGCTCCAGGCTCTGAGCTGTCAGCACAGAGCCCGACACGGGGCTAGAACTCAAGGACTGTGAGATCATGACCCGAGCCGAAGTCGGCTGCTCAACCGACTGAGCCACCCAGGCGCCCCTGCTTATCCCTGATTTAAATAACACAAGGTAAAATAATGTTTATTTATTTTTTTTAAAGAATAGAAAAATTCTATTAAGGAAAATAGTTACCAAAGCCCTTTTTAGAGAAATAAAGAGGTTATAAGACAAGGAATAAAGCTAAGAGCACATAGGGGCCTCCTGGCTGGCTCAGTCTGTGGTGTGGGCAGCTCTCGATCTCAGGGTCATGGGTTCAAGTCCCACACTGGGGGCAGAGATTACTTAAGTAAAATATAAAACAAAATCTTTTTTAAAATACGGGGAGCCCATAGACATTCCTCTGTGCAGAATATGTCAACGGGGAGCTGCCGGCCAGCCTGACGATCTTTGGGAGTTGGGCAAAGAGGAACTAGGTGGTGAAAGCTCTAGACAAAGACTGGTTGGTAGCAAAGCTATTGCAAACGGCAAAGGGTGGATTTAGGAAGGAGAGGGGGAAGTGTCCATGAGGGGGATCAACAAAGCTGCACTAAGTGTAATGTTGTTTTGTTTGTTTGTTTGTTTTTTTAAACATTTATTTATTTTTGAGACAGAGACAGAGCATGAATGGGGAAGGGTCAGGGAGAGGGAGACACAGAATCTGAAACAGGCTCCAGGCTCTGAGCGGTCAGCACAGAGCCCGACGCGGGGCTCCAACTCACGGACCGCGAGATCATGACCTGAGCCAAAGTCGGACGCTTAACCGACTGAGCCACCCAGGCGCCCCTGTAATGTTGTTTTTAAAAAGTTATATTTGTATGCTTTAAACTTACAAGAAATGTGGGTTGAAATTTCTCTTGATAGATTTTTTTTTGCCACCTTTTGACCACATTCATCCATTTCCCCCACCCTTCATCCCCACCTGTGGTAACTGCCAATCTGTCCTCCTTTCCCCTAAGTTTAGTGACCTTAGATTCCACATACAAGTGAGGTCCTTTAGTATTTGTTGGTCTCTGTCTGACTTCACCTCACATAATGCCCTCAGGGCCCATCCTTGTTGCTGCTCATGGCAGGATCTCCTTCCCTTTTATGGCTGAATGATATTCCAGGATGTGTGTGTATGTGTCTGTATAATATTTTCCTTATCCATTCATCCATCATTGTGATGAGGGACCATAAGGCAAGCTGAGGGTCAAGCACAAGCTAGCACAACCCACACCCCCTTGCCACCCCAGGTGGGATATGTGTGACATTCCTCAGACACTCCTGGCTGCCCAAGAACAAAGGAAAGGACAGACAATAAATGGTTAGACTGATAGAGTCTCCCTCAATTTACAAATATCTTAGTAGTAATATCACAAGAAAAAGGCAATCTTATCAGTAGCCTAAAGTCCAGGAACTGCCTACTTTCCTAATGTTAATGCTTTGCTAGAGGGAAACACAACCTTAGCTTGACAATAGCTAGGCCTCCAGTAATCTATGAGTCTTCTTTAGCATCTGGAAATCCCTTTGCTGCCAGCTCAGAGCCTGGAGCCTGCTTCTGGATTCTGTGTCTCCCTCTTTCTCTGCCCCTCCCCTGTTCGCACTTGTCTGCCTCTCGAAAAAAAATAAACATTAAAAAAAAAAACAAAAACACTTCCTCTTGACTTTACCTCCCCCATCTCCATAGTGTATAACCAGTCACTGTTCACAACCCCAGTGCTGCTCTTTCTGCCCACAGGTCCTGTCCCCGTGCTTTAATAATAATCACCCTTTTGCACCTCTTCAAGAATTCTTTCTCTGCCATTGGTTCTGAACCCCCTCCATCACCCCAAAACCTCATTGATAGGGCACTCAACTTGTACTTTCCAAGTCTTGACTCTTGTTAAAAACAAAAACCAAAACCACTGGGCGTGACCGTGGGGGTGCCAGCATCGCTGTGAGACGGGCTTTGCTTCCGCCCAGAGGTAGAATTACTGGATCACGTGGGAGCTGGATTTTTAATTTGTTGTTTTCCACTGTGGCTGCACCAGTTTATGTTCCCAGCCATAGCGCGGGAGGGTTCCCTTTTCTCCAAGGTCTCACCAACACTTATTTCTTGTCTTTTGATTTTAACCATCCTAATAAGAGTGAGGTCATATCTCATAGTGGCTTTGATGTGCATTTCCTGGTGATGAGTGATGTTGAGCACCTTTCCATGTGTCTGTTGGCCATCTCTATGTCTTATTTATTTTTTCTTAATTTATAAAGGATTTATTGGATTTTCTCAGAAAAATTCTCTGAACTACATAACTAAGTTCTACACACACAAGCTCTCATTCTTCATTTAGCCTTGATTTTCTTAGTTTTCATGTTTCTGATCATCTGCCATCTTTTTTTTGTTATTATCTCCATTTTATTTATTTATTTTTAACTTATTTATTTAAATTCAAGTTAAGGGGCGCCTGGATGGCGCAGTCGGTTAAGCGTCCGACTTCAGCCAGGTCACGATCTCGCAGTCCGTGAGTTCGAGCCCCGCGTCAGGCTCTGGGCCGACGGCTCGGAGCCTGGAGCCTGTTTCCGATGCTGTGTCTCCCTCTCTCTCTGCCCCTCCCCCGTTCATGCTCTGTCTCTCTCTGTCCCAAAAATAAATAAAAAACGTTGAAAAAAAAATTTTAAAAATAATAAATTCAAGTTAATTAACATAATTTTTTTCATCCACTGTCTTTTAAGCCATTTGGCATTTTGTTTTTTCCACTTGGCATTTTGTTTTTTCTGCGTTCCCCAAGCATTATTCAGCAACTGGGCTGCAGCCCTTCTCACTGGTAACCTCTTCTTTTCAAGAGACAGGCACTTATTTACAATAGTTCTGTTGGTTCTGGGACCATATGAAGAATTCTGTCTAAAGGCTTTCCCTGCTTGTTGTCTTGAATCTCTCAGATCCTGCTCTTTCAGCCTTAGAGCAAGTAGCTTTCATTCCAGACTGTACTTTTTATACTTTCTCTTCAGCTTTCTTGGAATCGTTTCTTTTTTTGTATTTTTTGTTTTTCTTCTGCAAATGAGCTTCTTTCAACTTTCCTGATGACTTCTTTATGTTGTCTGGCCAGCTGTAGTTAACTTGTCTAGAATGTTATCTGGGAGGGGTTTTCTTTTTCTTTTTCTTTTTGCTTTCCTCTGAAGCCCTTTATCAATAAGTGCGCACCACCGACGCCCCATCTGAAGCCCAACCACCGCTCCTCTTCTCAGCCTTCCCCAAAAGGGAGCTCCACTTGCTACCCTGCTGCTGGGCTGCGCCTCCTTCTCCTCCCCCAGGGGGTGCTCCGCTTCCCCTACCATCCCACCCCCCAGCCCCAGGTGATGCCCTGCCTCTCGGTCCTCCCCCAGAGGGTGCTCTGTGCTCCACCTCCTACGCTGGGCGGGCTGGCTCTCCACCCACATCACTAGTGACGAGGTGCGAGAGGATCTGTGCAGCGTCGGACCCTCTCCATTTGCCTTCCTTTCCCATTTTGTTTAATTGATTTTTTTAAAGCTATCGAGTGGTATGAGTTCTTTATATTTTTTAAATATTAAGCACTTTTTATTTTATTTCATTTTTGCATTGTTTATTTTTAAATTTTTTTTCAATATATGAAATTTATTGTCAAATTGGTTTCCATACAACATCCAGTGCTCATCCCAAAAGGTGCCCTCCTCAATACCCATCACCCACCCTCCCCTCTCTCCCACCCCCCATCAACCCTCAGTTTGTTCTCAGTTTTTAAGAGTCTCTTATGCTTTGGCTCTCTCCCACTCTAACCTCTTTTTTTTTTCCTTCCCCTCCCCCATGGGTTTCTGTTAAGTTTCTCAGGATCCACATAAGAGTGAAAACATATGGTATCTGTCTTTCTCTGTATGGCTTATTTCACTTAGCATCACACTCTCCAGTTCCATCCACGTTGCTACAAAGGGCCAGATTTCGTTCTTTCTCTACTCCATTGTGTATATAAACCACAATTTCTTTATCCATTCATCAGTTGATGGACATTTAGGCTCTTTCCATCATTTGGCTATTGTGGAGAGTGCTGCTATAAACATTGGGGTACAAGTGCCCCTATGCGTCAGTACTCCTGTATCCCTTGGGTAAATTCCTAGCAGTGCTACTACTGGGTCATAGGGTAGGTCTATTTTTAATTTTTTGAGGAACCTCCACATTGTTTTCCAGAGTGGCTGTACCAATTTGCATTCCCACCAACAGTATTAAGCACTTTTTAAAGATACATGATTTGCAAATATTTTTTCCCATTCCATAGGTTGCCTTTTCATTTTGTTGATGCTTTTCTTTACCTTGTAGAAACTTTTCAGTGTGATGGAGTCTCATGTCTTTATTTTTGTTTTAGTTGCCCTTGCTTCTGGTGTCAGATCCAATCATTGCCGAGACCAGTGTCTGCCCCCTATATTTTCTATCTAGGAGTTTTATGGTCTAAACCAAAGGTCTTACTTGACCTTACTTTAAATCCACTTTGGGTTGTGCATAGTGTCAGATAGTGGTCCAGTTTCATTCTTCTGTATGTGGCAGTCAAGTGGTCCCAGCACCATTTGGTGAGGAGAGTGACCTTTCCCCCATTCTACATTCTTGGCTCTTTGTCAAAAATTAATTGACCATATATGCATGCTTTTATTTCTGGGCTCTCTGTTCTGTTTCATTGATCTGTTTGTTTTTAGGCCAGTACCATACTGTTTTGATTACTGTAGCTTTGTAATATACAGTAGTTGCAAGTCAGGAAGTGTGATGACTCCAGCTTTGTTTTTCTTTCTCAAGGTTGCTTTGACTGTTCTATACAAACTTTAAGGTTGTTTTTTTTCTATGTAAACTGTGCCATTAGAATGTTGATAGGGATTGGCTTCGACAAATCTGTAGATTGCTTTAGGTGGTAGGGACATTTAAACAAAATTATTTCTTCCAATTCATGAGTATAGAATAGCTTTCCATTTATTTGTGTCTTCTTCAGTTTTTAGAATTTTCAGTATTAAGAATTTTTAGTATTGGGGCGCCTGGGTGGCTCAGTCAGTTAGGCATCCAACTTTGGCACAGGTCATGACCTCAGGGTTTGTGAGTTCGAGCTCCACATTGGGCTCTGAGCTGACAACTTGGAGGCTGGAGCCTGCTTCAGATTTTGTGTCTCTCTCTGTCCGTTCCCTGATTATGCATGCACTCTCTCTCTCTCTCAAAAATAAATAAATAAACATTTAAAAAAAGAATGCTCATAATTAAGAATTTTATATAGTTGTCCCTATCTTATCTGTTTATCAGGTACCAGGAGGGGTATCTGTAAACCATAGTTCTGGTGGAGCCAGACTGCAATGGTTCCAATTCTGTTTGAAAGCTTCCTCTTTCCTTTTGACTTCCCGGTGTTTGGTGGTAAATGCCCCCAAGATAGATGGGCCTGCCGAAAGTTAGTGAATGCACCATGCACCTTTTTTTCCTTTTGTTCTAGGCTGATTTTGATAGGATCGCCGAAGATGTGAAGAAGATGAAAACAAGGCCAAATGACGGAGAACTGAAAGAACTCTATGGGCTCTACAAACAATCTGTAGTTGGCGACATTAATATTGGTATTTCATATATATGTATATGTATGTTAATATTTTTTAAATAATATATTTAAAAATAATGATAAGTTTCATTTGAACAATGTTTGTTAGAAGTATAGAGTAAAACATAACCTTGAAAATGTATCTGTCCTTCTTTTGGCAGAGTGTCCAGGAATATTAGATTTAAAAGGCAAGGCTAAATGGGAAGCATGGAACCTCCAAAAAGGTTGTTAATTCTTTAATAAGTGAAATAAAGTTTCTTAATTGCCCGATACATCAGTGAGATCATCTGTTTTGTCTTTCTAGGATTATCGAAGGAAGATGCCATGAGTGCATACATTGCTAAAGCAAAAGAGCTGATAGAAAAATACGGAATTTAAAATTCAGCTATGAGAAAGTTTTTCTTTTGAAACCTTCATAATGGTATCATGACCTAACATCTGGATAAGAAATGCACTGTTAACTCTACGTGTCGTGAATATTTTTGCCATTAACATGAATTGTAATCCTTAAGTAGTGGTACACTGAAACTGTATTATATAATGAAATTTTACTTGCCTAAACCAGATGATTGTAAAAGTTCTTTTAAAAGAATTTTTTTGCCCTGGTAGTATGTGCACAAAAACATTAACAATTTTTTTTTTTTTTGGCTTACCAGTTTTTCTACAGAGAGTTAACATTATTGGTGTATAATCAAAACAGTTTATTAAGAACGAGTAACAAGGTTTTTCCTTTGTTGCACCGTGTAGCTTTGGGATTCTCACTGACCTGGGGCCTTTGTTAACCATAGACATCTGTGGTTCTTGTCCTTACTCTGTAATTCTTTACTAGGTGACTGAGGCAAATTATGTAACCTCGCTAATCAGCCTCCTCTATAGAGTACGGGGAAAATCAGTCTCACAGTGTTGTAAAAACTGAATGAGGAAACTGTAATTATCATACTTTAGTTTAAAGCACACGTTATGAAAAGCCTAACAACAAATAAGCTAAAAATTTTAAAAAGAAACTTATGAGTCGATGACTATTCAAAGAAAGAAGCTACCAACTATTTTTTCTCTAAATTTCTACCTTTAAGACAAACCAAGAAATCAAATGTAGTGTCTAGTGATAATAAACCTACAACTACTCCGCCTCTTAAGCTCAATTTGTATCGTAGTGAAAATGCAGAGTCTGGAATATCATATTGGCCTAATCCTCAGTCTTTCTTGCCGGCACACAGCTTCCCTGGAGGAAGGTGGCCTTCTTTTAGCAGTTCTAGAACCTGTCTGAGATTGCGTAGGATAAACATCATCAAAACCAGTGTAACTCTATTCCCTGGATAAGGGTGTGCATTTGGTATGCTATGACCAGTGAGGGACAGTTCATTTCATGTGACTTTAAAAAAAAAACCAAGCAAACAAACAACCTAGGTTGACTAGATGAATTTCCAGGGAAGTGAAAAAAGCCAGTCTCAGAAGATCATGCTGTGTATGATTCCATTTATGTAACATTCTTGAAATGGCAGACATAGAGGACGGAACAGTGGTTGCCACAGAGGATGGAGTAGGGAGGTAGGTGTGGCTTTAAAGAAAGGCAGAAGGGATCCTGTGGGGATGGAATGTTCTGTCCCTTGACTCACAGTGAACATCTAGCTGTAACATTACACTGAGTTTTGTACATGTTACCATTGGGGGCAACGGGGTAGATCTGTATTATTTCTCACAACAACATGTGAATATACAGTTATCTCAAAATAACAAGTTTAATGAAAAAAAAAATCTAGTCGATTCCTATTCCGGAAAATTTTGGAAAGTAGAGATGATTCTCATCTCTACTAAATCTTCCCTAAAGATAGTCAGGAGTCTTCGATGATGACGTCAGCGTCCAAATCCAAGAAAATGAAGACGTCAGCAATGACGGGGCCGCTCCTTCTAATCGAGGACCTGGAAGCTCCCAGAGCTATTCCCATGTGACTTCGCCTTCACCGGGAGGAGAGGCGGCCGGGAAGGCGCACCTCAACAGCCTGACAGCGTCTACATCATGCAATTCCCATTGTGGACCATATTAACTAACAGTTGTTCAAATGAATGATCACAAATCAAATGACTTTTGTGTCGCTCCTTCCATAGGGAGCCCTGGAGATGGTGTCACGCCAAAGGGTAAAAGCACAGCAGGTACTAAGCACGAATTATGATTGGCTTGAGGCTATTTTTAGCTCAAGTTGATTACATGAATTCTAACTCCTCCCACAATGAATTTTTAATAATTTTAAGATTATTTTAAATTTTAAGATTTTATTTTTAAGTAATTTCTTCACCCAGTGGGAGGCTCACACCTACAACCATGAGATCAAGGGCCACACGTGCCACGACTGAGCCAGCCGGGTGCCCCACCCCACAAGGAATTTTTTATATTATTTGCTCTTCTGTTAGGAATGATCAACTATGAAAACTACGTCCTGTAGGCATTTTGCTCTACCTCATTCACTAACACAGACGTGAACCCCTATTATGTGATCGTTAGCAAACCGATGCTTTAAAATGGGACATTTTAATACGGTTCGCTGTGTTAGGCACTGGAAGCCTTCGGGAAGACACATCAGCGGCACCGCTTAGCGGGGTTTATCGCGAAGACCCACAGGACATGGGAAATCGGGTCTCTGCACCGACGGGGTTCCGGAGACAAACACAGACTTGGACTTGCCAGCCCCAAGCGTTCTGTGCCTCTTGTCCCGTCAGCAGGAGGCTGTGGTCCCACGTGCGGTGTTGTGCCTTCCGCGGACTCGGCTGGTTTTCCCTGTATTTCTGCATTCTCCCCTTTGAGCTCCTGTGTCCCCCAGCTGTTCTGCTTCCTCCCCGTGTCCGCAGGGCGTTGTCCCAGGGCGAGGCTGAGGCCTCGGGTCGGGCGTGGCATTCGCGCGTGGCCGCTCCGCACACCGGAGGCGGGATACCAGACTGGCTGTCCTCGGGAGGACTCCTGCCGGCCAGAGTCAGTCGTTGCAGGGCGCCACCGGGGCCCACGGAGCCAGCAGGTGCCGGGTGTAGGAGGGGCCCGCTGGGAGCGGCCGGGCTTGGGGGCTTTCTGACGACTGGCCCGTGGAGACGGCGGTGATCGCTCGGGACTACCTTATTTTAAAAAACAGCAAGAGGTTACATGTTCTCATTGAAAGGGAGGACCCCACATTTCAAGCTATGGATCAAGCTTTGAACCAAGCGTGTTGATGAAACCATGTATTTTCTAGCATTCCCCCCCTATCATTTCCACTGTTAAGATAATTGAAGGGGAAAAATGGATGATTCACCAAGCAGAAATTTTGCTGACAGACGAGACGCCTCCCACAGATGAGTCTCAAATGAGATTCCCATGTGAAGATAAAGGGCCCTGCCAGAAATATTCTCTACCCATTTGTCTTTTGTCTCCAGATGCAGAAACTTGCTCTGTGAAGAAATACATTTCTGTATAACACATCACCCCTGATAGTAGCAAATGTGTAATTTTCCAACCTCTGAATAAAGCTAACCAACTACTTCTCCACGGGGCACCTGAGCGGCTCAGTGGGTCCAGCCTCCGACTTCAGCTCAGGTCGTGATAAGGCAGTGGTGCATGAGTTCGAGCCTCGCACCTGGCTCACTGCTGGCAGCCCAGAGCCTGCCTCCAATCCGCAGGCTCCCCCCTCTCTCTGCCCCTCTCCCACTAGCGTGCTCTCAAAAATAAACATTAAAAAAAAAAAAAAAAACCTAACAAACTACTTCTGAAAAATTGAAGAGTATCATACAATCACTTGGGGTACCTTCAGACTGAAAGGGAAAATATCTAAAAATAGGCAAGTATCTAGCTGTAGACACTTGGTTATGTAGTTCTTGAGGAAGTTCTTCTCCTTGGAAGTTTCCATAAAGATAACAGTGATTTCCTGGAAGGACATGAGTATCAACACTGGCATCAGTTACATCTTCCCAGGCCAAAAATGAACAAAATTACGTTTAACAACAACCGATGCCTACTACCGCCAACAAAAGATTTACTTCCAGACGCTGCCTTTCTAAAGTTGACACCGACGATAGAGTTACGTCTAAGGTCTCATGTTCTGTAAGTCCTGCGTTTTTAATTTCTCTAAGACCTATCAGTATACAGTGCTATTATCAGCATTCTCTCCGTTTACACTAAATAAAGCCTCGGCCAATCTTCTACTTACCGCAGGAACTGCTGGTTGATATTAGTTGAAAATCACCAAACAAATCCCTGGAAATACAGCAAACTATCAAAACAATTTCACCTTCTATATCCTTGGCTATATCTTCAGATCCAATAAAACGTGTTAAATCACAGGAAGGAACAGCTTCAGATGGTGGATCAAAGCAGCAAATCTTAAGAGCTGGTTAGTAACGTTTCATCATCGACGTCTCGGAACCTTTCCCTGTTAATGTCATGAAGTGCGGTGCGTCTTCGCTTTCCAGCAATTCAAGCATGTTTCCCAGTGCTACCTACACTTGCACCTGTCAGTACCTGCCTGAGACTCACTGTGGGCCTGGCCATTTTCCAAGGTCATCTGACTTCTAGAACAATGCAGGTGGCAGGCGGCACGAAGACAGGCAGGCACCCAGTCCAAGGAGGCCAGTACCAACCAGTATCTTTAACTGTCATCCCCAGAAACATCAACCTATTTCCCAGCTCTCCAGATGGTTGCCATGTACAGAGCAAAAGCAGGTTCAGGAAAGCAGGGCTCCTGAGTGGTCTCCACCTGTTCTCAGCTGGCACAACAACAGCATTTATGAAGCTGGGTGTTGGGTGCTGTGTTCACCGTAAACAGTCTGATTACTTCAGCGGCTTAGACACTGGCTGGGAGGCGACTAGAGAGAGGCGTTAAGTGCTGCCGGGTTCAGGGTGATCTGTGAGCAAGACAGCTGGGGTTGGGAAAGCGCCAAGTGAGGGCTCCCTGGGGAAATGGAGCTGGTTCTGAGGTCTGGATGGGTAGGGAAAGGGTTGGCCGAGGGAGAGAGGCAGCAGGGGTAGAGGGAATAGAATGAGCACAGACTGTCGGCCGTCAGAGCAAAGCAGGGATGGGGACAGATTAAGGGAGAGGGGGTAGGCAGGGGCCAAGTCTAGGCCTCCTAAGTGATTTTGGTCATCCTAAAAGTGACAGGAAGCCACCGAAAGGATTGAAGGCAAGATGTGTCACGACCAGACTTGTCTTTTAGCCCTCTGGGTAGTGTGAGGAATGGGTTGGAGGGGGACAGAGCATCTAAGACGGGGCCAGTCCAGCCAGCTCTTACTTTCCGCTTCCGTCTGGGATGGAGGAAATGAGGAATGCCACTGGGTCCCTAACAATGAGGAAAAATGTAGTTTGTAAACTACAAAATCATAACTTTTCTTGAACTTAGCTGAGTTTTGCAAGGCAAGGTAGAAAGCAAATTCCGAGGAGAGGCAGGCCCCTCTGGGGAGAGGTGGGACGTGTGGCTCACGTGGGCAGAGCACAGGAGGAAGGGGTGTGTGCCGTGCATTCCAGAAGAAATCAGCTAAAATGTTAACAAAGCGCTGGCCATCCGGTGAGGGGCCATGTGTCAGATGGGACTCACACCGACCTGTGGGCTCTTTTCCACAGGCCTCCAGTAGGGGTTCAGGAGAGAGATGGGGAGCAAGGCGGGGGCCAGAAGGAGCCCCACCTGTGGGGCAGGCCGGCAGCAGGGAATTGGCTGTGGCCTTGAGAGGGGCGCTGCCTCTGCCCAGGCCCTTCTCTCCCAGGAGCCAAAGCCTCAAACTGCTGGAGGAGAGGCAGCCAAAGCTTTGGCCCTGGGCACAGGCACGGACGCACGGCTGCAGGGGCAGAAGCATAAACCCTCTACCCTCGAGGAAGGAGGGGAGGAAGAGCTTGGGCCTACATGGATACCAACACTCCTTCTGGGAAGGGGCCGGGAACTTCCTCCCAAGACCAACCACAGACACGAGGAGAAGGGGCAGGTGTGCTGAGAAAGGCCCACCCACAAGGACCGGGCACAGAGGACCTGCCTCAGATCAAAGTTCACGCCTGTCTGGGACATCCAAGAACCCCCCCCCATGTTGCCCCAGAGGCTAACACAGCACATCGGGTAACCAGCAACAGCTGCCTGCCCATGGGGAGTACCTGAGGCCTGTTCTACGAGGCCCTGGCAAGACTAAAATAGTGAGAAAATTCTCCAGCAACCTGGGCTCCACACTCGGCCCACACAACACCAGGGAATTTGGAGGCTGGTGTTGTCCTGCAGTGCCCATAGTAACAGCCGTCTCCCGTCTAGACGGACTCAGCTCTCCACAGCGCCCGATAGAAGACATGTGCACAGATCCAGGTATAAAACTATTTCCTTCTACTTCTGTTTTATGCATGATACCTGGCTTTCAGCAAAAAATGATCAGACCAGGGCACCTGGGTGGCTCAGTCAGTTACGTGTCCGACTTCCCTCAGGTCATCATTCAGCATTTTGTGAGTTCGAGCCCCGCTTCAGGCTCACTGCTGTCAGCACAGATCCTGCTTCAGATCCTCTGCCTGCTCTCTCTGTGCCCTTCCCCTGCATGTTTCTCTCTCTCTCTCTCAAAAATAAACATTAAAAAAAACCTTTGATAATATAATTGATAAAAATATTATCAGACCTAGAAGAAAGCATTGTCAAGAGGCAAAGCAATAACAACCATCAGACTCAGATGAGACCCAATGTTGGAACTATCAGAGAGTGACTTTAAACCTATGATTGAGGTGTCAAAGGATTTAATGGAAAAGGTGGACAACACATGTGAAGAAGTGGGGAAGATCACTAGAGTCAAGACGATGAGAGTCAAACGGAAATTCTAGAAATAAGCAGCAGCGACAATGAGGAATCCCCTTAACAGGCTCATCAGTAGACTGGGCACAGCTGAGGAAGTATTCTGTGAACCTGAAGGTGGTCAATAGAAATGATCCAGGGGCAACTGGATAGCTGAGGCAGTTTAGCATTTCTGCTCAGGTCATGATCTCAGGGTTTATGAAATGGAGTGCTGTGTCTGGCTCTGCACTGAGTGTGGAGCCTGCTTGGGATTCTCTCTCTCTCTCTCTCTCTCTCTCTCTCTCTCTCTCTCTCTCTCTCTCTCTCTCTCTCCCCCTCTCCCTCTCTCTCTCTGTCTCTTCCCCTCTCCCTCTCTTTCTTTCTCCCCCCATCTCTCTCCCCCTCATGCACTCTCACTCTCAAAACATGGAGTAGAAGGAGGGGGAGGAGGAGGAAAATGATCCAAACTGAAACGTAGATAAAAAAGAATGAAAAAGAACATCCGAGAGCCAAGGGGCACTATCACCCGGCCTGACGTATGCATAATGATGGTGGCAGAGAGGATGGAACAGCACACTAGTCCAAGCGAAGGATGGGGGCAGCTCCGGGGAGTGGGGGCAGTTGGCCATCTCCCCCCCCCCCGCTGTGCCAGATTTCCATTTGGCCACCAAGCTGACGCCTTGTTTGTAGGGGATGGGGAGGGGGAGGCCTGGGAGGCGCCTTATCAGCCTGATTGTGTGCACTTTGGAAAAGGCTGAGAACGGGCAGGGGAGACTGAGAAGTGGGAAGGAGCGGGAGCGGGTCTGGGGCACGACTGTGATTTGCAGGGAGGTAGCCGACACTTGTGCACAGCTATTGCCATTTGATCCACTGGGGAGCCGGTGAGAACGTTAAGGAGGATTTTTATACTTCCTGGGTGAACTATGCCAGAGAGTGATTTATCTTTTGTTTTTGGCTTTGGGAGGTTGGAGAGCTGTGGAGACTTTAGCTAAGCTCCTCTACAACGTTGTTGCGACGGCATCCACCCTGTGGCGTCGGCAGGCCCTTGGACAGACGCCAGCCCTCCGGTGAGCGCGTGAGCGCATGCGCTGGCCTTTGCGGGCGAAGGTAAGATCCCACAGCACTCCCCCACCAGCCCTTGCGTCCCTCCTGCCTCCCCGAACCTTCCCTCGTGCACCCCTCAGGTGAGACCCGGGTGAAGCTGACCCAAAGCCCGCTTTTTTGTTTGAGTTGACCACTCAGGCCTTAGCGGAAGTACTGCACCCGCACAGCCCAACAGAGGCGTGCGCTGTGCGCGTCCGGTCCCGCCGCTCCCTCTGCCTGCACCTGGCCTTGACCCCAGCGTGGCGCCCCTAGGCGGGCTGTGGGGCTCCTCCGGGGCCCTCGGTAGTAAACTCCTCCGTTTTAATTTCTCTGGTGGTCTCTTGTTGAACCGAGGCTCGCCACCCCGCAGCTGGGGCTCTGCTTGGGAAATGTTAATCTAACAAACTCCCAAGAGCCTTCGGTAGTGAATCTCTTTGTTGTGGTTAAAAATTGCTTGTGGTTTCGTGCCAAACTGTCAGCGAAGCGCGACCTCGTTTAATACCCACCACAACACCTGGATTACTCCTCTCCCTTCCCCGACAGGTGAGACACCCCTCCCCAGTCTGAGTGTCCAGGCTCCCAAAGCCGCAGGCGGAGGGTTTGATCCCGGTAAGTGGAGTCTACATACAGATGGCGTAATTTGCATTTATGCAAGGCTTGATTGTAAACACCCAGCGGCTGCTTACGTTATTTCTTTGAATGTGCACAGTTATTAGGATCACTTTTCCATTTTGGGGGGTTGATCTCACACTGGGGTTTCTTTGATTCTGACTCTGTGCTAAGCCAGCAACACACAGCCTCCCCCCATGGGGATCACAGCGGGGAGGAGCCGGCCCGGCGGAAATGGAGAGATGGATACACCTGGAAGCCCCCAGGAGGCGGGTGGTGGGCCCTGCGATAGATGCGAGGTGGGGGTGGGCGGTGAACGGAGGGACGGGAGGGATGGTCTCCGTTCTCGAGGTGCGGCAGGTCCCTGCCTCGTTTCTCAGCAGCCTGTTTAAACTTCTAGTCCCAAGCACTGGCCACCGTGGCCCTACACCCAGTTCCAGGCTTTGTGGAGAAAATAAAAGACGCGTCTGCCAAACATGTGCCTTCTAGGAACTTACACGGAAGGGACGACCCCCAGGCAAAAACAGGAGAAAAGTCTGACCATGTGTAATGGTGACCAAGGGCCACATGCTGGCCCCTCAGTATCTGCCATGGGGAAGTTAGAACAGGAAAGCCATTCGTAGGCTTGGGTTATTGGGGAAGGCTTTGCAGAATGTTCCAGCTCCACTCCCTAGGAAGAAGCTAGGTGAGCTCTGGAACAAAACTCACAGAGAGGCGCCTGGGTGGCGCAGTCGGTTAAGCGTCCGACTTCAGCCAGGTCACGATCTCGCGGTCCGTGAGTTCGAGCCCCGCGTCAGGCTCTGGGCTGATGGCTCGGAGCCTGGAGCCTGTTTCCGATTCTGTGTCTCCCTCTCTCTCTGCCCCTCCCCCGTTCATGCTCTGTCTCTCTCTGTCCCAAAAATAAATAAAAAACGTTGGAAAAAAAAAAAAAACTCACAGAAAGGCAAACCACTTCTCTCTCCTGATTCAACCTCCACGTTTGATATGTAGGGACCCGCTTCTGTTGACCTCTCTGCGGAAGAGGAGAATGCTCTGGCATTAATTCATTCAACAATATTTGTTAAGTGATGAAACATAATTGCTCAACCACTGATGGATTGGCTTTCAGTGAAGCCTAGGCACAGGAATTGTATGTACAAAGCGTGAATAGAGCATATTTTTACTTAAAAATATTTTCTAGCTAGAATTTCTGTGCCTGGGCTCCATTGCGAGCCAATAAAAATGTGACAGGTGGCCCCACGGGAGATGAAATGAAACTCTTAGAATGTTCTCTTCCTGTATCAGCTGCCTCAAAGAACTGCCAATCTATTTTTTTTTGTAGATAATTACATATGTTTAAAAAAACACTTGTCTCAGTTACGTACGTGCAATTACTAACAGCAGGCTTATCTGCCATCGGTTTGGGAAACCACGGCTACAGAAGTCGTCATCAGTAAAATCCTTGAGAGTGCCTCCAAGATCCGTGAGGACACAGTCTTGTTCCTCTGACAATTCTTTATCTGAGGAATCTGAGGCTGGGCCTTTGGCTTGAAACGTTAACGGCGAAGGCCTGATATTTCCCATAACACGCTTGTTCGGAAACTGAAAACTACTGGAAGGGAAGAGTCATTAAATCGTTACGGTTTGAAAGTGGATTTCTTTATCTACAAGTTTCAGGGAGAACTAGGTCTTTGCAAAAGCAGGGAGAAAAACGTTGACTAAGTAATTCCAGTGTCATCGTGCCACCAAAATGGCCCTCTGGGCCTCAGATCTGGGGGCAGTGTGGGCCTCTCTCCTGGTGGGGAAGGGAGAGCGAAGGGGAGGAGGATGGGCAGCGGGAACAGCGGAGCCCACTTTAAACGCCACGAGACTTCTGAAATGTGGATGTCACCATCTCCTTGCGAGCCAGAATTCTAGCCTGGCTCCCATCCAGTTACTTTGCTGAAAGTTGATCAAGTTCCCAGCTAACTCAGGATGAAAGAAAACGCACTCAGGGTCAGTATCAGCTCAGAGATACCAGGGACATGGCAGGCGCTGACCAGGAAACATTTCAGAGAAAAGGAGAGATTATACTGACGGAGATTTGAAGGTTTTTTCATTAGCCAGTAGTATCCGTGTCGTTATCCCCACACTTGACCAAAACTCACTGGGTAGGAAAATAAGGACCTGATTTTTAGTTCCATTTCTCTCCTCACCACTGTTCTCATCCAAGGGAAATGAAAGTACTTGCATGAGGAGTTGGCCTTGACTCAAAGAAATGCATTGATTCTAGCTTCTCTCTTTCCTCTTAGGTCAGTCAAAAAAGCAATGTAGGATCCATACTACCTTTGGGGAAGGAAAACACGGTTACAACTATTAGCAAAACTCAGGATGATCCACTGAAAGTGGATCAGAACAAGTATCACACACAGGGTAATGATCACGAAGTCAAAAGAAAAGTATAAATCAGTTGAATAAGAACTAATTTATTTGCGGGTTATATCAGCATAAAAAGTCTTTTAAGACAGCCTAAAATGGGTGGTTCAGTTGGTTGGTGGTCCAACTCTTGATTTTGGCTCAGGTCATGATCCCAGAGTTGTGGGATCGAACCTCAAGTCAACTTGAGCAGGCATGGAGCCTGCTTAATATTCTCTCTCTCTCTCTCTCTCTCTCTCTCTCTCTCTCTCTCTCTCTCTCTCTCCTCCCCCTCTCCCCCCTCTCCCCCTCTCTCCGTCTCCCTCTCCCACTTCCCCCTCTCTCCCATGCACGCATGTTCTCTCTCTTAAAAAAAAAAAAAAGACATCCTAAATAATTCAGATGAAAATTTGGTACTGACTTCCACAATGTCTGGAAGTTAATTTTTGTTTTCTCCCTTAAAGCTAGAAATATCACTATGTCTTTGACAGTGTATGTATCAGCAGTTCTTGTGGTATGGTCGGGGGAACCCCTGGGGATTCCTGAGACCTTGTCAGGTGGTTAAAGCTATTTTCAGGAAAATACTAAAATATTATTTGCCAATTTTACCCTGATTCTCTTATGGGCACATAGTTGAGCTTTCCAGAGGCTGTGTGACCTGGGATTTCGTCACCGTTTGAATGTAGAAGCAGAAATGAGAATCTAGCTGCCTTCTAGTAATACATTGAACAGATTTGCAAAACCGAAAAGCAGTGCCACTCTTCTCACGACATTTTTGGGCGTAAAATATAGTCTTTGACATAAAAAGATATTTATATATAATGGTGTATTAATGTTACCATAAATTAAATGTCTTTAACATGTCTGAGTTTTAATTTCTATATTGACAAATAGGTCCCATGTAAACAAAAGCTCTCTGAGGTCCTCGATGCTTTTCAGAAGCATTAAAGCACTTCCATGACCACAACGTTGGTGACCTGCTGGAGGCATTGTCTAGCTACATTTTGTAGGAGATAGGTTATGTTTTGAAAATTCCTGATGGGGGGACGGAAACCCAGTGCCATATTCATTGCTAATGGGATGTAAGTTGCAGGTAATTTGGAAATATGTATCAAGAACTTTAACAATGTGTTAAGCCGAAATTCTGGAAATATCCCGAAAAACCTAGGACTGATATACGCTACATTTTCTACAAAATGTTCATTGAGGTGTTCGTACACCAGAAAAAGATAGGAGTCACTCTTATGTCCACAAAAGGAAATTGATAAAACAAGTCACGAAGCGGTGTATTCTTACAGCAGTAAAAGATGTCCACGGCAATAGGAAGTGACAAAAAAAAAAAAAACAAAAAAAACAAAAAACAAAAAAAACAAAAAAAACCCAGGAAAAGATGTAAAAAGGACTTCATCATGTAAGAAATAATACGGAATCAAAATTTTCAGATATTATCTGGGATAATGGATACTTTTCATTTGTCATCTTTTACTTGACTGTACCTATTGGGGAACCCACGTGGGTCAGTCGGTTGAGTGTCCAGCTCTTGATTTCCTCTCTGGTCATGATCTCACCATTCGTGAATGTGAGCCCTGCATCAGGCTCTCTGCTGAACAGTGTGGAGACTGCTTGGAATTCTCTCTCTCTCTCTCTCTCTCTCTCTCTCTCTCTCTCTCTCTCTCTCTCTCTCCCTCTCCCCCCTCTCCCTCTCTCCCTCTCTCCCTCTCTGTCTCTTTGCCCCTCCCCTGATCTCTCTCTCTCTCTCTCAAAATACATACAAACTTAAAAATTATTAAACATTTAAAAAGGCAATAGCATAAAATGCAGCAGACTAACTACCTTTTGCAATTTGCAATTGTCAATGGGATTGATTCCTTGATTTCTCTTTCTGTTGCTTCATTATTGGCATATAGGAATGTAGCTGAGTTCTGTGCATAGATTTTAGATCCTACGGCTTTGCTGAATTCGTGGATCAGTTCTAGCAGTTTTTTGGTGGAATCTTTTGGATTTTCCATATAGAGTATCAAGTCATCTGCTAAGAGTGAAAGTTTCACCTCCTCCTGGCCGATTTGGATGCCTTTTATTTCTTTGTGTTGTCCGATTGCTGAGGCCAAGACTTCCGATACTGTGTTGAATAACAGTGGTGAGAGTAGACATCGCTATCATGTTCCTGACCTTAGGGGGAAAACTGTCAGTTTTTCTCCATTGAGAATATTAGCACTGGGTCTTTCATATATGGCTTTTATGATCTTGAGGTATGATCCTTCTATCTCTACTTTCTTGAGGGTTTTTATCAAGAAAGATGCTGTATTTTGTCAAATGCTTTCTCTGCATCTATTGAGAGGATCATATGGTTCTTGTCCTTTCCTTTATTGATGTGATGTATCACATTGATTGTTTTGATATTGAATCAGCCCTGCATTCAGGTATAAATCTTACTTGGTTGTGGTGAATAATTTTTTTTTTTTTAATGTATTGCTGGATCTGGTTGGCTAGTATCTTGTTGAGGATTTTCGCATTTGTCTTCATCAGGGAAATTGGTCTGTAGTTCTCCTTTTTAGTGGCTTCTTTGTTTGGTTTTCAAATCAAAGTAATGATGGCTTCATAGAATGAGTTTGGAAGTTTTCCTTCCATTTCTATTTTTTGGAACAGCTTCAAAAGAATCGGTGTTAACTTCTGTAAATGTTTGGTAGACTTCTGGGCGCCTGGGTGGCTCAGTCTGTTAGGCATCTGACTTCTGCCCAGGTCATGATCCCACACTTTGTTGGTTCAAGCCCCGTGTCAGGCTCTGTGCTGACAGCTCAGAGCCTGGAGCCCGCTTCAGATTCTGTGTCTCCCTCTCTCTCTGCGCCTCCCCTGCTTGCACTCCGTCTCTCAAGAAATAAACACTAAGGAAAAAAAATTAAGTGTTTGGTAGAATTCCCCTGGAAAGCCATCCAATCCTGGACTCTTTTTTTTGGGAGACTTTTGATTAATAATTTGATTTCTTTACTGGTTAAGGGTCTGTTCAAATTTTCTATTTCTTCTTGTTTCAGTTTTGGTAGTTTATATGTTTCTAGGAGTTTGTCCATTTTTTACAGATTGCCTAATTTATTGGCATATAATTGCTGATAATATTCTCTTATTATTGTTTGTATTTCTGCAGTGTTGGGTTGTGATCTCTCCTGTTCTTGATTTTATTTATTTGTGTTCTTTCCTTTTTCTTTTTGATCAAACTGGCTAGGGGGTTAATAATTTTGTTAATTCTTTCAAAGAACCAGCTCCTGGTTTCACTGAACTGTTCTACTGTTGTTGTTGTTTGTTTTAAATTTCAATAGCATTGATTTCTGCCCTAATCTTTATTATTTACCTTCTTCTGCTGGTTTTGGGTTTTATTTTCTCTTTTTTTTTTTTTCCAGCTCTTTAAGGTGTAAGGTTAGGTTGTGTTTCTGAGACCTTTTCTTTCTTCCTTCTTTAGGAAGGCCTGGATTGGTGTATACTTCCCTCTTATGACCACCTTTGCTGTGTCCCAGAGGTTTTGGGTTGTGTTGTTAACATTTTCATTGGCTTCCATGTACTTTTCAATTTCCTCTTTAACTTCTTGATTAGCCCATTCATTCTTTAGTAGGATGATCTTTAGTCTCCATGTATTTGTTGTCTTTCCAAATTTTTTCTTGTGGTTGATTTCGAGTTTCATAGCATTGTGGTCTGAAAATATGCATATGATCTTGATCTTTTTGTACTTGTTGAGGGCTGATTTGTGTCCCAGTACGTGATTTATTCTGGAGAATGTTCCATGTGCACTGGAGAAGAGTGTATATTCTGCTGCTTTAGGATGGAATGTTCTGAGAATATCTGTTAAGCCCATCTGGTCCAGTGTGTCATTCAAAGCCATTGTTTCCTTGTTGATTTTCTGCTTAGATGATCAGTTCATTGTTGTAAGGGGCTGTTGAAGTCCCCTACTATTTTGGTATTAGTCTCAATGAGTTTCTTTCCATTTGTGATTAATTGATTTATATATTTGCGTTCTTTCACGTTGGGGACATAAATGTTTACAATTGTTAGGTCTTCTTGGTGAATAGACCCCTTAATTATGATATAATGCCCTTCTTTGTCTCTTGTTACAGTCTTTATTTTAAAACCTAGATTGTCTGATATAAGTATGGCTACTGTGGTTTTCTTTTGGTGGCCATTAGCATGATAGATGGTTCTCCATCCCCTTACTTTCAATCTGAAGGTGTCTTTAGGTCTAAAATGGATATCTTGTAAACAGCATATAGCTGGATCTTGTTTTCTTATCCATTCTGTTACCCTATGTCTTTTGATTGGAGCATTTAGTCCATTGACAGTCCATTAATATTAAAGGTATTAATTTATTGCCTTATGTTGCCTGTAGAGTTGGAGTTTCTGGTGATGTTCTCTGGTCCTTTCTAGCCTTTGTTGCTTTTGGTCTTTTTTGTTTTGTTTCATCTTTTCTCCCCTCAGAGAGTCCCCCTTAAAATTTCTTGCAGGGCTGGTTTAGTGGTCATGAACTCCTTTAGTTTTTATTTGTCTGGGAAACTCTTGATCTCTCCTTCTGTTTTGAATGACATCCTTGCTGGATAAAGAATTCTTGGCTGCATATTTTTCCAACTCAGCATATTGAATTAACCTGCCACTCCTTTCTGGCCTGCCAAGTTTCTGTGGACAGGTCTGCTGTGAACCTGATCTGTCTTCCCTTGTAGGTGAAGGACTTTTTTTCTGTTGCTGCTTTCATGATTCTTTCCTTGTCTGTGTATTTTGTGAATCTGACTATGATATGCCTTGTTGATGGTCAGTTTCTGTTGAATCTAATGGGAGTTTTTGTGTTTCCTGGATTTTGATGTCTGTATCTTTCCCCAGGTTAGGAAAGTTTTCAGTTATGATTCACTCACATAAATCTTCTATCCCTTTTACTCTCTCTTCATCTTCTGGGACCCCTATGATTCAGATGTTATTCTTTTTTAATGAGTGACCGAGTTCTCCAATTCTTATATTTGCTCTTTTGCCTTAGTTTCCCTTTTTTCCTGCTTCGTTATCCTCTATAAGTTTGTCCTCTATTTTGCTGATTTGCTGCATCGCTCCTGCCACTATGGCATCTATTTGAGATTGCATCTCAGTTATAGTATTTTTAATTTCGTCCTGACTAGCTTTTACTTCTTTTATCTCTGCAGAAAGGGATTCTAATCTATTTTTAGCCCCAGCTAGTATTCTTATTATCGTGATTCTAAATTCTGGTTCAGACATCTTGCTTGTATCTGTGTTAAGTCCCTGGCTGTCACTTCTTCCTGTTCTTTCTTTTGGGGTGAATTCCTTCATTTCATCATTTTGGAGGAAAAAAAAGAATAAAATAAAAAATTTTTAATTAAAAAATTAAAAACAACACACACAAAAAAAATCAAATAAAGGATGCTAGACCCTAGGTGTGTTTTGGTCTGGTTGTTGAAAGAAGCTTGGTAGAATAGAGAAAAAAGGAAAAGAAAAGAAAAATAGGGGGAAAGAAGTAGGAAAATGTTGTAAAATTTTTAAAAATGAATACAATAAAAAAGAATAAAGTGAAATGATGAAAATAAAATAGAATAAAAAGACAGCAAAAAATAAAAAATATAGTAGAAAAAATTAAAGAAAAATCTTTTTTATAAAAACGGAAAATAAAAATAATCTTTTCCTTTTCTGTATCCAAGAATAAAAAAATAAAAGGAAAAAAAATTGAATAGATGGACCAATGAACAGAATGAAATATGACTGAAATTACATCCAGTTTCTCTTAGAAGTCAGATTATGAAGCACTTTATAGTCCGTAAACCAAGCAGGCGGAGAGACTTGTGGTGTTCCTCTAGAGCGCAATTGGCATAATTGGGTGGGGCGTAGTGTGCTGCTTAATTTACTGGGGTGGATCGTTGTGGCCCGTGTACACAAGTATGCACATGCTCAGGAGAGGTGAAAATGGCTCACCAAGATACCCAGTCTCTAGCATCAGATCTTTGTGCTCTTGGCCAGTGGCAATCAAGCACCCCTCCTTTGTCTCCAGCTTTCATCCATTCCGCACTTCTACACTGTCCTCAATTAAGCCATCAGCCTGCCAGGTGGCACCTCCCTCCCGAATTTTATCTCAGATGAGGCTGCAGATGTCCAGAGACTTCAGCTGGGTGCCAGCCTGCTCCAGAAAGAGTTTGTGTGATCTTGTAGCAGCAGCATTTCAGAGATTGTGATAAATCCCAACACACATCTGGTGCCAGGCTTCACTGCCCCTTAACATTCTGTTCTCTTAACCCTGTTCCCCAGGGTCTGCTTGGACCTTTGCCTGTGGGGAGGTCACACAGCCTCTACCAGATGTCCTCTCAACAGGGGAACTGCCTCTTCCTGTTTGGCCTGAGGACCCCTCGAACCTCGCTGTCTGCTCCTGGGGATTTACCCTTCCCACCAGAGCTCTGCCAGGTATAGAGCTGCAGAGTTTGACTCTGCACTCTCCTGTTGACAGAGTCCTAATGGTATTTAAACCTTCTCCTTTCTTCTTTCTTTCTTTCTTTCTTTCTTTCTTTCTTTCTTTCTTTCTTTCTTTCTTTCTTATTCATCCCTTGTGGGTGTTTGCATCTCATTCTTTCTCTCCAGCTGCTTTCAAGGGTAGTAGTTTTCCTGTACTCTCCCTGCTGTCTCCATCCTCTCTCCATAAGCAAAAACTGCTCCCTACCCTCCACGGCTTCTCTCTTCCCCAGGTCACCTGTCTGTGCCGCATACCTGCTGAGTTCTGTGGCTCAAGTTATGCAAATTGTTGTGTTAATCCTCTGATCAATTTTCTAAGTATACAAGATAGTTTCATATTGGTCTAGCTGCATTTCAGGGACAAGAGAAGCAGAAAACTTCCATGCTACTCCGCCATTTTGGCTCCTCCCCCTACCAACATTCTTCTAGATGCCTCTCCTGATGCAAGGGAAGCAAAAGCAGAAATAAACTACTGGGATTTCATCAAAATAAAAAGCCTCTGCACAGTGAAGAAAACAGTCAGCCAAACTAAAAGGCAACCTTCAGAATGGTAGAAAATATTTGCAAATGACATATCTGATAAAGGGTTAGTATCCAAAATACATAGAGTTTATAAAATTCAACACCCAAAAAACAAATAATCTAGTTAAAAAATTGGCAGAAGACATGGATAGACATTTTTCCAAAGAAGACATACAGATGGCTAACCACATGAAAAGTTGCTCAATATCATTCAGCAGGGAAATACAAATCAAAACTACAATAGGGTATCACCTCGCACCAGTCAAAATGGCTAAAATTGACAACAAGAAACAACAGGTGTTGGTGAGGATCTGGAGAAAGGGGAACCCTCTTACACTGTTGCTGGGAATGCAAACTGGTGCATCCACTCTGGAAAACACTGTGGAGGTTCCTCAAAAAGTTAAAAATAGAACTACCCTATTACCCAGCAATTGTACTACTTGGTATTTATCCAAAGGATACAAAAACATTCACTCCAATGTTTATAGAAGCATCATCAACAATAGCCAAATTATGGAAAGAACCCAAATGTCCATTGACATTGGGTGGGTAAAGGAGATGTGGTACACACACACACAATGGAATATTACTCGGCCATAAAAAAGAATGAAATCTTGCCATCTGCAGTGACGTGGATGGAGCTAGAGAGTATAATGCTAAGTGAGATAAGTCAGTCAGAGAAAGACAAATACCATATGATTTCACTCCTATGTGGAATTTAAGAAACAAGACAAATGTACATAGGGTGAAGAGAAAGAGAGGCAAACCAAGAAAGAGACAATTAGCTATAGAGAACAAACTGATGGTTACCAGAGGCGAGGGGGGTACAGGGATGGGTGAAATAGGTGATGGGGATTAAGGAAGGTGCTTGTTGTAATGAGCACTAGGTGTTGTATGGAAGGTGTTGAATCGCTAAGTTCTATACCTAAAACCAATATTACACTATATGTTTAACTGGAATTGAAATAAAAACTTGGAAAGAAAAAAGATGTCATGTGTTTAGGAATAAAATAAAATGTAAAAAAAAAAAACCCACCTATAAAGCTGAAGAAAACTTAATACAAACACTCCAACATGAATTAGGTTTAATCAAACAAATTGTAGAAATGTGAGAATGCCATAACTCATAAATTTAAAATTCTGAACAGAAATATATAAACAGTTGCAAAAAGCTGACAGGATACTGGAAAGAAATGGGATAAAAAGGGTCTCCTTTTCTCCACATCCTCACCAACACTTGTTATTTCTTGTCTTTTGATAATAAGTGCTCCGACAGGTGTGAAATGATATCTTATTTTGGTTCTGATTTGCATTCCCTTGATGAGTGATGTTGAGTATCTTTTCATGTGTCTGTTTGCCATCTGGATGTCTTCTTTGGAAAAATGTCTGTTCGGGTTCTCTGCCCATTTTTAAATTTGATTTTTTTTTTTTTTTGCTTTTGCCTATTTTTTTGAAATTGGATTTTTTAAATGTTCTTTGTTTTGTTTTTTACTATTCAGTTGTATGAATTCCTTATATAGTTTGGATATTAACCCCTATTGGATGTCTGGTTTGCAAATATTTTATCCCATTCACTAGGTTGCCTTTTCATTTTGTTGATTGTTTCCTTTGTTGTGCAGAAGTTTTTTTTGTTTGATGTTTCTGTTATTCTTTGAGTGTCACATATAAAAAAAAAATCATCACCAACACCAAGGTCCAGGGGCTTTCTCTCTTCTTCTAGGATATTTATGATTGCAGGTCCTATATTTAAGTCTTTCATCTATTTTCAGTTAATTTTGGTGAGTGATGGGTCTACTTTGCTTCTTATGCACACGGATATCCAATTTTGCCAGCACACTTTATTGAAGAGACTGTCTTCTCTCCGTTAAGTGTTCTTGGCCTCCTTGTCAAATATTTCAAATACTAGTTGACCACATATGCATGAGCTTATTTCTGGGCTCTTGATTATGTTCCGTTGTTTTTATGCCAATACCATACTGTTTTGATTACTATAAATAATTTCTGGGGATGTAATGTACAGCAGGGTGACCGTAGTTAAGAATACTTTATTTGAAAGTTGCTAAGAGAGTAGATCTTAAAAATTGTTATAGAAAAAAATTAGAACTGTATGAGGTGATAGATGTTAACTAAACTTAGTATAGTAATCATTTTGCAACATAAACCATTATGTTGTTCACCTTAAACTTACACAATGTTGCATGTCGATTACATCTCAATAAAACTAGAAAAAAATAAAATCGGAATAATTACATGCACAGATGGGCAAAAAAAAAAAATCCCTCAAAATTGGACAATAACAATATTGTCAAAGATATAGAGCAGTAATGATTTTCATATACTGTTTTGGCAGTGTAAATCTTTGCCATTCCTTTGGAGAACAATTTGGCAATATTTTACAGAGTTGAAGACATTCATACCCTACCCTCTACAAATTCCACTCCTTGATGTAGACTTTTTTACACATGTATGTAAGAAGACATGTATGACTGTTCATAGAAGCATTGTTACTAATAGCAAAACAACGAAAATGACCTTAATCCCTGTAAAGAATACAGGGAGTTATAGTACACATAAATTGTATTATAGTCACACGATAGAATACAGTAATTAAAAATCAACGAAGTAGAGATACGTATATCCGCATGATGAATCTCAAAAAAGCAAATTGAGAAAAACAACTTTATATATGATACACATAAATAAAGTTAGAAATGTGTGAGATGATACTGTATCCGGCTTCAGTCGGTATTTGAGGAGGCCAAAAGCAGGGAAAGAGGAGACGCAATTGGAGAGGGAGTAAGTACCTGGAGACCTCACTTGTAACGTCTTATTCTTTAAGGGGAGCAGTGGATATGGTTAAGTTTGTGGCATTATTCTTTATACATTTTATGTTAACTATTTAAAAACGTATTTAACGGAGCAGCTTTTAATTGTCTATACTGAACCATCAGCTGCTGCTGAACAACCTCATATGAAAGTGTTTTTAATCATTAAAAAATATTTACACATTAGGGGCGCCTGGGTGGCAGTCGGTTAAGCGTCCGACTTCAGCCAGGTCACGATCTCGCGGTCCGTGAGTTCGAGCCCCGCGTCGGGCTCTGGGCTGATGGCTCGGAGCCCGGAGCCAGTTTCCGATTCTGTGTCTCCCTCTCTCTCTCTGCCCCTCCCCCGTTCATGCTCTGTCTCTCTCTGTCCCAAAAATTAAAAAAAAAAAAAAAAAAGTTGAAAAAAAATATTTACACATTAATAACTGGGCTCTCTCTTCCAGTGAATGGATTTTTTTTTTTTTCTGGTATCAGAGTCATGGCTGGCAAGTAGAAAGAGACGACCTTGGTAAATGAGGGAACACAGAGGTGTGGGGTTGGGAAGGCAGCATTTCCAGGGGAGGGAAAACCACCTTGGCAAGCGGAAGTGCCTAATGGCAAAAATAAAGAAGGGGCTGAAGATAAGCAACATGGTTATAATAGAGAATCCAAATACACAATCCCCAACCATACAAACAAATGCCATTTATTTTCTTAAAAACTGCCCAGAAGAGGGCACTCTTGATCCAAGAAATAGAGCAAGCAACCAAACACCTTGGTCCCAGTAGAATGATCTGTTATTGCTGGTCAGGAAGTGAACACACTTTATCATAAGCAAGAATAAACGTAATACACAGAGTACAGAAAATATAAATCATGCTTTTTCAGCTTATGAAAATGCTATTTTTTTCTTTTAATTTTTTTTCAATGTTTACTTATTTTTGAGAGAAAGAGTAGACAGAGCATGAGCAGGGGGATGTTTCCCTCTCTCTCTCTAGAGAAACACAGAATCTGAAGCAGGCTCGAGGCTCCAAGCTGTCCGCACAGAACCTGACGCGGGGCTTGAACCCACGAACATGAGATCATGACCTGAGCCGAAGTCGGACACTTAACTGACTGAGCCACCCAGGCGCCCCATGAAAATGCTATTTAAACTCATAAGGCAGAAGATAACTTAATACAGCACTGCAACATGAATTAAGTTTAATCCAACAAATTATAGAAATGCAAGAACACTGTAACTCACAAATGTAAAATTCTGAATAGAAATAGTTGCAAAAAGAGCTGGCAGAATACTGGAAAGAAATGGAGTAAAAAGACAATTATTTCAAAAGTGACTACAAGTAAATTATGAGATAATAGATGCAAAGTATTTAAATGGATACAAATGACAGGAACAAAAGAGCTAATAACTACCATTTGAAATTATTACCTATGCAAATTTCACTGAAATAAAATATGAAACACTGTATCAAAATAATCTATCATAGGACCCAGAATATTAGAATTTAAAGGCTAAAAAAAATTAAAACCCTCTGGACCTGCAGACAAGGTAACAAGTCATTTATATAGGAAAGTAAGTCAGAATGGTGTTGAACTTTTTAATAACAAAATACAAAGCAAGAAAACAGTAAAGCAAAATTTTCAAGGGACTTAGGGAATGCAGATACAACAATAATTTATCTCCTGTATCAAAGAAGTCCTACAGATGCGAGAACCTACAAAATACTGTAATTGTGTACCTTGCCCGAGGAATCTATTAATCAAGAGTCAGCAAACTATAGCCTACTAGTCTGGTCAAACAGCTGCCATCTGTTTTTGTAAATAAAGTTTTATTGGAACACAGCCATCCTCCGTTTGTATGTATTATGTGTGACTGTTATGTGCAACACCAGTAATGTTGAATTGTTACAATAGGGACTGCATGGCCCACAGAACTACAAACATTTACTTTCTGGCCCTTCACAGAAATTTGCCATTTACTATACTAGAAGCTGAACTTCATCCAACCAAGGGATGATTGGGGAAATTTGACAAAAGGACTGGTAGGGAGCTTAGAATGTTTTTAATTCCAGTTCTAAGATTACAGAAAGGCGGGGGGGGGGGGGGGGAGGATTAGGGTGGAAGATCAATATATAAATGAATGTTCTGATAAAGTAGAAATAAAACAACTTGGTTTTTTTAGAGTTTATTTATTTTGAGAAAGAGAGACAGAAACAGAATGAGCAGTGGAGGGGCAGAGATAGGAGAGAGAGAGAAGCCCAAGCAGGCTTCATACTGCCAAGGCAGAGCCTGATTTGAGGCTTAAACCCACAGACCGTGAGATCATGACCTGAGCCAAAACTAAGAGCTGGACAGTCAAATGACTGAGCCACCCAGGCACCCCAAAACATCTTGTTTTTAAATGCAAGAAGGAAGCAAGGGAAAATAGAATAAGTTTACTGATTTCATATAGATAATAGATGTGTGTCTAAGCATATTAAACCTGACCAAGCAAAGAGTAGAAGCCTAATTAAGGAATTAGAAGGCTGAGGAAATTATATCAAGTGTGAAGGTAACTGCTAGGACAAAGCTATAAACATTCCTAAATAACAAAATATTAAAAAAAAAAAAAAGAGAGAGAGAAACAGTTCTACTACATGGTGAAAACACATGATAAAGGTGACAGAATAATATGATTGATCAGAGACCAAACATGCTGTTGTAACAATAAATGTAAATGGGCTCAAACCACCTATTCAAAGAAAAAGATCTTTAGATTGCCATGCAAAGCAAAATCAAACTCTGTGCTATGTACAAGAGACAATAGCAAAAGTCAGAAGAAGGAAATGGAAGTATGCTGTTGTAAGGTTCTTAAATTTTACCTAAAACTGAACAGCACATTAAAAGGATCATACACTATGATCAAGGGGGATTTATCCCCAGGATGCAGTGATGATTCAATATATGGAAATAAGTCGGTGTGATACACCACATCAACAGAATGAAGAATAAATCAAGTGATCATCTCAATAGATGCACAAAAAGCATTTGACATCCTTTCATTATAAAGATTCTGAACACATTAGGTATAGAAGGATCGTACCTCAACATGATAAAGGCCATGTATGACAGGCCCACAGCTAATATCAGACTTAACAGTGAAAAGCTAAAAGCTTTTCCTCTTAGATCAGGAACAAGACAAGGATGCCCACTCTTGTCATTCTATTCAAAATAGTTCTGGCATCCTAGCCAGAGCAGCTAGGCAGAAAAAAAGAGATAAAAGACATTGAAATTGGAAAGGAAGAAGTAAAATTGTCTGTTTTCAAATAACATGATCTTACATACAGAAAACCCTAAAGACTCTACCAAAAAAACTCTTGGAACTCAGAAAAGCTGCAGGACATGTAAAAACCAGTTGTGTTTCTATACCCTGGCAACGTACTATCCAAAAAAGAAATTAAAAAAAAAAAAATCCCACTTACAATAGAATAAAAAACAATAAAGTGCTTAGGAATAAATTTAACCAAGAATACAATTTGAAGATAGACTGTGATAAGTTAAAAAAAATGCATGTTATAAATTCTAAAGCAACCACTAAAACAATAAAACAAAAACATATGGCAATAGTGGAGATACACAGAATATTTTTTAAAATAGTCTATTAATTCAGGGAACCTGGGTGGCTCAGTTGGCTAAAATAGTCTATTAATTCAAAATTAAAGGAGAAAACAGGCAAAATGGAACAAATCACAGAAGGGGCAAAGTGAAAATAATTGTAGATTCAATTTAACCACATCGACCATTAAATTAAAAACAAGTGCAGGGTTAGAATGCCATCTCCTGAAAAGCCCTTCTAGCTCAAGTGATATTAACAGAATAAAGTGACAGAATTTAGTACTTTAGAAATATAAAAATCACTTACTGAAGGGCAATCTCGAATGCCTATTATTTGCTATCAATAAGGAAATTTCTTTACACGTATCAGATTCCTATACATGTGTGTCATTTGATCATATAAATCACTTAGATGGTAATACAAATTAACATACCTTCCAGTGACTCATGAATCTTTTGGCTCTGTTTGGCAAAATAAAGGGAGTTTACCTCCTGCCCAGGAGAAGCAAATCAGCTTAAAAATTGCATCACTGTTTTGGTATAAGTAGTTCATAACTTTTTCATTATTAGGGAGAAAATGCAAATGTATGTAACATTACATACATCAAGTAACCTGTCTGAACTCCATTGGGTACGTTTTAATGGAGATCTTTATTATGTGGAAAATGTGTTCAAGTATAGTGATTGCTAGTTTTTCCAAAAAGAAAGGCTAAAAAAGTTTTTATGGGCTTGATTTTGACAATTTGAATATATAAACTTTTAGGGATGTAGAAGAAATAGGTAAGAATCTTTAACATTTAGTAAGTACATTTCATATGCACATTTAAAGTGATATGAATGTTAATTTAGAAATCACCTTTAAGGGGCACATGGCTGGCTTAGTTAGTTAAGCATCCAACTTTGGTTCAGGTCATGATCTTACAGTTCGTGAGTTCAACTCCCGAGTCTGAGTTTAAGGCCCATGTCAGGCTCTGTGCTGACAGCTCAGGGTCTGGAGAACGCTTCAGATTCTGCATCTCCTTCGCTCTCTGCTTCTCCCCGACTCATGCTCTCTCTCTCTCTGTCTCTCAAAAATTAAAAAAAAAAAAAATCACCTTTCAGGGAATATTTTTATCTAAATAGTTCACAGCAGCTTCAATCTCAGTGTCTTCATGATCACTAGAGACACTATGCACATCATCTTCAGATTTTCCTGAGCACACAGTCTTTACTCCTTCTGAGTATTAGATAAATGCAGCTTCTTCATATACATATAATGTTGGCATTGGAAAATTTTCCCCAACATCCAAGTATCCATTGTAGGAATGATGACAATACTGACTCCATCTTTGGCCCGCCATTTTGTTCATGTGTGCTCAGTGACCCCTCTTAGAGGCCCCTTGGAGATTAATACATACCTTAGAAATGCCCATGAAGGCTGAGATTAGGGGAAGCTTGTTTTGGCCTTACATGAATTTGTTAAAGATAACATTCTTCTCCTTCCTGATGAGCAGGTGGTGACCAACATCTAGTTAAAGGTTTGCTGTCAGTTAGATGCACTCAAGCCCTCTGAGGTGCATGTGAACCCTTTGGTCTCATGACAGTGCCCTTCTACATGTCCTCTTGCTCTACATAATCTCTGGACTAAGGTCTGGATTTTGCGAAGAATAGCTGTGCACCTGCTGTAGATCATTGCCCACCTGATGCCCTGTCAGTAGTTTACCCTGAATAAAATTTTGTGTAAATTGCTTTTTGGTCTCAAAGTGCCTTCTCAGTTCAGGGGATATTTAGTTCATCCCCGACTTCTAACATCCATTCAGCTAGTATTAGGATCATTTCTATTTTAAAAATTCATATGTATAGATTTGTATTCTCCACAATTTTAACACTTGCTATGAGGCTTTCAAATTGATCATGAATTCTTTACAAATATATATAGTCTTTGCAAATGTGAGGTCATCAATCCTAGAGTAATGACTGTTTTGCTTCTTTTTGCATTTTTTGGTATTAGCTTTCTCAGTTGATCTCTGTAAGCAACCAAAACTAACACTGATTGAGAGCCTCTTAGGGTAACATGTGTTTTCTAAAGAGGACTTTGTTTTTCATGATAAAATAATTGAGAGAATACTAATAATATGAGAGACTTCATAGGAATGTAAGCACAAGTTAAAATCTTTTCAGGGGAAAGATAAAAAATTTTTTTCTACGTTTATTTATTTTTGGGAGACAGAGACAGAGCACATGTGGGGGAGGGGCAGAGAGAGAAGGAGAAGCACAATCCGAAGCAGGCTCCAGGCTCTGAGCTGTCAGCACAGAGCCTGACGCAGGGCTTGAACTCACAAACAGCGAGATCATGACCTGAGCTGAAGTCAGATGCTCAACCGACTGAACCACCCAGGCGCCCCATGGGGGAAAGATAATTTTTGAAGAAAAACTCCTTGCCTTCTATTTGGGTGCTTTTCTTAATAGTTGCTGATTTGAAGATTAAAAACAAAGGGACTAATTAAAATTTTTCTTTTGAGGAATATTTGTACTTAAAGCCACCTTCCCACTAACCAACCCCATTGTCAACAAACTCATTGACAATAGATCAGCATTAAATGAGAGTTTCATAGGTATCTACCATTTTCTTGGTAGGAAAACACTGGAGTCATCTTTTAAGCAGTGAAGAACCTTAGTAGAGCATACCACAGTTTGGTAAAAACTATACAGCAAATGAGTTACTTTTCTGAATATCATTTTTTTTGGCCGTTGAAGAGTCTAGAAAAATCAATTGAATTCAGCATTTCTTTAAAAATAATTCCAGGGGCGCCTGGGTGGCTCAGTCAGTGAAGCACCTGACTCTGGATTTCAGCTCAGGTCACGATCTCATAGTTCCTGAGTTCGAGCCTTGCATCGGGTTCCATGGTGAAAGCTTTGAGCCTGTTTGGCATTCTCCTTCTCTCTGCCCCTCCCCAACTTGCTCGAGTGCACTCTCTCTCTTTCTTTCAAAAATACATAAATAAACGTAAAAAAAAATTCCATATTTTTATAGTCCAGGAGCCCTACTTCAATCTATTTAAAGTATTTTCATCCTAACAAATATGTTAGCACAAGAGTGGGTATAGGTTTTGCAGTACCTGAAGCCTCTGTAATTTGCAGATGTGGGGAAATTCTTTAAGAAAAAGAATACAAATTTGTGAATACAAAATTAAGTACAGAACCTTTGATAATTAGTTTCAAGGTAAAAACCATTTTCCTTTGGGTTGGGAATGGGGGTGGGAGCTGCCTTTCGCTTAGAGTGATGTCAGTCTCAGTGCGTCCTCAGAACCTGCTGATGGGATACCTGGAGTGCACAGCAAACCCATGGCCAAGATCTTGTAAGAAGCTTGAGGTTGGGAGGTGGTTCCTGTGGCTGCTGATCCTGGACAGTTAGTAGAACTGCTCTCTCTTGAGTTCTTGACTGACTGCCTACCATCCATTCATCCAACCTCTTCTCTCTACCTAGAGACAGAATCAAAGGCCAATAAAGACTGACTTTGCCTAGGGTGGCCAATCCTCTAGGTAGAACCCTTCTACTTGAACTTGCTTTCTCTTTATCTTCTCCCTCTTCACTTTTGGGTTAAATTATAGAATTCTAAAACTTCAGAATTGAGACTGATCAGAGAAATCACTTAATCCACTCTAGCAACCTAGTGACTAAGGCTGTAGCAACAAAGAGGCCTGAGTTTAAGTCCTGGCTACATGCTGTCGATGTGGTATTACCATAAATGAGTGCCTTAAAGTCTGGATGTCTTCACCTGTTAAACAAGGATAGTAAGAATGTCTTCCTCAGGTGCCTGGGTGGCTCAGTCAGTTAAGCCTCTGACTCTCGGTTTCGGCTCAAGTCATCATCTCACAGTTTGTGGGATCGAGTGCCCCAGGTTGGGCTCTGTGCCGACAGCGTGAAGCCTGCTTGGGATTCTCTCTCTCCCTCTCTGCCCCTCCCCTGCTCATGATATTTCTGTCTCTCTCAAAATAAGTAAATAAAAATTTTTTAAAAATGTCTTCCCTACACTTGTGTTAAATGTATCAAAAATGCTGAGAATGGTTTTAGGCACACACTAAACAAAATGTTATTATTTGACAGTTGAGGAAACTGAGACTCTCGGGTGTTAAGTCACTTGCCCAAGATCACCCAACAGTTAGGGACAAATCAGACATTAAGAGCACAAATTTTATTAATCCTAAAAGCTACTTCTCCACTTGCTGCTTTTCCCATATTCTCAGCATCAACAAACAAATGGACAATGAAGCGGCAGGAAGAGGGAAGCTTTGGGTCAGAGAGTCTGGGACAGAACCTCTTCCTGACTTTGGTGCATAACCTGAACCTTGCTTCTACCTTTCCTAATCCACACAAATGCTCTAGCCAAATCCTGGATTTAGACTTTTATGTTTAAGTCACCACCAAGGTCAATATCATTTTACATAGTGAGTAGTCAGTGCCATTTGTAATACCTTGAACTTGGGGCAATGGCCACCAAATGGGACTTGTGTGAGAAGTCCCTTTCACCCTAACAAGATGACCTTACAAAGGCAGAGTGTTGGAGCACCTGGGTTGGAGGAAGAACCAGGTCGTACATGGAGTGGTGTACCTGACTATCCCAGTTTTATCTCTCCTCTCCGTGCTGTGAAGAGATGCTACAAAATTGCTTGTCTCAGCCACCTGTTGGCCAAAGCCAAATTAGTACCTCCATGGGGGTCAGCTTTGTGCCCCAAGGGTGACCAGATTTCTTTTTAAATCTGTTGACTGTATTTACTCCTCCACACCCTGTTTAAAAGAAAAATAAGCAGAAGAGGAGAAAGAAAAAGGATTAAAGCAAAAGAACTGAGGTAATCCAAGAATAAGGATTCTTATTCAAATATGCCTCAGTTCATATTTGATAACCACTAAGTCCTTGCATTAACCAAACCTCCAGCTAATTTACAGAAAGACAAAGATGCAACATATCTAAACTCTAGCAACTAAACAACCCTGCTGGCAAACCAAGCAGAGAACACTCAATACCCACTAGAGAATTGGGGTAAAAAAATGGGTATTTGTTTTTAAAACAGAAATATCTTGGTTTTCTAAGTATTTATAGAGTTGTTCTCTCTTAAATCTTAAGGAAGAAGTAGGAAGTCTAAGAAAGGCCTCACTACAGTGCCAACTTTCCAATTTTGTAAGTTGCAAATGTTCTGAAAAGAGAGGAAATAATACCTCCCAGACACCAAAAGATCTGTCATTTGTAAAGGCTTTTATCCAGTTATCTTCCAGGAGCTCCTCGAATCCCAAGAAGTAATCGTGTCAGGGCCACAGTTTACTCAGCTGTAAATCTCAGGAATGTCCCTGGGAGGGGCGTCTGGGTGGCTCAGTCCATTGAGTGTCCAACTCTTGATTTCACCTCAGGTCGTGATCCTGGGGTTGTGGGATCCAGCCCCGTGTGTGCTATGATCAGGGCTCCTTGCTGAGCCTGGAGCCTGCTTGAGATTCTCTCTCTCTCTCCCTTTGCTCCTCTCCCCTGCTTGTGAGTGCTTGCTCTCTCTCTCTCAAATAATGATTAAGAAAACAAAAGAACGAGAAGAAGAAATGTCTTTGGGAGCCAGAGTGTGGTGCCTCCAAAGGGACAAAAAGCTTGAACTGAGGAAGGAAGTTCACCGAGGGGTGGGGAAGCCATCTGTCTGTCTGAGTCTCAGTCAAATGGTCCAGAGCTGTCGTAGAAACCACCCTCAGAGAAACCTCCTGGATGACTCACTAGGATTTCACTGACTGTGTGTGCAAATACTTCCATCTTAGGTAATGATAGGAAACGCAGGCCAAGGTGGCTGCTTCTAGCGAGGGAAATCGGCAGTCGGGGAACGTTACAAAGCCTCAGTAAAATTAGGCTAAATTCCTTCAGCTCTCTCTCATTAAAGTGGGTAAGACCCTTCTTTCTGATGACATTTCTTTTGACCCCACACAGCTTGTGATTAATGATACTTGGAAAGATTAAACATTTACCCAGTGTTCGAGTGTGCTCAACAGACATTTCCTGAGGCCCATGATCGAGGTCCTGGGGGCATTTCTCGACATTATCTCCAGGTAAGAATGGTAGTGACTCTGACCCCAAGAGAAAGCTACCAGAAGCATCTACTTGATTGGAGTCTCAGAGGGGAAAAGAGAGGGAATCTGGTAGAGGCAATATTCAAGAGGTAATAGTTTGGATTTTTTCAGAACTGATGAATGACATGAGTGCAAATTCCAAGCAGAATAAATGAAAAAGAAATCTGCATATAGATGCATTATAATGAAATTGCAAAGCAGTAAAGATGAGGGACAAATATTAAGAGCAGCCAGCAGGGTGAGGAGGTCGGCTTGTCTTGGAAGGGACAGCAGTCAGACTCGCAGAAAGCTGGAGGGGGCGTAAGGATCTCCTAAAGCGCCAAAAGAAAAAGTACCACGTTAGAATTCACAAGGCAACTGTTTTTTTCTTTTTCTTTTTTTTAGTTTTAGTTTTAGTTTTTGAGTAAGCTGTAGGCCCAACGTGGGGCTCGAACTCACAGCCCCAAGATCAAGAGTCACATGCTCCACTGAGCCAGCCAGGCACCCCTCAAGGCAGCTTTTAAGAAACAGGGTAAAAAATAAAGACATTTTCAGATACGTTAAAAGTAAGTTTATCACCAGGAAGACACTCATTAGATGCAATTAAAAATTTTTTTTTAAATGTTTATTTAGTTTTGAGAGAGAGACAGTGTGAGCAGGGGCGGGGGGAGGGGAAGGGCACAGAGAAAGGGAGACAGAGTCCAAAGCAGGTTCCAGGCCCTGAGCTGTCAGCACAGAGCCCAATGCGGGGCTCAAACCCACAAACCGTGGTACCATGACCTGAGCTGAAGTTGGATGCTTAACTGATGAAGCCACCCAGGCACCCCTCATTAGACGAAATGAAAAAAAAAATTTTTTTTTTAATGTTTATTTATTTTTGAGAGAGACAGAGACAGAATGCGAGCGGGGGAGGGGCAGAGAGAGAGGGAGACAGAATCGGGAGAAGCCTCCAGGCGCCGAGCTGTCAGCACAGAGCCTGACACGGGCTTAAACTCGCACACTGTGAGATCGTGACCGGAGCCGAAGTCTGACACTTAACCAACTGAGCCACCCAGGCGCCCCCAGAGGAAATTGTAAAGGCAATCCTTTGGGCAGAAGGTAAATGATCCCAGGTAGAAGATTTGAGATACAAGAAAGGCTGATGAAGACAGTGGCAAGTATGTTGACAAATGTAAATGAACAGCGACCGCAAGACTTAGGAATTGTGATGTCTAGTGGGCCTTAAAATATATATGGAAGTAAAATGCCAGATAAACATAATGTGTAAGTCAGGAGCAAGTAAAGGAAGGTCCTTTTATTCTTGATCTTTGAGGTTTCATTACATTTAGACTTAATAAGTATGCATGTTTTAATTTGTAAGGCACGTCCTTAAAAGAATAGAAACACCCCATAAGTCAAACACGTTGGAAGAGAGGAATGATCAGTCACGCAGCAAAAAAATACAAATGTTGCTGGCAGGTGGGGTCCGAGGACTCGGGGTGGGGAGGGGGGGTGGTGGGGGTGGGGGGGGTGGGGGGGGGGTTCCCGCAGCCCCGGCCTGGAGGGTGGGGTAGAAATCAAACACGAGCCAGCAGGAGGTGAAAGCAGAGTTCACTGAAGGCATAGGGAGAGTGCAGGTGCCGACAGGGTGTCTGGGAGACACAGGAAAGGAGGGAGTCTCCTCTTTGCTCAGGGCCTGGAGTTTTTACTGAGGCTGCTGGTCTGGTGCATGTGTCCCCTCAGGCATCCAGGAACCGGTTAGAACAAAGACCAGGGTCCAGGCGTTCTTCCTTGGCATTGAGGGGGTCTAGTGCAGGGGGTCTTGGCGTTGAGATGTCTAGTGCAGGAGATGCATATGATAGCTTTCTCTGGGCATTCTCACCTGGTCCTTCCTTCGCTGTTACCTGTTCTAGAGTAATCTAGAGAAATCATTCATTCCTTGTATTCCATTGTCAGGAGGACGTACGCTATTTGCGCTATAAGGCAAATGAAGTGGGGGTCAGGTCCGGGCAAGAATGGAAGCAGGAAAAGGAGCACAATAACCCATCCCCCCTCCCCTCCCGCCACCACCCCCGGGTCCCTTCAGTTTGTCTGTCTCAGCCCCGGGCAGGCGACAACAAAGAAGGGCATGGAGAAAACAGTGGCCGGAGAATAGGCAGAGAGAACAGCGAGCGCCACAGCCCAGCGGAGAGGCAGCGTGTGGTCAGAGAGGAAACGAAAAGGATGTATTTGGCTGGAGCATGGCCAGCAGGTGCTGGGGGAAAGAGCAAAGAAATGAGTAGAAGACAGGGCGAAAGCGACCTTGTCAGCAAGTGATTGGAAGCACTTTGGACTTGATCTTAGGAATGACGAGAATCCATTGAGAGGTGTGAGGACCAGAACTGCCTTTCAGAATGGTGGCCCAGGGGACGAGACAGAGACAGCTAGGAGGCTGATCCAGGAGAGGAAGGATGGTGACATCAGCAGACACAGAGCCCTGACTAAGGGCCAGGCTTTGACCTAAATATGTATCAGGTCTTCACATTTTCAGTTATGTGGGCCCTATTCACAAAAGTGAGGAAAATATTGCCATTATTATCTGCATTTTGGAGCTGAAGATATGAGGTACAGAGAAATTAAATGTGACAAAAAAGATACACATGGGTAGGGAGTGGACCCACGCAGTGTGGCTCCAGAAGCTGTGCTCTCAGGCCCCCGTGCATCCCTCCACTGTGTCACGGGCTAAGGTTGGCCATTTACCGGATGTGGGGAGTGTGGGGGGAGGAATCAGGATGACCCCCAGCTTTCCAGCTCGGGCAGCTGGGTGCATGGTGGTGGCCTCCCCTGAAACAGAAAACACAAGAGGGGGACCCAGTGCTGTTTTAATGGGGGTTGTAGACCATCTCCCCTAAGCCTACCCACGGGCTTACTGAGAGTCAGTGGGTTTCAGTTCAAGGGGAGCAGAAAGCAGACTAGGACAGAGCGCAGGGGTCACTAGTATTTAAGTGGCAGGCAGGGAAAGAGAAGCTGCAAAGGGGACTTGGATGCGGAGGCCAGGACAGTAGGAGGGTCAGCCTGTGTCCCACGTGCCGGTGTCGGGGAGAAAGGATTTCTGTCTCCTCAAAGGTCCTTCCAACAGGACTAAGAATCAAATTGACCTGTGACACATTAACAGGAGAAAATCAAATTTAATAGGTGTACATACAGGGAATCCGCAGAGACAGCAGAAATTGCAAAGACGGGGAAAATGAGGTGTCTGTGTCCCTCTGAGCTAAGGAGAAGGGGGCAGGGGTCTGGACCTCAGAGGAAACGAATGCACTTCCCAGGGCGACAAGAGCAGATGTTTGCTAATTCGATGTTTGCCCTGCCATACAGATGGGTCACTCAGATAAGATTTGTCTCTGTTACTAACCCTGATTCTGGGAAAGACCCCCAATTTAGATTCTTGTGTGTGGTTAAGGGAGGGACAGAAGTTACTCATGAGTCCATAGCATCTCAAGCGCCTTCGGCTCAAAGTAATCCACATGCCAAAGTGGCACGTTTGGGGCGGGGGGGGGCTGTCCTGAACCCCTTCACTGGACACCAGATGCAAACATAAGTACAATAGGAGGGCATCAGAAGGGTGTCACAAAAGTCACCTCCAAGTGCACCTTTCTAGGGCAATTTTAAAACTCCAGCTTTTCTGCGAGCTGTTATTCCTCAATCAAGAGGCTGACGGTTTTTGCAAGACTTGAGAGGTAACGCTACAGACGCCGGGAATGATTGGGTCCATCACTCCCTCTGTCTACCCTTCCAGAGACTTCTTTCACATCCCACCCTCTCTCCTGACATCTCCCCAGCACCACTCAAGTTCCCCATGTCTCCCACTCCCAAGGGTTGGGCAAAGCCTCTCCTGGTCCATCCTGGCTGTGTTCCTGGACATTAGCTTGTTGCCTTGTTGGTACAGAAGACAGCACTTGGAAGCTTGGCCGGAGTTGCTCCCGCAGAGCAGAGAACAGTGCTTACAACAAGGTTGAGGTTTAATGCCCCCCTCCCACCCCGATGTAGAGAATCCGGGCCAAGCAGAGGATAGGGTGTAGGATTTCCCATACCATCCCTCTGCCCTGCTGAGACGCACCCTGGCCTGTAGACGGCTCAGGGGAAATGGGTTTATTGTCTAAGAGGCCATCAGGGTATCAGTTCAGCCAGTGTATATGCCCTGCCCAAACTGTTACACTGACGGCTCATCATGTATAGCTCTTGCTGTCAGTTATTCTTTGGGGGCTTGACAGCCCAGGAAATAGCCGGCACCATAATTAAGCATAAAGACAGTAACACGACTTGAACGTACAGTTCTCAGCCTCTGGACCAGGCCTGTTGAGAGCTTCCTCTGCACGTCTTTCTCAGCCGACTTGTTACAGGCAGCGTAGTGGTGCGCAGAAGGGGTCTGGGCTAAGCCTAGCACCTCGGCCACGGTGAGGCCTCGGGCGCGCCTCACATCTCTGTGGGCCTGGATTTCTTCGGCTGTGGGGCCACAGGTCCTCTGAGGCTTGTTTTAGTTTGAATACCCTTTGATTTCGTGGCCTTCCGAGTCGGAAGATGGTGTGCTCCGAACCTGTGCTCCCTTCCCCACCATGAAGTCAGTTCTGCCTCTCTCCTTCCTCCTGGGGTCCCAACGCAGTATGGCAAAAAGGAAGCACGAGATGCTTTTGACCGGGAAGAACTGGGACACGGAAGGTGGCGGTGTTGGCGCCATTCCCGGGATTTGGAGCGCCACCATCGCAGCAGACTATACTGTCCTTGCTCCGTGGCTTTCTTTCCTCATTTTTCTTCTCCATGTTCCCAGAAGAGCCGTCCCGCACTGCATTCTCTCCTAGCTTCTACCTGATGCCTCCTTCTAGCAAGTTCAATGAACGGCCCCTACTTTTCAACTCTCAGTGCTTCACTTTGGAAAACTGACCCTGCGGTCTGAGACACCCCGTGATTTCAGCAAAGGCCGCAGTGGTGCCCAGTGTGGGCTCCCAAGGTGGTAACTTATTAGTCCTTCATGGAGCACACCTGCAGGACCGAGATGGCAGGGCCACGAGCTCCGTCCTGCCTCTGCACATTCCACCGTGGGCTAGTCTTGCTTTGCCACCATTAGACTCCAGTACCATCAGATTCCCCCGTCCCCCATCACTGTATTCCCTTTTCAGGTCCCTTGGTGTCCATTCGTACCCACCAGAGAAGTTCTAATCATGTTGAACTTCGAAAAGGATAGAGTCTTCCCTTTCTTCCTAGGAGGTGCCTTGGATCCTACAGAAATTTCTCCACTTCTTTGTCTACTAGCTGTTTTACATGCTAAGGATTATGAGGAGAGGCATCCTTCCTTGGGTTATGAAAGGTCTATACTCTCCAGGACCAAAGTGTCTATCTGCCTCCCATCAACTACCTAAGAGGGAGAAGCCATTCATGCGCTTCAACAGCCAGCAGACTCCCATCCCCAGCAGCTTTTTCTGGAGTCCCATCCCACCTGTGTCTCTGTCTCCTTTCCTATCTTCCCCTCCCCCTCCCTTTTCCTCCCCCTCCTCCCTCCTCCCCCACCTTTTCTTCTTCCTCCTCTTCTCCAACCCTATCTCTTACTATATGCATACTAATAATGGTAAAGAAAGGAGTCCGTCCTGCTCATATGCCTAGATTTTAAGTCATAAAAGGATTTGACCTTTACTGTCACCCATTCTCTTAATGACATATGTCTAGAAATCCTAATTCATAAAACATAAAAATGGGAGAAACTGATTTCTAGCCATTATTCCTGCTCAACATAAAATCCACACAGTGAAATTGCTAAGTGAGTTCAATACATTCCTTCCTTGTTGGGTATCGGAATGAAGGAAGTTGTTTTTCATGAGAAAGAGAAATCTAGGGCTAGATTTACTTCTCTGAATTCACTTCTCTGAATTTAAGAACATGTTGACTTTCACATCTGAAAACCACTTCAGAAGTCACTTCTTGTGCCAGAAATGACACTAGTGAGAAATCTAATGCATCAAGTTACAGAATTCTCTGTGAGGTGATTTTCATCTTGAATGGATTGCCGTGTTCAGGTCTCCTGTGAGGACATTTGCAAACTGCCCATCACCTTCAGGGCAATGAGGCTGTAGCCTGAACGTGCTGGGCGGTAGCCAGAAATAGGTAACCAGATGGCCTTCTTGGTGGTTTTCATTAGTGTAAACAGTTTTCATCATTGTTACAGATTATGTGCAAAAGTGAGAGGAACTTAGGTAAACCACTAAAAATTGTTCTGTGCAAGACATAACATAGCAAAATAAACATAGCACAATTAAAGTATGTTTTCTTTCAAAGCCGTGAGTCTAGGTAGCTATAGCTTAAGAGGGACAGAAATGGTGTAAGGGAGGGCTTTGAAGCAAGATGCCTGGGTCCTTATCCTGGCTCTAAGATTTAGCCCTGTGACCTACATCTCTCTGGGCCATCTTGGGTTACTGTGAGAATTTCTGAGCCTAAAATATTGATAGAAAGAGAAACACCAAAGTTATATTTTGTGTGTAAACATAGAGCCACAGGTGACTTTTGATTTCCCTACTCAAGGTAATTTCCTAAATGTTCTTCAATAAACATGTATTGCTTCCGAATGAAAAAAAAGAAAAAAACATGTACCCAGTATTTCCCAGTTTATTCTGGTAATAAATGATTCCTACCTTTATATCATAGGGCTCTGTTAGTCTATAGTCTGTTATAGTCAGACTATAGACTAAAATGACTATTTTGTTAGTCATTAGTAGAAGGTATTATTCATCCATTTGTCCATCCATCCACTCATTCTAGAACTACAGTGCTAAGAGATGCCAAGACAGACCCTTGTAGGTTTCTGCCTCCATGAGTTCACAGTCTTGCCCGGGAAGGGGGTGGGCAGGCTGGATAAGAAAACAGACTTGTATGACAGAGCATGATGAGTGCCTAAATAAAAATGCTCTAAGAACATGTCAGGGGGGCGCCTGGGTGGCTCAGTCAGGCCACTTTTTTTTTTTTTTTTAATTTTTTTTTTCAACGTTTTTTATTTATTTTTGGGACAGAGAGAGACAGAGCATGAATGGGGGAGGGGCAGAGAGAGAGGGAGACACAGAATCGGAAACAGGCTCCAGGCTCCGAGCCATCAGCCCAGAGCCTGACGCGGGGCTCGAACTCACGGACCGCGAGATCGTGACCTGGCTGAAGTCGGACGCTTAACCGACTGCGCCACCCAGGCGCCCCCCATTGAGCCTCATCTTGAGAATGATAGGGAACTTCTGAAGAGTCTTGTAAACGAGTCGCGTTTCAGTTTTGCACTCTGGCTGAGTGGAGTGGAGGTTGGCCAAGCGGAGGAGACACTCTTGCAGTCCTCTGGAAGGGAGGAGACGCAGCCAGGCCGAGCGTGGCGGCAGGGAGGACAGAGGCTGTGGAAGGCTTGGGGCAATGTCCTCTTCAGGGACAGTCAGTAGCACTGGAGGGAGCAAGGAAGATAACAGGATCCAAATTGGCCCTCAGGCACTCAGATGTGCGTCCCCCACAGGGAAGAGGAAACACACTTGAGGTAACATTCAGATGACGTATTGACACGTCTCTGAAGAGCCACTCATCCCAAAGCAAAAGAACGCAGCCTTATTCTTGATTCCTCTTCAAGTAAGATTATCATGAGGAGGCTTTTCTATAACTAAACCATAGGAAGACTGGGCTGCTCCAAGATCCTTTCTGTTTGTCTTTAAAACTGTTCTTGTGCCCTTGATAAAGCTATGGGGTGATTTCATACTGCAGGTGAAATCCTGAGTGCTCATTAGCTCAACACCAAAAGATGCCATAGAAGGAAGGGAGCTTGGTCTCCGCACCGAATTCAGTAATGACCTTGGGCAGGGCTGAGGTTGTGTGGATGTGTGAGACCCCGGGATGGACGATGGACATGTGGCCCAGGAGAGAGGGTTGCCAGCACTACCTAAAAGCTACGTGCAGAAATGCCCCAGAAGAATCAGGTTGGAGACCGAAGGAGGCAATGACACTTTTAGAAATTCAGTGGTGACCCTCTGCTCCTCAGCTGTTACCATCAACGGCTGAATGCCTGCTAGAGCAGCCTTTGACCCAGAAAGCTGGGTCTGTCTGTCTTAGATACTACTTTTTTTTATATATATACCACTGCTACCACTGCTGTGCAATCTGATTGCACGTTTTCCTATAGATAAGTACCCTCTTCGACGTCCCTTTACAGTCTTTTGTCAGTCTAAATTTATCCATGGCAGCTCTCAATATGGCAGCTGTCCCAATTATCTTCTTTCCTTGATTCATTCAGCAAACATTTAGTGAGCACTTACCCTGTGTCAGGCATTGTGCTAAGCACTGGACACAAACATCAAAAAGCCATTATTGCTTCCCTCCAAGGTGCCACCCGACCCATTGTGAGGCTTTCTTGGTGAGGCCCGGGAAACTCTGTACCTGTGACTAGGCTCTGTTCCGCTCAGATTTGTCCTTCAAGAGTCATGCCCACACTTCCCAAAACCTTCCCCTAATGTCACCAGTCTATGGAATTCATCTTTTTTCTATCCATGTTTTGGTATCAAATAATGTGCTGCTGGGCTGTGACTCACTTCATCGTGTGTTTGTTACCTTCTGAACTGGACTGTGGGTTCTGGGCGGGAAGGTTATGTATTAGGCAGGGTTCTCCAGAGATACAATCAATGGGAGATATAAGGAATTTCCTATAAGGAATTGGTTGGGTGTTTATGGTGGCTGGCAGGTGCCAAGATTAGCAGCTGGCAATCTGAACACCCAGGAGAGCCTATGGTGTGGTTCCAACTCAAAGACAAAGACCCATGTGCCTAGTGAAACAAGAGTTCCCCCTTACTCACAGGGAAAGGGGAGGGAGTGCCTTTTTGTTCCTTTTAGACCTTCACCTGATTGGATGAGGCCCACCCACATTAGGGAGAGTGATCTACTTGACTCATTCTACCATTTCAAATGTTAGTCTCATCCAAAAACACCCTCCCAGACATGCCCCAAATAATGTTTGACCAAATGTCTGGGCATCTCGTGGCCCAGGCAAGTTGACACATAAAATTAGCCATCACAAGGGTCTACCAGTGTTTCCCATCTCTTTAGCAGCACCCCCACGTTACACGCCGTGGGCTTGGTATCCAGTCTCGCCCTCAAGGAGCAAGCCTGCGCTCGGTCATGGTCTCCTGGAAGCTGCCAACGCTTGGGAATTAGGGGGACCTCAGTCTGCAGGCTGCGCACGGGCCATGGGGAATGGGAGGAACAGTATCTCTGGGGGAAAAGACGCTCTGAATTAAAGAGCCCAACACACCATCCAAAAGAGTCATCCCTGCAGAGAGGAAAGGATCTGGGGTCAAGACACTAGGACAAAACCCAGACCAGAGGGAGGCAATTCAAAGCGAAACGTAGGAACTGGAGGCAGGAGAAATCCCCCGATCTGGGAAGGGTAGGAGACGCTTCTCCTGCCGGCTCTAAACTCTTCCCTGTGACAAGGGGGCCCGAGGGTCCCCAGGACTTGCGGGGAGGAGGCACCAACGGGCATCTGACTTGCTGCAGGACGTGGCAGGTGGCTCCTGACGACCGCTCTTCTTGCTGAGAGCCTGTTTAGGGGGCCAAGTCATGGAGGGGTCCCAGCCCCTCTTCTGCAAGCTGATGGGGACGGTCAGGGGGTGCCAGACAGAGAAGTGGGGGCCCGAAGCAGGGAGGAGGATGTGTGTGAAGCCGGCAGTCAGTTCCCTCATTTGAGAACAGTCTGTATGGGGCCTGTCAGACCCCATATTCTGTACTCTGTGGAATCCAGCAGGGGAGAAAGCAAAGCCTTACTCTCAGAGAGCTCACCCTTCAGAGGGAGAGGGGTGCCTGGGGGCTCAGCTGGTTAAGTGTCCCACTTCGGCTCAGGTCATGATCTCGTGGTTCATGAGTTCAAGCCCCAAGTTGGGCTCTGTGCAGACAGCTCAGAGCCTGGAGCCTGCTTTGGATTCTGTGTCTCCCTCTCTCTCTCTGCCCCTCCCATGCTCATCCTCTGTCTTTCAAAAATAAATAAACATCAAAAAAAAAAAAATTAAATTAAGCACACTGGAGGAAATCACATGGCCCCTCTGGGCTTCTATATCTTAAAAAAATTATATATATATAATGTATATATATTTTATACATATATATGTATATGCACGTGCGCGCACGCACACACACACACACACACACACACACACACACACACACACTGGAATATTACCCACCCAAAAGAAATCAAGGGGCGCCTGGGTGGCTCAGTCAGTTAAGTGTTTAAGTGTTTGACTCTCGATTTTGGCTTGGGTCATGATCTCACAGTCATGAGATCGAGCCCCACATTGGATTCTTCACTGAGCACGGAGCCTGCTTAAGATTCTCTCTCTCTCTCTCTCTCTCTCTCTCTCTCTCTCTCCCTCTCTCCCTCCCTCCCACCCTCCCTCCCTCCCTCTCCCCACTCTGCCTCTCTCCTCTGCTTACGCCCTCTCTCGCTTTCTAAAAAAAAATGAAATCTTGCCATTTGCAGTGATGTGGATGGAGCTAGTGTGTATTATGCTAAGTGAAGTAAGTAGAGAAAGACACACACCGTATGATTTCACTTACATGTGGAACTTAAGAAACAAAACAGATGAACATGTGGGAAAAAGGAAAAAAGAGAGAGGGAAACAAACCATAAGAGACTCTTCACAATAGAGAGCAAACTGAGGACTGATGGAGGGAGGGAGATGGGGACTGGGCTAGATGGATGATGGTCATTAAGGAGGACACTTGTTACGATGAGCACTGACTGTTGTCTGTCAGCAATGAATCACTGCATTCTACTTCTGAAACCAATATTGCACCGTACGTTAACTAATTAGAATTTAAGTTAAAAATTTAAAAAACCCAAACAGAAGATGTCTAGATTGGGAACCCAGAAGCCGACCCTAGCACGAGGCTCCAGGTACAAGGAGCTGATTCAGGAGGAAAGGAACCCCTGGCAGGCAGTGTGGGGAGCAGGAAGGAAGGGAAACAGCCAATAGACTACGTGAGACAGTCAGATATTGCTGCCTGCGACCGAAGCTTTGTCCTGCTGGGAGGCTGGGTGCTGGTGTAAAACACACCCCTCAGATGGGTTCCTCTGAGGTACCAGGTGGCTGGGGCTCTTATCCACCGCCTCCCCATCAGTCATTGGTTGAGGGCTGCTCCCAGGCCATTTCCAGTCTACTCAGCAAGATGCAAAGGACTCTAGAGACGAGAGAAAGCCCTCAGGCCACAAGACACAGATCTGACGATTCAAAGGAGTGGTCTTGGCACGTGGTAAAGGCTGGGGGTGGGGTGGGGGGGGAGTGTGGAGTACATTAACATACTAGCGGAGGCACTGGAGTGGTTTCGAATGGGGCTGGCTTCTTCTGTGCCTAATGGTGACTCTTCCTCAGCTAATATAGTTGGAAGAACAGGACCAAGACAGGCACAATTTTTTTTAAATTTTTTTTTTTTTCAACGTTTTTTTTAATTTATTTTTGGGACAGAGAGAGACAGAGCATGAACGGGGGAGGGGCAGAGAGAGAGGGAGACACAGAATCGGAAACAGGCTCCAGGCTCCGAGCCATCGGCCCAGAGCCTGACGCGGGGCTCGAACTCACGGACTGCGAGATCGTGACCTGGCTGAAGTCGGACGCTTAACCGACTGCGCCACCCAGGCGCCCCAAGACAGGCACAATTTTAATGTTCCTGCAATTATATTTTGGAATAGAACAGGATGATTGATACCAGGTTTCATGGCTTTTGTGTTTCAAAACATTCGACTGAAGTCTGCATTTTGAATTATTTTGTGAAATGACATTTACATCATGTAGAACGTAACAATGAATTCTTAAAAAGTAGGGACGAGTAACACAGAGAACAAAGGCTAGTAAGCATAAATTTTCACTTTGTGGACTTCCTTGTCATCGCATTCCCTCTGTTTGTTGTAGTAATAGAAAGTATTGTCCCTTCTCTGAAGTTTCTTCACGTATCCGGTCTCTGGCCAGCGATCTACCTGCACAACAGAAACCAGAAGACAAACACTGGGACGCTGGTTTTATTTTGATACAGTATTTTACTGTCAAATAGTTAGCAGTATACTTCACCTCCAAGAGTTAAAGCATAAAGTTAAATCTAAAAATACTTGATTTCTCGAGACAGTATTATACACACCTCAGACACATCATAAGTTGCATCCCTTTACTGCAAAACAACTAATTGGGTGCCTCTCTCTAGATCCCAATTTCTAGATTTAAATTTCTACTCAGTGGCCAAGATGAAACATTCAAAATACTCTAAACTTTATTTTTCTTAGGTTTACAAGTTATCTCAGACAGTACTACGTCCTGACTTCTAAAAGTAATGCCTGAGGAGGAGATTAGGCTCAGGCTCCACTCTGGTGCTGGACATTGACAGCACAGCAATGTCAAATGGAAGCAGCCAGATTCTCGGTACCGCAGGGTGCATATGCATTCCTCACGTCCACCTCACAAGTTCGGCTTGAAACCCATTTTTTCATAGAAATTTGAGGTCATGGTTTTGATTTTCACCTATCTTTTCTTACCGCCCCTCCCCCCTATTCTTTCTCAGATGCCATATTGCCTTGCTTACTTTATCATCTGGCTTGACCTAATGGGACATCTTTCTCCGCTTCCTCTCCAAATTCACGTTCTGCTTTCTCGATCGGGTCAGTGCATTGCGGTCATGGTTTGTATGTTTCTTCCGGATTCTGTAAGATCTACTCTATCGTTGTCAAAAGCTGATTATTCAGGCGTTGTGGTTTAGATTATCAAACCCTCTTCTTCACCTCCGTCTCTACAGGCAGCTCATCACTTCTCATTGGCCCCACCCGTAAGTCACATGTTTCCATTGGAATAGGAAAACATCATGAATCCAAAGGAATGCCTGCCTTTATTTTCTAGTAGTGCATCTTCATTTTCTGCTGTTGTCTCGTTTATTTAAGAATTAGCAAAAATAGGTAGCAGCAGAGCTGATAAACCTTGGCGGGCTTTCGGACATACAGTATAGGAAAAAAATCAATGCTTCCTGTTACTAGGTAAAGCTTGTTTTTCATAGCCTCCATTGTCCCCAGCAGAGAAAGGAGGGTGTTCTCAAGACGTCATTATAACTCTCTTCCTCTTGGGGCCAGGAGCAGGTTATGTTTCACTTACTAGGTTCCCCCAAACCATCTCATTCAGTTAAGAAATAGCCACTGTATATGGGATGAGCCTCCAAACAGCTGTGCTGGTTCTGTGCTCATCAACCTCTAGTCATTTTAAATACTCCTTTGGTATTTTATAATTTTTTCTTCTTGGCCTTGCTGATTCCCATTCAGCCTAGGAAGGCTTCACTTTTGTGACTAGAACAGAGTGGCATGGTCCTCAGGACTAGCTAGGGAGGTCAATAAGCTCTAATAGCGTATGTGTCCCAAAAGGACATGTGCTTCAGGTGAGGAAAGAGAACTCTGCTCAAATTCTTCAGACCTCCGTATGCTGGTAGAGACATGCCAATCGAGGCAAGCCTTCAGTTACCATCCTGTCTGACCTTCAAGGCCTTCTGCAAATGTCTCTAGGGACATGGAACCATTTTGGAGGATGGTCCCCCAAAGGAAGCGATTTTGTCTTCCTCGAAATTCTTGTGCTTCCTTTTTAAAGGTATGCATATTTTGACTTGCAGAAAGTTTGACTGTTCTTATCATTTTTAATCTTCGACTCCAAGATTATAAGAATAATAAAAGCCATAATTCATTAAACACTTAGCATTCATTCACTCAACAAATTATTAAGCCCTACAATGTCAGGCACTTCAAACACATGATTTCATTTCATACCTGTGACTGTTTTCTTTTTCTTTTTTTTTTTTTTAATTTTTTTTTTCAACGTTTTAAATTTATTTTTGGGACAGAGAGAGACAGAGCATGAACGGGGGAGGGGCAGAGAGAGAGGGAGACACAGAATCGGAAACAGGCTCCGGGCTCCCAGCCGTCAGCCCACAGCCCGACGCGGGGCTCGAACTCACGGACCGCGAGATCGTGACCCGGCTGAAGTCGGACGCTCAACCGACTGCGCCCCCCCAGGCGCCCCCCTGTGACTGTTTTCTAAAGAGGGCACTGCCGTCACCATTCTACTGTTAAGAACCAAGTTAAGAACCTTGTTCAGGATTACCCAGTTTATGAGACACAGAGCCCGGATGCAGACCCTGGACAGATAGATTCCAAATCTGGTTCTCTTCCTACTAGCCGCCTCCATTTCTTCAGGTCGGGTACTCACTTCTCTCGTTATTTCCTAAAGCAGCTGGCACAGAAACGTGCACGTGGTAGCGATATGCTGTGCCAGAACATGCCACTTTGGCATCTGACTGTTTGGAGGTAAGGTCGCAACCGGTGCACGAAGGGCACTCTGAGTCTCCTCTCTGTCCCTCTGAAAGCAGGAACTAAGTCTCGCGTGTGAAAGCTACCCCCCCTGCACCCGGAGGTAGACAGGCCTCCTTATCCCCACAGACAGAGAATTCAGGGCCAACAGGGCAATGTAAACAAATTCGGCTTAGCTTCCCCACTAATCAGTACTCAAGCCCGCTACTTTGTCTTGTTACTTCTCCACGTATTTATCAATTCTTTGTCTTAAAAGGTATATAAACAGCCTGCTTTGGTCACTTTTGGGGTCTCGTATCTCTGGGGCCCTCATATGTATGAAATTAGATGAAATTTAGTTTTTCTCCTGTTAATCTGTCTTGTGTCAATTTAATGATTAGACCGGCGAAAAGAACAAAGAGGATCCGGGTGAAATGTTCTCCTTCCCGACAGTTTGTATGCAATAAATGTATACTAAAGTGAAATGCAAGACCTCTTCAAAATTGGCAAGTAATACAGTGACTAGGTGTGTTCCTCCCTACATCACACATCCCCTTCTCACTTTGTGGGACTTCCCCTTCAAGGATGTTCTTCGTGTTCTCTGAAATCTGATTTTATCTCAATCACAACATTATTGAGGTGGGAATGTGATGCACAACCAAAGTCAGGAGTCAAATAGTTTTTTTTGTCACCTATAATCTCCATAATAAACAGAATCTAGCCTCTTCATAACTCGTGCTAAAAACAAAACAAAACGAAAAACCCTGAAACAAATAATAATCACACAACAAACTGAATATCTGGTAATAGAATTACCTGAGTAAGGGGAAAAGACTCTAGTTTTGTGGATTACAGAAATGATTCACTTAGCGGAGCATGGTTGCTCAATAAGAGGTAGAAAGTTCTTAATGTTCCCATGCTGAGGGACCACCTCTGCCTCCAGTCTGACTGAAAATCCTCCTCTGGGCCTCAATCTCCTCATCAGTAAAATGAGAGAATTGGAGTAGGCCTCCCTTTTAGTTATTCTCTGGTCCTTTGTTGGATTTTAATACTTTTCACTAAATATGTAGAATTCAGGTTTAGCTAGAAATCTTACCATAGAAACTTGTTTCACTTGTTTATATTCAGTTTCATCCCGATATCCTGCTTGTTGAAACCTGTACAGATTTTCTATCTCTTCTGACCATTTTTTGGCACGACTTACTGATTTTGGTTTCGCGTCAGAACTAGCCATGGCTACAGAAGTCTTATTAGCAATTATTTCTGAAAGATGTTTAAAACAACATTAACAGAGCATAACCGTGACAACTTTGAAAGTCCCTTTAAGAATGAACAAAAGTAGAATTAAAAAAAAAAACAAAACTGGAAAGTGGAGAATCCCACTAGGTATATTAAATTCTAAGCATTCAATTCTAAGATTGAGAAGGATTCATGCTCTACTTTGGAAATAAAATAAATCCCGAAAGATACATAGAGAACTGCTTTTGTTTCTTCATCAAATAAAACCGCATTCAGAGTGTGATGTCCTAAAGGCTCTGTACTAATTCAGGTGTTCTAGGCAATAGTTTACAACATTTCTGAAGTCACACTCTCATTTTCAACTACTCAGTAGGTTGTCAAAATATCTCACCACTGTTCCATTTGATTATATTCAAAACTGAATCTCCCACTTTTTCTTTCTCCTGCAAAGGGAAGGTAAGACCAATCTTCTTACTGTCTTCTTATTCTTCTTGCGGGGAAGCAGTGGTTTCCTCTTTTTTGCATGTCTTCACTACTTGGAGACATCCCAGTCACTCTAGTCCATTCGCTCAGGTGGTCACTGGGCCCCTGCTCCTGCGACAGCCTGATGTGAAGAGACAGACGAATACAAAGTCCGTGAAAGCTGTATGACTAGGATACTGAGATCATTGATTTTACAACAAAATAAGCAGTCACCAATAGCTTTTGAGGTTCAAACATTCAACTCTAGTGCATGTAATTGGCTATTCACCAAACTTCTATAGTCAGTTTTTCAAAGACATAATCTTTTCTTTTTAATTTTTTTAAGTCTATATATTTTTGAGAGAGAGAGAGTGAGCAGGGAGGGGCAGAGAGAGAGGGAGACACAGAATCTGAAGCAGGCTTGAACTCAAGAACTGTGGGGCTTGAACTCAAGAACTGTGAGATCGTGACCTGAACCGAAGTCAGACGCTTAACCAACTGAGCCACCCAGGCGCCCCAAGACATAATCTTCTTTAAAATTTTTTTAAAATGTTTATTTATTTTTGAGAGAGAGAGAGAGAGCATGAGAGGGGGAAGGGCAGAGAGAATGAGGGACACACAGAATCTGAAGCAGGCTCCAGGTTCCGAGCTGTTGGCACAAAGCCTGAGGTGGGTCTTGAACTCACGAACCATGAGATCATGACCTGAGCTGAAGTCAGACGCTTAACCGACTGAGCCACCCTGGCGGCCCTTTCAAAGACCTAATCTTGCATTTGTTTTCCCAGTGTCATCTTATTACCAAAATGCATCAGTTAACTGAAATAAAGTGCCCAGAATTTCCACCAGGATTCCTTGAATTCATTCTTCTATTAAAATATGTTTCCATTGGCTGAAATACATTCAGATTGGACCTCATAAAGTAGGTGCCATTCTTATTTTTTGAACTTTTTCAATTGCAATGACAAATACTCACTGCAGTAGTTCCCCCTTACCTGTGGCTTCGCTCTCTGCAGTCAAACGGTCTGGAAGCAGAGGGTCCTCATTCTGACGCAATGTCAGATCAGTGGTAGCCTAGCGCTACATCCCAATGCCTGTGTCGTTCACCTTGCTTCATCTCATTATATAGGCAGTTTATCTTACATTATCACAAAAAAGAGTACAGGAAAATATATTTTGACAGGCCACATTCACATGCTTTTTTAAAAGTATTTTTTAATGTGTATTTTTATTTTTGAGAGAGAGAGAGAGAGAGAGAGAGAGAGAGACAGAATGTGAGTGGGGCAGGGGCAGAGAGAGAGGGAGACACAGAATCTGAAGCAGGCTCCAGGCTCTGAGCTGTCAGCACAGAGCCCAACGTGAGGCTAGAACTCACAAACTGCGAGATCATGACCTGGGCTGAAGTCGGATACTTAACCGACTGAGCCACCCAGGTGTCCCTCACATAACTTTTTAAAATATATTGTAATAATTGTTCGACTTTATTATTGTTATTAATCTCTTGCTGTGCCTAGTTTATAAATTGAACTGTATCACAGATGTGTATGTACAGGAAAATAACAGAATATACAAGGTTTGGTATTATCTTTGGTTTCCAGCATCCACTGGGGCGTCTGGGGATGTATCTCCCAGATACCTGAATAAGGGGGTGGGGAACTACTGTGTGTTGACAAAGTCAAGAAATACATTAAAGTCCAAAAAAAGAAAAGTCAAAATAATCATCACATCAGTTAGAAGTGTCCATCCTTAACATCGGTGAGTATCATCCTAAGCATGAGTTGGAAGAACAGACTTTAAAAGTTTTATGAAAAAGAGTCTTATGGTAAATGTTCTTACAAGTATAACAAATTTAGCTCAGCCTGGATTCAACAGGGAGGGGAAAGTAGGAAATGGAAGTAAACTTGATGGAATCACTGAATTTCAGATAAGTATTTCCTCAATGTGAAAGATGTGGCCTAAAAAGTTCCTCCTACATAATAAAAATAGATTAATGGAGACTGTTAGGAGGCTAAGAGTCATTTGCTTGAACTCTGTATGTCAATCATACACAAGTACCAACTGATTCTTCTATGAAAAATAAGCGAATTTGTCCAATGCTTCTTCCTCCCTCCTGTAGATTCTTGTTGCGTTCTTACTTAATATTCTAAAAGTTATGGCATTTACATTCTGTCCCGAAACCAGAATTCTCACAGTTGTTTGGGCTTAGTTCCAGATTTAAAGGAATTAAAATGAAGTCCTTTGAGTTACACAGTTCACTCTGATGAAAGTAGCACCCACCCAAATGGATATATCAGGAGTCTTGTTTGGTTTTCTCCCAGCGTGCATTACCAACATGCCGAGACCAGAGAAAATTAAGGGATTGTTAATACTGGACTTTTAAAAAACTTAGCCCTTCTTTATTCATTAGGTTTAGGTTCATGATGTATTTAAAGTCAATACTTTGCTATGTTATTGTATGAATTTATGTAAAATTTGGAATGCCCCACAAAACAGTCAGTGTGACATATTTCAAGAAAACATTTGCCCTTTGTTTCCATTCATTGTAATGGGGAGGCTCACTGTTTTTTGCTGCACAATACACTAGATATGACCAACAGTGAGTTGGACAGATGTGATACAGCCTGATAATCCATTAATATATATGACTATGTATAATCTTTTTTTCATACCAAAATGACACGAAGAAACAAAAGGAGAAAAGGTACAAATTCACCGTATAAAAATACTTTCACAATTAGCCATGTTTGTTACATGAATTTAGTGGCTGTATTATACTGCTTTTACAGATGAAGCACATTTTCTAACCGTTGTGGCACAATCATACTTTGTTTTACCCCAAGGCATTCTGGCTTTACGCTTGGCTTTTTGATACATTACAAAACACTTTTATTTACTCATATTCATTCAAAAAATAGTTTCTTGAATGTCATCTATGTAATCTTTTGTCACTTTCAAACAAAGCAATCATGCCAACTGTAAACAGAAAAATGCTTTCAATAGAAGAGGAGAAAATATGCTGCATTTGGTTGTACTGGAGAAGTAACCTTCCCCCACCCCCCACCCCAGTAGAAATATGCATCTTCTAGACATATTAGGCATTTCAAAACTTTGTTTTCCCACAGTAGCCAAAGGGAACATAAATGCATTTTCAGCATAATAGAAACCCCAGTGGCTCCTGAAACTATACTATCTAGTGGTGGTGCAAATCCCTCCTCTACCTTTTTGTCTCTCTTACTACTTTCTACTTATTAAAAAAACAGAATGAAACTAAAATTGGGAAAGATCAACTTACAATTTTTCGATTAAATATTTCAGTAATCCTTGGAAGTTCAGTGGTAATATTAATTCCGCTAGCAACATTCAACACTTTGAAATTTAGAGGTTTACTTCGCTGAGAATTGTGGCAAAAAAAAAAATACTATAAAATAGATTTGATCTTCATAATACTAAGTTGTAGTTACAGAAACAGGAAATGGCAATGCCTGACTTTCTAGTTTTGTAAAAATTGAATTTTATTAGACAGTATTAAGGTTCATACATGTATTTAAAAAAAAATCAGCTATATCAAATCCTGGATGATCTAAGGTTCTAATCTAATAGTAGAAGCCTTTGATGTACCAACCATCTTAAGCTCTCTTCTATTTTTTTTTAAATATATGAAATTTATTGTCAAATTGGTTTCCATACAACACCCAGTGCTCATCCCAAAAGGTGCCCTCCTCAATACCCATCACCCACCCTCCCCACCCTCCCACCCCCCATCAACCCTCAGTTTGTTCTCAGTTTTTCAGAGTCTCTTATGCTTTAGCTCCCTCCCACTCTAACCTCTTTTTTTTTTTTTTTTTTTTTTTTCCCATCCCCTCTCCCATGGGTTCCTGTTAAGTTTCTCAGGATCCACATAAGAGTGAAAACATATGGTATCTGTCTTTCTCTGCATGACTTATTTCACTTAGTGTAACACTCTCCAGTTCCATCCACGTTGCTACAAGTGGCCAGATTTCATTCTTTCTTCATTGCCACGTAGTATTCCATTGTGTATATAAACCACAATTTCTTTATCCATTCATCAGTTGATGGACATTTAGGCTTAAGCTCTCTTCTAAGCAAAAGTCCTTTTCACTTCCTATTTTTGCTCTGAAAAGTGATTTTTCCGTTTAGCGGTATTAAAACCCCAAGAGCATTAGCATCCCAAATCTTCCATTTCTTTCCCTACTTTAATTTTTTCTGCTCTTAGACGCACGGTCATAGGGCAAAGGAGCCAATCAATAAACACCCCTAGGCTTGTTTCTGGAACCTTAAAAAGGTCTCATTAGAAGGTCTCTGACGGGGCGCCTGGGTGGCTCAGTCAGTTAAGTGTCTGACCCTAGCTCAGGTCATGATCTTGCTGTCTGTGAGCTCGAGCCCTACCTTGGGCTCTGTGCTGACCACTCAGAGCGTGGAGCCTGCTTCGGATTCTGTCTCCTTCTCTCTCTGCCTCTCCCCTGTTCACACTGTCTCTCTCTCAAAAATAAACGTTAAAAAGAATTTAGAAGGTTTCTGACGTCAGTTATGCCTCCCTTCCCTCCACTTTTGTGGGGGGTGGTCAGCTGAAAAAACTGGTTTCCCAAAAATGCCTTTGCAGTCTATGGTCTAGGCGGGCTAATCTGCATTTGTTCAGCGTAAAGCCACTCCTTTTGGGTCCCCCCCAGCTGACCTGCCTTCTCCAGCCTCTCAAACCTTTCTTCTGCCAGAAATCACCAAGTTTGTATGTAAGGTAAATGTGCTACATAAGGCTGAGACGGAGAAAGAATTCTGGAAACAGGAGGTCAAATGGCTGGTCCGCAGAACTCTGAAAGGAGACCCCAGAATAGCAGCTCCTCAAGCCCCAGAAAACGCGGGTCGGCCTGGAAGCTACTGGAAAATAAGATTCTGACACTCAAGAAATCTCAAAGACCATTGCTGTAAGGGAGAATACAGACGCCAGCAGCACAAATCTCAGCCACCACAGGGCATGCCAGAGCGGAAGGGGCGGAGCCGAGGCTTACGGGGCGGGGCCGGGACGGGAGGAGCGGAGGGGGCGGGCCCTTCGGGCCCCTCGGGACGGGTGTCCCCCCCCCCCCCCCCCCCCGCGCTGGGTAAGGCTCTCCGTGGTTACCCTCGCTTACCGACCTGGAGAGGCCGAGGCACCCCTCCCGGGAGCTCGCAGGAGAGCGCGGAGGTGCTCAGGATCCGCGGGCTGGTCAGCTAGAGGCCAACTGTCGGGGCCTCGGCGACCCTCGCGTCTCCTAGCAACGCGGAGCGCTGAGCTCCGGCCCCGCCCCCTGCGAGCGGGCCCTTGGGCGCAGGTGCGAGGGTTGGGCTGGGCTGGGCTGGGGGCCCAGTTCGGAGAGTCACGGTTGACCCCAGGGTGCGAGGCTTGCAAGGGCTGAATCCCAGGCAGAGGTAAGGAGCCGAATGTGTTCTTTGCCTCTGCAGCCCCAGACGGAATTCCGTTGGCGGTTTTGGTTCCTGATAGTAGATATGTCCTGTCTGTCTCATGCTTCTTTTCATTTTGTTGAAATTAAATGAACTAACCAATTCACAGGGTAGAGCATGGTGCCTGACAATTAGTAAACCTACAAAAAACAACACCCGTAACTTAGATGATTTTTCTGTATCATTACCTTTATTTGTTTATTTAAAATACTGTCGATTTGCCTATAACTCCCAAATTTATTTCTTCAGCCCAGATCTCTTTTTGAATTCCAGACCTGTATACCCAGCCTATATTCAACATGCACTTGGTTATCCAAGACCCCCCCCTCCCCGTCCCCGTCTTTAAGCACCCCATCCGCAACCTGCCCCTTCCACAGTTTTCCTCCTTCAGTAAATGGGTCCCAGAGTCCACTCTTTGCCTTGCCTTCTTTATCCGTCATTGTTGGCTTTTCTGTTCCCAGCGAGTCCAAGCCACCACCGTTTTCCCCCTACTCTGGTTATTGCCATAGTCCCCAATAGGTCTCTCTTGTCTCCCCTCGTCTATGCCCAAAGCAACAATCAGTGCAGTCCGTTTAAAACATCATTCAGATTGTGTCCTGCAGTGGCTCCCCATCTTGCAAAGTAAAACCCAGCAAAACCTTACAAGATTCTCTCTTCCCTTGCTCTGGAGCCCTGGAGCACTCCATTCCAGCCATGCTGACCTGGCAGTTCCTAGCCTAGCTTCCACACTGAGGCCTTAGTTGTGGCTTTTGCCTCTGCCTGGAATGGTCTTGCTCAATTTATCCCCTTGGCTGACTTCCTCTTCTTGAAGTTTTCCCAGCCCCATCTCTCTAGCTCACTCCTCCCATCATGCTCTCTATACCCCTTATTATGCCCTAGTGTTTTTTTTTTTTTTTTTTTTTTAATTTTTTTTTTTCAACGTTTTTTATTTATTTTTGGGACAGAGAGAGACAGAGCATGAACGGGGGAGGGGCAGAGAGAGAGGGAGACACAGAATCGGAAACAGGCTCCAGGCTCCGAGCCTCAGCCCAGAGCCTCAGCCCAGAGCCTGACGCGGGGCTCGAACTCACGGACCGTGAGATCGGGACCTGGCTGAAGTCGGACGCTTAACCGACTGCGCCACCCAGGCGCCCCCTAGTGTTTCTTTTGTCCACAGCACTTATCACCACCACATATACTGTTTAAATTGCTTTATTTCTTAATTTTATTGTTTATCTTCTGCAAGAATGTGATTTCCAGAAAGACAGAGATCTTGTTAACCAAATTGACTGAACTTCAGGTTCCTTAACTGTAAAGTGAAGACAAAACTGTACCTGTCTGATAGGGTAGTTTTGAGGATGACACAAGAAATATAAACCATTTAGGACAGCACCTGGGACTATATAGATGATAGATAATGATTTCCACTCGAACGTATACTGCATTGCTACATAGGTTTGTCTCTGCTTTGCTCACTGCGGTCTCTTTAATGTTCGGAATAGTCACCGGCACACAGTAGCTGGTAGGGGACTGTTTGTTGAGTGAATAAATGATTCCACACCATTGGAGTATTGTGGCAGCTTCCTATGGGGATGCCCTGCCCCAGACTGCCTGAGTGCTCTTTCTTTCTTTCTTTTTTTTTTAACGTTTATTTATTTTTGAGACAGAGAGAGATAGAGCATGAACAGGGGAGGGGCAGAGAGAGAGGGAGACACAGAATCTGAAACAGGCTCCAGCCTCTGAGCTGTCAGCACAGAGCCCGACGCGGGGCTCGAACTCACGGACCGTGAGATCATGACCTGAGCCGAAGTCGCACACTTAACCGACCAAGCCACCCAGGCGCCCCTGAGTGCTCTTTCTAACTCAAATTGCTTTCATACTCAGAATCCCCTGGAGGGTGTGTTAAAATAGATTGCTGGAGAGTTCTAATTCAGCATATCTGGGCTACAGTAATGATTTTGCATTTTTTAAAAGTTTCTTTAATGTTTATTTTTGAGAGAGACAGAGACAGAACTTGAGCGGGAGAGGGGCAGCAGAGAGAGAGGGAGACCCAGAATCCGAAGCAGTCTCCAGGCTCTGAGCTGTCAGCACAGAGCCTGATGCGGGGCTCAAACCCACGGACCGGGAGATCATGACCTGAGCCGAAGTCGGACGCCCAACCAACTGAGCCACCCAGGTGCCCTGAGATTTTGCGTTTTTTAAAACAACTTTAAGTAGGCTCCACCCCCAGCCTGGGGCTTGAATTCACAACCCTGAGATCAACTGAGCCAGCCAGGAGCCCCATGATTTTACATTTCTAACAGGTTCCCAAATACTGTTGGTGATGCTCTTCCAGGGTCCATACTTGTTCTGATCTCACCTGTGACTCTCTTGTTTCAAACCACCCAGGCTTCTCACTGCCACTCAAATTCCACTCTTTGGTTTGGTCTGGTCCCTTCTTACCCAGTTTAGCCTTGACTTCCCCTGTTAAGTCCCTATTATTTTATCCCTTTTGCCCCTAGTGCTTTGGTTAAAAGGAACTATTTGCAATTCCCAGACTGAATAAAAAGCTCATTGCTGAAGAACAGACTTCAGCTGTTCTCGGGCCTGGAAGCTGAACTCAGGGTCACCTTGTTTGATAAGCTTTTCCGTAGCAAATTCCTTTCCATAATTGAGCTCTTCTGCTTGATGTCCACACTACATTCTGAGCACACTTCCATTAAAGCGCTTGTGAAACTTCTTGCATTTATTTCCACAAGTTTCTACTTCTCCCAGACTGTAAGCTCTTGTTCCATGGCTCCTTCCTTTATGTACATCTGGTTCCAGCACAATGCCTGGCACTTAGTGGATGCTCAGTAGATAAGAATTAAAGCTAATATTTATTGAGTACCTACCATTTTCCAGGACTTTTCAGTGGACTTCCTTCCTTCCTTCCTTCTTCCCTCCCCCCTCTCTCTCCCTTTCTTTTCTTTCCTTTCCTCTTTCTTTCTTTCTTTCTTTCTCTCCTTCCTTCTTTTTTCTTAGTTGAATAATAACACTTTTTAATCGATCAGAGGGTTGAGAGTAGGAGGAATGACGAAGAGCTACTGGTGGTAGAGAGAGATATGCAACTAATGCAGAATACACATACATTGTGATTTTTCAAAGCCACCTTCTTGCTATGTGAGTTAGCCATGTAGTGTCTTCCTAACTCCTCCAGAGAAGGGATATCCTTGCTAATCTTGTTCACTTTGTCCACATTCTCCCATACATTCTCCAAACATTTTTAAAACAAGTCCATTGAGCTATGGTCGAAATGCAATAAATAGCACATATTAACCAGCATATAATTTGGTAAGTTTTGACATATGCATACACCTGTTGTTTCCTGTGCCCCCAACCAACTGCTGATTTGCTTTCTGTCACTTTCGATCACTTCACATTTTCCATAATTTTACATAAATGGTATAGTACAATATGATCTCAGACTTCCAGCTTCCAGAACTATGAGACAATTAAATTTCCATTGTTTAAGTCACCCAGTCTGTGGAATTTGTTATAGCAGCCCTAACACATAAATACACTTCTTTAAAAAACATATCTCATGGCATACTTCCTAGTGTGACACTATTTCTTCTAAAATAATAGTACAGAATATAGTGAATTTATAAGCCAGTTTATTTATATTGACAACAGCTTATAAAATAAGAAAAATATATCTGCTAGTGATTGCCCAGCAAAGACTTACACTTACCTCAAGAACTCCCTTTTTGGTATTTAATATACAGTTGGTAGCTGTCTTCAGTCCTTTTGAGATGAGACAAACCAGGGCTTAGAAGTCCAAAGAGCTTGGGATTGCAGAAAGATTCCCAAGTGGGGAGTGAGGAAACAGAGCAGTAGCTGATGCTGTTGACTGCATTTCAGTTTTCTCTACTAGCAGCTACAGGAGGCATTTCTCTTGGGATGCAGTATCCAGCAAATTTGGCTTCTCCTGAAAATTTGTTTATTTTGACCTGAGGATATTATAGCCTAGTAAGTGATTGTGGCTCCCTCTGGAAGAGCCGAATAATTGGCTGACTTCTCCCAAGAGTACACGTGTGCACGTCTGTGGTCTGTGCTTACCCATCTTCATTATTTCCTAAGCTATCTTCTCCCTTCATCCTGACTCTATTTCCCTTTGTGCTTTCATACTGTATCCATCATGGAAAGAAGGGAGGATACATAAGTGGATAGAGAAGAATATGAATACTATCTTGGCCTGCCTTGCCAGGAGTTCCAAATTCTGGCTGAGGTAGAGATGCCAGATTCTCCAGGTACCAGTCTCACTGCAGAACTTGGTGTTAGGTGTAGACAGCTTAGTCCTCCTTTATTCAAAGACAAACCATCTTATACCAAATCAAAGGTGTTGGCAACAGCATACTAGGGGAATGCTTTACTCAAATGAGTGATTCTGATGTCATACCATTCCCACTCACCCTTTTTTCTCTTCCTCCCCTTCTTTTTCTTCCTCTTATGAGAATTGGAATAGAACTTTGAGGACCAGGGTGCAGGGAAATGCTGATATTCTCTGAGGTTGGCATTCTGATTCCTGATTCCACTGCTTAAAATTTATCATTCTTGGATTTTTCCCCATATTACTTTGTGTGTCTGTGGAAGCATTTGTTTACCACATTTTGCAAAGGTGTTGTCTCCAAATGGGTTGAAAACGTACCTGAAGCCACGTCTTAGTCGTCGATGTAAACACTGCAACTCTTATAACGATGGTATGCACAAAGCAAGACCTCAAGAGTGTTCAAGGTGTTTGTATTAATATCAAGGTGTTTAAAGCAGATTTGCTAGGAAGGGGCCTGATAAATGGCCCATTCGCCATTCGGTGATTCTTAATGCTTTAACAAACCTTTTCATAAAGTTGTTTTGGTGGTTAAAAAATCCCAGAACTTTCCCCCCTTAAGACCTATCCTTTTTCACCCACCACTTCTTTTTCCTTTATGTATCCTTCGAACTTCTAAAAATGTAGCTCAAAAGGGTGGTGGGCTGGTGGCGGGGGTGCGGGGCTTGGGGGGAAGGAGAGCAGAAGGCCAACCCATAAGCTATCCTTGGGATTTTTACTTACCGACCCTAAGATCACGCATCTGAGTTGTGATCATCAGGGATTGTTTACTCACTCAGTTTGTAGATTATAAATGGAAGCGGGAACTAACAGTTATTGAATCTACCATGGGTCACATACAATTTTTTCCTCACACAATTTTCATGTTATCCCCCAAGGTAGAAACTGGGAAGATGACGGAAAGAAGGAACTGAGCTCGGCCTTCAGGCTCTCAGACAAGCAGGGGGTGGAACGCAGTCGGATTTCAAAGAGAAGCTTTACACCCCTCTTCGTGTCTTTGCCTCCTTGGGTGGAGCACCTGCTACGGTGTTCACTTTCCCTTCGCGCTATCGTTCCTGCACAGACAACGGGCAATCTGCACCAGAAAGTCACCCGTTTTGAGTCAAAGTTCCCGGCAGCGCCACCCTCTTCGCGCCGCACCCTAGATCCTAGCCGGCCGCCCCAGCCCTAGGCACTGCAGCTGTCCCAGCCCAGCGTCGGGCAGCTCCAATATTTAACTCCGCGGGTCGCTGGCCGCAGACTCTCCCCTGAGGCTCTTCGGCACCGCCCCTACCACCGCACGGCTCCTCGGATTGGACGTGGCTGCGCCCGGCCGGCCAATGGCTTGGCGGCGGCAGGTTCCCGGAAGTGGCGGCGCGGCCCGGGAAGACCTCAGTTTCCGCAGGCTGAGTCGGGGCTGATTCCGCTGGCTTCGCGGGCGCTATGAGTTGCTTCCAGGGACAGATGGCCGAGTACCCAACCATCTCCATAGACCGCTTCGACAGGGAGAACCTGAAGGCCCGCGCCTACTTCCTGTCTCACTGCCACAAGGGTGAGAGAGCGTGGCTCGCCGCCCGTCCCCGGGGATGCGGGCTGCCAGGGTTGGGGCCCCGCGGGGAAGCCGCCCGGAGCGGGTGGGGGCTCCAGCCAGGGAGTGCAGGCTTCGGGAGGCCAGGGCCGAGACTAGCAAGTGCACCTTGTCCCAGCCTGGCTCTTCAACTTCTCTGAGGCTTTATTTCCTCATCTGTACAACGGGTTGCGCCTTGACCCGGGCCAGTTTGACCAGGCCTAACTCTTAGGTTCTCGTGGTAGTTCTCCTAGCAGCTCATAGTCAGAGGTAAGCGAGGATTACTCACTTCTTCCTCCACATCTTCGCTACCGTGTTATAAAGAAGACAAGTTTCAGATGAAATTCCGCCTTACCCCGCAAACACTTACCATCAGGCAGGTGCATTCACTCACAAACATCCTGTCTGTGAGCTCTACAAAGTGCAAGCGGCCCCTCCTTTTTGATGTTCTTGCCACATCCAGTATAAAGGATTCGTGTAAGGCAAGGCAACCAGAATACTAAGATTGCACAGTTGCACACGGTTAGGGATTAAGCCTCAGTGTCACCCCTAATGATACAGCCTGGAGATTAGATGCTTCAGGAGAGGCGGGGTGTCTCTAAAACATCCGGGCCAATCTCCAGAGCTGGAGTAGCACTAATTTCACAACCATTGTCCATTTTTAACATCTCGTGTGCTGAAGTTAGTGTTGTGGGGAAATGCCTCAGCTTTCTTGCTCGAACCTACCAATTATCACATTAATGAGGAGAATCTGGACTTGCTCTCTCCCTTTGCAAAATAGCACTGTGGGCCTCTTTGAGGGTCTTTCTGCTTATTCTCCAGAGTAATGCTTTTGTTTTTGGTTTGTTTCTCATTGTGAATCGACTGCTGGGTGGGGGTACCTCTGTTTTACCCTGATAACCATGATTGAAGTGTGGCTTAGGGGCTTGCCCTTTATGTTACGAATAGTGAGTTTGAAGAAAGAATCCATCTAAAGGAATCTGAAGTCACGATCATTCGATCATTCGTTTGTATGTTAAACAAGAAACTGACTTTTTATTATTGAGCAGTTTATAATAACTTTTCCTGTTCTCTAATCATATGTGTGTCTTTTTACTCAATCAGAACGTTAAACTCATCAAGGGCAAGAACTGCTTTCAGAAATTTCCCATGTTGCTTACTGGTGGTCTTCTAACCTTTCTGAGACATAGATTTCTTTGGATGTGCTGTGGACTGCATTGTGCGTCCCCCCCCTCCCCAGTTTCATATGTTGAAGCCCTAAACCCCCATGTGACTATATTTGGCGATGGGGCTTTTAGGGGACAATGCAAGTGAAATGAGGTTGTAAGGGCGGGGTCCTAATTTGTTAAGATTGATGGCCTTATAAAAAGAAGAAGAGAGGTTTCTCTCTTTCTACACACACACACTCTCACACTGAGGAAAGGTTGTGTGAGCACACAGCAAGAAGGTGGCAAGCCAGGAGGAGTGTCTCCCCAGAAACCAACCTTGGAATTGAGCCTCCAGAGCTGTAGGAAGTTTCTGTGCTTTAAGCCGCCTTGTCTGTGGTATTTTGTTGTGTCAATCTGAGCAGACTAATGCAGAATAGCTGACAAACGCTATGGATTTGGAAGAAAAAAATCACATAGATACATTAACATCCCATTTTGATACAACATCAAATGCCATGGACCACTCGATGCCTGTTTGTGGACCACCAGGCATCCAGTGCTGTGCTCAGGGTGGGCTTTACTAAGCCTCAGGAAGGTGCGGAGGACAAGAGGGGACCCACGGCCTGAAATAGTGGGCCAGGGTGGGAGAAGACCCCTCTAGGGAACAATTTGTGGTGACTTAATCTGGTCCAGGAAAAGGGGAGAGGAGACCCTGGGTGCAGGCCTAGCACAAAGTAAACTGGCCCAGTGCTCTAGGCTGCCAGTTAGGAAGGGGGCTGGAGTGGTCCTCGGCCGTCTTGATTAAAGCAGCTTGTTTTGAATAGTAGTCATTCACGATAGGCGCACTTTCTGGTTCTTGGAGCAAAGCTTTTTATAAGCAAAAGGAATGTATGGAATTAAACACTTATAGTAAACATAAAAGGGAGAGAAGGATAGAGAAGAACAGAGGAGAGTTAAGACATCAAATCGGGTACTCACAAAATCCAACCTTCTGGCTGGGGAAGGCCCTCGGTGAACAGTCTCGTTGGAGTCCCAGCTGAGGTTCCTGGGTGGAGCGTTCTGCACTCTGGCGTGGCTTCCAACTAGCTCTCCCGCCAGGGCAGTACATACGCCACCCTGTGTGATCTCCGCTTAGTCCTGAGGTTTCCCTAGTGCAGACCTGAGTGAGCTGGTTTTTCTGTTTCTCTTATTGTATCTCACAACCTCAGGAGCCTGGGCGTCTGCGTATTTCTCCGTCCTCCCTGACCTATTCCAGATAGATCTGGTCTGCCTCAAGGAGGTGAGGCAAGTTAATCCATCTTGGCATCAGGAACAGAAAGGCCAGTTCTGATCCCTAGGCCAGATGCAGAGCACAAGCCAACTAAGCCCCCCACGATTGTGTATGTGTGGTTCTGGGCAGAAATGCATGACAGGTCACACAAAACCCCTTCTATAGAGCACAGCTATAGAGTGCTGCCTGCTGATTTAGTTGAGGAGTAAGGAGCTGAGTCCCGATTCAGCCTCTTTTGGCCATGGCACAAATTCTTGGGAAATCCCAATGGCAAGTCCTGCCCTGGGACGCCCCCATAGGCCCTAAAAGCCTGGGGCCAGGAGTGATCTGAGGACATTCACCCTCCGAGGGGGCAGGTGAACCGTCCTGTGCAGGCACATGTTCTGTCAAGGTCTGCCATGTGGGGTGTGGTGACTGCCTTGTTTTCTCTGGAGTGCATGTAATTTGATGAGGGTGTGTGTGTGTGCGCGCGCGCGCGTGTGGTGGTAATTAGAATAATTGGGATTGGTTTGATTAACTAAATTGAGAAGGTGTGATCATTGCTATCTAGCAATCCTCCCCATGCTGCAGATTCAGAATGCATTAGAATGCACTGTATGTTTAATGTACTGTTTGGTTTAAATGTCATCTTTCTTTAAAGGCTGTCTCTCTGTATCTGTTCATTTGGACAGCTGTGGAGCAGGCCTGTGTGAATGGAAATACACCACCTTTCGGCCCAGTAGTCACAGCAGGCTAAGAAGAGAATGAAATTCTTCTTTTTTTCTCCCTTTTTAAAAGTTTACTTATTTATTTTGAGAAAGAACGAGAGGGTGAGTTGAGGCGGGTAGAGAGAGAGGACAAGAGAGAGAATCCCAAGCAGACTCCACGCGCAGCACAGAGCCCGACGTGGGGCTCGATGTCATGACTGTGGGAAATCAAGAGTCAGACGCTTAACTGACTGAGCCACCCAGACACCCCTGAGAAGGGAATGGAACTCTTCTGATGCTGGCGTAAGCCTGGAAGAGTTCCTGGAGGAATCTGTGGAAGCAAGTTCGAATTTCCAGACAGACTAACTTAAGTGACCAGAATGGAATGGGTCACAGATAATGTGGCCCGAAGGATGACTGGATTGAAATGAAAGAAGAATGTCAAGTTTGGAAGCAGTTCTGAAGTGAGAGGCGGGTCACTCATTCTTCTGTGGCTACTCGGAGTGATTTGGACTTAGTCCTAAGATGCAGGAGATCGTTCTCCATTTACATGGTGGCTAGAGATGCTCAGCTCTTAGTGGTTCCTGGCCTGTTTTCAGATGCCCTCTTCAGCTGCGGAAGAAAGAGCCAATGGCCCACATGAATCTGAATCCGTTCTCTTATAAAAGTGGACCTCTCGTGTATCTTCTCGTAAAAGGAACTTAAAAAGAGCAGCCAACCGTTTGCTTGGTCTAAGGAGTCCTCTCAAAAAAATGTGCTTATGATTTTTGATTTTTTTGTTTTTAGATCACATGAAAGGATTAAGAGCCCCTACCTTGAAAAGAAGGTTGGAGTGCAGGTAATTTATTTTGCTACTTGTGTGTGTGTGTGTGTGTGTGTGTGTGTGTGTGTGTGTGTATGTGTGTGTTTTAAAATTTATTTCCTTATTTTGAGGGAGAGAGAGAGAGCATGGGTGTGCAGGGGAGGGGCAGAGACAGAGAGGGGGAGAGAGGATCCCAAGCAGGCTCCGAGCTGGCAGCAGTACAGCCCGATGTGGGGCTCGAACTTACAAACCGAGAGTTATTGACCTGAGCTAAGGCCAAGAGTTGGACACATAATTGACTGAGCTACCCAGGTGCCCCGTATGTGTTTTTTAAAGTAAACATCTTAATTGAGCTATAGCTTCCCACGCAGAAAAGTACTTACACCATAAGGGTACAATCTGATGAACTTTTACAGGTGAACACACTTGTGAAGCTTCCACTCGGGTCAAGAAATAGAACAGGACCAGTGTCCCAGAACAGAGCTTCGTCCCTCCTCCCAGTCAGTCCTCCTTTCCCAGAGACAGCCTGTAGTCTGACTTTTTGTCATCAGGGCTTAGCTTTGGCTGTTTTTGACCTTTTCGGAAATGGAATCATTTCCTCCTCTATTTGTTTTCTTTCACTTAACATGACACTTGTGGGATTCATCATGCTATTGGGTGTGCAGCAATAGCGTGTTCATTTTTATTTCTCCGACTGTGTGTACACTTGTGTGTATAACTAGTTGTTCTCTTGTGAAGAAAATCACTTGTTTTTGGATTTTAAAGCTAAACTACCACATTATTTTCCTGTAGGCATTGCCTAAATGTCAATAACAAATCTCAAGATAGGTCTTGGAAAAGGCCTTGTTGACTTGTTAACTTCTGAACCGGTGGGTGTCAGTCTTCTCTGTGAACTGGTATCTGTAGTCTGCCTTCTTGAGAATGATAGCTAATGTGTGTTGATTCCAGGCCCTGGGAATTTATTAGTCCAGCAGTTTCTTTGAGTGCCTGTGATGAGTCAGGCACTGTACTGGGTGCTGCGGATATAATAGTGACGACTATTAAATTATTAAATTAGTTGCCCAAGGTCATGCAGCCAGTAAGTGGCGGGACCCGGATTTCAACCAGATCTGCCTGATTTTATGGCCTGTGTCTTAGCTATCTATTGCTGCGTAATGAATTACCCCAAACAACTAATCATATATTCTGTGGGTCAGGAACTCTGACGGAGTGCAGTGGGGGTTGCTGGTTTCTGCCTGGCAGGGTGTCCTATGGGGGCTGCCATTATCCGGAGGCTTATTCATTCAATGTCTGACACCCAGGCTGGGAAGAACCAGGCAGCTGGGGCTTTGGGGCATCTCTGTCACTAGCAAAGATCTTCAGCATGGTGGTTTCAAGATAACTGAACTTCTTAAAGAGAGACTTAGGGCTTAAAAAGTGTATGCGCCCAGGGAAAGTTAGCAGGTAGCCATGGTGCCCAGAAGACGTAGCCTCCAACGTCCGTGCAACCTTCCTTCATCACGTTCTGTCGGTTACAAAGTCAGGTTGAAGGGGAGGTTAAAACAGACCCCTCCTGTCAGTGGAGGGATTTCCATTTTGGAAAAAAGACCATGTACGGTTGAGATATGTATTAGTGTGGCCATCTTTGGAAAATATGGTCTACCGCAGACTATATTTTTCACCTCTGAGCTTTGCTTTCTAATTTTTAAAGTTTATTATGAAATTGATTTTTGCTCACTAAGAAACAGGCTTATATGAAGTTAAACACAGAAGCCTTCTGTTCCCCACAGCCGTTTCCATTCTTGAGAGGTAGCTTCATTTGATGGGATCTTGCCGGACATATCTGATCATGTACCTTTCACCGAAGAGTGATGGGGAACGGCTTTTGAAGAGGTCGGAGGGCACCGTAGTTTCTCATTTGCTGCTTCCCTGTTGTCCCTTTGCACTTTTTTTTTTTTTAAACTTCTGAAATAGTTTAATTTAGGGATGACTACTGGTACATTTGGTAATTGGGAGGAATTTCACTTAGTAAGTACATAATGCATGCATAATTAATTTACTTTGTGTTTGCATGCTGGGTTAAGGATCTTAGTTCTCATGCATTTGTGTTCATTAAAATGTTTCATGTTTATTAAAATTTAAAAGAATAGTCTTTTGATTTATTCTTTGGCCATGCACATTCGTTTTATTTTATTTTACTTTATTTTATTATTTTTACTTTATTTTTTTAACTTACATCCAAGTTAGTTAGCATATAGTGCAACAATGATTTCAGGAGTAGATTCCTTAGTGCCCCTTAACCATTTAGCCCATCCCCCCTGCAACAACCCCTCCAGTAACCCTGTTTGTTCTCCATATTTAAGAGTCTGTTTTGTCCTCCTCCCTGTTTTTATGTTATTTTTGCTTCCTTTCGCTTGTGTTCATCTGTTCTGTGTCTTAAAGTCCTCATATGAGTGAAGTCATACGATATTTGTCTTTCTCTGACTGACTAATTTCGCTTAGCATAATACCCTCCAGTTCCATCCATGTAGTTGCAAATGGCAAGATTTCATTCTTTTTGATTGCTGAGTAATACTCCATTGTATATATATACCACATTTTCTTTATCCATTCATCCCTGGATGGACATTTGGGCTCTTTCCATACTTTGGCTGTTGTTGATAGTGCTGCTATAAACATGGGGGTGTGTGCGCCCCTTCGAAACAGCATCCCTGTATCCCTTGGATAAATACCTAGTAGTGCCATTGCTGAGTCATAGGGTAGTTCTATTTTTAGCTTTTTGAGGAACCTCCATACTGTTTTCCAGAGTGGCTGCACCAGCTTGCGTTCCCACCAGCAGTGCAAAAGAGATCCTCTTTCTCCGCATCCTCGCCAACCTCTGTTGTTGCCTGAGTTGTGAATGTTAGCCATTCTGATGGGTGTGAGGTGGTATCTCATTGTGGTTTTGATTTGTATTTCCCTGATGATGAGTGCTGTGGAGCATTTTTTCATGCGTCAGTTGGCCATCTGGATGTCTTCTTTGGAGAAATGTCTATTCATGTCTTTTGTCCATTCCTTCACTGGATTATTTGTTTTTGGGGTGTTGAGTTTGATAAGTTCTTTATAGATTTTGGATACTAACCCTTTATCTGATATGTCATTTGCAAATATCTTCTCCCATTCTGTCAGTTGCCTTTTAGTTTTGGTGATTGTTTCCTTTGCTGTGCAGAAGATTTTTATTTTGATGAGGTCCCAATAGTTCATTTTTACTTTTGTTTTCCTTGCCTCTGGAGATGTGTTGAGTCAGAAGTTGCTGTGGCCAAGGTCAAAGAGGTTTTTGCCTGCTTTCTCCTTGAGGATTTTGATGGCTTCCTGTCTTACATTGAGGTCTTTCTTCCAATTTTGAGTGTATTTTTGTGTATGGTGTAAGAAAGTGGTCCAGATTCATTATTCTGCAAGTCGCTGTCCAGTTTTCCCAGCACCACTTGCTGAAGAGACTGTCTTTATTCCACTGGATATTCTTTCCTGCTTGGTCAAAGATTAGTTGATCATACGTTTGTGGGTCCATTTCTGGGTTCTCTATTCCATTGACCTGAGTGTCTGTTCTTGTGCCAGTACCATACTGTCTTGATGATTACCGCTTTGTAATACAGCTTGAAGTCTGTGCACTTTTTCTTTTAAAGATATTTATTTTATTTTATTATTATTCTATTTATTTATTAATGTTTAGTTTAGAGAGAGAGAGAGACAGCATGTAAGTGGGGGAATAGCAGAGAGAGAGGGAGATGCAGAATCCAAAGCAGGCTCCAGGCTCTGAGCTGTCAGTACAGAGCCTGATGTGAGGCTTGAACCCACAGACCGTGAGATCATGATCTAAGCTGAAGTCGGATGCTTAACAGACTGAGCCACCCAGGCATCCCTTATTTTGTTATTAAAAAAAAATTGTTTTTAATGTTTGTTTATTTTTGAGAGAGGGAAGGAGAGAGACAGAGCACGAGTGGGGGAGGGGCAGAGAGAAAGCAAGACACAGAATCTGAAGCAGGCTCAGAACTGTCAGCACACATATCGGACAAAGGGCTAGTATCCAAAATCTATAAAGAGCTCACCAAACTCCACACCCGAAAAACAAATAACCCAGTGAAGAAATGGGCAGAAAACATGAATAGACACTTCTCTAAAGAAGACGTCCAGATGGCCAACAGGCACATGAAAAGATGCTCAACATCGCTCCTCATCAGGGAAATACAAATCAAAACCACACTCAGATATCACCTCACGCCAGTCAGAGTGGCCAAAATGAAAAAATCGGGAGACTATAGATGCTGGCGAGGATGTGGAGAAACAGGAACCCTCTTGCACTGTTGGTGGGAATGCAAATTGGTGCAGCCACTCTGGAAAACAGTGTGGAGGTTCCTCAAAAAATTAAAAATAGACCTACCCTATGACCCAGCAATAGCACTGCTAGGAATTTACCCAAGGGATACAGGAGTACTGATGCATAGGGGCACCTGTACCCCAATGTTTATAGCAGCACTCTCAGCAATAGCCAAATGATGGAAAGAGCCTAAATGTCCATCAACTGATGAATGGATAAAGAAATTGTGGTTTATATACACAATGGAGTACTACGTGGCAATGAGAAAGAATGAAATCTGGCCCTTTGTAGCAACGTGGATGGAACTGGAGAGCGTTATGCTAAGTGAAATAAGCCATACAGAGAAAGACAGATACCATATGGTTTCACTCTTATGTGGATCCTGAGAAACTTAACAGAAACCCATGGGGGAGGGGAAGGAAAAAAAAAAGAGGTTAGAGTGGAAGAGAGCCAAAGCATAAGAGACTCTTAAAAACAGAACAAACTGAGGGTTGATGGGGGTGGGAGGGACGGGGGGTTGGTGATGGGTATTAAGGAGGGCACCTTTTGGGATGAGCACTGGGTGTTGTATGGAAACGAATTTGACAATAAACTTCGTATATTGAAAAAAAAAAAAAAACTGTCAGCACAGAGCCCGATGTGGGGCTCAAACCCACGGACCGTGAGATCATGACCTGAGCCGAAGTCAGATGCTTAACCGACTGAGCCACCCAAGTGCCCCTAAGATTTTTATTTTTAAATATTCTCTGCACCAGACATGGGTCTCTAACTTATAACCCTGAGATCGAGTCACATGCTCTGCCCACTGAGTTGGCCAGGTGCCCCTTTTGCAGCTGTGATGGGACTGAGATAGTCACAGTTGGTGGGATGTTGGGAATTATTCTGATGCTTTTTTTTTTTAAGTTTATTTGTTTATTTTTGAGAGAGAGAGAAAGCAGTGGAGGGGCAAAGAGAGAGGGAGACAGAATCCCAAGGAGGGTCTGTGCTGTCAGCACAGAGTCCATTGTGGGGCTTGAACTCTTGGAACTGTGGGATCATGACCTGAGCTGAAATCAAGAGTTGGACGCTTAGCCAACTAAACCCCCCAGGTGCCCCTGCTCTGATGCTTTTTAAGCCAGCTTAGTTTCTGAATGATTGGAGATAACTGATAATATGATGAAATGTATTTTCTGGTTACCCAGATGGTTCCTTTTGGATTGTACTGAAACAGTTTTTCTAAATTTCTTCCTTTCAGCTTGAAGGTTTATTTATACTGTTCACCTGTTACTAAAGAGTTGTTGTTAACTAACCCGAGGTACAGATTTTGGGAGAAACGAATTGTAAGTTTCATTTTTCAAATGGCACTAATTCCTTTTCTCAAGTGGGAAATATTTTTCAAGGTAGATTGAACAACATGTTGGGATTATTCACAGCGCAGTTCCTCCTACGCTACATTTATCCGCATTTATTACAATACTGATGTTTAGTCTTAGTAATTCATCAGTTTAGAAGAGGTCGACATTTTATTGTTGCAGATTTGCTTTTCTTATCTGTGAACGGTTTGATCTGGGGTCTTAGTTTTATTGGTTTAGTCTCATTAACTCTTGCTAAGTTGTATTTTATTTATTTATTAAACAAATTTTTTAAAATGTTTATTTATTCTTGAGAGAGAAAGAGAGACAGTGCGAGTGGGGTAAGATCAGAGAGAGAAGGAGACACAGAATCCGAAGCAGGTTCCAGGCTCTGAGCTGTCAGCATAGAGCCTGACACAGGGCTGGAACTCACAAGACATTAGATCATGATGTGAGTTGAAGTCAGATGCCTAACCGACTGAACCAACCAGGTGCCCCTTGCTGAGTTGTATTTTAATACTTCAAAGTATAAAATGTTTACTGACGCAATTGATAAATCCTTTTATGTAGGTCATGGCATGGTTTAGGAAAAATGAACATAGTTTGTGGGTCATCATAAGGGATGATGACTGGAGTGAAAATAGGACGGGCAACTTTGAATCTGACAGGGTAAATTGGATCTGTCCAATGGAAGGTCGATAGTAAAGGGGGAAGCAAAACAATGGTATGTGGAAAATGTGAAGATGACAGGAAAAGTTCTAACAGTAATTACTGTAAATATGTCTTCAATTCTTGCTCAAAATACAGTTTTCTCAGTTTGGTTTAACAAAAATAAGCAAGATCCATCAGTGTTAATCTACAAGAGACTTAGATAAACCAAAAAGATAAATGCAGGTTGAAATGGAAAAAACGAAAAGATGTGCTAAACAATTAGAAACTAAAAATGCCAGGGTGGCAATTTGTATATCATACCAAATAGAATCGAAGGCAAAAAAAAGACCTTAAGTTTCAAGGGGGATGTTATTTGCTGTCACAAGGAACAATGGACCAGGAAGACGTGAGCTTACATGCAATTGACAAAATAGCCTTAAAGTGGATAAAGTCATAACTGATCACCCGGGGCTCGATCTGAGAGAGAGAACCGTAGAGGGGGAGTGCAGCTAGGGTTCACTGTATGGATTAAGCCTTAAATAATTGTGGGAGCTCGCAGAGAAGTCTGAACAGATGTCAGCGAGTCTGTTTGATGTTTGTCTGTTGACAGCTCTCAACTCTCACATCCTCTTTCCACGTCTGCCCCACTCAGGCTGATGAAAGCCTGCCCCTCCCTCCGCGCTGACCTGAAGTTGAAACCACACAAGCCCCAGCACACCCGCTAACCCCAGTAAAAGCAGGGCCACTCACTCCTATCCCCTCTCAGCCGCAAGAGCCACTTCCTCCCAGCTGGGGCACTGCCCTCCTCTCCCCAAAAAGTATGTTCACACACTCTTGGTGCAGGCGTGGCATCTTCAGCCTCCACCTCTGATGGTAGCTAGGGTGGGGTCCGTCCCCACTCCGCAGGGGGACACAACAGCAAGGCTGTAACCTTGGCCTGAGTATTAAGCCTGGGGTTGTTGTGGTTCACCCCTGCCAGCTGTGGGGAAGGGGAGCTGAGCAAGCAATGAAGAGCGGAGAGACGCTGGAACCTACAAAGACAAACTGGAACCCCCGTCTGTCTTCCACTCCTCCCAGCCCTGTAGTGTAGCCGCCCCTATTGCCGCTGAGTTGCACACTCCTGACCTGGGCCCCCCAAGAAGCGGAGGATATGCAGCCGAAGGCGGGGGTTGCCACGGTCCTGCCCTGCGTCTGCGGGTCGAGCTGTCAGATCCTCAGGGTGCATGAGCTGAGTAGAACTTCTGGCAGCTTCAGAGCACGAAGAAATGATTGCTGCTTCTCTTTGGCCTTCCAGATCTCACGTGGAGGTTTCTTGGGGCCAGCCCCAAGCTGGAGGCGCACATGGAAGGGACTTCTAGGACAGTTCCCACTCAGCTGAGTTGATGTGGTACAAGGGTCGCCTCCCAATCTGGGGAAGACCAGGCGGCCCCACTGTTGTAGCTGGAGCACTTCCCACGCCGCTCTGAGAGACTGGAGATGAAGGAGGCAGGAAGACACAAGATTCGAAGGACATGATGAATGGGAACTAATAGCAATCCATAGCTTTACACCCAAAGGGAAAACAAGATCTTTGGTGTACGTGGAACATTTACAACAACTGACCACATCCTGTGTCCCAAAAGAAGTAAGAAGTCCTAGCGATCTGTGCTCTGACCACAATGCCGTGATGCTGGGAGTCACAGATAAAAAGGAGAGCTGAAATCATCCCACACACATGAGAACTAAATGCATACAATAAACAACCATTAGGTTCAAGAGGAAATTGTAAAGAAAAACATCCAATACTTCGAACTGATGGACAGCGAGAACACGACACATCAAAGTGTGCGGAACACTGCTGAACTAGTGCTTGAAGGGAAATTGATAGCGTTAAGTACATTTCCGAGAAAACAAAGACTAGAATTAAATGGAACAGGACTTCAACTCAATAAGAAGGAAAAGGAGCAACAAAGCAAATCTAGGGATATGTGGAAGAAGGAAATAGTAAAGATAAAAGGACAAGTTAGCGATACAGAGACTGACAACCACCACAGAAAATAAAAGGAAGATTAACAAAAGTAAACGCTCATCCTTAGAGGAATAGAGAGATATTTCTGCCAAGATTGATTTAAAAAAAGAAGATGCATATACAAATATGGAATTATAAAAAGGAAAATAACTATTAATAGCAGTAATGCAGTTTTTGAAAATTAATGACAGTATGATAGTTTAGACAAAGTGGATAAAAATCTAGATAAGCAGGAAAATACCAAATTGAGGCAAGAAAAGTGGAGAACTTGAATAAACATTGAAGAAATTAAAACAACTTACAAAGATCACTTCAAAAAAGCCCCAGGTCCAGATGGTTTTATAGGTGCATTTTGCCAAATGTTCAAAGGACAGACAGTCCCCATACTAGATGAGTTTTTATAGGATATAATAGAGAAGCTGCTCACCTTGCCGGCAAAACTGATAATGATAGTGCATGGGAGAGAAAGGCCATTTGATATATGACCATGTGAGCATCCTAACTAAGGTAACAGCTACCTGAACCTAACAGTAGTAGACGACAGTGCATTGTGGATGCAGCGTGTTTATTCCAGAATGCAAGAATATTCTTAACATCCAAATCTCCATCACTGTAAGTTTTATGAAAAATTATGTTAATTCATTTGTCAGCTTCTTACTGAATGCCTCGTGCTAGTTGCTGTTCTAGTAAACTGTGCAAGGGCACCGTGGAGCCCTCTGCTGTGTGGATTAGGCCAATACCTCATGGACTGACTTGGGGCTGGCCCCAGGCTGAGTTCGGCAGCACAAAACCTAAGCATGTAGAACACATGGCCACATGTTTTACAAAGACTCAAGTTCATAGGGAGTGGGGGACAGGAGTTTAGGGATGGGGAAGTGCAGGGAGAACAGTTGAATTCTCTAAAAATTTTTTATTTTCAATGTTTACTTATTTTTGAGAGACAGAGAGAGAGAGAGAGGGAGACAGAGAGACACAGGCTCCAGGCTCTGAGCTGTCAGCACAGTGAGAAGAGTTGAATTCATGGAAATAGAATTGCTGCGTCAAAGGATATTTAAGTTTATAAGGCATTTAATCCATGTTGCCCTGTGAGCCATGAGAAAGGCAGTGCTTTAGCTCTGTCGTTTCCAAGCCATTAAAATGTTTCGCATAGTGAAATAAATCAGAAATTGTTATGCAGAGAGGCTTAGGAACTTCTCTTTGTCTCGTTTTTTGTGTTTGAGATGTCAAAAAGCCGTGAAACACTGTGAAAATACTTAGTATGATGTCTGTGTGATCTCTTATTTTAATAGATATCAATTGAAATTGAAACTCCTACCCAGATATCGTTAGTCGATGAAGCATCAGGTGAGGTAAGTATATATTAAATACGATTTAAAAAAATTATTATGGAGTGCTAAAATGATTATCTTCTTCTGTGATTTTGAATGTTCATTTAACTATAAGTAAAAATTACAGCAATTGAATGAGTTTGTAGGGGGAAAATTTGTGATCTTTTTATCTTCTCCATCCAAAGGTTTGGACATGACTTGTGTCCGATTCGCTCCTTTCTAGTAGTACCTGCTAATGGTGAAGACTCCAGCTGTTGGTATTTCTACGTGATGTCATGGTCACGTTTATTAAGTTGATCATAATATTCAGGATATAAAATGGTGCTTAATGCTTTTGTAGCAAATTTATGTATAGTTTGATTTTTTTTTTTTTTGACTCATTTTGTTATTTAAGAAAGAGACCCTGTCCAGGTGGATCTAATGTATTTTTTTGTCCTTAAATTTAGAAGCAGGTACTTTTGTGTTGTGAATGTATTGTTTTAATAATAAGCACGACTGCAGATGTACTGTTTATTTGTTTATTGACATGCATGTGGGGGAGGCAGAGAGAGAGACAGAATCCCAAACAGGCACCCACTCTGTCACCGAGCCCAACGTGGTACTCAGTCCCACAAACTACAAGATCATGACCTGAGCTGAAATCAAGAGTCAACGCTTTGGGGCGCCTGGGTAGCTCAGTTGGTTAAGCGTTTGACTCTTGGTTTCGGCTGAGGTCATGGTCTCTAGATTCATGGGTTCAAGCCCTGCATCAGGCTCTGTGCTGAAAATGCGGAGCCTGCTTGGGATTCTCTCTCTGCCTCTCTCTTTCTACCCTGCCCCACTTGCTCTCTGTCTCTCTCTCAAAAAATAAATAAACATTAAAACAATTCAAAAAAAAAAAAAAAAAAGAGTCGTAACTTAACTGACTGGGCCAACCAGACACCACACTTTTATTTATTTATTTTTTTACTTCAAATTATTCCTGGGGCTGGGAGGTATTTTCCTCTTTTGTGACAACTCTAATTAATATTCATTCCATGGTCTGGGTATAACTGCTTTGTTCACACGTGGAACTCTATAGGGTGTCTGTTGTGTGACTACCACCAGGCAGGGGCTGACTTTTCACATTTCCTCTCTGGAGGAGATGGGGCCTGGAAAGTAGTCCTCATTGAATTGTTGCCTGAGGGATGACCCTATGAGACTTAGAAGTCACCAAGATTTGTTTCCTTTCTCGGGCTGAAAGGAGGGAAGAAGGAAAGCCTGAAGGTTCCTAACAACTCGGTTGACTGTCACTTTTCCGAGACTCCTCTAATTGCCTCACTGCCTCGCCACTCCTGTGGGTGAGAGGCTTTCTCAAAACTGGGCACGGGACAGCAGGCAGCTCTCGTTGAGCAGAGTCTCGCCGTCCCACTCTGGTCGTCTTGTGCGCTGTGGCTTTGCGTATTGTGTCTCCAGCACTCAGCACAGGACCATGCTTTAAAGGGGCCACCAGAGCGAATGATGGTAGACTTCTGATAGCGAGCCGGTGTGTCCAGAGCTCTGCCCAAATAGGACAGTACACTGGACAGTGGTGACCGGGGGCCAGGCTACATCAGGTGTTTTCTATTTCCTTTTTTTTTTTTTAGTTTAATAATAGCTTTATTGAGATGTAATATACCGTACAATTTATTGAGATATCATATACCATCCGATTCACTGGCTTTTTTTTTTTTTTTAACGTTTATTTATTTTTGAGACAGAGAGAGACAGAGCATGAACGGGGGAGGGTCAGAGAGAGGGAGACACAGAATCGGAAACAGGCTCCAGGCTCTGAGCTGTCAGCACAGAGCCCGATGCGGGACTCGAACTCATGGACCGTGAGATCATGACCTGAGCCGAAGTCGGCCGCTTAACCGACTGAGCCACCCAGGCGCCCCTTACTGGCATTTTTTAAAAGAAGATAGAAATTTATTACTTTTTTTTTTTTAAGTTTATTTATTTTGAGAGAGATAGAGAGCGAGTGGGGGAGGGGCAGAGAGGGAGGAAGAGAGAGAATCCCAAGCGGGCACCACACTGTCAGCACAGAGCTGGATGCCGGGCTTGATCCCACAAACCATGAGATCATGATCGAAGCCAAAATCAAGAGTCGGACCCCTAACCAACTGAGCCACACAGGTGCCCCTGTCACTGACTTTCAGTGTATTCACAGAGTTGTGTATTCATCACCCCAATCAATTTTAGAAAGGAATCCCTGTCCCCATTAGCAGTCATTCCCCATTTCTCCCTCCCCCAGCCCATGGCAACCCCTACTCTCCGTCTGTTGGATTTGTCTAATCTGAACATTTCATATGAGTGGAATCGTACAGTGTGTGGTCTTGTGGTCTCGTGTGACTCACGCCTTTCACTTTGCATGATGGTTTCAGGGTTGACCCATGTTGTGGTATGTATCAGTATTTCGTCTCTTTTTGTGGTCAGATAAGACTCCACCGTGTGGATAGACCACATTTGGTTTATTTACTCATCGGTTGATCAATATTCAGGCTCTTACTAGTCTTTGGCCAGTAAGGATAGTACTGCTGTGAACATTTGTGCATGGGTTTTCATGTGGGTGTAAGTTTTCATTTCTCTCATGTGTGTACTTGAGAGTGGAATTGCTGGGTCGTCCAATCACTGTATGTTTAACTGTCACTTTGTGGGCAACGATTCCCCTTGTGTCCAGGATTTGGTGCACGAGGAAATCAGAAAAGGCATACCACGTTCTTGAGAACTACTTGAATATATTCTGTTAAGGAGGGCTTTTTTAGGCTGAGTCCTAACACTAACTTCTGTTATTATTATTTTTTCTTTATTTTCTTTTTAGAAGGAAGAGATTGTTGTGACTCTCTTACCAGCTGGTCATTGTCCAGGATCAGTTATGTAAGGGGGCTCATCTACTTCACCATTTTATTTTACGTAGATGTGTGTTGTATTTATGTAAATGAATCTTTAGGGTCCAGAAAATAGTATGTGCAGGGAGATTTCTTGACTTCTTTAAAATGTAGATGGCAATTTCTTTAGTCTTCGTTTCCAAATTGAACTTGGGGGACTGAAGCAAAGATCGAGTTTGAAATGTGGCTTTCTTATAATGGAAGTCTTCAATGGCCATTTCTCCATTGACTTTGCATTTTCCTATCACATGGATTTGTCTCTCTGTGTGGAGGAATGATCTCCTGTAGTTGAGAGGGCTAACATATTTCAGGGGATTTCTATTGCCACTGCAGTAGTATTCCAGTATGTGCTTTTTTCCTACCCCAGGGGAAAGGTGGCCGCTGAGTGCCTGGTGTGGTTTAGAGCTACTGACATCCCATTAACCCTGTATCGGAGGTGGCTATGTGTGGCAGGAAACATTTGCTATGGATTTAGTGTTTATTTGCTTTATTAGGATTCTGTATGAGACTTAGAAGTCACCAGGATGTATTTCTTTCTCAGGTTTTTATTTCAGGGCAATAGTGGAACGGTCTTGTACACGGGAGACTTCCGATTGGCACAGGGGGAAGCTGCCAGAATGGAGCTCCTACATTCTGGGGGCAGGTACTGGGCTTCACGTAATCCTTGAATGACCGAACCGTCTGCAAAGTCGTATTCCTCCTCCCCCCACCCCCCAAATGCAAGCCTTTGTTTCCATTAGAAATCATAGTTTATTATGTGTAACAGTAAAGCAAGTTTTTCTTCTTCGGGTGGGATGATGGCAACATTCTGTGTGTTGATTGGGGTAGTACTTATGTGACCTTGTCAACATTCATTGAACCTTATGTATAAAATCTGTGTATTTTATTGTGTGGCAATCATTTCCCAACAAAGTTGATTTAACAGAAAAATTCCAAGTGGAATGGGACACCCTATAAAACAACTGAGAATTTAAAGTTTACGTATATTTTATTTCACAGTGGATGGTTAATACGAATTGTTGCTGTTGCTGTTTTTCCAGAGTGAAAGACATCCAAAGTGTATACCTAGATACTACTTTCTGTGATCCGAAATTTTACCAGATTCCTAGTCGAGTAAGTCTCCTTGGAGAAGTAGGGTGGTGACTGGACCGTGGCCATTATTTTTAGTAGGAAGTTTGTAGAATAACAAGTCAGATCATAATTGTCCCCGTTGGCCTTAATATCTGTGACTGTTGGGAATGGAAGGGGCGACGATGCTCTTAAAAGTGTCCAATGCCTTTTAAAATCCCGCCCAGGAGGAGTGTCTGAGCGGAATATTAGAGCTGGTTCGCAGCTGGATCACTAGGAGTCCGTACCATGTCGTGTGGCTGAACTGCAAAGCAGCTTATGGGTATGAGTATCTGTTCACCCACCTGAGCGAGGAATTTGGAATCCAGGTACGGTGACAGCTCTTTCTTTTCTGTTGTTCCTTCCAGCCTCTCCTCTCCTCCCCCAGAGACCAAGCCCAGTAGCAGAGGGAAGCAGCCCGTCACAGGGCGTGTGTGGCGCAAGTTGGAAGCCCCTGTGAAGTAGGATGTCACCTCTGTTTGTCCACCTCCTCAGGGGAGGAGCCCACGGCAGCCCTGGTGGCAGAGAAGAGCCCACAGAGGAAGTATTTTTTTTCAAAACTGTGGGTCACACAATAGATTTCGTGATTGTGACGAGCATTGAAAATAACTTGGGAAGTACCTGGGTGGCTCAGTCGTTTAAGTGTCCAACTTTGGCTTAGGTCGTGATCGTAGTTCGTGGGTTTGAGCTCCGCGTCGGGGTGTGTGCTGACAGCTCAGAGCCTGGAGCCTGCTTCCAATTCTGTCCCCCTCTTTCTCTGCCCCTCCCCCGCTCTCACTCTGTCTCTCTCAAAAATAAACATTAAAAAAAAAAAAAAGAATCTCGAACTAGAAATTATCTGAGTGTATTGCTTGCAGTCAGAGTGATTATCGTTTTGTGACAGTTTATGTAGGGAATCAGACACATGCATTTACATGCATGTCTGTTGTGTGTACTGGGAAATCTATTTCTTACTGAAGGTCACGGTCAAGGTATGTGAAAACCACTGTCCTAGAGCCCTGAATCCTGTGGGTGGATCCGTGTCAGATGAGGCTGGCGGGCAGTTTTCGCCTGTCCCCTTGCCCATGGTTCTGTGTGCCGGGCTCTGGAACCGAGCAACAGAGCCCGGCATGGGAATGTGGCTGCTAAGCACGCGGCTGGTGCTCTCATCCCCTCAGAGAAGATGGAGGTTTGGGAAACACTCTGAATAAAACAAAGTGCCGGAGCTAGTTGGACTTTTTTTTGTTTGTTTATTTATTTATTTTGAAAGAGAAGAGAGAAAGAGCACGAGCGGGGGTGGGGGGGGGGTGCAGAGGGGGACAGAGGATCCCAAGCAGGCTCCACACTGTCAGCTCAGAGCTCAATGCGGGGCTCGAACTCACAAACCATGAGATCGTGACCTGAGCCGAAGTCATTTGCTTAACGGACTGAGCCACCCAGGCGCCCTGGCTAGTTGGACACTGAAGTTCCACTTCTGTTTGGGCCTCGTAACATGGATCCCCCAGCTGGCAAACGTGTGCCCGGAACTTAATTATACACAGAGTAATTCAGTAAAATAAAAAAGATCTAGCTTTTCTGCATTTGAGATTTAAAACATTCCTCCCTCACTTCCTCTATAAGTCTTGACTCCCTTAGTCCTTCTTTCCTTAAGTTTGTCCTTCCTTAGGTCCTTCTGTCCAAATACATTGGTGTAAAGTTGCCAATTCTCCATTTTGGGAAGGATTTGCTTTCATTCTGAGACTGTCCTTCCTGTTGTTTTGGTGTTAAAGTGTCCTTTCAGATTAATGTTTATTTTTGAGGTGGGGGAGGGGCAGAGAGAGGGAAACACAGAATCCCAAGCAGGCTCCAGATTCCAAGCTGTCAGCACAGAGCCCGACGCAGGGCTCAAACTCACAAACCGTGAGATCATGACCGGAGCTGAAGTCTGACCCTTAACTGACTGAGCCACCCAGGCTTCCCGGCTTTTTAAATTAAAATCACAGCGATAACAGGTTGTGTGTATATGCACGCACTTATCTATATCATCTGCTGTATGTCTCCTCGTGTCCTATCTCGGCCAAATACAGAGATGGCAGCTGCTTCTCAGTCCCTAATTTGTCTCGTACATTTTCGTGCATGTGAAATAGAGAAGGCAGGAAGCCCCTGGTCAGGAGGCTGAGGAGTGGCCAGGGAGGGGGGAGAGCAGCCTCTGGTGGTGACCTGGTGACCTCAGAGTCACCTGGAGTGAGCCCTCTCTTAGGCTCTTTAATCCCTCTGTAGGGGAAGGAAACAGTTTCATACCAGGAATTTAAAAAGGGGCAACAGGGAGGCTTCAGAGATGATCTGTGGCAACTTTTCAGGCCCCTTTATTTTTGTTGAGGATCGAAGTTTCTGTATCTCTGTCTATACATCTCAAAATTTACCCGTTTTAGTCTCCTACTTAGAGAGTCCAGAAAAGCAAATTTGTTGTTACTTCTTGTTAGTCATTAGTAAACAGGGAGGGAGCGGAATAGGCCACAGGATAAGTAAGCAATTGTGCTTGGATTCTTTTTATACTTGTCTTGGTATAAATTACCCATAGTGATTTGACATTATCCTAATCTGTTGTTAATCAGACTTCAAAATGAGAGTACTTTTTTTGCCATTTTGTAGTCCTAATATCAACTGAAGTACATGTTACTTACTTTGAAGAAGAGAATTTTTTTAATGTTTATTTATTTTGAGAGCGTGTGGGGGAAGAAAAGAGAGGGAGAGAGAGAATCCCAAGCAGGCTCTGTGCTTTCGGCATTCAGAACCTGAGGCAGGGCTCGAACTCGTAAACTGAGATTATGACCTGAGCTGAAATCCAGAGTCGGCTTAACCGACTGAGCCACCCAGGCCCACGTGTAGAAGAGTCTTTCAAGAAAAACAGACACACTGGTTTAACAATTTAAAACAATAAAGACTACCTTAAAATTCTACAGGTGGCTCAAGTTTTTTGTTTTTTTTTTCTGCATCTGCCCCTCCCCCTGTTAATCCAGTAAAGGGGCGTGTGGTAAGGGGCTTCCGGGTCTCTGCTTCCCACTCCAGCTGTGTTCCCCCCACCAACTGCCCTTACTTACCATGGCATGCGGGGGATGTGTCTTCACAAGTCAGTGATTCTTGTTTTCATCTGCTGTGTTCACTGCTATATACCTGATATTTAGAATAAAGCTTGACACATAGTAGGCGTACAATAAATATTATTTGAATGACTCTTGATGGATTGAAGGACAGTAGAGTTGACCTTGAACAACACAAGTTTGCACTGCACAGGTCCATTGATGCGTGGGTTTTCTTTTTTAAATACAGTATTGTATCCCAAACAGTAATGTATGGTGACAGATGGTAGCTATACTTGTGAACATAGTATAATGTATAGACTCACAGAGTTGTCTAAGCACTTACATTGTACGCCAGAAACTAATGTAACATTGTGTGTCAACTATACTTCGAAAGAAAAATACAGTGCGGTACTCTAAGTGTATTTTCTCTTTCTTACAATTTTCTGAATAACGTTTTCTTTTCTCTAGCTTGCTTTATTGTAAGAGTATGGTATGTGATACATATACGAAATATGTGCTAATGGACAGTTTCTGTTACTGGTAAGGCTTCTGCTCAACAGTCAGCTGTTAGTAGTTAAGTTTTTGGGGAATAGAAAGGTATGTGGATTTTTGACTGTGGGGGCTGGCACCCCGACCCCTGTGTTGTTCGGGGTCAGTTGCATCAGTGTGATTCAATAAAGTCCACCAATTGGGCATCCAGAATTTTTTATTACCACCACGAATAGGCGCCAAGGATGACTGGTGCGAATATGATGTTTGTACTTTGTTGACGTCCTGACAGGATACCAGGGTGCACTGAAATAGCCAAAAACTAGGTTTCAAGAAAGAAGAGAGAGTTCGCTAAGTGGATAATTTGCCGTAATTAGCCTTGAACACCTTCTTTATAGAAACTACAACTCAAACAGCATGCTCATCTGTGTTATTTTCCTCAGGTTCACGTGGACAGATTAGACATGTTTAGGAACATGCCCGACATTCTTCATCACCTCACAACAGACCGGAATACTCAGATCCATGCCTGTCGCCATCCGAAGGTACAGAGTATAAACTGTGTTTCTTATTGTTGGTGTGATGCATGAAAAGCAGAATTTTAGGTCCAGAAGGCACCCCTGAAATCCCATTTTCTAGGCCCTTCAGTTTACACATGTGAAAACTGAGGCAGAGATCCGACGGCGTTAGCCTGAGGCTGTGCACTGAGACATTCCAGTGCTCCTTGCCGTGAACCACGTTAGCAAATAGACACAGACCCCCAGGGTTCTTGTTTTTTTTTTTTTTTTAATAATGTTTATTTATTTTTGAGAGAGAGAGAGACAGAGTGGGAGCAGGAGAGGGGCAGACAGAGAGGGAGACACAGAATCTGAAGCAGGCTCCAGGCTCTGAGCTGTCAGCACAGAGCCTGATGCGGGGCTCGAACTCACAAACTGTGAGATCATTACCTGAGCTGAAGTCGGACGCTTAACCAACTAAGCCACCTGGGCGCCCCCAGACCCCCAGGGTGCTTAATGAAATATATCCATGTACATTTGATACATATTTATTTGTAATGAGTTATGTAGTAACTAATGTATTTATCATGAAATTAATATGTTAGTGCTTATGATTTAAGAAAACATTTATAACCATTACGATATATGTTTGAGACTCATGACCTATGTGCACATTTGTAAACTATTTTTCTTCTACTCATTTGAGATAAATAGCTAGATATAACTTTGCTTCAGATTTTGAAATAGTTTTATCTCTTACTAGTCCAATTTCAAACGAGCATTTCTAGGTCTTTGCAACTCATTTGTTATTTATTTTTGTTATTTTTAAAAATTTTTTTTATTTTTTAAAATTTACATCCAAATTAGCATATAGTGCAACAACGATTTCAGGAGTAGATTCCTTAGTGCTCCTTAACCATTTAGCCCATCTCCCCTCCCACAATCCCTCCCGTAACCCTCAGTTTGTTCTCCATATTTATGAGTCTCTTCTGTTTTGTCCCCCTCCCTGTTTTTATATTATTTTTCTTTCCCTTCCCTTATGTTCATCTGTTTTGTCTCCTAAAGTCCTCATATGAGTGAAGTCATATGATTTTTGTCTGTCTCTGACTAATTTCACTTAGCATAATACCCTCCAGTTCCACCTAGTTGCAAATGGCAAGATTTCATTCTTTTTGATTGCCGAGTAATACTCCATTGTGTGTATGTATGTGTACACACGCACACACACACACACACACACACACACACATATATACTACATCTTCTTTATCCATTCATCCTTGGATGGACATTTGGGCTGTTTCCATACTTTGGCTATTGTCGATAGTGCTGCTATAAACAAGGGGGTACATGTGTCCCTGTGAAACAGCACACCTGTATCCATGGATAAATGCCTAGTAGTGCAATTGCTGGGTCGTAGGGTAGTTCTATTTTTAGTTTTTTGAGGAACCTCCAAACTGTTTTCCAGAGTGGCTACACCAGCTTGCATTCCCATTTTTGTTATTTATTTCTGAATGCCGCCCTAGAACTCCCTTCATTTATTAAAAGCCCTTCTATTATTAAATGTCAGGTATTAAATTTTGGATTTGCCCTCAACATTTTGTTTCATTTCATTTTATATAGTCATTCAGCATCGCAAATATTAAATCATGATCTTCAGAAGCTGGGGTTTGCATCACCATAATTTTCCCCTAAGATTTCAAATATCTGAGCATTCAGATGCTGAATAATTTTTATTTTAGTAAACACTGCATTTATATACTTAAATACTCATTGTGGTAGTAACATTGGCTCCGTCACCCGAAAACCTAACGTAAACTTGATCAGCCCTAAAGTAAAGCATAATGTAAAAAAAAAAGAATTCTTATCTACAGCATGGAATATTCTACTTCAGACCACTGTAGGATAGCTACAAGGTAAGAGATTATTTTGATAATTGGTAAGCTGCATATTATAACTCGAGTCATCAGTTTCATTCTTTTGTTTGTGTGTCTACACACACACATACTCATTGAATTTACGGATGGGTCAAAGTCATGTACATACAGAATAGCAACTATTTTGTCCCTTTTTTTTTTTTTTTTTTTAAGTTTATTTATTTATTTTTTGAGAGTGCACAGGGGAGCGAGATTGAGAGGAGAGACTCCACACTGTCAGAGCAGAGCCCGATGCGGGGCTCAGACTCACGAACCATGAGATCATGACTTGAGCTGAAATCAACAATCAGGCACTTAACTGACTGAGCCACCCGGATGCCCCTGTTTTGTCCCTTTTCTGTTGGACTTGTAGCCTCTGGCCCTTACAAGTCCTGTAAATTGGCATATTTCTCTTTGCTCTGAGTTTTCTTGCATCCCATGAAGTAGCTAAATTGGCAACGGTCACTCCTGCCACTTCCCGCATGGCTACCTGCCTTGAAACACTCCTTCTAGGGGCGCCTGGGTGGCGCAGTCGGTTAAGCGTCCGACTTCAGCCGGGTCACGATCTCGCGGTCCGTGAGTTCGAGCCCCGCGTCAGGCTCTGGGCTGATGGCTCGGAGCCTGGAGCCTGTTTCCGATTCTGTGTCTCCCTCTCTCTCTGTCCCTCCCCCGTTCATGCTCTGTCTCTCTCTGTCCCACAAATAAATAAACGTTGAAAAAAAAAAAATTAAAAAAAAAAAAAAAAAAAAACGAAACACTCCTTCTAGCGGCTTCGTTCTTAGGTCACGTGGCCTCGGGAGTACTGCTCACGGCTCGCAGAGCCCTGGTGCATCCCTGCAGCCCTCCTCCTCATCAGCACACGCACCAAAGGCCCTTGATGACATTTGGTCTGCACTGAGTGCTAATGGTTTTGCAGGACCCCTGTCTAAACGTGATGTCTTTGGGAAAATAGTCCCATTGTCTTTCAGCTTTTTTTTTTTTTTTTTTTTTGCTTTATTCTCTAACTGTATTTTGAAACAATTGGATGATCGGTAGCCTGTATTCACAGTTCCCCCAGTTGTATAGTGGTGTCCTGTTTTTAGTGTATGGAGGGGGAACCGGGCACCCCTGGTGAAGGTCACAATGTGCGTTGTGGTTACTGTGGCCTCATTAGTCTCAAGTGTAGATCAAATCTCCCACATTTTGTTTTTCTTTCAGGACATTGACATTTTTGAAGAGTCCAGGCCAGTTCCGCAGAATGTTTCTAAATTTGGAATTATCTGATTATCTCCTCATGTCTGCTTTTTTATTTCATGTCTGTAAACTTAACACAGCATTTGTTTTTGAGACCCTGCCCACAAACAGATTTGTTGAAAACATGGAACTGTTTTTCGGTTTTTGAAATCTTTTTAGGCAGAAGAATATTTTCATTGGAATAAATTACCCTGTGGAAATATTTCCAAAAATAGAATTCCACTCCACACAATCAGCATTAAGCCATCCACTATGTGGTTTGGAGAAAGGACCAGAAAAACAAATGTAATTGTGAGGTAAGAAAGCAATGTCATAGGTCTTTTGAGAGAAACCTTGCTTTTGAAGCAAATTATGTGCTTTATTTTAGTTTAAATGCAAATCTAGCCTAACCCAATGGGGGATGTATTATAATTGTGGAAAATAACTTCTGAAATTTAAACGCTAAAGAGGTTCCGCTTCCAAACCTGTCTCCTGTCTAAATTTCCTGAGGTCTGCTCCAGTTGGGTGGCTCGAGAGTGAAGGCATCTTGTTTGGCCTCACTTGGGAGTGAGTTGACATTGTGGGGAACTAGAAGCCCTTGGTGGAACTGAGGGGCATAATGATCAGCATATTAGGGGCGCCTGGGTGGCGCAGTCGGTTAAGCGTCCGACTTCAGCCAGGTCACGATCTCGCGGTCCGTGAGTTCGAGCCCCGCGTCAGGCTCTGGGCTGATGGCTCGGAGCCTGGAGCCTGTTTCCGATTCTGTGTCTCCCTCTCTCTCTGCCCCTCCCCCGTTCATGCTCTGTCTCTCTCTGTCCAAAAAAAAAAAAAAAAAAAAAAAGTTGAAAAAAAATTAAAAAAAAAAAAAATGATCAGCATATTGTAGCAACACTTCCTTAATATTGGGTATTCACACAATGTCCACAAACCTTTATGTTTCTGGAAAGAGGTCCCTCTTGTCCCAGGGAGAAACCCTTGATTATAGGGTGATTTCATACCGGAATAGCAGAAGATGGGAAGGCATGAAATTTAAAACGTAGCTTAGTGTTGATAAAAGACCTCTAAATTTTGTGTTTTCCTTTCCTTTTAGGACTGGAGAGAGTTCATACAGAGCTTGTTTTTCTTTTCACTCTTCCTACAGTGAGGTAAGAGGATCCCACATACTCAGAACCCCATTGCCAACTACTTCGGTGGCATTCATGTTGGATGGCAGCAGTCTAACCCCTTGGCTGCCAGAGGGATCTCTTTTTCTGTTGCTTAAGATTTGTTGTGGCTTTTCTGAAGGAAATTTAGGGAAGATATCTCAGTAGATGAGCTGTGTTTACCAAGCACAAAGGAAATTGCTATTAGCACCTGTTTTCAGCCTAAACACAGAAGAATTCATATGATTAAGGTTTTCTTCCTGTCTTGCTTCCTGCATGTATTTTAACTTCCCCACTTCAATTGTTTTCAGTCATCATGAGAGGATCATAAATCCTTTTTAATTTTAAAATTTTATTGTTATTTTTTTAAGAGGATCTATAAAGCTTATCCGAAGGAGCACTATAGATAAAACCATTATGGGTGGCCTTAAGGTGCTGTCCAGAGTTTTGGTCTCTTCTAAAATTTGCGCTGGAAAGCTATTTAAAAAATAGTCCTGAACATTCAGCAATTGGGGAAGAATCAAAGTGATTGAGATAAAAACCTCATCCTTAAGAAGGATGTATACTGTATTAGAATGACTCAATTGAAGAAGGCCTATTAAATGGTTTTGTTAGGATCCTCTTTATATAGGAAATTGACCTACTACAGTGGAAGTTGATACGTGTGATTTATTTGCAAACTCCTCACGCACTTCCAAAGTAAATGCTAGCATGTTCTAAGTGCTGAGTTTTAGTAATTTTGTGTATGTGTCAGGAAAAAAAAGGTATATAAAAGCAGACTTTGAATGACACTTTAAGTCACACATAATTTTAGTTTGACCATTGCAGCACTTAAAAATTGATTTCCCTGGGGGCTCCTCGGTGGCTCAGTTGGTTAAGCTCTGACTTTGGCTTGAGTCATGATTTCACGGTTTGTGGGTTCGAGCCCCGCATGAGGCTCTGTGCTGACAGCTCGGAGCCTGGAGCCTGCTTCGGATTCTGTGTCTCCTTCTCTCTCTGCCCCTCCCCAACTTGTGCTCTGTCTCTCTCTGTCTCTCAAAAAATAAATAAATGTAAAAAAGAAATTTAAAAAAAATTGATTTCCCTGGTAACTATTATTTTTGTATTTGGGATATGTGGTTACAGCACTGCGGCAGTGAGCCGTGGATGTGTTAATGATTTGAACAGGTGGATTCTTCCGGAGCTCCAGGTAGTGGCATTCTTATCAAGTCAGCCATAGTACTGTAAATGACTAGCATATTATCAAAACATCACAGGGGCGTCTATGAAATATCTGACCTTACCTTTCAGATGCAAATAGGCTATCCAAGAGCAGCTTGGAAGGAATTCACTGTGATGATAGATTTTAGTTAATGTGTTCTTCCCCCATTTTATCCTGAAATCTCATGTTGTTGTCAGAGTCCCTTTCTGGGGATCTGTCTTTGGCTGGCATCGGGCTCAGCATCTGGGTCCCTTCCTGTCCATCCTTCAATGGCTGGTATCCTTGCTGTCTCAGCCACGGGGCAGGCGTCTAGTTGGTGAAGAGTGTAGGCCTTACTTCTCACTCAGGGTTACATCTGGCCCCTTTCACTCCTTCGGTGTAGTTAGCACCCAAGTTGGGAAGCATAAGCTTTCCTGGGATTTGATGCAATTACGTTCCAATAAGGAGATATTTCCCTGGTGTGTAAGCAGACACGAAGTGGCTGAACGCCCTCGCCCCTCCCCACTCCCCCTGGGTCAGCACCAGTGATCACACACAGCGGAGGGTCGCTTTGAGCTCTGTGGTGGGGAGGAGACCTGCTTTCCCGAAAACTCTATTCATAGGCCTATATCCTAAGTATAGATCATGCTGAATTAGATTTATAAACATAAATAGTAGATTTAAGGATCATTTCCTGTCAGTTTTGTTGTCTAAATACAGCTGATTCTCCTTATTTGTGGATTATTTCCAGGTTCACCTGTTCACTAAAATTTATGACCCCAAAACAATAGTCACAGCACTGCATGGCTGTTTGCAGACATGCCTAGCAGAATGGTGGGAAAGGGGTTAACGACATGCATATTCCCAATTTCGGAATTGGGTGGTACTTACCCTCTCTGCTCAGCTCAGGGCTAACAGGTGTCCTTTTGCAGTCGGTTTAGCGCTGTGTTGAACACACTTCTGTGCTTTCTGCTGGGGACTTCCTGTTTAGAACAGCCCCTAAGTGCGGGGCTGGGGTGCTGTGTAGCGTTCCTAAGCATGCACAGAGGCAAGGGTGGGCCTTATGGAGAAAATACGTGTGTTTGGTAAGCTTTTACAGACAGGAGTTATGATGCTGTTGGGTATGAGTTCAATAGTAATGAATCAACAGTACGAATTAAGTAGGTGTCTTTAAACAGAAACCCACAGAAAACAAGGTGATGCACTGATGGGCTCACAGAGACACTGTGACTAGAAGTCCAGTGGAACCTTGTCTTTTCCTCAGGAGCGTGGTTCAGTGTTTGCTAATTCTAATGTTTTTTAAGTTTGTTTATTTAGAGAGAGAAAGGGGGGAGGGAGAGAGAGAGGCAGAGAGACAGGGTGAGAATCCCAAGCAGGCTCTGCACTGTCAGCACAGAGCCCAATGTGGGGCTCAAACCCATGAACTGGGAGATCATGACCTGAGCGGAAGTTGGATGCTTAACCAACTGAGCCACCCAGGTGCCCCTAGTGTTTGCTAATTCTAGACCTAGAGAACATAACCCCTGCAGGTAATGAGAATGGACTGTGTTTGTGAATGGTTTTAAGGCAGGCATCTGATGTGACGACATCAGCTTGTACAAGTGACAAACGGTGGCTCTCTGGTGGATGTCTCTTGTCTCCTGTGGCCACTTCATTTCTAAGTAGAAGTGAATCATTTCTGGTATAGGTTGACATTACTTTCTTTATCCCTGTTGCCTTGACAAGCCTGAGATTTCTGCTAGCCTCAGCTTTGAATTAATTATACAAATCGTAAAAGTTGTGGGCTGGTAAATAATAGTTTGTTTGCATGCCTGCTCTGAAAGTGCAGGAGAATTTGCTTATGAAATCTATCTGAAGAATGAATGGGTCTTGTTTTCCTCTCCTGTTTTCAGTAAGGTAGCCACTTTATTTTAATACGGAGTTATTGATAATTCCTAGATTCCTACCTCTTTTGATTTGGTTCTTTATTTGAAAAAGTTGTTCTGGGGTGCCTGAGTGGCTCAGTCAGCTAAGTGTCTGACTTCTGCTTAGGTCACGATCTCACGGTTATGGATATGTGCTGACAGCTCAGAGCCTGGAGCCTGCTTTGGATTCTGTGTCTCCCTCTCTCTCTACCCCGCTCCAGCTCTCTCTCTCTCTCTCAAAAATAAACATTAACATTTTTTAAATAAAAAAAAAAAGTTGGGTTCTAATGATTACTTAGAACTCAGTCTCCCCATTTGCAGAAGGGAATAAAAAACCTTTGTGTTGTCATTATAATTTTTTTAATGGATAATTTTTTTTAATGTGCTTTCAGAGTTTTTTTTTTTTTTTTAATGTTCATATGTTTTTGAGAGAGAGAGAGAGAGAGACAGAGCACGAGCTGGGGAGGGGCAGAGGCAGGAGACACAGAATAGGAAGCAGGCTCCAGGCTCTGAGCTGTCAGCACAGACCCTGACGCGGGGCTCGAACCCACAGGCTGCGAGATCACGACCTGAGCTGAAGTTAGACACTCAACTGACTGACCCACCCAAGCGCCCCTGTAATGGATTTCATTGAATGTTAAATATATGCCAGCTTGGTAACAGACCAAGCACTTGACATGCGTTATCTCATTTATACTTCTAGATGAAGACCCTAACACTTAGAGACTTTCGGTAACTTAACCAAGATCACAAGGTCACCAAGATCTAATAAATGACAAAGCTGAAACTTGTCTGGGTTATAGAGTTGTTTTGAGGAATAGCGGCAGTTTCTCTGTCGAGCATTCTGAGCTTTGCAGAAAATCAAGCTATTCATGAAATTTCTGCATGTAGTTGTCCTCTAGAGAAAAACATTACAACAAATCAAGCATCCTGGAAGATGTAATTTTCTTATTTTATTTGTTGGAGAAAAGAAATGTAATTTGAAGACCTTGCTTTTTTGTGTGTACTAAATACTCCACTTAATTCTAATTTACTTGAAGGGAATTTGTTAATTATGGGTGACTTTCTTAGACAAGGAGACTAATGCACTTTAAAGAAATAGAGACTCTTTGAGTTCCATTAGTCAGTGATTCTTAGTCCTTTCTGTGGAACAGAATCACCTGAAGAACATTTCAGTATCCTGAATCCCAGGCCCCACTGTAGCTCAGTATCAAAAGGACTTTTGGGCATGGGGTCTCAGAGTTGGAGATTTCTTTTTCCTCTAATAGAGGCCCCCAGGTGATCCCCATGTGCAGCTAGTAGTGAGAACCACACCATGAGAAAGTTCTTCTCTTTCTCCTGGCCTCCCTTTTGTTTGCGTCCATAATACCCACATTTCTCACTGCAGAGATAATCGATCCATTTTATTTTCCTTCTTCTAGGTTAAAGATTTCTTGAGCTACATCTGTCCTGTGAATGTGTATCCCAATGTCATTCCAATAGGCACAACTATGGATAAAGTTGTAGAAATGTGAGTAATTGCTACTTGTGGAACTTGTGTCGTTGAACACGATGGATGCAGAGGATAGTTTCGGGTCTGAGAACAGGGGCCAGGACATAAGATGGCTGTAAATACGTGTCTGGTTGGGAGCATGATGGCTTTCTTCCAGTGGGTATGTTACAGATAATCCTAAAGGCTGCTGGGAGTCTGGCATAAGGGCACAGTTGGCATTGAGGCCCTCAAGAGAAAGGGCAGGCTGTATTTACACACTCTTGTATTTTATCATCACTGTGCCTTAGCTTCCAAACTCTAGAGTGAAGAGATCAAATTTATGAGATTTTGTACGAGATAAGTCAACCCCATTAAACAGGTGAGAGTAATCAGCTAGCCATACTGTATTCCCTGAATGTCAGGTGTCACTGTAGTACTTAATAATCTTGCAGAATAGGGAACTGCTTTTTCTCCAAAGCAAGAGCAAATACATGGGTTTTGCTTTCCCTTAATCCTACAATTATTATTATTATTTTTTTTAATTTTTTTTTAACTTTTATTTATTTTTGAGACAGAGAGAGACAGAGCATGAACGGGGGAGGGTCAGAGAGAGAGGGAGACACAGAATCCAAAGCAGGCTCCAGGCTCTGAGCTGTCAGCACAGAGCCCGATGCGGGGCCCGAACCCACATACCGCGAGATCGTGACCTGCGCCAAAGTCGGACGCTTAACCGACTGAGCCACCCCGGTGCCCCTTAATCCTACAATTAGATAGCTATGTACCAGGTTGTATTTAAGTGCTCATATTTACCACTTAATTATAGTGAAGTGGTTTTTTAATTATTAAACATGGCTCTTTGGTTTTTAAAAGTAGTTACATGATTTTTCCCATGGCCAAGTTTTTATAATCTCTATAAAGTATGCTTACATTCCAGTAGCTTTCCTAACAGGAAAAATATAATGTTCATATTCGTTTCAGCTTAAAGCCTTTATGCCGATCTTCCCAAAGTACTGAGCCAAAGTATAAACCACTTGGAAAATTGAAGAGAGCTAGAAAAACTCACCTAGACTCAGGTAAGAAGATGACCCTGGCTTCAGAGGTGTGGGTTTCCAGGCTACTCTGGCCTGGTGAAAGCTGCATTGGGCAGGGGTGGGCCTGGGACTGCTGTCACTCAGATTTGTTACCATGGTCTCAGGAAGTGCTTTGTCTTTCTCCAGCCTCTGAAATCAGGAGTCCAATCTCCTTCACAGGTTTAAAATGGGTGACAGAGAGAACTGTGCCTGTACTGAATGGTGTTCTCAGCTTTCTGAAAGTAGGCCTTGTGGTTTGTATAGGCCATAAGGACAAGCTGGGCTGTTAATCTTGGAGATTTCCTTCAAGATACTAGTAAATGCTGACAGTGGAAACTTTTCTTGCCATTTCCAACCAGACTGACCAGCATAGCTTATACGAACAGATTTTCTGTACTTTGTCACCTTCTTCCATTGCTACTTTCATTTTCCAGGGAAGAGCAGAGGTAACCTCTGAGGAATTTAGAACTTGAGATTCCAAATAAAGATCTGCTGCTTTACAGCAGCCAGATTTTGTGGTTAGGATTCTGAATTTGCATTGCTTTGGCGGAAAGTCACTTACTGTACCATGTAGCTAATACATGACCAAACAGATTAGGTAACAGGATTGTATTTATTAAACAACTACTGTCTATGGCAGGTATTGTGCTAGGTCCTTTACATACACTACAGCTAAACTTCAGCCCACCCAAGGGGTATCATCCCACTTTTTACTAACAAGGAAACTAAAGTTTAGAGGTGAAGGAAGTACCCCCAAGGCCTAGCCAGAAATAAGTGATGGGGCTGGGATTAAAATCCAGTCCTGTCTTTCCCATCTCCATTTCAGCATTTCCTCTCATTTAGAATCAAATCAAAAACATTTAGATGCAAATTCCAGTACTGATTCTAGAAAACCAGTTGTTTTTAGATGTTGTATCTATCATGTATGACATCGTATAATCCTTCTCATATGTAAACTTAATTGTAGGGTTTTTTTAAAGCTTTACCAAAGTATAATTGATATACTATAAATTGCATGTTTAAGGTGTCCAATTTGATACTTTTACATATGCATATATGAGAAGCCATCACCATAATTAAGATCAGGAAAATAGCCATTACCCCCAGGTTTCCTTATGGCACTTGGTAATTCCTCCCAGCTGTCCCCCACCCCTTGCTGTCCTCTTCCATGCCAAGGCAACCACCGATCTGCTATCTATCACTGTACATTAGTTAGCATTTTCTAGAATTTTATACTAAATAGAATCATACAATATGTCTGGCTCATTTCACTTAGCATATTTTGAAATTTATTGATATTGTTGGATGTATCAGTAGTTTCTTTTTTACTGGTGGGTAGTATTCCACTGTGTGGATATACCAGTTTGCTGATCCATTCACCTCTTGTACATTTGGGTTGTTCGCAGTTTTTGGTCATTACAAATAAAACTATGAACATTCAAGTACAAATCTTTGTATGGATGTATGCTTTCATACCTAGGAGTGGGTCATACGGTAGTTGTATCCTTAAGAAACTGCCAAATTGTTTTCCATAGTGGTTGGACCATTTTCCATTCTTGCCAGTTCTCTTGTTCTACTTTGTTGCCAGTATTTGGTGTGGGTAGACTTTCTAACTTTGATATCCTAATGTGTGTGCAGTGATATTTCATGGTTTTAATTTGTATTTTTCTAATGTCTAGTGAGTTTGAACATCTTTAATGTTCTTATCTGCCATCTGTGTATTTTCACTGGTGAAGCATCTAAGTCTTTATCCATTTTTTTTTTAATTTGTTGCTTTTTTATGGTTGGGTTTTGAGAGTTTCTGGATGTAAATGCTTTATCAGACTCTTAGCAGAGTCTTTTGAAGAGCAGAAATTTTAAATGGTGTTCAATTTACTAATGTTTACCTTTTTTTTTTTGTATTGTAGCTAACTAAGAACTCTTTGCCTGACTCATGGTCACAAAGATGATTTTCTTCTCTATTATCTGGTAGAGGTTTTTGTAGTTTTAGGTTTTACATTTAGGTCTGTGGTCCATTTTCTAGTTATTTTTATGTATACGGTGCTAACTACATATTCAAGGTTTTTTGGTGTTTTTTTCCTACAGACATTCCAGACATTCTAGAACCACTTGTTGAAAAGACTTAATCTTTACTGAATTGTCTTTGCCCTTTTCTTGAAAGTCAATTGACAATATATTTTTAATTTTTTAAAATGTTTTTATTTTTGAAAGAGAGAAAGAGAGACAGAGTCTGAGTGGTGGAGGGGCAGAGAGAGAGAGACACAGAATCCCAAGCAGGCTCCAGCCTCTGAGCTGTCAGCACAGAGCCTGACGCCGGGCTCAAACTCACTGACCGCGAGATCATGACTTGAGCTGAAGTTGGACACTCAACTGACTCATCCACCCAGGTGCCCCAATTGACAATATATTGAGGGTTTACTTCTGGACTTTTTGTTTCGTTCCATGATTTCTATCTTGACATCAGTACTGCCCTGTCTTGATTATTGTACCTTTATAAATTCTGAAGTTAAGTGACACAAGTGGTTGAACTATTTTGTTAGTTTTCAAAGTTGTTTTGGCTATTCCATGTCCTTCACGTTTCCATATGAATTTTAGAGTCAGCTTGCTATTTGTATAAAAATGTCCACTAGACAGAGTTTGGGATTGTATTAAATTTGGGAAGAATTGACAACAACATTGAGTCTTCAGATCCATGAAGATGGTATCTCTCTCCATTTATGTAAGTCTTTGACTTTGCTCAGCATTGTTTTATAATTTTCAGTGTATAGGTCTATATGTCTTTTGTTAGATTAATCCCTAGATATTCCATTTTTTGGATACTATTGTACATTATATTCCTTTTCACATTTCAATTTGTTACTGTTATATAGAAGTACAATTGACGTATGTATTTTGATCTTGTATCTTCCAACCTTGCTAACCTCACTTACTAGTTCTAGTGATTTTTTGGGTAGATTCTACTTCATTTCTACATAGATTATCATAGTGTGTCTGAATATAGATAATTTTACAGTCTGGATGCTTTTACTTCTTATTCTGATTGAACTAGCTAGACTTCAACTATAATATTTAATAGAAGTGGCAAAGGTTGATGTCACTGCCTAGTTCCCAATCTTGTGGGGGCTGGGGGAGAGGGAAGCATTCATTTTTTCACCCTTAAGTATGATGAGTATGATGTTGTGAGCTTTTCATTGATGTTTCTTATCACATGGAGGAAGTCCATTCTATCAGTAGTATTCAGAGACTTTTTTTAATCAGGAATGGATATTGGATTTTGTCAAATATTTTTCCTGCATTTATTGAGATGATCATATAGTTTTTCTACTTTAGTCTGTTAATATGGTGAATTATAATGATTGATTTTTAAGTATTAAACCAACCTAGCATTTCTGGAACAAACCCCATTTGGTTGTGATGTATTATCCTTTTTAGCTATTGCTCAACTTGATTTCCTAAACTTGTGTTAAGAATTTTTTTCTTCTGTGTTCAGGAGTGATATTGGTCTAAAGTTGTTTTGTCTTTTTCATGCAATATCTTTTGTGGTTTTGGTATCTTTTGGTATCTGGATACTGTTGGCCTTCTTGTTGTGAATTGTTTCTTCATACTTTATTTTCTGCAACAGTTTATAAAGAATTAGCAGTATATCTTTCTTAAATGATAGGTAGAATTTACCAATGAAGCCATCTGGGCCAGGAGTTTTCTCTGCAGGAAGGTTTTTAACTACAAATTCTATTTGTTTAATAAGTTGAGGGCTATTCAGGTTATTTTTTCTTGAGTAAGCTTTGGTAATTTATATCTTTCAAGGAATTTGTCCATGTCACCTAAGTTGAATTTTTTGGCACAAACTTGTTCACAATACTCCCTTGTTATCCTTTTAATATCTGTAGAATCTGATGATACCAACTGTCTCACTCCTGACATTATTTGTATCTTAGTTTTTCTTGATCAGTCAGAGGTTTGCCAGTTTTACTGAGCTCAAAAACCCAGCTTTTTGTTTCATTGATTTTTTTCTTTGTTGTGTTGTTTTCAATTTCACTGATTTCCACTCTGATCTTTGTTTCTTTCATCTGCTTGCTTTTGGTTTATTTTGCTCTTCATTTCTAAATTTCTTAATGTGGAAGCTGAGGTTATTGCTTTGAGACTTTTTTTGTCCCTTAACACAGGCACTTAGTGCTATAAGTTTCTCTCTTTAGTTGTTATCTCACAGATTTGACTTGTGTTTTCATTCAATTCAAAATATTTTGATTTTTCTTTTGATTTCTTCTTTGCATGGATTATTTAGAATAAATGGGTTACTGAGTTTCTGAATTTTGGAGGATTTTCCTGAGATAATTTTGTTGTCCAATTTAATTTTGGGGTTAGAGAAAATGCTGTTATGATTTTTACTGAGATTTGTGGTCTGGAATAATGGTCTGTCTTGGTAAATGTTTCACTGTACTTGAAAGAACTATATATACTGCCGTTGGGTGGAGTGGTGTACAAATATCGGTTAGGTCGGGGCGCCTGGGTGGCGCAGTCGGTTAAGCGTCCGACTTCAGCCAGGTCACGATCTCGCGGTCCGTGAGTTCGAGCCCCGCGTCAGGCTCTGGGCTGATGGCTCGGAGCCTGGAGCCTTTTTCCGATTCTGTGTCTCCCTCTCTCTCTGCCCCTCCCCCGTTCATGCTCTGTCTCTCTCTGTCCCAAAAATAAATAAAAAACGTTGAAAAAAAAAATTAAAAAAAAAAAATATCGGTTAGGTCAAGTTAGCTGATAATGTTCAAATCTTCCATATCCTTGCTGATTTCCTTGGCCTACTTTGCCCTGCAAATTATTGAGGGAAAGTTGTTGAAATCTCCCGTTACAGTTGTGGGTTTGTTATTCCTTGTAATTCGATCACTTTTCGCTTCATCAGTTTGAAGCACTGCTATCAGGGACACACATATTTAAGATTGTTAAGTCCTCTTATATATAGGAAATGACTCTTAATCCTGGTAATATTCCTACCTTTGAAATATACTTCACCAGATATTAATATAGCTACTAAACTTTCTTCTGATTAGTTAGTATGGTATATGTTTTTCCATCTCTGTATTTTTAATTTGTCTTTATATTTAAAGATGGGTTTCTTATAGGCAGCATTTTGGGTCTTGTTTTCTATAGCCAATCGGGTAACTTCTGTCTTTTTAATGGAGTGCTCGGTCGGACCATTTATGCTTAATGAGATTACTAATATGGTCAGCTTTAAATATGCCATCTTGCTGTTTGTTCCCTCTACATTTCTTCTTTCTTTCTGCCTTCCTTTGGATGGAGTAACGATAGACTATATTTAATTTCTTGTTGGTTATTGGCAGTAACTATTTTAGTAGTGTATAGTATACATCTTTAACCTACCAGAGTGAAAAGTTAGGACAAATATTATTCTAGTATCATACAGTATAAGAAACTTAAGACACTGGTCCCACTTCCTCCTCACAGTCTGTGCCATTATTGTCATACATTTTATTGTTAAAAACCCCGCACTACTTATTTTTTCTTTAACCTGCCAGTTTTTTAAAGCTTTATTGCAGTATAATTTATATACCATAAATTTCACCCCTTTTAGGTGAACACTTCCATGATTATTACTAGCAGACTTGTGCAGCCATTTGCCACTAATTTCAGAGCATTTCCATTACTCCAAAAAGAAACTGCCCATTTCAAGTTACTCCGCATTACTACCTCCCGCTTTAGGCAACCACTAAATCTATAGATTTGTCTCTTCTGGATATTTCAGGTAAATGGAACCATACGACATTTGGTCTTCTCTGCCCGGCTTCTTAGCATGTTTCCAGAGCCCATCTGTCTTATAGTATGTATCATTACTTTTTTTTTTTTTGGTCACATTTTATTTATCCATCCACCAGTTGATGGACATTTGGGTTGTTTCTGCTTTTTTAGTTATAAATTATGCTGCTTTGAATATTTGCAGACATGTCTTTGTGTGGACATATGATTTATTTTATTTGGGGTAAATAACATGGGAGTAGAATTTCTAGGTTATGTTGAGTGTGGGGAGGGTGGTCTCAGTCTGCCTGAGCTGCCATAACAAATACCTCAAACTGGGTGTCTTAAATAACAGACATTTCTCATAATTCAGGAGGCTAGAAGTCCAAGATCAAGGTGCTGCCAAAGTGGGTTTCATTCTGAGGCCTCTTCTCTTGCTTGGCTTATTGGCCACTGTCCTGGTGCTGTGTGCTGACATGCTGTTTCCTGGGGAAAGGCATGTGCTGGAGGCAGAGGGCGGTAGGGGGGAGAGGGCTCTCTGATGTCGCTTATAAGGACACTAATCCTATTGGATCAGGGACCCATCCCTATTAACTTACTTTAATTACTTCCTTAGAGTCCCCATTTCCAAATACAACCACACTGGGAGTTAGGGTTTCAACACAGGAATTTGGGGGCAGGCACATTTATTCTGTAACATACACACAATAAATCTGTTTTAGCATTTTTTAACAAGGAGAAATTATTTTCCAAACTGAACACACTTTTTGCTCCCACCAGCTATAAGGATTCCAATTTCTCTGCATTATAGCTCATACTTTTCGATTATAGCCATTCTAGTGGATATAAAGTTAGATCTCCTTGTAGTTTTGATTTGCATTTCACTACTGATTTCAGCTTAAGTCATGTGCTTTGATGCTCTTGGCTGAAATGTCCATTTCACATCTTTTGTCCATTTTTAAATTGGATTATTGGTCTTATTGTAAGATTTCTTTATATCCTCTGGGTATATCCCCTTTGTCAGATAGGATTTGCACATATTCTTTTCCAATCTACACCTTGTGTTCACTTTCTTGATGGCGTCTGTTGAAGTGTGAAAATTTAAGTTTTGATTAAGTCCAATTTATTTCATTTTTGTCTTGCTGCATGAACTTTTGCTGTCCTAAGAAACTATTGCTCAATCCAAGATCATGAAGATTTATTCCCATGTTTTCTTGATCATTTCAGGATTTTGGCTTTTTTCTTATTGACTGTATTTTCTCCCCTTTATGCTTGTCTGGTAATATTTTGTTGGATGCCATATTTTCAGAAGTTTACCTTGTTAGGTTCTGCATAATTTTGGATTTCTAAAAATATTCGTGCACTTTGTTCTGGCATGTAGTTAACTGGTTTGGAAGCTTGGAACAGTTTGATCCTTTTGTCTTGCTTTTTATCTTTGTTAGGTAGGAGCAGGGCAGCATTTAGTCTGGAATGAACTCTCCCCACTCCTAAGGCAAGGCCCTTTTAGTACCCTTACAGACACCCTGTGAATCAAGGGGTTCCACTCTGGCTGTTGGGAACAGGCACCCTGGGCTCAAGTAGTTACCTCAGTAGGATGCACCGATCAGTCTGCCGAATGCTAGAAGGGCCTCTCCGGGCCTCTGCTCTGTAGACTCCAACCACCTTGGCTTCCTGACTCCCAGTCACCTCCTCGACTAAAGTGCCCATGGGCTCTATCTGGGTGTACCCTTCCTGCCTGGAAACAGTCACCAAGTGAACTGGGGCAGTCTTAGAACTCACGTCATTTGTTTCCCACGTTCAGGTGTCATTGTCCTTCACTGCCTGAGGTCTACTTTCTTGAGAGCCTTTGCTATATTTTGTCTGGTTTTTTAGTTGTTTCAGGGGGGAGGTAAAACGTAGTTCCTGCTATTCTTTCTTGGCTGAAAACAAAATCATTTTAAGCTTAACATTTTGTCCCTTTATGCACCTACCCAGATGACACATTTTTGTTGAATATGTATTTTTTTTTTGATTGGGCCACTAGTTTGAGTTTTCAAATTGATGTTTGTTTTTCCAATTTATTGTTTTAGCTTTTTTCCTTTTGTTCCTTGTTGCTTCCTTAGTGTTTTTATTCCTTGTTAATATAGTAATTTTTATAGCTTTTATTTGTACAGGTCTAGGTCTCTGGGCAACTCTTTGGCATCAGTCCCTCTAGTTGGTGTTTGCAGATGTATTTTGTAAGCCACCGGGGCCATGTTCACTTCAGTCCACATGTGTCACTGACTTTGGAATTCCATCCTGAGTGCTTTAAGGTCTGCGGTGCTTTCTAGTGTGCTGACCAGTTTTTCCAGTTTCTTTACTTTCAAATCTTGGGGCAACCCAGGAGTCCTTGTCAGCCTCTTTGAAAGCATTTCAATAAAGCGCTTAATGCTATTTTTTAAATCTTTACATAATTTAGTAGTTATCAGCTATTACAATTATTCCCCTAGACCAGTTTTATAAGATCAGTTTTTGTTCTTATAAATTAGCAGCTACCCATGGCAGCTAATTGAGAAAATAGTTGTATAGAACCTCACAACTCTAAGTTACTTTGAATAGCGTTTTAATGTATTTCCTCCCCCTCCTTCATATATATATCTATAGAACTCAGAGGGACATTAAAAATTATTAAAAATGGGGCACCTGGGGGGCTCAATCTGTTAAGCATCTGACTTTGGCTCAGGTCATGATCTCAGGGTTTGAGTTTGAGCCCTGCATCAGGCTCTCTGTCAGCATGGAGCCTGCTTGGGAGTCTCTGTCTCACCCCCTGCCCCCCCCCTCTCTTTCCCTCCCCTGTTTGCACTCTCTCTCAAAAAAAAAAAATTTTTTTTATGTGTTTAAAAAGAGGTGGACAGCAGTCCTGAAGTCGGGACCAGGGCAGCTTACGCAAGGGCTGTCTACCACCTGCTGTAAGAGCAGATAGATGCACACAGGCTGAGATAAACTTTTTTTTTTTTTTTTAATTTTTTTAATGTTTATTTAGAGAGAGAGAGTGAAACAGAGCTTGAGCGGGGGAGGGCCAGAGAGAGGGAGACACAGAATCTGAAGCAGGCTCCAGGCTCTGTCAGCACAGAGCCCGACGCAGGGCTCAAATCACAAACTGTGAGAACATGACCTGAGCCGAAGTTGGACGCCCAACCAACTGAGCCACCCAGGCGCCCCTGAAAAACTTTTCATTGGGAAATTTTTGTTATTGTTCAAAAACAATTTAACAGCTGCATACTTTGCATTATGGCTATATAATGATGTATCGGATCTTTGTACGCTTAGGTTAACAACCTATTTTTAACTTTTACAAATATTGTGATGAACAACATTGTACATAAATCTGTTTCACACTTCTCATTGGGTTAAATTGTAGAAATTAAGGTGCTTGCGAGATGATGTCCAGTTGTTCTCCAATATGGTTATACCAAGTTATACAGACACAGATAGATACTATCTGTGAATTATCACATTTGTCCTTTTTAACACTGGGTTTAAGTGTGTTTATCAGCTTGTATAAATACTACTGAGGATTTTAACACTTCTTAGTGTTCTATGCCTTTCCGATTTCACAGAGAAATCATTGTGTCAGAATTAACTTGATAGTATAATATAGAAACTTGTTTTTCAATACATACAGATGGATTGATGGGAAGAATGTACAGATTATCTTACAGCTGAAACACACTGTGATACTGTTAAACTTAGGATACAAAAATATTTCCTAAAAAGTTAACTTTGGCTAAAACAGATCTATAATCTGTGTGTTGAAATGAAGCCCCCTATCTTAGAGATCAGGCTGATTCCAAATACAGTACTAGACATCTTAGTCACTTTAAGTCTTTCAGAAAAGGAGAGAAATAGTTGCTTAAGAATTACACAGAGCCAGGAACCATACTGATCTGGTTTTGACCTAGTGTACTGTTGACCCATCTTCTCCAGACCTGTCTCCTTCGGAACATGGAAGCAAGATGATCCATGGGAGCAGGACTACTCTTTGGTACATTTTTAAAAAAACCAGCTGTTAAAAATGTAATGTTTAGCTACATCCTTGAATCACTGGGAACACTTATCTTTTTAGGTGGGTAGTTATAAGACAATACTAGAACAATTAAGTTGCCATAGACTGTCTCATGAGCATTTAATCTCCTTCCCAGGTGCCATTAGAGACCAAGAAAATACTTGTTTTCCCCCGTTACAAGCCTTCTCAATTTATGGTAATTTCACTCTCCAAGTAAGGTTTCCTGACTTTAAGATTTTAAGTGGAGGGGTACCTTTGGTGCCTCACTCGATTGGGTATCCGACTCCTGATTTTGGCTCAGGACGTGATCTCACACTTTGTGGGACTGAGCTCCATGTGGGGCTCTGGGCTGAGCAGGGAGCCTGATTCTCTTTCTCCCCTTTGGCCCCTCTCCCTCCTTGCTCACTAAAAAATAAAAATAAGTAAAGAAAGTAAGTGAATTGGGCTCATTATATTGCTAATGCAACATGCTTTAAAAAAAAAGTACATTTGTTGACTTTGTTCGTGACACTAAATGTGCTTTATTCAAAGTAAACCCCATTTGGCACATTTAGTTGAAGTTGATCTAATCCGCATTCCCCTCAAGTATCTGTCACCCAGCAGTGTGCACTTAGCCGACTCAGGCTGCTATGACAAATACTAGAGGCTGGGTGACTTAGCAAGACATTTTGCACAGTTCTGGAGACTGGGATGTCCAAGGTCAGCGTGCCAGCATATTTGGTTCTTGGAAAGGGCCCACTTCCGGGCTTGCAGACAGTCTCTCCTCCTCAGTACACACTGAGGAGCCTTTCCACAGGCTGTCCATGCATGAAGGAGGAAAGTGAGAAGTTGGTCTTCCTCTTCTTACAAAGATACTAATCCCATTTTATATCCCATCTCCAAATACCATGACATTGGGGCCAGGGCTTCAAATTAGGAACTTTGGAGGACACAGCCCATGACATGTACCAAGTAGATATCAGTAAAAACTAGAAAATGACTTTTTATTAAATCAGCCAACTCATGATCTACTTTTTGCAGAACATACAGTTTGCAAACCTGGCTGATGAACAGAATCACAGAACTTAAAGTGAAAATTAAATTACTGGGTCCCACCTTTAGGGATTCAGTAGATCTGGAATGGGATAGAAAGCTGTATTTTTTTTTTTTTTAAAAAGCTTTCCAGATGATGCTAATGTTCAGCCAAGTTTAAGAACCACTGTTACAGGCATTGTGGCCTTATTTGGGGAACACAGATCAATATTCTCAACCTTAAAGTCCGGCATTAGTTGAAGGGTGGTAAATTGTTCAGATTATGCTAAGAATAAGGGGCCTTTTTCTTAGAAGAGGGACACGTTATTTGCACCTCCACCAATTGAAACTACAGCTACATGCTACAAATTGGATTTTAAATTAAAAGCACAAATTGATTCCCTTTGCATTCTGTGTTTCCCACACACCTGTTGTGTTTTTCCCCACAGAGGAGGAAGATGACCTCTTTGATGATCCTGTGCCGTTACCGCTAAGGCACAAGGTTCCATACCAGCTAACTCTTCACCCTGACGTGTATCTGATGACTGCAGCTTCCCCAAGCCGGCCTGAGCAAGAGAGACAGAGCACAGGGTACAAAGAGAGTATGCATACCTTTCCTTTGGCAAACTTTATAGAATGTGAAGAATCCAACAGCGAAGGTGAAGAAGAATTACAAACCCCAGCTTCATCTCAAGAAGACCTGGGTACTCTCACACATCACCAGCAAAAGGCTGATGTAGAAGTACCACAGTGGGAAGTGTTCTTTAAAAGAAATGATGAAATCACAGATGACAGTTTGGAAAACCTCCCTTCTTCCACAGAGGCAGGGGGCTCTCAGTCGCCAAAGATTTTTAGTGACTCTGATGGAGAGTCAACTCACATCTCTTCCCAGAATTCTTCTCAGTCAACACACATATCCGAACAAGGGAGTCAAGGCTGGGACAGCCAGTCGGACACTGTTTTGTTATCATCCCAAGAGAGAAACAGTGGGGATATTACCTTCTTGAACAAAGGCAGCTATAGACCAAGAATCAAAGAGAATATTCCTGCCTCTCAGATGGAACAAAATGTACTTTGCCCAAAGGATACTTATTCTGACTTGAAAAGCAGCAATCAAGATGCAAATATGGCTCCTAGTGTTGGAGAAATAACCACTCTAAGCAGTGGGAAACACATACCTCAGGAAAAAAGGCTACTAAATTTTAGCACCAATGCAGATTCCCAGAGCTCCTCTGATTTTGAAATTCCCTCCACACCAGAAGCTGAGCTACCTAAAGGAGAGCATTTACAGTATTTATATGAGAAGCTGGCAACAGGGGAGAATATAGTCACTGAAAAAAGAAAAAGCTCATTCTCAGATACTTAAAAATGAAAAACCTTGCATTCTAGAGCAACCAGTAGAAAACCTACACAAAGAGGTAATGGTCAGAATCATAATGGACACGTCAGAATGGAATATTTAAAAATGTTCGTGTAACCTAAAACAAGGCAGTAAAAGGGGAAAAAGAACAAAAAATAGAGGTAAAAAGCAGAAAATAAGGTAGAACTAAATCCAAACATCAATAATTACATTAAGTGAAAGTGGTCAACACACACCAGAAAAAACCCAGGGAAAGAAACAGAACGTTTTTATATGCTGTCTCTAAGAAATTCAATTCAAATGATGCAGGCAGGTTAAAAGTAAAGCCTGGAAAAATATATCTAAATACTTCCACTACTTAAAGCTGGAACGACTATATTACCATCAGACAAATTTCTCACAAAAGGTCCAGTTCACTAAGAAGACACAATCCTACATGAGTATGTTGCTGCAACAGCTTCAAAAGAGAGAAAGCAAAACCAAAGGAGAAACACTAATGCACAGTCGAGCTGGGAACTCTACCTGTTCCTCTATCGGTAATAGAATTAGCACACAGGAAGTGAGCAAGGCTATGGAAGAACTCCATGGCATCATTAACCAACTGCAACTGACACAGAACACTCCACCCAACAGAGAATGTTCTCAAGCGCCATGGCACATTCACCCTGATAGATGGCTGCATCCTGGGTCATAAAAACTCTTAAAAACAATCAGCCCCTCATTTATCTCAAAAGGTCACTTCTGAATGCTGGTTTGAACACAAAGGTAAAATGAAAAGGAGAGAAATTAGGACCCAAAAGAAAAGAATGAAATGGCAAAAATGTAAGTGTGTTCTAGTTGTTGGATTTCCTTAAAGTCTGTCAATGGATTATGTTTTTGTACAGCTATATATGTGGTTTAATAAAGTTCTATTAAATACTCTTCAACACTTTGGGTATGCTGACATTTTATAGATTAAGGAAGCAAAGGCACAGATTTCCCTTAAAACAAATTTAAGTTGGCGTCTCTAAATCAATTTGCAGATCAATTAAACCAACAATGATATGCATTATCACCCTGCTGCACCGACCCCTTCTTTCTAACGCCACAGATACTCCCAGTTTTTGATTAAGTACTCTCCAGACTGTGTGTGACTGGGGTAGAAATACAGTTATCCCATTTTACCCATCTCTCCTACGAGTTCTATGGCCTGAAAGCAAAGTGAATATAAAATCACTAAAGAGACCAGTAGAGATTACAGATCACTGAGTTTCCAGTCGTAACTACAACAGGCCTAATACACAAGCCCAGAGACTTCATTTTTAATCTGTAGTTCTAAAAATTAGTTACACTTCATTAATTCATGTAATCAAATATAACTAATTTCACTGACACTAAAGACCTCATCTTAATAGTATAGCTTATAATCCAAGGTGGGGACTCAATACATGCCTGTAAACATTCTTCTGAATATATTAGCACCGTATAATCATATCATCCATTTAATATTACATACTGCCATATTTTGTTTTATGAGAACCTGGCACAGTAAATGCCAGGTGAATGAATTTAAGGGCTAAGAGCACTAGAACAGACTTTTGATTAAAAAAAAAAACTTGTAGGGATCACCAACGACTACAAAAGTACAGGTTTACAGTACAGAATTACAGCAGATACTTACATGTGGTGCTTACTCTGTGATGATAGTTCTTTTACACACTGGATATTAACTCCTTCAATGCTCATCACCACCTTTTGAGGCAGGTTAAGTTTATTCTTCCCACTCAAAAATGAGGAGGCTGAGGCACAGAGAGGTTAGTTCACATAGCTGAGAAGGAGTGAAGTCAGGACTGAAAATACAGGCAATTCAAGCTCGAGAGTCCATGCTCTTAGCCACTATGCAATAATGCCTCTCAAAAAGAGCGCAGGTAGGGGTAGGATTAATTATAGTGGCTACTTGATTTTTACTCTAAGAACTGTAAAGTATAAAGGAAAAAGTGAAAACAAGTTTCAAAATGCCAAGATACATGACAGAAGAAATGCAGTGGCTAGCCACATTTGCCTGAGAGAGGAATCCAAGACTTAGTTTGTTTAAACTAGCAGTACGAAATAGAGTCCAGTATAAATAGGTGGTTTACTGCCCCCGAGCCATGTGATCTTGGGTATGTTCATGTTACCTAACCAGTCCTGACCCCTTCCCTTTGCTGTGCTGTAGGGCTGGCAGCACTGGCCTCATGGGTTTATGAGACGCACAGGAACGCAGATAAAGGGCCTGAGACTTGCTCCAAGAATAGGAGCTTGAAGTCTAACATTCCCCTGTGGTTCCAGGCAGTGTTTACCTATTTAGCATAATGTGTTTAAGTAATCTGGTGACTCATAATGCTCAAAATATTTTAGAAGTATCCACCCACATTATGCTATGTAAAATTCTTTAATATTCAAATGGACCAACCATGACAATGATAAACTTTCTTAAAAGGCAAATAACATTTAAAGTGATGGTATAACAACCTTTGGTTAATCTCAAAAGCAAGTAGTCAGGAATACATTGGTTATTTTTTTGCCCCTTTTGTAGCTTACTGGTAAGAAAATAAAATATTCAATAACAAAGCTAAACCACCATAAATAGAAAATCAAATGCCAAACTAAATTTATTTTGCTAAAGAAAATTGAACTGTAAAAAAAAAAAAAAAAGTGCAGTCTAGATTTTGCACATATGGGGGAAAAAACCCTGAGATTACAACTGTATCACGATCCTTAAGTAGATCTTGAAAACAATGGTATTAATACAACTTGCAGAGTAGATTAACTTACGGTTTAAACTTCATGTAAACATGGCCGTTGAACATAGGCTTCATATTGAGAGAACAAATTCTGACAGCTTGAGAAACCAAAGAAGCTAAATGTTGACTTAAAATGGTTAAAAGCTCCTAACAGCCTCATGTAGAGAGTTTCTATTTTACTGATTAAGTTCAGCTTTGTAATCAAACAAGGGTAACACAGGTAACTAAAATCTCAAAGACCCATTAAATGTCTATTACTAAGGACAGTACAAAACAAGTTTTGTGAAAATAGCCATTCTTCCCTTTGCTGTCCTGTTTTACATTTTTTTACCACAAAAAGACAAGATCAAAAAACTGGACAGTAAAACATTAACTTTTTAAGAAGAATATTAGTTACATTTTTTAAACCTGTGAGAATCAGAATTCAAAGTAAGCTTGGCCACTGGGAGCACCTGTAAATCTGTGATGCTTTCTCACCACTGACACCATGTGACTATTTCCTCATAAAGAAAACATAAGAAACGGCACTAAGAAATGTATTTTTCCGTGACACCTTCTGCAGATTTTGGTTAATACGCTGTGAGACTCCAAACATGTAAAGAATTTATCCCATATTATGAAAGAGCAAATCATGTGGTAGCAATATAATGCATAATAAAGTGTAGCTTCTCCCAAAAAAGAGGTTAAGGATTAAGAAGGTATTTGAAGTGCTGGATTCTTGCCATCAGTGCAATTTTACTCAAACTTATTTTAGGTCAATAAAGCAATGGGGCAATGAACTTAGGTAAAATTTAATTAGGAATACTGAAAGCTAGATTTACTTGCTGCATTTACCTTCATGTTGGACTCCATGATTACAAATCCCAAAATCACAGAGATGAAAACATAGTTGTTCCCAACTGAGGTTTTACTATGCAGAAAAACAGAAACAAAAACCAAACAACTGTGTTCCATTTCAGTGTTCATGGTTCAAGTAAAAATGTTCTCATAATTCAGATACACACTTTGGCCAAGCCAAGTTTAGCTTTATCACATTTAAAAAATTCATGTATAAAAAATAAGTATCAGTTCAAAATATAGGTTATTTCACGAAGAGCTTGTGGGGAATATAAAAATAATTAAATTTGGTGGAAATGTTAAAACCGCCTGAAATTCAGAAGATGTAATATTCGTGTATTGTATGAAACACTGTTAGGTGCAGATGCACTCAGGAGTATCTTGTTTTGCTGTTTCTGTTTAGACCAGGTATGCAACATGGATCTCTTAATTTGTGTTATTAAGAGGGGCCCTGAAAGTGCTCCATTTCTCCACTTCCAAGAAACCCTCCCGGTCCCAGTGCCCCACCCTTTCAAAGCAGCATAATGGCCATCCGTTCCAGAATTTTAGAGCTTTTTGGAAATTATTCTTTTACAAGGTTAAAAATCTTTTAAGAATTACTGATTCAGACATACATGCCTCATAGCAGTCTGGATTGCTTCAAAATATGAAATCAAGCTGTAATTAAACCTGTTTACATTGAATTTTAGACCTTAAATTTCTGTATCATTAAGATCCCAGTATTTTAATGAAAGTAGAAAATAGAGTATAATTCCGTATCACCTATTTTTCTTAAATACAAGTACAGTGAGTAATTAACGGGAATGACAACATAACAAAAATAGCACTTGTATGTATTTGCCCAAATTAACTCTTTCTCTAAATTCAAGGTGTATGGCAGGTTGAATATTTGATCTTAGTGATGGTTACGTTATCAGTTTAACGCTTAAACACTGAAGGAGGCATTTCTCTATTCACACAGACTTCTTATGTATGTATATGCTGATCTGTCAGTTTTCCTTTCATGTTTGGTGTCTAATCACTAGATACGTGTATTTTAAATTAGTCTCTGTGACCCTGTGTTCTCTTCAGAAGCATCAGTAATGCATTTGGCCAATAGTTTGAAACATGAATTGTAAATTAACATAGTATATAATCCTGATAATATGAAAAGAGTCCCAAATACTTTTTTTAAAGGTGAACATTAGAAAAAAACAAACTACAATCATCAGCTGTTTCCTGAAAATTCAGTTGAGGTAACCTCTGCAAGTCACAGCTCCACACTTGCACACAGTTCTGACCCTCTTTTTGGCTGGGCTGTGGTCAATGGAATCTGAAGATACATCTCCAGAACCTGAGTACACAGAAAAAGAAATACACAAGAAAAAGTTAAGACCATTCAGAATGAAGTTCAAACCTCTTATTCGTTTTAAATCAATGTGAATGTTCAGAGACAAATTATGAATTATCTTGAAAGGATGGTGTGGAACTAGTAAGAGATAAAAGCATATGCTATTAGCCATACTTCCAAGAACAGCTTTGCGAAATGATGAAACTTAGTGGGAAAATCAGATACACATTCAATTTCATACATTATTTAAGGGCCATAAAGTCAGGCCAAATAGTAACAAACTATAATTAACACTTAGAAAAACAAAGGAAAGAAAAAAACATATGGTCCCAACAAAGCAAATAAAATTGATGTGTTTTTTTAAAAAAACCAAATCCAAGTAGGAATGGAATAAGTTCAGGTGTGATTTAAATATTTTCAATCCTCGGGGCGCCTGGGTGGCTCAGTCGGTTGAGCCTCCAACTTCAGCTCAGGTCACGATCTCACGGTCCGTGAGTTCGAGCCCGCGTCGGGCTCTGGGCTGATGGCTCAGAGCCTGGAGCCTGCTTCCGATTCTGTGTCTCCCTCTCTCTCTGCCCCTCCCCCGTTCATGCTCTGTCTCTCTCCGTCTCAAAAATAAATAAACGTTAAAAAAAAAAAAAAATTTAAATATTTTCAATCCTCTGAATATACATCTCTTTAAATTTTTTAATGTTTATTTATTTTTTAGAGAGAGACAGAGTGTGAGCGGGGGAAGGGCAGAGAGAGAGGAAGACACAGAATCTGAAGCAGGCTCCAGGCTCTGAGCAGTCAGCACAGAGCCCGAAGCGGGGCTTGAACCCACAAACCGTGAGATCATGACCTAAGCAAGTTGGACACTTAAATGAGCCACCCAGGCGCCCTGAATATACATCTCTTGGTAAACTTTCAGGAATGTATGCCTTACAATTTTAAAATACAAGTAGTATTGAGAAAAGATGTAGAACAAACTTTGATAATGGAAATTATGAAAAAAAGCAGGTGACAGCGTGATGCTGAGAAAAGAGCATTACTCAGCTCAAGGTCAGGCAGATTTTAGTTTTACCCCTGGCAGAGTAGCTTTGTGACCTTGAGTAAAAAGACCAACTCTTATAGCCTCATTTTTTTCTTCTTTAATATTGTTGGTTCAGATGATCTAAGGTCTTTTCCTACTCTGATTACAGTCTTCATATGCAAATAACTGAAATCAATCAAACCTTACTTGAAAACCGTACCTTTCATTTGATAATCAAAAGTGAGCTCTTCTCCAGCATTTATGGTTCTTGTGGAAAACAATGCTATTCGGGGAAGACGGGTGTCGAGATTATCAATGAAAACATTAAACACCTGAAGATTTGGGTCACACTAAAAAGGAACATTAGAACCCATTTAAGTAAAAATGTAATGGACAGGCTCTCCTACATGCCATATGAAATATTTAATTCCCCAAACTATTATTTTTTAAGTTTCATTGGAAACTAAGTTGTTTACTGTTTACAGGTCTCTGAGACATCCAAATTTAAAAATACTATTTTCATTTACAGAAAATCTCAGACATACATTAACACTAGAAAAAATAATAAATCCACATACAGTTACCCTGCAGTTCAACAATTAACATTTTCACCAATCCCGTTTCATCTATCTCAACTTTTTAATTTTTCTGGAGAATTATAATGCAAGTTTTATATAACATTATCATTTCACCTGTACATAGTTCAGTAAGGCATAAAGAAAGAGAAAAACTGTATTTAAAAAATCAAATTAGCATTATACAACTCAAATTTCATACTGCATGGAGGTTTCATTGCTGTAACTTCTGATTGGGTTTAATATTTTGAGATTTCTACATTAAGTTCTGGACTATGCAAGAAGAAAGAGCTAAGAAACCAAAATCATTGTTTTAAGTGCCCTTGAATAGAATACTTCTATTTTGAGAGTATTTCAAATTTATCACTAAGAAAAAAATTAAAGTAAAAGTTTAAGTAAATCAGAAAACTAACAAGGAGTCAGAAGGTCTCTGACATTTCACTACTCAACATAAACTAGTTTCTTGGAATAAAACCCATCAAAAGCTTAGCATAGTCTACACTTCCTTATATGGTCAGGTATATAATACTCTCTGGAGACACATTTTCCTTGTAATCTATAAAATGGAGGAAACATCAATCCCACAAGCCTACTACTATTGTATTGTATTTAGAGTACAATTTAGAATTGTATTTTAGAATTTTAATTTACAATTGTAATTTAGGAAAATGGCCCTCAATACTTCAATACTCTATGAATTCTTAAATTCTGTAAATATGTTAACATATTTACATTTTAAGAAAATATAGCTATGTTTAGCTGCATATCCTAAAATTCAGCTGTTAACTTCTGTAAGAAACCTCTACAGTTGTATGTAATTCTTAACCTTGCTACCTCTTAATTCCTCTTCTACAAGAAGATGATACTTAAAGAGTTCTGGAAAGATTAAATGAACGTATGTAAAAACTCTTGCAAAATGCATGGTATTTGGTAGGCACTTCAATGGATTTTCCATATGGTAATAATACAATAATCTAACCAAAGAGGTCTCTGTATTACAATACTTTGGAAATATTAAAAGGCTAAGTCATTTAAAGATAATTATTCCTCAACTATGGAAAATCATTAAAAACAGTGTAATCACACTTACACTGTGATTCACAAAATGAGAGACATTTCCATATCGGGCTGCATCCACTGTGAATTCATCAGATTCATAATCCAGATCAAAGAGATATGTGATTCCTTTGTTGTCATATAACTGCCCCCGTCTTTCAGCTTCTTCACTGGTGATTACCTAAAAAGAAAAAACTATAGTATATTATATAGCTATTGTTGAACTAAAGAAACACTCATCCATAAAACTATTATTATTGTTTTAGTGCCTCCAGAGGTTTAAAAAGTAACAAGTCAATGTGCCATCAAAACATTCACACAAACTACTCTACACACAGAAGGAAAGACATGGGAAGCTAAGGGGAGATACGAGCGCAGGACAATCATGGCTGCTTAGGAATCAGGACAGCCCACAATCAACATGGGGAGACAGTACTACGTTTATTCTCATTTATTCACGTGTTCAAAAAGCTACCCAAATATAGCTTTCTGTAGGACCTACCTGGAATGTAAAGGAAGAAATTTACAGTAAAAATGCTCTAAAAACTTATTTTTCCTGTAACTCATCTATGCAGTTAGTTACAAGGTGGAAATTTGTTACAAATACAGGAAAGAAGGTACGTTAAATTTGCAGTCAATTGTATGCAAAGTTTAGTTTTGCAGACCAGGTTGTTTTCATGAAATTCTGTGGATCAAAACCATCCTCTGCAGTTCTAAGAACACAGCTTTACCAGATAGATGCTCAGCTTAAGAAACCAAAAATGTCTAAAGCAATTCATGGTGTCAACCAGATATAAATAACTACTGCATTCAGTAAGTCAAAACAGAGAAGAGTTTGATCATACAAGATCTAGTATCCTGAACAATGATTTATAATAATCTGCTATTGTCTAAAAATTTAAGGATCAAAACAGGGCTCCAATTTAATCTCAGAATTCTAGATGAATACAGATAATTATATGTGGCCTAATTCCATATAACTTTTGCATTTTTCAAAATGTTTATTCATTTTTTGAGAGAGAGAGCACAAGCAGGGGAAAGGGAGAGACAGAGAGAGGGAGACAAAGAATCTGAAGCAGGATCCAGGCTATCAGCACAGAGCCCAACAAGGGGCTTGAACCCATGAACCGCGAGATTACGACCTGAGCCCAAGTGAGATAGATGCTTAACCGACTGAGCCACCCAGGCACCCCTCCACATAACTTCTAAAATGTTAGATTTGACAGCCCAAGATATGCGGTCACACTTGTATTTTTCTAGTCACAGATTAATATACCACTCAGTTTGAGGAAGTGTAGTACAGCAGCAAAGTGCACTCATTTTGGAGCCTTGGTTTTGAATCCTGGCTCCTCTTCACTACAATGGGACCTTGCTGAATTTTTCTGTGCCTGTTTCCTCAATGATAAAGAATGGACCTAACACTGCTACCTCAGAGTTACTCAAGGATTAATGAGTTAGCACATAAGGTGCTTAGAATAGTATGTGGTACATGGTAAATACTATTTTTTGTATAGATACGTTATATGTATAAAAATAAATTTGCTTGGGGGCGAATGGGTCGCTCATTCAGTTGAGCATTCTGAGTTCAGCTCGGGTCATGATCTCAGGGTTGTGGGATCGAGCCCCACGTCAGACTCTTGCTCTGAGCGTGGAGCCTGTTTGGTTTTTCTCTCTCTCTCTCTCTCTCTCTCTCTCTCTCTCTCTCTCTCCCTCGCTTGCACTCTCTAAAAAATAAAAGTTAAAAAATAAATACATAAATTTGCACAGTCAATGGTAATTTAGAGACAGTCTCTAGCTGAACTACAAAGAATTTGGATTTTTTCATGGATGCAAAATATGGTTTTATGTATTGTATTTTCTAACACTTGCTCAGAAAGCATGTCTACTCTATAGTACTTCTCATGTTGATACAGTAATTGAGGTCTGCCAACTACAGTTAACCATATTTAATCAAATGGATGAATTACAATCTAAAGGTTCCAAAGTCAGCATGCGTTTAGATCTGATTTTCTTCTTAGAACTTTTATGTCATTCTTCACTCACATGAGGAAGGGAAGCAAAAATAATATACAAACAGGGCAGGGGACAAAAACATGAGACTCTTAAATATGGAGAACAAACAGAGGGTTACTGGAGGGGTGTCGAGAGGGTGGATGGACTAAAGGGGTAAGGGGCATTAAGGAATCTACCCCTGAAATCACTGTTGCACTATATGCTAACTAACCTGAATGTAAGGTAAAAAAACACATTAAATAAAAATTAACAAAAAAGAACGTTTATGTCATAATAGCTGCCATATTTTACAAATGCCAGTTTCAATGACTATAAATGGGTGTTTGTTGAAACAGGACTATTTCATTTATAATTATATGTATTTTTTTGTTCATATACAAGTTTATATTTCTAACTATGCCCGTGAAACCTTTTTCCCAAGCCAGAAATTTCTACATACTTGCAAACGATAATATAAATATGTACCAATATCTGTTACTGCTGTACAATGTTAACTTTTCAAAAAGCATAAACCTCCCACACACATTATTTGTTATATGTTGAACATACCTCCCCAACATATTCCATGACAAAACTCATTCTTTTAATCTTCACAAGGGTTTTTACACCCCAGCCACAGCCATTGCTAGTTCGAAAGATGCAAAGTGAATACTGGGTGCCTTTTTGTACAATCCTATTGGGACAATCGGGTCCACACTGACACCTCGAGTTGCATTCATAAATGGGGGTACCAGGTGGGATTTTAATTTGTTGGTTTTTATTATAAGCCAAAAGAACTCCAGCTTCAGCAGGACAACATTTCTCAAAGAAGCAATCTGTACACGAACAACCAAAGGTAGCTTCATTGACTAAGCTGATTCCAGGAGCTGGTTTGTATTCATTAATGTAGTAGAAGTCTGAAGGTGGGCCCTCTAAGTCAACAGTATTTTCAACAAATATCATTCCTTTATGATTCTTTCTTCTGTTGAGTTCGTCTTGCCATCTCTGCAGAGCTAGCCTCTGTTTAGCCTTCTTTACAATGTACTCGGCAATGGCAGGTTTCAAAGCTTTGTTATTGTCTTTTATTGCTTTGCCTTTCTTTACCTGAGATAAATAATTATGCTTGTCATTAGAAAACTGCTGGAGGAGTAATGGGCACTTGAGATTTTGCAAAGGTTCCCAAGTATTTGTAGAATCTGGCCATCCTTTCCATTTTACAAGATAATACTCCATATCCTTAAAATATAAAAGAAAATTGAAATTAGATGACAGTCCCCATTAAAATAATTTACTATCTTAAAGAGTTAAGGCAGCTGTTATCATTCTTAATAAAGTTCAGAATATATTAAGAGCCAGAGGTTTCTAGATGAACTACAAAACATAAAAAATATAAAACCATTTTTTCTTTGCATTACATAAAATATATACAGAATTTAGTTGTAGCACAGTATGTTTGAGCATAAGTAAAAGAATTGCACCTGAAGACAAAAGTACTGAAACTCATGATATTTTACCAAACAGTGATTGTTAAACAAAAAAAAGTACTTTATCTTAATCACAGAAACAGGGAGTCTTCAAACTAACAATTTATGACCTAGGTTAGCGCTTTACTTGGCCAGCACTGATGTAAGCATCCCCCGAGGTAGGTAATTTTAGTATTTTACACTGACAGAAGGCAAAGAAGGCAAACACTATTTCTCAGTATCATGGGCACACATCCCTTCGATGTTCTAGGGACATAATGTCCAATATAGTTATTCCTAGCTGCATGTAGCTATCGAGCACCTGAAATGTGGTGGGCCCAAATTGAGATGTGCTTTAAGTGTGTAGTACATACTGAGTTACAAATATCAAACACATACACAAAAAAGGAAAATATTTCTTCACATGTGACACATATTGATTACATATTGAAATATTTTGGTTTTACTAAATATATTATTTTTTAAAGATTTATTTATTTGCTCATTTATTTATACTAATCTATGCCCAATGTGGGGCTCAAACTCACAATCTTGATATCCAGAGTCCCATGCTCTACTGCCTGAGCCAGCCAGGTGTGCAATCTCACTTGTTTCATTTTACTTGTTTAATATGGTTACGAAAAAATTTAAAATGACATATATGTAGCTTACATTGTTTTTATTAGACATCACGATTCCAGAGAATTCTCACCTTATTTAGACTCACCCATGAATGGATTAGGAAGCAGGCACTGAAGCCACCAAAGATCAAATATTTTGATTTATCCCTGACTGCTGTTGTGGCCACCATGGCACCTAGAATTTTGCCTTCTTACCCCAGTGACTTGACTCTGTTTTCTTTCCTTAAAATTGGGGAATGGCATGTTAAGTTTCTCTTAAAAAAGGTAGTCAAGTGTGCATAATAAAAAAAACTTCGAGGGGCACCTGGGTGTCTCAGTGGGTTAAACATCCGATTCTTGATTTCGGCTCAGGTCACGATCCCAGGGTTGTGAGACTGAGCCCCGCGTCTGGCTACAAGCTGAAAGCAGAGCCTGCTGAAGATTCTCTCTCCCTCTGCCCTTCCTCCACCTGTGCTCTCTCACACTCTCTCTCAAAAATAAAACAAAAAATAAAGAGAAAAAATTCTAAAGTCCTTCAATTTTTTCTTTGTCCTCTGAAATATGTCCACACTCTAAAATATGAAAGTGATTAAATTGTATTCTCCAGTTTTTAGTTATTTTAAATCATTGATATGGATTAAATTTGCTTTTCCTTGAAATTTTTAACAAAGTTTTTACTATAAAAGGGTGCATATGACACTTGTTTTACTATCCATAATTTATTAATGCCAAATAACCTGGATGGCCTAGGAAATGTTGCAGAGGCACAAACTGGGGTGAGGACCACTGAGGCAGCTTTGCAGAAGCAAGTCGCTTAGCCAATGAGTAAGCAAATTTTCTCCCCATTGAGTCGTTTCAATGTTTTATTACATTCTACTCGGTAAGCAATACTGCTGGTGAATTAAAAGAACTTTCCTTCTTATGAAAATGGTCAAAATATGCTTTACCTGTTTAAAAAATGTGGTTAAAGTGTGAGGATATGCACAAAAACTGTACTTTCATGGAAATACATATTGTGATTTCAGGGAAAAAAGAAAAGCTTAGACATATATTTAAGTGTTAGTCGAAATGGTGAAGTGTAACACAGATTTCTCCCTCCTGCCAGGTAACTTTTACAATTTAGGATTTATGTTGGCAGATATCCGCTCGATAATGATGGGATCCACGTGGCAGTAGCTAACGTGTATCTATTTTCCTTATTAATTAGGAAAGCTTTTAATTTTTCTGACTCCAGAATAAAGCAAGGCAACTCTGGTCCTCTTTTTTTTCTACTACACTTTTTCCTATAATAACCCTGTAAGTTGTCAGCAAATGATGAAAGAAACAGAAACACTGGCTTCAAATCAGATGATTAAGCTCAATTATCATTCAGCAAAACTAGTAACACCATGCCACTGAAGTGGGCTCCAAATTAACATATTGTATTGTTTAATAATGAGCCAGATGCATTGTTAGTGATTAAGTTTTGCATGTTAATCACATTGATACTTACTTAATTTATAGATGGTAAAGATGTTTATAAAACAAAAGTGCCTTTGGCAAAATAGTAGAGAAATATTAGTGATATTTTATTTCTACCTCATACTTATTTTAGTAAGTATATTTTACTTTGCAATCCAAAAAAGATATTTGTTTTGAAGAACTGATAAATTTTACACAGAAAAATTAGTATGTATGGCTTAACAAATTTAATTCAATATGCTAAAGTTCCAAATAAAAGCCCAAAAGTTCATTAAGCCTCATAGATTATATCAGTATCTTATTCTGACACGCAATCAACTCTTGATTACCCATAGAAATGGAGTACAGTTGTAAAAATGATACATAAATCACTCCTGTATAATTTAGAATGCATCATATGAATTTTTTCTTAAAGACATTTTCCCCCACTATGTTTGGCTTAGGTTAAATTCATTCAAGTATTTTAGTATTTAAAATAAGTATGTGCAAGTTCAGCCACCAGGGGGTATGATGAGACGTAAGGTAGTGCTAGCCTTTAGGAGTAAAAGCTCACTGGGAAAAGAAGGCAGTAATATGTCAAGTAAGTAGCAATGCAAGGCAGTACAATTTTAAATGCCAAAACAAGACAGTAATTACCACTAGAATATAGAGAGGGAAGTCAATATAGTCAGAAAAGAGCACAGAGCAAACAGAACTAAACTGTGAAAGACTGATAGGATTTGTTGGGTAGGGAACAGGGCAGGCAGGATGAAAACCACCAGCAAAAACTAGGAGCTAAGATCTGTATGAAGTATTCAGAAAGCAGTGAAGAGATGGATTTGGCTAGCTTTAAAGTTCAGAATATTGAAGTGAGAGATTAAACTGTAATGGCAAGGTGAGAACAAATCTTAGCCTTGAATATTTGATGGAGGCATTTGAACTTTTTTTGTAGGCCAATAGTTTTTACAATTCTTAGAAAACATGGTGTTTCTGTGGGGAGTTTCATTACATACAAATACATTTGGTTTCCATCGAGTTTATTAGGAACAATTTATCAGTCTTCTCATTGCCAAGCCCAAGACTCTACAAGCCCTCATGTTACTTGACTTAGGCTTTGATACCACATTTCTCTCTTCACTATTGTTCCTTTTCTGTCTTCTCTGCTGAGACTATTGTCCCTGCCCATCACTTAGTGCAGATACTTGAGGCTCTGTCCTTGGCCCCTTTTCACACCAAGTAAGCGTTTGTCCCTTTTGAAAATCTGAAGAAAGCGATGGACCTTCCCCTAACAAAGTCACATATGCGATATTTTGGATAATTGAGGATATGTGGATTCCAGATTTAAGGTTATGAATCCTTGCTCTAAATGCTCTCTGGGCAACCTCATCACTCCAACAGTTTTAATTACATGCTACTAACTCCCAAAATTTTTCCTGCACCTCCATATATCCAATAGCCTACTGGATGCCCAACAGCTTCTTAAATCCATCTATTTCCATGGAACTCACCACTGTCCTTTCAAAATGGATTTTTTTCTTTTCCTCATCAAGGGTAATCTTATCATCTACCCAGTCACATGAGTTGCAAACTAGGAGCTCAATCTAGATTGTTCTCAATCCATCATCAAGTTTCTTCAGATACTTGTTCCTGTCCATCTCTTTACCATAGCTCTAGTTACTTAAGGTCTTCAATTCTTGCTGGGATTATTACATTAATCTCCTAACTGGTTTCTCTGCCTCCAGACTGACAACATCCCAATTTATCATTACTGAAGTGAAGTTTTCTTACAAAAATAAGAAATCCACAGTACCAGTCATTCTGTTACTTTCTTCCTTCAAAATTTTAATTGCTCCTCCACTGCCTAAAGAATGAAGTTCACACTTCCTATTATAGCAAAGAAGATCATTCTTGACTGAGTCCCTGATATCTCTCTGACAGTCTTCCATTGTAACCCCATTTACATACCACCCTCTAGCCATACTAACTGCAGCTAGTACTTGAACATGCCAGTCCTCTTCACCCCTTTCTGCTTTGTTCACAAAGTTCTGATTACAATGACCTCTTCTATTTCCATAATGAGCGTATTTTGGTCTCATTTTTTATGTGTAGAAAAATCTACTCATCTTTAGAAGTCAGCTCAATGTCCCCCTGTCCCTGCCCACGAAGTCTTTCCTTCCTCTCTTGCCCAAGGAGAACCGATCACTGCCAATCTCCTTGTGTTTCCATTTCTAATCTTAACCAGAAACCATGAGGGATGAAATCTTCGTAGCCACAGAACCAAGCACAATTGCTTGCTGTATCTTAAGCTCTATTAAATGTTTCTGAATGCATAACAAAAAGTAGGACTATCAACATGTATGCAATTAAAAATCACAACAGTAACTATATATGAATCTTTAAAAGAAATAAAAGCGGCTAAATTTAATCTGGGTTGTTTTTCAAATGTATATATTGGAGGACAAAAAACAAAAGCTATCCTCCCATTAGCTACTTTCTTCTGCAAGTTTTGAAATCATCATATTCAATGTTAGTGGTAGAACAGCCTGAGTCTAATTATGAAAACACTACTGTTCCATGGAAACTCAGTGGCTTTTCATGCCAGTAACTGACCAAGTAGCAATTCTCAGACCTGGGTTAGTGGTCGAAGACGGACACAACTGAGCAACACAACCCTGGAAAAGTCCTTTCTTGGAGCTTTGTTTTCCTGATCTCCAAAATATGGGTTTTAGTCAAATGATTTCTATGTTATTCCCACTCTTAACACACCACTCTAAGTGAATCAGTCCTTTAGGAATATTAATTTAATGCTCAATGTGGAAAATTCTGTCAGTATGTGCCATGCAGTGTAGTGATGGTTCGTTAGACATAGAACTACCTGGATACTTTATGAAGTCAAAGCTTTGGTAATATTTCCTTCTTAATCTATGCTTGCTGAGAGAGAAGTCTTACCAATGTGCATGGGGGTGGTGAATTCTTCACTGATGAGCTAAGGATGTTAACAAAGAGTATTCGGTTTTGTCATAATTTTTTCTGTATGAAAGGATAATGTGGCAAGAACATGGGGCAGCAAATGGCACTATTACTATTTGCTGAATTGGACCCTGACATGAACTCGTAACAGTAACAGATCTGTTGTGCTGTTCCTCCAGTGAGCATTCATTCCGTTTCCCCAAACTGCCTACTTCAGAACTCCTCCACCTTGTTCAAGGTCACTATCCCACTACCTCCCCCATTATTTTCAGTAGCAACACACCTCCTTGTTCCTAATGCAGAGAGAAAACAGAAACTCTCTCATTTGCACCCTCCCCTGCACACATCATTAGAGAAAAGGCGGATGCAGATACGAGGAGATGCACTTCCTCCATCAGTTACCCTACCTCTCGCCTCTCCAGTCTCTCCCTCTCTACTTGTTCTCACCAGCATTTAAACCTCCTGCAGTTTTTATTTTTTTAAACTTCCCTTTGCATTTGAAAAAGCAAACTGAAACCAAACCTCCTTTGAGATACAAATGCTAGAATATGTCAGGAATCTCAAAAAAGACATGATAAATTACTAGTTGAGGGACGGGAGACTAAGGTGACAAGAGTGGAAGATTTCTTTTCAGTATAAGAACTGAACTTTTATAAGTATAAGAACTTTTATAACATCCAGTTTTGAAAATCACATGCATATATTACCTATTGAGATTTAATAAAAAACAAAATTATAAACACCCTTAAAACCTACATAGCACTTTATCCCTTTCTTCAAAGCTAGAATTCTTTAAAGAGTTGTCCATACTGCTTGACTCTACTTTCTCATCTCCAATTTATTCTTTAATTCATTCTATTTAGGCTTCTATCCACGCACAGACACTGCTCTGAAGGCATCAATGACCCTTCCATTGCTCGGTCCAGTGGGTACTTCTCGGTTCTTCTTTGACCCACTGGCCTCTTCTCTATTTTGCTGACATTATCTCTCCCTTAGGCTTCAAGATTCATTCTTCCGGTTTTCCTCCTACCTTTCTTGCCAGTTTGTATCAGTTTCTTTGATAGCTCTTCCCATGAGACCCTCCCCCCCACCCCCAACTACTCCTCCATCCTTGTTCTCTTCACACATTTTCTTTGTGTGAATTACTGTAATACCCTCAAACCACTTTCAAACCATTCATGGCACAACAGCCGGAATGCTATCTTCAACACACCCACTGCATCAAGTCACTCCCCTGCTCAAAACTACTCAATGTTTCCCTAAGGTCCTAGAGTCCAAATTCTTTTCTTGGGCTGCAGGGATCTGTGCTTTCTGGGTCCTATCCATCCTTCTAGCCTTCTTTTGATCCCTCTTGCTGACTACATTCCACTCACACTTTCTGTTCCTTAAAGAAGTCAGGCTCTCTTCTCCTTCAAGACTCCCCCTATTTATCTTTTCATCCTTTAGCACTGAGTTTAAACACCATTCCTCAGGGACAGCTGCCTAGTTTGTCTATAAGTTAGACCCTTCCGTTACATTAGGACTCACCTCAACTATAAGCATGCTGTACAATTTTATTTAAGGGTTTTCTACCCTCACCAAAAGATAAACTCCATGTGCCAGGGATCATACCTCTGTGTCACTCATTGCTGAGATCCCTAGTGTCAAGCATACAACATGAGAGATGGCAAGAAATATCTGTTAATTAGTGGGTAACCATACCCATTCCCGGAGCCTCAAATGCCATCTTTTTGCCAATTACTTCAAGATCTATGTTTCCAGTTCTCACTCCTGACTTGGGGCCACATTTCCAACTATCTATTGATCATCTTACACTTGAATGTTCTCAACCTAATCTAGTCTTCCTATCCTAATCCTCCTATATTCCTGGGTCTTGGTGAGGAGTATTATCTACACCAGCGCAAGTCAGAAACCCATGTTTTCATATATGTGAAATATGCGTGATCCCACACTGCTGGATCCCTACCCAATCCTCTGACCACTCAACCACACTTGTACATTTTGTAACCATGATAATAAAAAAAATTACTTATTTCTCATCCCCATTATTACTACTTTAAGCACCACTATTTCTTGCCTAGACTACTGTAACAGCTTTTCAGAATGTTTAAGTGTGTGTGTCATTCCCCTCCTACATTCCTCACTGCAGAAAATTCTCTGAATTACGTATCTGATTGTATCCCTCTTTTTAAAACCTTTCATATGACTCCCCATTGCTGTAGAATGCTGAAAGTTCTTCACTCATCTCATTCTTTCCCAATCCCACATTCTAGCACTCTATTCTCTGTACGAAAACTGTGAGTTACCATACCTGTCTTTTCAGGCCTCAGTGGGATATCCCTTCTGGGAAGCCTTCTGTGGCCTAGCCCAGGTGCACCTCCCCCTGCACTTATTATGCTATATTGCCATGGTTTACTTGTCAATCTTTCCAGTAGGCTGTGAGTTCAAGATGAGAGACAGTTTCTGATTAATCTTTTATTTTTCCCAGTGCCTAAATATAGTATCCACACACAGAAGAAACTCAAATATTTACTGAGACTACAGAAAGATGATATAGGAGCTATTAATCAACAGACTGCTGCTATAATCTGAGCATGAAGCTAAAAGGGTCTAGTCTATTGGTGACTGTGAAGAGTGGAGAAATCACTAACGCAGAAGCCAGTTAAATTCATTAGCCGCTAACTTAATACCCACTTTGTACTAGAGACTACAGTAAGACATAGTCCTGGCCCTAAATAGTTGACAATTTAGCACAGAAGGTATGAAACCAAGCTATAAAATATGTCAAGTTCTAGACTAATAACAAGAACAGTGCTTTCTAAGTCCTGAATATAAAGCAATTAATTTTAGGGATATGGGGAAAGGCTCAGTAATAGGTGGTAACCTTTCAGCTGAACCTTGTAGGCCAAAGAGAATTTTGTCAAGGAGGGAAACAATAGTATTCTAAAGAGGGAACAAGACAAGAACAGCAAAAGGGCACAAGGGTACATAATGTGTTCAACGAATTGGAATATAAGCTATGTTCCCAATGCTTAGAAGAGTGCCCAGTTCATAGTAGGTGCTCAGTAAACCTTAGCTAAATCAAAGAGCTTAGGAGTATTGCAGTGTGGATAGAAAGCATGATATGTGACAAGCGATGAGGCTGGAAAGGTAGTTGGTGGCCAGATAATAAAGGACCTTAGTTCAAAGGGTCTCGTCTTAGATTGGTAGACAAGTCATTAAAAGGTCTAAAGCAAGGCCCTACCTAAAGCAACCAGAACTGTGTTTTAGAAAAACTGTTAATGGCTTTGAGGAATATGGCAGTGAAATAGTGTCTCTGATGAGCTAAATGGAGGGGTACACACAATAAAAGGACAGTGTCATAAGATCTTTCACTCACCCTGAACAGGAATGGGGAGAGAGAGAAAAAAAAGGTAGAGGTATGATGAAATAATACTGTCCTATAGATTAAACAATTTGTGCTGGAAAAGAGAAGAAATGAGGGATGTAAGTGGCATAGTGAGGACCTAAGTGTGCAAGTAAGGTTGCCTATTCCTAAACAAAAAACCAAAAGGATTGATGAGAAGGACAAAGGAGAAACCAAAGCGCAAAAACTATCCAAAATCTAACCACAACACTCAGAATCCTGTATAAGAATAATGGTAGTTCCTTCAATCTCAGTACAGACCCCTAGGAAACTAGCTTTGTGAAAGTACGGTTGAACAGGCAAAGAATGAACAAGAAAAGATAAATAGAGACAATATAACCTGATGACCTACGAGCGGGTAGGGAGGAGGGAGGAATTAAAAATGTATAAAATTACAAGGTTAGGTAACTGGAAGTATTCTGGTTTTGTTAATCTAGATAGGGAATCCTAGCTCAGGGTACAGATTTGAGGGAGGAAAATTGGTACAGTTTAAATATGCTGAATTTGGGTACCTGTATAGTGTCTACTTTGAAATGAAGTCCATAAAGAGGTCAATGCCTCACAAAGATTTGGGAGTCATGAATCAAACAGATAGAAGTAGAAAGCACTGGGAAAGAGGGCATCTACAGAGCCACTTCAAGGTGAGCCACTTCAAGGTGAGAAGAGGGCCAATGACACAGCTATGGAGATTATCTACATTTCGGAGAAAGGACAGACAAGAGACAACAAGGAGATTCCGGAAGAGTAGTAAGAAAAATAGGTGGAGACAGAGGTGAACAACAATGACAGAAAACATTTCTTCAATATGAACATCATAGGTCAGTCTCTGTTGTAAGGATATACTTACATCCACTCATTTAACCCTATGGCGGTCCCCGCCATTATGAGTTGGGTACCATAACTATCCTCATTTTACAGGTGAAGAAATGGAAAGACAGGGAGGCTAAGTAATTTGCTAAAAGTCACTCAACTAATAAATGGTACAGCCAGAGTGTGAACCTAGGCAGTCTCTCCATGGACAAGAAAATTTCAAAGAAGGAAAGGAAGGTCAACAGTGTTAGATGTTGCTATGAAGGAGAGTAAGATTTGAGGTGCTCATATTGGCAATTAGTTAACGAGAAGTGAAGAGACAATTCCCAGGAGAAAATATTTACAAACTGTATATCTCGTGAGGGACTATCTAGCATATATAAAGAACTATTACGACTCAATAATAAAAAAAAAAAGCCAACCCAATTTTTAAAAATGGGCAAAGGCTCTGAATAGACAGTTCTCCAAAGATATACAAATGACTAAAAAGCAGATGAAAAGATGTTCAGCATCATTAGCCATCAGAGAAATGCAAATCAAAATCATAAGGAGGTACTACTCCATTCCCACTAGGATAGCAATAATCAAAAGTGTCAGATAATAAAACGTGCAGGTGAGGGGTAGAGAAATTCAAATACTTATAACACTGCTAGTTCGATGTAAAATGGTGCTGTCCCTCTGGAAAAGGTTGGCAGTTCCTCAAATGGTTAATCACAGAGAAACTATATGACTCAACAATTCAACTCCTAGGTACGTATCAAGAGAAGTGAAAACACATCCACGCAAAAACCTGTACATGCATGTTCATAATAGCATTATTTATAATAACCCCCAAACAAAAACAACCAAAATGTCTAAGTGATCAATAGGTAAATTAAAAGTGATAGTCCTATAGTGGAATATTTGGCAATAAAAAGGAATGATGTATTGATACATACTACAACATAGACGAACCTTGAAAACACCACGCTAAGTTAAAGAAACCAATTACAAAGAAACACATACAGATTGTAATGTTCTATTTACATGAATTGCCCAAACAGGGAATCTATAGAGACAGAAAGTAGATGAGTGGTTGCCTAGGTCTAGGGCTAGTGGGGTAAGGAGACTGGGAAGGATTAGGGCGTGATGAGTGAGCAGAGTGGAGTTCCTTTTCAGGGTAATGAGAATATGTAACCATCACCACAGTCAACTTCAGAAGAACTCTGAGAGCGTGCTAAAAGCTATGAATTGTATACTTCAAATTAATGAATTGTATGCTTTGTGAATTACATCTCAACAAAGCTGTTTTTAAAAGTTAATGGAAAATGAGGTAGAAGCAAAGACAGGAAATGCGTGAGTAGGGACACGAGGTCAAAGAGAGGTTGGGGAAGACCTGAATAGGTTTTACTGATTGAGAGAGGTCAGAGGAAAAAGAGCTTAATAAGGGGGAAGGGGGGCAGAAAAACACACACACACACAAAAACATCACAGATTAAGCAAAGTCCTTTAAAGGGGATGGAAAGGACTAAAAAAGGAAAAACAGTAACAGCAAAGTTACAGAGAACTTGTGTGAAGCTAAGTTGAGAATTCATACTTGCAGGATCCTATTTTTCACTGGAGTGAAAGATTAACTGAGGTAGAAGAGGTCTGTGGCTGAATATGAAGGTGAAGGATAGAGTAAGAAGTCCAGAAAAGTAATAAAAGTTGGAAAAACTGCTGACAAGAAAAGGAAAAGAAAGCAACAGACAAAAGGCTTTAGTAGAACAGAGCGGAGTGACACTAGAAACAGACATTACTGGCACCAGTATGTGTGACTATAGGATACTCTTGGGTAGACTGGTCAGACCACCATTTAAACACTGAGATGGAAGATGACTGGGCTGTTTTTGGGTTGAAGGTTGCCAAGAGTAGAGGTGAAATGCTTGATCATAAAATCCCACTGAGCGGGAAAGTTACATGAAAAGATGGCGGATGTCGCAAAGGAAGAACTAGATTTAATGACTGAATTGGTATGGAAGATGGAGGAGGAGGAGGAGTCCTAATTCATTTGTCTGGAAGAACTGACAAACGACCAAAAAAGAGTTCCACACAGGGAGCAGGCTACTCTGGAGAAAAATGAATTACTCAAAAATAGATTGTAAGGTTTAGATTGAAGAAGGTTCTTAAGAAAACAACCCTGTCATTTGAGAGAAACAGGAATCAAGGGAGGCCCAGAGAAGCGAAATGACTTTGATGAAGCCACAAGGTACCAATCGAAGACTAGAAATGACTTTGAACTCCAGGCCATTCTATTAGACCACAGAGCCTCACTAATACCTGGAGTTTGACACAATACAGGACATACACGATGGTGATGCTTCATGAGGAGATTCAACAGCACTAAAACTGGGTTTGAATTTCTCTGTTTATTTCAGGTGATAGTGGGGAAATATGATTCAGGAACAAAATGAATGACAGGAAAAGCCAATATGAGATAAAACATTTGCTCTGGTAATCCACACGGAGATAATCAAGAGTTGGATGTAGAATGATATAAGCACCTTAAAATATTCTAATGCAAGAACATTTAATGCTTCAAAATCCTCTCAATGTTATTTGGCAATATAGATGATAGGACATATAAATTTATTATGGCTTAGAATTTTTAACATTAAGAAGAGCTTTTGCTTACTTTTAAGGTCTTTTTATGTTACAGAAATATGAAATACTGAATTGAAGTCTGATTAGGTCTCTTTTAAGGGGCTAGATATTTGCCTTACCTTTACTACCTTGTAGTCACACAAGTATTCCACCTCATAATTGTTTAGATTCCTTTTGGTGATTCCAATCGATTTACATGTGAGTTTTTCTTTTCTACATAATTCCTGAAGAGTATCAAGTGAAACTAGGCAAGGCACACACCAAGCTACAATAAGAAAATAGAATTCTTTACTAATGAAATAGCTACTCAATTAAAACCAAAAAAAAAAAAAAAGGAAAAACTTAAGACCTCCATATCCCCACCCTTCAACTGGCAATTTTACAGGACTGAAAATTCATATGACAAGAAACCATTTATGTGTCTTCCAGAAAAGTTAAGCATTAAAGAACTGTTTTTGATAAATTGGTCTTCTTGGATTTTCTCATGGATCTCTATTCTACTATGCTTAACTAATGTCAATTCATTTCCACTAAGCCACCTGAACGAACAGTTTCAAGTCTGTAAGCTTTCCTAAAATTACATATAGATACAAAGGACAACAGAGATAATGTTTTTGACTTTTCCATTATATTCCACATAGAATTGCTGGTTTAACAAAATGTAGATCCCTAAGACAAACTTATTGTTAGTAAAAATATCTTAAATAGATTTTAAAGCAGCCTTATAAGTTGTTAAAAAGAACTAGTCCCCTTTACCTTAGCTGGACAATAAGAACTGAAATCTAATTGAAATATAGTTCCATAGTCACATACTCATACATCACATGTCCTACTTTCCCCATTCTGGAAAGCTGCATGAAATTTTAACTCCATTTATTACTTTGCCTCTGCTGTAATGTATTATTATCAAGGTAAATAAGCCCTAGAGTTATAATAAATAATGGGGAATATATTTTCATAATACTCATTTCCTGTGTTGTTTTTAAAGCCAAGGTTTACAAAACAGTGTATTCAATTTACATAATCCATATACCAAGCTTAAAGAAAATCAGACACACTCATAATTAACCTTACAGAAGCCAGTAACTAAATGTGCTGCAGAAGATTTTACTCCGAAATTTCTGTAAACAGTGTGCTACCATACGGCACGTAAAATACGTTAACACAAGTGGATGTTTAGAAATATATAATAAACTTGGTTTTACGACTAGTGTTACGGTAAGCACTAGAAACAATCAAGGGTGCTCTGCCCCTGCCACACGAGAGTCCCATCTTTCTGGATTTCAGACTCACTGGAAAAATGTGAGGGTTGGAGTAAATCGGAATTAACCAAACAAAATCTATCAATAAACTCCAGCTTTCTTTGGTAGCTCTCCAAGGTAGTTGTGATAAACTTTTGTTTTGAGGTAATTTCCAAGGAAGAGAGAACACAGCTGCTCTCACCACAGCCTTCCCTCACCCTCCCCAACTCGCACAGGGGCTTCATTGTCAGAAAGCTTGAAGCAGGATTTCCACCACCCCGCTTCCTACAAAAGGTTCGTAATTCGAGACCGAGAAAATGAAAGGTATTTCTCCCCCCCACCCCAAGATTGGCGGAGAGACTGCTTGCTGCGGAGTGGCGGTTTGAGGGTACAGGAGTGGTTTAACACAAATGACCACTTACAAGTCTTCCATTTAAAAAACTTCGGGGTGTTTTGTGTAAAGTTAACCTCACTATGCTGATCACGTGCAAAGGAGGTTCCTGTTGGATATCGACCCAAGGTGTGTATGTCTGTTGTTCCTACCATTTTTATCTAGTTTAAGTAACTCGAGGATTCAAGACAACTCTCGACGGAAATGCTATTTTTGAGAAACAAACAAACAAACAAACACCCTGGACCATAAAAAACCGCAAATCCCTGGTAACCATTCTATTATCTACAATAATGTAGAAAATAATTCATTTGCAAGATTTAACATTTCATTACCACTACAAAAACCTCACACTAGGTTCACACTAATCCCTAGTGGAAGAAAAGTTGGGGGATAAAGACATGATAATCTAGGTGGAGAGGAGTGCTGGAAAACACCTCTACATTCTAGAATGTCTTGAAAATTCCCGTCTTTCAGACACGCGCGCGCGCACACTCACCCGCACACACAGACACACACACAGACACACACGCGCGCGCGCGCGGCTCAGCACCTAGTTCTCTGGCGTCCACGTAAATAACACGCAAGTTCCCGGTGGGTAAAACAATCACCGTAAGCCAGAGGCTACGTCTTCGAATACCCACTTACTGGGATATTATTCTCCGACAGGAAATTTCCCCTACCAGTGCGTCCAAACTGGGGTGCACGCTCCCTCATTTCCTTAGTGTTTATAGTCCAGCCCCAATTTCTTTCTTTCCTCCGCTATCGAGGTCACGTTTACACCACCGGGTACTTCCCGCTTCCCAGTTAAAAGGCCAGCCGGAACACACAACGTCCCGCCCAAACCACCACAAAGGAGTAAACCACACGCGTGCCCACAGGCCCTCGAGCCCCCCTCCTCCCCCAGGGATTACCAGGAGCCGCGGCGGCCGCCCGAATACCTCCACACGGCGACCAGGCGGGGAGGGGCCTCGGGCCCAACGGGCAGCGGGGGTCGGGCCACGGAGTCCGCGGGACGTCCGCGGAGCGAGAGACAGCCGACCTCGGAGCAGGGCGTGCGGGCTGGGCCCCGCGGAAGCGGGGCGCAGAAGACTGCGGGGAGCGAGCGGGCCGTGCCGCGAGAAGGGTCAGGGGCCGGGGGATAGGTGAAGCCCGCGGCGCGCCTTTGGGGGCCAAGGTGTCAGCAGGGCGGAAGGCGGCGTCTCGCCGCGTCGCGCTCTGGCGGGTCCGCGGGTCCCGGCCCCGCTTCCCGGGCCTCGGGAGTTTGCCTGGAGAACGGGGGACAGTGAGGGACGCCGCTCTCCAGCCCTCACCTCCTCGCGCCTCAGCCCCGGCCGCCGCCATCTTAGGGAGCTTTCATTCAAACTGGCGCGGTCTGACGGGATAGCTCAGCTGGCCCGACGCCCCGCCCCCGCCCGGCCGGCGCGGGAGTCGGGGGCCCGGGCTGGGGGCTGGTGCCCGCGAGGCGTCCTGACGTCACCGAAGATCGACCCCGGCCACGGCGAGCGCGCATGCGCCCCACGTCGCATCCCGACGCGCAGGAGGTTGCGGGAGTCGCTGGGGGAGGTGGGCGGGGCGCGTACGCGGTTCGGGCTCGGGTTCGGGCGCTCCTCCTGGTTAAGCTGTCAGCCTCCTTCGACGGCGCGGGGTAACTCCTAATTGAGGAGTGCGCAACGTCAAGCCTTCCCACGGTTTTTCGTGCTTTCACATGACCACTGCTTGTATGTTGTGCAAAATCCAAAACGTAGAGCGGAGCTGTATGGTGCAGGGTAGGTTTACCTTCGGTGCCTGTTCTTCGGCCACCTGAGTCCCAGTAACCATTGTTTTCTTCCACGCTACACCCCTAGATAAAGGTTTTCTTTTTGACTGCATGTTGGGATCGCTTGGAGACGTTTTGGTTTTTGGTGACACTCGCTGAGATTGGTTTATTTGGTATGGGGGTGTGACCCGAGCATTGGAATTTTTTAGAGCTCCCAGGTGATTCTAGTATGCAGAAGGAGTTTGAAACCACCAGTCTCCATCTGTGCTTCGCACACTTGATTGGCATAGGAATCCTCTGGGGAGCTTGTTAAAATGCAGGTTCAAATTAGGTCGGTCTGGGCTGGGACATGAGGTTCTGTCCTTTCTAATAAGCTCCCAGGTAGTCTGCGCACAGCTTGGTTGAAAGGCTGCAGGACTCGAGGTTCTCTGAATTGGATGACTAAGAACTCTTAACCGGTCCCCTGTCCCCCCCTTCCATCTTCCATTCTTCACACCGCATCCATGGTGATTACTCTAAACAATCTAACGCAGCGGGCAAGATACCTGAGTGGCTCAGTCCAGTAAACATTGGACTTGACTCAGGTCATGAGTTCATGGTTTGTGGGTTAGAGTTCGTATGGGGCCCTACGCTGGCAGTGTGGAGCCTGCTTGGGATTCTCTCTTTCCCTCTCTCTCTGTCCCTCTCCCACATGTGCTTTCTCTCTGTCAAAAATGAAATAAACAATCTAATGCAGAAATCTTAGAAGAGTCAATTGGGAAAACAGGAAGAAAGTCGTTTGACATCGACCAAGGATTTTTAAAAGAAATTTGTCTTAAATTATAAAAATATTTCAAAGCATCATGTATAACTTTGAACTACTGTAAACATAGAACATTAAAGAAATTAATGTATTTGATTCCGTTCTGAAACACTGTCTAGCCATCTAATCAGGTGTTTATGAAGCCTTTAGTATCATGGGGTAAGCAAAAAAGCAACAACCAGAAACCTATAAAAGTTTCAACTAGGTAAAAATATATAGGAAGAGAAATATAAAATCTCTGGGGAGTGATTTCCTTTTTGATTTATCGTTTTTCACATATTTAACCATTTTCTACAACGAGCATCTTATTATCTTGATAAGGAATAAAAGGTCCTATCCAGCCCTATAACATGGAAGCCCCTTTGCCACATGGTGGTTCCTGTCTGCTCCTCAAGCCTCACTGCTCATCACTCCTGTCGATATTAGTTTGTGACCTCCTCAAATATTCCTTGTCCCCAGGACTTCGATTCTGCTCTTGATGCTAGAAAATGCCTCCTTTCCTCCATCTTTGCTAGATTTACTCCTAGAGACCCTTTAAGTCTTAGATACAGCCACATTGCCTGCCTTCCTTCCCTCCCCAAGTGTATTCACTGCCTGTCCTGTGTTTTTACAACACCCCAGGAGCATCCATCCTGACTCAGTTTCTTTCTTGGTTTTCTTGACCTCTCTTCACTCCCATTTTTGGCTCCCGTTAACTAACCTAAACTGCTAGGGTTGCTCAGGGCTTGGCCCCAAGACCTCTCTTAGGTTCTCTCCCTAAGTGACTACCCCGGTTCCCATGGATTTATATACCATCTTTATACTTAAGATTCTCAACTGTTTGTCTCCAGCCTTGACCTCTTCCCTGAACTCCAGATTTGAATATCCACAGTGCCTAGCTGACATATCCTCTGAGGTTTTGCACAAACATCTCAAATTGAACACGCTCGTAAAAATGCCCTTGATTTTTGCTTCCAGACCTGATCCTTTCTACTGCAGGCCCCCTAAACTTTCTCAATACACTGGCACTACGATTGACTCAGGGGTCCGAGAAGGAAATCTAGGTGTCATCTTGATTTACCCTCTCCTCATTCCATAATTTCATTAGCAAGTCCTGTCAATGCGATGTCCAAAATACACATTGATTCTGCCCCTTTTCTCCATCGCTGCTATGACTTTAGTACAGGCTGTCATTCCTACCTGCAGTCCTGCAAAAGACTGACTACCTGGTTTAACTTCTACTGTTGCTTCCCCTGTAATCCTTTTTCCATACAGCTGGAAGAGTGACCTTAAGGTCATGAAGCAGAACATGTCCTCCTGCTCTAAATACTGCCCAGTGTACCTAGAATAAAATCCAAACCTTAAATAGCTTACCAAGCCTTAAGTGACTGGAACGCTGCCACCCTAACCTTACTTTGTGCCACTCTCACTGTTCTCTAGGACTTTTTCCACCCACGAAGAAATCTTTTATGGTGCATCTCCTATGTGCCAGGCACCGAAAGAAATAGGTAAGAAAGAAAGACTCTGTCTTCATAGAATTTATATCCTAGTGGGAGAAGCAGATAATAAGTAAGTAAGTATCTTAAGGCAACTCTAAATTACTTTCTAGAGGACAAGCTCTTGTCTCTCTTCACATGGCTACCTTCTTATCGCTTGGGTCTTAACTTCTTCCACTTCTTCAGAGGCCTCTCCTGGTTGCCCTATCTAGAGCAGTTAACTCTTGCCTTCCATTCTCTCCTATGCACTAAATGCACTTCCCACATTTTATAGTTACCTTGTCTGGTTTTGGATCTTGATCAATTTCAGATCCAAATTTATAGAATGCATTAGACTTTTTTGTAAATCATGTTTCCTTTATTTTTTCGTCTTCAATCCCACTAACTGCAGGGGACAGATTAGACCTTTTCTATTCAAGACGTACCACCGTGTCTACTGTTTTAGGAACAGCTCTTCAGGGGCCTAGTAAGTTCAAAACGTCTCATAATAACAGCACAATGTTACCTGCCTTCTTTACTCTCCTCTCACAAGTATATAGTGAAGTTTCTCAGAGGACACACAACTCAGATACTGCAATAGACTCAATGAAGAAACAGAGGATCTTCTCAAGGCGACATCAAAGAGATTTGAAAAAACATAGGGCACCTGGGTGGCACCTGGGTCAGTTAAACGTTTGACTCTTGATTTTGGCTCAGGTCATGATCTCATGGTTGTGAGATGGAGCCCCGTGTTGGGCTCCACATAAGATTCTCTCCCCCTCTTCCTCTGCCCCTCCCACATGCAAGCAAGAAAACCTCCACACTTGGCCCTTCATCTTTTGTAAAAGTTATCTTTCATAAAAATGTTACTTACGTTAACATGTAATTTTTATTTAAAAATGATTATTTTAAAATCTCTAGGTTTTAACTTCCATATGGTAAATATAACTAAAACTACACATATGTAAATCCAATGTAAATAGAAGCTCTTTACGTTCTCAATAATTTTTAAGAGTGTAGAAGAGTTGAGACTAAAAAGTTGGAGGATCTTGGTAAATTCTGGCTATAAATGGAGAGGGAAATCAAAAGCCAGAGGCCTACATCCGTTTTCTCAAGGAAAACAGACAGAATTATGCCAACCCCCTGCCTTTTTTCATGAAGACCACTGCAAACATAGTATCTGGAGACCCATGGGCTGGCTTCTGTTTCATTTGAATGCTCTTCAAGAGGCAGAAAATAGAATGGACAGTGGAAAATGTGAATTTAAATGAAATAATGCACACAAAGTGTTTAGAATAAGAAGCAGTCAAGAAAAATTAAGTTTACCAAAAAAGCATTATGAATATGAGTTCAAAATTCACATTCACTGTGAGACCTTGGATAAATTATTTTAACTTCTCTGAATCTTTTCCCACATGTAGAACACAGAAATAATAGAGGCAATATTGCTCTGTGCATTTTGCAACTACTCAGGGAGTTATGGTGAGGTCACAATTAAAAAATGAGATAATGGGGGCGCCTGGGTGGCTCAGTTGGTTAAGTGGCCAACTTCAGCTCAGGTCATGATCCCGCGGTCCGTGAGTTCGAGCCCGGGTCGGGGTCTATGCTGACAGCTCCGAGCCTGGAGCCTGTTTCAGATTCTGTGTCTCCCTCTCTCTGACCCTCCCCCGTTCATGCTCTGTCTCTGTCTCAAAAATAAATAAACGTTAAAAAAATTAAAAAATGAGATAATGAATTAAAGCAGACAATGGTATTGTTTGTGACATGGTTACTCACTGTTATTTTAGAAATCCTGACATTTTACCACACTTTGTTTTGTGCTGATCCTTTTTTATTTTAATCCTTAAAAATTCCGACATATAAAAGCTTTCAGTTTGTGATGAAGTATGTTGTGTCCTCTCAAGACTTTCACAGTATTATATATTGGCATTTATTTCTATTTGTATACCTTTAGACAATATCAGACACGTAGATAGGCAAAATTATAATTTGACATAACCTCTTGCTTTACTGGTAAAAGTGCTCATGTTTTTAAATATAGTGATACTGGTAAGTGCGTGAAAAGATTATCAAGATGTTCATCAAAAATATCTTCATGGTTGTTACTCTGGGTTGTAGAATATAGGATGTTTTAGATTTTCTTCTTTTGCAATTTGAATTTCATAATGGATGTGTATCATTTTAGAATTAGAAGAATGCTAAAGCTATTTTTACCTTGAAAAAGTAAAACACAAGAGAAGTTAATTGGCAGACCTTCCCTCACTCAAAAGAAAAACATCCTGTCACATGAGGATGCAAGGAAATTTGGAGTACATTCACTAGCCAGAGCACCGTTGGTGACAATTTCAAATCTTATATGTTTCGGGAAGAAAATCATGCAAAGCTGACTAATAAAGCCAGAAGCAGTGGTATTCCTTTCCTTTTTTATGTTTCTAAACAAACCATAAAATATGTAAAAGATGTACTTACTGGCCATTGTCCTATAGAATACAAAGATGACTTATTGTTTTCTTCCATGTAATTCACTTATTCAACAGACCTTTACTTAACACCTCTATGTTCAGGTAGTGACCTAGGGCCTGGGACATAATAGTGACTAAGATGGTCTTTGCTCTCACAATACTTACTTATCTAGTAAAGACAGCAAATAAGTAAATTATTCCATGGATATGGAAGAAAAGAAAACTCTTGAATAAATCTTTATGATATTTTATTCTACAGGTTTCATTAATCTACTTCAGGCGTTGACAAACATTTTCCGTAAAGAGCCAGACAGTAAGTATTTTAGAGTTTGTGGGCCACACAGTCTCTGTTGCAACTATTCAGTCTGCCATGACAGTGTGAAGACAGCCACCAACAATACATATACCATTAAGCCTGGCTATATTTTAATAAAATTTTATTTACAAAAATAGGAATGGCATAGAATTGACACACTGGCCACAGTTTGCCAGTGCCTGATCTAGTTGAAAGAGCTAACAGTAACTACAAAATAAAATCCTAAAGCACTTTCCAAAGCACAACTGAAAGCATAAACTTAGCAGTTCAACTAGCTCGGATACTATTTTCCTATTTTCTGAAAATAATTTATATTTATTTGATTTCAAAGTTTTTATAACTTTGGAAAAGATCCTAAAAAATAACTAAGTACTCATCCTTAATCAAAAGTGTATGCCTTTGAGCCTGCTTCTTTGTGGACTCAGAATCGTATCTGAATTCTTTTTCTGTCAATAATTTGATACAGAATAAATGAAAAACCTTGAGTTTGGTTTCTGTATCTTTAGAAATAGAATATTACCGCCACGTAAGTCCATAGAAATAAACTATAATGAAAAAGCACCTCCACAGTTTGAACAAGATAAAAACAGCACAATTTTTAAATTTGACCACTGAGTAAAGATATTTCCTCTTCTCAAATCTTCTGGGAACCAAGGAAAGAAATGAATGGAAAATTCTCTTTTGATAATGGAGTCTGATGTGCACCGCTCACCTTTTTCTTTTAGTTCTTTTTTCTTAGTTCTTTTTCTTAGTTCTTTTTTCAATATTCACAGGTTAGTTGTCTTGTTTTACTTAGTGAATGAATGACCTTCTCATTAGTAACCCAGTGAGTATCTCAATGCACTAGTGAATGTTCTCTATTGAACAGAATGTGGCTAGCCGTCTCTTCAAAAACCAACCAACCAACCAACCTTTTAATTTCAAAAGAAAAACATATTTGTTAGAGAGAAAAATCAAATTAAACAAAACTGTAAAAAGTACAAGTGCCACCCTATAATATTTCTGTCCACAGAAAGGCCACTGTTAGAGGAGTTTGATGGGTAGCCTTCTAGACTTTGTATTCTATGCTTGTCACACACATATCTATACATAATTGTTGAGTTTATGAATTTACTTGTTTAAGCAAAAATGGTATCTTACTTTGCACATGGTTCTCCAACTTTTTTCATCTACTATCAAAGACTTTTAAATTGTTCTTAATTCATGATCTAGTAAGAATAAAAGACTTCTTCAAACTTGAAGTTATAGAAACAAAAGTTTTTAAAAAACACAATGTTAAATTTCCAGTAAAATTTCCTGCAATCCACTCAATTTAATTCTAAATAGCTTCATGATAGAAAAAGTTCCTTGTATTTCTCACTACTAAAGGTCCTTATATTTCCCATCATAAGTGGAAAACAAAAAAGGTTGCAACACTTACCAATATATTGTATTTTAATAGAAACATATATAGTTCATTCAAAAAAGTATTTTAATATAAACATCGCTTATAGACAAAACCAAATAATAACGATATTCTAGTTCTAAAAAATTCCTGGTTTCTCTAAAACACTAAGATGCCACTTCAATAGTGATTGCTTCGCATTTTCCAGTCTCTTGATCTGTGCATGTCACATGTAAAGATCCATCCCTAAAACAAACAAACAAACAAACAAACAAAAAATAACATTTCATAAGCTCATTTCATAAAAGCAGAAAGCTCTTAAGAAATTATTTGAGGACTGAGTAAACAAGAGATAATTTTAATTTTCAAAAGAAGAGTATTGAGATCAAGAAGAAACAATTTCAGAATCTAAACTTAGCGTCATATGCTATAATTACGTAGTTCTTAAAAATTTCTTCCTACACCACTGAGACAGAAGTTGTATTCTTTGAAAACCACAACGATAACTATCTTAAGTTTAAGACTTTATGCAAACTGAGAAGACGCATCATGCCATTTTCAAGCACAGGCCAAGGCAAACCTACCCTAATGAATTTGACATGCTTGCTAAATAAGTATGCTCATGGAATGAACTATCTGTTCCTAATGTTAATTTGGAACCAATTTACTTGCAAGACATACTGTTATGGATGGTCAGTTGTTAGTGAAACGGTAATGGCTGGATGTAATAAGTAATTTATTTCCTAGAAATTTTCTGTAGCAATACTGAAATAAACTTATCCTTTCATAGGACAAATAATATGAATCATGTAAACCTTAGAAAATTATATTTAAAATTGATAAAAATTATATCTCAAACTTGCATGGACCAGTTTTTAGGTTGACCACACCAAAACAGAATTCATAAAAAATTCAGAATGCAAATGATTTGAGATACACTTCTTTTTGTAAAATACAGTCATTGTGCAGTGCAAAAAATTCACTGATAAAATCTTTGTAAGCTTCTAATACATGATGTTCCTGGAATAACAACGGGTGGAGAATCAATAAATGAACAAAAAAGGTCAAGCCCCAAAGTCAATTTTCTTAATATCAGAAGTAGTTTAATTTTGTACCTTTTCATAGTAAGAACAGCCAATATATCACGTAATCCATTTTCTTTTTTATCTAGATCCTGGAGTACAACCTGTTTATGTAAAAATAATACAAAGATGATTTAGTACTTTGATATATTAATAAATTGATGCATCAATTATTCCAACAGACCAAATTTTACTCATTACTGGAACAAACCTTTTCAAATAGGGCAGTTCTCAATTTTTCTACCATTTACCAGAATCCGAAAATAGGATTAAGCTTTCCTAACTGGAAATGTCTCCTCTAGAAGGACAACATATATATCTGTTCCTCTTAAATGTCATGTCCTAGACTAAAATGATTGTTTCTATGAAATATTCTTTGTCTCAGAAAATAAAGACTGCTTTTCCTTTTTGATAATTAAGCCATTTCCAGTAACATGTAAGTTATATTTTGGTATATACTCCTTTTTTAAATATAAGTTTATTTATTTATTTTGAGAGAGAGCAGGGGAGGGGCAGAGAGAGGGGGAGAAAAAGAATCCCAAGCAGGTTCTGCACTGTCAGCACAGAGCCCGACACAAGGCTCGAACCCATGAACCGCATGATCATGACCTGAGCCAAAATTGAGAGTCAAACGCTTAACCAACTGAGCCACCCAGGTGCCGATATTTTGGTATACACTTACTACATGTACTTTTAAAAATTCAAATATTTTAAATTTTTTTTTTTTTAATGTTTTTTATTTATTTTTGGGACAGAGAGAGACAGAGCATGAACGGGGGAGGGGCAGAGAGAGAGGGAGACACAGAATCGGAAACAGGCTCCGGACTCCGAGCCGTCAGCCCAGAGCCCGACGCGGGGCTCGAACTCACGGACCGCGAGATCGTGACCTGGCTGAAGTCGGACGCTTAACCGACTGCGCCACCCAGGCGCCCCAAAAATTCAAATATTTTAAATACACTTGGAAAACCAATTTAAAGAAACACATGGCAAATTCTTTTGTACAACTAAGATTACACTTGTACATTTGTACAAACGAGATATTAATGAATTTACTATACAATGCTTTGGTTTCCTAAAAAAAGGTATACCAATAAACCAAATTTGGAAGTGACTTTTCAGATTTGCCAATATCAAGTTTTATGACCTTAGGCAAGCACCATGTACCTTGATTTACTCATTTGTAAAATGAGGAGGTTAGAACAGATGGGATCTCTAAAAGAACATCTTCCAAATTCAGTATTAGGTGACTAACTCTGCTCCTGGCATCTGTAAGTTAGGATATGGTGACAACAGCTGCAGCCTCGGAGGAGTGTACGAAGGGAAATAAATGCACAGGAGAGAGAAGCTGAGGGAATACTGAGACAGCCAAATGAGTTTAGAAATACAGTACACAGGGGCAACTGGGTGGCTCAGTCGGCTGAGCGTCTGACTTCGGCTCAGGTCATGATCTCGCGGTTTGTGAGTTCGAGCCCCGCGTCGGGCTCTGTGCTGACAGCTCAGAGCCTGGAGCCTGTTTCGGATTCTGTGTCTCCTTCTCTCTCTGCCCCCACCCCCCGACATGTACTCTGTCTCTCTCTGCCTCTCAAAAATAAAGAAAACTAATAAAAAAATTTTAAAAAATACAGTACACAGGAAAGTGCTTGTAGAGTAATTCACATCAGAAACATCTGGATGAGCTTTTGAAAGCTTGACTAGTCGAAGGAGCCCCACTCCACTAGATTCTAAGATGTCTGAGGTGGAGCCCAGATATGTTATGTATGTGTGTGTGTGTTTTCATCATTCTTTCATTCAAATCAGAGAATAGATATAATGCTGAAGACACTACACGTTCTCTTCAGTTACCCACATTTGTTTTTCACTATAGAAGTATTTCATGCTCAGGTCCTGTGCTGCTTGTTAAAGATTCAGTACAAAGTGGTAACAAGTAAAAAAAGAAAAAAGAAACCCTCTTGGTACCTTCAAATCTACCCACTGTTAGATTTCCTAAATATAGTTGAAATACTTGTATTTTCTCTATCTATGCTTGGATATTTATATACACACCTTCACAAACACCACCTCCCTCACACACACTCATGCTCTCAAACTTTTTATTTAAACACAAATGACATCATACTGTAAATAAAGCTCTGCCGTCTTTGTATGTGTGTTTTAATGTAATTATATTTTGGGGGCATGTTTCTAAGCAGATAATGTGGCTCCATTTCATTCCTATTAAAGAATGCAGAGGACTCTATAGTATGAAATATGAATGTGGTATTTTGAAAAAGCAAAGGTGTCTGTATCAGAGGCAGAAGGGTAATAATGGCAAGAGCAAGCGCCCAGGAATAAAACCAACTGAGGATAAATTTTAGCTCAACCAGGGAAAGAACAAGGTATTTATTGCCATGAGCTTGTTTTTCAGTCATCTATAAAATGACCATAATGTCTATCTCACAGCACTTTGAAATTAGGTTTGTAAATTGCCTAATCAGCATGTGGCACGTAGTAAACAAAAAGTCATTTTCCCTACTGCTTACATTTTACCAAGGAGGGCCAAGAGTACAAAGATAAACAGAAAAAAATACATATTGTATTTTATTTTCTTGTGACTTTTTGAAATTAAAATTGCTTATTTCTTCTCTAGGTACTGGGGCTCCTGGGTGGCTCGGTAGGTTAGGCACCCAACTCTTGGTTTCAGCTCAGGTCACGATCTCACAGTTCCCAGTTTGTGAGTTTGAGCCCTGTGTGGGGCCCTGCACCGACAATGCAGAGCCTGCTTGGGATTCATATTTTCTCTCTCTCTCTCTCTCTCTCTCTCTCTCTCTCTCTCTCCCTCCCTCCCTCCCTCCCTCCCTCCCTCCCTCTCTCCCTCCCTCCCTCCCTCCCCACTCATGCTCCTTCTCTCTCAAAATAAATAAATAAAAATTTTAAAAAAGTAAGTAGGGGCTCCTGGGTGGCTCAGTCGTTTGAGCATTAGACTCTTCGTTTCGGCTCAGGTCATGATCTCCCAATTTCTTGAGTTCATGCCCCACATTGGGCTCCACGCTGGTAGTGCAAGAGTGTGCTTGAGATCCTATCTCTGCCCTTCACCTACTGGTGCTGTCTCTGTCTCTCTCTCAAAATAAATAAACTTAAAAAAAAAACCTAAAATATTCAAAAAATTAAAAATAAATAAAAATTTTAAAAAGTAAGAATTCATTCATAAAAATGTGTTAGATACCCTATATACATTTTATGTTAATATATATTAAGTTAATGCAGAAGGAAAAGTTAAGCAGCTTCACATGACTAATTCATTGTCTAATTTTATGTATTCACCTGTGCGAACTTGTCTTCCTCTTTTGCAGAGTTCTTCCCCTCAGACTCATAGAGTTCAAGGCATACTGAAGATATACTTCCGGGGGCTTGTAATGTGTGTTGTCTTCGAGCCGGCAAAGGAGTCCCTGATGGGAACAGTACTGTGAAGCTTTTGGCTCCTGATTCATCGACTCCCTAATAAGCAGAAAAATAATATATGTATCCTTTGATATTTACCATTACAATTATAAAGCCATTCCTATTATAAATGTAATACTTATTCCTGACAACATAGGCAAAGAACACAGAAATTGATCCTGAATCCCAACCTACTTCACTTAACAATAAATTGAAACATGTATCCCTCTATCTGTATGTGAAGCTTCTGATTAAAATTACAATTAAGAAATTAACATGCTAGGTAAATGCTAACTTAAAGAACATAAGAAACTCATTAAATGTAAAATTATAAATCTAAATTTAAAGTTTTTACCAGTATACAAGGTTTTACTGTAAAAACATGGTATATATAAATAACTATGGCAATAAATTTATACTACTTTTATTGAAAAGTAAAGAAAAGCTAAACATACCTTAACTAAAATATCTTTGGCTGAACATTCTATCTTAAGAGACTCTTCGACTAAAAGGTTTTCTTTGCCAGTAAGAATCCCTGCTTCTATAGCTGCACCTATAGGGATGACTTCATCAGGAGGGACAGAATTCAGAAGCTCAACATTTGGGAAAAGATCCTTAATCAGCTGCTGTAGCCTTGGGATGCGAGAAGACCCTCCACAAAGAACAACCTAGAAAATAAAAATAATTTTTAGGTTTTTACTTTTAGAACAATGGTTGTTTCTCAGAATTAAGTGTTATAGGTTCAGCCATCTTTACCACATATAATGGTAAATACAAGCCCTATTTTATCATACATTATATTGTGCTTAAAATATATATAAATAAATATTTAATACATTGTTGGTATTTAACAAATTCTTTACTCATAAACCACAAAATTTAAAAAGGAGCAATCTCACCACACATTAGAAGTACAGTACAGCCACATACACGTGGCTCGTGATTAATTTTGGGCATATGATGCTTAACCATAAATTTCATTTAAACAGGAAATATATTAATACTTTGTATTATTCCAATACTTCTAAAAGAAATGTTTGTGGGGTGCCTGGGTGGTTCAGTCAGTTAAGCGTCCGACTTTGGCCCAGGTCACGATCTCACTGTCTGTGAGTTCGAGCCCCACGTCGGGCTCTGTGCTGACAGCTTAGAACCTGGAGCCTGCTTTGGATTCTGTGTCTCCCTCTCTCTCTGCCCCTCCCCTGCTCATGCTCTGTCTCTCCCTGTCTCAAAAATAAATAAAAACATTAAAAAATTAAAAAAAAAAAAGAAATGTTTGCATAAATCTTACAGCATTTTTGTGACAATCTGTCTTCACCATGGAAGAATACTAAATTTTCTTGAGGAAAAAGATGTTTTATACAAATACATTTTAAGCCCTTGGTGCCATCTGATTAAATACGTTGTCTCTAAAGAACTTTATATAAAATTGCTCCTTTATGAGCTTGTCCACACATCTAGCACCCCAACTTTTATGGCTGTCATGTGAGGGGATGGGGCTCCAAATCACCCAGCTCTGCCAGTCAGAGGGGCTGGCATTCATGAGTCCCACAGGACTATCCAAAACAAAGAAGCAGTTTTTAAATCAGTGAAGCAGCACCCTGTGCCCAGTGGCTAGATACCTGGGCTCAGCACAGACAGAGTCAGGCAAAAATACCCATTTTCCAATTTCTCCCTGGAAGAGGTTTAACTGCATACTTCCCAGGTGCCACCTGAGAGTTTGGCTTCCAATCAGCCGGTATGGAGGTCCTGACTACGATCCTCCTCTTTGGGACACTTACAGTGGTTGGCACACTGTCAACCACTGAGAGCCGCTAAGAACAGGGATGGCAGCTTAGGCATAAAGGTTTGAGAGGCAACCAGGAACTTAGGCTGGGCTGATGGACAAAGTTCATTTCCTATGTAAGTCCAGTGTACCTAGGTTGGAAGAGATGACGGTTTTATGTAATGCACAGAAACCAACATAGAGAGTCAATATATGTATTCCAAACAAAATAACAAAAGAATTCTATTCAGAAACCTATCTAATAAAACAAAAGTAAATGATTTTCCCAACAGAGTTAAAAATAAGAGTAACAAAGATGATCACTAAGGTCAGGAGAGTGATGCATAAATAAAATGAGAATTTTAACAAAAAGACAGAAAATGTTAACAAAATACCAAACAGAAATCACAGAGCTGAAGAATACAATAACTGAACTGAAAAATTCCATACAGGGGTTCAACAGCAGACTATACCAAATGAAAGAAAGGATTTGTGAACTCAGAGACAGGATAGAGGAATTCATCTAAACAGAGGAGCAAAAAGAAAAAAAAAATGAAAAAGAATTAAGATAGCTTAAAGGACTTACAGGATCAATAGCACACTAACACACATATTATAGGGGCCCCAGAAGAAAAAAAAGAAAGAAAAAGGAGCAGAAAGCTTATTAAAAAGGGTGAAAACTTACCTAACCTGGGGAAAGAAAGATCCAGATCCAATAGGCACAAAAATTACCAAATAAGATGAATAAAGAGATCCACAATGAGACACATTATAATGAAAGTGTCAAAAGTTAAAGACAAAGAGAGAATCTTAAAAGCCCCAAGAGAAAAGCAACTTGTTACAAGGGAACTCCCATAAGATGATAAGCAGATATTTCAACAGAAATCTTGGAAACCAGGAGGGATATATTCAAAGTGCTGAAAGAGAAACACCTGTCAGCCAAGAATAATCTACCCTGCAAAGCTGTCCTTCAGAACTGAAGGAGACACAATGTTTTAAACACAAACAAAAGGTGAGGGAGTTTATCACCACCAGATCAGCCTTACAAACTATGTTCAAGGGAGTCCTTCATGCTGAAACAAAAGAATGTTCATTAATAACATGAAAGCATATGAAACTATAAAACCACTGGTAATGGTAAATATATACAGTTGACCTTGAACAATTAGAGAGTCAGGGACACCGATCCCATGCATAGTTGAAAATCCATGTACAACATCCGACTAACCCAAAACTTAACTATTAATTGCCTACTGTTGGCCAGAAGCCTTACCATTAACACAGTCGGTAAACATATGTTTTGTATATGTATTACATACTATATTCTTACAATAAAGTAAGCCTGAGAAAAGAAAATGTTATTAAGAAAATCATGAAGAGGGGCGCCTGGGTGGCTCAGTCAGTTGAGCGTCCGACTTCGGCTCAGGTCATGATCTCGCGGTATGTGAGTTCAAGCCCTGCATTGGGCTCTGGGCTGACAGCTCGGAGCCTGGAGCCTGGAGCCTGCTTTGGATTCTGTCTCCCTCTCTCTCTGCCCCTCCCCTGCTCATGCTCTGTCTCTGTCTCAAAAATCAATAGAAACATTAAAAAAAATTTAAAAAAAATCATGAAGAAGAGAAAATACACTTACAGTACTACACTGTATTTATTGAAAAAAAATCCACCTATGAGTGGATCTGTGCAATTCAAACCTGTGTTGTTCAAGGGCCAACTGTGGTTAAATTCAGAATACTCTAATATTGTAATGGTAAAGGATAAGTCAGTTGTAACTCTAGTATAAAGGTTAAAAAACAAAGACAAAAATAACGGTAACTACAATAATTTGATAATGGACAAGTAATATAAAAAGATGTAAACGGTGATGTCGAAAACATAAAATGTGAAGGAGTGCCAAGAATGTAGAGATTTCGCATGTGTTGAAGTTATTATCAGCTTCAAATAGGCTATTATAACTACAAGATGTTTTATGTAAGTCTCATGGTAGCCACAAAGCAAAACTTATAATAGATACAACAAAAGATAAAGATATCAAAGCATACCAATAAAACCAAAGTCATCAAATCACAAAAAAAGAATAAAAGGAAGAAAGGAACAAATGAGCTACAAAATAGAAAACAATTAACAAATGGCAATAGTAAGTTTATAGTTATCAAAAATTAAATTATTTTCTGTACACTAACAACAAATTATTGGAAAGAGAAATTAAGAAAACAATCCCATTCACAAAAGCAATAAAAAGAATTAAGTATTTAGGAATAAATTTAACCAAGGAAGTGAATGACCTGTACACTGAAAACTATAAGGATATTGATGAAAGAAATTGAAGAAGACACAAATAAGTTGAAAGATATTCCATGTTTATGGATTGGAAGAATTAATATTATTAAAATATTTGTATTTGTCCATTTGTATTTGTAGTATTTGTCCATACTACACAAAGTGATCTACAGATTCGATGCGATCTCTATCAAAATTTCAATAGCATTTTTCACAGAAATAGAAAAAACAATCCTAGAATTCACATGGAACCACAAAAGACCCGAAAGAGCCAAAGCAATCTTGAGAAAGAACAAAGCTGGAGCATCACACTTCCTCATTTCAAAATATATTACAAAGCCACCGTAATCAGAACAGAATGGTATTGGCATAGAAGCAGACACACAGATCAACAGAAAAGAACAGTGAGCCCAGTAAAAAACCTACGCATATATGGTCAATTAATTTTCAACAAAGGAACCAAGAATATACAACAGAGAAAGGACAGTCTCCTTAATAAATGGAATGTGGAAAGGTGGACATCTACATGCAAGAAAATAAAACTGGACCACTATGTTACACCACACACAAAAATTAACTCAAATTGAAGACTGGAATTATGACCTGAAACTATAAAACTCTCAGAAGAAAATATAGGGAGGAAGGTCCTTGAAACTGGTCTTTGCAATGAGATTTTTGGATTTGACAGCTAAAGCCAAGGCAATAAAACCAAAAATAAACAGGTAGGACTATACCAAACTGAAAAGCTCCTGAATAACAAAAGAAACCATCAACAAAATGAAAAGGTAACCCATAAAAAGGGAAGAAAATATTTCCAAACCACTTATCTGGAAAAGGGTTAATATGCAAAATATACCAGGAAGTCATAGAGTCAACAGCAAAAAAGCAACTTGACCAAAAAAAATAAATGGGCAAAGGACCTGAAGAGACATTTTTCTGAAGAAGATATACAGGTAGCTAAGAGACACATGAAAAGATGCTCAACATCACGAATCATCAGGCAAATGAAAATCAAAACCACAATGAGGTATCACCTCACACTTGTTATGGTGACTCTCATCAAAAACACAAAAGATAACAAGTACTGGCAAAAATATAGACAAAAGGGAACCCCTGTACACTGCTGGGAATGTAAACTGATAGAACCACTATGGAAAACAGTTTGCAAATTCCTCAAGAAACAAAAAAATAGAATTACCATATGATGCAGCTATCTTACGAGTATATGTTCAAAGGAACTGAAATCACTACCTCAAAGAGATATTTGTACTCTCACGTTGATTACAGCATTATTCACAATAGCCAAGGTACAGAAATATCCTAAGTGTCTGTTGATGGATGAATGGGTAAAGATGTGGTATATATATAAACACAATGCAATATCATTCAGCTAAAAAAAAAAAAAAGGAAATCCTGTCATTAGCAACAACATGAGTGAACATGGAAGGCAGTATGTGAGGTGAAATAAGCCAGACAGAGAAAGACAAATACTGCATGGTGTTAACTCGTACGTGGAATCTGAAAAAAAAAAAAAGTCAAACTCATAAAGAAGGCAGAAAAGTGGTTGGAACTGGAGCATGGGGGAAATAGGGAGAGGTTAGTAGAAGGGTACAAAATTTCAGTTGTAAGTGAATAAGGTTTGAGGATCTAATGTATAACATGGTGACTACAGTTGATAATAATCATACTACATAACTGAGATTTGCTAAGAAAGCAAACTTAAGTGTTTTCACCCCTGACTCAAAAAGGTAAAAATATGGTGTGAGATATGTGTTAATTAACTCCACAGTGGGAATCCTTTCACAGTGTATACATCTAACAAATCTCACACTGTTTGCTAGGAATATCTTACGATTGTTTTTGTCAATCACACCTCAGTAGAGCTGAATAAAATTACTCCTTTATAAATAACTTTAATTTCCTTATTAGTTCATACATTTAACACTTAGAACTCCAGAAGCATTCAGAATATTGAATAAATAGGTAGCCCCAAGAAGGGAAATCATCAATAACCACTTCTGACTTTGAAGTCTTTTTAGACAAAAGGATCCACTGATGAAAACCAGGTCTCTTTAACACTAGGTGTGAATTGATGAATAATACCATATTGATCTCCAGGTGAGGGCATGAGGAACATCAGCTGAATGATACCAAGAAAAAAAGAAAAGCAGGGTTGCCTTGGCAAAGTTCCCTAAGACTTCCCTAAAAGTTTGGGAGATAAGTAAACATAAAAGTCTTCTCTAAAATGTTATGATCCCAGATAAACACTATGAGAATAAAAATGTAAAATATGCCCTTTCAAATTTCTCATAGCCAATTTCAAAAAGCCTTATTAATAAGCAATTAAGTGATGCTATGCAAAAAAAAAAAAAAAAAAAAAAAATCAAACTAGAAAATCTTGGCTTTTGGAATTTTCATTTAAAAAAGTAAAAAACATTACCCTATGACCCAGCAATTACACTACTAGGTATTTATTTATCCAAAGGATACAGGAAGGCTGTTTCGAAGGGGCACATGTACTCCAATGTTTATAGCACCACTATCAACAACAGCCAGAGTATGGAAAGAGCCCAAATGTCCACTGACCAATGAATGAATAAAGAAGATGTGGTATATATATACAATGGAGTATTACTCTGTGATCGAAAAGAATAGAATCTTGCCATTTGCAACAACATGGAGGGAACTAGAGTGTATTATGCTAAGGAAAATTAGTCAAAGAAAGACAAATATATGACTTCACTCATATGTGGAATTTAAGATACAAAACAGATGAACATAAGGGAAGGGAAACAAAAACAATATAAAAACAGGGAGGGAGACAAACCCATAAGAGACTCTTAAATACAGAGAAAAAAATGAGGGTGCCTGGAGGGGTTTTGGGTGGGGGGGGGGGCGATGGGCTAAATGGGAAAGGGGCATTAAGGAGGGTGTTATATATAAGTGATAGATCACTAAATTCTATTCCTGAAATCATTATTATGCTATATGTTAACTAACTTGGATGTTAATTAATTTAAAAAATAATAAAAACAAAAAAGTAACAAATACTAACAATGTGTTACTATTAATGCTGATGGTAACCAGCAAGTTTTAATTTAAATAAATTCTTTAAATACCTAGTCTGTAGATTTCTTTTGTGACTTAAATTTTAGTACAAAATACATACATTCGGAACATAAATAACTTCTCTTACCAAAAGGTTTTCAAATATAACTTTCACAGTAATTTCATAAAACTGCTGTTAAGGAAAATCAAACTACCTTAACTACTTGGGTATTAAAAACATGAATTTAAACAACAAAGAAGAAAATAAAAAATATTACAGATTATTCTGAAAATATGAAAACAACAAAATCTGTCAAAGCCTGTGGAATAAAACGAAAGCTATTAAGTAGTAAAACTGTAGTTAACTTTTTTATTAGGGAAAAGAATAAATGAAAAAAATAAATTAGCATTCAGTACAGGAATTTAGGAAAATAATACAAGTGTCCTAAAAGGACTGGAAGAAATAAGGAAAAAATCAGAAATAAACCAATGAAAGAAGAGAAAAACATGACCTGAAAAAATCTAAAGAAGTTTTTCTGGGGATAGTAGTAACAGAAGTTTGAGCAAAACACACACACACACACACACACACCCACACACCAAATTATCTGTCAAATCTAGTAAAGGAAAAACAGAAAAACTCAAAAAGCAAAAAATAAAAAATAGAGAAACTGGCTGGTTTTAATTTCAAAAACTTCTGTATACTCTTAAATTTTAGTATCAAGGGGCGCCTGGGTGGTTCAGTTGGTTAAGCGTCCCACTCTTGGTTTTGACTCAGGTCATGATCTCATGATTTGTGAATTCAAGCCCCACATCAGGCTCTGCACTGACAACTCAGAGCCTGCTTGGGATTCTGACTGTCTGTCTCTCTCTCTTTCTGCTTCTCCCCTGCTCAATGTCTCTGTCAAAAATAAATAAACATTAAAAAAATAAATTTTAGTATCAAAAGATACATAAAAATAAAAAATTATAAGATTATACAAAGTCAGGGACACCTGGGTGGCTCAGTTGGTTGGGCGATCAACTTCGGCTCAGGTCATGATCTCGCAGTTCGTGGGTTCGAGCCCCGCGTCGGGCTCTGTGCTGACAGCTCAGAGCCTGGAGCCTGCTTCCGATTCTGTGTCTCCCCTCTCTCTGCCCCTCCCCTGCTCATGCTCTGTGTCTCTCTGTCTCTCAATAATAAATAAACGTTAAAAAAAAATTAAAAAAAAAAGATTATACAAAGTCATATGTTAAAAACTTAAGAAATAAATCATCATGAAATAGGTCTATAAAACATGTAAATTAAAAATTGAAGCATCTGGGTGGCTCAATCAGTTACGCGTCCGGGTTAGGCTCAGGTCATGATCTCGCAGTTTGTGAGCTCGAGCCCCACATAGGGCTCAGTGCTGACAGGCTTGGAACCTGGAGCCTGCTTCAGATTCCCTGTCTCCCTCTCTCTGCCCCTCCCCTGCTCGTGATCTGTGTGTCTCTCTCTCAAAAATAAATAAAAATTAAACCCATTTTTCAATCTAGTAGAAAGATGAAAGAAAGACCATGAGGATTACAGGTTTCAAGAAAAATGGTGGGGAACGTATTTCCTTTTGAAGAATGGTATGGTACAGTCAACCTGCTATTCTATGTGGCCGTCAGGCAGCTTAACTGTGGTATATATAGAACTTAAAAGATATTCATATAGTTTATGTGTAGAAAGAATGGACTTTTTTCATACCATCTGTGAGAGAAATCTCAGCACTGGTGCATCAGGTATGATAGATCAAAGGTCATTCTAACTGACATATTCTACATAAACACTACCAATACTCCTGTTCCCTATAAAAGATTCAATTTGCTGGCTCCTAGAGAAATGAATACTTTGGACTACTCACTTTGCAAGGGACCTGACACACTTTCTTGTGTTGAACTTAATTTACAGATATGAAAATGACAACGTAAAATCATATTCCCCACATTATGTGGTTAAAGATTGATTCAATGATTCATTCATTTATTCAGTAGGCTTCATGCCCAGCACAGAGCCCAAGGTGGGGCTTGAGCTCATGACCCTGAGATCAAGATCTGAGCTGAGATCAAGAGTCAGATACTTGGGGCGCCTGGATGGCTCAGTTGGTTAAGCGTCCAACTCTTGGTTTTGGCTCAGATCATGATTTCATGGTTCCTGAGTTTGAGCCCCACGCTGGGCTCTGCATTAACAGTGCAGGGCCTGCTTCGGATTCTCTTTCTCTCTCTCTCTTTAAAAAAAGAGTCAGATGCTTAACTGACTGAGCCATCCAGATGCCTCAAAGATTGATTTTAGAATTCTACATATATCTTTGGAATAGTTATGCTAATTATATATTTAAAAACCACTGTACACAGGTTCTATCCTTGTTTAGAGAAACCTATTTTGTGAGTAGATATTTTTCATGATGAAAATGAAAAAAATTGAAATATTACTTCTGGTTAAAGGATCTAACGTTGAGTTCCATATCAAACATTAACTCAAAATGTAAGATCCGACACTGACATTGTGGAACAGAAGAAAAGGGGTTTCAGGTTCCAAATCTGGAGAAATTTGTTGTGAAAGAAGAAGCATTAATTATTAAATATTTCTATTTGTCAATTTGCTATGTTTTTCAAGCTGGAATTTAAAATGTAACCTTGTATTTTTATACTGAGTTCAGATTGATAATTTCTGGCAGCTGTCTTTTCCTATACCTGACAACGTGACTCACTTTCACTCCTGGCCCCTACAACTGCTTGAGCGTGTAACCTCTCCCACACAGTGCCTCAAGCTATGAATTAAAGGAAAGTAATATTAGCCTCTTTCCTGAAGAACACTGTAGGATTATATTACTTTGGCATAAAAGGGAGCTAAAGTGCTGGAAGTTTTGGCTTAGAAGGTATTATGTTGAGTAAATGAATCAGATGTATTGTGGTATTTTGTCATTCTAAGCAAGCACTTGAGCCAAAAGGATTAAACTTACAGATATTAAAGTGGCAACCTAAAGTCACATTCCTATACACCCGTATTGAGCGTCTCTTGGGAGTATTATTTATTTTTATTTTATTTTTTCGTTTTTGAGAGAGAGAGAGAGAGAGACAGAGCATGAACAGGGAGCAGCAGAGGAAGAGGGAGAGAATCTTAAGCAGGCTCCCTATGCAGGGCTCGAACCCACAAAGTGTGAGATCATGACCTGAGCCGAAGTCGGACGCTCAACCGACTTGAGCCACCCAAGCGCCTGCTAACTTCACATAAAGTGAAAATAATAAATACATTATCACAGGAAAGTAAGTAATATATTAAAAGAAGAATTCTTCATAATCAGGCCTGTCCCAGGAATACAATGACAGATCCACATTAGAAAATTATCAGTAATATATCATATAACTTTTTTTTTTTTAAACGTTTTATTTATTTTTGAGAGAGAGGGAGAGACAGAGCATGAACAGGGGAGGGTCAGAGAGAGGGAGACACAGAATCTGAAACAGGCTCCAGGCTCTGAGCTGTCAGCACAGAGCCCGACGCGGGGCTCGAACTCACGGACCGCGAGATCATGACCTGAGCCGAAGTCGGCCACTTAACCGACTGAGCCACCCAGGCGCCCCATATATCATATAACTTTAAGACAAATGTAAAAGAAGCCATAAGATTGTTTTGCAGGTATCCAAAAATACATTTGTAAGGACTCACCACCTATTAAAACCCTTTTAAAAATAGGAAGAAAAATACTTAATATGAGAAAGAGAATCTATTTCAACCCAATTATCAATAATCACATTTTTTGTTAAAAAGACTAATAATAATATCCCTACTAAAAAGAGAACAAAAGAAGGACGTTCTGACCAAGGCAACCAAATTAAAAAAAAAAAAAAAAAAAAAGTGAGGGGGGCACTTGGGTGGCTCAGCCGGTTGGTTGAGTGCTCTTTGATTTTGGCTCAGGTCATGATCCCAAGGTCATGGGATCAAGCCCCACATTGGGCTCTGCACTGAGTGTGGAACCTGCTTAAGATTCCCTCTCTCTCTCTCTCTCCATCTGCCCCTTCCCCGCTTGCACACACTCTCATTCTCTCTCTCAAATTAATAAAAAAGAGTGAGGGATACATATTTGTGAGAGAAAAGTATTACCACTCCTGTACAGCCCTTTCCCAGAATTCTCAGCCTACCCCAGCCATTTTCCTACCCCACCCATTTTCCTGCTGCCCTTATAGCAAAACCTCTCGAGAGTTCTCTGTACTTGACTGTCCGTGATCTTGCCTTCTATTCTATATTAAACTCACTCCAGTAACGTGTTTCTCTCCATAACTCCACTAAAACCACCTGTACCAGTCACTTGCACATTGTCAAGCCCAGTCAGTGGTCAATCCTCCGGCCTCACCTGCTGGACCTCCAGCAGCACAGGACAGTTGATGTTTTGCTCCCTTACCCAGTTTTACTTGTCTCTTGGGTCTCATGCTTCCTCACTGGCTAGTCCTAAAGCCGCTACCATTAGGTCCCTTTTCCAGAGCCCCTGGACCCTGTCCTGAGGTGTCTTCTCTGTTGGGGCTCTATCTCATAGGTCATTTCATCCAGTCATGGCTCTAAGTGCACACGGACACTGATAAGTATGTCTCCAGCTCAGAACTCTCTCTTAAACTCCAGATTCGTATGTCCAGCCACACTGCACTCTTTACGTTGAAGCCAGAGGCATCCAAACTGTGATGTGATCCTGGTCTCTATCTCCCTTACCACTTGGTTCACTCAGTTCCACCTGCTACCCTCACTGCTGCTCCTCAAACACAAGCTTGCTCTCGCCTTGCTGTTCCCTCTGCTTGTAAAACTGGCAGATATGCACACAACCGGTTTCTCCACTTCATTCAGGTCTCTCATCAAAAGCCACCTCTTTAGGGGGTCCTGGGTGGCTCAGTCGGTTAAACGTCCAACTTTGGCTCAGGTCATGATCTCACGGCTTGTGAGATCGAGCCCTGTGTCAGGCTCTGTGCTGACAGCTCAGAGCCTGGAGCCTGCTTCAGATTCTGTGTCTCCCTCCCTCTCTCCCCCTTTCCCGCTCGCTCGTGCGTGCTGGCTCTCTCTCTCTCTCAAAACTAAATAAACATTAAAAATTTTTTAAAAAGTCACCTCCTTAGATGGAGCTCTTATCTGAAAAATCACCCTTTGCCAATAGCTATGCCTTTATCTTGCTTTATTTTTCTTCACAGCAGTTATCCCAACTGGGCACTCTTTTCTTTAAAAAAAAAAAAAAAAAAAAAAACTTTTTTTTTTTTTTTAACCTTTATTCACATTTGAGAGACAGAGCACAAGTGGAGCAGGGGCAGAGAGAGAGGGAGGTACAGAATCTGAAGCAGACTCCAGGCTCTGAGCTGTCAGCACAAAGCCCGACGCAGGGCTCAAACCCATGAACTGTGAGATCATGACCTAAACTGAAGTTAGACACTCAACTGACTGAGCCACCCAGGCGCCCCTGGGCATTATTTTCTTTATATGTTCCTTTACGTATTACCAGAATATCCCTACTAGCATGTTAAGTTCTACTTCGGCAAAGACTTTGTTACATTTACTGCTGTATCTTAAGAGCCTAAAACCTGCTTGCCCAGAATAGGTGTGCTCAATAATTAGTTGGAGATTAATTAGAAAATTGAATTTAAATGTATGCCGAGGAAATTTAGAAGACGCTGTGAAAACAGAAATACCAAGAGTTCATGACATGGCAAAATATAAGATAAATAAGGAAAATCCAATTAAGTATTCTGTTTATAGCAAAAACAAATTAGAAAATAAAAATATAGAAGAACTCTCATACACAATAGCCATAAATTCCACAGCACACATAGTGATAACTTAATGTAAATATTGAGAAATGTACAATTTAAGAAGATCTGAACAGAGGAAGAGATCAACTTCATGGTTAGGAAAACAAAATACCATGAAGTTACACCACCATCCCAAATTATTTTAAAGACTTAATGAAACTAACAAAATCACAGTGGGATTTTACATAAGAAGCTAAAAAATAACTCTAAAGCTCTCTCAAGAAAGTATGAATAAATGGAGTTTTGAAAAATTGCAATATTAATAATGAATGTTTATACCTACTCGGGAAGTAAATCGTTTTTTGGTGAGCAATTTGGTAACGAATATTAAAAGTTTTAAAATTTGGGATTTATTGCTAAATTTTATTCTGCAGGAGTTAAGGATGCTCACAGAGCCACAAAGAGCGCTGTTTATAAAACCAAAGTATGGGGCGCCTGGGTGGCGCAGTCGGTTAAGCGTCCGACTTCAGCCAGGTCACGATCTCGCGGTCCGTGAGTTCAAGCCCCGCGTCAGGCTCTGGGCTGATGGCTCCGAGCCTGGAGCCTGTTTCCGATTCTGTGTCTCCCTCTCTCTCTGCCCCTCCCCCGTTCATGCTCTGTCTCTCTCTGTCCAAAAATAAATAAAAAACGTTGAAAAAAAAAAAAAAAAACCAAAGTAACCTACGTATCCAAAATAAACAATTGGTTTTATATATTAAGGTATGTCAATACCAAAAAATACTATGTAGCTATTAAAGTTGCAGCTGTAGAATGTGGGAGCTTGGTTAAAATGGAAGGATTAACTACATCAAAGTACTCTTCCATAAGCCCACAAAACCGACCACAAAGAAATCGAAGATATAAGTGTATAATGGCAAAATAAATGAGAGCGAGATCTTGAGTTTGGGATTTCAACAAGTTCTGGAAGCTGGAAAAAAGAGGTAACTGTCTTAGACTAGATGAAGTTTGAGAAAACCAGAGAAAGCAAGACGGTTTGACTCTCAGAATCCCTAAGTGGCTCGGGACTTGGGAACAGCGAGCACCACGGAAAGTGAGGGGGAAGCACAGGTGTGAAACCAGGAGGACCCGTAGGGAGGACACACACGCAGTGAGTCAAGCCCCTCCCCTAAGCCAGAAGGGGGCCACCGGCACCTCCTCCCACACTCAGAGAAGGGGGGCCTGGACCAGGCATGGGTCCGGCCGGGCAGGAGGGGACACCGAAACAGGGTCAGTAAGGGGAAGTGTCCACACTAAAGGACAGGCCAGAAACCAGGCACGTCTTGCTCAAGCAAGAGATCAGAAGAGTGCTCTGACAGAAACAAATTTTGCTGGGAAGAGACCTGCAGACGGGAGGATGAGAAAGGCGGTGGGCGCAATGAGGAGGGAAGAAAGAGCTCAGGTCACAGAGGCAGACTGCCTGAGCTCCAGCCCCGGTTTCACGGTGGCTCCACCACTTACGTGCTTAACCTCTTGGGAAACCATGGTTTCCTCGTCTGAACACAGAGACGATGATGCCTACCTCACGGTGCTGCTGTGAGCATTCACTGTTTTAAGGCATGTAAAAGTCCAGTCAATCCCTCCTCCCTCTCCATAGGAGGATTTTCCCTCCACACCCACTGCCACTGCCCTGACGCTGCAGCCCTCCCCGCAGCTGGGGTACGTGTCCCGGCCCCGCTGTCAGGCCTGGCCATGTGTCTAGCTGTGGCCAACGGAATGGGAGTCCACTGAAGTGCACTGTATCTAAGCAGAAGCTTTTTATTTTTTTTTTTTAACTTTTTATTTTTTTTTTATTTATTTTTGGGACAGAGAGAGACAGAGCATGAACGGGGAAGGGGCAGAGAGAGAGGGAGACACACAGAATTGGAAACAGGCTCCAGGCTCCGAGCCATCAGCCCAGAGCCTGACGCGGGGCTCGAACTCACAGACCGCGAGATCGTGACCTGGCTGAAGTCGGACGCTTAACCGACTGCGCCACCCAGGCGCCCCAGCAGAAGCTTTTTAAAAGCCGTGCGTGCTCTCGCAAGCTCTCTCCTTTCCCCTCTGCCATGAGAAATGCCCGTCCCAGACAGCCGCTCCTTCAGCCCGGAGTCATGGAATGAGAAGCCCGTTTTGGAAAACAGCTGTAGCAACAGACCTACGGTCACCTTCAACTGCCCACCTGCAGCTGGGGGTTGTTTGTTACTGTAAGGTCAACAAACTAGAGACAACTCCATTTTGAAGTTGTTCTCGAAAACTTATATTTTAGAAATATCTGGTGAGTGAATCTTTAACAGCATTCTTTATCCAAGGAATGTATTTGATCTGAATTCAGGCAATTGAGAACTGTACCATTTGTGATATCGTGATAGCTAAATGTCAGGGCTCTATGACCAGTTAATGAAGGGAGAGAACTTAGGTTAACCGATCACTTACTATGGTACACACGATATTTCACTTAACCCTCACAACAACCCTAAAGAAGACTGTAGTATATTACTACATAATACTGTATATTACAGTTAATATTCTGATTATGTAAAGCATTTGTATAAATACATTTTTTAAAAACTGCAAAGATTTAAATAAATATGCAAAGAAAATGAAGTATTTAGGCAGAAGGAAACACAAAATTAAACATTTAAGAGAAAATCCTCTGGTATCAATAAAATATTCAGACTATCTTTCTTCAACAATTCTTTCTTTAAATGATAAGACTCAGAGTCAGGGAGGGAAAATGCCTGTCTTTAGGTACTGCTGATAATGAGTATTAGTTAATGCAACTTTTTCTTTTTAAATTTAAATCCAAGTTAGTTACATATGAGGCAACTCTGTTAGAAAGTAACGGAAGGTAAAGGTAGTCTTACACTATTTATACTCTTCCACCCAATAATTTTACATTGGGAATCCACCCCAAATATGGTAAAAGCCGATGTTCAAAGGTGGGCATCACTTTTGGGTGATGAGGGGGAGACCCAACCTAGTGTCCACAATAGATCAATGAAATAATCTATGGTGCCTTTCCCTTCCTAGCATATTAAGAATCTATTTAAAATTGTGTTATGAATATTCTACAGTAATATGGGGAAAGGAATTGGTTATAATATCATATAAAGAAAATAAAATTCAAAATCATACAGATTGGATTAGTTAGAAATGTTCCAAAATACAACAGTGGTTGCCTTTTGGTATTTCCTGCATTTTCTTTTATGAGTATTTTTTTTAAAGGAGTAGAAACAATCTTGGGGGAAAAGGAAATATTAACAATTTGAACACTTTTGAAAGTCTCAAAATGCTTTCTTATGCGAGCAGAGAAAAGCGGTCTGGTGTACTGTTAACAGCAAACTTGGGAACTATGTGGTGTAAAATCCTGGCTCAACCGCTAACTACGTGATTGCCCAGAAGTTACTCGTCATTCTGTACCTCGGTGCGTTCACTGAAAAAATGGGGATAAATACAAGCACCTGCCTCATAGTGTTGTTGGTGAGGATTCAATGACTTAATCTATGTAAAATACTTAGAAACAGTGCTTGGCACATAGAAAACATGCAAACACCTGTCAGCTTTTGCTTACATATTAAAAAATATTCTGCAGGGGTGCCTGGTGACTCGGTCAGTTAAGTATCTGACTTCAGCTTGGGTCATGATCTCACAGTTCATAGGGTCAAGCCCACATCCGGCTCTCTGCTCTCAGCATTGAGCCTGCTTCGGATCCTCCGTGTCCCTCACTATCTGCCCCAACGCCACTCTCAAAAATAAATAAACATTGAAAAAAAATATATACATATTGGAAAGGAACTATTCTTTTTTTGCTAGGAAACTGGTAAATATTTACCACTGGAGCCAATAATAAAAAATTCCATTTTCCTTGCTCATTAACACAAGCTCAGAAAATATTTAAATTAACAAAAATATTATCTTAGTACCAAGGGGCCATTTCCTAAATCCCAAGTCTGAAACTACTCCTAAAATAAATAAGAAAAATATAAAAGTATTACCTTATTGATATCATCTGCTGTAAATCCACTTTGTTCTAAGAGTTCTCTGATTGCTTCTATACATTTATTAAAAAGTGGAGAACAGAGAAGTTCAAATCTTGCTCTGTAAACATACACACACACACACACAGAGGAAAAAGCAAGGAGAAAGGCTTAATACAATGAAACAAGTTTTCTTGTGAAGGGTAATGCCAAAGCCTAATGTGATGTTTTAAGAATAAGTTTGTAGGGGCACTTGGGTGGCTCAGTCGGCTGAGCCTCTGACTCTTGATTTCGGCTCAGGTCATGATCTCACGGTTTGTGGGTTCGAGCTCTACATCAGCGCAGAGCCTGCTTGGGATTCTCTCTCTCCCTCTCTCTGCCTCTCCCCACCCCCTCGCACCCATACATTCTCTCCCTCGCTCAAAATAAATAAATAAACTTAAAAAAAAAAAAAAAAAAGAACAGGTTTGTGAACAGAACAAGATATTTAACACCTAGCAGTGAACTCCACAGGGAGAAAACATCTGAATTATTCATCTACAAATGTATGAAGGCATTCAATGTCAAATTCAGTTGGAAGATTCTTACCCATGGCTTACTTGTAAGCTTTCAAAAAAAAAACCTAAAAATAAATAAATACTCAGTGTATGGTATTCCCAACAAAGCCAGATTCAAACCAAACCATCATTTACAAGCTTTTGCTATTTTTGTATGTTAAAAGTTTAAAAGATTATTTCTCATTATTATTATTTTTTTTTATAATCTGAGACTATGCTGTACATAAACTTAGTTCTCTTGCTCTGAGAAGCTCGAATGCTAGCATATAATTTTAAGAAAGATCTATGTTTGGGGCGCCTGGGTGGCTCAATTGGTTAAGCGTCTGACTTCAGCTCAGGTCATGATCTTGTGGTCCACGAGTTCAAGCCCTGCATCGGTCTCTGTACTGACAGCTCAGACCCTGGAGCCTGCTTTGGATTCTGTGTCTCCTTCACTCTCTGTCCCTCCCCTCACTAGTACTCTGTCTCTGTCTCTCAAAAATAAATAAAAACATTTGAAAAATTTTTTAAAAATCTATGTTTATGAAAAATGCACTCCCTAATTTCATACTAAACTTACATGCAGATGACTGATTTTTATTTTTTGTGCTACCTGTAGATACTGAAATATACTTTACCATTGAAATCTTTGTGATAAAGGCAAAATTTGTTTAATGAAACATTATAAATTCTATTTCATTCCTAATAGATAAGCAGTAATAAACAAACATACACTGAGAACTTGGACAAACTCAGTACTAAGTTAGAAATTCTAGAAACAGAAAAAATACACAACATTCTGCCCACAAAGAGATTTCTGTTCAATTTAATACCTTTCTATATTTGGGGCTATAGTTTGAAATCTCTCTTAAAAGAGCTAGTGCAGTGCTAATAGAACTTTCTATGAGCCACCAACCATGTCAGGCTATTGAACACTTGAACTGTGGCTAGTGCTACTGAGGACCTGAATTTTTACTGCTCTTCCTTTCCCCCCTGTTATTTATCTCTAATTAATTAAAATTTAAATAGCTACTGGCTACTGGTTATAGTGCTGGGCACACAGATCTAGAATCTTCAGGAAAGCCCAGGGAGGGTGAAGAAGTTAAACTCTAAGGGCCAGATGAGGAGTAAATTTAACCAAATACAGCCAGTAGAATCCTAAAAATAATACTGTAATTCTGGAAATTTTCACTATGTTTCCAAGTTACCTATTAGGTTGTTGAGAGGTCTGAATAGTGAACCATTGGTAGGTATTATTACTGTTAGTAACATGCCAGGCAAAATGATAGGGCAATGTGCTCTCTTTGGACTCTCTCCGGGTAAAGGCATAGTCACTTGAAACCAATATTTTGGGTTCTGTAAAAGATAAGGGAATTTAAAACAATTTTATGTACATTAAACCTGTGTTCACTAAATATCATGAACACCATCGAAACTTAAAAAGGTTGCCAATGGATGACCAGAGCCAACAAAACCAAGACAGACATGAATCTTCACTAGAGTATGACAGTGACAGTATGGACGTCGGGAGTCAAACTAGCTGGGTTTGAACGCCCAGTCCGTAGCTAACACTACACATTCTTACTCTGGAGCCCTGGGCAAGAATGAGACATCTGTTTCAGCTTCCTCATGTGTGAAGTACGGAAAAGACCACTACTTACTTCATGGGCTGTTACCGGGATTTGAGGAGTTAACACGTACTACTACTTAGACTCCTGCTACACTGTGTTCACTGGTAAGTTAAATACCATTGAAACATGTGCAAGCCCCACATCAAATTTAAGCAGCAATTTAAGCCTTTCTTTCAAAGACCTAGGATGCTTTTTCACACACTACTCTTTGTAGCTGTAAATAACAGCGCAAGCAATCACAACTGATGTCATTACCTTGGGAAGGTTGGGGTTATTTAGTCTGACAAGAACTACACCTCACAAGTAAACACGGGAGAGCTCTCCTTCTACTGATGGCTAATAAATCTCAAAAGGACGAACAAAAAAACCCAAGGTGAGAAAATTACACCTAAATATAAATGTATTTGGAATTCTGTTCTTGTTGTTATTTTAATTCTCCATTTTATTTTCTCAGTATTAACCCTAATAATTCTCAGAAACCCTCATATAAATTAACAGCAGGGTGCAGCCCAGTGGTTATTAAGGCTTCTTCACAGCATTTTATTACAACTAACTTTTGTTCCCAAGCAACTGATTCAGGGCCCATCTTTCAGCCTAGCCCCGCTGCTGATTCTTTTACAGAACCTGAAAATGACTGTATAACATAACCGCGGCCAACACCACAGCTGACGGAGTTCTGAGGCCAGACAACCACCACTCTGCTCCACGGGGTTCAGGCCCTGTGCCTCCCCGGGACAGCCGTGCTGCTATGTGGGGACGGCATACTTGCGATGCACTTCACCAGTTGGCTTCGAAACCGTGGGAGATTTCATCACATATTTTTACTCCAGGGGGAGGCATAAAGTCACGTAGAGACGTTATTAATAATTTTATACCTCAGTATCTTACATTTGCTTGATCCATTATTTTAACTTAGAAAAGAAAAACCTAAATATGGTAAAGAAACTATTGTTCTTCATCTTTCATTGTAGGGAGTCAACAGAGTACATGTAAATTTCATGAATCAGGGTGAAAATCTCTCATTTAGAAATACGGAGACAACTCTAAGGAACCAAAAACAGTAAGTTAAAAAAGGCTGCCTCTGAATCACATAAAGAAATAAAATATTGGTATGTACTGCAACATAAACGATCCTTAAAAACATGCTAAGTGATGGAAACCAAACATGGAAGGTCATATACCATATGATTTCCTTTATGTGAAATGTCCAGTGTAGACAAAAACATAAAGAAAGTACATAGGTGGTTGCCAGAGGTTGAGAGTGGTGGGAACAGGAAGTGACTGCTAATGGGTATAGAATTTCTTTTGGGAACGAAAATGTTCTAGAAGCAGAACCAGAAACAGATACTGGTTGGTAATAGTTTCATAAGTCTGTGAATATACAAAAGTCCACAGAACTATACACTTTTATGGTATTTGAATATTTTAATAAAGTCATTAAAACAATTTGTTTTTCTTAAATGGGTGCCTCTAATGAAGAGGCTGGGCAGGAGAAAAGTGAGATGACACCAGTCCAGTATCATCAACTCTGCTATCCTATTTCCTACCACCTTTTCCATATCATCTCTGCTGTCATATCCCTCTCAGGACCCATCCTCACGCCCTTACAGTCTCAAAGTTCCCCTGCATCGACTCTCTTACACCTCCAAGGTCTTGCTCCCGGGCCCTGGTCACACTGACACCTGAAATGCTAGCCTGCTTCCCATGGCCTCCTTCCCCCCACACTCCTGCCAGAGACACCCTTCCAGCCACATTTTAGACAATGGCGCCTCCTGCTCCCTGCACTTAGGAAGCTCTTTATTACCACCAGGATGGGGCCCTGGCTCTGCAGCAGGCATTCAGGGCCTGGCTGGGTTCATCCTGGCCTCTCCATCCTGAATTCTAATTAGGGTCAGCCTTCACCCAGATGCCGGTCGTGCAGCGCCCCCACCTCCACTCAACACACACAGACGGTGCCACAAAAGGTCAGACCCCTGCTTACAGACCGGTGCAGCCCCCTCACCTCTTGGAGCAAGTGCATCATCTCTCCCGGACAGTGTCCCTCCCCAGAGCGGAAGGACTCCAGCTGCTCTGTGCCCCAGGGACTCTATGCAGACTGTCTCCCACTTCTCCAGGACTAAATTGGGCTCAGCTCCCCCAAGGCTTGGAGCCTCCCTAAGCATCTCAGGCCCGTGTCCTGAACCACAGGCGAAGCACCCGCAGGCCATGAGGCCTCAGTAGCTGATGGAACCACCTTGGAAAGGGGACTGGGAATTCCTCGGGACGAGGGCTTGAACTTGTCCACATTCCCTGCCCAGCAAGCACAGAGCTCACAGGACAGCATCAACCTGAACCAGGCACTGAATACATGAGGTAAGGTGGGAGGAGGAAGGGGGGGGTGCTGCCGGCCAAAGGGGCTGCCCCTCTTCCACCTAAACAACACATGGCATCGCCGGGGCTCAGTACTGCGATCAGGCTGGTCGATAATGTGGTTCCAAGTCATAGAAAACTGTCTGAATTCTCCTTGTCTGTGCCCTGAAAGCCTTAAATTTCTGGCCGATTCTTTCTTTACGCGAAGTCTAGCTGCTATAAACTGAGGAACACAAAGCTAGCATGGCAGGAGACAACCTGGTCACCCCAGGGAACAGGACAGTCCTTCAGGAAAAAGCAGAGGCCCACCTCACCTGGACCTGGGCTGTGGGGAGTCCAGTGACCGTCAGAGCTCTCTTCCACAGGCCAGGCAGAGACCTGAGCACACAGAGCCCAGAAGGCCCATGGGGCAACAGCTGCCATTCCTTAGGACTGATCCGTAAGGACACTCCAGGAGGCCCACGGCAGATGGCTGCCGTCCCACAGGATCAGTAGAGCAGGTGCCTGCCCAGAAGCACTGGATTTGGGTGATTCACCCACAAGTGCAATACTATCCAGGCCCAAGTCTGTCAGTTTCCTGATGTGGAGCCCAGATCACAAAGTCCCTAGGTTCCGCGTCTTTGTGCAAGTCCTGAGATCTCTCTGAGGGTACCAAGGCCAACTGGTAGATTCTGTGGATTCCTGGGAGTGCGTCTAAAGCACTAGGATGCCCGCTGGGCCCAAGAACACTGGGAACTGCGCCCAAACTCAAAGTAGGCAAACGATTCCGCACATTGTTTGCAACTTAACAAAGCCCGCCGTCAGTGCACGCTTAAGGGAAGCGGGGATTGTTCCCCTCCCACGGTCCAGGTCGTCCTTCAGTGCCTCAGGGAACTTGTGCAGACCAGAAACACTCTGGTTCGCAGCTCCTGGCCTCCCACCGGCAGGCCTCCCACCCCTGCAGGCTGGTCTCCTCCGCTCTAGGCTGGCGACTTAGCAAGCTCAGGAGCGCCTCTGTCGTGGGGGGCGGGGGGGGGGGTTGTTTTGCTCTGAGGTTCTGCCTGGCGGTAGACTCGCTGTGGGGCAGGAGAAACAAAGGTGTGCTGGGCCAGAGGTCCGACCCAGTGCCAGGCACAGCGACCCAGTGCCAGGCCTGTCCTGCAGGGCTCACTGGGGCCGCCCAGCTGGCCCAATGTGGCCAGGAGCCCAGAAGCAGAGGCAGGAGGGTCGGAGAACCAAGGGGAACGGGGGCGCAAAGCAGACACAGAAGGGGCAAGCGCGGGATCTGCCCTGATTGCAGGTGCCATGGGCTTCCCGCTCCTTCTCCCAACCCTCCTGCACTGGAGGGAGGCAGCAGCGGCCCCACCGCCTGGGCATTGCCTCACTCCGGCCTGGAATTTTTGTTTGTTTGTTTGTTTAAATGTTTACTTGTTTTTGAGAGAGAGAGACAGAGTATGAGTCGGGGAGGGGCAGAAACAGAGGGCCACAGAGAATCGGAAGCAGGCTCTGAGCTGTCAGCACAGAGCCCAACTCAGGGCTCGAACTCACCAACTGTGAGATCATCACCTGAGCCGAAGTCAGAGGCTTAACCAACCGAACCGTCCAGGCGCTCCCGGAATTTTGTTTTTTAAAGTTCTTTGGACTTCATTCAGTTTTACCTGGACACATTGCAGTCAAAATCCTGACCTTCATATAATGAGTCAAGGAAACAATTGGCACTTCCCAAGGTTGACAAAGAATGCTTTGCAATGTCAGCACTGTTCATCAGCTTCATCATGGCTCGGGCGTTCCCTCTCACATCATGTTTGAAGGATCTAGATTAAAAATATAGTGTCTGAAGTTTAAAAATTACTAGACCATTTAGAATTATGTAGATAATGCCTACTAGGACAATAAGCCCATACATTAATATTAATATCAGATGTTACTACAGGCTTCAAACCCTCCAAAATCTCTGAAGAAAATTCTTTGCAATTAAAAGAAGGGCCTCCTTAAAAAAAATGAGTAACAAATATATTTGATACTTAGAACTGCTCAATTCTGTGGCCATAATAATAACCAATTGAGCCATCCAGGCACCCCAGTATAGGTCTTTTTGAAACAAGTAAGTAATTACCTCTTTTTCAAGACTTTTTTTACCTAGTCAGTTTAGTCAAACTGATGAAAATATTATTTCAGCCAAATATTTTTTAAGAGTGGCAATGTCCGAAATAGAACCTTTATCTATTTGACTCTTGATTTTGAATGGAATAATCACATCTAGTAACAAAACCAAAATGCTGCTTGTGATAGCAGGTTAGTAATTAAATAAACACTCCATAAGACACTAATTCACTGGGATGTGACTGTAACATAAGGTAACCTTCATCAGATCTAAACTTTTAAAAATTTTTCAGAAGGTATTGAGCCCTCAAGTGCTTATACAGTCCTTTATCTAGACATAATAGCAGCACCCGAGGTATTAAGAAATTTAACTGAGACCCACGTTCATGAAGTTCAACATCTGGCAGGCCCTCACACTAAATGAGAAATCCGAGCCCACTGCACTGGACAACTTGCCCTCTGCTTCCCTGCAAATGCCTGGAGAGGACATTGTAACTCTAGACACAAAAATATCCAAAGCACTGAAAAAAACTCCCACATCCTCCTTTGAAGCAAGGCAATTTAAAACAGTACAAAAACCCAGAAGAGAAACTTCAATTAAAATATATCATGAAGTCCATTAATATTTACCTCTGAAACTCTGAAGCCAGATACTGCGCTAAGGTTTCTGTGAAATGTGTACCTCCTATGTTATCATCAGTGTTTGTTGAAAGAACACGATATATTCCACTGTTCACTTCCATGACACTGACAGATAAGGATGTTCCTCCAAGTTTAAACACCAAAATATTACTTAAAAGAAAGAAAACATAAGTAAGTTATGAGAGAATCACAAAACTTTTAAAGGCAGGTTGGACATCGGAAGTCACTTAGTTTAATCCCTTTATGTCACAAATAGTTGATTAGTGCTGAATTAAGCCTGGAACCCCTATATTCTGAATCAAAACCAAAGTCTGTTTTTATTTAGTTGTATATGTAAACTGGATTCTTTTGAGTAACTGGAGTTCAAAACACTAACTTTTCTTTTCGTGGTTATAATGAATCATAACAGAATTAAATACAGAAACTTTATGTGCTAATATTATCCAAGTTACCACTACAATGACACATTCTATAAAAATCAAACATGCAAAACTAGAAGCTCATTTCTGATATTCTACATAAACTAATTTCCTACTGATTTATACATACTAACTTCTTTAACTGTGAAATAGTAGTAAGGTCAAACAACTAGGGAAAATAAACACATCAGAATTAATCTCCCTAAAGGTGTCAAATTAATCTCCCTAAAGGTGTCTGTGTCAGATGTATTAGAAGTTTCAACAACTAAATTAGGAGCATGTCTTACTATTTCATTATCAAAAAACGCCTTAAATCCCATGCTGGATTCCCCCCATCTCCTGCCAAGAAAAATGTATATAAAAGACTTACTGTTTCTAAACCTGTTTAATAATTGGAATTGGTAGAAAAATGAACAGTGCCTTGGCTTGAGTTGGAATTTGGCTGGGCTTATACATTTCAAATCCTCCTCCAATAAAGACAAATAATATGAGAGGGGCGCCTGGGTGGCTCAGTCGGCTGAGCGTCTGACTTTGGCTCAACCATGATCTCATGGTTCGTGGGTTCGAGCCCCGCATCGGGCTCTGTGCTGACAGCTCAGAGCCTGGAGCCTGTTTCAGATTCTGTGTCTCCCTTTCTCTCTGCCCCTCCCCCACTTGCGCTATGTTTCCCTCTGTCTCAGAAATAAACAAACATTAAAAAAAAAAAAAAAAGACAAATAACATGAGTAATAAGAGGACAGCAAAGTTCAATCTTCCCTCCTGTTATGCCCTTTCTCTGCTCTCCTAGGAAGTCTTTCTCATCTATTTGAAAAACGCCAGGTGAGAGTTTCAATGTCATTTCATCCACAAAGGCTTGGAACCCACTGCTTTATATAATGATCCCCATTGCTATCATCTAAAAATGTTTTCTGCACTGAAAAACTTAAAGCTGCAAATATGGTATTTACCTTTTTCCAGTGGGGCAGTCTTGTCCAATTCCATAAGCCAGAAGAGCTGCAGATGGTTCATGGATTAACCGCAAAACATTAAACCCAGCAGCTCTGGCTGCTTCCCTGTGGACAATTTGCTTTCAATGAATTTAATATCACAACACGTTCAAGTATTTTCTTGACAAAAAAAAAAATAACGTGCTTATAACGAATAAAGAAAAGTCTCAAAAATGTCCATGCTTATAAATGTTAGAAAGAGATTAAGACAAATTTATAATACATTTTGGAATTTTCCAGTTTCTTTAATTTAGCGTCAGTTTTTAACATCCCACAAGTTCAAGTAAATAAAGCAATTATCTGTCCCACAAGCAACTCAGATGATTGCCAAAGTGCCAGATGAAACTCTATCCTCAAAACAAAGGTATACATGCTCATCAATTACATTTTCATAATGACCTATAAAAAATAAACGCAACTTTTTGTTTAGATGTGAAGATCTAATAAGGTGAAGAAATAATTGCAAATATGTCTAAAACTGTATATATTTTTATATAATTCCAGCATAAACCTTGATTATATGAAAGTAAGGTAAAGCAACTTATAAACATGAACTTAACCCGGTAATTAAAAATATTTCCAATCAAAACAGCTTAATAAGGTACATCTAACTTTATGTTCTCTTGGCATTACAGATAGGAAATATTAATGATCGTTACTATACTTTTTACCATACTAATTACATACGTAAATATATACATCTGTTTACAAATACAATGTTATTGCCTAAGGTACTTTCAATTACAGTTTTACCTTTTACTACATTGTGATATTATAAAATCTGTATTTCCTCTAAGCAAACAAGATAAACTTACCCAAGAGCATTTTTTTGCTTTTCTCCAAAATCAAATGGAACAGTAATAACTACATCATTTGCATCTGAGCCCAATACAGAATGTGCTGTTTCTGTATTAAAAAATAAATAAATAAAAATAAATTCTAATGACACAAGAAAAATGTCATGATACTTTGTGGTTTATCAATTTGTACCATGATCTTCTCACTGTAAAGATTTTCCAATTCACTTATTTGGCCACCCCATTCATGTTCTTCTCTGGCTCTCTTAAATTTGTTAAGTTTACTTACTAATTTTGGGAGCGATAGAGACAGCATGAGTGGGAGAGGGGCAGAGAGAAAGGAAGAGAGAAAGAGTCCCAAGGAGGTTGCACACTGCCAGCCGAGAGCCCGATGGAGGGCTTGAACTCACGAAAACTGTGAGATCATGACCTGAGCCCAAACCAAGAGTCTGATGCTTAACTGACTGAGCTGCCCAGGCGCCCCTCTTCCCTGGCTCCCTTAAATCGTGCAGAACATTTTGTGGATTTGGAAATCTGTGGACACGGAACCAGGTACTTTCCAAAACGCCTGGCTCTTAGGCTTCAAAGTTTCAACCATCTCCCAAATTAGACTGCTTCCATTAACAGTGAGTCTTTCATGTGTCCGTGTGAAGACTGACATCATGTTAGTTCAACACACTAGAAGAATGCCTTCCATCCCACAAATTCGTAACAATTCCAGAGCTGAAGTGAGCTTTTTCACCTGCTCCCGAATTTCCCAAATTGTTCCACAGCACTGCCACTCAGTTTTGAGCCTTCCTGGGAAGTGTTAATGAGCCAGACCTACTTAATCTACCTAAAGAACTGTTCAAAGAGCACTGTCAATCTTGAGCAGAGAAAGAAACTCTTCACACTTATTTGGCCACTTCAATTTAAGAAGCTGTGAAAATGTGAGCCTGGCCCAACCCATTTACATTACTTCTAAGGAAACCAAAGTCAGGGAAGGTTAGTCAAATAACCAAGGTCACGTGGACAGTTAGTGACACCGTCAGGTCTAGTGTCAGGTCTCCTTAATCTGCTCAATCACCCTGCTTCTCTCCAGATCAAGAAACACCTCTAACTTTTAAGGTCAACTTTTAAAAGGTCTCTTTTGCTCAATACCTTTCATTTTACTAAATATCAGTCTGGCAACATCTTCTGGGTTAACAAACTTTGTTTCTTCTCCAGTATCTATTTCGTATCGTAACTTTCCATTCTTTTCAATGACCTATAAAGGAAATTGTAGGTGTGTTACATAAGGAATGATTTTAATAAAGATAGAAAGTTTCAAAATAATACAATTGGTTATGACCTTGGCAACGACTTTGTGTAACGGAGGGGTAATAATAGAACCATACTCACTAAACATTTACTTTCCGTGATGTATTTCTGAGCCTGCGGATCACCAGAGCTGTCCGTAAAGATAAAGATAATTATTAAAATCAGTATTGTTGATGAGTAATATTTAAAGAAGACTATATTTTTAATATCACTAAACAAATATAAAAATATAAACAAAATCATGAAGTTGCTTAATATTAACAAATCAGGATATATTATAAGTGATAGGATTAAATGGACACAATTATTTAGTGGTTATAGTAATCCTATTAAAGTGTTAACCTGCGTGCACACGCGCACACACACACACACACACACACACACACGTGTTAACCTTCATGTTTGGAAGTAAATAGCTCTTATTTGTTCTGATCTTGCTATTAACAGATGCTATACATCTGAGGGTAATTTTTCAGAATATCAATGATTTTATGTCATATATACTCCCATCTGTGATGGTGAAGACTGATCACTGACAATCACTGAGATAAAAAGGATGAAAAGAAAGATGTCAAAGTAAGGGCAGACCAGAATACCTAACACCATCTTTGTTCCTTGGCTCGTGAACATGAATCAACACCCAAAGCAAAAAACAAAAAACAAAAAAACAAAAAACTGAGCTAAAGTATGAATGTTCTATGTGGAAAGGTGCAGCGTACTGCAAGTAGACAGATCTATAACGTCCTACACAAAGTAGGGATTAGATAAATGTGTACGGCAACGAAAAATTAAAACAATGGATATGATGTTGCTCAAAATACCAATTTGTGCAGACTAAAAAATGTTTTCACGTTTATTACCTCACTTGCTCTTCACGACACCTCAGTGGGGTTAATTTGGCAAGTATTATTTGGGAGGTAATAGTTCATAGAGAGTCAATGCCTTATAAGTTAATAAGGAACAGTTGGTACTTGATTCCAGGCTTCTCTATCAGGCTGGTGTTGTTTACATCTAACCGGCTGCCTCCCAGTAACAAGGTAAATGACTAAAGTACCTCTGCCCTTTTGGGCAGTGACAGGAGTCCTTCCTTGATTCTTGCTATAATTTCATCTAGAAATTAAAGGAAACCCTTCCACTTTAACCCTTCTTCCAAGGGGTTGCAGCTATTCCATTCAGAGACCAGTCTTAAAAAAGAGGAGTTGAAAATTAATAGCGACTAACTGCTGAAGTTATTGGGCATCGAAAGACCCTAACCTGCGTAAATAAGAGGAAGACAGAAGGGTTTAAGTGACTAATTCAGCTTAGAACTGTCTAGAACACTTGCAGATTCCTCACACTTCTTCTCTATCATCTAAAAACTGCTAGGAGAGGAAACAGGTTAAGTAGGTAGCTTGCCCAAAGTCCCATGGTTAATTCATGGCAGAACTGACTGGAATCCAGATCTTTAATACAAAGTTTAGTATTCTTTTCACTAAGCCCTCTTTTCCTCCCTTTCTCTAAATCCGGTATTTCGACTGGATCCTGGATAACTATTTTAAGAGCACGCCAAAAAAAAGATGAAGTGTGCCCATACTTATTTATTTGCACCAATACCATTTCAGCATGACACTTACCAGTTGTTCTCTTTAGAACAAGCGTTGTGGTCAACCAGGACAATTTATCCTGTTATCTATCCATCCTGTAAGCTACCCAAGTCAAGATAGTTCGTTGCCAAAAAGCCTGTATTATGGAATTTATAGACATTTTAGAAACGGAAAATTATTTCTCAACTCCCCTGCGAAGAGGGCCCCTCTCACGTGAGGACAGAAAGCACACGAAGCTCTCAGGGTCGAATGGAGGCGAGACCCCGGAGATTAGCTAGTGGAGAAGCAGAAAGCAGGGAGTGGAGGTGACGACAAATGGTCGTGGATATCGCCAGAAAGTAGCCGACTGACCACAAGTACATACAAGTAAAAACTTTATTTGTCCACACCAGGATTAAGTCACTTAACAGAAACACAAAGCGTGGTGGGAGGCTGGCATACACAGCACCTCATTTACGTCACGGTCTTCAGGAGGCAGAGTGTTAACCCCACCGTCGTACCACAACCTTCACAAGCACGGCCACTTTCTCTTCCTCGTCCTTCCTTCAGCGTCTCTTGCACCATCAGCAGACTGTCAGAGCTGGCACACAGCAGCACTAATGTGCTCCGGGGCGGTCTTCCCCATCACCGTCACAAGACGGTGCCTTCCGCATCTGAAAGCTTTTTACATTCATCTGCTCATCTGGCCCTCACCACACTCCCGCGAGGTAGGTAGGAGGGTTGTTTGTCTCTCCCTCTGTGGGTGAGGAATGGGAGTCACAGAGCGGTAAGGTGACCTGCCTAAGGGTGGGCAGGCGCGAACGGCGGGGCCCAGAGCCTAGGCAGGGTTTCTGAGCTTGTTCTCTTTCAACGAGGATGGCCTCCTCTTAACAGTATTTTCTTTTTCTGTTTATTTCATTAAGAACTTTCCTTTTCTTCTCACATTAAAGTTATTTCACGCAAAAGATTTTCACAGTACTACCTCCTAAGTTTAGCTCCACTCCTCTTCTGTAGCACTTATCTCAAATAAAGCCCTGCCTACACACTTTGCTACCATTAATAGGTTAATAGAGTACGGGCCTAACTCTCCTTTGAGTACTTCCCTGTTTTTCCAGAAAGTCTACGTACTTGTATTAGTGTTACCCAGTTAAAACAGACACATACAAAGGCCTAAAACAATTGAGAAAATGCACACACATATATATCCGTTTCACTGCCTTAATATAGGCTTCTTTAAAGCAAGGAACCTACGTCTGGTGTGGTGCTTATGTAAGTGGAGTATATTGATAAATATTAATACCGTAGAATGCTCTCTTAAAATACAACTGTTACCAGTATTTCAAACATACAATATGCTACTGTGACTGAAAATATTACAATTAAGTTTACTTTGCCTTTTTCTTGTTATGTCACTTACAGAATTGTTTTAGAACTAGAAGGTACTAGAAAAGTCATCTAGTACAAATCATTTTAAAGAAATTGAGGCACCAAAAGGGCAAGTCACCTGCCCGAGGTCACACACCGTGACAGAGTTAGAACCCAGTGCTCCAGCACATCAGCTGCCTTCTACACGCATCACCCGTTCGTCAGTGCAGCTTGCCTGCCTCCGACTCACGCTCTGGCTATATTCGTGTTGTTTTGACTCTTTCTCCACCCACCTGCATTTCCAGCACATAGGTAAGCACCCAAGCCTACAAAATATAAAACAAAACCTCTTCAAATATGCCTGCACTTGTTTTTTTCAGCCTGTAGACTGGAGGAAAGCCTTTTAAATTCCAAGGCTCTTATTTGTATTTCCTGAAAGTACTAAGCAAACCACTTAAAAGCTTTGAAGTTTGTTGGTTTCATGACAGCCAATAATGGCATTCTTTCTAAGGTAAATTGGAAGTATGGCTCAACATCTTCGTATCTCCTAAAGGAAGCGTGGATGTTTTGGGGGAAAGGAGGACGTATTTACTGAGGGCTTTGTGCTTAAAAGGAGTCATCTACTGCAGGCGGTCTTTATCCACACCATCCTCAGTTGTTCCCGCTGTCCTCTTCCACCACAGGCCATTAACACGGTGAACTTTTGTCTACACTGTATGAGAAAAAGTGACTTTGCAAAGTTCCCCAGAAGCAAAGTCTTCTAGGGCTTGCCTCTGTAACATACTAGACAGAAAAAAGGCTAAAGGGAAGGAATGAAATTAGCTGAAAGCACTTGGAAAACAGATTCCAAACTGTTTCCACATGTTGTTCCAAGTGACACCCTAAACCTAAAGACATGTAATTATGTATATTAGGGACCCAAATAATATGGAATGCAAAGAATTTACTTACATTTAATATTTTATAAAACAGCCAATACCTCATCATATCGAAGACCATATGAATCGTAACACACAACTGTAGCTCCCTGTCAGTTCTGAATTATATCCTTAGAGTGGTAAGACACTAAAAACCAGTGAAAGGGAAGGAAAGCTGGTTTGACCATTGAGTGCTTACTAGTATGTCATAGACACAGCAGTGAAAATATAAGAGATAAAGGTATAAACACATGGATCTATATCAGTCTAATGAGCCAGAGAGGGATTAAAAAAATGAAAACCTTAAACTTCTAAGAAGCAGTCAAGTTAAACTGGTAAAGATTCAAGCAATGAGGTCACGCCAGACACCATAATTCTTTGTCAACTAACGTGCCTCACCCTAGCCTTACTTCGGCCAAGGTCATATGCATTAATAACTTACATGTATATAGTGTGTAGTGCTTTTAAACTTTTAAACCCTTTCACATCTACTAGCCATTGGGTCCTCACAACAACCCTGTGAGGTAGGCAGGTCAGGAGTTATTACCGGGCCCCCATACAGATGAGGAAACTGGTGTCGAGGTAAACTAAACTGCCCCACGCTAGTAGCGAGGCCGCGGCTAACCCTCTCTCTGGTCTTGACTCCATCTGTTCTGTCAGACCACTCCTCGCATACCCGAGAGGTCTTCCAATTCGTGAAGAAGCTTGGAAAAGCAACTAGCTCATACGTTCCCGCTACTCTGCATATTAATGGTTCATCCGTTTTTGCTTTCCTTTATTCCTAAGGACGTGTAAAAGGAGCCAGGGTACCAAAAGGCAGGTGTTGGAACTGGGCTTCTACCAGTTTAGGAAACAGCCTCTTTGTAATCAATTCTTAACTTTTGGTATTCGAAATTAACCTCTGAAGCAATTTTTCGAGCCCTAGCTGAAAAGCACCGGTGGCCTCTTCCACCGCCGTGGCCAAGCGTCTGACTGCGATCACGGCATCCCTGCGGAGCTCGTTGGCAGTGTCTTGCTGAGCACTGGCCTCCTCACCAATAGCAATCAGCCTGTCCAATTTTTCTTCCTCACGCTTTGAAAGTTCTCGTGCCAACCTCCTGTTTTCTGCCAACTCGGCCGCAATAGTCCTGGCCACTGACCGCCTTCTTCGCCTCGCCCACCGTGGAGGGGGCTCACCGGTCAAAGGCCTATCCCCACCAGAAACAAAAGGAACTGTGGAGGAGGAGACCGGAGGCCGCGGTGCGGAGGCCACCCCAGGAGTGTTTCGGCTGGTGCTGGCACACGGACTGGGCTCACCGGACACACCCAGGCGGGTCATGGGGCTGCTCTGACAGGGAGCAACCGCACCTCTGAAAAGGTGGTGGGAGCTGCTGTAGCTGGGGGTCCCTTGCGAGCACCCTGAAAAACAAAGCAACAACGTTGCAAAGAGGACATTCCTGCTAGGGGAATGCTTGGAGCCAGCAGCGGAGTTGAGAAGACAGTTACAAAACTAAGGCTGGAAAGGCCTCTTTCCACCAGGGACTGGGAAGATCTCAATTCCTTAATCTGGACTCTTTGGCCAATTGCAGTCTTACCTCTAAAACCTCCCTGTTGCCTTCCTGAACCCTTTTCCACATAGCCAGCCAGCCCCATCTCTAGTCACGAATTCCTACACACCCACTATAAATAATGGCAAAACTAGTCTGGTTCTAAAGAATACTTCGTCCACATTTAAAAAGTTCTAATACCTTAGATACTTAAGGTCATTGCTTTTAAAAACCTGGAGCCCTTTATCTGACCACGAGGCTTAAAAAATAAGAGGGCATGGGGCAGAAATGGAGACAATGTTGAAGAGAACACCGTCCAAACATATCCTGCTGTTTAGAACCAAGTGACTCTGGCACCCCGATCCTTCACATGCTTGGGAGTTACCTGCACCCGAGGATTCATCCCAGGAGTCCTCAAGGTCACTGGTTTCTCGCATCTGGTCACTGATTCTCAGTTGACAATCCTCATCTGATTCCTTAACTGTTTTCAAGATAGGCTGATGATCTGCTGCCTGAGTCCTTTTTGCTCTGAGAATGCTGGGTCCCTCTTCCCCTGGGGTGTCAGAGGCCACTAAGTTCTGATCACAGTGCTTGGCCCAAGCAGTGTCCTCCATTAAGTTGTCTGGGTCAGTCACTATCTGATTTCGGAGAAGCTGATCCAATGTATCATAAAACGGACAGTGCGGCGGATCCCCCACACTCGTGGCATGGGCAACGTACGCCTTTAAATATAACGCCTTCAGAACTTTAAACTTGGAGCGGCACTGACGTTCGGTGCGGCGGAAGCCTTCCTGCTGCATTCGCTTAGACACAGCCTGATAGACATCTGCATTATGATGCACAGTCTGGAGGCGCTGAATATACTCTGCCTCGCCTAGTATGGAGAGAAGCGTTCGTGTCTCCTGTCTGGACCACCGGATGCCCGCACTGCTATTGGAACTGGCCATAGTGGACTGGGAAGGAAGATTAGCTGTGGGAAGCTCCTGGGCAGCAAGGTGCAAATCTGAAGGTGTGGGGAAGCTCTGTGTGCTCTCAGTGTATTTCCAGGAGCCAGCCGATTCTTCCCTCTCAGGGCTAATTGTTGAGAAGCCAGGTCCAAGGACCGCATTTCTGGCTGGAAGGCCACAGGGGAATGAGAGTTACAGAGAGGGTCGTGAGGATAATCGTGGCAGCAAGTTAAGTGGTGCTCCCTGTAAGTACGGTGCAAACAGGCAGGATGCCAAGACTAAGAAAGCCCAACTTTGGGAGTTTGCCCAGGACAGGTACCGGACCAGGGGCTTCAAGGGGTCTTATTGGCTTGATAAAAGGGGACTGGCTCCTCCACAAAAGACAGAGTGCTTCTGAGGCCAAGACCTGGTACAAGTGCATATCTGTAAAAATCACCTTGTGTTCTAAGTAGACTGAGGGCAGAACATGTGGACCAGGACGCAGCTCACTCCAGAGAAGTGCGCGCAGGATCATGGTGTAACAGCAGGTCTGAAGAGCGCTCATCCTTTACTAGCCCTGGGGCTATATAATACCCATCTGACTGTCACCACTGCACTCTGTTAAAAGGTTAACTTTGGGGGCGAGAAAAGTACACTGAAGTTGTTCCTGGCAATACAAAGATGTTGCATGATATGGCAGAAGACAACCATACCATTACTCTGATCATCTGCCCTAAAAAAGGGCTACCAGGACAAAGATCTACTGAAATGTTCTGTATCTGGATCGTATCAATGTCAGTATCCTGGTTGTGCCACTGTACTATAGTTTTCCAAGATGTTACCATCGAGAGAAAGTGGTAAATCCAGTAATATATTGGATTTCTCTGTTATTACTTCCTACAACAGTACGTAAATCTACAATGATCTCAAAATAAGAAGTTTAATAAAAAAAAAAAAAAAGCCCTATTTTGGCTGCGTATAGCGAATCTAGCTTCAAGGCCCATGTACGGCTCCCTGCCTTTTTAGAGGTTTTTTTTTTAACTTGCAAATTTTCGACACCAGCTAATTTATTTTCAATATGCTCAATACTAAGTTTTATCAACACATAAATGGATATGGGAATATATTTATCATCACAAAAATTTTAATTCTCTCTAAAATATTATCATTTTTGACTTCGTGCATAAATACCCTAAGGGGGAAAAATAATTATCAAGTTCAGCTTAAATATGTGTAAGGGATAATAAAAAAAAAAATACCTGTACATATAAAAGAAATAAATATTAGATTTAATCCATAACCCTCGAATTCTAAGATCAACACAGGACATTTCTACTTAAACTCTCAGAAGTAGAAAGGACCTGAGGCTAAGTTAGAAGTCCTGAACCACAGTCCTATCTAGCTCTCCCCTCTAACTGAGTAATACTGTAACTTCTACGTGTCTTGATTTTCTCATCTACAAATGGGAAGAAATAAAACCTGCCCTTCCAATCTTTTAGGGATTTGATAGGATTAAATAATAGATGTGAAAGCACTTTGAAAATTTAAAAACACTGTATCAAGTATTACTACTCCAGTGAAAATGAAAACCTCTAATCATTATGTCAATCTATAATTCGAGGAGACAGAAGTCTGGAGAAGCAAGCCTCTTTAATCTTTTAATTAAAGTTACAACAGATGATTAACCTGATTCTTAAGATGTTAATTAAACTGTTTCTTTAATGATTAAATTCATAATGCAGCTGGAAAAGTTAGTTCCCAGAAAGTGTCACAAAAGGACCCGAGGAAGAAAATCAATAGCTTCTATATACATTATGACCAACTGTAATAGATTTTGCAAAATTCGACTTCAGTACAGAAAAATCTTCCAATTCCCACAAAATCTTTCAAATTCCTTCAGTGACATAAAAAGGTGAAAAGTCCAAATTACCACTTCTAAATGACACAAATTATCAGACTATGTGAATGGTGGCATTCATCAATAAGAACAGACCTGTCGGCAAGAAACAAATATCTGAGTGAGTCCCATCCTTGGTAAGATTCAACACTAATTATCAAAAGAAAGAGCCTACTTGGGATAATCTCTGAAATGACTCAATCATAAAAAGCAACAGAAAACCAAACCGGTGTTTCCAGTTTCATTGCACATTATGTTCAGAATGTATAAACACATTTTCTTCCCATATGTAAGATTATTATTTTATTCCGTACCTTCTGCCAAGGATCTGCTTTACTTTCATTACTGTATTTGAAATATTTCTTATTCTACTTTGTTTTGCTGCCAATCCAACAACCTGAAAAAGAGCAGTATATTACAATGCATGTAATTCTGCTTATTTCAAAATACAAAAATGAGGGAAATAGTACCTCTTCATTTTCTGTGTAAGCAACTACAGCTGGAGTAACTCTGTCACCTGCATCATTTGCAACCACATCAGCCCGGCCATCCTGGAAAAAAAAAAAACAGAACTCTATTAGGTCTTTTGAAAACAAAACACATATAGACATAAACAGATAGATAGTCCCATCAGACATATGTGGACCAGTGTTATCTTGCCACATGCGTAGATAGAAAAATCGTTACATCAATATTTTAAATTTGTAGATTCAATGGCCGTTATTAATTTCCTAGATTTTATACAAGGTCAATGTTCCACAAAGACCTGCCTCATTTTTTCTATCCAGTCGATATATGGATCAAACATAATCTTTCTATATACAATAACAAGCCTTATGACATCACCCTTTCTAGTTTTCGTTCTTCCCCGACAGGTACATCTTTCTTCCTTTTTCCACGTATGATGAAGTAGCACTAAATCTCTTTGGTTTTCCTTCCAAGTTACTTGACATTTACGTGCGAGACTAGTATTAGGGGAGTTGGTTATTATTGTTCCTCTCGCCTCCCCACTGATGCCAAGAAGCTACAACTCCTTGTTAAGCTCTCTCATTCAAGAAAGGTCAAGTAGAGCATGCCACCAACTCGATTCACACGCTTCCAGGGATTAGCAACTCCAGTTTCAGATCGCGACAACCCGGTCCTTTCGCGGCAAACATTCAGAAGCCGCCGGTGTCGGACGTTCAGGCCCACCTCCGGGCCTCCAGTGCCCTGGAGATCCTCGAGACCCCTCCCGGCCTCCGGCAGCCCTGAGGTCCCTGGGACGGCCCCTCTCCAGCTTCCCTGCAGCCCTGATGTCCCCGAGACCTCCCAGGCCTCAGCTGCCCAGACGTCCCCGGGACCGCCCCCTCCGGGTCTCCGGCGGCCCTGACGTCTCCAGGACCGCCCCTCTCCGCGCCTCCTGTGGTCCTGATGTCCCCGAGACCCTCCGGGCCACCGGCGGGCCTGACGCCCCGGGGACCAGCCGTCCTCGAGATCTCTCTGGGCCTCCAACGGCCCTTACGTCCCCAGGACCGCCCCCCACCAGGCCTTTTGCGGCCGGGACGTTTCCAGACCCCGCGCGCCCACGTCGTCACAACCATCCGCCAGGACGCAGTGGACTTTCCGGAGGAACTGCGGATGACGAGGCCGGTCCGCCCGGCGCTTCGCCTCCAAACTTGCCCCCAGTAATATCTCTCCACGCGACATTCCTAGGCCGGCGACACGCCGTTCACAAACCCCGCAGGAGATCAAAGGACTTGGCTCCGCACCGGGAGAACTGGGTGGCCGACATTAATCACAAACCAGCTCCCCCAGTCCCTCACCTTATAGACGGCCACACAGGCTGAAGTGCAGCCCAGGTGAACTCCGATGGCCGCCATGAGGCGGCAGAGACGGCGGCAGCAGTAACGAGGGGTCCCCCAGTGCCAACAGCTCCCGGCCTCCGAACAGCCCCATCAGGCACCGCGGAAATTTCACGTTCCCGCCCGCCCACTGCGTCCCGTCCATCCGCCCCGGCCTCCCGCGTCGCCGCCAATCAGCGTGAAGGTTTCGCCTTTCCTCTCGGACTGTCTGCGAATAGCTTCAGTGCGTCCCCCAATCCCCCGCCCTACCGGAAAAGCACAGCGTGGGCGATAGTGCGCATGCTCCAGTGAGGGAGGGACTGGAAGGGGCGCGGACTCTTTCTAGGCCCTTTCCTGGAAGCCAATGGAAACTGCCGATTGAGTTGCGTCACTTGTCCTAGCAACTCCGGGCAGATTTTTCCCCCAACCACTAGCCGGGCTCTTCTGCGTCCTGTAACAGCCCGGGCCGACCGCAGCGTGGCTGTTGGTGGACGCAGGTGGCGAGGCGTTTGGAGCGGCTGGCTCAGCATGCGGTGCGCGGGCCCAGCCGCGATGGTGGCCTTTTATGCCGGGCTTTGGGTCTCTAACCTGGGGCCGGTGCTGGGCCAAGAGGCCGGGGCCGACTGTGAAGGTGAGCGGTGTGAGACCTGCTTGCATGGCGGTGGCACCGCGCTGCAGCGCAGCTGTTGTCGGCTTTGGCTTCTCCCGGCCTGGGCTATAAATAACATTTAACTCCGGAAATGTAGGCCCAGTTCCTGGTTTCCCATCGCCTTCTCCCAAGCCTAGGCAAAACTTCGATCCTGGCCCAGTGATACCTTGAGGCCGCGTTCTGGTTTTGAGGTTACTGAACTGCGGTCAAAGGTGGAGGGTTTGGATTTGGATTAGATCTTGTGCAGACCCCCTAGCTTCTGAAGACCCTGACGCTGCTTTGGTTCTGCTGCAGCTGACGGGCGCGACTGGCCTCTCCCTGCACAGATGTCTTTCAAATTTAAATGTCTGATTCCCAAAAGAAAAATAAAACGCTAAATTGTCTGTAATTGAGTTGAGGTGGCTTAAACCAGAGAACATAACTAACGTTTGTTTAGGGCTTTACAGAGAAAAGTTGCTTTACAAAGGAGTACATTAACTCCTGAAGAGGAATACCCAGCAATGATTCCTTTTCTGTTGGCAGAACCTCAGCTGTGCACTTGCAGTCTGGACACGTGAATCTAGGTTGTGCACCCCCCGCCCCCCATGCCTCTCCCTTGCAAAATCAGAGCGCTAATACTTACTTCAGAGGGTGGTTAACAAGATCAAAGAAGATAATAGCTATGCTAGCTATGCTAGCCCCTTGCTTCTGGTCTACTGTAACACTTCCATTTTTCATTCACTGAAATAATTTATAGAAGTGTATATTCTCCTCACTCGTTTATGACCTTGGGACTCTATCCCTACTTACCAGGAAATTATAGGGTCACAGTATACACTGAATACTGGATGACCGTAGTTTGTATAGTAACTTAATGAAGTCTTAAGGGTTGGAGTCCAGTTTTATGTCGGCCCTGCAATAATTAAACTTCTCTTCAGAAATTTAAAATATCTACACGATGTTATTTTAAAACTTTGTATAGATATAGATAATTGTTCAGCTAGGTTATAATTTTGCTTAAAGATCTCTTATAACTGTGTCCTGTACATTTAAAGCAGAATTTGTGAGACATTAACAACTGATTTGATTACTTACCGATTTAGTTTCTGGAGTGTCTACCTGAAAACATTTCAGATAAGCCAGAGCATCTGGACTTATTCAATGTGAAGCTTATGCCATCTTTCCTGGATTTATTAAAGCATATTGTGATTATTGCGTGTCTGACTAGACCTCATTTTCTACTGTCTTTGCCCCGCTTGCTCAGTCTGCTTCCACCAGTCTGGTGCCCTGACTGTTCGTGGACCCACCCAGGTCACTCCTGCAGTAAAGCCTTTGCACTGCCCTGCCTGGAGAGTTCTACCCCAGGCAGTCCACTAATTTTTTCTCTCCCTTAACTAAGGTCTCTGCTCAAATAGTTTATCTAAGAGGTTTTCTTTGGCCATCCATTTAGCATAATAGTATGACTTTGTCACCCTCTATCCTCATTACCATGTTTCTTTTTCTTCGCAGCCACAAGATACTTTTATTTATTCCCCCAGAATGTAATCCTTGAGGGTAAGGACTTTGTTTTTCAACAGCCTAGACCACTGTCTGGTACTTAATAATTGCTCAATGAATATTTGTTAAAAACATGAATGAGAGGCTGTTCTATTTAATGTTCTGTTCCTAGTAACAGCATTAAGAACAAGTAGGACTTCAAGCTCTAAAAGAGAACATGACTGTTCCTCTAGCTGAAAACACTGGATAAAATAAAAATGTAAAAATATTTTTTAAGTGTACCTTAGTAAGGCATACCCAGAGGCCAAAGCCAAGGTGGAAGTGGAAACTAAAAGAAGGAAAAGGAGCAGAAAGATGGCTTTTGCCATGAGGGCATTTGTTACCTAGACAATCTTAATTTAGGTTTTCATGGCTTTGGTAAAATAAAGAGAATGAAGACAAAGCCCAGGACCTTCCCAAGGTAGGAATGTAATAGTACGTTCTCCCCCAATTCATTTGGAACCCCAAAGAGTTAGACCTTCATTTTAAAAGGTGACCTGGAAATAACCACAACTCTACCCCCATCATTAGAGACTAAAAGGACTTGTGGTTCTTGAACTTTGTACCAAAAGGGAAAACAAAAATGTGTCCAGATAACTCATAATCACAACATAGCCTGCAAATGCATGGAGGCCCAAATGCATACAACCTGAGTAGTCTGAAGCATCTCAAACTGAAATTTTACTTTAAAGGGATGTTAAGCAGGCATCAGCAGATGTTGCTCTTACCTGTAGGAATCCACCTTTAGCCCAGTCTGCAAATAATTCTGAGAGTCAAAGTCTAAAAAATAAAGCTCACATTCAGAAAAGTGGAGACTAGTGGGAGACACAACGCAGAGATTAGTGGAAAGGCTTCAGGTACTGGAATTATCAGGCACAGAATAGAAAATACATTTATGATGTTTAAAGAAAGAAAGGAAGGGACTGAACATATGAATAAAGGGTAAAAGACTATTTAAAATGTCCACCCATATTTGGAAAAATACCAGATTAAACATCTACAAATAGAAATTGAAGGGATTAACAGCAGATGAAATATAGCTGATAAAAGAATTAGTAAAAAGATTGAAGAAATTGTCTCCAAATGAATCATTGGGAGAGAAAGAAGGAAAAAAGGAGAAAATCTCAAACACAGCCAGAGAAAAAAGACTGATGACCTTCATAGGAATGGCAATGAGATTGTCAGATGATTCAACAGTGAAAGACCCAAAGTCACACAGCTAGTAATTAGTAAAACCAGGATTTGGACCCAGCGGGTCTGGCTTCCGAGCCCCATGCACTGAATTACTACCTATACTCCTTTCTGGTGTGGTGTTGGGAACTAAATTATTTAAGGAAATTTTACAAATAAAATTGGAACAATGAAGTTGTATACAAATTATTTAGGAAGTTCTGGCTATTCTTAAAACTCTTAACTCCTCATAACATGTGTTATGTTTGTAGATAGTAATTCTTCCTTAGCCTTGCACCAAGACTAATCTGGTGTCTTTTTAATTTTTTCCCTTCCAAAATCAAGCAAATAATGTGGGATTGACTTCAGTTTTAGAAGGTGTGGATGGAACTGTTGAAAATAATGTTTCTAGCCCACTGGTAGTTTAATTATTCCACTAAACTGACTCTAAACATTTATCATTATCTTTCTGAAAAAATTGTAGCTCTTTTCCTGCAGGTGGCATTATGCTATTTTTAAAATACTGTTTTTTCCTTTTGGGCCCTGACTGATAATTGCTTAATTGATCTGTGATGACACTTTAAAATTCTAAATTCAATTTCATTAATACTACCAAATGTTTTTAATAATTAAAATTTTTTTTAATGTTTATTTATTTTTGAGAGAGAGACAGAGCATGAACAGGGGAGAAGCAGCCAGAGAGGGAAACACAGAATTTGAAGCAGGCTCCAGGCTCTGAGCTGTCAGCACAGAGCCTGATGCAGGGTTCGAACTCATGAACTGTGAGATCACGACCTGAGCCGAAGTGGGACGCTTAATCGACTGAGCCACACGGGTGTCCCAATATTACCAGATATTGTATTGAGCATGTTGGGGATTTTTGTGAGAGTCAAAGATATTGTGGTGAGTTTTTAACATAAATTCAGAAATATTTCAAACATACAGAAAACATTTTATATAACATATACTTAGGATCTAGATTGATTAAATGTTAATAATTCGCTACATTTGCTACCATTCTTTGTCTTTAAAAAAATAAAATACAATGGCTTTAGCTACCGTTTTCTTTCCATCCTTTCCAGGAGAAATGTCTGTTCTGAACTTAATGTGACTTTCTTTCCCATTTTTAAAGAGCTTTTACTATAAATGTATGTATCCACAAATAATCTATGTAATTTTTTGTGATCTTACATGTATATGATTGTACATTGTACATACTTATCTGCAACTTTTTTCACTCAACATTATTTTGGGGCAGTTATGTACATTAATAACTATAGATGTGGTTCATTCTTTTTAACTTGTCTCTAGAATTCCACTTTTTGAGTGAAATACAGTTTGTGTAACTATTCTCTCTCTGAGGTTCTGTTAGGTTCTTCCCACTTTTACATAATTTTAAGCAACGGTGCTCTGAATATTCTTATATACATGTCTCCCTGAGCACATATGTGATGATTTCTCTAGGTCAAAGAACAAGAATTGCTGGGTGATAAGTTATATGTATTTCCAACTTAACTTTTCCCTACTGGACTGTGTTTTTCTTACAGATATGCAGGAGCTCTTTTATTCACCCAAAAAATACATGCCTCACATCCAATTGAGTGCTTCACTGAGGACAGAGCAATATGGCGTCAGTGGGAGAGGTGACAGAAGCTGAGGGGTGAGAAGCAGTAGAAAGTCGGGTCATCAGGGCCTGCGGGACAATCTAAAGACTGGATTAGACTCTGAGTGATATGGAAAACCATAGGAAGGTTTTGAGTGGATGCAGTAGCATAATTTGACTTATATTTTTAAAGAATCTGGTTAGAATGTTGGGAATTCAGTGGGTCAGATTATAGCAATCCTCTGGCCAAGAAATTCTAACAATGCAGGAGAAAATATAAAAATATCATAAAGGAACAAAGAGCTGACAAGATAAAAAGACTTGCTAGGGCAAAATTAAAGGGGAAGAAGCAATCCTGAATGGTAAACGGAGTTTATGGTCATTTTGCCTGGATGACACCGGCCAAAGTAAAGCTCATCTTTGGTATGAGGAGGACAGAAGTCAAAGCCCAAGACTTGTTTTAAAGGGGGAGTCTACTGGGATGTTCTTCTCTGTTAATCTGGGGTTTCCAAAGCGTTACTCCCTCAGACAAACAATAAATCTAACCCATCCCTGCCCACAGAGACTGTAAGGAAAATTTCCTTGACACTGACCAGAAGAGAAGAAAGGAATAAATATATTTCTGAGAGATTATAATCACAAGATGTTCTCCGTTGGGTTTACAGCTAAAATTCACATGGATGGTTCAGTCGGTTAAGCGTCCGACTTCGGCTTAACTCATGATCTCGTGGTTCGGGGTTTCGAGCCCCATGTCAGTCTCTGTGCTGATAGCTTGGAGCATGGAGCCTGCTTCGGATTCTGTGTTTCTGTCTCTCTCTGCCCCTCCCCTGCTTGCGCTCTCTTTCTGTTTCAAAAATAAGTAAACATTAAAAAAATTCACATCAGGGGTCCAAAAAATTATCAAGCTATCCATTTAATTTAAAGTATTCCCCAGCTAGTGGCTCCTAAGCCTGATAAATATGAACACAATCCCTTCATGGATGTAAGGCATCTTCATTTTCGGCCTCAAATAATCTCCACAAATACATTTCAAGTGACTCTAAGTGTCATGCAGGACAAAATAAGCAGCAAAGAAATAATCAAGTGTGAAGGGGAGGTCAAGGACTCTGTTGTTCACAACAAACCTTTTATAACTCATTGACTTTAAACTAGGTGTGGGGAGTGTCAGGGAGAGGAAGAGAGGAGAGACTTGGAAACCACAAACATTCTTTAAGCGTTTTTGTTAAAGACAAGTGGGGGAATCGGGTGGTATTTTGTGGTGACGGGGGATGTGGTGTTGGGAGAGTTTCTTGTTGTTTCTAAGATGTGAGAAGTAACAGCATGTCGTGGGCCAATGGGAAAGGAGACCGGAGGGAGAGGCCAGAACGCAGGAGCAGGGAGTTGATAGGATCTCCTCGGCAAGTAGCAGGTTTGGCAAAGCTCATTCACAGAATTAAGACAGAACACGCAAGGACAGGTGTGGTAGGTGTGGTGGCAGAAGCAGGAGAGTTCCCTCCTGTTGCTTTTGTCCTCTCAGAGAAATAGGATGTAGGATCATGAGGTGGGAGTGGAGGTATCAGACAAGGTTTGAGGAGAGAGAGGCTTTGCAATCATCCCTTGGGGTGTGGGATGTAGTGTGAGAATGGTCAATGGAGTAGGGTTGTTGAGTAGCTCTGATGGCTCCCTGGAAGTTAGTGGTCATGAATTTAAAGCAAGACCAGTGGACACCACTGTGTTATTTCCTCCAGCCACGTGCAGCCAGCATAGGTACAAACTGGGTGGAGAGATGGTTTGAACCAGGGTTGGGGTTTTGCTGGGTGCATACAGCAAGGGAGGGAGATGCAAGGGAGTTGAATTTGTGTGCAAAGGAGCAATTACACTGTTGACCATAGAACCTAAGCTGGGTAAGGAAGCGTGGTGACAAGGTGGAAAAATCAATGGATTGTATGTGTGGGTGGGTGTTGGGTGTTAGAGGACATGAGCTGGGAGGATAGGAGGTGATGGTCAGACAACGGGACGTTTCAGCTGAGATTATAGAGGTTATACTCATTGGTAATGACTGGACCTAAGAATATGACCATAGGGATTTTTCATGTCTTCTAGATATTAATCTTTAGTCAGTTATAGAAGTTGTAAATATCTTCCTCCAGCTGGTGGCCTGTCTTATCTTTTGTTTATGATTTTTTTGGCATTACAAAAGTGTTCAATTTTGCTGTCACCAAATGTATGATCTGTGTTTTGGGACCTTTAAGAAATCTTTCTCCATGCTAATGTCATGAAGATGCTTCCCTGGTTTTTCTTCTAGAGGTTTTGTAGTGTTGCTCTTCCCATATAAATCTCTATTCATTCACCTGGGGTTCAGGTTCGTGTGTCGTTTTAGGTAGAGATCTAAGTCTTATCTTTTTCCGCAGTAAGTTGTCTTAATATCATTTATTGACTAGTCCATTTTTTCCATCCATTGATTTTTAGCATCACTTCCATCCTATACCAACCTCCTCTAAAGGTGTCTATTTGTTTCTAGACTCTATTTGTGCATCTGTTTCTATACTAATTCTCTTGGTCTGTTTCTGTGCCATTCCCACAGTGTTTTCAGTGCTGTAGCTCTAGAAATGAATCTTGATATCTGATAACGTCTACTCCACCAACTCCCCCCTTTTTTTCTTCTTCAAACACTTCTTGGCTTTGACTTGCTCTTGTTTCTTCGTATGTATTTTTGGACCAGGTTGTCAAATCTATAAAAGTCCTATTGGGGGTTTGATTGGAATAACGTGAAAGGTACAGATTTATTTAAAAATAATTACCCTCTAAGGGCGCCTGGGTGGCTCAGTTGGTGGAGCATCTGATTCCTGATTTCGGCTCAGGTCATGATCTTGTGGCTGTGAGATTGAGCCCTGCATTGGGCTCCTTGCTGAGCATGGAGCTTGGGATTCTCTCTCTCCCTCTCTCTCTGCCCCTTCCCTGCTGGTGTGTGTGTGCTCTCTCTCTCTCTCTCTCCAAATAAATAAACATTAAAAAAATGATTATCCTCCATAATATTGAATCTTTCCATCCATGAACAACAAGGCTTTATCTTCTCATTTCTGAGGTCTACTTTAAAGTTTTGATCAAGTTTTGTAATTTTTCCTCTAAAGCTTTGATACATTTCATTAAATTTATTCCTGGTTACACTAGAATTTTTATCATGATTGTAAATTATACCTTATTTTAAATTTGCAGTTTCCTCATCATGTCTTCTTATCACTCTGAAATTCAGCAATTTTGCATAATGTTCTCCTTATTAAGAATGTTTTTCTACAGAGACAATCATATAATTTGCAAATGATAAAATTTTTTTCCTTTCTAAATAAACATTTGTTCTGTGAGCTAAGACATCCAGTTCTATATTGAATACAAGTGTTGATAAAGGATCATTTTATTGCTAAGTAGGACACTTGCTGTAGAGTTTTTGTGGACATACTTTGTCAACTTAATGTAGTTTTTTTCTAGTCTGAGTTTGCTATGTGTCTGTATGTGTCATACTTTAATCATGAGCCAAAACTGGATTTAATCAAACACATACACATCTATTGAGATGATCATATAATAAATTGCATTACTATTCTAATTTTATTATTTTTATTTTTTAAAGTTTATTTATTTAGTTGGGGGGGGGGAGGGGCAGAAGAGAGGGAGAAAGAGAATCCCAAGCAGGCTCTGTCCTGACATGGGGCTCGAACTCACAAACTGTGAGATCATGACCTGAGCTGAGATCAAGAGTCGGATGCTTAACAGATTGAGCCACCCAGATGTCCCTGACACATATCTTTATTAATCTAACTAAACTGCTCAAAGTGTTCTTTTTCAGGTTTGCAGTTTTAGTTACTTATGGAAAATGAAGTTTTAGATCTATTATACCCACCCACGTCTGTCTCCTGCATACCCATTCCCCCATCTTATATACATTTTTTAAATGTTTATTTATTTTGAGAGAGAGAGAGAGAAACGGTGGGTGGGAGAAGCCAGAGGGAGAGAGAGAGAGAATCCCAAGGAGGCTCTGTGCTGTCAGTGAGGAGCTTGATTCAGGGCTCAATTCCCACAAACCATGAGATCATGACCTGAGCTGAAATTAAGAGTTGGACACTTAACCGACTGAACCACCCAAGCGCCCCCATTTTACATACATATCACCATTTTGGATAAAAATAAATCTCAGGGTTTATATTGTTGTGCCCACGTAAATATCATTCACAGGTGAGTTATCTAACCAAGATTTCATCTTTCATGAACATCTTTCTCCCCTTGAATTGAAACTAGCCTCAATTTTTCTTTGAATAATTTTTATTTCAATCATTAATTTATCTTCACATTTTTTTTTTCCTGATAGAACTGAAAATCATCTCTGAACATGTTAACTACATCAGGTAGTCTATTGGTTTGGTTTTCTTTTAAAAACTTAAGTTGAATGCTTAATCATTAATTTTCCATTTTTTTTACTGAAAGATACATACTTTATGTTATGAATTTCCTTAGAAGTACTGACTTAACTATAGTCCTTAAGTTTTATATACAGAATTTTTATTGAAATTAAGTACTAAAAATTGGACATTCCTATCACTACTTTTTCTTTGACCCATGGGTTAGTTAGAAGTGTGTATTTAAAAAATTTCCAGGCATACAAGAGGATGGACACTGAGTTGTATCATGTTATTTTTGTTACTGATTTCTAATTATATTCAGGGAAAGTGGCCTGCTTGGTACAGAGTTTTTGGTACTTGTTGAGACCTGCTTTTTGGCTTACTACCTGGCAAATTAATGTGAATATTGCATATTTTCTTAATAAGAATTTCTCTAATTTGGGGGAGAAGAGTTCTATATGTTATAAGGTCAAATTTGTGAATAGTGCTCAAATGTTTAATGTCTTATTAACTTTTGGTCGATTTGATCAAATAATTGCTGAGAGAGTGTTCAACCATCTATTTTTATTGTGAATTTGTCAATTTCTTCTTATAATTCTATAAAGATTTTCTATATTATTAGGCTATGTTATTGGCTGTTCATTAGTTCAGAACTTTTTTTATTTTTTTTTTTTTGGTATTTCTGGTAAGTGCTTCATTTTCCGATTAGTAGTGACTGTTGTTATTCTCAAAAAGTGCTTTACAGAGCTAAAGTAGATTTCGGTTAGCCTTTTTCAGGCATATCTTTTTACTTTTAAAGTTTCTTCAATTTTGTTGTTTTTTGTTTTTTCAAACTCTTTGCTGTAGTCTCATACTTTTTACGTGACTCTTATATTCAGCATATAATTGAATTTTTAATAGTTTTACTCTGAAAAATCCTGTTCTAAAAAGGAGAGTTTAATACATTCATACTTATTGTAATCAGTGATATATTTGGATGTTTTTCTCCTACTTAATTTTGTATTTAAAAACTTATTGTGCTTCTTTCTTTCTTTCTTCCTTTCTTCTTTCTTTCTTCCTTTCTTTCTTTCTTTCTTTCTTTCTTTCTTTCTTTCTTTCTTTCTTTCTTTCTCTCTCTCTCTCTTTCTTTCTTTCTTTCTTTCTTTCTTTCTTTCTTTCTTTCTTTCTTTCTTTCTTTCTTTCTCTTTCCTGCCTTCTAGTGGACTGATAAATGTTTTAACAATCCTTCCCCATGCCCTGCACCAATACTGATCTGAAAGTAATCTTTATATTACTTATACTTTTAGTTATTACCCTTACATTGTTAACATGATTAGTTGGCTAAAAATTATTATGACTTAACAAGAATGTTTCTCTACCCTCTTCCTGGGTGGTAAAGGATCTTAGGAAGTTTCACATGAATTCTCCTTTATTTTCCATCTTATGTGTTGGGATTGTCCTGCATTTGGATTTTACCCTATGTTTATACCCCTACATGCTCATTATTGTTGTTTACATAGTTAATCTTGATTTAGATTTTTCTCCCACTTGCCATTCTCTTTTCTCACATTACTTCTTGTGATGTGTTTCTCCTTTCTGGATTTTGCCTCCTTCTTCCTGCATTTTATCTTTTAGCGGGGCTCTTAAAGTGCTTTGTACATAGGATGCTCAATAAATATTTATTAAAAAAATTAACTTAATCAAATGCAATAGTTTAAACTACACTAGGTGTCTAGTTTGTATATTAGGGTGATCGGTAGATCTTGCCTCATTTACCAGACCGCTAGATAATCAGACACTTGATTATTAGGGATGGGGGACAGAGCACATTACCTGGTTTTTGTTAATACCATGAATCAAGAGAGGGATAGAGAGCACCCAGGGCCTTAGCACTCTCCACTCTTCCTTAGTATGTTTCTCTAGAATTCTCTTTTTTTTTAAGTTTTCTTTTTTCACATTTATTTATTTTTGAGACAAAGAGAGGTAGAGAATGAACAGGGGAGGGGGAGAGAGAGAGAGAGATACAGAATCTGAAGCAGGCTCCAGGCTCTGAGCTGTTTGTTAGCACAGAGCCCGACGCGGAGCTTGAACTCACAAACTGCAAAACCATGACCTGAGTTGAAGTTGGACGCTCAACTGGCTGAGCCACCCAGGCGCCCCTCTCTAGAATTCTTTCTGAATTTAGTGCCACTGTTTTCCAGCATAAGCTGCTGGCCTCCATTTTCTTCTTTCCTACTTGGACCAGACACTTGCCCCATCTGAGAAAGCCACATGGAAAGCAGCTTCCTCCTAGGGCAGAGGTACCTACTGGCTAAGTGTGTAGGGCCCAGGTCAGATGAGCAGGGATTTCATTCCCTCTCTAGCACTTATTAGGCAAGTTAAGTGACCACTCTTTGACTCAGCTATCTCATCTGTAAAATAAGGATAGTAATGCAATTATATCCACACTTTGTTGTGAGACTTGAATGGGTTAATAATATACATTCGAACAGTGCTAACACCTGTTAAGTACAACCTTAAGTACGGTTGTTGTTGTTGCCTGTGCCACTTCTCAGCTCCCTCCACCCCTTCACTGGCTCTGGATGCTGAGATTGAATATGATTGTTCAGTTTGGAGTTTCATGTAGGTCCATGATGATAGAACATACAGACATATGCAGACGACCAAGGGGTTTCATATAAGATATGTATTCAGGTTTTCCTCTGTGCTTTAAACAAAGCTGTCCCAAGCATCATATCCTACATAAAGCTATATTTTCTTTAAGGGTTAAATTTTGAGGGAAAATTCTCATTTTAGGTTCAACTTGATTCCAAAGATTGATTCATTTATTGATTCAATAAGTATTATTCAAGGCCCAATACTAAGTTAATAGCTATAGGCCCCAAACCATTCTTTTTTTTTTTTTAATGGTTATTTATTTATTTTGAGAGAAAGAGAGAGAGCACACAAACAGGGGAGGGGCAGAGAGAGGCAGAGAGAGAATCCCAAGCAGGCTCTGTGCTGAGAGTGGTGCTTGATTCCATGAACTATGAGATCATGACCTGAGGCAAAATCCAGACACTTAACTGACTGAGCCACCAAGGTGCCCCTGGCCCCAAACCATTCTTACTTATAATTTGAATCCATTGTCATAATGTGTTGAATCATATTTAACTTTTTTATTTGATGAGTGGGACACCCACATAGGTGTGGTAATAGTTATATTAAACATAAATACATAATTTCTTTGATTCTTCTAGTATGTAAAGAATTCCTGAACCGATTCTATAACTCCCTGATAGCCAGAGGAGTCAACTTTTCCCTGGACACCATAGAAAAGGAATTGGTCAGCTTTTGCTTGGATGTCAAAGGAAAAGAAAACCGCCTGGTATGGTACATTTTCACCTTTCATTTTTCCCTTATGCTTGAAGAAAAGTGTTAATGGCTTCGATTCTCATCTTAGTCTTAATGTCTCCTGCTTAGATGCTTGCCTCAAGGATGTTCATTATAGATAGCAAGCAGAAATTGATCTTCCAGTGAAGTGTACTCATGTATTTTCATCTAGAACGTATCTGGTTTCATTTTGCTTTCTGAATAAACCATAGGCAACCAGTTCCATGTTTTAAGTCAATTCACACAAATTCCTAATGACAAATTTCTGTCCTGGGTTGAGTGGGTAGACTTTCTCTTTCTTATCAAGACTATTACAGGGGTGCCTGGGTGGCTCAGTCGGTTGGGCGTCCGACTTCGGCTCAGGTCATGGTCTCACAGTTTGTGGGTTCGAGCCCCGTGTCAGGCTCTGTGCTGACAGCTTGGAGCCTGGAGCTCATGCTCTGTCTCTCTCTCTCTCCTTCAAAAATAAATAAAAACATTTAAAAAAAATTGAAAAAAAAGACTATTAGTGAAACCTATCAAAACATTTTTATAACATCATTCATGACTAATTCTTCATATTATTTTATAATGGTGTTTTCTGAGTATACAAAGATGACTTATTTCAACATAGTGTTTCACTTCACTACAGATAATTGTAGGCCAATTCATTTCGCCTAGAATTTTCGTGTTCAATTTGTCAGTTAAATCTGCATTGTTGACTGTTCACCACTGACACATTGTAAACCTCTCAGCATTTATTTGTGCCATTAAGTTTCATATTTTTAAATGAAAGTGCTTAAGTTGGGCAGCTGGGAAGGCAGCATAGCATGATGGGGAAGGGTATGGACTCTAGAGCCACAATGGTAGATTTTTCCATTCTGTCTCTTCTGCTTGCCAGCTGGGTGACCTTCAGTTGGCTTGGGTGTAAAATGGAGATAATTATAGTACTTACTTCACAGGATTGTTGTGAGAATTCACTAAGTTAAGACCTTTAAAGCCCCGGGAGCAGTGAGAGCAGCAGCACCTGACACAGAGAAAACACTTAGCAAGTGTCAGCCCTTATTAGTCTTTGAGCATCGTGTGAATCGCAGGGCACTTCTAATTAACATGATCACGGGGATGGAATCATTTGTTTTCTGGTGTCTTAGTCAGCAGGGGTTAAAATTTAATAGCTGGGCCATGAAAACTAGGTTAACCTCTCTCTCACTTCTCTGAACTATATTAACTTTTTTCCGTCACCCAGCGACACTAAATTATCTTTGTTCTCCGTCAGTGCTATTATCTGGGAGCGACGAAAGATGCAGCCACAAAGATCCTAAGTGAGGTCGCTCGCCCAATGAGCGTGCATATGCCTGCAACAAAGATTTGTGAGAAGCTTAAGAAGATGGACAGCCAGATCTGTGAGCTGAAATATGGTATAATGGAGTCAAATGTATTTTTCCACTATGTCCAGAGCATTGCCAATTCTCTACACCGAGGGCCCTGTTTCTAAAACGTGAATGTGGGAAGAGAAGGCATTCTCCGCTGGCCAGTAGGTCGCTGGGCTGCTGAATGGTGCCTAGCGACATCCGAGCTCCTTTGGGGGAACAGGAAGGAGTGAAGCGCAATCAGCACTAGGTAGAACCGCCAACCCAGATAGCAACGTTTAATCTCTTACCTCACCAAGGCAAGGCCGACTATGTCTGTCAAGGAAAAATTCAAAATGTAAAGGGAGCAGCTACTCATGGTAAGCTATTAAGGCAAAACGTTGCATCGATTCCAAGGTGATGTCAGGACTTTGCGGTTTTAAATACGACTATGACTTGTTCCCCTAGATTCGTCTGTCATTCTGCCGGGTTTACATTTTAGGAAGTAGGTTATTCACATCAAGTCAGGTTTTGCTTGATGAAGTAACCTTATCGAGGGTGCCTAAAATAAACTGAAGAACAGAAGAAGATGTCCTATTTAAAACAGTATCCTTGGCCTTACGAATTCCACAGATATAGATCTATTCTTACACAGTACTGAGGATTTGTATCTGGGCCAGCATTTTGGGTACACTGAATAGGTGTGATAAAAGCCATCCCTCCCTTAGTCTATCCTTAACACCTGAGATTCTACCAGGCGAGACTCATTTCTTTTGCTTAAGTCATTTTTTTTTATGTTGCATATCCACTGTAGTATTGTAAACTACCTAAGTAATTAGCATCCAACTCTGAATTACCTTGGTCTTATTTTCCAAGATAGCTGTGTAATATGCCTATGCACCATAGCAACATAGCTGGCTTTAACTAGGTTTAAGGTCGGAAGATACAAAAGGCAACCTATTTCTCAATTTTTTTGCCAAGGACAGGCTCTCATCTCCAAGGTAGTGATTATGGGGAAGGCATCCATTTTTATTGGCTTCCAAGTAATGAAGTAGAGGCAGGAATCACTGAGTCCATATAAACAATATTCACAGAAGGGACAAACTATGCTGATTCTTTCATTTGCCAGATGTATTTTGAGCAATGTCTGCTATATTCAAGGGATCCTACTTGGCTCCTTGAATAATAGAAAAATCAGTCAGATATTATTGAGAAGAAACACATACTTACTAATGTTTTGGCAGTGATGGCCACTAGAGGCCCTTGGGGAGCCATAAACTAGCTTTAATTTTGGTATCAACATTTTCTTACTGTTTTAGGGTTACAGAGTTTTTCCTGTTTTAAAATTAATGCCAGAAGCCAAGTTCTCTAGAAAAACTCAAAGATACTACTGACACTAGCAAGAAAGTTTTTTCACCCCCTCAATCATTTATTTATTTATTTTTTCAATCATTTATTTTGACTGGACTACTAGTTCTAAATTCTCTTTCCCAGCTTATTGTTGGCAGGAAAGTTGAGATTGAACAGGGTCTTTGAATTGTGGTATATTAATAATTTGAGCTATCAAAGCTTCTATGTTTAAAGGTATTTTGTTAAGTCAGCCATGAAATTAACAAACAAGGTAAGTGTAGAGTGGATCATGTTTTCAATTAGAAAGGTGTCATTTGGTTTTTGACCCGAAAGAAGGTTTTTGCTATCTCTCTCTCTCTTTCTTGTTTTTTTTTTTTTAAGAATGGGGATCACTATAAAAATATAAGGGTTCTCGGGAGCACAGAGTGTAGCTGACCCTCCAAATAAAAAAAAGTTTGAAAATGTCAGCTTTTATTATTTTATTTTTATTTTTTCCTCATTTATTGAGACTTAATTGACATAAACATTGTGTAAGTTTAAGGCTTGTACCATGTCGATTTGAAACACTTACATATTGCAGTATCACCACTGTGTTAGCTAACACCTCCATCATGCCTTACGATAACCATACCTTTTTTGTAATGAGAACATTTAAGATGCACTCTCTTAGTAACTTTCAAGTGTATAATACAACATTATTAACATAATTACCACGATGTACATTTTAGATCCCCAGAGTCTGTACCCTTTGGCCAACCTCTTCGGCCAATTTCTCCACCCCCCAGCCCCTGGTAACCACCATTCTACTCTCTGTTAGTCTGGCTTTTTGACATTCTGTGTATAAGTGATACCATAGAGTATTTGTCTTTCTCTGTCTTATTTCACCTAGCATAATGTGCTCAAAGTCCATTCATATTGTTGCAAGGAGCAGCATTTCTTTTCTCATGGCTGAATAACACTTCATTGTATGTATATACATTTGTATCAAACACAGACACAGAGCACATCTTCTTTATCCATTCATCTATTGACACTTAGGTTGTTTCCATATCTTCGCTACTCTGAAAAATGCTGCAACGAACATGAGAGTGCAGATCTCTCTTTCATATCCTGTTTTCATTTCCTTTTGATATATACCTAGAAGTGGGATTGCTGAATCACTTGGTAGTTCTACTTTTAATTTTTAAAGGAACCACCGTACCATTTTCCATAGTGACTGTACTAACTTACACTACCACCAACGGTGATTTTTTCCAAATCATTTCCAATACTTGCTGTCTCTTAGGTTTTTGATGACAGCCATTTTAACAGGTGTGAGGTGAAATCTCATTGTAGTGTTGTTCTGCATGTCCCTTATGATTAGTGACGTTGAGCACCTTATCATGTACCTGTTGGCCATTTGTATGTCTTCTTTGGGAAAACTGTCCATGTCTATTCAGTTCCTCTGCCAATTTTTTTGATCAGATTGTTTAAATTTTTTTTGCTGTAGAGTTGTATGAGTTCTTTATATATTTTGGATAGTCACCCCTTATCACATATATGATTTTCAAATATTTTCTCTCATTCCATAACTTGCTATTTATTTTGCTGATGGCTTCTTGGCTGTGCAGAAACTTTTTAGTTTGATATGGTCCCACTTACTGATTTTTGCTTTTGTTGTTGTGCTTTGGTGTCATATCCAAAAAATCGCTGCCAAGACCAATATCAAGGAGACCTTCCCTAGGTTTTCTTCCAGGATTTTTATAGTTTCAGATCTGATGTTTAATTCTTCAATCCATTTCAAGTTAATATTCATGAGTGGTGAAAGCCAAGGGTCCAGTTTCATTTTTCTTCATGTGGTTATCCAGTTTTCCAAACGCCATTTATCGAAGAGACTATTCTTTCCCCATTGCATATTCTTGGCTCCTTTGTCAAATCTTAGTTGACCGTATATGCAAGGGCTTATTTCTGGGCTTTTGATACTGATGGGATTTTGGAGTGATGGTGGGGATCAGGAGCCAATGGCCCAAAAAGAATTCTTGAGACATCTTTGGTGCAAAAAGGTGATTTTATTAAAGCATGGGGACAGGACCTGTGGGCAGATAGAGCTGCATTGGGGTTGTGAAGAGTGACTGGTTATATACTATGAAGATGGGGGAGGTAAAGTCAAAAGGGAGGCCTCCAGAAAGACGTTGATATGCTAAAGAGGACTCCTAAGATACCTGAGGCTTTGCTATTGTCAGGCTAAGGTTATTTTCCCTCTAGTAAGGCATTAACATTAAGACACCAGGGAGTTCCTGGAGAAATGTTCTACTCTGTATTTGCTTCAAGTATTTATCAATGGGCTGCAGGTTATAAAGAAATTTAATGTCATTTATATTTTCTTCTTCTTCTTTGTTCCCCATATCACTGCGGAGGGGAGGGTGATGTTAATGCTCCAGGAAACTGAGTCAGTCTATGGGTTTCTGGAGGCTAAGCTATTGATAAGATTACCTTTTTCTTGTAATTTACTAAGACATCTATAAACTGATGGAGACTCCTGTGTCGCATGACTGTGAACTCTATCACTGGCTCTACCACTGGCTTTTTTTTTTTTTTTTTTTGCCTTTGTTCTTGGGCAGCCAGGAGTGCCTGAGGAATATCACGCATATCCCACCTGGGGGGAGGGGGTATTGTTAGGTAGTGCCCAGCCCTCAGCTTGCCTTATGCTCTCTCATCAATACTACTCCACTGGTATGTGTCTGCTTTTATGCCGGTACCACCCTGCTTTATTATAGCTTTGTAGTATGGTTTGGAATCAGGAAGTGTGATGCTTCCAGCTTTGTTCTTTCTGAGGATTGCTTTGGCTAATCTAGGTCTTTAGTGTCTCCGTACAAATTGAGTTTTTTTTTTTTCTTTCTTTCTTTTTTTTCTTTTTTTTTTTTTTTTGTGAAAAATGCCAGTGGAATTTTGACAGGGATTGCATTAAATCTGTAGATGGCTTGGGGTAGGATGGACATTGTAACAATATTAATCTTCTGATCCATGAACATGGGATGTCTTTCCATTTGTGTCCTCTTTAATTTATTTCATCAAAGTACTGTAGTTTTCAGTGTATAGATCTTTCACCTCCTTGGTTAAATTAATTCCTAAGTATAAAGTGCCACTTTTACACTTGAGCACACTTACTGGAAATTTTTGATAAATCACTTGACCACTATGTTAGGTTGTTAAAAGGCTTTTAAATGCTGTGTTTATTATGCAGGGAAAAAGGAAAGGGCTCCTCAAGAGAAGTCAAGCTGTAAAACTCCTGTGCTGCTACCAATTGTTTAATAAGCAAGCTTAAATGTTGTATCCATGTTCAAGCACATGCCTGTCATGGGGCAGGGGGAAGGGGATTTGCCGCTGGAAGGAAAGAATTTCCTCTTTCTGATGGGGAAATTATGAGTATGTCATAGATGAGCTTTTTTTTTTTTTTCTTTTTCTTTTTGAGTTTGGCAATAGAGAAGTAGTTGAGTTCTTGACATTCTCTGCAGATAGTCTGTAAATGAAAACAGTAGTCTTTCTCCAGGAGTTAGTTGTTAACAAGAGTCGATAGCAAGAAGGTAAGGAACCAGATTGGCCGGCACTAAGGCACTAGCATGAGAGAAGTGGGTATATCCCAAAGGACCGGAAAGGAATGCTGTGATGATTTTGTAATCCCAGTAGGGGCAGAGGACCAGGTGAGTTCAAGCAGAGAACCGAAACAATTAAGGATCAATGAGAATATTCTTAATTTTATTCCCGCGTTTTGGTTTCTTTGCATTCGTATTTAAAAACTCTTGACAGTGCTTTGTAATAGGTGTGCCCGTCTGTTTTAATGCAGACATATCTTCATACAGAAAGTGAACCGTCACTTTCTAGTTAATTACGACGGAGTGCTTTCGATCGGCCACACTCAAGGCCACCCCAAGGCATTGCAGTTTATCAATCCCCTTCTTTTTTCCTGGGGAAGAACGATTAGGAGGCAGCACAGTGGTTTTAGTAATTACGATCTTGAGAAGCCATGGAGTGGTCGCAAATACTGCAAAGCTACCCACGCCCCTGTCTTGGAGCAAGTTATAATTTCCTGGAGAGCAAGTTTAATAGAACGCAAATGATGCCACTAGCTTTGTAGATAACACATTTTCCTTAGGTAGATCTTGGTTTCCATAGAAATTGGAAGTGTTTCCCACTTTGGAACAAAGGGTAGTCGGCACTAAGATAAGTAACACCACTGGCCTTTCTAGGTGTTTCACAGTTGTTTTGGTTTTTTAAAAACTGTGCTTCCCCCCCACCCCTTTCTGTCGTTTAGAAAAGCAGTTGGACCTGGCATCAGTGGACCTATCAAAGATGAGAGTAGCGGAGCTGAAACAGATACTGCGCAGCTGGGGCGAGGAGTGCAGAGCCTGTGCGGAAAAAACCGACTACATGGATCTGATCACAGAACTGGCCCCCAAGTATGCAGCGGCGCCCCCCAAATCAGAGCTCTGACCCTCGGGCGCCGCCCACGCGCCCTTGATGGGAGACACAGTGACTCTGCAGGATGCAGACTTGTGGGTTAGGAGTAACCGGGAGCTGCGCAGTATGTGGTCCCATACTTTTTGTTTTGCTAATACAACCAATCAAGACTTGCTCACGGGGGTTGTAATTAAAATGTAATATCAGTGGCATCTTACATTTGCAGTGTGCGAAAACCTGAAAGTGCCTTTCTCATAATGTTTGGGAGGATTGTATGTATGTCATCATCCGTTTCCTTAAAATTGGGAAACGCGAACGACTGAAAAATGGATGAAGTTGTCCAAGAAGGAAAACAGTGCCCAGAGGTCCCCCCTCTGTGCACTAATTTTTAATTAAATGTATTGGTTTAGGGTAAAAGAACAATGTTTGGTTTACCTAACTCCCACCTTCAACCCTAAGCAATAACACGGCATAATCAAAAGGTTTTAAAGAGTAAACTGTGTATTTTCAACTGCACATCAGTCTACATTCTGGCTCTGTTTGGTATCAGATGTGGGAGGGCAGGAGGCACTACTTGAAATGAGGGCTTCCCAAAAGAATACCTATTTAAACCTACCGAAAGAAAATAGATGGAGAATCCAAGCAAGTATAGCCAACGTTTCAGCAAACCGTATCGACGCTCAGGCTGTTGACTAACCAAGCTCAAGGTGTTTTCTACTCCTTTCTACCACGTGTTAGACAAGCTTTTGCCAGAGGGCTAAAGCCTGGGAAAAGGGCCTGCAGGCAACATAGAGCTCTAAGGTTCTTTATCAGCTGTCAATTGTAAAATCTTTCTTGGCTCTATTTTCTGGCCACTAAGAGCAAGAACCCCAGTGTACAGAGGCTGACCCCTGCGTGGAAGGTGGAGGCAGGGAAGGCCTGCACAGCAGCTCAAGGGAACTTTCTGGGGTGACGGGAATGTCGTATATCTTGACTGGGGTGGTGGTGACATGGATGAATATGACTGTGAAACTCATCCAGTAGTATAATTAAGATCTGGACATTTTATTGTATATAAATTTTATCTAAAATACTGCTTTAAAAAAGTATTTGAAAATTCCCTGGACTTACTGATTCAAAATGTCTCGCTCATTTAAAGAATTGGGCTTACAGGGGTGCCTAGGTGGCTCAAGTCGGTGGGGCCTTGGACTTCAGCTCAGGTCATGATCTCACGGTCCGTGAGTTTGAGTCCCGCGTCGGGCTCTGTGCTGACAGCCTGGAGCCTGGAGCCTGCTTCGGGTTCTGTGTCTCCCTCTCTGCCTCTCCCCATCTCATGCTCTCTCTCTCAAAAATAAATAAAACTGGAAAAAAATTTAAAAAAATAAATAAAGAATTGCACTTACTGGGAGTCATTTTGGTGAGTGGAGGATAAATTTTCCAGACTGAATGTATATGTCGAAAGTATAATTTTCAGGTTCAAATGCTGCACAGTTAAACAAATTTTCAGTTGGGCAGCTAGGACATAACCGAACTTGTCAGAGAAATGGTGGTTAGTAACTTAAAATTGAGAATAAAAAAACTTTAGTGTAATACATGGCCAAAGGAGTTCCTGTTTCTGAATTTCGGCAGCTTGATCATTATGTGTAAATGACTCTACCTTATTATGAATTATATTTTGAAAAAGCCCAAATTTAGGTGTTTAGTTTTTGTAACCTTTATATTTGTTTTTCTTTAGTGCATTTTGAGAAACTTATCATTTGAAAACAGAAACTTATCATTTGAAAGCAGTTTGATGTCTGAATGCAAAATCAGGGCATATTTTTCAGTGTCATTTTTTCAGGATATAAATCTAGGTAATAAGAACATGGCCCAGCAGTTCATTCAAATCCATGATGTTTGGTCTGGCTTTTCAAAGAGCATTTACTCTATGTTAGTGCCACTGAAACTTTCCAACGGTGCACAGAAGTCACCCGGGGATCTTGTTAAAATGTGGACTCTGATTCAGGAGGCCTGGGCGTGGGGCGGGGGGAGGCGGTGGGGGGGAGGGGGAGCTGAGACTGCTTCTCTTTCTTTTAAAAAAAAATTTTTTTTTTAACATTTATTCATTTTAGAGAGAGCACAAGTAGGGGAGGGGCAGAGAGAGAGGAAGACAGAATCCAAAGCAGGCTCCAGGCTGTGAGCTGTCAGCATAGAGCCCAATGTGGGGCTTGAACTCAGCAACTGCAAGATCATGACCTGAGCCGAAGTCGGATGTTTAACTGACTGAGCCACCCAAGTGCCCCTAGACTTTGCTTTTCTAACAAGCCCCTAAGTGATGCCTGTGCTGCTCTGTCACACTTTAAGTGGACCCTGCCATTGATTTATTGTCTTCAACCGCCAATCTCAATCAGTTGGGTTTTTGACAGAGCTGAATATAACAACAACAACAACAACAACAACAACAACAAAACAAATGACAATAAATGCACAAGAGTTGATTCTCTTATGTGGAAGTCCAGAGATAGCTGGTCTAAGTAAACACGGCAGTGCCACGAACTTATTAGGGATTTAGTTCTTACCTTTTTGCTTTACATCAGAGGGGCATGTTCCATTCTTAACCCATGGTCCGAGTTGGCTCTGGAGCTCCTTTTTCCAGAAGGGAGAAGGCTGCAAAGAACTGCCTTTAAGCTGAGCCAGACTTTTGAGGGCAGCCTTCAGCCCTTCCCTTCCTCTCACCCCTTCCCCACCCGAAGGTCCACTTCCATTCAGCACTTTGCTTATAGGTGATTGATCAGAACTTAAGCACTTGCCAAACCTAGCTGCAAGGGAGTTTGGGAAATAACATCCTTTGGTTGGGTTCATGGCTGCCCAAGTAAAATCAGCATTCTTTTTTCACTGAGGAAGAAGAAATAGTTTGTGGCCACAAGCCATCTCTGCCACACAGCATAAATATTTTGTTCCCATGAATCTTGGTTGTAATTCCCGGTTATTAGACCCTGAATAACTCTTCCTCCTTACTATTTGCTTCTTTTGTAAATGTAGGCAATTATGTCTTTCTTTCTCTTTCTGGTTTGACAAGAAGCAACTACTGTTTTTCTATTGTATTTTCACTTTATTTTTTTAAAACATTTTTTGTTAAAGTTTATTTATTTATTTTGAGACAGTGCATGAGCAGGGGAGGGGCAGAGAGAGAAAGAGAGTCCCAAGCAGGTTCCGCGTTGTAAGTTCAGAGCCTGATGGGGGGCTCAAACCCATGACACTTTGAGATCATGACCTGAACTGAAACCAAGAGTCATATGCTCAACTGACTGAGCCACCCTGGTGCCCCTATTTTCATTTTAAATTGCTTCCTCTCTCATTGTGTGTGTATACATGTGCAATTTTTGTTGTTTTTAGCTGTAATCGATAAACACACAAGATTTTTTTCTTTTGTTTTTGAGAGAGAGAGGGTGCGAGTGAGGGGCAGAGAGAGAGAGAGAGAGACAGGGAGACAGAAGCGGGGCTCACTTAGATTGGGGCATGAGTTCTTCCATGTGGGACTCGAACTCAGGAAGCATGAGATCACAACCTGAGCTGAAGTCAGATGCTTAAAGACTGAGCCACACAGGCGTGCCCCCCCCCCCCAAATCTACAAATCGGGCATTCTGACAAAAGTGACAAAACTCTGGACTAAAAAAGTTCATTTAAATAGCAGCAGTCTGGGGCAGACATTATTCCTGATCTATTCTGGATTTCAAAATGTCCAAGCAGATGACCCTTTAATTTGATGGCTAAATACACACGGGAGATGAGATCTAACATTTATAAGGTGTAGTTTCTTGAGTACAGATATTTGTCATCCACATTCCACTAAAGAGTGTTAAATTTAGAACAAATTAGATTGGTGTATAGGATAAGAATATATTTGATTATCAGATCCTTAAAAAACAGCAGAGCCTGTTGTGATCCAGAAGCTCCATCTACGGGTTTGAGCAACTCTTTGGAAGTGTCTTTTCTAAGCAGACGGCTCAGTTTGTTATCTTCCAGACTCATCCAGAAGAAGTGACGGTCAAGTGCCTATCCTTTCACAGGGTATTTGAAATAATAAAACAGTTCCACCAAACATGAAACAGAACAGGGGGATTAACAGCATATACTGCGTTTTGGGGTTGTTTTCGGTATGCTTTTCACTGATAAAAATTTTCAGAATTTGGCATTGTGCAGGCACGCTTGGTGCTGAGTTTCTAAAGCTCACCAGGATTTGAATGAAAGCTGTAACGTGTGAGACAGAAAAATTAAAAATTAAACTGTGAGAATTGACAGAGGTAAGGTTGTTACTTGCCACTGAGGTGGATCAGTTTTAGGGCAGTGTTTTTTGGTTTTTTGGTTTTTTTTTAACTTTTAAATGTTATTTAAATCCAAGTTAGTTAATTTATAGTGCCATAATGATTTCAGGAGTAGAACCTAGTGATTCATCACCTACCTATAAAACCCAGTGCTCATCCCAACAACATGCCCTCCTCTTAATCCCCATCACCCATTTAGCCCATGCCCACCCGCCTCCCCTCCAGCAACCCTCAGTTTGTTCTCCGGATTTAAGAGTCTCTAATGGTTTGCCTCCCTCTCTCCTTATCTTACGTTTCCTTCTTCAGGGCACTATTTTTTTTTTTTTTAAAGCTTCTCAGGTAAGATTTCCCTGTGAGGCTGTCATAGTTACTTTACAGATAATTCTGGCAGTTCCCTCCCAGCCGGGGTGGTGTGGGACACTCACCCCGTGCAGAGGGGCTCTTCCTCAAGTTGACCTTGCAAGCTACCATACCTGGGAACATAGAGCTGCTTATTAAGATACTGTGCATTAGTTGGTTATACGTGTGAGACATAGATTGATCTGCATTTAGAACAAAAGAAGGAAAAAAAAAAAGAACACATAAAGACGTATCAATACAGGTCCTCAATCCATTACCGAAATACTTGGAGCTAGGTGTTCTTGGAATCCACCATTTGTCAGATTTTGGAAAGACAGGATGGGGCATATGCTAATTATTTCATAATCACCTAGGGGCTTGGGGCAGCACCCACAAAACCCTCTCATAGACCCAGGTCGGGCTTTGTCATCTGAAGGAGATGAATCACGTGCTGCTCGTCAAATGAGGTTCGAAAAAGTACCTTTTATTTTCACAGCCTTTTGGATTTCTGGATCTTGGATGAGAGATTGTGGCACAGTAATTCTGTGGTGACTCCAATCTAGGTGTTATCAACCATTAATTAAGACTTTGGGTCTTCTCTGATAAAACCTCTACCTCCCATAGACTAGTCTCTCTCGGACAGAACTTCTTTCTCCTAGGAAGGAGTTGAAAAGCACCTGAGAGCCTCACAACATTAGGACTCCAGGTGCTTTGCTTCCTTTTTCTTTTTTGTAGCGATAGAGACAGCACAAGCTGGGGAGGGGCAGAGAGAGGGAGACACAGAATCAGAAGCAGGCTCCAGGATCTGAGCTGTCAGCACAGAGCCCGACACGGGGCTCGAACTCACAGACCGCAAGATCATGACTGACTGAGCCACCCAGGTGCCCCAAGCCTTGCTTCCTTCTTTTGGCCACACGCCTTTCTGGACCATGGCACAGGGTCAGCATTAAATAGCCATCGAGGAAATTCGCTCACCGTGTTGTCCTTCCAAACAGGTGGGTCAGCTGTGGTTCCTCCTCCTCAGGTTGCGATAGCCAGGAAGCCGAAAGAAGCCGCTCCTCCTTTCTGCAGCCCCCACCCTCAAGACCTCTCTCTCCTCAGAAGGCAAGTCTGTTCACACTTTGCACGCCACTGGCCGCTATCCTCTGTGGCGGCAGTGTTTACAACTGGGTGCAGAGACGTTGTTTACAGGGCTCTTGCCTTTTTCCTTCTGAATTTTTTAAAACCTATTTTGGAAAGAACAGATCAAGTGTTGGCGCCTTAGTGACGGAGCAGCTATAAATACATTGCGAGGGATCCGGGGCTGTGCGGTTTCTAGCAGGTGGTAAGCTTGCTCACCTGCCGGATATTAGCTAAGAATGTCTATCCCAGGAATTCAGCTGTTCCTAAGTCTTTTCTGAGTCTTTGACTCAGTCTCAGTCGTTTGTGAGTCTTCCACTGCCAGCCATATATTTCCTTCTCCTGTATCTCTATTCTTCCTCAATCCTAAATTCATAAATTCCTTGTTTCTTTCAGAAAGGACTCTGGAGTTGTCTCCTTTCCAGGTTATAGGTATATATATTTGCCTCCCCAATATCTATGTATTTGACCTTGGCCTGTAAGTGCCCAAAAGCCTGGTTCAGACCCAAACTTTGCAAATGAGTTTTGCAGTCTCCTTTGCTTTCTCTAATACAATTTGTTGGTGGTTCCTAAAAATTTCATTCTACTGAGAAATCTTTATTTTTATTTTTTAGAGAGAGAGAGTGAGAGAGCGAGTGTACAAGTGGGGGAGGCACTTGTGAGGGACAGAGAATCTCAAGCAGGCTTCATGCCCAGCACGGAGTCTGACATGGGGCTCAATCCCACAACTGTGAGATCATGACCTGAGCTGAAGTCAAGAGTAGGAAGCTTAACTGACTGAGCCACCCAGGTGCCCCTGGAAATTCTTATTACTGTAATAGTATCTTGACTATAAAAACATAGAAGTAGAAATAGTAAGAAGGAAAGAGCACCAGATTGGAATTTGATTCCCGGATTCGCCTAGGGCTAGTTGTACTGAGAAGAGTAATTCACCTTGTCTGGCCCTCGTGGTTTTTGTTTTGTTTTGTTTTTTTTGTGTTTTTTTTTTTTTTAATCTTAGGTTGTAGCTAATAATGTCTATCTACCTAAGTGGGCTACTGTGAGGATTAAATGGAAAAATATAAGTAAAATATGTAACAGAGTGCCCAGTTCAGGGTAGATATCCCAGTAGATATTAGTTGAGTCTGAATGGCACTTTTCTTGTAAAGATTTCATGTCACAGAGTTCTAAATGGAGGCACCATGTGCACTGGGCCATTTTACTGATGAGGAAGTAAAAGCAAAGGGGACACTTAATGACTTGCTCACCATGGCCAGGAAACGAATTCGGGTCACTTGACTTCTGGATTGGATGTAACTTCTAGGCTGAGAAATGCAGGGTGAGAGAGTTTGATGATTTAGAAACTAGGACTTTAAAGTGATCTTTGAGAAGCAGGCACATTCACATGACACACTTCTGGGTTTGAAGATGTTGCAAGGAATCGTCAAATAGAAATGACCGGAAGTGATTGGACTTCAATCAGTCATGGCCATAATGTGTTCTGGAATGGCACCTGCGATCAGTAGTGAGCTATCTCTTCTGTGTGGGGTGACTCGATGTTTCTGAAGCATCCTGTAATTCTGTACACCTCCATGATGCTATTGCTTCATGTGAAATGCAGAAGAATTTAGGCCAACTGTCTTGTCAGACAACAAAAAGCCAGATGAATACGTTCCTGGATCTTTTTATTACGGCCACATGGACCAGTTGTCTGGAAACGCCTGAGAAATTTACTCGTCAGCATGTCTCTGGAATGCCTATTAACACTCTTGAAACCCAGCCATCTCAGATGAAGCACCTTTGAGTTGTGCTTTCTTTGAACTAGTTTGACTATTAGTAATTGTCCTGTCTTCCCTTTTCTATTAGACAAAAAAATAATATGCTATAATGTGATATTTTATTGTTCCATTTTGAAGAGTTGCTTCTCACTTGTTTCAACTGTTCAAAAATGTAGGGTTGATTTCCTGTTTTCTTAGTAGTATCAATTATTTTCATCTAACCTATGCTTATTGGAACAGACTCCATATTACCCTCTTCTGGAGGTAGGGGGAAATAGGTAATATAGTGCTTGGGAAAATCAGTGAGTATCTATGAATGTGCTTTGGTTAAAAAGCCTACCTGTGCCTTAATTTTCAGCCTAAAACTTCATGAGTCAATACTATAGTTAACAGACAAGGACACTTAAGTGCTTTTACTAATCAGTGCAGTTAACATGAATCAAATTTTTACCCCAGCTGTAAGAATGATGATGAATTCAGAATTTAATATTTTTAAAGTGACCATCATGTGTGGCTTAAGTGGAAGGATGACTGTGGCAGTGACGCTTATAGACTTTTCACTCCTAAGAACTTGAGTCTTCGATGACAGTGTCACTTCTTAGGAAATGGAAGCAAGCAGGAAGGACTCCTAGGATACCCTTTCTTTTAGCTTCACTAGCCCCATTGAACAAAATCAAAAGCCTCACAAAAATAACCACACGGAAGCTTACTTTCTGTTTATGCACAGAGATCCTACCTTGTATTTCCAGCAATTCCTCAGTGTTTTGGGGGTCAGTTTTGCAAGAGAAATGTCCAAGGCTCTGAATCCTCATCCTGGGCCAAGCTCTCTGCTTCTGTTGTATTTAATGTTCCCCCCAGGATGTTGGCAGGGTGGTGGTGGTTTGGATACGTCTGACCCAACCCTATCTTGCTTTGAGAAGCTTACATTCTTTCAGGGATGCCCCCCCCCCCCCCACTTCCCTCTTCTAATTAGGGAATAATGACATGTATGCAGAAACTGCCATCCCCAACAAGTGTATCAAGAGAGAATCATTCTTTAGTGACAAACAAATACAGCAGACAAAATGGTTTCCTCTGATTCTGGGTTTGTTTTTTTTTTTTCTTGCTGATTACCAATACGTCTGAATAATTTCACATGTGCAGGCATTCTGGAAAATGCTTATAGCTGTAGGATAAGGGAAGAAGTTGCAACACCCATTCCTAAGAAGACTGACAAAGAGGCCTCCTAAATCAAAGTAAAATCAAAACACTTGCTTTTTTTTTTTTCCAAAAAAATTTCTTTAACGTTTATTTATTTTTGAGACAGAGAGAGACAGAGCATGAACTGGGAAGGAGCAGGGAGAGAGGGAGACACGGAATCGGAAGCAGGCTCCAGGCTCCGAGCGGTCAGCACAGAGCCCGACGCGGGGGCTCGAACTCACGGACCGCGAGATCGTGACCTGAGCCGAGGTCGGATGCTTAACCGACTGAGCCACCCAGGCGCCCCAAAACACTTGCTTTTAAAAGAAAGAAATAAGATGAGGGAGACCCCTTGAAAATTTTCCAGATGCACTGCTAGAGAGTGGGCGTATGGGAAATTCAGGCCCCACTGAAGGGTCTTAGTGATTTGTCCATTGGCACTAACCTTGCCTTTAATACTTTTAATACTTTAAAAGTATCATTACTTTTGAATACTTGCATGACAAGTCTGAGGCTTTTTTTTTTTCCTTCTGTGACATGCAGTAGTTCACATGTTGATTTAAACACGTGATCTTATTTGGTAGTAAAAGTGTAAAAAGGAAATAAATGTTTTAAAGGATACTAGGTAGCGACTTGAATATCTGCCAATGGGGAATTGGCTTAAAAATGATGGACGAGGGGCGCCTGGGTGGCTCAGTCGGTTGAGCGTCCGACTTCAGCTCAGGTCACGATCTCGCGATCTCACGGTCCGTGAGTTCGAGCCCGCGTCGGGCTCTCGGCTGATGGCTCAGAGCCTGGAGCCTGCTTCCGATTCTGTCTCCCTCTCTCTCTGCTCCTCCCCCGTTCATGCTCTGTCTCTCTATCTCAAAAATAAATAAACGTTAAAAAAAAATTAAAAAAAAAATGATGGACGAGCGATATAAAGCAATTCTATGCAATAATTTAAAAAAAGACTGAGGTAGATTTATCTACACTGATATGGAAAGATTGCTAACATATATTTCTAAGTAAAAAAAGCAAGTTGCATTTGTTCAATACAATCCTATTTTTAAAAACATCAATAAAGCCCCTATGTATGTACATAAACATAAAAAATTGTCTCAAATTATAACTCTCTAGAGCTTTCTCTGTGTCTGTGTCTGTCTTGGTCTGTCTCTTTCTTCTTTACATGTATTATTTATTTCCTTTGCTAAACTCGAAGTTGGTGTTGAATTTTATCATACACTTTTTTGGGGAAATTTTACTTTAATTTTTTTTTTAAGTTTTATTAATTTTTGAGACAGAGAGAGACAGCACGAGCAGGGGAGGGGCAGAGAGAGAGGGAGACACAGAATCCAAAGCAGACCTCAGGCTCTGAGCTGTCAGCACAGAGCCTGACGCGGGGCTCGAACTCACAAACCGCGAGATCATGACCTGAGCCGAAGTTGGACGCTGAACCGACCGAGCCACCCAGACACCCTGGGAACTTTTACTTTAAAATAGTTTTAAACCTAGAAAAAATTCAGTTTCAAGAATAGACTACAGAAGCGCTATATATCCTTCCCCAGATTCACCAACTGCTGATACTCCACCATATTTTTCATCTCTCCAGTTTCATCTCAACCATTTGAAATTAAGTTGCAAATGGCACAGTGCTCCATTACCTCTAAATGCTTCAATGTGTATGTCCTTAAAACAAGAACATTCCCTACATAGCCACAGGACACCTATCAAAATCAGGAAATGGACACTGATACTGTACTATCTTCTGATTCACAAATCCCTGCTGAAATTTCCCCGATTGTACCAGTGATGTCCTTTAGAGTTCCAGAATCATGCCCTGCATGTAGTTAGCGTGTCTCTTCAGTTGTCTTCAATCTGGAACAAGCTATTCAGTCCTATGTTTTGTGACTTTGACAGTTTTGAAGGGTCCCAGTCCGTTACTCTGAAGAATATCCTTCAATTTGGACGTTGTTTTGTCATGATTAGGTTCAAATGTAACTCGAGAGTACCACAGAAATGACTGTGTGTTCTTCTCAGTGCACATTATCAGCAGGTATGTGATGCTGATTCAACCTATTACTGGTGACACTGACTTTTGTCATTTGGTTAAGATGGTGTCTGTCAGGTTTCTCCATAGTAAAGTTGATTAATGAGTACTTTGCGATGGGGTATTAATAAGTATTGTTAAGTATTCATTAAGATGTTAATACGTATTTTGTGGGGAGATACCTCAAGACTGTATAAATAGCTGGTTCCTCATTACACCTTTCTCCATTATTTGTGGCATCCACAGATGCTTACGCCTGCCCAAGTTATTATTAATATTATGGGTAAGTAATTATATAATGGTACCATTTCTTGTACACATATTAGTTGGCATAAGGTAGGGCTTCCTCTTGCTTGTTTATATCAGCATGGATCCATGGATTCCTCTTTTATTAAATGAGTTAGAATCCATTACTAGTACTATTTACTGTGATGCTCAAGCTGACCCAGATTTGGCCAATGAGTGCCTTTACAAACTCCTGTGACTTTTGATAGTTACATGATTCTTGGAGAACTTCCTCATTTCTGCAATAAGAGATTTCGGGCTCGTCTGATGCTTTAGCCATGTCTGCCAGGAGCCCTAGTTCTTTTTAGTTGAGAAGGGTATTTAGAAATCAGGATTTAGGCATTAAAAGTGCTCAGTGCTACCAGACTGTCTTCGAATCTGGGTCCTCTCAGTGGGTAGAGATACACACACACACACACACACACACACACACACGCGTTATCTATATCTGTAGCAATATCTTTTAGAAACCCTATGTTCGTGCCAATGACCCTAATTACAATCCAATATCACATGGGTCTTGCCTTTTCCATATTTGTACCTCCCTTCTTCAATGGTGAGAAGACTGACTTCCATTATCCTCAATGTATTTGATTAATTCTTTTGGATGTGACCAATCTCCCATTCATGCTGTCTTCTTATCTCTAGTGCTTCTGACTCACATTGGCCAGCGCAGGTCAAGAACAAAGAGATTCCCCCCAGCTCCGGTGGTATGCCAGCTGAGAATTCCACACCTGTATTGTTTTGAATGAATCTTGACTATTTAATTGAGGGACTATAACCTAATGGTTAAGTGCGAGGTCTCTATAGTCAGAATGTCAGGTCTACATAGTAGCTATGCCACTTGGTAGCTGTGCCATCCTGGGCACACTAGTTAACCTCTTCTGGTCTCTAAGATTCCTCTTTTCAAAGGGAGGCCAAAAGCAGGAGAAAGCAAGCCACACTGTACTTCTTGACCAATGGGTGTAGATCCTGAGTCTCAGAATAAAGGAAGCTGCCTTCTCTGATCAAGTAGCCATTGATTGAACAATGAGCAGCAACCTTCAGCAGGTCACAGGGGGTGGGGTGGAGAGTGTGATATGGCTTCAGGGCAGTGGGTGGCTGTATTAGCCATCAAAAACAGGGCTTGCCTGTGACATCAGCTCACTTGGCATAAGTATAACCCAGTGCAGAATGATGAAGTTTGGAGTCTCATTTTCTTTATCTGCAAACTAAAGATGGTGACGTGGGTTTTCCCACCTTAGAGAATTGTTGTGTGACGGTCAACTGAGCTAATGTTCTCCAGTGTGTGAAGTGGGAGACATTTAGAGAACATTTCCCACCACCTACCCACCCCCCCCCCCCCTTTTAAGAGTAACATATATTCACTGTAGAACATTTAGAAAACTGATACAAGCAAAAATAAAGTAACAGCTATCACTGATAATCCCATCAGGCAAAGATAACAACCGTTTACATTTGTGGATAGGTGCCCCCAGTCTTTTTTCTAGATACATCGAGTATAAGTCACTAACTGGAGTTCTCCTTTTCTTCTCTTCTCCCCATGCGAGGTGAGAACCAGATTCTCTCCAGGTACCACTGCCTAATTTTCTTGAGCCTCTTGCTGGCTGGACCCAGCAGTACAATGCTCCATAAAGCAGTCGATGTGCAGGCCAGGGTCCATGTGTGCCCCCAGTGGAGAATACATCGTGTGCTCCTCCTGGTGGGCACTTTTGTCTACAGCAGCAACCTCAGATAAAGCTCTCCTTCCTTCCCAGGTGCAGAAGGCCAGGGAACAGGTTCCCTCTCTCTTTGATCATAACGGCTTGTCTACTGCGGAAGCTGTCTGCATCCAGCTTCCAGAGGAAACAGCAGGGCAAGCATTTTCTATTCAAGTTCTATTCCTTTGTGGCTCTCTGGGCTGAGGTGTTTGCAAGAGCAAGTGTGGCTCTAGAATAGATTCAGAGGATGTGGGGGGTTGTCTTGCCAGGAGATGTGGACACACTGACTCATAGCCTTCCCATCCCTCCTGCCCTTCCTTTGATGTTGGTGTCAGCTTATCTGGCTGATCCACTGACCATATGCTTGGCCATTTGGTAAATATTTTCTCAAACATTCCATAACACTATGTTTGTGCTTAGGGAGAAATGGGAGGAAGAAGAATGTGTAAAAGTTAGCTTTTTTTTTCCCCTCCGAATTTTTAACCACATAACCAACGAAAGGATACTAGTCCGAGTTCACGTTGGCTCTATGGAACTTTGGAGTACTTCCTCCAAGGACTCACTGATCTTCCATCAGTTATGTCCAGCAAAACTCACCAGTCTGGGCACTCTTCTGGCACTTCCATCTTGATATTTTCAGTCATTCAATACACATACTAATACGTGCTATGTGTTTGGCCCAAAATTGGTTCCTCGCTATCTATTAGTGCTTTGGAATTTCACCCTTAGAGATCTGACATCTTTGTGTCTGGAAGACTTTATTCACCAAAAAGAAAGTGTCTGAAAAAAACATAAATAACCCCTGAGCTATTTCAGTGTGCTGTGTCCATTGATACAAGCTCTGTGTCAGGGAAGGAGGAGGGGGACATACCAAGGGAGATGGTAACAAGGGACCCAGGAGGAACAAAAGCCAGGCATCATCCCAGCACGTTTGTGGAGTCTGCTGGTTTCATCATTTAGCAAGAATATGGATATAGCTTGTTGCTTTTTCTTCTCCTTTTCCTTTTTTTTTTCTTTTTCTTTTTTGACTCTTAGAGGAATGGGCCTAACCATGCATGGCACTTTATAGAAACAGTATTCACTGTTCTGTTGAAGGAATAGTTCTGGGAGGAAGGGCACATTTTACGGATCCGGCGACGGTTGATGGTGTAGTTTCTGAGCAAATGGGTAGGACACTGATCCAGGGAATGAATGTGAAAAAGGCTCTCATGGTTCTTTGGCTTTCCTGCTGCATAAGCAAGGACTGTAAGACATGCATTCTCGGCTCTGCCTGCACACCTTCACAGGAGCCAGCTTCCAGAGCCGCGGCAAACCTTGAGAAGATAGTAACAGGGACTATTACTGATAGAATGAAATTTTGTGAAACCATCTACAGAAGGACTAAATTCAAGAGACTGTATGTTTGATAATTTTTGATGACAAGCAAAATTATTTCTTATTAAGGGGTTACAAATGGAACCGAAAAGAATAGTATTGAACTGAAAGAGAAGACAAATATTGTTCATAAAAAATATCATTCATATTAAGTAGATAATTCTATTTTGCTGTAGGGCGCCTGGGTGGCTCAGTCGGTTGAGCATCGGGCTCTTGCTTTCAGCTTAGGTCACGCTCTCACGGTCGTGAGACTGAGCCCCACATTGGGCTCTGCGTTGAGTGTGGAGCCTGCTTAAGATTTTCTCCCTCCCTTTCCCTCTGCCCCCTTCCAGCTTGCACACACGTGCATGTGATCTCTCATTCTGAAAATAAAAAAATAATTCTGTTTTGCTGAATGAAGATGTAAATATATGATATCTATTGTATATGTAATCTAGACCAATGATACATAACGTATTTTTAAATATGCAGTAATTGCAAAGGACGCCACTTTAGAAGCAACATGTACTTGGAGAAATTCAAAGGGATAAGGAAAATATAAATTGGAGGGTTATACAAGTGAAGATTGGGCATAGGCTTGTATTTTGAAAAAAATTAATCACAAAATTACTATCTTTTAAAATATATCTTTTCTACATCTCTTTATTCTTTATTCTGTAAATCTTACCATCATGTTGGAATTTGTTTTCTAGTCTACATTTCTCATAACTTACTTCTCATATTGTATTTCTCTTTATTTCTCTTTAGCAAGTCCTTGATCATTTTCCGCAGCTCAGTCTTTCAGTACGTTCTTTCCTCAACTATATCTAATCTATCTATTATGCTGTTTAATCCATCAATTATGTTTTAAAATTGTAAATAAGTACATACATATTTAAATAACAGGCTTATTGAGATATAACTCACATACCACAAAATGTAACCTGGCAAAGTATACAATTCAGTGGTTTAGCAGACCATAGGATTAGGTAACGGTCACTATTACTTAATTTTAAAACATTTTTTTCACCCCCCAAAAGAAACTCTGTGCCCATTAGTAATCATTTCCCTTTTCCCTTGACCACCAACCCTAGCAAAGACTAGTCTCTTCTCTGTTTCTGTGGACTGCCCATTCTGGACATTTCATACAAACAGAATCATACCATACAGGCCTTTGATCTGGCCTCTGTCACTCAGCGTACTGTTTTCAAGGTTTATTCATGTTGTAACATGAATCAGTACTTAATTCCTTTTGTAATATTCTGCCATATGGATATACCACTTCTTTTACTCCATTCGTGACTTGAGGACATTTGGGTTGTTATAGTCTTTAGGCTCTGATAATGAATGCTGCTATGAACACTTGTGCACAGGGGTTTTTTTGGGTGCATTTACTGGGGGTTCTGCACCCTAGTAATAAATAGGAAACATTTGTGTCCACACCTAAATATGGTACAGGATTGGACTTTATCCTCACTCAGAATCCTTGGCAGTGATGATTTTCCTTTGTGCTTGTTGGCCTGTGAGAGGAGTTTTTCTGGGTCTCATAGAGCACACTGGTTTCATGATGGTCTCAGAGCTAGCCTCCTGCCTCATATGGCTAGGACACCATTCTGTGCCCATGGGGTTCTAATTACTGCCTCCTAACTGCTGGAATTTTTCCAGTACATATCTATGTAAATCACTCATTATTCACCAACACTTGCTTTTACTGGACTTGAAATGTATGTTCAATGAAAAAAATGTCGAAAAAAATGTTCAATGTAGTTGAGTATGTTATGGACTGTTATTATTGTTTTAATTTGTATCGTCTAGTAAGTTGGCTATCTTTTCATACAGTTATGTGTCCTATTCTGTGTTTTTCTTGGTTTTACCTCTTGTCCATTTGTCTCTTACCCTGTTTTTAATTTCCTTAGTGATTTGGGGAATTCTTTACATAAGTGAGAAATTATTTATCTGTCAATTATATGCATTACAAGTATTTTGTTTTCCTGATCTATAGCTTTGCTTTTGTCTTTGTGTTGCCTTTTGCCATACAGAAAATTTTTCCTTTTAATGTAATCACACTTAGCAATGCTTTCCTTTAAGATTTATGCTTTTCCTATCATGTTAAAGAAATTCTTTCCTACCCTAATATCATACAAATATTTTCCTATCTATTATTCTTTTTAAAAAATGTTTATTTATGAGAGAGAGAAAGAGAGGCAGAGAGAGAGAGAGGCAGAGAGAGAATCCCAAGCAGGCTCCGCACTGTCAGTGCAGAGCCTGATAAAGGGCTCAAACTCACCAACCATGAGATTATGACCTGAGCCAAAATCAAGAGTCAGATGCTTAAGTGACTGAGCCACCCAGGTGCCCCTCCTATCTATTATTCTAAAAGAAATGTTTTCTTTTTACTTATAGTTAATTAATAAACATAGAAAAATTTTAATGGTGTCAGGTAAGGATTTAATTTTTATCTTTTTCTCCATTGTTATCATTTGGACAGTTTTTTCTTTTTATACTAATTTATAATGATAGTTCCTTTATGATATACATCTGTCTGGGTCTAATTTTGCATTCTCTATTTTCTTCCATGGGTGAAATCCTACCATTTTAATGACTGCTACTGTGCAATCACAAAATCTGGTATGGAAATATATTTATTGTTATCACTGTTACCTTAAAAAATATTTGTATGGCTTTTCTTGGTCCTTTTCCATTCTATATGAATTTAAGAATCTCCTCATTAAGTTGCATGGAAAATGCAATTGGAAATTCTATTTGAATTGCAGTGAATTTATAGATTAATATGGGAAGAATTATCATCTTGCTGTTGACTTTTCCAAAATAACATTAAATTTATCCACTTGTTTAGTTCTTCTTTTATGTTACTTAATAGTTTGTCCCTAAATGTTTTCTCCCCAAATGTTTTACATAACTTTTTAAACATTTATTTTTAATTTTAATTAATTTTTTTGCATAGCTTTTGCTAGGTTAATTCCTAGGGCTTTATCTCTTGTAATTTTTGAGTCCATTTTATTTTCTTTTTACATTTATTTATTTGTTCATTCATTTTTTTCTGGAAGTTTTGACCTGTGAATATCCTTCACCTCTTTGGCCCATCCCCTTCAAGCACCCCTCTGGCAACCACCATTTTTTTGTCTTGTATTTATGAGTCTGTTTCTGTTTTGTTTTGTTTGTTTTGTTTTTAGATTCCACATATAAGTGAAATCATATGAGTTTTTTACATATTTGTGGTATAAGTATCTTATCAGATATAGGATTTGCAAAATATTTTCTCTCATTCAGTAGATTGCCTTTTCATTTTGTTGACGGTTTCCTTTGCTGTGAAGAAGCTTTTTAGTTTGATGCAGTTCATTTATTTGTTCTTGCTTTTGTTACTTTTGCTTTTGGTGTCAGATTAAAAAATAATCAGCAAGACCTTTGTCAAGGAGTTTACTGCCTACGTTTTCTCTTAGGATTTTTAGGTATTACTTTCAAGCCTTTAATCCCTTTTCAGTTAATTTTTGTACATGGTGTAAGATAGTAGTCGAGTTTTAATCTTTTGCATGTGGCTGTCCAGTTTTCTCAACACTATTTATTGAAGAGATTGGCTTTTCCCCATTGCATATTCCTGGCTCCTCTATTGTAAATTAGTTGACCACATATGTGCGGGTTTATTTCTAGGCTCTCTATACTGCTCCACTGATCTATGTGTCTTTTTTTTTAAGTGTTTACTTTTGAGACAGAGAAAGAGAGAGAGTGTGTGCACGTGCTCACGGACAAGTGGGGGAGGGGCAGGGAGATAGGAACACAGAGGATCCAAAGTGGGCTCCGCAGACAGCAGAGAGCCTGATGTTGGACTCGAACTCATGAACTGTGAGATCATGACCTGAGCCAACGTTGGATTCTTAACCGACTGAGACACCCAGGTGCCCCTGATCTATGTGTCTTTTTTTTTCTAATGTTTTATTTACATTAGAGAGAGAGAGACAGAGAGAGAGAGAGAGAGAGAGAGAGAGAGAATGCAAGTGGGGGAGAGGCAGAGAGACAGAGACAGAATCTGAAGCAGGCTTGAGGCTCTGAGCTGTTAGCACAGAGCCCGATGTGGGGCTCAAACTCACGAACCTTGAGATCATGACCTGAGCTGAAGTCGGATGCTTAACTGACTGAGCCACCCAGGAGCCCCTAGGTACCTTTTTATGCCAATACCATACTGTTTTAATTGCTATAGCCTTGTAATATCGTTTGAAATCAGAAAGCATTATGCCTCTAGCTTTGTTACTTCTCAAGATTACTTTGTGCTATTTGGAGTGTGTGTGTGTGTGTGTGTGTGTGTGTGTGTGTGTGTGTGTGTGTTTCCATAGAAATTTTAGGATTATTTGTTGTATTATTTTGAAAAATGTCATTGGAATTTAGATAGGGATTGCACTGAATCTGCAGATTGACTTGGGTAGTATGGACATTTTAACAATATTGATTCTTCCAATCCATGAGCATATCTTTATGTTTATTTGTGTCTTCTTCAATTTCTTCAATACTATGTTGAATAAAGGTGGCAGGAGTGGGCATCCTTGTCTAGTTCCTGATTTTAGAGGAAATATTTTCAGCTTTCACCACTGAGTAGGATGTTAGCTATGAGCTTGCCATATATGGCCTTTATTATGTTGAGGTATGTTCCCTCTATACCCAATTTGTTGAGAGTTTTTATTATAAATGGATGTTGAATTTTGATAAATGCCTTTTCTGCCTCTATTGACATGATCATATGATTTTAAAATTATTTATTTTTAATGTTTTTTTAAAATTTACATCCAAATTAGCATATGGTGCAACAATGATTTCAGGAGTAGATTCCTTAGTGCCCCTTACCCATTTAGCCCATTCCCCCTCCACAACCCCTCCAGTAACTGTCAGTTTGTTCTCCATATTTATGAGTCTCTTCTGTTTTGTCCCCCTCCCTGTTTTTACATTATTTTTGTTTCCCTTCACTTATGTTCATCTGTTTTGTCTCTTAAAGTCCTCATATGAGTGAAGTCATAAGATTTTTGCTTTTCTCTGACTCACTAATTTCACTTAGCATAATACCCTCCAGTTCCATCCATGTAGTTGCAAATGGCAAGATTTCATTCTTTCTGATTGCCAAGTAATACTCCATTGTATAAATATACCACATTTTCTTTATCCATTCATCCCTGGATGGACATTTGGGCTCTTTCCATACTTTGGCTATTGTTGATAGTGCTGCTGTAAACATGGGGGTGCATGTGTCCCTTCAAAACAGCACAACTGTATCCCTTGGATAAATGCCTAGTAGTGCAATTGCTGGGTTGTAGGGTAGTTCTATTTTTAGTTTTTTGAGGAACCTCCATACTGTTTTCCAGAGTGGCTGTACCAGCTTGCATTCCCATCAGCAGTGCAGAAGACATCCTCTTTCTCTGCATCCTTGCCAACATCTGTTGTTGCCTGAATTGTTAATGTTAGCTATTCTGACAAGTGTGAGGTGGTATCTCATTGTGGTTTTGATTTGTATTTCCCTGATGATGAGTGCTGTGGAACATTTTTTTCATGTGTTGGTTGGCCATCTGGATGTCTTCTTTGGAGAAGTGTCTATTCATGTCTTTTGCCCACTTCTTCACTGGATTATTTGCTTTTTGGGTGTTAAGTTTGATAAGTTCTTGATAGATTTTGTATACTAACCTTTTATCTGATATGTCATTTGCAAATATCTTCTCCCATTCTGTCAGCTGCCTTTTAGTTTTGCTGATTGTTTCCTTTGCTGTGCAGAAGATTTTTATTTTGATGAGGTCCCCATAGCTCATTTTTGCTTTTGTTTCCCTTGCCTCCAGAGACATGTTGAGTAAGAAGTTGTTGTGGCCAAGATCAAAGAGGTTTTTGCCTGCTTTCTTCTTGAGGATTTTGATGGCTTCCTATCTTATGTTTAGGTCTTTCATCCATTTTGAGTTTATTTTTGTATATGGTGTAAGAAAGTGGTCCAGGTTCATTCTTCTGCATGTCACTGTCCAGTTTTCCCAGCACCACTTGCTGAAGACACTGTTTTTATTCCAATGGATATTCTTTCCTGCTGTGTCAAAGATAAGTTGGCCATACATTTGTGGGTCCATTTCTGGGTTCTCTATTCTGTTCCATTGATCTGAGTATCTGGATCATATGATTTTTATCCTTCACTTGGTTAATATGACATATTATGATATGATATATCATATTGGCTGATTTACAGATCTTGGACCATCCTTACATCCCTGGAGTAAATCCCACTTGATCATGGTGTATGATCTTTTAGTATATTGTTGGATTCAGTTTCTTAATATTTTGTCAATGATTTTTGCATCTATGTTCATCTCGGATATTGCACTGTAATATTTTTTTTTCCTCTGGCATTCTCATCTGGTTTTGGTATTAGGGTAATGCTGGCCTCATAAAATGATTTTGGAAGAGTTCCCTCTTTTATTTTTTGGAACAGTTTGAGAAGAATTGGTACTAATTCTTTGAATGTTTGGTAGAATTTATCATTGAAGTAGTCTGGTCCTGGACTTTTGTTTGTTGGGAGGTTTTTGATTACAGATTTAATCTCCTTTTTAGTAATTGGTATGTTCAGATTTTCTATTTTATCATGATTCCTTCTTTGTAGGTTGTATGTTTATAGGAATTTATCCACTTCTTCTATGTTGTCTATTTTGTTGGCATTTAATTGTTCATAGTAGTCTCTAGTGATCCTTTGTATTTCTATGGTATCAGTTGTATCACTGCCTCTTTCATTTCTGATTTTATTTATATGAGTCTTCTCATTTTTTCTTGTTAAGTCTAGATAAAGGCTTACCAATTTTGTTTATCTTTTCAAGAATCCAGCTCTTGTTTCATTGATCTATATCATCCTGTTAGTCTCTATTTCATTTATTTCTGCTCTAATCTTTATTTCCTTTATCTCCTTCCATCTACTAACTTTGGGCTTTTTCTTCTTTTTCTGTTCCTTTAGGTGTAAAGTTAGGTTGTTTATTTGAGGCTTTTCATGTTTCCTCAAGTAGGCATTTATCACTATGAATTTCCCTCTTAGAACTACTTTTGCTGCATCCCACAAATTGTGGTATGTTATAGATCCATTTATGTTGTTCTAAAGGTATTTTTCAATTTTCTCTTGATTTCTTCTTTGACCCAATTGGTTGTTCAGGAGAATGTTGTTTAATCACCACATATTTGTGGCTTTTCCAGCTTGCTTCAAGTAATTAATTTCTACTTTCATACTATTGTGGTCAGAAAAGATGCTTGATAGGATTTCAGTCCTCTTAAATTTATTGAGACTTGTTTTGTGGCCTAACATATGACCTATCCTGGAAAATGTTTCATCTGCATTTGAGAAGAATGTGTATTTTGCTTTGGGATGGAATGCTTTGTATATTCCTGTTAAGTCCTTCTGATCTAATGTGTCATTTAAGGACAATGTTTCCTTACTGATTTTCTTTCTGGATGATCTATTAATTGGTGTAAGAGGAATATTAAAGTTCCCTACTATTTTTTCAATTTTTAAAATACATTTATTTATTTTTGAGAGACAGAGTGAGACAGGGCACGAGCAGGGGAGGGGCAGAGAGAGAGGGAGACACAGAATCTGAAGCAGGCTACAGGCTGTGAGCTGTCAGCACAGAGTCTGACGTGGGGCTCGAACCCACGAACCATGAGATCATGACCTGAGCTGAAATCAGACGCTTAACCGACTGAGCCACCAGGCACCCCAAAGTCCTCTACTATTAATGTATTACTGTTTATTTCTCCCTTTACATTTATTAATATTTGCTTTATATATTTAGGTACTCCCATGTTGACTACATAAATATTTATAAATTTTATGTCCTCTTGTGGATTGATACTTTTATTGTTATGTAATGCCTGTCTTTGTTTTGAAGTCTATTTTGTCTAATATAAGTATAGCTATTCCAGGTTCCTTTTAGTTTCCATTGCATGGAATATCTTTTCCCATTCTGTCACTATCAGTCTGTATGTGTCCTTATCTAAAGTGAGTCTCTTGTAGGCAGCATATACAAGGGTCTTGTTTTTTTAATTCATTGTCTTTTGATTGCAGAATTTAGCCTATTTAAATTTAATTATTGATATGTATGTACTTATTGTCATTTTGTTAATTGTTTACTGGCTGTTATCATAGTTCCTCTCTGTTTCTTTTTCTCTTGCTCTCTTTCTTTGTAGTTTGATGATTTTCTTTAGTGGTATAATTATATCCCTTCCTCTTTATCTTTTGTGTATTTACTATAGGTTTTTGCTTTGTGGTTACCTTCAGGCTTACATAAAACAACTTATACCTATAACAGTTTATTTTAAGTTGACAACAACTTAAGTTTGATCTCATTCTAAAGCTCAGCATTTTTACTTCCTCCAACCACATTTTATGTTTTTTGATGTCACATTTCACATCTTTTTATTTTGTGTATCATGGGTATCCCTTAGCTAATTATTGTAAATATAGTTATTTTTACTATGCTTGTCTTTTAACCTTCATATTAGCCTTATAAGTGATTAATACACCATCTTTGCTATATATTACAATTCTAGTGAGATTTATTATTTCATATGTTTTCTTGTTACTAAATTGGTACCCTATCTTTTCAGCTTAAAGAAGTCTCCTTAATAATTCTTATAAGGTCAGATTAGTGGTAATGAACTCCTTGAGCTTTTGCTTGCCTAGAAAACTCTTCATTTCTCCTTCAATTCTGAATGATAACTTTGCCAGGTAGAGTATTCTTGGTTGGAAGTTTTTTTTTTTCTTTTATTTTTCTCCTTTTTTGTTAGCACTTTGAATATATCATGCCACTCCCTTCCCTGCAAAGTTTTTGTTGAAAAACTGCTGATAGCCTTATGGGCATCCCCTGTATGTAACAAGTTGTTTTTCTCTTGCTGCCTTTAATACTCTCTCCTTGTCCTTAACTTCTGATATTTTAATTATAGTGTGTCTTGGTGTAGGTCTCTTTGAGTTCCTTTCATTTGGAACTCCCTGGGATTCCTGGATCTAGACGTTTATTTTCTTCCCCAGTTTAATAAACTTTTTGGCCATTATGTCTTCTAAAATTTCTGCCCCTTTCTCTATCTCTTCTTCTGAAATACCTATACTATGAGTGTTAGTCCATCTGATGTTGTCCTATAGGCTATCTTATGCTATCTTCATTTTTTAAAATTATTTTCTCTTTTTACTGCTTTGATGGGGTGAGTTCCACTGCCTTGTCTTTGAGTAGACTGATCCTTTCTTATGCTTCATCTAGTCTGCTAATGAGCCTGTCTAAAGTATTTTTTCAATTTAGCTATTGTATTCTGTAGCTCTGTGACTTCTATTTGATACTTTATTATATTTTTCATCTCTTTGTTAAAGTTCTCACTGTGTTCATCCATCTTCTCAATTTGCTTAGCCTCTGTATGACCATTACTTTGAACTTCTTATCAGGTAAATTACTTATTTCCATTTCATTAAGTTTTTTTCCCCTGAGGTTTTAGCTTGTTCTTTTAATTGGAGTATATTCCAATCTGATCCTTCATGTTGCTTAATTCTCTGTGTAAGATGAATCTACCACCTCTCCCAGTCTTGAAAGAGTGGTCTCTTATAGAAGGTGAACCTGTTGCTCACCCTTGCCTCAGCTCTTGGTTGTCTCTCAAACCTTTGTGCTTCTCCAAGCAGCCTATTACGTTTTTAATAGCCCCCAGTACTAAGGATGCACCAAGAACTGTCAGCGTCTCTAAGGGAAGGATCTCAGCACCTAGATTCAGGCTATTTGTAAGCTAGGCCCTCAGGCAGCAACTTTCAAATGCATACAAATATATACAGTCCTGTGGGACTACAAGCATAAGCCTTGCTGGCCTGCTGATCTGGAGGTGTCCCCTGGGTGGTAGTTGCAAAAATTCGGTCTCCAGATGAATGTACAAGCTCTTTTGTAGTTGATACTGGCAAACTGGAACAAGGCAGAGAACCCAGATGGCATCTGCAGCCTACATTCTTTGAGAGAAGCTCTGGAGGCTACTAAATGTGTATCAAGCCTGAAACCTGGTCAAATCTCCAGGACAAGCAAAGGGGCCTCCTTCACAGAAAGACTGGGGATGGTGCCTCAGTCTCTTATCTGTGTAGTGCCCTAGGAGTGGTAGCATGCCTAGAACCATCTCTCTGATTGCCAGTCCTGTGGGATACAGGAATGCAAGCCCCTCTGGCCACTAGAGCTGGGTGATTAAGCAGTGTTCCCTGGGCAAAAATTGAGGCACCAGACATAAAAACTAGGGCACCAACTGCACGTAACACTGCCCTCCAGGAGACACTGGTGTTCTAGAGCATGGCAGAGGGAGACTGCAAGGATAGCACCCACTCTCTGAGGTCCCTGGAAAGGATTATAGTCAAACCCTACATGCATGTTTAATTACAAGCATGACCCTCAGCCTGCCGCCATGATGATTAGCCAATAGGCTTCCTTCACAGAAAGACTGAGCTCCTGGGTTTATGGCCTCTTGCTATGCCCTGGGGGTTGGTAGCTGTTTAGGAATTTTTGTTGTTGTTGTTGTTAATTAGATACCTGTGCGACCCAGAACATAAGCCCCACTGGCCACCAGAGCCAGTCAATGTAGAGGTATTCCATGCCATCAGCCTTTTAATCAGGGTGCCAGACAGGGGTATGAACTCTTTTCTGGGTGACATCGATTATAACAGTTCCACAGGGCCAAGAATGTAAGCTGTCCTGGCCTCCAGAGTCACACAGTCAAGATATGTCCTCTGGGCTTATTTCTTTATTTTATTTCAATTCATCACTCCCATCCCATGCCTTACTTCCTTTCTCCACCAAGCTTACCAGTGTTATAATCACAATCATTGCTTTACATATATCCTTAATTCCTTTGATCTTTGCCCAGCAATTTCCTGGCAAACACTGATTAAATCTATTCTGGCTATCTCTGTCCCTGCACCTGAGCTTCTAAGTGTGGTTGGAGGCCCCCAATTATGAAGGCTGTCTCACATGCTACATGACTATCAACCTTAGGAAGCCCTCATTGCACCTGGCAGTTCTACCTCATTTCCCCAATCAATTAACTCTTCTATTTACAGAGAAGACCAGTTCACATCTTCTGTCCTTTCTTAAAATTTCAGCATCTGCCCTGTTCTTCCTCTTAGCTCATGACCTTGATTCCAATTGAGAAAGCAAACACAGTAACGAGAGAACATCCTTGACCAGATTCCCACCAAATTTGCCACCCTTCTTGGTTTTGGACCCAAGACACTTTGTTTTCTCTTTTGTTACAAATGATGAACATCATGCTTATCCCATCTCACCTACTCCAGGACTTAGCTCCATACCCTCCTTTCTCCTGCATCCTTGGGTTCCTCTCCACTTTTGGGTCATTTCCATTAACACAAAAATAGGCTGGTTAGAAATAAATTTTAGTTGTGATGAAGTACACACAACACAAAATGTGCCATTTTTTTGTGGGCTCAATTGTGTTCTCCCAAATCCACAGGTCAAAGCCCTGACCCCCAAAACCTCAAATGTAACTGTATTTGAAGAAAGGCTTTACAACAGGTGATTAAGTTAAAATGGGGTCATCAGGGTGGGCCCTAATCCAGTCTGACAGGTGTCCTTATGAGAAGAGAAAATCAAGACACGGATGCCCACAGAGAGAGAAGATGTGAACGTACAGAGAGAAGGTGGCTATCTGCCAACCATGGAGGAGAGGACTCAGAGGAAACCCAACATGCTTCCACCTTGATCTTGGACTTCTAGCCTCCAGAAACATCAGAAAACAAATGACTACTGTTTAAGCCCTCCAGGTCTGTGGTAATTAGTTACGCAGCTCCAGAAAACTAATACACCATCTTACTAATTTTTAAGTGAGTGGTTCTGTGGCAGTAAGTCCATTCATATTGTTGTACAACCACAACCACCTTTCATCTCCAGAACTATATTCATTTTGAAAACTCAACCTCTGTACCCACGGAACAATAACTGTTTCAAATCCTCCCCTTTGCCCCAAAGAGATAATAGATTCTATACTTTGAACTAAAATTTAAGCTGTAAATAGCTTTGGGAACAAGGATTGAAGGATTGATGTGGCATGTTTTATTCTACGAAGTTTGCATTTTCTAACTGAATACATTTACTACTTTTGTTAAAATATGATATGTTAACCAGAGTAATCTGAGCAGGTAAACTGTAGCCTAATTTTGCTTGCTGTTTTCCTTTTTTATCTCTCTGAATTTCAAAGAAACCTAATACATGTTTTATTATTATTATTATTTTTAAATTTTTTAAATGTTTACTTATATTTGACAGAGAGAAAGAGACAGAGCATGAGTGGCGGTGGGGGGCGGGGGGCAGAGACAGAGGGAGACACAGAATCCAAAGCAGGCTCCAGGCTCTGAGCTGTCAGCACAGAGCCCGACTTGGGGCTTGAACTCACAGACCGTGAGATCATGACCTGAGCTGAAGTTGGACGCTCAACCGACTGAGCCACCCAGGCGCCCCCAATGTTTTATTATTTTTAATAAAAAGACCATATTTTCAAAACCTAGAATTTGAGTCACATTTTAAAAAAGCATTATCAGCTAACGGAATCTTGTATTACAATCTTCTGCTTACTGCATCTTCCTTAGTCAGGGAGTCCTATGATTACTGTTAAGAAGAAGTATAGGGTACCTGGGTGGCTCAGTCGGTTGAGCATCTGACTTTGCCTCAGGTCATGATCTCACAGTTTGTGGGTTAGGGCCCAGTGTCGGGCTCTGTGCTGATGATTCAGAGCCTGCTTTGGATTCTGTGTCTCCTCTTTCTCTGCCCCCCTCCCCTTTCTCTCTCTCTCTCTCAAAAATAAATAAACATTAAAAAAATTTTTTAAAAGAAGAAATAAAATTCACTCTTTCAGGAGAAGATTTGACAATTTCAAGAACCATGAAAATATTTCTATTATTTGTGCTACTTTCTTAGTAGGTTAATAGAAAATATAGGGAAAAAGCTGTATTCATAGAAATTCTCCAGTATGTTTATTATAGTGAAAAACAGAAAGTAGTCATACAACATAGAACAGATAGCTACTGAAAATAATGTGAAGACTTTGTAGCAGTATGAAATGCTTATGCTATAATCAATGAAGAATATAGGATTATTAAATTATATATAGACTATGATGTAGGAAAACATATTCAAATAAAAAGACTAGAAATTATATTAGTCTTAGTGTGGTGAAGTTATAAAAATTTTCAATATTTCTCTAGATTGTGTAACAAATGCATAACCAATAATTTAAAAATTTACTAAAAATAACTAATTCTTTTCTTTAATGTTTTAAAAATGTTTATTTATTTTTGAGAGATACAGAATGTGGGCAGAGAGGGGCAGAGAGAGGGGGAGACACAGAATCTGAAGCAGGTTCCAGGCTCTGAGCTGTCAGCACAGAGATTGACTTGCGGCTCAAACCCATGAACTGTGAGATCATGACCCCAGCCGAAGTTGGATGCTTAACCGACTGAGCCACCCAGGCACCTCAAAATAACTAATTCTTTAAGAAAGTGGGAAGCTTTAAGAAGCAAAGGTGCTGTTATAAATTATGTAACAAAACCACTGTACTTATGAATGGGGGGGTTTCATAGCATTAATTTGAGTGATTCTGTTAACATTTTAAGCAACATATGCTGCAAAGGAATAGGAACAATTTAAGAAACCTTTAGTGACCTATCCTATGTCTGATGTGTTTTGGTTCTAAGTATTTCCGAATATTCTCTAATATTGCACGTGAAAATGCAAATATATATTTAAAACTTAAAAATATAAACTTTAAGTTTATGTATAAAATATATATGTACTAACATACTTAAAATAAAAATATGTATATATATTTAAAATTAGGTTGGTGTTTCAGGATCAGAGAACAGAGTGCTTCTCCACATTATCTGCTAAAGACTTTAAGATTTTTTGAATTTTGAGTACAAGTTCTTGGCATGGATGAGAATAAAGCTAGAGGTTGCCAGCCTTCCTTTGATTGTATTATTCCTTACCTTCTTAAATAATAGTTTTAAGTACATGGAATTATTTATGATCTTGGTCACAATAGGTAACATCTGAAATTAGGTCTGTTATCGTACGAACAAAGATAAATTGCTCTAAGCTAACTGATGTGATGACCAAAATCTAGAAAGTCTAAACCAATGGAACACTCTATGAGTGAGTTTCAGACACAAAAGAAATATATTTAAATCCTGGATGCCCAAGACAGTTTTAGAAGAAGGTGCATTACCACTAAGTACCTCAAAGGATAAGATTTTGAGTTCATTCATTTATGGGAATGGGTCAAGAACTTTTAGATGGTGGTAGGAAGTGGCCAGTAGAGAGTGAGAAGAAGAAACGAGGAGTGGTGGGGGGAGGAAAACGTGGATAGAGTGATACGTTTGAGGAAACAGATCAGCACAAGTGAAGGAGTTGGTATGGGGCACCATTACATTATGAAAGACAGAATAATAAAAGGATGGGTGGCATTTTGATTTACTTAGTACTTAAAGCAAGTTGATTAATTTCTCTTTTTTTAGCTTTTAAAAAATTTTAGCTTCTTAAACATTCATGCCTATTTTTTCTACATTAGTGACAATTTATGACATAAAGCAATGTTTAGTTATGCCTGACAGAAATGACTGTATGTACTAGAATGTTCATGGCATCACTATTTGTAAAAACCCAAACTGGGAGCTACCCAAATTCCCAGTAAAATAGATATTTTATTGTATTGACAGCCCAGGGTACTCACAACCTATGATTACAATATGGATGAATCCAACAGCATGATGTTGAGTGAAATAAGCCAGACTATACAATTACATTTACATAAAGTTAAAAAAACCACAACCCCACATCTATGCTGCTGGAGGTCAGACAATTGTTTAACTTTGGGGAGTGGTAATAAAAAGAAGAGGGCACAAGGGGATCTTCTGGGACATTAGTAATATTTTTTGATATGGGTGCCAGTTACAAGGGTTTGTGTAATTTATAAAAATAGATTACACTGTACATTTATGATATATACCTTTCCTATATGTATGTTATGCTTTGTAAACATTTTTTTTTTTTAATTTTTTTTTTTTTCAACGTTTTTTATTTATTTTTGGGACAGAGAGAGACAGAGCATGAACGGGGGAGGGGCAGAGAGAGAGGGAGACACAGAATCGGAAACAGGCTCCAGGCTCCGAGCCATCAGCCCAGAGCCTGATGCGGGGCTCGAACTCACGGACCGCGAGATCGTGACCTGGCTGAAGTCGGACGCTTAACCGACTGCGCCACCCAGGCGCCCCAAACATTTTTAAATTAAAAAAAATTAATTGGAGTATTGGCCCTGAGTCAGAGATCTTCAGTCTTTATGATCTTCTTGTAAAGCCTGATCGACATTACAAGAAAAAGAGATCATAAACCAATAGCCTTCATGAACAGAGACAAAAAAACCCTGGCAAAATTCTAGCAAACCAAATTTAGCAGATTATAAAATGGATAATACATCTTGACCACTTGGGGTTTATTCCAGGAATGCAAGGTTAATTTCCCATTCAAAAGCCGACATTATTCACCATATTAGTAGACTAGAAAAGAACCATTAGATCATTTAGTACATTGAAAAAAAAAAGATTTGACAAAATTCAACACAGATTTATGATAAAAACTCCCAGAAAACCAGGAATAGAAGGGAACTTCCTCATCTTGATAGAAAACCTACAGCTAACATGATATAATATGGAATGAGTCTGGATGCACACCCGTCCAGATCAGTAACAGGACAAGAATATCCATTTTGACACTTTCATTCAACATTATACTAGCCAAAGCAATTAGGAGTGAGGGGCAGGAAAAGACATATCAATTGGAGAGAAAGAAGTAAAACTTTTTATTCACAGGTGACATGATCATTTAAGTATAAAACTCTATGGAATCAGCAAAAATACCTTCCAGAACTAATATATAAATTTAGCAAGGTCACAAGGTACAAGGTTAATATGCAAAAATCAGTCACAGTGCTGTGGGCTGGAAATAAACAATCGCAAGTTGACATTTAAAAAATATTTACAGTAGCCCCTCAAAAATATGTAAGACATGGGATAAATTTAACAGAATATGTGCAAGATTGGTGTGTTTAAAACTATAAATATTGTTGAAAGAAATGAAATAAGACCTAAATAAATGGAGACACATTGTCATGGTCGGAAAGCTCAATTTTATTAAGATGTTAATTTTCCCTGTATTAGATCTCTACAGCTGCTATAACAAATTACCACAGACTTTGTGGCTTAAAAGTTCTCTCACAATTCTGGGGGCTGAAAGTCTGAAATCTATCCCTGGGATGAAAGCAAGGTGTTAGCGGGACCACACTCCCTCCAGAGTCTGTAGGGAAATCACTGCTTGCTTCTCATAGGTTCTGGTCGCTGCTGTAATCCCTAGGTTTGTGGCTCCATCACTTTAATCTCAGTCTCCCTGCCTCTCTTCTGTCTACAGTCTTCCCTTGTCTTCCTCTTATAAGGATACATGCGATTGCTTTTAGGGCCCATCTAGATAGTGCAGGATAATCTCCCCATCTCAAGATCCTTCATCATATGTACAAAGTCCCATAAAAAGCATCATTTACAGGTTCTTTGGGTGGCCATTATTTAGCCTACTGTATTCCCCAAATCTATTGATTCAGTGCAATTCCAATCAGTGTCTTGGTAGAATTTTTTGGTAGAAATGGACAAATGGATGGTATATTTATATTCAATTGTGAAGGAGGGAGAATAGACAAAATAATTTAAAAAAAAATTTTTTAATATTTGTTTTTGAGAGAGAGTGAGCAAGCATGAGTGGGAGAAGGACACAGAGAGAGAGACACACAGAATTTGAAGCAGACTCCAGACTCTGACTGTCAGCACAGTGCCCAACCTGGGGCTCAAACCCATGAACTGTGAGATCATGACCTGAGCTCAACTGACTGAGCCACCCAGGCATCCCCAAAAAATCATTTTGAAAATAAAGAACAGAGTTGGACAAGTCACACTACCTGATTTCAAGACTTACTACAAGGCTACAGTAAACAAAACAGTGTAGTATTGGCATAAATTTAGACACACAGATCAATGGAACAGAACTGAATCCAGAAATAGACAAACATGTATAATTAATGGTTTTTCCACAAAAAGTCTGAAATAATTCAATGGAGAAGGAATAGTCTTTACAATAAACTGTGCTGGCACATTTAGTTACCCACATGGAAAAAATAAACATTAACTGATGGTATCTCCAAACAATGAATTATTACTCAGTATTAAAAAGGAAACAAAATACTGAAATTAACAACGTGGGTGAATCTCAAAAGCTAAATGAAAGAAGACAAGTACAAAAGGCTATATTCAGATGAGTCTATTTATGTGAAATTCTAGAAAAGTCAATACTACACACAGAGAAGATCAGTGGTTGCCAGAGTTGAAGGACAGGATGAGGAGACTAACTGACAAGGGTTGTAGGGAAATTTTAGGGTCACTGGTGACACCATGTCTTGGCTATGGTGGTGGTTACATCACTTCAGCCATTTACTATCACTCAACAAAACCAACACTTGAAATTAGCAAATTTTACTGTATGTAAATTGTTACTCAAGAAAACTGGTTTTTGGGGCGCCTGGGTGGCGCAGTCGGTTAAGCGGCCGACTTCAGCCAGGTCACGATCTCGCGGTCCGTGAGTTCGAGCCCCGCGTCGGGCTCTGTGCTGACTGCTCGGAGCCTGGAGCCTGTTTCCGATTCTGTGTCTCCCTCTCTCTCTCTGCCCCTCCCCCGTTCATGCTCTATCTCTCTCTGTCCCAAAAATAAATAAAAAACGTTGAAAAAAAAATTAAAAAAAAAAAAAAAAAAAAAGAGAAAACTGGTTTTTAAGGAACTGTCACAGCTTGGATGATACATTGCATGGTTATCCATAAATTCATCTCTTTTTTGGGGAAATGAATTCAGACAGTTGATTCCTACTTGTCACATGGGGATTCTTGTCTGGCATAGACTAAAGTCTTTTGTTTATTCCTATTACTCCCATTATAGTAATTTTAAAAAGATTCTATTAGTAGACTATAATTTGATAAATTCTATAGAAGCAGTTAAAGGGAAAGTGACTGGAAAGCAGTTCTCAGGACTAGGTATTTATATACCTACTTTAGCCTTAAACTACCATAATCATTAGACCAGATGATAGGGCTGCCTGTTCTTCCTTTCACATTACTTTAGGCTCAGTTTTCATGACACCTTCTATTTTTGAAGCTGTCCTTATTTATTCAGTGCTTTCCCAGAGCCTTCGGGATAAACCTCAGATTTTCAGTGATGGAAGACCAACTTCATCCATACGCCGCTTACTGTTAGAGCATTAGTTCTCACCTCTCCCACCTTTCAGCCATTTGAAAGGTTGGCCTTGCCCTAAGGAAACTTTGCTTTTTCCTGCTTCAAGACCTCACCATGTGCTCCACGTCTACCTGGAATGTCCTTTTTTCCTTCCCCCAATTTCCCTCTTTTCCCGTATAATTCATCCTACTCATCTTTCAGGATTTAGTAATGTCACCTGCTCCAGGAAGCCTGACCTTTCAGGGTTATAGTAGATGTTTCTCTTGGGTGACACTTCTGTGACACTCTTCATGCCCCCAAGATCTGAAAACACCATTTGAGCCCCAGGTACAGCCTTCCCCAAAGCCGGTTCTATACTCCCTTATGTGAAACAACAAATGTCTTACTTTGCTAAAACCATTTTATCTTGAGTTGTCTTTCTCATGCTACTAAGCCATCACAACTGATGCTTATGAAAACTGATACAATGACCTTCCAATATGCAGGGCAAAACACATTACAAAGGCAGTGGAGAACAGGACTTTGAAATACAGTAATGTGAACAGGGAGGAAATTTAATAGATGCTGGTTGCATCCACTTACAGTCTCTGTTAGCTAGCCTCAGGCTAGCCTAAGAGGATTGAAGCCTCCTGAATTTGCCTCTGGTTAGTCCAATTAACTCAGGTGGAAGAAGAAAAAGCCAAGGATATCAAGACTCAAACAAAGCAAAAGGGCTTCTATTACTGTGTTCTGAGCTCAACTAGTAAAGGTGATATGATCTTGAAAAGCAGACTTAATCAGTTGACAGCCTGTTCCTAAAGACAGGGGGAAGCTGGGAACCTCCAAGGTAAAGCTTCACAGAGAAAGAGCTCCTGGTTGAACTCACAACTACCCCTGACAAGGCACTATCGGTGAACCTACACCCAGGGCAGGTTGGTTGCTGTATCTGAATAATTTCTTAAGCATCTTAATCGATGCACATCATAATCCCCAAACTCCTTATGTATTACAACAATGGAGAGGTGGTATGTTTACAGATAAAGGATTTGTATTTCATTTATTAATTAAAATTATTTAATAATGGACCTTACCTCATTGATCTCTGACAGAGAAACCCTTCCAGAATGGTCCCATAGCAGAAATAGGTCTAGATCTTTATTTTCCACCTGAAGAAATGAAAGTCAAAACAGACTTCATCATTTGTTCATGGTCACGTAGTTGTACAATGACAGAATTGGGACAAGATGAGACACAGCCCACCATCATCTGACATGTACCCAAACACACCTGTTTTATCCCTCATTGGCCTAGTAAGAGGAAACAAGGTCATAAAAGATGTGATCTTCCAACCAGCAAATGACAGTCTATTGAGAAATCTTAAAAGCATGGTTGGTTCCCTCTCGATTTGCAGTTTTCTGCTCCTTGATTCTTTCCGATTGGTAGCAGGCACAGCCTGGTTGTCTCAGTTCTGTCAACAGCTTGCTGTCTTTCAGCTATGCTCTCAGATATCAGACGACACATGGGATAGTAAAAGTAACATCTCATTAAAGAAAGGGTGAGGATAACTGTGATATATTAAATTTTATTAACTTCTGCTTGCAAGTTGTTTAAAACATTTTAATTTACTGGTTATTTATGGGTAAATGTAAAAAGGCATTTTATTATGATCTGATCAGTTGAAAAAATTTTTGTTTTAGTTGTTGAAATTTTCAATGTGTTATCAGCCCATTTTCTGTAAATGAAGTACATGAATGACAGTTTGCTCTTTGAAGCAAAGGATTCTGTAAGAGTCTATGTCAGTATCGATGCTCATTGTATAGCATTGATGATGTACATCCAAGACCTAGGAGATGATATGGTTTAAAAAGGAATTCTTGAAATCATTTGTTTATTTTTTTCAAATATTGTGATCCAAAAGTGCAATACAAAGACTGTCGGGAAAGTTGTGGGTTTCACTAAATCAAAAGTTTTCTGTGTGATGGAAATTAAAATTCATGATCTCCCTTGCAATTGACATAAACATGTTGTATTTGTTTTCTAGGGCTGCCATTGCAAAGTGCTACAAACTTGAAGTTTAAATACAACAGAAGTGTGTTGTCTCACAGTACTGGAGGCTGAAGCCCAAAATCAAGGTGTTGGCAGGGCCATGCTCCCTCTGAAAAGTTTTGGGGGAGAATCCTTCCTTGCCTCTCCTAGCTTCTGGCATTTTCTGGCAATCCTTGGTGTTCTTGGTTTGTAGACACATTGCTATCTCTACCTCTCTGGTCACATGACATTTCCCCTGTATGTCTGTGTCTCTTCTCTTTTTTCTTTTTACAGACACAGGTCATATCGGATTAAGGGACAACTCTACTCCAGTATGACCTCATCTTCACTAATTACATCTGCAGTAACCTCGTTTCCAAATAAGGTTGCATTCTGAGGTACTGGGAGTTAGGCCTTCAACATATCTTTTTGGAGGACACAATTCAATGTGTCCTCAATGAAATTGAAATTTGTGATTTTTTTTCCTGACTCCTGTAAACATACTCTCCATTTGTTCCCTGGTATAATTCTCTATGCTTCTTGCTCTATTGTGGGTTCCAGGAGGCTGAGCTCTGTAAATTTCTGTATTTTGGCTTTTGGTTGGGTTTGGTCGATGGGAAGAAGCACCAGGGGAGATCAGAAGGCAGGAGAGGGAGAGGTTGGGTATTTGTTTTCCCCATGCCCTGTTTGTATCGCTGCAGTTTTGGCAGGGGGTTCATTTCCCCACAACGACAGCTCCTGGCAGGCAACCCTGCATCTGGGGTTCCATCCCTCTGTGGGTCTGTGGTACCCTCCTCTTGACTTTTCAGACCCATGGCTTGGGATGCCTCTCCTTATTGGTTCCTTTAGACTTGCCCAAATCCCTGTACATAGTCCCTCATTAACTCTTTTAATGTAAGATTTTGGGTGTTTCATCTGTTGCCTGCTAAGACCTTGAATGACATAATACCCAAATTTATTGCCTTAGGGAAATGTAAATATTGTGGTGGACAATTCCTCCCTTTGGAGAATTATGGTCCTTTACTGAAGAGTAATTCGGAATCCACTGGTATTCCTGCAGTGATTTTCTATTTCCCTCATTTCTATCTTTATTAATTTATATTTTCTGAAAGGAAGAGTTATCCCTTATCCCCAACTTATTTACTCAATTACTTATTTATATCATATGCTCTCAGGCATATTAATTCTGTTCTTTGGCTTATAAGCCAATATTATTGTTATTTATTTTGTTGATTAGTTTGTTCCAGCTTTAGGCATTGGAAGTTCTTTCAGGTTGAATTTTGTGTCCTTTTAACATGTCACCATTAAAAAAATTTTTTTTTAATGTGTGTTTATTTTTGAGAGAGAGAGCATGCGGGGAGGGGCAGAGAGAGAGGGAGACAGAGGATCCAAAGCAGGCTCTGCGCTGACAGCAGAGAGCCCGATGCAGGGCTCAAACTCATGAACCGTGATAACATGACCTGAGCTGAAGCCAGCTGCGTAACCGACTGAGTCACCCAGGAGACCCTAACATGCCACCATTTTTTAAGTACATCTGTACTTTCTGGCATCATAAGGTACTTGAAACTAATCAGATTATTTTATTTGTCCTGATCACTCTAAAAGCCCTGTTTCCTTTCATTGGAGAATGGGTATTTGGAAACCAGGATGTTGGAATTAGGTGTGCACACTGCCACCAGGTGTCACTGCTTCTAGGTCCTCTCCTGGCAGAGCTAAGAAATGTATGTATTTATACTAATGTATACTATATACACACATGGGTTAATATAAACACACATATATACATTTATTTCTCTGTGTGTATTCAATATAAGATTATATACTGAATTTATATATTGAGATTGAATTGGGAGGAGGTGGGGTAAGGAATTAGATACCACCTCAAATTTATTCTAGTGAAGGTAGCCAAAGGCATCATACTTTTTTTTTTCAACTTTTTTTTTTTTTTTTTTAATTTATTTTTGGGACAGAGAGAGACAGAGCATGAACGGGGGAGGGGCAGAGAGAGAGGGAGACACAGAATCGGAAACAGGCTCCAGGCTCCGAGCCATCAGCCCAGAGCCTGACGCGGGGCTCGAACTCACGGACCGCGAGATCATGACCTGGCTGAAGTCGGACGCTTAACCGACTGCGCCACCCAGGCGCCCCAAGGCATCATACTTTTAACATGAGAAGTGATTTTAATATCCGATAAAATAGTACTATAAACAAGAAATATATTAAGGAACAAAGAGGGATGTTATATCCTGACAAAAGGAACAAACAGAGCAAGAAGATATAATTGTCATGAACACATAGACACCTAAAAAATACCCTAAAAGTATAATAAGCAAGTGATAGTACACTTGGGGGAGATAGTACACATAGGGAGAAATATTTAAGTCAACACATGTAATTAAAAGTTTTAATATCATTAAAAGATATTGATAAATATGATTTATAAATATGATATGTAAATATAAATATGATATATATGATTTAATATCATTAAAAGAAATTGATAAAACAAGCAAACTAAAAGTAAGGAAAGATACAGGTCAGAATAATGAAATTAAGAAACTTAAACTATTAGGTGGTATTACAATTACTACAGACCTAGTATAAAATAACACAGACTTTGGGGCACCTGGGTCCCTCAGTCAGTTGAGCATCTGACTTTGGCTTAGGTCCTGATCTCACAGTTCATGAGTTTGAGCCCCACATCGGGTTTGCTGATGTCAGCCCAGAGCCTGTTTGGGATTCTCTGTCTCCCTCTCTCACTGCCCCCCACCCCCACTCCCTGCCCCTGCTCTCTCTCTCAAAAACAAACAAATTAAAAACAAAAGCAACAACACAGACTTACTCTCTTGTAGTTCTAGAGGCCGCAAGTCTAAAATGAGTTTTAGGAAGTTGAAGCCAAGATGTCTTCAATCTTCTTCCCTTTAGATTCTTGAGGGGGAGTATCTGCCCCATGTGTCCTCCAGCCTCTGCTTCCATTGTCACATGCCATCCCCCTCTTCTGTACTCAAATCTCCCTGGGCCCCCCTCTCAGAAGGACACTTGTGATTGCATGTAGGGCCCACCCAAACAGTCCGGGATAACCTCCCCATGTCAAGGTCCTTAATCACATTAGCGAAGTCCCTTTTTGCCATATAAGGTAATAGTCACAGGCTCTGGGGAGAGGACATGGATATCTTTGTGGTCATTATTCAGCCTAACATAGACACAGAATTAAAGCTCGACACCAAGCAGGGGTGCCCGGGTGGTTCAGTCGGTTGAGCGTCTGACTTCAGCTCAGGTTGTAATCTCACAGTTGGGGAGTTTGAGCCCCACATCGGACTCTGCTGTCACTGTGAGCCTGCTTTGGATCCTCTGTCCCCCCCTCTCTCTGTACCTTGCCTGTTCATGAGCTCTCTCTCTCTCAAAAATAAAAATAAACATTAAAAAAGAAAAAACCAGGAAACTTGACACCAAGCAGAGAATACACTCCTTTCCCAAGTACACAGAGTAGATACAAAAGCAAACACATACTAGACCTAAAATGAAACTTCAATAGATTCCAAAGAACCAATATCATATAAATCTTGTGCTCTGATTATTACGAAAAAAACCCGTTAGAAATTAGTAATACACAGATATTTAAAACAAACACCCCATGTCTAGGAAATTATTAAATACTGAAAAAACTGTACGTCAAAAAATTTTTGGCTGCATCTAAAACAATAGAGTAGTGCTGTTCCATTCTGTGATGATGGAAATGTTCCATATGTGCTCTGTTCACTATGGCAGCTACTCACTCCATGTCACTCTCCAGTATTTGAAATGTGGTTAGTGTGACAAAGAAATCAAAATTTTAAACTAGTTTTAATTTTAACGAACTTAAAGTTAAATAGCTACATGTGGAGAGTGGCTGCGAAATTGTATAGCACACAGAAAGAGAAATTGTGCCTTTAAATGTTCTTATAAGAAAATTTTAGGGGTGCCTGGGTGGCTCAGTTGGTTGAACGCCCGACTTCGGCTCAGTTCGCAATCTTGCAGTTCATGGGTTCCAGCCCCGCATCCGGCTCTGTGCTGACAGCTCAGAGCCTGGAGCCTGCTTCCGATTCTGTGTCTCCCTCTCTCTCTGTCCCTGTCCCGCTTGTGCTCTGTCTCTCTGTCTCTCAAAAATGAATAAATGTTAAAAAAAAAATTAAAAAAAAAAAGAAAATTTTAAAAAGGTTGAAAAAAAGGGGCTAAAGAAGGGTTGGGAAAAAGCAAAGCCCTTATCTCATAGAGGTAAGGGCAAAATCAACAATAAAAGAGAACATAAACGAAACAAAAAATGAATTATTTGAATAGATTAATAAGATGGAAGGAACTCTGGCAAAACTAATTAAGAATGAAAGAGGATATGAATAAATAAAACACAAGATTACAGGTATAATAGCCAGAGAGCCACAGGGGCAGTGGAAGCCACGGTTAATGGTGCAGGCTAGAGTGCCTTTACTCAGGCTGGGTGTGGTAGTATGTCCATGGGATGTGGATGCCATGTTAGCATTCTTTTTTTTTTTTTTAATGTTTATTTATTTTTGAGAGAGAAGGAGCTGTCGGCACAGAGCCCCACGCATGGCTTGAACCCACAAACTGTGAGATCATAACCTGAGCCTAAGTCAGATGCTCAACAGACTGAGCCACCCAGGTGTCCCATTTTAGCATTATTTCTACCTGCATAGGCTTAAAATATGATTTTCTGGCTTTCTTGAAGATTCCCTGAGATACCAATATCTTATTATTTTAATGCAGGTTTATTAAGGTATAATTTACATGCAATAAAATTTCTTCTTTTCAAATATAGTTCTATGAGTTTTGACAAATGGAAAACCATTGGCCACCATCTTGGAATATTCCAGATGGTGCAATTACAAGATGGAGACAAACCTGTGTCATTGAGTCCTCACTTGGAGAAGAGCTGTCCAGAAGAGTTGCATTGGACTGTGGCAAGAAAGAGAAATCAACCTTTATTGGATTAAACTCTTGATTTTTTAAAGTTTATACATTTCTGCAAAGTAGTGTAGCCTCATCTAATTAATTCATTGCTCCCCTTCATTTTACAGGCTTTGCCTGAGCTTTTACTTTCCCTCAGTCCTAACGTGTCACTTGTTTCCCTCTCTGAGGCCTTTCTATACACTTGGGAGTGTCTTCCTTATATCTCTCATGTGAATATGACTTGCTTATTTCTTATGAAGCCATGTTGGAGGCAGGCATGTAATTTAGAAGTAAATTTCAAGCTAAGGTTTTCATTACTTAAGTACTCTATACACCACTGAACCTTCTGAAAGTTAAAATTTCAGTTTCCATTCTCTTAAGAAATAAGTCAGCAACAATAAGAAGAGTAAAAATGTTATTTCAATTTTATAGCAACACCCCTCCCAACCCTGACACACACACAAATGAAATTGTCAACATTGTGTGGTATTTACCGGTAGGGAACTTCCAAGCCCTGATTCCTGCTCTACATTCCAGCATGAGTCTCAATGCTTGTTCCCATTGGTTTTCAATTCATCAGGCATCTGGTCCCAGGGAGGGGTTTATAGGACATTTTGAATTCACAACTGTGTCCAAGTTTATAGGGTAGGAGGCAGAAAGTTTCACGTGTTGATGACCAGAGATCTGAAAGATGTTAGTCTAAGCTGCAGCTCAAGCTAAGGTCATCCTTCATGACATTTATAGAGCGTTATTACTAAGTATAATATCGGTGAGACCAGAGTGCACCAGAAACAGAACCAGTTAATTTCATGTGAGATGTGTCTTTCTGTACAATCAAGTGCTTGTTTCTTATGGAGCCAAATGTAAACGTTGAGCCTGAGAGATAGAAGATTTTACGCTTTCTATTTTCTCTCAACTATCAGTCTCGGAGTTTTTGTGCGACATAGGGGTGAATAACAAGCCACATGTAATCTTTATTTCTTGGGCTCTAAGAATAGGGTAACAATAGTATCCATATAATAATATTTCTCTGTACCCCTACCACCCATTATATAGCAACCCCAACCTTCTGCCCTCCCTCAAATTGTTCTCTAAGTGTTCCAAGAGCTGTTGGGAGTGCCTATGAATAATGTTATGCGCTAACACCTTCAGGACCGAGGCACTCATCCCCCCCACGTCAGGAGTGCTGGTGGCCTACAATTCTCAGATGAGTCCCTTTCCCGGAAGCGCCCTCTGCCAAAGAGCTGCCCTGTCCAAAGCCCTGCCCCCTTTCTGGGAGCAGCCTGGATTCAGTAGCTGGTCACACAGGGGGATCACCTATTCCCAGCAGGAATCAATCCCAAGAGCACTCCTTGATAAGCTTTCCACACATCAAACTCCAGCTCAGAGTCGGCTTGCCAAGGAACCCAGTAGTTCAGGAAACAGACTCTGGAATTGAATTTTGATGGCGGGTCACCTACCAGCCATCTGGCAATAGCTGCATAATTGGTGATGGTGGAGTGGTGATAACCCCTGGTGTGCAGCAGTATTACCATTGCTAAACTTTTTACTAGCCCGGAATAGGGCTCAGAGTTAGTGATGGGATGGCACTGGAGGGAGGTATGAGTGCAATGTTTTAGGCAATTTGAAAAGTGGGCATTATTAATGATAAGGAATACTGAATTAGATAGCTAATGCTAGAGAAAATCAATGAGTTGGAGAAAGACAATGACAGGCTGACAGTAATTCATTTTTTCTTTTTTCTTCCCTCCTTTTATTCTTCCTTTCTTTCTGGTAATTTCTTATCTATTATTTTCAGCGTTCTCTCTTTCTGGAATTTCTATTCACCAGATACTGAACTTTATGGGCTGATCTCATTTTTTTCTGTCTTCCCTCTTCATTTCCACACCTTCCTCTTTCCCTAGAGTCAACTCCACAAACATTCTGATTCAATTCCTCCAGAAAGTAAGTTAGTCTTCCCTGGGGGTGGTCACAGGGAGGTGGGGGGAGAGCAACAACGTGGCTGCCTGGACTAGAGAAAGGACATGGTGTCTAAGTGCTCTTTAACAGATTTCCAAATAATCCCCCACTCCTAACCTCCAGATTGTTTTGTGCCCCCGGTTTCTAAGCTTTTGAAAGGGTTGGGAAGTGTGGTAGAGGAGAGGTGGATAACGGCTTAATGGAGATCAGCTGGTTGACCATCCTGTATCCCTTAACGTGTGGGTTTCTGTGTCAGCTCAGACAATTATCACTTCCCTTCCAGTTTCCTCTAATATCTCTGACTTTCTGTTGTTCTCCTTTTCTGTCCTTTTTGTCCTTATGGCTTTAAACCCTTTAAATTATTGTTATGGAGGGTGCCTGGGTGGCTCAGTGAGTTGAGTGCCCGCCTCTTGATTTCCGCTCAGGTCACCATCTCACAGTTCATGAGTTCGAGACCTACATGGGCCTCTGTGCTGACAGTGTGAATCCTGCTTGGGATTCTCTCTCCCTTTCCCTCTGCCCCTACCCTGCTTGCTTGCATTCTCACTAAATAAATAAATAAACTTAAAAAAAAATTATTGTAATGGACTGAATGTTTGTGTCCTCCCAAAGCCCTGAACTGCAATCTGATGGTATTGGAGGTGAAGGCTTTGGGAAGTATTTAGGTTTAGGTGAGGTCTTGATGAGATTAGTGTGCTTGAAAAAACAGGGAGAGAGGCCAGATCTCGCTTGTTCCAGCTCTCTCTCTCTCTCTCTCTCTCTCTCTCTCTCTCTCTCTCTCTCCTATGTCCTAGGTGAGGACATAGTGAGAAGGCAGCCAGCCTTCTGCAAGCTAAAAACCCAATCGACTGGCATCTTGATCTTGGACTTCCCTGCCTCCAGAACTGTGAGACAATAAATGTCTGCTGTCGAAGCCACAGTCAGAGTATTTTGTTAGAGCAGTCAGAGCTAAGACATTGTTTTACTGTTAAATTCTTTTACTGTTATTTTAGTATTCTTTAGTTGTTTAGAACTTGGACCAAAGCTTTGAACCATATCAGGAAACATATCCACTTTTAATTTCCTTTTTAAAAAAAATGTTTGTTTAGAGAGCACTTGCGAGCAGGGGAGGCACAGAGAGAGAGGAAGGGAGAGAATCTGCACTGACAGTGCAGAGCCAGAATCAGCCTCGATCTCAGGAACTGTGAGATCATGACCTGAGCCAAAATCCAGAGTCAGACACTTAACCAAGTCAGCCGCCTCGGAGCCCACTTTAATTTCAAATTCAGTGTCTCTTTAATAAATGAGATCATAAACGATGCTTTACAATCTTTTTTTTTTTTTTTTTTTTTTTTTTTTTTGGTACAGTGTAAAGATTTTTAGTCTGTAGTCAAACTACCAGGGCATCTGCCCTCCTCATTCCTTTGTCACCACCTGCCTGGGGTATGCGCCATGCAGGAAAATGGGTATGGTTACCTCACCTGCCCCCTCAGGGGAGGGGAATCACAAGGAGCTGTAAGTTTTAAGTAAGGAGGGATGTGAGCACGGGATGAACCATTGTCTAGGCGCAGCTACTGAGAAAGAACATAACACATGTGGTTTAGGAAAGAAGCCTTTTTACTCCGAAACTGCGTGGAGCAAAACTTTATAGTTATCTAGCCACTCTCTATGGATAAGACATCCTAATGACTGTATAGTGAGATGGACTATAGAAGAATACAATTCTATCTGCCTTTATTCACTCACCAGCACTGCCCTCAGTACCCGCTGTCTGTTCTTGTGGCTGCCCCCTGGGGGTGCTGAAAACACCCCTGAGTTGCAGGCTGTGGACCAGGAAGAATGGTGAACTGGGCTGGGAAATGAGCCCATCTGGGGAATCTCTGAATCCATGCAAAGATTAGGGGCCCATTGAAGGAAGCTAAGTAGGAACCTGAGAGATCAGTATTACCTCAGATGTACTGGAAGAAGCTATAATGATATAAATATAATCCTGATGCTTAGAGATTTGCTGGGCATTGAACAGAGAATGTCTGCTTTTTTCAGTCTGACACATCAGCCCATCAAATTTCACCTGTGCTTCTGAGTGGAAGCAGAAAAGCTTTTGCTTATGCTCTCTAAGGAAGGTTACTTTGTAATCAGCTGGGATTTCTGTGTGAGGATTAAAAAGAGGGGTGAAAACAATTCTGGAAATGTGAGGGAGGGCCAGTCTTAGTTTGAGGCACATCCTGTGACAGTCAAATCTAGTTTTGCAACAATTAGGGCATTTTCAACAGTCTCAGAAATGTTTGAGAAATTTTTAATGACAACAAGGAAGTGTAACCTCATTTTAAATTCATTTTGATCTTAAAATAAATATGAGGGGGGCGTGTGAAATCAAACAATGACACTGTTATTGGCCTGCTCTCAAACCATGACTACGTTTGTGGGTCTTAGACTGGTTTCCTGCATCTTCCACTCCTCTCTTGCTTAGATCACCCTCCTTTCTTAACACTTAGAAGAAGGTTGACCCCTTCTACTACTTTCAGGGGTTGATACTGGATCCCTGAATTTTGTTGTGATTGTCTTGCTGGGATATGGGCTCTGGCCTGGGGGCAAGGGAAGTCTTCCCCTCAGGGCAGGGGATGTTCCCAGCATCAATCACACTGGGACAGGATGAGCCTAGAAAGGCAGTTGTCAAAGGAGAGATGGCTCCTTTCTCTCACGGTCTTGTCTCTTGATCCTAGTTTCTAATGTGGTCTAGATGGGCAAGGGGGGTGGGAGGTGAGACTGTCATTACTAGTTGGAGACTGGACAGTAAAGAGGCAGTGAGGAAGCGCTGGGGGACACGGTAGGGATCAGTTAGGGCTTTGGGGCACTGACAATGATGTTACCTATGCAGCCAGTAAAACAAAACAAAACAAAACAAAACACAAAACAAAACCAATAACAAACAACAAAAAACAAACCCAGGTTTTAAGAGGAGCAATTCTGTTTTGTAATCAATAAAGTCTGCTTAAACGCCACTATATTAGGACTCATCAGAGAAGCGTCCTATCCAATGGGATAGACAAAATCAGATAGATAGGCATAGGAGTAGATTTATTATAGGAATTGGCTCCCACAGATCTGTTGTTTGCAAGGTGGAGAATTGGGGAAGCTGGTGGTGTAATTCAGTCTTCGTCCCAAGGCCCAAGAATCTGGGAGCTAAAGTATAAACCCCAGCTAAATCTCAAAGCCAAGAACCGGGAGCATGGATACCTAAGGGCCGGTGAAGGTGGTTGTCTCACTGCAAGCATTGAGAGCAAATTCACCCTTCCTCTGCCTGTTTGTGCTATTTTGGCCCTGGTGGATTGCCCGCCCATTTTGGGGAGGGTGGTCTTTACTCAGTCCCCACTTCAAATGCTAACCAACCTCTTCCAGAGACACCCTTAGAGACACAGTCAGAAATATTGTTTCACCGGCTCTCTGGGCATCCCTTCACCCAGTCGACTCGGCTGAACTGTGGAGGAGAGGCAACAGGTGTGGCTTCTCTGGGGCTGATGTATAAAGGGGAGGGCAGCGCCTCCCAAGGTTGTTGTGGCAGGACAGGGATGAGTGGGATCCCCAAGGGGAAAGTGAATGTCAGCAGACAAGGACATGGGCTGTAAGAGCAGCCATCCTTCCCCACGCAACTTATTTCATTTCTGGAGGCCAGCAGCTTTCCCTTATTGTACTTAGCAAACTTGCTCATATGCCCTACCGGTCTCTGAACTCTAAGAAAGCAAGAATTCTGTCTTGTTTGCTCATATCCCCATAGCAGCCCCTACCTCAGAATCTTCAGTGTCATGGGTTCACAGTAGATATCTTTTGAATAAATGAGTCCTACTCTTAGTGTTTCATCTCTGAGTTCTATATGGACCATGACTAATGTTCTTAAGGCATTCTGACAATGGCACCAAATGACTTCATTCGCTCTTAGGTCTTAGATCAGCCTTGATAGTCTTCTCTTTGGAGAGATCGTTTGGGCCAAACCTTTGACTTATATCTGTGACCCTAGAAATAATTATGTTGGTACCATGTTACTTTGGAATGTTTCTATGCTAGCTTTTTATTTTAAATGGAAAGATTAATATTTGCATATGGTTACAAAAAAGTCAAACAACAGGACATACCATGAAAAGTGTCTTCTTCCCAGTCCAGATGTTTAGGGCTCTCTCTCCAGAGACAGATGCTTCTTAGGCATACTTCCATAAATTTTCTATATAAGTATAAACACATATATGTATATATTTATACAGGCATATTTATAGATGTGTGCACATATTTAACACAATTTGGAACGTACAATGTAACTTGTTTTTCAATTTGCTTTTATCATTCAAAATAAATCTTGGAGATTTTCCATATTGTCATATGTAAATTAGCCACATTCCTTTCTTTTAAAAAATGTATTGGAAAACTCACATATGATTTAAGTATAAACCATACATAAAGATTTATAATGGAAGAGAATTATCTGCCTCACAGCCTCACCTCTATCCCTGTTCCCTTAAAGGCAACCAATTTTTATCTGTTTCTGTCTTTGGTTTTCTGATGCATGGAACCATATTATAAAGGTTTATACTTCTGTTTCTTAATTTATTGACCTGAAATATTATCTATTGACATTCTGCTATGATAGATGACCATCTATCCCGCTAATATGGTTTTGTCTTTATTTATCAATTCTAGACATTACCATTGATTTGCTAATAGGGCAGGTGAGGATTTAGTTGGTTACTCCGCCCTATATCTTCCTGATATGGTTCCATCTCTATTTAAATTCTCCTTCTGGTCACCTCTGCAGCTTTAGACATGACATGTAACTCCATTCCTCTTTTTTTTTTTTTTTTTATATTTATTTATTTATTTTGAAAGAGAGAGAGAGAGAGAGAGAGAGAGAGAGAATGAGTGGAAGAGGTGCAGAGGGAGAGAGAGAGAATCCCAAGTAGGCTCCACGCTCAGTGCAGAGCCCAATGTGGGGCTCGATCTTATGCACCACGAGGTCATGACCTGTGCCAAAGACAAGAGCCAGAAGCCCAAATGACCAGGCCACCCAGGTTCCCCAAGTCCATTCCTCTTTGCATCAACCATAGGGAGTCCTTCTGACTTTGAAATATAACAATATTAGCAAACCCATCCTTCTCTCCAACTACATCACCACCTTACAACTTGTTCATTTCTCAAAATCTCCCAGCTCTCCCTTTATTTTGCCATTGTCAAGTTGATAATGTTTTTATCCTATTCTGTAATCATAATGAAGTCTTCTGTGATTTGCTGGTACTTGTGGGCCATTTATTGAATAGGACTCCTTGGCAGCAAGTGACAGAAAACTCAACTTATGCAAATGAAACAGGAAAGGAAATCCAGGGGGAAATGAAGACTATGCAAAGCTTCATTCAAAAGTATTTTCAGGACCCAGTTTCTTTCTCTCCATCTCTTAAATCCTGCTTTGTGCTGATTCTACCCTGCTTGTCTCCCCTCAAAGAGACAACATGTTGGCAGCTGCTCCAGTCTTCTGCTTTCTCAAGTTGACATTGAGTTAATCCACTGGAAAGAAGAGGAAGTTTCTTCCAAGTCAAATTTGGGGATTTATTCTGATTGGAACAATATGTTCTCCTGTATATCCTTGAACCCATCACTGTGATCAGGGGCTTGGGGGATGTTGGTCACCTACCTCCCACCGCTAGAGCCAGGCCTAAAGCTCTATCCAAAGGACAGGAGGAGTTCCCCAAAAGGAAATCAGGGTGCTGTTACCAAAAGAAAGGGGGAAGGGATGCTGGGCAAATACCCACCATAGACCACAAGCTCTAATGTCTGTAGTGTTCCGTTTACATAAACTTGTGAACTGACTCAGTGAAAGATACAGAGAGTGGAGGTTTCTGTGCTCTAACAGTGGTGGAATAAATTTTTTAAAATGTCATTAGCCAAACAAAACACATCTTTAGGCCTAATTTTGCTTTAGGCCTAATTTTGCTTGGTCTGTGTATTAATTTCTGAAAGTCGAAAAAAAGAATGGGAATAGTATTTATTTTATTATAGCTACGTATACAGTTTTTATGGCAGCGCAAATTAATGTTTTCACGTTTTCTAGGACCCCTGTCATGACTTGTGCGGCACCCGAAGGGCATGTTCCTGGGATCAAGTTGCAAAGACTCTCCCCTCCTTGCTCTCCTCCCGTCACTCAGAGCTCAGCTGCTAGGTGTTGACTGCATACGCGAACCACACTTTAAATGGCAGATACTGCTGCCTATCCCGCTGCCATTCCCTCGTTCTTCCTTGCTAGGATCTTTTCTTCTGCCTTGCTTGTTGCCCTTGATGTTGGCAGTTCTCAAATGTCTTGTGATGTCTTATGATCTGTTTGTATTTTCACATGAGGGAACAGTTTGAGGATCGGGAGCTCTGTGAATGTTGATGAGACTCGGTAACTAACGGGTTCACTTTAAAGGTATAGGCAGATGGGGTGCCTGAGTGGCTCAGTCGGTTAAGCATCCGACTTTGGCTCAGGTCACAATCTCACGGTCCGTGAGTTCGAGCCCTGCGTCGGGCTCTGTGCTGACAGCTCAGAGCCTGGAGCCTGTTTCAGATTCTTTGTCTCCCTCTCTCTCTGACCCTCCCCCGTTCATGCTCTGTCTCTCTCTGTCTCAAAAATAAGTAAACGTTAAGAAAATTTTTTTAAATAAATGGATAGGCAGAGAACTCTCAGCTACTATATTGGGGCCAAAATAAAGCAGCAGAGGGCCTTTATTCTTGGACATTGACATCCACACTAGCTGGCCTTGTTAGTTCACAAGACAATTCATCAAATAGATAAGAACCGTAGATAAGAACTGATTAGAAAAAAACCTTTTTTTGAAGACAAATTTAAATAAAACCCTGACCCCCATACCTTAACTTTTATTTTATTTATTCACGCTTACTTATTTATTTGATTTAATTTATTCATTCACTCATTTATTCATTCTCTTACTCATTTTGTAGCCTCTTTGCAGGTATAGGAAGGTATAGAAAAATTTGACTTTCAGAGGCAGACCTTCAATTAAGCTCACATTTTCAGACCTTCTCTTTTTTAAAAGAATTTTTAATGTTTATTTATTTTTGAGAGAGAGACAGAGAGAGAGAGAGAGAGAGAGAGAGAGAGAGAGACAGACTGTAGGCAGGAGAAGGGCAGAGAGAGAGAGGGAGACACAGAATCTGAAGCAGGCTCCAGGCTCCAAGCTGTCAGCACAGAGCCCAGCCCGATGCAGGGCTCAAACTCATAACCTGTGAGATCATGACCTGAACTGAAGTTGGATGCTTAACCAACTGAGCCACCCAGGTGCCCCAGACCTTCTCTTAAGTTCCATTGTACCTGTTGCCCAAGACAAGAGGTTCCATGTGGTTATGCTCAGCATGCTGGCTTTCTGTTTTTTGAGTTTTCTTTTCATTAATTAATATTTCATCTGATTTTTGTTTTATAGGAATTTGTTGCATTTTCCTGTATGTTAACAGCTTCCTTCCTATTCTCTTTGGTATTGTAAATTCAAGTCTTTAAAAAAATTCCATTACTAGTATCTTAATGATTTCTTAGAAAGGGAAGAATATAAATACATGTACTTAATTAGCATACCATATTAAAAATGAAGTCTCTACATCCTTCTTTTTAATAGTTGCATAGTTTTCAATTGTCTGTATTTTTAAAATATGTATTAACTTGTCTTCCACTGATTAACAATTAATTTTGTGATTCCAAACAGTGCTGCAATGAACATTTCTAGACATATCTCTAAGCATAGGTATATCTGTAGAATAAATTCCTAGAGGTGAGTATGGGATTGAAACCTGTTGGAAAGTTCCTCTTTGGGGCAGATGTGTATTTTTGGAAAGTGATATTGTATAGTGATTAACAGCATGAACTCTGGGGCCGGGCTGCCTGGGCTCATAATCCTGGCTCTCTTCCTTAGCAATGCTGTGACCTTGGGCAAGTTACTTAAGTTTCTGTGTCTTGTTTTTCTAATGGGTAAAAATGCAAATTAATAATATCACCTTTCTCCTAGAGTTGTGAGCATTAAATGAGTTAATTTGTTGAGACTCATGACTGGTAATAAACACTCAATAACCATTATCTGTTAATGTTGTTATTTTAGGTAAGACTTAGCTACCATGCTAGCTAAAAAGAAGTCACTGTTCTTCGTGGGCTGGGGCTGGCACTTTGGCCAGAGTTCCTGGGTGTGCCCTTAAGGGAGACGAGGTGGTCCTTGTGCCCGGGCTGCAAACTCAGGGCCAAGAAGAGAGATACAATGGGTCTGAGGAAGGCTCAGAACTTTTTTGCCCAGAAGCCTACCAACTGTAGCCACTTGAAAGCTGCATTGTTAACTGTGGTCTCTCTAGTTCTAGACAGTGCTTGGCATGTAGTTGAGGGAATAAATGAATGAGTGAATGAGACCAGGTTTAGGAATGATTTTTACTTCTCTTTAATTCCTCCTATCATCCACAAGCCTTCAATAAACCATTAAACAATTGTTAATCATTACATATTCGCTTGACTGTAAACATACTTGGTAGAGAGGGGACCAGGAAGACCCCATGTGAGGGACGCATCTTGGAGTCACCCTGCCTGAGGGGACGAAGACAAAACACTTGGTGAGGGAGCCTGCTGAAAGCCTGGACTTCTTGCTATCATGGGGAGGGGGGATTTACACTGCTTGTACTTGGATATTAAAAGGACAATGATCTCTCAAGACTGGGAAATCTGGTATACCTGAGTTAGCACAGGCTTGCTGCATGGTAACCTCTCAAAAATGGTGGCTTTTTATTTAAAAAAATTTTTTTTGATGTTTATTTTTGTGAAAGAGAGACAGAGCACAAGTGGGGGAAGGGCAGAGAGAGAGAAGGAGGCCCAAAATCCGAAGCAGGCTCCAGGCTCTGAGCTGTTAGCACAGAGCCCAACATGGGGCTCTAAGTCACAAACCACGAGATCATGACCTGAGCCGAAGTTGGACGCTTAACCAACTGAGCCACCCAGAGGCCTCATTTATTTCTAAATTTTGGTAAAGACTAAAGCAAAGTCTGCATTGCTGCTGTATCTGCCTTCCTCAAGTCATATCTGACTTGGTGTATGTTGGCCATGACTGCCCATTCAGAGCAATATTCCCAGTATAGCTGTTATGTTGATGACTGTCAGGTTGAATGAGACTCACAGATCAGATAGGGAGCAGTGATCTCGGACTTTCTACCAGCCCTTCTCAACAGTATAACCTAGCATTAGTCTCTTGAAATTTCAAAGAGTTGTTTTCTGTCTCTGTAAAATGGAGGATTAGTGCTATAATATCCACCACCTGTCTGGACTTAAAAGAACATCTTGACATTAAATTAAAAGAGAGAGAAAATGAATAAATTAGAATGGGTAATATACCCTGAAATCTTGATCTGAAAGTCACTATTAATGGTAAAACCATTACAGTATTATATTTCTCTAACATTTCTAGCAGATGTTTGGCTAAGGAAAAATCTCAATTTTGAGCGTATTCTTAGAATATGGTTATAATTTGTTATTTTTCACCATTCACATATTGATGCACTGAAAAAGAGAAGATCTATGTTCCAAAGGGGGTTATTTTCTAAAATTAAGTAATATATACAGTAAATGAATGGAACACGCGTTCACACATAAAATACTTGTGTTAATTGTTCATTTGAGCTAATTAGTTTTTTGTTTCGGTGTTGTTGAAAATTAATCAAGGACCTAGATGGGTAGTGAAAAAACAAATTAACAAAGACTCATTTATAGTTACCAGAAGGAGTAATATGGATCCTGAAGCCAGGAAGCTTGTTTGGAGAAAGATCCAGATAAGTCCCTGTAACATTAATCCCCAAAAACATGGATCTCTCCAGACAAAAGATTCAAACGTACCTCCTATTTTAATAATGAAACAGCTGCCAGGGTCGAGGACCCTCTGGGGGTCTTCGTTTGTGATGGATAAATGGGTGGTGTTTGTTTTGTTTGGGGGAATCAATATTTGAAGGGGGTAACCGAAGAAGGTTATGTTGCTGTTATGATGTTATTGATACACGGGCTAACGCTATTATGGTGGACGCTATCAGGCTACGTTATCTTTATGCCTCCAAGGTAACCTGAAGCAACTGTCTATTGACTTGGCACTACCTTACACTGGAGCGTCTGCCCGGCCTTGGGACTGTAACCCAAGCCAACACATGCCTCACAGGCAGCTTTCTTTAGCCACTGACGGCATCAAGGAAGGAAGAGCGTGAAATCACCCGGGATGGGATGGATGCTTCCGAAGGGGAGTTGGCTGCTAAGTGACTCCTAAGGAGGGTGGAATTGCCATCTCTTAATTTTGTATTTAGGAGTAACCACTAGTAAGTCCTTCTCTTCAGACAAGGAGATACTTATTAGAAGGAAACCGGAGGTGATCTGAATCCCTGGAAAAGTTTCCCCCACTTTGAACTTTGCAATGTTTCACTGCAGGTCATGTCCACGTGGAAAGCAAGGCTCACCAAGAGACTGAAATCTCCATCTAGAAGGATGCATCCATTTCCATGCTCAGCTCTGCTTGCTTGTTTCGGGAATACAAGGGAGAATGTGCCCTTTGATCAGCCCAGCACAGCTGATCCTCATTCCACCATCTATGTTCAGCCCACGGCCAAAGCAGACCAGCACCCAAGTCGCTCGAGAGGGGAAGAAGGAACTCCAGAGAAAAGGCGCGATTCCAGCATCCGTTCAGAGAGAAATGGCAGTGCAAATCTGAGTTCAAGTAATCACAGTGCCAACCAGCCTGCTGAGACCCCTGAGGATTCGTCTGGGTCCTTAGAAGGTAAATCGGACTGTGAAGCAGTTACTTTCCAGACTTCTATCCCCAGACCATCAATTATTGAAATGCCAACGGTGAGTTTTCCCGATGCTGTTATAGAAGGAATAGTGTTGGAGGAGAGTTCTGATCATTGGTGGATTCCTTCAGGAAACAAACACAGTTAATGTTATTAGTGAATAAGATGTTGAGGGGAACTCTTAGTAGTGAGAGGAAGTGTGTAAAGCCTTTTAAATTCTCATAAGGTTCTTAAAGGATGTAGAGGGAAGCAATGACAATAAGCACTGGGGCCTTAATAATGGCCAAAATTGGCCTTTAATTAACTGCCCATGGTGCTTCAGAGCCAACAGTGTCTCAATAAAAGATTAAGGGTAAGGTAGTCTGGGAAAGCTTTTTCTTTTCTTTAACTGGTACATGAATTTATTTATATGAAAACCCACAATATAGAAGATTTGTTCACAGAATTTAGAAATTGCCCCTACTTAAAAGGAATCACATGGTATCAAAGCAGTCTGGGAAAATTTGGAAATGATGAACCCTATGCATAGCAGTAAAGAAAGGAAGCGACCTATAAAACTATTCATAATATGGGTGTTCCTCTGACAGTTTTCCAAGACTTAGAGGCAGGAGAAGGAAGTTATTTGAAAAAAAAAAAGTGCTGCTGCTCTTAAAAGGCATAATCTTGATATATTTATCTATTTTTTTAGAGGTATTACTGAATTTTTAATTGTTGAATATTCTGATTGGATTTAGCTGCACAGCCATGTCAAAGTTCTTGGCAATCCCAAGAGGCAGGGTTTCTTGAATAGTGTTTTCTAGAGATACCTCTTGAGCATTTTTTGGTTATATTCCTGGCCAAGAAGCTTAGGACCAGACTTAAAAAACTGTGAACTATTTGGGGATCCATTACTAAGACATTCTGATTTTTCAAAAATCATTTTTTTTCCATCTAGTCTAACATATTTTGTCTGACTTGGTCACCAAGAAGACTCATTAGCATTGAAAACTGCAAAACAGTGAAGATAGGGTTAAAACATGTTTTTAAAAATAGTTTCATTTGATATTTTACATGCTTATCTTAAATTACTGAAGCTCAGCTCTATTTTCTACATCCTTCTATTCTGAGATTGGACAGAGGATTTCACCAAACCCTCTGTTATAGCAAGAACTGTAATGGTTTGTTTTTGTTTTTGTTTTTCCCCTAGCACCACTAAATCAAAACCTCAAAAAGTAAACAAAAACCAAAACATTTGTTGGTCAATTTTCAGTTTATATACACATGCAGATTAAGATATTTTTAGTAGTACTGTAGTTAGCTGAGTGGACATCATGGCCAAATTTTTATTTGTTGCATGTTAAAGGAACCAATGATGTACCATTTGATTCCAGCAACCTAGGACCCACCCTATATTGCTAAATACAGCAGCACATACAAAGGGTTGATTTTATTTTATCTTCCTGTTTTAGTGGCATATGTGATACAGGGACTCAAAGTAAATACGTGTATTCAAATATAACCAATTAAACACAGCAGAGTGACATCCATATTAATTGCCCACTAGTATGAGCAAAGGCATGGATAGACTACAGAGGTGAGGCAGGCCTTATGATGGAAACAACCTCAATGCAAGATGAAATATAAGTGTCCCAAAGAAGACACACGTGAGACAGTTGAAAGGAGGTTGGAAAGGTACATTGCAGGGGAGGTCGAATTTGAGACTGGTTTTTTAGAAGGTGGGTTAGGATTTTTAAAGGTAGAGATGAAGGGGAAGACATTGCAATAGAAGAAAATTGTGTGAGTAAAATGATGTGGGGGAATGTAGCATAGGGACAGGTACATCAGATTGGCTAAATTGGAGAGGTACCTTGGAAAGGTAGATTGAAGGCAAAAGTGGGATGTCTTGAATGCTGTGGTCAGAACTGAATTTAGTAGGCAGTGGGGAAGCTTTAAGAATTTTGAACAGAGAAATGTCATGCTTAGGATTTCATGAACAGGTACAGCTATGTAGGATGGATTAAAGTTGAGAAGACTGGAGCTGAGGTCATCATAACAATCCTGGCCTGAGGATATCATAGAAAGAAGAGAGGAAGGTGAGGTGGGTGGGGCAAAGAAGAATGGACCCTGCGGTGGTAAATACAGTAGCTGCCCAGGTCCCAAACTGGGTAGGGAGGGAAGTGAGACCAAACTGGCAGTGGCGAAATGAAAACATTATGAAACTAAGACCTGGCTGTCGGGCGGAAAGTGGGTCTGCGGGCATGGTAAATGGGCCTCTATTGTAGTTCTTTCTGTAGCGGGGATCTAATATTTATAGAGCACCCACCGTATTTCTGCTTTACAGGGAATATTCCATGGACCCCAGTTACAGTGAGGTGCATATCCTTATGAGTCCCATTTACAAATAAGGACACTGACACTTAGAGATGGTAGGACACTTGCCCAAGGTCATGAAGGGAGGAAGAGCCAGGATTGAAGCCCAGATCCTTATTATTACTGGTGTGGTGCTTGAGGATTTACAATGAAATATTCGTCCATGATCTCACTAGACATGCAATTAAATTAAAATTTCATGTGTGTGTATGTGTATTTGTATGTAAATGTATCTATGTATATAATCATCATCATTATTATTTGCTTTTTATTCATTTGCTTAACTTAAAAAAAAACAACTTAGATTCATGGTGTATAACACAATGGAAAGGGACACTTTCCACTTTGCATCCTGCTGATGACAAGACTTTGTTGATGATAGTGTGGGACTGTTTTGAGATCTTCTGATTAAAAGTGCCGTAAGACTGCCCAGATTTTTCATTACCTAGTAATTTTGTAGTGACATGTTTTCCCTCGGCAGATGACGAATGAGCTTATTTTATTATAGTCTTGCCTGGAGGCAAAAGTACTTCCCACTGTGATACACTGATCCTCATCATTTAAGCTGCCTTGGTGGAAACAACAAATAATACTCTTTTTTAGAGCTGAGCCTCAGCACACAACCAAAGCTAAGAAATGGGGACAAGTCCCTCTATCTGTTTTTAGTTACCTGGTATTCAGACAAGAAAGTGATTTTTAAAAATCTGAAACAATGCCTTGTCTGAGAGGAAAAGCTGAAGATAGAGAGACCAAGTGAACTAATTAAAAAAGCAGGTTTTTGGTGGTGTAGATGTATGTGCACATATCTATACTTATGAAGTGATATCAATTAGTCTTCAATCCTTTTGTGGCTATCTCTTCCATGTTCCAGGCCTGCAATCAAGGTGATAATAACCCTAAAATTGGAATGTTTTATGGTTCCTGGTTTTCTTCTGATTGTAATTTTTTTTTCTTTCTTGGTGGTCTTGCAATTGAAGTGTCTAATAACTGGTGGGATTGTAGAGTTAATGAAACACAGCAGTATGCTGTTTATTTTTCTGGCCAAGAGTTATCATGTTCTTACTGTGTGCCAGGACAGCCCTAGCTCTGAGGAAACAAAGACTAAAGACAGAGTTTATGAAGTTCCCTCCATTCCAGTGGGAGATACAGTAAACAGGTGGTATCAATGCAATATGAGAAGGTTTATGGGTCAGCAATAGACACCATAACAGCACAAGGAAGAGACTCCTTTCCTACCCTTGGGAAGACAAGGGAGGCTGGAATATACAGAGAAGAAGGGGTTCTACCTTATTCTTTTAAACTTTGCTTCCTAGTTGAACGGTGCTATTTTCCTCCTCCCTCCCTCTCCCTTAAATGTCGGCAGTGTAAGGACACAGTTCCCACACTAAGCAAGTCTTTCTACAGCAGTGGTAAGTTTTATCTAGTTCTTACTTCAACAAAGTAGCCTGCCTGACACAGGAAGAGAAGGTAATTGTGGTTTGGGAAATCATTCCTGGGTATTTTTAACTAAAAGTTAGTTTTGGGGGGGGTGCCTGGGTGGCTCAGTCAGTTAAGCATCTGACTCCTGATTTCAGCTCAGATAATGATCCCAGGGTCATGGGATTGAGCCCTGCATCTGGCTCCTTGCTGAGTGTGGAGCCTGCTTAAGATTCATTCTCTCTCTCTCTCTCTCTCTCTCTCTCTTTCTCTCTCTCTCTCCCCGCCTTGTCTCTCTGCCCCTGCCCCTGCTTGTGCACTCTTGCTCAGTCTCTCTCTCAAATAAATAAAACGAAAAACATTTAGTTTTATAAAAAGGAAGGGAAACAGGGCCTATCTTGGAGTTGAAAACGCCATTGCTTTTAGTAACAGGCTGGTTTTGCTGCTAGACAGAGAAGTGGTAGCCAAGATATCCCTAGACCCCAGGCTTAGGCTGTCACTGCTTTTTAGAGTCTGAGTCTCCGTTATGCCATCAAGAAACACAGTTTTGTCAGTCATCCTTCTGTAAGACCTAGTTCCTTGATACCCACCCTTACAAGAGCCTGATGTATAAATCTGAATGACCATTTAGTTGTCAGCCTGGAGGACTGTCAGGGTAGGGCTTACTAAGCCATCCATTTATTTTCTCTACAGGAAAATTATACACAAAGAGAAATGATAACCAGAAATCTGTTGGAGAGTATGAACTCAGAGAAGTGGGGGCTACATTTTTTTTATTATAATAAAATATACATAAGATAAAATTTACATTTTTAATTATTTTTACATATACAGTTCTGTTGCATTAGGACATCCACAGTGATGTGCAACCATCACTACCATCCATCTCCAGAATTCTTTTCATCTTCTCCAACTCAGACTCTGCATTCATAAAACACTAACTCCCCATTCACCATTTACCCTTCTTCTCATCCACTGGCAACCACCCTTATACTTGCGGTCTCTAGAAATTCAACTATTCTCAGTACCTATGTAAGTGGAATCAGACAGTATTTGTCCTTTTGCATCCAGCCTATTTCACTTAGCATAATGTCCTCAAGGTTCATCCATGTTGAAACATGTCAGAATATCCTTCCCTGTTAAAGCTGAATAATATTCCATCATATGTATATATCACGTTTTGTTTACACATTCATCTGTCAATGGACATTTGGGTCATTTCTACCTTTTGGCAACTGGGAATAATGCTGTTATGGACATGCATGTACAAATATCTCTTCAAGACCCTGTTTACAATTCTTTTGAGTATGTACCCAGAAGTGGAATTGCTGTGTCACATGGTAATTCTATCCGTAATTTTTCAAGGAATGGACATATCGTTTTCTATAGTGGTTGTACCAAATGCACCAGCAATGCACAAGGGCTCCAATTTCTCCACGCTCATGCCACCAATTGTTTCTAAAGTTTTTGTTCATTTGTTTTGACAATAGCTATGATAATGGGAATGAAGTGGTATCTTGTTGTGGTTTTGATTTTCATTTCCCTAATGATTAATGTGATATTGAGCTTCTTTTCATGTGCTTACTGGTCACTTGTGATCTTCTTTGGAGAAATGTCTATTCAAGGCCTTTGTCTTTTTTTTAAATTGAGTTGTTTTGTTGTTGTTGAATTATAGGAATTCTTTAAATATTTTTAATATTAATCCCTTGTCAGATATATATGATTTGCAAATATTTTTCTCCCATTCTGTGGGCTGCCTTTTCATTCTGTGGATAGTGTCCTTTGATGTACAAAAATTTTAATTTTGACAAAGTCCAATTTGTCTATTTTTTGTTTTGTTGCCTATGCTTTTAGTGTCACATTCAGTAAATCACTGCCAAATCTAATACCGTCAAGCTTTTTCTCTATGCATTCCTCTAAGAGTTTTATAGTTTTAGCTATTACATTTAGATCTTTGATCCATTTTGAGTAAGGGTCCAAATGAATTCTTTTGCATGTCGATATCCAATTTTCCCAACACCATTTGTTGAAAAATTTGTCCTTTTTCCATTAATGATCTTGGCACCCTTGTGAAAAGTCAATTCACCATATATATGAAGGTTTATTTCTGGACTCTCTATTACATTTCATTGGTTTATGTGTTTGTTTTTTATGCCAGTAGCACAATGTTTTGATTACTATAGCTTTGTAGTAAGTTTTGAAACCAGTAAGTGTGAGACCTCCAACTTTGTTCTTCCTTTTCAAGATTGTTTTGGCTATTTGGGATTCCATATGAATTTCAGGATGGATTTTTTTTCCTACTTCTGCAAAAAAACATCATTTGGATTTTGACAGGGATTACAGTGACTAGTTAGACTGCTGTGAGTAGTACTGACATCTTAACAATATTGGGTCTTCCAATCCATGAACACAGTTTATCTTTCCATTTATTTGTGTCTTCTTTAATTACTTTCAGCAATATTTTGTAGCTTATAGTATAAAAGTCTTTTGACTCTTCAGCTAAGTTTATCTCCAAGTATTTTATTCTTTTTGATGCTATTGTAAATGAAATTGTTTTCTTAATTTCCTTTTCAGATTGCTCATGTTGGTGTACAGAAATACAATTGATTTTTGTCCATGTGTTTTGTGTTCTGCAATTTTGCTGAATTCATTTATTATTTCTTTTTAAAAATTTATTTATTTATTTTTAGAGAGATAGAATGTGTGTGTGAGAGTGGGGGAGTGGGAGGGTTACAGAGGAAGAGAGGAGGAGAGAGAGAATCCCAAGCAGGCTCCACACTGCCAGTGCAGAGCCCAATGCAGGGCTCGAACTCATGAGCCACAAGATCATGACCTGAGCCAAAATCAAGAGTCGGACACTTAGCCGACTGAACCACCCAGGTGCCCCTCATTTATTACTTCTAATGGTGTGTGTGTGTGTGTGTGTGTGTAATCTTTATGGTTTCTACATATAAGAGTATATCATTTGTGAACAGATAATTTTACTTCTTCCTTTACAATTTGGATGCCTTTTATTTCTATTTCTTGTCTAATTGACTGGAATTTGGAATGCTACTCAACAATACTGTGTTGGATAGAAGGGCAAAAGTTAACATCTTTGTCTTGTTCCTGATCTTAGAAAATAAACTTTCAGTCTTTCATCATTGGGTCTGATGCTACCATTGAGCACAACATGGGTTTTTCAAATACGGCTTTTATTGTATTGAAGTAGTTTCCTTCTATTCCTATTCTGTTGTGTATTTTCATCATGAAAGACAGTTAAAGTTGGTCAGTGCTTTTTCTGAATCAATTGATATGATAATTTTTCCTCTTTATTCTGTTAATGTGGTGTGTTACAGTGATTGCTATTTTGTATGTTGAACTATCCTTAGATTCCAGGGATAAATCCCACTTTGTCATGGTGTAATCTTCTTAACATGTGGATGGCATTCTGCTTACTATGATTTTGTTGAGGAGTTTTGCATCAATTGTCATCAGGGATATTGGCCTCTAGTTTTCTTTTCTTACAATGCCTCTGTCTAAGTTGGGTATCAGGGTAATGTTGGCCACACAGAATTATTTAGGAAGTGTTCCTTCCTCTTCAATTTGTTTTGGAAGAGTTTGAGAAGGGCTGATGTTAATTATTTACACATTTGGTAGAATTCACCAGTGACACCATCTGGTCCAATGCTTTTCTTTGTTGGAAGGTTTTTTGGTTACTGATTTAATTTCCTTACTAGTTATAGGTCTATTCAGATTTTCTATTTCTTCATGATTTAGTCTTGGTGAAGAGGAGCTACTTTGATAGCATCACTGAAGTATGGTAATTATAATCATGATTACCAGTTATTGAGCACTATTAATAGACTAGGCATGGTGCTAAGGCCTTACATGGATTAGCTAATTTGATACTTCTAATCCTTTTGCAGTGTTAGTTCCTGATAATCCCAATCACTCCTCACTCAAAACTTTCCGAAGCCTCTGCGGTTCCCTAAAATATTAATCACGTCTTCATGGTGGCCCGCAGACCCTATACAAAGTATACCCTATTGCCTCTTGGAACTTATCTCCTACTGTTCTTACTGACGGGGAAACTAGGACTCAGTGGAGGTAAGAAATCTGAATCATTTCCACTCTAAGGGTAACCTTTTTAGCAGATAGGAAGCTCAATTCAACCAGTCAAAGCAAGACTTCCTTGGCCAGTGCAGAACTCATGCTACCAATAACTAAATAGCTGCTTATTCAGCTCTCCTTGTCTAGGCTCCATGCCCACCCTTCTTTTCTTGGCACAGTCTTTGTTAAGACCTGGGATAGTTTAATTAATTGGGTTTCAGCTTCCTTGGTTAGAATCAGATTCCAGTCATGTTCTGTTGGAGCTACATCAAGGCCACGCTAATTTGAATTTGGTGTTGGAGAGACTCCTGGATACCTATTAACAGAAAAGCTCCTGGAGCTATTCACCTCTACAGGCAAGTGATCTCATTCAACAAATTTATTTTGATTTTTAATGTCTTAAAGTTATCTTGAAGTTGATCCTTGAGAGTACCATCTGCAGAGGGTAGTACTACTTAGAAGCATATTTTAAACTTGTGTGTGAACATCTATCATCCCTCATCCCACTGTTAACTCCACATCCCCCTTCTATAAGCATTATTGGTAGCAACTCTGCTACGCTGCATTTCCATTTTCTGGTACAAATCAGTTTTCCTGCATTTCTTTATAAGGAAATCTTCCCTTCCTTTTCTTATGGGCCAAAATAGAAGAGAACACAATTTTAGACTATGTATAAAAACAAATATCCTGAGAGTTCCGGAAGATGGCGGCGTAGGAGGATGCTGGGCTCACCGCGCGTCCTGCTGATCACTTAGATTCCACCTATACCTGCCTAAATAACCCAGAAAACCGCCAGAGGATTAGCAGAACGGAGTCTCCGGAGCCAAGCGCAGACGAGAGGCCCACGGAAGAGGGTAGGAAGGGCGGCGAGGCGGTGCGCGCTCCACGGACTGGCGGGAGGGAGCCGGGGCGGAGGGGCGGCTCGCCGGCCAAGCAGAGCCCCCGAGTCGGGCTGGCAAAAGCGGAGGGGCCGGACGGACTGTGTTCCGACAGCAAGCGCGACTTAGCGTCTGGGAGGTCATAAGTTAACAGCTCTGCTCAGAAAGCGGGAAGGCTGGAGGACAAAGGGAGGGAGAGCTGCTGAGCCCCCGGACGGCAGAGCTCAGCTTGGCGGGGAACAAAGGCGCTCGCCAGCACCATCTCCCCCGCCCATCCCCCAGCCAAAATCCCAAAGAGAACCAGTTCCTGCCAGGGAACTTGCTCGCTCCGCGCAAACACCCAACTCTGTGCTTCTGCGGAGCCAAACCTCCGGCAGTGGATCTGACTCCCTCCCGCTGCCACAGGGCGCCTCCTGAAGTGGATCACCTAAGGAGAAGCGAGCTAAGCCTGCCCCTCCCGCCCCCGTGCACCTTGCCTAACCACCCCAGCTAATACGCCAGCTCCCCAGCACCACAAGCCTGGCAGTGTGCAAGTAGACCAGACGGGCCACACCACCCCACAGTGAATCCCGCCCCTAGGAGAGGGGAAGAGAAGGCACACACCAGTCTGACTGTGGCCCCAGCGGTGGGCTGGGGGCAGATATCAGGTCGGACTGCGGCCCCGCCCACCAACTCCAGTTATACACCACAGCACGGGGGAAGTGCCCTGCAGGTCCTCACCACTCCAGGGACTATCCAAAATGACCAAACGGAAGAATTCCCCTCAGAAGAATCTCCAGGAAATAACAACAGCTAATGAACTGATCAAAAAGGATTTAAATAATATAACAGAAAGTGAATTTAGAATAATAGTCATAAAATTAATCGCTGGGCTTGAAAACAGTATACAGGACAGCAGAGAATCTCTTGCTACAGAGATCAAGGGACTAAGGCACAGTCACGAGGAGCTGAAAAACGCTTTAAACGAAATGCAAAACAAAATGGAAACCACGACGGCTCGGATTGAAGAGGCAGAGGAGAGAATAGGTGAACTAGAAGATAAAGTTATGGAAAAAGAGGAAGCTGAAAGAAAGAGAGATAAAAAAATCCAGGAGTATGAGGGGAAAATTAGAGAACTAAGTGATACACTAAAAAGAAATAATATACGCATAATTGGTATCCCAGAGGAGGAAGAGAGAGGGAAAGGTGCTGAAGGGGTACTTGAAGAAATTATAGCTGAGAACTTCCCTGAACTGGGGAAGGAAAAAGGCATTGAAATCCAAGAGGCACAGAGAACTCCCTTCAGACGTAACTTGAATCGATCTTCTGCACGACATATCATAGTGAAACTGGCAAAATACAAGGATAAAGAGAAAATTCTGAAAGCAGCAAGGGATAAACGTGCCCTCACATATAAAGGGAGACCTATAAGACTCGTGACTGATCTCTCCTTTGAAACTTGGCAGGCCAGAAAGGCTTGGCACGATATCTTCAGTGTGCTAAACAGAAAAAATATGCAGCCGAGAATCCTTTATCCAGCAAGTCTGTCATTTAGAATAGAAGGAGAGATAAAGGTCTTCCCAAACAAACAAAAACTGAAGGAATTTGTCACCACGAAACCAGCCCTACAAGAGATCCTAAGGGGGATCCTGTGAGACAAAGTACCAGAGACATCACTACAAGCATAAAACATACAGACATCACAATGACTCTAAACCCGTATCTTTCTATAATAACACTGAATGTAAATGGATTAAATGCACCAACCAAAAGACATAGGGTATCAGAATGGATAAAAAAACAAGACCCATCTATTTGCTGTCTACAAGAGACTCATTTGAGATCTGAGGACACCTTTAGATTGAGAGTGAGGGGATGGAGAACTATTTATCATGCTACTGGAAGCCAAAAGAAAGCTGGAGTAGCCATACTTATATCAGACAAACTAGACTTTAAATTAAAGGCTGTAACAAGAGATGAAGAAGGGCATTATATAATAATTACAGGGTCTATCCATCAGGAAGAGCTAACAATTATAAATGTCTATGCGCCAAATACCGGAGCCCCCAGATATATAAAACAGTTACTCATAAACATAAGCAACCTTATTGATAAGAATGTGGTCATTGCAGGGGACTTTAACACCCCACTTACAGAAATGGATAGATCATCTAGACACACAGTCAATAAAGAAACAAGGGCCCTGAATGATACATTGGATCAGATGGACTTGACAGATATATTTAGAACTCTGCATCCCAAAGCAACAGAATATACTTTCTTCTCAAGTGCACATGGAACATTCTCCAAGATAGATCATATACTGGGTCACAAAACAGCCCTTCATAAGTTTACAAGAATTGAAATTATACCATGCATACTTTCAGACCACAATGCTATGAAGCTTGAAATCAACCACAGGAAAAAGTCTGGAAAACCTCCAAAAGCATGGAGGTTAAAGAACACCCTACTAACGAATGAGTGGGTCAACCAGGCAATTAGAGAAGAAATTAAAAAATATATGGAAACAAACGAAAATGAAAATACAACAATCCAAACGCTTTGGGATGCAGCGAAGGCAGTCCTGAGAGGAAAATACATTGCAATCCAGGCCTATCTCAAGAAACAAGAAAAATCCCAAATACAAAATCTAACAGCACACCTAAAGGAAATAGAAGCAGAACAGCAAAGGCAGCCTAAACCCAGCAGAAGAAGAGAAATCATAAAGATCAGAGCAGAAATAAATAATATAGAATCTAAAAAAACTGTAGAGCAGATCAACGAAACCAAGAGTTGGTTTTTTGAAAAAATAAACAAAATTGACAAACCTCTAGCCAGGCTTCTCAAAAAGAAAAGGGAGATGACCCAAATAGATAAAATCATGAATGAAAATGGAAATATTACAACCAATCCCTCAGAGATACAAACAATTATCAGGGAATACTATGAAAAATTATATGCCAACAAATTGGACAACCTTGAAGAAATGGACAAATTCCTAAACACCCACACTCTTCCAAAACTCAATCAGGAGGAAATAGAAAGCTTGAACAGACCCATAACCAGCGAAGAAATTGAATCGGTTATCAAAAATCTCCCAACAAATAAGAGTCCAGGACCAGATGGCTTCCCAGGGGAGTTCTACCAGACATTTAAAGCAGAGATAATACCTATCCTTCTCAAGCTATTCCAAGAAATAGAAAGGGAAGGAAAACTTCCAGACTCATTCTATGAAGCCAGTATTACTTTGATTCCTAAACCAGACAGAGACCCAGTAAAAAAAGAGAACTACAGGCCAATATCCCTGATGAATATGGATGCAAAAATTCTCAATAAGATACTAGCAAATCGAATTCAACAGCATATAAAAAGGATTATTCACCATGATCAAGTGGGATTCATTCCTGGGATGCAGGGCTGGTTCAACATTCGCAAATCGATCAACGTGATACATCACATTAACAAAAAAAAAGAGAAGAACCATATGATCCTGTCAATCGATGCAGAAAAGGCCTTTGACAAAATCCAGCACCCTTTCTTAATAAAAACCCTTGAGAAAGTCGGGATAGAAGGAACATACTTAAAGATCATAAAAGCCATTTATGAAAAGCCCACAGCTAACATCATCCTCAATGGGGAAAAACTGAGAGCTTTTTCCCTGAGATCAGGAACAAGACAGGGATGCCCACTCTCACCGCTGTTGTTTAATATAGTGCTGGAAGTTCTAGCATCAGCAATCAGACAACAAAAAGAAATCAAAGGCATCCAAATTGGCAAAGATGAAGTCAAGCTTTCGCTTTTTGCAGATGACAAGATATTATACATGGAAAATCCGATAGACTCCACCAAAAGTCTGCTAGAACTGATACATGAATTCAGCAAAGTTGCAGGATACAAAATCAATGTACAGAAATCAGTTGCATTCTTATACACTAACAATGAAGCCACAGAAAGACAAATAAAGAAACTAATCCCATTCACAATTGCACCAAGAAGCATAAAATACCTAGGAATAAATCTAACCAAAGATGTAAAAGATCTGTATGCTGAAAACTATAGAAAGCTTATGCAGGTAATTGAAGAAGATATAAAGAAATGGAAAGACATTCCCTGCTCATGGATTGGAAGAATAAATATTGTCAAAATGTCAATACTACCCAAAGCTATCTACACATTCAATGCAATCCCAATCAAAATTGCACCAGCATTCTTCTTGAAACTAGAACAAGCCATCCTAAAATTCATATGGAACCACAAAAGGCCCCGAATAGCCAAAGTAATTTTGAAGAAGAAGACCAAAGCAGGAGGCATCACAATCCCAGACTTTAGCCTCTACTACAAAGCTGTCATCATCAAGACAGCATGGTATTGGCATAAAAACAGACACATAGACCAATGGAATCGAATAGAAACCCCAGAACTAGACCCACAAACGTATGGCCAACTCATTTTTGACAAAGCAGGAAAGAACATCCAATGGAAAAAAGACAGTCTCTTTAACAAATGGTGCTGGGAGAACTGGACAGCAACATGCAGAAGGTTGAAACTAGACCACTTTCTCACACCATTCACAAAAATAAACTCAAAATGGATAAAGGACCTGAATGTGAGACAGGAAACCATCAAAACCTTAGAGGAGAAAGCAGGAAAAGACCTCTCTGACCTCAGCCGTAGCAATCTCTTACTCGGCACATCCCCAAAGGCAAGGGAATTAAAAGCAAAAGTGAATTACTGGGACCTTATGAAGATAAAAAGCTTCTGCACAGCAAAGGAAACAACCAACAAAACTAAAAGGCAACCAACGGAATGGGAAAAGATATTTGCAAATGTCACATCGGACAAAGGGCTAGTATCCAAAATCTATAAAGAGCTCATCAAACTCCACACCCGAAAAACAAATAACCCAGTGAAGAAATGGGCAGAAAACATGAATAGACACTTCTCTAAAGAAGACATCCGGATGGCCAACAGGCACATGAAAAGATGTTCAATGTCGCTCCTCATCAGGGAAATACAAATCAAAACCACACTCAGATACCACCTCACGCCAGTCAGAGTGGCCAAAATGAACAAATCAGGAGACTATAGATGCTGGAGAGGATGTGGAGAAATGGGAACCCTCTTGCACTGTTGGTGGGAATGCAAATTGGTGCAGCCGCTCTGGAAAGCAGTGTGGAGGTTCCTCAGAAAATTAAAAATAGACCTACCCTATGACCCAGCAATAGCACTGCTAGGAATTTATCCAAGGGATACAGGAGTACTGATGCATAGGGGCACTTGTACCCCAATGTTTATAGCAGCACTCTCAACAATAGCCAAATTATGGAAAGAGCCTAAATGTCCATCAACTGATGAATGGATAAAGAAATTGTGGTTTATATACACAATGGAATATTACGTGGCAATGAGAAAAAATGAAATATGGCCTTTTGTAGCAACATGGATGGAACTGGAGAGTGTGATGCTAAGTGAAATAAGCCATACAGAGAAAGACAGATACCATATGGTTTCACTCTTATGTGGATCCTGAGAAACGTAACAGAAACCCATGGGGGAGGGGAAGGGAAAAAAAAAAAAAAAAAAAGAGGTTAGAGTGGGAGAGAGCCAAAGCATAAGAGACTGTTAAAAACTGAGAACAAACTGAGGGTTGATGGGGGGTGGGAGGGAGGGCAGGGTGGGTGATGGGTATTGAGGAGGGCACCTTTTGGGATGAGCACTGGGTGTTGTATGGAAACCAATTTGACAGTAAATTTCATATATTAAAAAAAAAAATAAATTAATTAAAAAAAAAAAAAAAAAACAAAAAAAAAAAAACAAATATCCTATTAAGGAAGTTCTCTGCTAGGCAGATGATTTTATATAAAAATTTTTTAATAGAAAAAACTTATAAATCCATGCAAATATTACTTTTCTAGTTCCTTTTCATGCTCCCTACCTCCCAACAAGGGGGGATATGAGCTGCTGGGTACTCCATCCCATTCATTTTAGGGTGTGACAATTTCTTACACTAGGTTTCTACTTTCAAAAGACGTTAAACACAGTGCCATGATAGTGCATGATATACCCAGTGTACTTAGGAATTTTCCAATCCAGATATTCAGTTTCATCCCAACTGGAAAAGAGATAGCTTCCTGGCTTCTCTTAGAATGAAAGAAAATAAATTATCCTCATAACACCATGAAAATTTACATTGCACAGCTTTGACTATTGGAGATTGTCCATAAAAGACTACAGAGAATGGTAAAAATGCAAAATTTTCGGAAAATTTAGAGCTGAGGGGCATATATATTCCAAGCTAAGAAATAAAAGTTGAGTGTATAATTTCATCAAATTTTAAAGCATAATTTTCAAGTGAGGTTACTCTGGCATTTACAATTCAAATAAGAATGATAAATATTATCTAAGTAGGTGTAGATATGTTGGAGAGCGAGAAGTACAAAAGGAAGAGGTCAGCCCACTTTTGAGCTGCGTCTATTTCTAGCTCATCAGAGAGAATCTGGCAATCTTCCCATGACCTACTTGATCTTTTGCCCTCATTTTCACAGGTGGTAACAAAAGAGCAAGGTTTACTTTGTTCATAGTCACTGGCCTGGAGTGTCACACCAAAGAGCTACCAAAAAGATGCCAATTCATTGATTAGACCCATTTTCCCTCAATACTTGGATCTGTAGTGTTAGAGTTTCCATTCTCTTGATTATATAACATGCAATTGTACCTCAGTTTAAAAAATTCCACTATTCTACTCATTGGGTATGCTGGAAATGAACATTTCTTCTGCTCCAGGACCCACAGGGGCTAGTTGAAAGAATGTGCTATATTAATCATGGTAAATTAGAGGTGGTTTTTTTCCCCCAGCCAAGGACACATGTTAACCTGATCTGAACTGCCTTTAGTTTTACATTCACAGTTCCTCCTTTCCAAAGAAAATAGAGCTCACTAAGTTAACACTCCTGATGTGAGGTTGACACACGTGGTTTTGTAATTCTGTACCAGGGGAGGTGAGAGTTTGGAAATTTGGGGATTTAGAGGAAGGGGGAGAGTCTCTACAAGGGGCATAGGACTGCCATGGGAAGTGTTTATGATTTTGTTGTGGCAAGATGTTTTGTGGGTATCCCCCGTTTAGTTAAAGAGAAAATGACAACTCAGGCAACTGTTAGAAACTAAATACACTGGCATAATTTGGTTGTCCACAGAAAAAGAGAAACTTTCCCTCAAAAAGACCACCCCCATAAGGAGAATCAGTTTCTGTAACTTAAAGCACCAAATCTCAAAAAGATGTGTCGTACATTACTTATTACTAAGGGTAATTAATGTACTGCAATTTGGAAATCATAAACTGCCTTTAATACTTTTTTTTATATAAAACAATGCATACTCTTATAAAAATTCAAATGTGATATATATACACTTGTCATTAGAGCTAATTCAAATTTATCTCTTTTTTTAAAAGTCGCCCATGTATGTTCAAAAAAATCTTTGCCAAAGGCACCAAGAATACACAATGGGTAGAATGCACTCAAACTGCAGCATGTGATACAGAGAGATCATTCATGAAAGGAATAGCCAATCAATGTGCCAGATTTCATTGCTGTCTTATTTTAAGAAATTGCCACAGGCACCCCCCCCGATCAGTCAGCAGCCATTAACATCGAGGCAAGACCCTCTATCAGCAAAAAGATTATGATGTGATGAAAGCTCAGATGACAGTTAGCATTTTTTAGCAATAAAGTATTTTTTAATTAAAGTATGGAATTGTTTTTTTAGACATAATGTTATTGCACACTGTAAATAGACTACAGTACAGTGTAAGCTTAACTTTTATATGCACTAGGAAACAAAAAAATTCATTTGACTCATTTTTTGTGCTATTTGCTCTATTGCAGTAGTCTGGAACTAAACCTACATATCTTTAAGGTATGCCTGTGCATAAAACTAAAAAGCTTCTGCATAGCAAAGGAAATAGTCAATAAGATTAAAAGGCAATCTATAGATTGGGAGAAAATATTGGCAAACCATGTATCTGGTAAGGGGCTAATATCCAAAATATATAAGGCACTCATACAACTCAATAGCAAAAAAACCAAATGACCCAATTAAAAGATGGGTAAAGGCCCTGTATAGACATTTTACCAAAGAAGATGTAAAAATGGCCAATGGGTATATGAAAAGATGCTCAGTACTACTAATCATCATGGAAATATAAATCAAAGCCACAATGACATATCATTTCACATCTATTAGGATGGCAGTTATCAAAAAGCCAGAAGGACAGGAGAAAAGGTAATGTTTATCACTTACACACTGTTGATGGGAATGTCAACTGGTAGAGGCATTAATGGAAACAGTATGGCAATTCCTCAGAAAATTAAAACTAGAACTACCATATAATCCATCAATCTTTTCTTCTAGGTACATATCCAAAGGAAATAAAATCACTTTGTTGAAGAGATATTTGCACTATGTTCACTGCAGCATTATTCATACTACACAAGACATAGAAACAATTTGAGTGTCTGTCAATGGGTGAATGGATAAAGAAAATATAACCACACACACACACACACACACACACACACACACACACACACGTATATAACAGAGTAGAATTCTGTCATTTGTGACAACATGGATAAACCTGGAGGACATATGTTAAGTGAAATAAGCCAGACACAGAAAGACAAATACTTTATGATTTCACTTATATGTGGAAGCTAAAAAAGTTGTCCTCATACTAACAGAGTGCTTGTTGCCAAGGGCTGGGGATGGTGGGAAGAGTATAACTTTCAGTTATTAAGTGGGTAAGTTCTGGAGACCTAGGGGGAGATAAGGGGAGGTGTTGAGCTGGGCAGTTGCTGGCCAGGAAGTGCTGATGGTGAATAGAGGGCGTGAGAAAATTGTGCAGTAGAAGCCCCATAAAGGGTACGTGGGAGGCTATTTAAGGAAGAACTTGAGGGAGAGCATCCATGCACATACCCTGAACCAGTAAGAGTCCTCTTATCTGGGAATTGTTTGCCTTTTTGACTGATCTGGGTGTTTCAGGAGAAACACACCTGAAGCAGCGATGGACAAAAAAGACCAAATAATTAGACCCTGGTATGGAGTGAAGCAATGGCTCTCTCAGAAGGCTCTCATTCTCAGGTCCTTTCCTAGGATTCCAGGAGGTCTGTCTGCAGGAAAGATGGTTCTTTGAACTTCTACCAGGACTCCTCTGACCTGTATGTATAATACTTGAGTCTCTGTAGGGAGAAGTAACTTGGTGTAGTGGAGTTACACGTTATTCTGAGTTCTTTTGACCATTCAAAATTGTCCAGTAAACATTGGTATCCTCCAACTATTAGAGGCAGGTAGGGGCTATGCCTACCCATTCACAACATGCTCCGTGATGGTATGTTGCAATAAAGAAAGCTTCACATGAATTCTGCCACAGGTACAGATGTTTTTTGCCAAGCAGGCCCCAAAAGAGGCATATTCCTTGATCCTGTGAGCTGGAAGAAGTTCCCCAGCTTCTGTTCTTTTACACAGTGGCCCCTTGCACAATTAAAATGATGTGTAGGAACACAACAATTTTCTAATGGCAAAACCAACAAATCTTCTATTCAGAGGGGGTGAAGGTATCCTCTGCTAATTAGAGTCCAGGACCAAAATCAGAGTCCAGGATTTTACTATAAGGGAGTTGGATTTCTGAACTTGCCACATTCTTATACTTCATTTTGCAAAGGCAAAAAGGCTGATCAGTTACATAACTTGAATACCATTCATTTCACAAGTGAAAAATGATTTCCAAAATCTTATCCTAATTGGTGGATCCTCTTGTTCAGACATAGCTAACCTCATTTGAAGTGCTTGGTGTAGCTTAGTCTGAATACAGACCCCTGATTAGAGTCCTTCACATACTGACAACCTCTGAGCATCAACTCTGAGACTCTGTTTGCTCTCAAGAAAGAACAAGGAAAAATGTGCCCAAATTTGGCCTTTGGACATTTTGGGGTGTGAATGGGATGCTTAGTGCTGCTGTCACCATCTTGTGAGAGGAGAGAACAAACCTATGAATAAAAGCAAGTAATCTAGAGATTGCAGAGCAGGAAGGCAAGAAAGCATCTGGGTTGTTGAGGATGCCATGGAGCTACTTCAAGTGCAACTAACTATCCTTATGGGATAGATATTCAAAGTGTTTATGCGGAGGTTATGTTTTTTAAATTTATTATTTATTTTGAGAGAGAGAGAGTGAGCGAGCAAGAGCGCAAGCAGGGGAGGGGCATAGAGAGAGTGAGAAAGAGGATCCCAAGCAGGGTCCAACTGTCAGCACAGAGCCCGACCTGAGGCTCAATCTAATGAATGTGAGATCATGACCCAAGTGGAAATCAAGAGTCGGAGGCTTAACCGACTGAGACACCCAGGCTCCCCTATGCTGAGGTTATTTTAAAACAATCACTGTTTCGACAAGGACGGTCAGACCCACCTGTCCCTGGGAAATCTCCAGGTGGACCGACAGCCATTTCAAATTCAATGTGTGCAGAAATGAACTATCTTTCCCCCTAAACCTCCTCTACTGAATCGCTTAGGATGCTTTTAGCTGCAAGAGACAGAAAACCCTACTTAAATTTAGACAATATGGAAATGTATTCTTTCACTTAAAAACAAGCTCTGAGGTAGGGTGACTTTAGTGTTGACTGATTCAGCAGTTCAGTTCAATGAAGCCATCAACCATCTAGATTCTTCCATCTCCCTGCTCAGCCATCCGTAACATGGGCTTCACCCTACAAGTGGTTCCATTTGTGGTTATGAAATGACTGCCAGTAGCAGCCGGGCCATGTGCTTTCTCCCTCCCGCCCCACCACACACTTTGGACATGTCCTGCTCATTCTGCTCCTGTTCTGTCCCCCATTTCTGACACCATCCTCAACACCAGTTCCCAGTTGGTGCCCTATCCTGTCCTCTACTGGCACTTGGTGCTTACCTCACTTATGTGAGCACTTATTAAACTGCCCCATGTTTATGTGTCTGACTCTTATTGTGAAGAGCTTGAAGGGAAGGGGCTATATCTTTTTTTTGTCTTTATATCTATAACGGGTGGCATCTAAAACTGTACTTGGCACATAGAAGGCACTTAACAAATGTTTATTAAATAAAGGGTGAATCAATAAAATAAAAATTAGGGGAGAGGCTTATGAGCCTTCATATATTTTTACCATGGGTATTTTATTTTGTACTGCCAATATATTTGTGGTCTATCTATTATTTTAGAAATTGATGGAAATAATTTAAGACTACACTAGGGAGAAGGGTTCAAGATATTTCCCCTTGAAGAACGAGCTGTTTATTACTCAGGTTTGAGATAAGAGACCCAGAAAAATTTATTCTGAAGTGAACTTGGCCAGAGGAAGTTTCCTTTCAACTGTCCTTGTAGTCCATTTTTTGAACCTCTCAGTGAATCTCCCACGTGGCAAAGCATTAGCCATTTCATGCTTCTGTTTCCCTATTTGCAAAATGAGGATGAGAGCTTTTATGATTCTAGTACTAGATTAGAAAGAATGACTATATAGAACTTCAAGCATTACAGGAAAAAAATATAGGATATTAATAATATAAATAATGATGCCATTAAAATGGGAGGAGAACAAAGGGATGCATTTACCTCCTACTCTGTGTAACTTTAATAGCATGTGGAGAAGTGTATGGATAATACTGTTCACATTAATAAGACACCAAGCTGTACTGAAGACACTGCTAAGAATGGCTTAATTTTTTTCCCCTAGTTCTGGCTTTACAATGCTTTTGGCTAAAAAAAAAAATTTTTTTTTCTGTTGAATTGCAGAGAACCCAATATCTAAAAGACCTTTTTAGTTAATCTGGTTTAAGTATCAAGCACATGATTTCCTACTTAATGGGTCACTTTCTAAATCCAAGATAAAAGCTCATGATTTACATGTTATTGTTAAGCTAGAGAGTGTTAAAGAAGAAAAAAAGTAATTCGATTTAATGGGGAAAAATAATTTCAAATAAAATGTTCAGCAGGTTATTTCTTTTGTGCTTTCAGTAATCGGTGTGACATCTAACTCTGAAGCCTTCAAGTCTTCATTCAGTCCTCAGTTCAACAGCCCTTAATGGGAGCTGGACACGTGCTGGGTTCAGGGCTGGGCATGCCATGAAGACCCAAGCATTAGGCTTGCCTTTGAGTTGCTTGCCATTAGGACAGGACTCAGGCAAATTGACAGCTGCATTATGAGGTGATAAATGCCAAAATGGCATTAATAGTTATTTCTATGGCTTACTGTTAAAATAATTTATACAATTATACACAGATTTTTCTTTCCCATCCAATGAAATTTTCATAAACCTTAATTTGATCATATATCAGCTTCTCATACTCACAGTCTCATATTTTTCCCATTTTGTTCTCTCCTAACGTCCTGTTTCCACACTCTCCTTTACCATTCCTTTCTCTTTTTCTCTTGACTCATAATTATGTTTCAGCATTTCTGCTGTCACAGAGAATCTCTATCTCCAAGGTCATTCATTCATTCATTCATTCACCTTTGTTGTGTCAGGGACTCTGTCAGTTCTGGGGGGAAAGCCCTTCTTTTAAGGGCTTGCTGTCCAGCTGATAGAGCAGAGGTGCCACAATAGAAATGTGGAGCACTAAGAAGGGAGTCAGTGAATCAATGCTACACAAGAGCAGGGTCTCAAAACTGAGAAGGTGTTCACTAGGTGAAAAAGACACAGGCATTTTCAGCAGCAGGTGACCAAGAACCTGACTCTGATTGGCTTAAATGGAAGGAGATGTCTTATCTCACAGAACTAGAAGTCCAGAGGTCAGCTGCCTTCATAGTTGCTGAAAGAAGCGAAGGGGCAGAATTGTGAAAAGACATGTGCTCTGTACAGTGTATCAGGGTACTCTGATAGCACAGGCAGGCTCTCAAGCAGACCCCCTCTTGCAGTCTCAGCCCATTTAGCACCCTGGGGCATATAAACCTATCTCAAAACATATGGCTAGATTTTTTTCAATGAAATTTTATTAAGAAATTAAGGGAGGGGTGCTTGGGTGGCTCAGTCGGTTAAGCGTCCAACTTTGGCTCAGGTCATGGTCTCACAGTTCGAGCTCAGAGCTTGGAGCCTGCATTGGGTTCTCTGTCTCCCTCTCTCTCTCTGGTCCTACCCCACTTGCAGTCTCTCTCTCTCTCTCTCTCTCTCTCTCTCTCTCTCTCTCTTTCTCTCTCTCTCTCTGTCTCTCAAAAATAAACAAACATTAAAAAAAAGAAGTTAAGGGAAATGAAACAAATACAGACAGTGTTGAATGTTCGGAGAGCTTAGATTTTCTTTTTTAATCCATTTGCTGGCACTATTTGTATGTTTTTCTTCAACTAACCTGAGAATGCATGTCAGTAGCTCCAGCAGCCCAGCACAGACTTTTAACTTTAGATGAAAGTTTTTGCATTGCTCACTTCTTCAGCGACCAGCCGGCTAGCATGTCCTGCAGATGGGGACCCCATGCCCAGCACCCAGGGGATGCTGTCCATCACTCCACTCCTCTCCCTTGCAGACATTCTTAGAGAGGCACCACCACTAGCTTATCTCCCAAATGCCTGATCAGCTTCAGGCCTTTGAAACAAGCTATTCTTGTCCCAGGCTAGTTTTAAAATGTGTATTTGCTTAAGATAATCACTAGCTTGTTGTTCTGGTGAATTCTTCACTTTAGAAAGAGTTTCTGTACATTTCACGTTTTTGTGTGGTACCATCTCTCTTGCTTGACCATCTGAATTCTATTAATTTCCTCCAAAGGCCAAAGGTGAAATCCTTCTTCTTGAGTTCCAGAGGCTCCTTGTTGAATGACATACTAGGTTATTTATTCCTGAGGGATCTTCCAGTGTGGCTCATTTTCAGGACACAGATGGTTGACAAGTCCCAAACTAAGGTTGACCAGGTCTCCCAAGCATAGCATTAGCATTGTCACCAGTGTATTTTTTTTTAATTTAAAATGTTTTTTTTTCAATATATGAAATTTATTGTCAAATTGGTTTCCATACAACACCCAGTGCTCATCCCAAAAGGTGCCCTCCTCAATACCCATCACCCACCCTCCCTTCCCTCCCACCCCCATCAACCCTCAGTTTGTTCTCAGTTTTTAAGAGTCTCTTATGCTTTGGCTCTCTCTCCCACCCTAACCTCTTTTTTTTCTTTTTTTTCCTTCCCCTCCCCCATGGGTTTCTGTTAAGTTTCTCAGGATCCACATAAGATCCATACCATAAAACATATGGTATCTGTCTTTCTCTATATGGCTTATTTCACTTAGCATAACACTCTCCAGTTCCATCCACGTTGCTACAAAGGGCCATATTTCATTCTTTCTCATTGCCACGTAGTACTCCATTGTGTATATAAACCACAATTTCTTTATCCATTCATCAGTTGATGGACATTTAGGTTCTTTCCATAATTTGGCTATTGTTGAGACTGCTGCTATAAACATTGGGGTACAAGTGCCCCTATGCATCAGTACTCCTGTATCCCTTGGGTAAATTCCTAGCAGTGCTATTGCTGGGTCATAGGGTAGGTCTATTTTTAATTTTCTGAGGAACCTCCACACTGCTTTCCAGAGCGGCTGCCACCAATTTGCATTCCCACCAACAGTGCAAGAGGGTTCCTGTTTCTCCACATCCTCTCCAGCATCTATAGTCTCCTGATTTGTTCATTTTGGCCACTCTGACTGGCGTGAGGTGATATCTGAGTGTGGTTTTGATTTGTATTTCCCTGATGAGGAAGGACGTTGAGCATCTTTTCAGTCACCATTGTATTTTCCAACTGCTCTACACAGACAGTTCCCAAACCAGACATAATTCCCATCCATTCATTCCATTTGCCAGCAAATAGTTAAGAACATAAAATGTGATCAGGCACTGGCCTAGGAGTTGGAAATCTATCCAGTTGTGAAGAAACACCCTTGTGGAGCTTCTGGTCTACTGAGGAAGGCAGGCAATAAATAAGATAAATTAGCAACTTAAGGAAAGGATATAAAATGTTGAAGTAAGAGGGTGAAGAGATTTTGAGGAGAGTGGCCATAAATTCTCTCTCTCTTACTTTGGGTTGATGGCTGTCTTATTCCCTTTGGGCAGCTATAACAAAATGGCACAGACTGGGTGACTTACAAACAACAGAAGTTTATTTCTCACAGTTCTGGAAGCTGCAAGTCCATGATCAGGGTGCCAGCATGGTTTGGTGAGGGCCTGCTTCCCACCCACAGACTTCTTGCTGTGTCTTCACAAGGGGCAAGAGAGCTCTCTGGAGTCTTCTTTATAAGGGCATTACTACCATTCATAAAGGTTCCACTCTCACGGCCTAATCACCTTTCAAAGGCCCCACCTCCAAATACTGCTACATGGGGGGTTAGGTCTCAACATGTGCACTTTAGGGGTTGGGGGGCACACAAACATTATACCCATTTTACGGCTGCTGCCATTCTTACTGTTCATGCTCTTGTTTAACTGATAGTTTGATCCCATTCTCTGTCCCAGCTGTTTTCAACCCTACTTGCATCCAGAATCACTTGGGAAATTTTAAAAAGTTACTAATACTAATGTTGATACTCTGAGAAACCTGAATTTAATTGATCAGAGCTGGGAATATTGCATCGGTAGTTAAAAAGCTCTCTCCAGCAATTCTCATGTGCAGCTGCTCTACCTCATAGAGACCAAAGAATTTGTGAAAGCCAGAATCTAAGAACTGGCTGATAGCATTTCTGTGAAATAAGCAATGAAAACAAAAACAAAAACAAAAACAACCAATCAACATCCTGCAATTTCTTCTTTATGTTCTTGCACCCTCAATGTTCTAAGATCCTTAAGGTAGACAATGCTCATTACCAGGTGTGAAGGAGTCTTGGTAGTTTCTCTGTAAAGTGAATGGCAGAACAAAGTAAGAAGGGGAAAGGAAGTTTCTGTGATGTGTTAAGTGCTTTAAAATGACTATTACACACTCAGTAAGTCATGCCTTGTCAAATCATTTTTGAAATGTAAAACAAAAATTGCCTTATCTGCACTTTATGTAGATGTATTTTTCACTCCTACTCTGCAAATAGAATCAATGGCATCCTTCAAATATTAGGCTCAACAGCACAGTTATATATTAGGCAACAGACTGGAAATCTTTCAAAACTTACCTTCAAGTTCCACAACTTGCCTCTAAGAAAGGAACCAAAAATTAACAACTCAGGAAACAACAGATGTTGGTGAGGATGTAGAGAAAGGGGAACACTTTTGCACTGCTGGTGAATGCAAACTGGTGCAGCCACTCTGGAGAACAGTATGGAGGTTCCTCAAAAAATAAAAAATAGAGCTACCTTACAACTCAACAATTGCACTACTAGGTATTTATCGAAAGGACACAAAAATGCTGATTTGAAGGGGCACATACATCCTGATGTATAGCAGTGCTATCAACATTAGCCAAATTATGCAAAGAGCCTAAATGCACTTCGACTGATGAATGGATAAAGAAGATGTGGTACACACACACACACACACACACACTGGAATATTACTTGGTGTTCAAAAAGAATGAAATCTTGCCATTTGCAGCAACATGTAGGGAGCTAGAATGTATCATGCTAAGTGAAATCAGTCAGAGAAAGACAAATACCATATGATTTCACTCATATGTGGAATTTAAGAAACAAAACAGATGAACATAGGGGAAGGGAAGGAAAAATAAGATAAAAACAGAGAGGGAGGCAAACCATAAGAGATTCTTAAATACAGAGAACAAACTGAGGGTTGCTGGAGGGGAGGTGGGGGGGAGGGGCTAAATGGGTGATGGGCATTAAGGAGGGCACTTGTTGGGATGAGCACTGGGTGTCATATGGAAGTGATGAATCATTGGGTTCTACTTCTGAAACCATTATCACACTCTATGTTAACTAACTTGGATTTAAATAAAATTTAAAAAAAAGAAAAAAGGGGCCAGAGATGACAGAGCAGAAAAACAGAAAGAATCTGGGGCCCCAGGTATTATTGAACCATCCCTATGACAGCTGTGCCTTTGGAGCTCATATATTCCATTTTCCATCCCAAGGATTCTCTCTCAATTTATTGATTGATATTCATCAGGGCAATTTTGGATTTGCCCTATCTCGCTTATTGAATAGTATATAAGTCAGGGTTCTCCAGAGAAACAAACCAACAGGGCGCGTGTGTGTGTGTGCGTGTGCGTGTGTGTGTGTGCATGTGCGTGTGCATGTGTGTTGTATTTATATACTTATATCTATTTCAGTATCTATCCATTTATGTATCTATGTATTTTATCAATCTATGTATCTCTCATATATCCATCAATCATCTATGTATCTACTTTCTATCATTTATCTATTTACTTTCTGTATATCTATCATCTATCTATCTATTTGTTTATCTATGTGGACAGATTTTAAGGCATTGGCTCAGAAAGCTGTGGGGACCTACAAATTTGAATCCACAGGCCAGGCCAGCAGGCTAACTCAGGCAGGACTTGCTGCAGGCTTGAGGCAGAATGCCTTTTTCTTTGGGAAATCTCAGTGTTTGCTCTTAAGGCTTTTAAATGATTGGATGAGGCCTACTCACCCTACCAAAGGTAATATTCTTTACTTAAAGTCAGAGATTGTAGATGTTAAGGGAATCTACAAAATACCTATGCAGAAACACCTGGATTAGTGTTTGATTAAATGTGTGGGGGCCATATCCTAATCAAGCTGACACATAAGATACCACAAAAAGTTTGATAAAGAGAAAAACATCAGATTTTGGAGTCTGAAGACCTGGTCTCTAGTCCAAATTCACCCATCAACTTGCTCAATGGGTCTTGAGCACATCTCACAAACTTTCAGAGCCTGATTTTGCTCTTCTGGAAATTTGAGGGTAGGGCATAGACGGGAGTTTCTAAGGCAGTGATGTCCCATTTGTCTCTAAAACTCTCAGAGCCTTTCAAGCTTACTCAGTATCCTGAAAGTTTCCCCCACTGTCATCTTAAAAGTACACCTGCTCTTGGGCTACAGATTTTGTGCTAGTTACCACTAGGAATTTGTAGTGGGTGAAAAGCTGTTCTCCAGGGAGGAATGGATGGAATGCTTCCTGGAGAAAGCAGGAGTTGATTGGATGGATGTCCATTGAGGATGATGCTGTAGCAGTGTGACTACAGAACTTCTGTTTTGGGAATCTCCGAGTTCTTTTTATTCCATTGTTGGTAACTTTACTCTCCTAGAGTCAACAGTGGGCACTTTACCTAGTTTCACCTGTTCTTGCTCAAAAGTGATTTCTCTAGGACGGCTGAATCATTTTAAGCTTAATTTAGACCATGGTTGGAAGGACCTTGGAAGTGACAAGTCGCCAAACCTATATATATTTGCTGACTTGGTTCAAATGGTCAGTTCCTAAGTTTCTGTTCCTCTAAAATATGCTTTCCCCTGACAGCGAAAATGTTGGCAGATCAATTAAACTGTCATAAAACAGCTCTTAACTCAAGCCCTGGGCCTGGCAAGCAAAGATTACTTCAGGCCTGTTTACTCACTACCTTGTGTCCTTAAATTTAATGCAACCTTTGGTGTTGAGAAGTATTTTTCATTTTTTTTCCCAGATCTGCATTTCATCTTTGACTGAATAACTTTAAAAGGAAAGAAGTTCATAATTTTCAGTATATAGTGGATTTCTTCCTAAAATTACCCACATGGTTGCCAACACACCAGATATGCTGTTATCTGGGATGGTGCATTTGTGTCTTAGTGGAAGAAACCCCCAACTCAAATGATTAAAGAAAAGTACAGCTTTTATCACTGAACAGTCTGGAGTCAGGGCAGGCTTTGCAATGGCTGATATGGTAGCACAAAGTGCATGAAGGATCAGCTCTTTGCATGTTGCCTCTCTGCTTTTTACAATGTCATTTGGTTTTAAAGGCTGGCTCCCCATAGTCACCACATGGCTGCCCGGGCTTCAGGCTTTCCCATCCTCATTTAGCTGGAGGAGAAAGGCAGGGAACAGGAGTATTTCTTTCCCACCATAAAACAAGTCTTGGGAGTTTTATTACCCTGATGTCCAAGGAAGGAGATGGAACTACTCTGCTTGGCTTGACAAACTAAGTCCTACTTCTGGGCTGGATGTGAGGCCATCCTACTCAACAGCATATTGCTGCTCATTAGCAGAGGGGCACAATGAATTCAAGGGAGGCTCAATGTCTCAGACACATATTTTTCGGAAATTATTTGGATTCACTTTTCCTTTAAAAAATATGAAAAAAATTTGTTAGTTGAATTCAAGGTAATTTTTTTTTAGTCTTTACATACCTTAAATTTTATATGGGGGAGGAAGATGTTGAACATTTGGAAAGTGGCTCACAAAATACATTCTTTGGTTATCAAAATGGAAAAGTTGAAGAGTATATGTGAAGTAAAAAACTGGAATAAACTGAAAAGTCAGTCATTTAAATATTTATCCTCACCCCTTCATTCCATTCCTTTCTTCTCATTTCTTCCATCCATCCACACACAGGAAATTTAACATGAGTGTGGGGAAAACTTAAACAGCATTCTATTTTACCATTAAGTATTGGATAATTACTGTGGCTCTCTACGGTAAATGTAAAAGTTCCTTCTATATGCTGTGAATCTTGGCCAAGCATCAAGTCTGAGGAAGACCTGCCCACAGTTAAGGTGTGGGCATCAGGAGGGAGAACTTACTTTGTAATGGAATCCCACGTTTCCAGTATAATAGGGATTTAAACTCCTATTCCTAACTTATAGTTTCTGCCACCATCCTCATTAGGGGCAAATAGTAGAGCTTGATTTGTTAGGAAAGGGGTAATCATAAAAACTCTACATGCGTGTCTCAGTGGGCACGTGTGTTTGTGTGTGTCTGTGTGTGCATGCACATGAATGGACATCTATTACCACTCTTTTCATTGCTACTCTTTTGATAATGTCATAAGTAGCTTTTGAACTAGAAACTAAAGAGTCAGATTTGTAATTTGGGAGCACTTGTATTTTATTAAAATTATACTTGGGCTGATAAAAATTGCTTGTTCTTAAAATTTTCTTTTATATAATATTCTGTTTTAATGGCTAAGTTTGCATTGGCCTTATCCATCCCATCTTAGAATCGTCAACAGGTACTGTCACACACAAGGGGGTCTCCAAACACATAAGATTATAAAATGCGGCACAAGTCTAGTTCCATTGGAATTGGATGTTTATCTCCTATGTCATACTCATATTATCAACAACCACGGTTTACTAGAAGCTATATGTCTTTGCATCTGGACTTGTCCCTTGAGAGGAAGTAAAACTCTTTGTCTAGACTTTTTGCAGGTAGAATGGAAGAGGGAAACATTGGAGTGTAAAGCTGGGTCTATTCCAGGTACTCTGTTCCTTCCAGGGACATGGGCCAGGGTGGTTCAGAGGGCCACCTTTGAAGAGATGAGTGAGGAGCAAAAGGAAAGAAACTCTGACGTCATGGAGATTTCATGGGCAATAAGTTCAGTCCCTTTTTCCAGGCATCACTTTCCAGGCTGCAGCAAAAACAGGAAGGAAGGATGCCCTCTCAGACCAGAGTGAATGGGCCTGTGTCTGTAGGAGTCAACTGCATTAGCAGATGGGATATCGGGAAACCTGTAGCCTGGGAATGACATCAACCTGAAATGGAAAAATCCACTGTGGCCCTGTAAATATTAAAATAGGGAGACTGGTGGGTATTTAAAAAAACATTTGGAGCTCAGAGCAAGAGATGTTGTGGATTAAATCTCTCTTCTAATTCCTTTCATTATTTTTGTAAGCTCTTTCTCTTCCCAGCCACTAGGAAAAGCTTTCTGGTCTTATTCACAAGTCTTTACCTTGTTTGGAGGTGGAGGTAGGGGCACAGGGCAGGTAGACTTCAGTCTAGGTATGTTATAATCTTCTCTCAAGAACCTGGCATTTCTTAAAAAAATTTTTTTTTCAATGTTTATTTGAGAGACAGAGACAGCATGAGCAGGGGAGGGGCAGAGAGAGAGGGAGACACAGAATCTGAAGCAGGCTCCAGGCTCTGACTCCAACACAGAGCCCAACGCGGGGCTCAAACCCACGAACCGTGAGATCATGACCTGAGCCGAAGTCAGATGCTTCACCAACTGAGCCACCCAGGTGCCCCAAGAACCTGGCATTTCTTTGCCCACTTGTCCCTGCAGCTCTCAGAGCCACAGACCAGGGCAGAGGGACACCCAGGGACAACTCTGGGGGTATCTGGGATGGTCTAGGGAAATACCAATGTTCTAGGACTTTCCACAGTTTTTCAAAGGGTTAGCATATCAGGTCACTCCACTCGACTTGCTTCCCTTAAGAATGCTGATGCATAGGGGCACTTGTACCCCAATGTTTATAGCAGCACTTTCAACAATAGCCGAATTATGGAAAGAGCCTAAATGTCCATCAACTGATGAATGGATAAAGAAGTTGTGGTTTATATATACAATGGAATACTACTTGGCAACGAGAAAGAATGAAATATGGCCTTTGGTAGGAACGTAGATGGAACTGTAGAGTGTTATGCTAAGTGAAATAAGTCATACAGAGAAAGGCAGATACCATATGTTTTCACTCTTATGTGGATCCTGAGAAACTTAACAGAAGACCATGGGGGAGGGGAAGGGGAAAAAAGTTAGAGTGGGAGGGAGGCAAACCATGAGAGACTCTTAAAAACTGAGAAAAAACTGAAGGCTGATGGGGGGGTGGAAGGGAGGGGAAAGTGGGTGATGGGCATTGAGGAGGGCACCTGTTGGGATGAGCACTGGGTGTTGTATGGAAACCGATTTGACAATAAATTTCATATTAAAAAAAAAAAAAGAACACTGCTCTATGCTTAATATCCCAGCCTTGTTCAGACTTCCTTTTCCCTGGTGGTTTCCCAGCCTTGATTGGTAAGCTCAAAGAGAGATGCAGAAGACAAGCTATCATAGCACGCTCTGCTCCTTGCAGGACAAGGGCCATGTATCAGAAATTATAGAAAAACTGAATAGTTTCCCTAAATGTCCTCTAGTTTTAACAGCAAAGAGAGTTTCCTTAAAAATCCACATTTATGGGTTGCTTTGGAACATTCTCCTGGGAAGACTTGGGGGTGGGGGAGTCTTTGTGTTTAGATTTAACCTTCCCCCAGAGATCATAATAAGGAAGGAAGGGAGCAGATGTGCACATCCCATCTGCCCAGCTGAGGTCAGTCATCTTCCTCCTTCTCATTACCTAGCGGATGTCCAACGGCACGGAGCTGGTCCCTTAACAGATGTGCTGACACAGAAATAATGCCTTAGACAGATCTGCTCCTAATATTTGCAGGACTTGAGCAAGAGTTACAAAGAGCCTGAGACCAAGTTCCCTCTTTGTGCCATCCCTGATTCTGTCTTGTACCTTGAGGGCCACTCGCACACGCGTTTGTACTCCTCAGCCTGCAGGTCCTACTGCTGTCCCATCCTGCCCCAAAGCAGGTCCTACTACTCTCCCATCCTGCCTCTTCCTGACTAGAAGTGCACATACCTGCCCTGTGGTCCTTCAGTAGTATAGGCCTATGGAAGAAGGCTCCACCTAGGATGGCCTATTCAGGGAATTCTTGGGTCCCAAGAACCTGCATCATGATCTAGAAGGGGAGAGGTGCTGAATGGGTACATCTCCTGGCCTAGGACTCCTTGAGTGGAATTCTCCAGAGCAAAGTGTTGCAGGCAGAAGCCCTGATGCCTGGGTCTAAGGGCTAGATTCAGGGTCCTATGAATTCAATGATTCCTCCCATAACACATTCAGTTTCATGATATCCGTGGGATAGTATCAGCAAAAGTCATAAGCTGTGTTTGTGCTTTTCATAGACTTGAATGTTGTCACCTGTGATAGCTTTACAGTGCTTGCAAAGTGCTTTTTCAGGGAATTCTATTTTTTGTAATGTCTTTCCATTATGATACAGTTTCCATGGTTTCCTCTGTTGGTTCACAAGCTTGGGAGTTCCCCAAGTGAAATCCAATGGGGACACTTGTCCCCATACATGGAGGGCGAGGAGAGACCAAAGAAAGAGGGAGACCATTCCAGATTGGTAGTTGGCCATTTTAATAAGCAAAGGAACTTAAATATGTGGTTTGTCTTGATAGCTGCAAGAAGAATAGATCTCCCCACCCAGGAGCCAGACTCTTCAGAGTTTATATAAAGGCCTTAGTGGGGTTCAGCCACATATACATTCTAGATGGTGCCAAAACACATTACTCTGTCAAGTAATGCATCCTTGAAGTGGCTCCTAGTGCAGCAACAGTGGGCAGAATGTACATTCCAAGGGAAGGGATAGGGTGAGGAGCCTCCAATTACCCAGGTCCAGCTCTTGGGTCAATTGGTGGTCATTCCTCTTGATGATCTCCTCCAGCATCTCAGACGACCTATATCCCAAGATGTGGCTCAGGCCACAGTCAGTAGTTGTCTGGGGAAGATGTATTTAGAAGACGTTTGTGAATGAAACCCATTCACTTCCATAAGAAAGGTCTTGGAGATGCTACCAATGGATTTTCAGACTGGTCTTGTCTCCAAATTATTCTCCTGGCCCCAGGGTTTTTTCCTAGGTAGTACTCCTTATTTGAGCTGTTGACTCTCATCTTTCCAAGTTCTCAAGTGCCTGGGCTCTTCAAGATGATCACTAAGATACCTCCTCCATGATTGGCTTCCATGATGGGATTAGACCTTTCTTTTTTCAGGTTGTCCTCTTCCCTATTTTAGATTTCATTCCCTCAAGGTCTACTACTGTGGATGTGTCAGTGGCTGTTAATGATTCCTCCCATAACACATTTGCATTGTTATAAGTAGCTTTGGAGCTATGCATTATCTCAAAGACATTATTGCTGCTGATTTTAGGCATTGCAGTGTAACAGTAGAGTGTGTATTATTGGAGAGGGTGGGCCCTTGATGTCTCTGCTCCCTGTGATGGCAGAGCCCCATGTTGATAAATGCTCCAGATAGAGTAATACTGGTATATTGCAACTACTGTCTTTCTAACTCATTTCACATCTCTGTATAGACGTTACTAAGACTAAGATGTGAACTTGGTTATACCTCAGCTCTAATAAGGCCACTGCATTATTCATTTGGCCAGGGAGTAAGGGTGCTGGTACTAGGGAAAATTATTATATGATGAAGTATGTTTTTTACTTAGCAGATGAACTCACAGTGTAGTTTTGATCTACCTAGTGGATTTTAACCAGGAAGAAGGAATGAGGCACTAGTATTGAAGGCACTAGTGTATGAAGCCAGGTTGACTGAGTAGGAAAGAGGGGGTGTCAGGGGAATGTCAAAACACGAGGATCTTACTGAGGTGTGCTGAGCAAACAATGCATTAGGTCATGTGAGCACGGAAATACTTCACTTACCAGCCACCCCTTGGAGTGTCACTCAGTTCCAAGTCCTCAGACAAACTGGCTTCCAAAGGGCTGGCAGATCACATGGTCTGTCTGGGCTTTTGTTTCTTAATGGCATTGTTCCCTGGCTTACAAACATAGCCACTCTACTTCAGCGATTCATCCTTCCCAGAAAGGCTGCCTGGAACCAAATTCCATCTGTCTTGTAGCGGTTTAATAGGTCTCATCTGGTGCTAAACTCTAAGCATGCCACGGAACATGCAGGCTTTGACTCTACAACAAGCATTCAGATTTTTTTCTTTTTTTAAAGAAAAGTTATTCTAGATCCCAAAGGTATAATCAAATCTATTCTTAACCTTGCTTTGAGGAAGGACAGGGGTAAAATCCAGGCCAGCTGCCACTTAAGCAAGCAGGTTATGCAGTCCCACTGGGTACTGCTAGACTTTGATGCCCCTGGAATTTTACTTGGGCCTTCTTTTGTGCTGCATCTTGGTTAAGTGTTGTACCTTTGAAACCTTTAGGTACCAGTCAGTGTTTGTAGTTGTAAGCAACAGAAAAAAACTCTGGTCGATTTAAACAAAACTGACCAACGGATAGCTACACGGCCCGGAACAACATCCCAAGCAGTCCTGGAAAACTTGTCCTGGGAAGATAGCTCTACTGCACTGCTAGGGTAGATGCCACTCCTGATTCTGCCAGTTCCGGGCTCTCCATGTGGCTACTCCCACTGCTGCTGTTGTGGCCTTGAAATGCAAATTACGCCTAATGGCCACTGTTTCCAGTTCCATCTATCTGAAGCTGCTAGTTTCCCACTCAAAGTCTTGGGGGAGAAGGTGTCCATCTGATTGCAGGAAGTCAGACCAGAGCCTTTGCCACAGCTACAAGACTTGGAGAGTGAGCTACTGATATCTTCAGCGTCAAGAGTGTGAGGTAGACTCTGACTCCCACTGAGAATCAGAGAAATTCTCTAGACATGGGAGGAAGGTTCAGATACTGGGTGGCAAAAACAGTAACAGATGTCTACTACCCTTTGTCAGATCTTGCCTTGACCTCCCTGTACTTATCCCAGCTTGAAGACATTAATTCATTCAACATACATTAAGCACTGGTTAAGAGGAAGACATTGTGACTGCTTTTGGCATGGGGGTGTGGGGGGGAGGTGGATATGCAGGGAAAAGAGAATGATGTTCTTCTCAAATAGCCCCCAATCTGGTTGGGAAGGTAGACAAAACAGAAAAAAAAAGGAAGGAACAATAGGTGTTTTGACATAAGTAAACACTGAGGTACTTAATCAGAGAAGCTGACACATAAATGAAATCTTGAAGAATAAGTGGAAATTGCCAGAGCAAAGGTGGGTGAGGGTGTTTCAGAAAGAAACACTTCACTATAGCTGCATATGGCTGCATGGAGGAATCTGGTGGGGAATAGGGGTAGAGTGACAGGTAGAGACAGATCATGAAGGCTTTGAATACCTTACTGACGAGACTGGATTTTATACTGAAGATCATAGAGAATTACTAGGGAATTTTAAGGAAAATCATTTTAGGAACATCACTTCATCATGGGAAATTAATTGTTCAGCTAAGGAGATCACTTGGGAAGTTCCTATAGAAACCTAGGGAATAAATAATGATAGATTCAAGAATGATATGATTAAGGAGATGTTTTGGAGACAGAATTGACAGGACTTGGAAACTGATTAAATATGGCATTTACATGAGGAGGAGAAATTATAGATGACTTGTAGCTTAAGGGTTGGACAATTATGGAGAAAGTGATGTTATAGATTTGGGAGGGAGACGATGTGTTTGAATTTGGACATGTTGAATTTGAAGTGCCTCTGAGGCACTAGAGTAGAGACAGCTGGGAGGCAGAGAAACATGTAGAACTGAATTTTAGATGGGTAGGTTAAGCCAGAGATAGAGTTTAGAAACCATTATTATCTTGGTCATTGTTGAAGTCATGGAGTGGCTGGATCACTTAGGGAGAAACAGAACAGAGGGAGGAAGGAGGTCTGTGGATACTGCATGGGCTTAAACTATCACCATTTTAAGAGCCAGTGAAGAATGTGAAAGGGGTCAAACTAACAGAGACAGAAAGAAAACCAGAAGAGTACGAAAGCCAGAAGAAGAGATACTTTTTAAAGGGAGGGAGTAGAAAGGTCAAGAGATGGAGAGCTAAAAAGTAACACTTGATTTTGGTAGAAGGACATCATTGGTGACCTTTAAGAGACTTGTTTCAATTAGAGTGGTGGCTGCAAGGACTATAATGAGTCTAGGAGATAAGGAGGGTTGAACAGTGGAGATGAGAAATGCAGAATATTTTTCAGGAAGTTTGATTACAAAAGAGAAAAAAAGAGAGAGAGAGAAGGAGAACAGGAGCTAAGGAGTCATATAGGATCCAGGGAGGAATTGCTAAAGTTTGGCCATACAACCAATCCAGCATTTTATTACCTGGCCAGATACTGAGCTCTCAATGCATACAACATACTATCACTCTTCACTTACTCTCCCATGATTCAGCCAAGGGAGAAACAACTCATCCAGCACTTAACAAATATTTAGTGAGCACCTACCATATATATATACATATATATATCATATACATATATATATAGCTTTGTTTTTTTTGAGGATCCAAGTGGGCTCCATGCTGACAGCAGTGAGCCCGATGTGGGGCTCAAACTCACAAACCGTGAGATGATGACGTGAGCCAAAGTCGGACGCTCAACTGACTGAGCCACACAGGTGCCCTGAACCTACCATATTCCAGGCACTGCTTTAGGTTCACTAATGAACAAAACAGGCAGTAACTGCTATTTTCATTAAGCTAAGGTTGTCCCAAGGGGAGTATAATAAGTAAGTAAATTATATAGTATGTTAGTGATAAAATGCTAAGGAATAAAAGAAAAAGTAGGCAAGGTAATGTAACTGGGAGTCCCTATTGGGCAACATGCATTTGACATGTTAAATGGTCTGGTCAGAGTAGGCTTCATTGAGAAGTGACATTCATGCAAAACCTTGAAGGTGAGTCAAGTTCAGGAAAACTTAACTGTCACTGGACAGGTAGCAGAAGTCAAAGAATGGATGGAAGGTCATGGTGCCAGTGCTTCTACTGACTCAAAGAAGACCACCATTGAGAAAGGTGTTCATTTTCATTCCTGAATTTCAGTAGCAATGTGTCTTTATTCAACTAATTTGTCTTGGGCAGTGATTTTCATGTCTTTTAAATTTTTTTCCAAGGAAAATTAGGGAAACCTTCTTTTCAAAGGAAATTTTATTTGAAATCCCAATACATAAAACAGACAAAAACAGAGCCACTCTTGGGACCCAAAGCTCCCTTTGTTATGCAATCAAGCTCCCTGGGGAACCATGTCACAACCTTAAAATGCCTCAACCTTAAAATGTGAAGAACTTCTATTCAGGTCAAGCTTCCCCTTGTTGATTAAGCTATGTCTTCACTTGGAGACATCCTGCCTACATTACTCAATCTGTATGGTGTGTGTGTCTTTATATTTTGGACTCAGTTCTTTTTGGGAAGGAAAGAGTGAGGGGTTGATGGGCTATTTGACCTATTTCTCTAAAGATGACCATCAGTTTATTAAACCCAAGTCATTAACGAGAAAGAAGAGAGGATCAGTTTGGCTGCCTACAGAGAGTTCTTAATTACAACCAAGATCAATAACACACTTTATTAGCATTACCTGATGTCAAAATTCACATTGAGCCTGGTGCTGAGATCCAGCTTCTTTTCACTGTCCAAGCTTCTTTGAAAAAAGAGTTAAAACCTTGTTCACAGATGATTATAGAACATTTGTTAAGTCACAAAAAATTTATTCAGAAAGTTGGGGAGTTAAGTGTAGAAAGAAGACGAGAGGAAGAATAATATCAACATGTCACATGTGACATCAGAAAAGAACTAACAGTGCTGGAATCTGGGTTTAAAGGAAATAGCGGGTTTTCAGGAATTCTATTTAAAGGGGACTCATGGAATCTGTGTTTGGTGGGCCAGAGGGTGCCCTCTGATTTTTCTGGAGATACAGAGATTCCCATCTTTCTCCACCCAGTTTGCTTTCCCTGACAGACTTTTTTGTAGGCTAGTGTGGCGATCAAACTGGATGCTCTCTGCCTGGCCTAAAACATAGAGCTCTTCTCCTCCCTTGTTACCCCCTCCCCCTGAGGATGGGGCAGACAATCCCAACTTGCAGCTCACTGGCCTTCCACTTCCAGATCAGGGCCTGGCTGGAGGCATCACTACTCTGTCACTCTAAGCTGCCCTCACTTCTTGGTATCTGGTTTTTGCCCTGCTCCCTGGGCCTGAATGTCGTGGCAATCTCTTCAATACTTCAGCTCCCACCTTGCTCTTTCCATTCTCCATTATCTAGTCCAGAGTCCCACCCCTGACTTGGCACCCTAATTCTGGCTGGCATATTGTCTAATCACCAAAGCCATGGGGAGCCCCACCATAGTGCTGCCTTATTGTTGGGAAATCCTCACATCCCATGCTAACTGCTGTTGTGGCTCCAACAAGTCTTGTCATAGTCTTCTCATGTCACTTCCTGGCCACTAAGCTAGGTTTTATCTCAAAACCCTATCAGAACTTTTTAAAATCGCAAGTGACAGAAAACTAACCTAAGCTTGCTTAAGCTAAAAAGGAGATTATTGACTTGCAGCTTATTCTTTACAGAAATTTTAAGTTTTCAAAAAAATTGAGCAGAAATTACAGAATCTCCATATAACCTCTCTTACACAATTCGTCCCTTGCACACAGCTTTCTCTAATATTAACATCTCACATTAGTGTGGTACATTGGTAAAAACTAATGAACCAATATGGATACACTATTATTAGCGAAGTCCACAGTTTATCTCAGGGTTCACTTTTTGGGTTGTACATTCTATGGGTTTTGACAAATGTATAATGGCACATATCCACCAATATAGCGTTATACAGAATATTTTCACTGCCCTAAAAATGCCGTGTTCCACCTATTCATCTTTCCTTTCTCTCTCCACTTGAACCCCTCTATAATTTTGCCTTTTCCAAAATGTCATATAGTTGGAATCATACAGTATGCAGCCCTTAGCCCTTCACTCTGACTGCTTTAACAACATGCACGTAAGTTTCCTGCATGACTTTTTGTGACTCCAAAGCTCATTTATTTTATTTCTGAAAAACAGTCCATTGTATGGATGTACCACAGTTCATTTACCCATTTACCCACTACAGAAAATCTTGTTTCCAATTTGAGGCAATTATGAACAAATCTACCATAGACACTCATGTTCAGGTTTTTGTGTGAACATGTTTTTAACTCATTTGGGTAAATGAGCAAAATTGCTACATTGTACAGTGAGACAATATTCAGGTCTTTAAGAAGTGACCAAACTCCCCTCTCCAAGGTGGCTGTACCATTTCGCGTTCTCAGCAAAGAATGAGTTCTTGTCACTCCACATCCTTGCCAGCATTTGGTGGTGTCAGTGTTGTGGATTTTAGCCAGTTAGCTGAATTGTCTTAGGGGTCAGACTAACTTTAGGCACAGCTGGATGTCAAACAATGTCATCAAGACTCTGTCTCTTCTCATCTCTCAGCTTTTGTTTCCCCTGGGTGAGTTCCATTCCCTTGCAGGGATTTACCTCATGGTGTCTGTCACTAGCTTTGCATTACATGCCTAAAATTCCGAGTCCAGCATAAGGAGGATACCTCTTTCCTAGTCGTTCCAGAAGAAGTCCTGGAATTTGAATCATGTATCCCTGAAACAATCCTTGTGGCCAGAGGAATGCAATATTCCCCTTTTATTCATTCATATTGAGCACTTACTATGTGCCAGGCACTGTTCTAGGCACTGATGATGCTTGGTCAGGCCCAAGTCACATGTTTCAGGGGTAAAAGCTATCTTCTATCCAAACCATATGAACTGAGAGCTGAGGAGGTCAAGTTCCCCAAAGTGCTGCTGCCAGAAGACAGCTGGTTGAATCAAGAATGCCAGGCAGCCAAAACTGCTAAGCATGCCATATGCTGTGGGTCGTTGTAATTCTTTGTCCTGGATCACTCCACTTTCTCCAAATCTAGTAGTTATCTGGCTCCTTTCTGGTCAGATCTTCAGGTGAGACACCGTGGGAGATCGACACTTTTGCCATTGAAAGGTGGAAGCTGTTTCCCCTCCCTTTGAATCTGGACTACTCTGTGATTACTCTGATTCATAAAACAGTAACATTATTCTACTTCAAGGCAGGGCCTTTGAGAATACTAGCAGGTTTGTCTTGGTCTTTTGGAAGCTACTGCCATATTAGAAGTATGAATAACTTGAGACCACCATGCTAGAAGAAGTCTAAGCCAGAGGAAGGGGCCCAAGTAGATGAGAAGCCGTGTGGAGAGAGAGACTCCAGACATGTGCATGAGAAGGCCATCTGGGAAGGGTATCCTCTAGCCCCAGCTACCCCAGCTGATGCATGTGGGTCAGAGTTAAACAGCTCATTCCAAGTCCTTTCCAAATTTCTGACTCCACAATTGTGAACAAAATAAAATAGTTGCCTTAAGCCACTAGTTTTGGGGTTGCTTGTTATGCAGCAATAATATCGAGAACAGACAGCAACTAGTATAGCAACACATTCAACTGAAACTTAGCACACCAACCCATTCAGCCCAAATAAATTGTTAGTCTAAATGTCCGGACACCCTGTATTCACTAGTCCTATAGGTCTTCCAAGTGCTGTTGACCTAATTTTGTATTTTTGCTTCTAACCTCCTTTTTCAAATGGTGTATGACATGCTTCTGGCTACCCAGAAATAGGCTACCCCTGGGAATCCTAAGGGAATGTTTGGGAGCTGAAAGGGCCCTGAGAGACCATCTCATTTTACAGATAAGATTTAAGGAGACTAAGGAGGTTAAGAGGCGTGGCTGTGGTCAGGAGAAATAGCCTGGCCTGGCATCCAAGAAAACCATCACTTACATCACGGTCTAGTCAATAATCAAGTTTCTGTACAAATGCATGTGCTCAGTGGTGGGGTGGATAATTCCAGCTTTGCTTTGAAATAGACTTCATCTCTCACTCCCAACAAACCCATTATTCTCATTGCTTTATCTCATATAATTTAAGGCTGTTTTGAAGAGAGCCTGGGCTCTAGAGTCAGATGTAGATACCGGTCTGGATTCAGACATTTATTACCTTTGTAATAAGTTAATTACATTTCCTGCGTTTCAGCTTCTTTAGCTGCAGAATGTGGAAAACTTGTTCCCTGGTTGTCACACATTTGTGTGTATACTGTTCAATTCCACCGAGGCTTTGTGTGTAAATTGCTCCTCACAATACCGGCACACGGTAAATGTTCCACAGGGGTGGCACTAGCTGGTGCTGAGTGTCAGGAGAATTAAATTCCCAGAGATAGAGCTTTTGTCCATGAACAAGTTATGTTCCAAAATGTTCAGCATGTTTTACAACATCACCATCAGTCGGTGGTGTAAGTTACATTTTCAGATGGAGAAAAAAGATAAGCCGAGGCACTGAATTGGTACCTAGTCAAAGTAGAGCCAAGGAGCCAGCTGGAAAGAACTGTACTCCACAGGGATGGACTGGCCTATTGGCCTGGGGAGCATTTTCAGAGAAGTCTCTTGGTTGGGGAAGATAAATTTATCTTAGAACATTTCCCTGTGGAAATAAAATGCTTTTTTTCTGATGAAAGGAAGTGCTTTTCTTCATTCTTATCCCCTCTCCTCTCTCTCCTACTTCCCTGTTTTCCTCAGATCATCCTGACTCCAACTCGGTGACATATGAATAAAAAAGAAACTATGTGAGCAAAACAAAAGAGCCTACTGTAAAGCAGAAATGAATGGAGTCTCTTTGCTTTTTTCTCAGAGCTCTGACAAGATCTCTGGCTCCATCGTGCTCTGGGAATTCCTCTGGGCTCATTTGCTTTACTGCCTCCTTTATTTCTCCTTCCCTTATTCCTCTGTCCTTCTGTGAGTTCACAGAACTTCCTGCTTCTCACTCTTTCTCAGGCAGTGAAGTCTTTCCCCAGGATGTCAACAGAGCTACCCTGTGCTGCCTTCCTATCTGAGGGCTGGGGGATGACATTATCAAGGCTCCAGTGGGTTCTGTGCAGCTTTAAGCCATAACATACACTCTGTATTCTATTGCCAACATTTCCCATTGCATTCATTTAAAATTTATTTTTAGTTGATCTTTTCGACATTACAGCATTGACTATCCTGAAATAATATTGCATGCTTGTGAGTAAAAATAAATCCAAGTAATAGTTAACCCTGGCTGGAGTTAAAATAAATTTTTGGAAATGAACAGTTAATGATTTATGATGTTTGTACTTAGTAAATGTTTTTAGTGTATCTTGGACTCCGAAAATAGCGGTGATTTATAGAGCCAGTGAAGTAGAATTGAGTGAAAATGGGGTTTGGGTTTTTTATTTTGCAGCAGACTTACTGTACTTATATAAAGTATTATTCAATTTAGTGGAATAGGAAGTGAAAGAATATACAAATGGATAGTCTTATTCATGAGTCTGTAAGAAAGCTATCCCAAACAGTTTGCCTTGTCCCTTAGACTGAGTGGGAGTGGGGAGGGAGAGACTACGCATATCATCAGAGACCTGAAAGTAGGTTGACAAATTTGTGGCAAGGTATTATTTCTTTTAACTTCTGCAAGCAACATAGTAGAGCATGAGTTTTGTATTCTATCATTCATTCATTTATTACTATCTCTTTGTTGTTTTCTTTTTCCTTCAATTAATTTATCAAACCATTCAACAAATACTTATTGACTAGTGCCAAGCACTGACCACATAGAATAAGTTTATACAGAAGACTCAATCATGTTACTGAACCACTGACAGAGCAATGAAGTCCCAATGCTTCTTCAGTCTTTCGGGCCTCACTTTCTGACTCAGTTGTGAACATAATCTGGATATAAATATTCTGCTACTGTGTCAAGACTGCCTTCGTTTCCTCCGTATCATATTTTCCCCCCACATAGCTTCTTCTCTTTACTGTCCAACCTGGGTTCTGGGGTAGGTCACTTCAGGCATTCTCCTGACAAGACCCTCAACACCCTCATTTCCTGAACAAAGTGTACATCTACCTGGCAGATCCACAATATGGATTATTCCAACCATCTACTTTCTCCAGCTCTGTATGTGAGTTTCTGAGGACTGTTGAAGGAAGTGACAATTGGACCATCATTGTCACTGACATCATACATTCATTCTACATGCCAGGCATGGTTTAAGCACAGGCATGCGATGAGCAAGGCAGATGAAGTCCCTGTTTTTCCCGAGCATACATTCTTGTGAGGAGATGAACAATAAAGAAAGGCATAAATAAAAATAGGATAGCCATAATTTCCCAGCAATGAATTATACTACATTGCCGTGAAATCCAGTGACCAAATAGCTATCCCAAATTCAGTGTTCAGAGAAGGCCTTTCAGATGTAGTGACATTGGGGCTGAGACCCAAACGAACGGAAGGAGTTAGTCATGCAAAGATCAGAGGACTAGCATTCTTAGCTGAAGAAGAGAACTGGTACCAATGCCCTGGGAATGAGCTGGGTGTACTCAAAAAGGAAGTCCAGAGGCAGCCGGAACACCATGCCAAGAGATACAGTTTCAAAAGTAGGTAATGGCCAGATAAAAAAGTGGGGTTGTGTAAATCAGGAAAGGAATTTAGGCTTCACTGGAAGTTTGAAAACAAAAAGGTTTTAAACAAGTGAATGATATGATAGGACTTATTTTTCTAAAACCTCGGCTGCTATGCAGAGAAGGAGTTGAGGACAAAAGTAATGGGGTAGAAGGTGAGATAACAGTTACATCTGGAGCTTGAACAATTAGGTGGGTACAGTGGCATTTATGATGTGGGGTAAATTCAAGAAAGATAGGCTTAGGGGGAAATATCAAGGATCTCTCTCCCTTGGTCCAGCAATTCCACTTCTAAGAAAATATCCAACAGAAATGAGTGCTTATAGCCACCAACACATGTATGAGAATGTTCATAGCAGCTTTATTTGTAATAACTCAAAGTGTAGTTAACCTAAATGCCCATCAACAGGAGCACGGATAAACACATTGTGATAAAATCACATGCAGAACACACAATACACGTACCAATGAAAAAGATGAAACAACAGGTACTACAATGACCTGAAAGAGTCCCATAGACGTTATATTGAGTGAAAGAACACAAACCCAACTTGTAAGAAGTTCAAGAAGAGGCAAAACTAATCAATGGTGACAGAAATCAGAAAAGCGATGATTTCTGGAGGGACAGAAATATTGACTAGAAATGTGTCTATTTCTATTTGTCTATTGTCTATTGACATAGACATGAAGGAATTTTCTGGTCTGACAGAAATACATGCAATCTAGGTGGTAGCTCTACAGGGGTATACTTCATCAAGCTATACACTTGAATTGTATTAACTATATAAATTACACCTCATTTTAAAACATACTTTTTTGGGGGCGATGTTTAGTTTAAGATACTTATTAGGTGTCTAAAGATGCCAAATAATTGACTGGATGTAGAAGTCTGTATTCCAATAAGATGTCAGGGTTGGAAACAGATTTTTTTCAAGTTAACTTTATTGAGGTATAATTTATATATTGTAAGATTAATCCATTTTAAGTGTACAATTCAATGATTTTTAGGAAGCTTACCCAAGTCGTATATCCACAACCCAGTTTCAGAACATTTTCATCACTACAGTGAGATCCCTCATGCCCATTTACATTAACCTCTGTTCCCATTCTTAGCCTAAGGCAGCCACTAATCTTTCTATATTCATAGATTTGTCTTTTCTGGACATTTCCACATAATATGCAGTCTTATGTGTCTGGCATCTTTGACTTAGCATGATATTTTTGAAGTTCACTCATGTTGTAACTTGTATCAATAATCATCAATACTTCTTTCTTTTTTATTGCTGAATAATATTCTATTGCATTATGATGCCACATTCTATTTATCCATTCACCAGTTGAAAGACATTTGTTTCTACTTTCAGGCTATTATGAATAAGGCTTCCATGAAAATTCACATACAAGTCTTTGTATGAATGTAAGTTTTCATTTCTTTTGGGTTGACACCTACGAGTGGAACTGCGGGATCATATAAACTAACTGTTTTCCAAAATGGCTGCACCATTTTCTATTCACACCAGTGATGTAGGAGCATTTCAACTTCTCCACATCCTTGCCAATATTTGTTAATGTACATCCTCTTGATTATAGACATCCTTGCTAGTAGGTGTGACCTGGTATCTCACTGTAGTTTTAATTTGTACTTTCTTAATGACCAATGGCATTGAGCATGTCTTCATAGGAAATAAAGATTTGAGGATCATGAGCACAGAAATATTACTAAATATTAAAAGTAATATTAAGATATTAAAAATCACAGAGCAGGATGAGATCACCTAGGAAGTGTGTGGCTTAGAGAAAAGAAAATGGCAAGGACAGAGCAATAAATTCTCTACCATGTCAAGAATAAGGTGGAGGAGGCTGCAAAAGCCACCAAAAAGGAATGGCCAAAGAATCTAGAGAACAATTTCCTCAGCCTTCCAAAAGGTCTCCAGTCTTTCAGTGCATCCTACCCCCATCACTGTATTATTCCTTGTGAAATATAAATCTGACCATATCTGTCTCTCCTTAAAAGTCAACATCAAATCCCTTAGAGTGGCAGTGAAGGTTTTCCACGATCTGGTCACACTTACATCTGCAGCCCTATCTCTTGCTACACTCACACTTGCTAGGCTATAGTAACACCAAGCCACACCCAAGAGTGTTTTGTTCCTTTATGCTTCTGTGGTTTTGCACATATATGTCCCTCTAGTGGGACCTATCTTGTTCATTGTTGTCTTGTTGATCCCTTATACCTTACATAGTTGCTGCAAATGCCTGGCACTCAGAAATATTTAATGACTAGCTGAATAAATTTACCATGGAATAAAAATAGTGAATGTGGTCGTATTGCCTTCTAATTCAAAAACCTTCTTGGCTTTTGTAATTTTTACTATCAGTCTTACTATCCGTAACTATTTTTCCTACTTATTTGTTCTTTAAAACTAGCACTTAAAAGTTAAAATGATGTGTACAGTATTTTTCTTATAGGCAATAGGTTAAAATGATTTCTTGATCACTTATGATCAGTTTTAAACTCGGGTTCCTGGTAAGAATGAGGTATGAAACTGAAAGACATCAGGATTACAGGGGAGACTGTGTGGACAAGTGGAAAGAGTAGAGCGTTGGAAGTTATGAGACTGGTGTTTTTCCTCAGTTCTGCTTCTCTCTTGACATGTGAACTTGGTCTGATCACTTCCCTTTCATGGACTCATTTCTTTACTTAAAAATGAGAATAAACTTCATGATCGCTCAGGTCCCTTTCAGCTTGTCCAGTTTAAGACTGGCTTTCCTAATATACTCTAGAGGCACACACATGCTTTGCCAAAGAGAGGAATATTTTTGGAGGACTGCTATCTTTGCTATCTGCTCCCTCTCCATACTACTCCCCCTCTTGCAGTATTTTATCTCATTTAAACTATTATCATGCCCTACCTTCCTCGGAGGTTTCCTGATGGTACTTTGGGGAATTATAGAGTAATATGCAAATTAGATGTTAGCATTACTGTATTTCCTAGGAAGGGATTCTAGAATCCTATTAAGCTAGATATCGACAGATCTGTGGAAGCTGAATATGAATGGCATTTCAGTCCATGTCCTGGTTCAGAGAAGCTTGACAGAACATTAGATGCTCTTTTGCTTTAAACCCTCTGGAAAGGAGTCTTCTCAATCTCCTCTCCCTGAATAATGCACTACAATGTGTTAGCCCCTTGAAACTGGGGAATTCTTCCTATAATCATTCTAAAAACACAGTCTTTTTGCCCCAAATTTTCTTGCTAATTTCCAATGCTTCATTTCTCCTAAATGGATCTGGAATTCAAGTTCTTTTTCCTTTACTGAACAGACAGACACCCTGAGGAGTCATCTAACCAGCCATCACCCAGTTTTCAATCAAGACCACCCTTAAATAGCTCCAACAGATGTGTGTATCTGGACCATCATGAAAGGCCATTGGATTTGGGGGGATGAATTCCACCTATTTTTCCCGCCAGCACACACAGGACTTTAGAATGAACAAACACCGAAATACAACCCAATTTTGCAATACAAGCCTCGAGACAGCAGGTTGGCGACATCTTTCTGGACACCAGCCTGCACGGCAGCCAACACTAGCTGGCTCAGGGCTGAGCTGACTTGGCAGGTTAGGCTGGGACAGATGGGCTTCCATGTGCCACAGGGGGAGATGACGTATATTAATTTGTTTTCTTTGAGAGATTTGCAAAACCATACCCACTGCATTGCACTACTAAGGTACCGGAAAGTGAACTATTTAAAAGCACAGAGCTGTAAGGAAATGCCAAGAGCAGTGGTAAATCTGCAGACTCAAATTGTTACTCAGCTTGAACAATGAAGATGTGGCCTAAACTTTGGGAAACAAGTCCTGCTAATTCCTAATAATCACCTTGACAGTCATTTTAGTAGATGCTTCCAATTCCCTACTGATCCAGAAGGGCCAGTGTAAGAAAAGTGTAATGGCTATATAGCTTGTGTTTGACAATGTTGGTATCCGTGAGCGCTCCAGGGAAAGTCTTCATCTTGTCGTTCAATATACTTCCCCTCCCTCCCATTGTTTAATAAGCAATTAAAACAATGGATTTTTGACTATGTATGGCAGGACATTTATTCTCCTTGTTAACATTTTAATTCATTACAAATGAATCAGTGTTGTTTTCAGTGAAGAAGATTCTATTGAAATGAATTTAAGTGTGTGTGCCTGAACAAATCTAGTCCCAAATTTATGGGGGTGGCTAGCAGTCCATTTATTTGAATCAATGGCTCAAGTGATGACAACATTGGTTTAGGACCAGTTTTCCTTGCCAAAGTCCTCTATAAACACCAGGGGACCAGTATTTTCAGGGACTGGGATAGTTAATTTTATGTGTCAACTTGACTGGATCAGGGATATCCCAATACCTGGTTAAACATTGTTTCTGAGTATACCTGTGAGGGTGTCTGTAGATGAGATTAGCATTTGAACCAGTATTTTAGTAGAGTAGATTACTGCCCTCCCCAGTGTGGGTGGACATCATCCAATCTGTTGAGGGCCTGAACAGAAAAAAAGTTAGAGGAAGGAGGAAATTGCCCCCCTTTGCTGCCTCACTGCTTGAGCTGGGACATCTCATCTCATCTCATCCTCGCCCTTCGGTGAAGATTTAAATCAACTTTGGTTCTCAGACTTTCAGACTCAGACCAAATCACCCCACTGGCTTTCCTGGGTCTCCAGCTTGCAGATGACAGACTGTGGGACTTGGTAGCCTATATAATTATGTGAACCAATTCTTTTTACATCCTATTGATTTTGTTTCTCTAGAAAATCCTGACTAATATAGGGACATCCATGGAAATTAATTCTGAAGAGTTTATGCAGTTAATATAATCAAATTAGACATCTATTGAAGAAGAAAATGTTGACAAGCAGTGTGGTTTTCTGGAAAGAACATGAACGCTGGAATCAGAAAGACTTGGAAGTTGAATCTTGGCTTGGCTACTTGCTGTTTGATGTTGGGCAAGTTGCACAGCCTCTCTGAACCACAGTGTTCTCATTGTTAAATGGGAATTATAAAACCCACCTCTCAGGGTGGTAAGACAAATAAGTGAGATAACAGAAGCTGAATTTACCACAGTCTGCCTTATCATTCATATGAACAAATTTCCCCAGTGCTATGTGTATCTATTCTAGTATTTCAAGAGCCCCATGATATATCACTTGCCAGTGTAATTTCCTGGTTGTGACAGGCAGACTGTTGTCACGATACCCTGCATATAGGAACTAGTTTGTCATCGTGTAAAAAATACTATCTTAGTGAATATCCTTTTTGCTTAACATGTAACTTTAGTCAGGTGTGTATACAACTTGATGGCATTTTTGTTAACAAAATACCTTAGAGATCTCTGCATGAGGCTGACAGAGATGGAAAAAAAATGTGATGTTCTTTGACAAAACTAAATAAGATACATTGGACTGACTCTGGGGCTATTTTATTTTAAAAAGTTGGGTGGGGTTGACTGCTGATACTATTGCTTGTATTTCTTTCTGTGAAATTGGCATAATGGCTGTGATTAGAATACTGTATGATTCAGTATTTATTCTGAGTATCTAATGTTATATATTATATGTAATATATTAAATATGAAAATTTCTCCTAATATTATTTTAATATTATTATCATGCCATCAAAATATTTGCACTTTATACACAGACAGTATATGTTTTTATTAGCAAGAATCATAATTTGGATTAACTATGTCAATTGCAACATAAAATATCAAGTGTGTTCTACTTGCATATTTATAACACTTTACATTTGTATAGCACTTTACAGTTTAGAGATACTTTCACGTATATTTGCTTCTCAAAACAACCCTCTAAAAGTAGTACAGGCAGGTGTTACTATCCCCATTTTGAAGATAAGGCCACTTACTAAGGCTCCAGCAAGTTTAATGACATCTAGTAAATGGCAAAGCGATCACTGAAAACAGCTCTTGGACTCCTGGCCCAATCAATATTTTCCCGCTACACAGCACTGCCTGCCTGACAAGTTGACTAATTGTCTATCTGTGGGACAGACTGGTTTATAGAGTGAAGAAAGAGATTTGCCTTGCTTCCTCACTCTTGCTCATGAGGTGTTCAGAATGTGGTCAATACCTGCTGAATGATGATGTCTGTCCGGAGAGCTAGCTGTTGTAAGAAAATGGAACACAGAAAATCAATAGTGGGATTGAAGGGGTGTAGAGAGGGTAGTTACAGTTAAGTCTTCATGTAATTTACCCCAGAAACTGGGGCACTTTTAAGAGTGGAAGGTGTCATCATTAATAATTACATTGGGACAGCAGGAGTAAACTGGTAATGTTCCAGGGAAGCCAGACATTTGGTCACCTTAGATATAATGGGATTAAGGGGAATGATGTGGTAAAAACAGAGGAGTATATGTTACGTGTTGAGAAGGAAATATTTTTTGCGAAGTTATTGATTTAATTCCTCTGTCCCACTGGGCTGAGAGTTCCATAGGGCAGGCATTCTCTGTCTTGTTTTTTCAGTGCCTGGCACCTAGTAGGTGTTCAGTAAATAAATCAATAAATTGACCGGTATTTGGATACCATTATCCACACTTTGGATTTTCTCTTGGGTATTGGAAAGTGAGCATGTTCCAAAAAAAGCTGTAGGTGAATGTAAGTAGTGTTATATGATCACTGGACACTTTAAAAGCAACTGTCCTCTTCAGCTGATTGCTTTGCAAGCTTGTATGTGATTCAGAATTTTGCAAATAAATTACCATGCAGTGAAAGGAAAATATGACCTCCTAATCCAATATTCTAGTCTATATGGATACATCAGGGTGGCGAAGCTGTTGACAAAGAAAGAAATCTATTTCTTGAGGCCCTCGGTGATGGATGGCCCACATAAATGACCCCTGCTGGCCCAGCTGGGCGTCCACACCACTTGGAATTGATACCCTCGGGGTGGTTCTCTTCTCCTTTCTCCTTCATCTCTATTTAGTGTGTTCTGTTTTTATATTTCTCACTGCTTTACTTTCAAGTTATGACTTCTACCATTGGCAGTTAAAAAGAAAACACACACACACACACACACACACACACACACACACACACGTACGTAGTAAAAACCACAACACCAAAGAAATAACCAAAAAGGGAGAAAGATAATTGTTGATTATTCTTTAAGAAAGTTGGTAGACCGAAGTGAGTTTTGATCAATGGAAAACTTTGCTAAAGAAAACAGTGCAAATGAAGTTGATCTTAAAGGTTTAAATAATAACCCAGACCATAGCTTTGAGCTTAGGTCTCAGACCACCCAGTAGCTCACAAGCATTGTGTTGGCTGGACATTTAAGTTTACATTAGGGGTTATTCAGTAAAGCTTTCTTGATCCATATGAGGGTGAGTGTGGCAGTGAATAAGAAAGCAGGGGGAAGACACACACACACACACACACACACACACACACACACACACACACACACACAGAGAGAGAGAGAGAGAGAGAGAGAGAGAGAGAGAGAGAAAGAGAATGATGGAATGATGACAGGGAATGCCCATGCCCAGCCCTCTTTACTTATTTGGAATTTAAGAGTTTTCTAGAGGATATTTTGTCTTCTTACACCTGCTTAAAGCTTTTTGATGTACCCAAAATTTGCTGTAATCATTTTCTTTTCTGTTTTTCTTTGAGAGAGAGAGCGAGCATGCGAGTGGGGAAGAGGGAGAGGGAGAGGGGGAGGGAGAGAGACGGTTAGATCATGACCTGAGTCGAAAGCAAGAGTTGGACACTTAACCAACTGAGCCACCCAGGCACCCTATCTGTAATCACTTTCTAAGCTTCTTGCTTAAAATTAGGAAGTGAGTTGGGCTGCTAAAGTATGGAGATTTAGCTAAGCATTTTAGTGCCTATTTTAGTGTAGGTTTTCCCCAGAAGCCCCAGGAAGAAAGTGGAGGAAGTGATTCAAGGAAAAGAAGCCTGACACTAAATTAACTACCACAGTGGACAAACTGAGTTTAATACCGCAGAGGAAGTCTGGGAAGTGTGTAAAACACATGACTCAGCATGATCCCACTGAGGGAGATGGGGTATATATACATCAACTCCCAAGAGTCATCAGTTAAGAGTTGTTAATGGGAGGTGTTGATTGCCTGGTTATGGTGTGCTGAGTCTCAGGCTACAGTATGCCTTAGTTCTAGAAAAAGTCCCATGGCACTGAGATACATCTACTGACAGTTGGAAGTCCAAGCTGGAACAAACTGTCATAGTTAAGATTCAAGAGACATGGCTCCAGCAATGCAACCAAAGCCCAAATCATGATGGTGCTATCTTTAGAATAATACACCTCTGCTTTTGAAGATCAGAGAATGATCACAGTTTACAGGACTTTTTTATGGAAGAAGACACAAAAAGAAAGAATGAAAGAGTCATTTAAGCTGCACTTGTCTTTTTGAGTAATACCTCCTGTGTAGGATCAAGCCATTTGCAGAAAGTTTGTACAGATTTCTAGCTGCCATGCAGGTAACATGGTTTCTAGGGAGAAGTGTAACACTATTGTCCTTAAATGTGGAATGTTTTTTAAAAGGTGTACCCTCAAAGATCTAACAAACAACTGTTTACAATTTGGTTCCAGGTTATCCTATACTGTGGATTCAGTCCTTTCTTTCTTTAAGGGTAGCCCAGACATCCAATCCTGCTATATTTCCCTTCTCAGCTCTGAGGCAGTACACACATCAAACCATTGTACCTGCTTTGTAACAGAAGATACCTCTCAATGAACATTTTCCTGTGTTCACTTTCCCCCCAGACTTAATTGGGAGCTGCTAGGGACTAAATGTTTATGTCCCCTCAAAATTCATTTGTTGAAATCTTCACTTCCAATATGATGGTGTTAGGAGGTGGGATCTTTGGAAGGTAACTATCTCCTAAGAGTGGAGCCCTTGTGAGGGGATTAGAGCTTTCATAAAAGGAGGCTCCAGAGAGCTTCTCCTCCTTTCCCTACACCCCTCACCCCATGTGAGAATACAATGTGAGAATACAATGAAGAAAATGGCCATCCACAAACCAGGAAGCAGGTCCTCACAAGGCACTGGATCTGTGGGCACTTTGATTTTGGACTTCCCAGTCTCCAAATGAATATTTGTCGTTTAAGCGACCCCATCTATGGTGTATTTGTTATAGTAGCCCAAACTGATTAAGACAAGAGCTTTGATTGATCATAAAATCTAGAGTAAAAGATATTCTGTGGTTCATAAACCTTGCCTTTTAAGCAGTAAATCTCAATCTCTCCTTCTCCACCTCCCCCATCTTACTGTCTTAAGGGACCCCCTAAGAATCTCTCATTTCAAGTCAAGATTCTAGCCCCTAGAAAACCCAACCAAGCTTCATTACCCAGCCTAGTGAGGCAGTACAGGCCCTGCAGGGAGCTAGAATATTGCTTAGGGTCTGAGAATCCCAACTCTTTCTGTAAGGCTTATGGGTTTACAAACACAAAGGCCCACCCAAAGGCATATGGCCTTCAGGTGCTTTTTCTATTCCCTCTGTGGCGCTGGGTTTATTTTCATGGAAATCTAAATCATATGTGTCTGTTTCACTTGCAACAAATTCATAGCAATGTTGTTTCCTTACAACCCTTTGAAGTTATGAGAGCCTTATACATGGATTCCACAACGTTTATTTTTGTGATTTCTTTCTCAAACTAGCTTTACAAATGTCCATGCTTCATTTTCTCAAGCCAGTGACCCTGGAACAGAAGAAACTGGAGCCTCTATGTATTTGAGGCCCAAGGACTTGTCTATTCTTCAGATGTGGATGAGTTTCTGTTGTCTCCTCCTTTACTCTTCTCCCTGTCTTCACTAGTACTGGCCTCCTGGGAATTTGTGTTAAGACTGTGTGAGGGCCAATTTTCCATCTGGGAGGATTCTGGTATAGGCTTCTCATCCTAGAGGATACTCTCTTCCTGAAAACGAAATGTGAGCACATGCTCCAGACAATTTCTAAAGTTGATCTAAAATATGGAGTGGAGCTGGAGTTCTGTGTCACTCTAGATGAACTATCTGACTACATGGGATCGCTGCAGGACTAGGTTCTAGGTCTCTGGAACCTAAGCCTAGGTCTCTGTGATCTCCTTGGAGTTAAGGACCATATCTTACTAACCTTTATGTTCTACTATATGCAGACACTACCTGGCATACTGTAGGCATTTTATGTTTAAAGAATGAACTGATGACTACTCAGAAGGTAAGAGAAATCCATATAAACATATATGATTACAAATACATATTCATGCATGTGCTTTTATACATGTTAATCTCTCAACATGTTCCAGTAAGCCTAGGTTCTAAAATGAATCAAGGTTTTTTACTTTCTTCCTTTTTAATTTTTTACTATTAAGGGAAAAAGAAAACTTTCTCCCTGTATAAATGCTGCTGTGATCTGAATGTTGGTGTCCTCCCAAAATTCATATATTGAAAACTTAATGCCTGAGGGCCTCTGGGAAGAGATTAGGTCATGCGGGTAAAGCGTTCCTGACTAGGGTTAGTGCCCTTTAAAAAAGACGCCTCAGAGAACTAGCTAGATCCTCTCACCATGTAAGGACACAGCAAGGAGTCTCTGAGTTGGAAGAGGGCTCTCACCGGACCCTCCTGGCACCCTGCTTTCAGACTTCCAACCCCAGAACTTTCAAGAAGTAAATTTCTGTTGTTTGTAAGCTGCTCACTCTGTGGTATCTTGTTAGAGCAGCCCAGACGGACTAAGACAAATGCCCAGTGTAAAACAACCCTGATTATATAAATATTCAGGGTTTGTTAAAGTGAGAGAAGTTGAATTAGGGTAATGCCAGCCATTGACACAAACACTGAACTTCCACAAGTTTAATACAACCGCGTTTTATTTCTCCCTCAGATAACAGTGCTGGTAGAAGAGTTGTTCAGGGATCAGGGGTGATGCAATTTACCACCTTTAACTCTCTAGAAGTTATCTATCTATATTCCATCCAGGATGAAATAAGAGTATGGAGAGCCCCCGCAACGTTTTATGAGTGGCCCAAGAAGTGGCATCGCCTCTGTAGACGTTCCATTAGTGAACTCAGTCACACGGTGGCACCCACCTGCATGAACGGTGGTGCCTGGCTGAGTAGCCACTTTCCAGGGACAAGTCTACCGAGGGAAAGGGAGCATGTATTTTCGGGGGACAACTGTCTCTGCAAAAAAAAAAGTCAAGAAAAGTTCAGCCCAAATTCCCATAAGGGGTGGTAGGGAAAGTACCCACCTTGATAGTTAAGAAAATAGAAGAGACAAGGGCTTGAAAATGGGTTGTTCCCAAGGACAGTCCGTGACCCCTCCCCCGCACTCCCAGCCTTGCACACAGGGCAGCAGCAGGCAGCACAGGAGTCTACCTCTGAGGTGGCGAAGCACGTCTGTGGGAGGAACTGTTCCCTCTGGCACAGGAAAAGAGGCTCATGCTCAATGTCTCTGTCTACTTAATAACGTTGAGAAGCAATATCTACAGCACATTACTTTTTCTTTTATTTCTTTTTTTTTTTTTTAATTTTTTTTTTTCAACATTTTTTATTTTTATTTTTGGGACAGAGAGAGACAGAGCATGAACGGGGGAGGGGCAGAGAGAGAGAGGGAGACACAGAATCGGAAACAGGCTCCAGGCTCCAAGCCATCAGCCCAGAGCCTGACGCGGGGCTCGAACTCACGGAGCGCGAGATCGTGACCTGGCTGAAGTCGGACGCTTAACCGACTGCGCCACCCAGGCGCCCCTATTTCTAGAAAATCTTTCTAAGCTAATTAAAATGCTGAGGATAAAGTAAAACTGCTGTAGGCCTGGATTTTCAAAATGACTTTCAAATATTCTTTCTGTGTCTCAGTTGATCTTCAAACCCACAGACTCATATCTGGTGGAACATTTGACAAGCGGTAACTGGAAATGGGGGCTGTCGTGATGGTTATTAGACTCTAACTAACGGACTTCCTTTCTGCTTTCTAAATGACTTGTTCTTATTCCTATGCAAATGCCAAACAGCCTGTGAGATGTGAAATAGAGACACAGAGCTCAGATGTGGCTAAGTTTGGGGAGCTTGGTTATAATAATGATGATAGGAGCTAACTTTCCAAGTGTCAGGCACTAACTTAAGTACTTTACCCAGATGTACGCCTCTCCACAAGTTATACTCAGATCATTTCAGATGGGGAAATTAAAGCACAGAGAGATTAAGTAATTGGCTCCAGGCTACACAGCGAGGAAAGCATGACCCTAATCCCTACCCACCTTCCACAAATGTAGAGAAAGGCACACTAATGTCAATTGCTGTGGGATAACAGGAAGAAGGGACTCAAGCACCAATAGACTTGTGGTATCAAGAAAATAGATTCAGTTTTACCACAGTATACTTTTCTTTTTACATTTTAGTACCATGAACGCTTTATACATTATAGAACATCCTAAATACCTTTCTAAGCAGCCTAACTGCTTTGTTCAATCTGAGGGAATAAGCCAGTTAGTGGGAACAGATCAAATGTAGCTATTTGCTGTCATTTCCATGGAACTAGAAGAATAATTTAGAGTAGTAGAGACTAAAAGATTTATGGGTTAGGGCAGGGCACAAAAGTATATTCCTTTAACAAAAACATTGAAAACCAATCAAAAAAGCTTGGGATGGAAGGGAATTTTATCAACCTGATAAAAGGCATCTGAAAAATTCACAGCTAACATCACACTTCATGGTGAATGACTGAAAGCTTCTGCTTTAGTATCAGGAAAAAGACCAAGTTGTCTACTCTTGCCACTTCTATTAAACATGGTACTGGTGGTTCTAATTGGGGCAGTTAGGCCGGAAAAAGAAATAAAAAGTATCCAGATTGTAAAGGAGGAAGTAAAATAATCTCTATTTGTAGATGACATGATATTGTATATAGAAAAATCTAACTGATCCACTAAAAAACAATTGAAACTAATGAATAAGTATGACAAGGTTGCAGGTTACAAGATAAATACATAAAAATAAATTGTTTCTATACATAAGCAATCAACACTCCAAAAATGAAATTAAGAAAATGATTCCATTTATAAGAGAATCAAGAAAATACTTAGCAGTAAATTAAACAAAAGAGGCACAATACTTGTACACTGAAAACTACAAAGTATCATTGAAAAAGATGAAAGAAGGGGCAGCTGGGTGGCTCAGATGGTTGAGCATCTGACTCTTGATTTTGGCTCAGGTCATGATCCCAGGGGTGTGGGATTCAACCCTGCATTGGGCTTTGTGCTGAGCGTGGAGACTGCTTAAGATTCTCTCTCTCTCTCTCTCTCTCTCTCTCTCTCTCTCTCTCTCTCTCTCTCTCTCTCTCTCTCTCTCCCCCCCCCTTCCCCACACTCCTCTCCTCCACTCAGTCTCCTTTCTCTCTCTAAAATAAAAAATGAAAAAATTAGAGAAGATCTAAACAAATGGAAAGACATCCATGTCCATGGATTGGGAGACTTTATATCATTAATACTTCCCATAGTGGTTTATGGATTCAACACAATATCAAAATTCTAGCCACGTTTTTTGCACAAATTGATAAACTGATCTTAAAATTTGTATAGAAATGAGGGAGTGCCTGGGTGGCTCAGTCAGTTAAGTGTCCGACTTCGGCTCAGGTCATGATCTCACGGTCTGTGGGTTTGAGCCCCATGCCGGGCTCTGTGCTGATGGCTTGGAACCTGGAGCCTGCTTCTGATTCTGTGTCTCCCTCTCTCTCTCGGCCCCTCCCCCACTCACACTCTGTCTCTCTCACTCTCAAAAATAAACAAACATAAAAAATTTATATAAAAACATAAGAGACCCAGAATAACCAAAAACAATCGTTTTTAAAAAAGAATATAGCTGGAAGGCTCACACTTCCTGATTTTCTTTTTTTATGTGAGTATAGCTGACATATGATGTCATGTTAGTTTCAAGTGTACAACATAGTGATTCAACAAATTTACACGTTATGTTATGTTCTTCACAAGTACAGCTGCCATCTCTCCTGATACATTGCTACTACAATAACTATACATTGCTATAGTCATGTAGCAATTGCTATAGTCAGTAGCAATGACTATACATTGCTACTACAATTGACTATATTCCCTATACTGTGCCTCATGACTTATTCATTCCATAACTGCAAGTCCCTATCTCCCACTCCCTCTCACCCATTTTTGCCCAACCCCCTATACCCTGCACTCTGTCAACCATCAGTTTGTTCTCTGTATTTACAGGTCTGGTTTTGCTTTTTATTTATTCTTTTGTTTTAGTTATTGTTTTTTCTAGATTCCATTTATGAGTGAAATCATATGGTGTTTATCTTTTCAGTCTGACTTATTTCATTCAGCATAATACCCTCTAGGTCCATCCATGTTGTCTCAAATGGCACAATCTCATCCTTTTTAATGGCTGCATAATATTCCTTTATATTTACATACCACATCTTCCTTATTCATTCATCTATTTATGGACACTTATGTTGTTTCCATGTCTTGGCTATTATAAATAATGCTACAATAAACAGAGGGGTGCATATATCTTTTCAAATTAGTGATTTGTTTTCTTTGGGTAAATACCCAACAGTGGAATTATTTAATCATATGGTAATTCTATTTTTAATTTTGGGGGGAACCTCCTTAGAGTTTTCCATAGTGGCTATACCAATTTGCATTGCCACTAAAAGTACACAGAGTCCTTTTTTTCTCCATATCTTTGTCAACATTTGTTGTTTCCTGTCTTTTTTGTTCTAGCCATTCTGACAGCTGTAAGGTAATATCACATTGTGGTTGTGATTTGCATTTCCCTAGTGATTGGTGATGTTGAGCATCTCTTCATGTATCTGTTGGCCATTTGAATGTCTTCTTTAGAAAAATTTGTTTTCAGGTACTCTGGCAATTTTTTAATGAGATTGTTTTTTCAGTGTTGTGTAAACTCTTGATATATTTTGGACATTAACCCCTTATCATATATATCACATGCAAATATCTTCTCCCATTCAGTGGGTTGTCTTTTTGTTTTATTGATGGTTTTCTTTGCTATGCAAAAGCTTTTTACTTTGGTGTATTCTCAACAGCTTATTTTTGATTTTGTGTCTCTTGCCTTAGGAGACATATCTAGAAAACTGTTGATATAGTCAGAGAAATTACTGCCTGTATTCTCTTGTAGGATTTTTATGTTTTCAGGTCTCACATTTAGGTCTTTAATCCATTTTGTTTTCTTTTGTGCATGGTGTTAAAAGGTGATCCAGTTTCATTCTTTTACAAGTAGCTGTCCTATTTTCCCAATATCATTTAATGAAGAGACTGTCTTTTCTCCACTGTATATTCTTGCCTTTGTCATAGATTAATTGACTTTATAATTGTGGGTTTATTTCTGGGTTCTCTATTCTTTTCCATTGATCTTTGTTTCTATCTTTGTGCCAATACCATACTGTTTTCATTACTACAGTTTTGTAGTATATCTTGGAATCTGGAATTGTGATTTCTACAGCTTTGTTCTTTCTCAAGATTCCTTTGGCTATTCAGGGTCTTTTGTGATTCCATATAAATTTTAGGAGTATTTGTTCTAGTTTTGTGAAAAATGCTGTTGGTAATTTTACAGGGATTGCACTGAATCTGTAGATTGATTTGGGTAAATGGACATTTTAACAGTATTAATTCATCTAATACATGAGCAGGGGAAATCTTTCCATTTGTTTGTATCATCTTCAATGCCTTTCCTCAATGTTTCATAGTTTTTGAAGTACAGGTCTTTCACTTCTTTGGTTAGGTTTATTTCTATGTAGTTCATTCTTTTTGATGCAATTGTAAATGGTGTAGTTTTCCTAATCTTTCTTTCTGCTCCTTTGTTATGTGTGTAAAAAACCACTGGTAGTTTCTGGGTATTAATTTTGTATCCTGCAACTTTACTGAGTTCATTTATTACTTCTAATATTTTTTGGTGGTCTTTAAGATTTTCTACATATATTAGTATCATGTCCTCTGCAAATAGTGACACTTTCATTTCTCCTTTACCAATACGGATGCCTCTTTCTTTTTCTGGCCGGATTGCTGTGGCTAGGACTTTCTAGTAATATGTCGGATAAAACAAGGTAAGAATGGACATCCTTGTTTCATTTCTTTATTTTTCTCTTTTTAATGATTTATTTATTTTTAATTTACATCCAAGTTAATTAGCACATAGTGCAACATGATTTCTTTCTTGCTGCTTTTAAGATTCTGTTTTTACCTTTTGACATTTTAATTACTATGTGTCATAGTTTGGACCTCCTTGGGTTCATCTTGTTTGGAACTCTGTGCTTCTTGGACTTGGATGTCTATGTCTTTCTCTACATGAGATAAGTTTTCAGCTATTATTTCTTCAAGTAAGGTTTCTACCCATTTTTTTCTCTCTCTCTTCTTCTGAGCCCCCCTATAATGTGAATGTTTCTTTGCTTGATGTTGTCAAAGAGATCCCTTAACCTATTAAAAAAAAATTTAAGGTCCTTTTCTGTTTTTGCTGTTCGGCTTGGGTGCTTTCCATTACCCTGTCTTCCAGACTGCTGATACGTTCCTCTGCTGTTGATTCCCTCTAGGTGTTCTAGAATTTTTTTTTCAGTTATTGTAAGCTGTAAGCTTCAATGTTAACTGGTTCCTTTTAACATTTTCTCTTTTTATTGAAGGTCTGAGTTTTTCCATTCTTCTCTCCAGGTGTGTATCTTTAAAATTATTACTTTAAATTCTTTATCAGACATACTGCTTATCTCCATTTCGTTTAGTTCTTCTTCTGAAGTTTTTTCTTGTTCTTTATTTTGGAGCATGTTCCTCTGTTTCCCCATTTTACTTGCCCTTCTCTGTTTTTTTCTACAGATTAGGCAGAACAGCTACTTCTCCTAAACTTGAAGGAATGGTCATGTGTTTGGTTGTGTCCTATGTAGACTGTATGTGCTTGGTGACTTCTGCTGGCTGGCTGGAGCTGTGACCGGCATGGGCTGGGCATCCTGGGCTTTGCACACAGTGGGTGCCCTGTCAGGACAGCTAAAACTGAACTGGATATAGGCTGCGGTATCCCAGGGTCTATGCACTGAAGGTATCCTGACAGGAAAGCTGAAGCTGAAACCAGTGCCAGCCAGGTTGTCCCAGGGTGCAATGCGCAGGGGGTGCTTTGGTAGGGTGGCTGGAGTTGATGTAGTGTGTGAGCCAGGAAGTCCCTGAGCTCTTTGCACAGAGAGTGTTCTTGCAGGATAGCTGAAACTAAAGTGGATGCAAGCTAGAGAGATCTGGCATTTTACACACACAGGGCATCTTGGCAGGATAGTTGAAGTAGAAGTGGATATAAATCAGGGTGTTCCTAGATTCTCCACACTGAGGGTGCCCTGAAGGGGCTACTGAAGCTGAAGTGAGGTTCAGACCAGGATGTCCTAGGGCACTCTACACTGGAAATGTCCTGGCAGGCAGCTAGAGCTAAACTGGGCATGGGCCAATGTGGTCCCGGGACTCTCTGTGCAAAATGTGCCCTGGAAGGACAGCTGAAGCTGAATTAAGTGCAAGCTGAGGTGTCCCAGGGCTCTCCACAGAGGTGTCTTGGCAGGTCAGCTGAAGCTGAATTGGGTGCAAGCTGGAGTGGCCCAAATTGTTCAGCCAGCAGGCAGCCTAGCTGCATGGCTGGATCTGAGGCCAGCATGGGAGAGAGTGTTCTGGGGCACTCTCCACAGGGGGTGTCCTGTGGGGTGGCTGAAACCTATGCAGGCATGGGCCTGGGGTTCTGGGGCACCCCTCACAAGGGGCACCCCAGCAAGGCAGCTGAATTTGAAGCAGGTGTCAAACAAGATGTTTTGGGGCGCTCTGTACTGAGGGTACCCTAGCAAGTTGTCTAAAGCCAAAGTGGGTTGGTCCTGGAGAGTTCTTGGGTGCTTTGCACCTGTCACATTGGTGCAAAGGCTGGGGTTGTAGTGGGAGCTAACCAGGGGTGTCCCTGTGTATATACTGCCTTGGTATACCCACAGGGTATACTTGCCCTGTGGCTGTCTTGGTGGGACGATTGGGGCTGGCGTGGGCTAGGGCTCCAGGGTTTACTGAAATGGCAGGCTGATTATGGTACTGGTCTGTGCTTTCACGGTGGAGGGGGAGTATAAACTGTCCCCATTAGTCCCTCCCACTTAGAGAGCAAGGGAGCCCAAAAAATGTAGTGGGGAGAGGACAGAATGAATCTGAAAACAAATGGGCAAATGACTTGTGTGGTTTTTCCAAAGCAAATTATTGACACTTTTGTATCTTTCATCTTCCACAAGATACTTATGTTAATGGAAATATTATGAATTTCTTTTAGATTCTCAAGAGGAGAAAAAATGCGTCATTGAAGGCAAAGTATTATTATATTGTATCAGGACATTTACAAACACATTTCTAATTTTCTCTAAAAATATTTATCTCTTCCCTGAGGACAGTTGAACAAAGTAGGTCAGGATTCTCATTTCAGAGCCAAGAAACCATGGCCAAAAGAGAATATGTCCCTGGCTAAACTGAGGCCTAAGGCCCATGCCTGAGCATGTGTCACTGGGGCAGGCTTTGTCCAGTGAACCTCAAATCAGAGGGCCAGGGATCCTGCTCTGATGCACCATCTGATAGTGAAGGCTCCTCCCCTCCTATCACTAGTGAAGTGCCACGGGATGGGAGGTGATGGGACGTGCACTGGACCCTGTGAAGACCTGAACTCTGATCTTAGTTCAGCACAAACAAGTATGATTTCAGGAATGTTGCTTTATTTTTGTGTGTGTGTGTGTGTGTTTGTTTGTTTCCTCATCTGTAGAACTAGGAATGAAAATTTCAATTCTTCCCACTTTTCAAGTTGTTGATCAACAACTGTAATGGCCGCATAAAAAAGGGATGGTGCACACAAACCAAAGGTGGCATTATTACTAATGTAATTCACCTACCTCAAAAATCCAAACCAACGTCACAAAAAGCTGTACTGTTTTTCCATGTCCCACATCACTGATTTCATAAAAGCCAGGTAGGTTATAAACAGGAATGCACTTTGTTTACTGAGCGGCGGATGGAGAACCAAAATTAGGCCTAAATTTACCAATGAATGCTGGTCTCACTAGGGGAGTTTTGATGTTAGGATGGTTGATGACTTTGTGCCACTCACTAACTCATGCTGTTATTGACTCTGCTGTGAGGTTGGAGATTCAAACATATTTTAGCAAAAGACCTCCCAAGAACTAAAAACTAAAACATGACCTTCACTAGCTGAAAAGTTTCCTCCAAATCCACACACCCATATGCCAGAGGGCTTTTTTTATGGGCTCTAGGCAGAATCCACATCATCATTCAGAAATGACAGAGCAAAGCACTGCACTTGCTTAGCTGCTGATTAGTGAGGCCATCCAGAGGGGGTTTTGCTGTTTTTCTGAGTTCTGGTTTGGGATGTAGCCAGGACATCAGAATAAACCACATCCTTTCTATTTTACTCAAAGGCATTACAATATTAATAATAGTAACTGTAATTTATTGGTCACCGACACTGTGCAAGTCACCTTAAATGGTTTATTCTCAACTCACTAAAACCAAGTACAGTGGTATCATATGCATTTTAGAGGGGAGAAAACTGAAGAGAGGTTAATTTGCTTGAGGAGGGGCCAAGATTCAAGCCCATGACCATCTGACATCAGCACCTGTGTTCTTTCCACCTCATGAACCACTGCCTAGCAAAACTATGGGTCATTTCATTACCATTAATCCTTTCTAGCTCCCTCTCCCTGGGACAGACTTAGTGACTCACTTCTAGCAAGCAGAATGTGATGGAAGGATTGGTCTGTTACTTCTGAAAGGCACTGCAACTTCCTACTTGCTCTCTCTCTTGGATTATTTGTTCCGGGGGAAGCCAGCTGCCATGTCATGAGGACACTCAAGAAGCTCTATGCAGAGGTCCACATGACCAGGGACAGCCTGCCAACAGCCAGCAACGAGCTGCCCTATGAGGGAGCCATCTTAGGAGCGACCCTGCAGTCCAGTCAAGCCCTATGTGACTGCAGTCCTAGCCAACATCTTGCTTGACCACAAGCTCAGGACAGACCCCAAGCCAGAACCACTCAGCTAACTACTAGGTGACCCACAAACATTGTGTGGGATAATAAATGTTTATTGTTGTTTTCAGCCACTACATTTGGGGGTAACTAAATACATAGTGATAGGTAACTACAACAGCCCTAAATTGATCTTTTTCTTTTACTTTTCTATCCTACTGAACTTTCTGTTTCATTTCCTGGGAGATACCTTTGATTTTTATCTTCTGGCCTCTTTTAATTTCACTGTCGTATTTGTAATTTCTAAAGGTTCTTTCTTGAGCTCTGATTATTTCCTTTCTGCATATCAACTGTTGTTTTAAAGATCTTCTCCTTTCTCTCTGAAGATGTTAATGACTTTAAAAATTTTCCCCGTACTCTTTGTATTATCTCTGATTCTTCTGAGTTTCCCACCTTTTTTTGTTTGTTTCTCTCTCATGTTGTAAGTTCTCAAATGAGCTTTTCTGAGCCTTGATTGTCCATTCATAGTTACAAGAAAGTAGTAAAAAGGAGGTCAGAAACTCTTTTTTGAGATCTGGAGTTTGCCAATTAGTGATTTCACTACAGGATAATGGATGGACCACCAGCTTTGTATCATAAACACTCCAACAACAATAATCGATGTTCCCTTCCCTGGGTTAGGTCTCTGAAGAAGGGTCCTCCAACCTCCTGCCTAAGGGTAACTTGGCTATATGGTAAATGCAGTGGTTTGAAAATTTAACACAGCACTACACAGATGAGCCAAGAAATGTCATTTATTTTCCATCATTGATATAATCTGGCCTCCAACACTATTATAGGAAGAAAATGAAAATTCTGTTTTTTTTGGATTAAGTAATTCCATTCAGGTCAGTTTCTTTGAATGAATGTTCAGTTTCCAAGTTTCCTCCCTGAGTTTGAGTCTGGACTTCTGGTAGGACAGGTGGGGTTGTGGTTTAAGGCTTTGGATCCATATTCCCCTCTAACGAAGATTAGTGGGTTTGATTTGTCCTGGGCCTGATGTCTGTTGAGCTGTAACAGTTTCTTATGACCTCTGGAGCCATTATGTGGCTCCTACTACTGGATTTCCTGGTACCAGCCATTTGAATCTTATGTTAAAGTCCCAGCACATTGTCACCTCTGTGTCCTGAGCCAAGAACACTAGCCTACCAATCCTCTGTGCCCACATTAAGGCACATAGACACTTGTAAAGTCTCTGGGCTAACAGACTGAAGGAGTCCAGGAATATGTCCTTGGGGTGCCCCAACAGCCCCCTCCTACCACCAGTGCTGAGATGGCAGCTCTCCAGCCCCATTTGGGACATGACTGAATAAGAACCTTCTCCCAAATGCTTGCAGGAGCCCCTAAGCTACACAACCATGAACCCTGATGTTCTGATTTCTCTGCTCAACTCATTTAACAAGTCTTACTCCAGAATTCTGATGCAAAATAAGGAAAACAGAATACCCACATCTGCCTATCCCCAACCCCCCCTCCTTCCCAAGTTCCCTATTCTCTTTCCCTCTCCTCCAGAAATGTGAAGTGATTTGCATTATTTTTTCCTGCTCAAAGACTTTCCTGTCACAAATTCCTCCAGCTCTAGGTAGCATTCCCTCCCTCCTCTCCTTGGGGACATAAAGGTGATGGTCACAGGTAAAGTTTTTGAGAAGGAGTCCCCTGTAAAATATTTTCAAAATGTTTTCTGTGTAATATTAACCACGTTGTAAAGCAGACACCCTTATAGATAAATTTTTGCTGACATTTATGGAATTGCAGGGCCAAGGGACATGAACCATATAGAGGCTTTTGATGCATAGTGTCATTGTTGACAGAGAGTAACATAATAGTCCATTATCCCCCATTACAACAATGTCGTTAACTTAATCTGGTTAGCCAGAAGTGACCATGGATTTGAGTGAGATTCTAACCCTGTCTGTACAGTAAGCAGCAGCAGGGTGTCCACTTCTGGGGGAGTGGTGGGAGGAGGGAAGGGCCATCCTGAGGCTCAGCAGCCAAGACCAGGGCTGCCCCAGAAACCCGGTGTTTAGGAAGAGAAGTCCAAGGAGATAAGAAGCCCTAAAGGGAAAGGGGGGCACGCTGCTAGTCTCGGTCACCACTAAGGACATCTCTAGAAACTGTAGCCCAAAGCAAGTATGAATTCTGGACTCATGTTCTGAAACAAAGCCTTTCTTAAGAACTTCTGAGAAAGAATTTAGTATAAAAGCCACTTGTCATCTGAAGCTCTGACAATTTTGCTCCTTAAGCCTCTTTCCAGCAATGAGTTTATAAATCATTAAGCCTCAGACTCTGTATCAGTGGCCTTGGCTTCCAGTCAGTCCCCCTTCCTTCTGTGACTTCCTAAAATATCAGTAGATGTGTGTACTTATCTTAAGTGATGCTGATGGACCAGTCTGGAAAATCATGTCTTCCTGACTTGGTAACTTGGGGGATTTCTTGCTCTTTGGCAGCACACTGTGGATTTAAGCCTAAGACTACTTTGGGGAAACCCATGTGTCAAATAAGAATCTTTGGATTAGAGCCTAGTAATCAGTATTTTTTAAACACTTCCGAATATATATATATATATATATATATATATATATATATATATATATATTTAAATCAATAAACTTTTTGGGGGGATTAGTTTTAGGTTTATAGAAAAACTGAGTGGAAAGCAGAGAGTTCCCATACCTCCCGGCCCTTCCTCCCCCTCTCCTCACTGCCCCCTTCACCTACTAACATCTTGCTTTGACATGGTACCTTTGTAACAACTGATGAGCCAAGACTGATAAATTATGCTAACTAAAGTCCGTAGTTTACATTAAGGTTCACTCTTTGTGTTGTACATTTCATGAGTTTTGAAGAATGCATAATGACATGTATCCACCAAGTAGTATATGGAAGAGTTTCATTGCCCTAAAAATTCCCTGTACTTCACGTATTTCTCCCTCCTTCTTTAGAACCCCTGGAAACCACTCATCTTCTACCTTCAGTTTTGCCCTTTTACAAAATGTCATGTAGTAAAACATACGGTATGTAGCCTTTTCAGGTTGGCTTCTTTCACTCAGTAATAGGCATTTAAGATTCCTCCATGTCTTTTCATGGCTTGGTAGCTCATTTATTTTTATACTTGAGTAACATTCTGTTGTCTGGATGTGCCACAATTTGTTTATCCATTCACCTATTGAAAGACCTCTTGGTTGCTTCCAAGTGTTAGCAATTATAAATAAAACTATTATAAACATTCACGTACAGGTTTCTATGTGGACATGTTTCCAACTCATTTGTATAAATGTTGAGCAGTGCAATTGCTGGATAATGTGGTAGGAGTTTGTTTAGTTTTGTAAGAAACTGCCCAACTGTCTTTCAAAATGGCTGCAACATGTTACATTCCCACAAGTGATGAATGAGAGTTTCTGTTGCTCCAAATCCCTGCCAGCATTTGATGTTGTCAGTGTTTTGGATTTTGGCCATTCTAATAGGTGTATAGGGGTACTGAATTGTTTTAATTTGCAATTCCCTGATGAAATATGTTCCATGTGCTGATTTGCCTTCTGGATATCTTCTTTGGAAAGGTTTCCATTCAGATAGTTAGATCTTTAGCCTATTTTTAAATGGGGTTGTTTGTTTTCTTATTGTTGAGCTTTAAGAGTACTTTTATCCAGAGAATATTCTGGATACCAGTCCTTCGTCAGAGGTGTGTTTTGTAAATATTTTCTCCCAAGCTATTGCTTGTCTTTTCATTCTACTAACAGTGGCTTTTGCAACCAGTTAAGTTTTAATTAAGTCCAACTTACCCATATTTGTCTTCAAACATACTGCCAGGGTTGAGATCTGATGCCCAAAGAAAAGAGTAAATATGGCCTGGCTGCCTCTTCGCAGAAGAGGCTGTTTCCACGGGAAATTCAGTTCCATAGATTCTGAAATAGGTGGGAATCGATCTGGGTTCAAACTTCCTAAGGTGGAGAGACTGGGGAGTCATAAAAAGGTACGGCACGATGGGAAATGGAAGGGAGAATGCGACAGAGTGTTTCAGCTGGAATGTTTGTCAGCAATTCCAGGGGCTGAAGGCCCTGCCATTCCTAGCCATTAACATGTGCTGTGTCTTCCACAGCCTGGTCTGAATTTGTATTTTTTTTTTTTCCTTATAAGTTTGCCATCTCCTCCACAAGATGGGATTCATTGAGATACTCTTGAAGTTTTAAAAAATCCAAAATGTATTGGTATCTCATTATTATGGTAAAGTGAGGGTAGGGAGCCATGTTTAAGGACGGAAAGAATAAAGTGATTTTAAGAGAATGAAAAATGAAAAAGAAAAGGAAAACAAATATGGGGGCCTCCTACTTACTGCAGTAATGTAGCTCCTTAATCTATCCCAGCTGCCACAGCTCACAGAAGGGAGGGGAGTATGTCCTGGGAGACCGGACTTCCCCCAGTTGCAAGAGCAGCCCGTGGAGATCACAGCCGTGAGAACAGAGCCTTTTCCTCTGCAGTACTGGGCTCACCTCTCTTCAATCTCAGGGACACTCTGATGGTGATCATTGTTCTTTTTATCCTGGTTCCAAGTAGAGAGCTCCTGGAAGTCACCTGGAGGCACAAATTCTCTGAGCTGCTGCATGTGGTGAGCACCTGACCCAGAGGTCCGGTCTCTGTATCCTTGAGAAGAATCTCACTGTGGCAACAATGAAGGGAAGTAGATGAGAGAGAGGTAGCTATGACAGCTTACGAACTCACATACGGAGTGGCTGTGACAGAATCAGAGCTAGAATGTGTAAAATTATTTTTTTTTACTCTTTTATTGTGGTTAAATATAGCTAACTTAAATCCTACCATTTACACCACTCTTTTAAGAATTTTTTCATTTATTTGTTTAATTATGAGAGAGAGGGAGAGAGACAGTGTGTGCTCACATGCAAGCAGGAGAGGAGCAGAGGAGAAGGAGGAAGAGAATCTTAAGTAGGCTCCATGTTTAGCATAGAGCCTGATGCAGGGCTCTATCTCATGATCCATGAGATCATGAGCTGAGCCAAAATTAAGAGTCAGATGCTTAACCGACTGAGCCACCCAGGGTCCCCTAAACCACTCTATGTGTATAGTTCAATGGTGTTAACTGCATTCACACTGTTTTGTAACCATAACCAACATCCACCTCCAGAGCCTCTTCTGGAACTGAAACTCATTACCTATTAAACACTAACTCCCTGTTTCCCCTTCCCCCTCAGTCCCTAGCAACCACCATTCTGCTTTCTATGAATTTACTATTCTAGGTACCTCATATAAGAGGAATCATGCAGTATTTGTCCTTTTGTGTCTGGCTCATTTCACTTGGCATAATGTCTTCAAAGTTCATCCATGTTGTATCATGTCAGAATTTCATTCCTTTTTAAGGCTGAATAATATTCCATCGTATGTATATATCACATTTTGTTTATTCACTTCTCCATCAATGGACATATTTGGCTATTGTGGCAAGACTGCTATGAACATGGGTGTACAAATGTCTGTTTGAGTCCCTGCTTTCAATTCTTTTAGGTATAAACCTAGGAGAATTGCTGAGGAATGTAACACTTCTACATTTGATTTTTTGAGGACCAACCATATTGTTTTCCATGGTGACTGCACCATTTTACATTCCCGCCAGCAATGTACAAATGTTCAATTTCTTTACATCCAAATCAACACTTGTTGTTCTTTTTTTGATAACAGTGATCATAGTGAGTGTGAAGTGGTATCTCATTGTGGTTTGATTTGCATTTCTCTAATCATTTATGATGCTGAGCGTCTTTTCATGTGTTTATTGGACATTTGTATATCTTTTGGGAGAAATATCTACTCAAGGTCTTTGTCCATTTTTGAATTGGGTTATTAGTTTTTGGTTTTGTTGTTGAGTTGTAGGTGTTCCATATACATTAAGCTCTGATGAGATATATGATTTGCAAATATTTTCTCCCATTCAATGGGCTGTACTGTTTTGATTTCACTTCAGATACGTCCATTTTAATTTTTAACCACCCAACTAGGCCAGGTGTCCCCCGTATTTTTTCCTGGTTTTGTCAGGGACTTATCTCTAGGGACCCACTTTCCTGAGGATGGGCTATAACTTCTCAACATTTTTAGAGGAAAGACTAGAAAACCATTTGTTAGCAGGTTCTTCTATGACTTCGAACACCTTGTTAGCTATCCATTCAAACCTGTTACTTTGTTTGGATAATTCATTTATTGTACTTATTTTGCCCAGCAATTTACTGAAAACTTTACTACTAGTCTTTTATAATATTTACAAATTTATTCACAAATTTAGAGAAAATAAAGTGATTAGATTTCTCTTCCTAAGCCTTAATATCTCTCAAATCCTGATATGGGGAGGTGGATTTCGTTCAACCACTTAACATTCTTTGAGGATCTATGACAGAAGGTTGATCACATATGGGTTAGACATGGACACACATACGTGTTTATATATATTAAATGTACATATAATATTGTGTACATACATAAACAAACCATGTATTTCTTTGTTCCTTAAGAACAAATGCACTTTTTGTGGGACCGGTGGTCATAATTATTTTTTTTTAAGTTTATTTATTTTGAGATAGAAGGAGAGAGCAGCATGAGCAGGACTGGGGCAGAGAGAGAGAGGGAGAGACAGACTCCGAAGCAGGCTCTGCGCTGTCAGCACATGGAGCCCCAAACGGGGCTCAAACTCACCAATCATGGGCCAAAATCAAGAGTCAGATGCTTAGCCCACTGAGCCACCCAGGTGTCCCTCTTGCATTTACTTACCAGTGTATTCTTTATTCTTCATTTGAAAAGAAGAATGAGAAGAGTTTTTATTTCTGCCAATTTTTTTTTCGTGGACCTCTAAGAGTCGGCTTTAAAACACTGCTGAGGGTATGACAGTTTTAAATTCTGTTTCTTTTGCTAAGAGGTACATTTGAGTGTGTTTACCTACTTCCTTACACCTTTTCAGCCCTCCCTCATTAATGTGAATCTCCAAACACCGCCAGAGGGACAAGTCTGCAATGGGCTAGTGTTACTGAAGGTCACCGCTATGGCACCACACAATTCCCTCTTCTCTCACACATTGTGTTAGGAATAATAATAATTTAAGTAATTCCTTGCCTGGGATCAGCCACACCGTTAGGTCTCCCCTTCCTGACGCGTAGCCCGAGCTGATGGACTGGAAGGCTTTTGCTGTCTTCTCTTTCTCTGTTCCCACATTCGCTGATCCTGGGAGAGTCCGAAAATACGATTGGGCTGTCCTTACCACTTACAATGGAGGGCTTGGCCTGGCCCCAGGGTTTTTAAAAACAAGTCTGTTAGAGTCGAAAGAGATTAACGAGATGTCAGGAAACATGAGGTTAAACTAGGACATTAAAGAATTTTTTTTTTAATTTTTAAAGGTTTTTTAATTCTTTTTTTTAATGTTTATTTTTGAGAGCGAGACACAAAGTACGAGTGGGGAAGGGGCAGAGAGAGAGAGAGAGAGAGAGAGAGAGAGAGGGAGACACAGAATCCGAAGCAGGCTCCAGGCTCTGAGCTGTCAGCACAGAGCCCCGGTGGGGGCGGGGGGCCTTGAACCCACGAACTGTGAGATCATGACCTGAGGCGACGTCCTCGGACGCTTAACGACTGAGCCACCCAGGTGTCCCAAGAATGTTTTAATACCACTCAGATAAGATGAATTCAGTGCTCACCTCCAGAAGAAATGAGCAGCAGAGGGAAATTTTCCAGGGCAAGTATGACTGGGTCCCACTTCCGGTTCCAGCCTCGCAAGGACACGAGGCGCTCCCTGGCTTACAGCATGCGGGGAGGCCAAGTCAGGAAGGAGGTGTGGGTGCGGGTACGTACGTAAGCGCGTGCGTGCGCGTGCACGTCCGCGTGCACGTCCGCGTGCATAGGCGCCTGCGCCGCACGCGTCTGTCACTGTCCGATGGGTTCCTGACCTCCAGGTGAAGGTTATTAGTGAGCACGGCTGAATTTTTGTGCCAGCTCCCAGCGCCATTTGTTTCCGGCCTGCTTGTAGCGTCCAAGTGACCGGCTGGGCCGAGAGTTCATCCAGGGCTGGTGCGATTTCAGGTAACTTCTGCTGTCAGAGCTGCCAGTGGCAAGTGGAGGTTTAGTCTGTTTCGACATCTGGGAAGGAGAGTGTCATTGTTGTTTATGGCAGGAAATGGATGCCCTGGAAACTGCAGCAGATTGTGCTTCATGGATCCAGGTCAGGATACAGAGATAAGCCCAGGCTGGGTTTGTTTTGTTTTTTTTTTTTTTTTTTTTTTTTTTTTAGCTGCCACCCCCTTCTTCACCCTCATTTTTATTGTCATTTTAGAATCAGGACGTTCATCTTTTTATTGGATCTCGTCTGATGTCGGCACCAATTACTCTCCCTACGTTAAATTCTCTGCAGACACTGAAATGCCCCCAAGGCTTCCATATGGAAGTAAGCCATCCAGTCAATTTTTCTGGAGTTCTGAAAGTTACAAGTCAGGGAGCCAGGCCCCTTTATCTCGCAAGGTGCCCTGGGGGATGCCAGGCTTAATGGCCATTCATTGTGATGGTGCTTCCCTCCAGCTTCATAACTTGCCCAAAGAAATGGCTCACCTTCAAAGAATAACCTTTCCACTGGGGATTATTTCTTGACTCTTGATTTTCTCCTAGATTTTGCATGACATCATTTAGTTAGCCCCTGCATCACAGTTGTCATTACTGCCCTTTTTTTTTTTTTAATGGACTCTTCCCTGTCCTCCCCGCTTACAGGCTTTCCCCATGTTAACCCAGTCTGCACACAGTTTGCAGACTAATCTTCAGGATGGGCGATATTTTAGTTCCAAAGTGGCCTTCCCACGCCTTGAGAATTAAATCAAAAGCCTTAGGAGGTACTCATGCTTAGGAGGTACAAAAGCCTTAGGAGGTACAAATGCTCTGTGAGTAGAACCCATGTCTTATTATTCTCGTCACACACCATACATTCCCTGCTTTTCCTCATGTTGTCCCTTGACTCTACGACCTACCCACTCTACCTGATCACAGTATGCCCGGTATCCATGCTTCAACGCAAACCTATTTCTGTCACCAAGATTTTCCGAATCTCCCCCAAAATTACGGTTGTATCCTTTTCAAAACCTCCACAGCATGTGTTCATGCCACTTTTGCAGTGGTCACATCTGCTTTGTATTAGAGTTATTTGCATTTACGACTTAGCCTCAAAGAGGGCAGGGCAATGCTTTCTAATCTGTAATTCCCTGAAAGCTGGCGTACTAGTTTATACACGATATACTGGAGCATATGGCCAGACTATAGTGAGATAAACCCCAGAGTGGAAAGCAGACAGATCTGGAGTTGAGTATTAGCTCTATGATCTTGGTCAATCACATAATAACCTTTTTGAGCCCTAGCATGTCCAAGTGGTAAGTGAGTATGATAGTGTTTTCCTCCAAGGGCTGTTTCACAGCTCATGTGAGATAACGTATGTGAACTATCTTTTATAATTGTTAAGTATGATAGACGTGTGAGTGTAAGCGGAAACTATTTGGTGAATAGTTTCCAATATTCTCCAATAGCCCTCCAGGTATTGCATTTTAGTTCCACCTACACTTGACGTTATCCCTTCTTTCTCCTTTTACTCAAATAACTCGTTCAATTGGGCGTTTGATTGCTAAATTAAAAAGACACAGGGAACTGCCCACAGTGGGTTTCTGCCTCTCTCTTGGCAAATCCACCACTATCGAAGTTGGCTTAGGAGTATTACTATAGGAATGATTTGTTTTTATGGATTTTAAAAATACTGTGAACATTATTATTATTATTTAAATGTTTATTTCTTTTGAGAGAGTGAATGCATATGCATAAGCATGCGTGAATGGGGGAGGGGCAGAGAGAGAGAGAGAGAGAGAGAGAATAAGCAGGCTCCATGCTCAGCGCAGAGCCCAATGTGGGGTTGATCTCATAACTCTGAGATTATGACCTGAGCCGAAATCAAGAGTCAGATGCTTAACTGACTGAGCCACCCAAGTGCCCCACTATGGACATTATTTTTAATCTTGGTATTTGTGTTTCAAGACCAGAAGTTGAACTGGGACTGGGCCAATGTGTGGCAATTGGCCCCATGGCGATAAAGGCACAAAACCGTAGAAATAGTCTGGATGAAAGTACATTGAGATGGATGTCACAAACTCTATGCTCAAACCGTAGTTGCTCACACTGAAGCCCACAGGCAACCATTTTGCAGAAGGATAATATAGCTTTCAAGGACACCCTTATATGTTACCCTAGAAGTAGAGGCATTGGAAAGTGGCTATTTCTATTTGCCCCTCCTCCGTTCCTCTAAAGCTGTCATAAGAGGGAGAAAAACAGATTCTGTAACACAGTACTTTATAAATTTTTGGCACACAAATTTGAATTTGGCCTATGATTAATTGTTGTGCAGGCATCGCAGACTTTCCAATTCCACAAATGCAAACCCCTGTGTTATTTAAAAAACCCAGGACTCCTGCCCTGGAAATGATTCCAGATTCCAGCCATGGCAAATCTTAAGAAACTTCCCAGTGTCATTTCTGGGACTGAGGTGGGCTTGGAGGAGGCAGGGTTGGGGGTCTAGGATGAGGACAAGGAGGAAAGGAGAAGTTACAAGAAGATGAAGGAGCAGAGGGACCAGGGGAGCCTTTTCTAGTTTGTCCATTAAGTGGCTGAGGTTTTATATCCTTTCTGTCTATACCCTCAGTAGAGGCCTAAGGATGGGATCAGCTCCCTTTCTAGGCTTTGGGCCAAATACCATGCACTTTGGTGGCTTATTTTTTCTTTGTACCTCCCCATCCCCCGTATCCCTCTAAACTGATAATTTATCAGACATTATCTGAATAAAATTGCTAGGACTTGTTGAGGAGTGGGGATTGGAGACATAGCTGACCTGAGGCAAGAGCAAACAAGACAGAGAGGAGCAGACTGTGACAGTCTTCAGGGACACTGAAGAAACAAATCACTGGATCCAGTCATGGTGCCCCTGGTTACACCTGACAGGCCCTTGGGATTGGGGTCCCCCCATCCCACCCTTCTCTGTGAAATCTGCTCATGAAGTGGCAAGTACAATCCCCATTCAGAACCCACTGCTGAATCCAGGACGGACACCTTTCTGATGTTTGTTAATAGGGCACTGGGGCCACTAGATATTTTCTTCTAGCAAATGCAACAAACAGACAAAGAGTGATTAGTAGTTAGAATTCCACTTGATAAAAGACTTGAGTCACCAGGCCATCAGCTCTCTATCATTTGGTTTACCTTGGCTGGGTTGAGTTGCTAGACTTCTTCAAAACAATAGAAATCTTTGCGGAAAACTGACTAGATCATTGTGAGTTTTGGATGGCTCTTCATAGCCCCGGTGTGCTAAATGATCTCTCCAGGTTGTTTCTGGCTCCAAGATCTATAACTTTATGAACGATTTCTGCTTGTTATTGCTCATAAAAGTCACTGGCCACATGTTTTCTTCTCACTTGGCACATAAAGGATCAGAGAGGTTAATTGAATAACCTAGGCATACGCAGCAAGACAGCACTTATTCTGAAGCTAGACCTGGGGTATTTGAAGCTCAGGATCCCACTGCCTCACTTTCTTTTATCAATCACTTATATATAGCAAAAATAGAGTGACAATTTATCATCTAAAACAACACTTCTGAGAATGAAAGAAGACAGCGTTAATAATCATTCTGGGACAATGGGCATAAACCGTGGTATATGGGTACTTAAACCATGGTATATGGGTACTTAAAGGGAAGGGAAGGTAGGCTTTTATAAGAGCATCAACAGGTCTTAAATTTGAATTCTTCAAAATTTATGGATTACTTTAAATTTATAAGCGTTTGTATTACTTGCCACTCATAAGAATCCTCTTGTGTGATTAGATTGGCTGTCCTGTACCCAAAGGAAGCAGAGAGCAAAGCTGCTCACTCTTAGCCCCAGTGTAGCTAATCACAGGTAGGACAGCCTTAAATTTCTTTTTAAAACATTTTTAAATGTTTATTTATTTTTGAGAGAGAGGGAGAGAGAATGTGTGGGGGAGGGGCAGAGAGAGAAGGAGAGAGAGAATCCCAAGCAGGCTTCACGCTGCCAGCATAGAGCCTGATGCGGGGCTCAGACTCATGAACCATGAGATCGTGACCTGAGCCGAAGTAAAGAGTTGGACGTTCAAGTGACTGAGCCACCCAGGTGCCCCAGGACAGCCTTAAGTTTCAAATGTGTCCCTTAGATACCCTCCCATTGACATGCTAAACTCTACTACCTCCTGAAACTAATAATTATTAGATAGTTCAAAGGGAGCCATAGACTCCACAGAAACAAATCTTGGTGTGCCACTGGAGTACAGCTTGTTTTGTTTGCCCCTTGACCTTCTCTCTGATCTCAGAGCAGATTGTTAGCTGAGGTCTATTTCTACCATGCAGAATCAAAAGGAAATTCCTGTAAGGTTGGTTTCCCAGCCCATTTCTCACTGTGCAGATATAATAACAGAGAGTAAGCCAAAATTGCAGGATAGCCCTTTGCCTTCAAAGCTGTAATTGTCTCTTATTCACCAAATACCCTCTGGTCTTGGCCGTGAGTGGTCTATTCCTGGAAGAGACGTAGAATAAAGAGGAATGGGTCTTGGATATAGACTTGAATTTGAATCCAGATGCTAACTAGTACTGCTCACTGCTTAATGTTTTAAGCCTCAGCTTTCTGCAAAATGAGAAAAACCATGCCTGGTTTATAGGGGTTTCCTTGAAGAATAGATTCAATATTGTATGTGAAGCTTCTGCTGTCTGGCTCATGGTGAGACTTCATTTTCACCACTGCTTTGACCCCAAAGCAACAGACTTACCTCCTAGCAGGTGAGGTTACCCATAGTGTAACCTGAAAAATGTACATCTGGTACTTGATCATATCTCAGACTTTCTCCACTTGCTTTTTTCTTTTATTGACTTGAACTGTAGAGAACTAAGCTATGCTTGAGTATAAACACTTAGAGAACTGATTCATCGTACTCATCTTCCCCTTGCCCATGGCTATTGAGATCATATTTAATGAACTCCAAATTAAAATACATAATCTGACCATAACAAAAAATGTTGTAACTTACACTCTCATAAAATCCAGAAAGTGTGGTTTCCTTATCCATTGTATTTTTCCCATAGTTGGTCATCAATAAATGTCTGTGGAATAAATGACTAAATCAGACACTATCACTACTGTCACTGGCATATATGTACACACACACACACACACACACACACACACACACACACACATGTTTATATAGTTTTTGCATCCTGCCCTCCCTGATATATTTGCTATTTGCTCTATCAGTCAAGATCCCAACAGGAAACAGATGGCCCTCCAATTAGAATAATTCAAAGAGAGCTTAATAAAGCAACTTTTGTTAGGTGTGGGTGGGATGTAGAGGAACCGCAAGGGATACTAGTCTCAGGGCAAGAGCTGTTACTGCTCCTAAACCCAAAGGGATGAGGGTGGAGAGGAAGCCGCAACAGGAACCTAGAAAAAAAAGAGCATTTCCTAGAGAAGACTGCCTTGATGGGAGAGCGGAATAACAGCCTTGACCTCACCATCCTCCCTCAGGCCTCCTGCACCTTGTTCCCCAGGACTGACTCCAGTGGGGGGCCAGAGGGCAAGGGAACCTGTGATTTATCCTCAGGCAGGCAGAGAACAATGGGACCCATGGAAGACATGGGGTACATAGGCTGTCTCTGAGATATAAGGTATAAATATACTTTAAAAACTTTAGGAAGAAATTGAAAGCAAAAAATATCAGAGGTGTTTTTTTTTTTTTTTTCTTTCTCAAAGTGGTTCCCTACCTGGAAAACCACCCCTTCCCATGTGGTGTCATCTCCCCTGAGAAGTTGTCCTTCTCTCCCCTCTTGTCATGTGCAGACTCCTGAGTCCCTTCCTCTTTACCCTCCCTAGTGCTTCTCCTGTTCTAATGATTGGTTTCCTGCTCTAGGGAGTCCTTGAAGGTCAGGGCTATGTGTTGGTCCCCCTTGTCTCTTCCACACTGAATCCACTGACAGGCACAGAGTGGGTGCTCAAATCACTGCTTGTTGAATGACTCAGTTTCCCATGAAATTAAAAATGCTTGCCATTTGACTATAGTACTTCTTCCCTGGTTTTCTAGATTAAAGCCCACTATTGACCCCTTCCCCAGGAAGCACATTTCTTCTCCCTTAGAGGAGTAGGCAAGGCTCAGTGAGAGCGCTGGGGCAGCGGTCCATCTGGAGCACGTCTGCAGCGGCTGTGGGAAGCGTCCGCCAGCAGGAAGGTGGGTGGAGGGGCGCCCTGACTGTGGAGGAACATCTGGAAGAAGGGAACTCTGGTTATTAATTCCTTGTAAAGGAACTTTGGGCATCGCTTAAGTTAACACTCAAGTTCCCAGTAACTCCTCTTTCTGGAAGCTCTGACAAAAGAGATGCTAAAATAGACAACATGGTTCCCAATATGAAGGTCAGAGGCAGGGACAGGAGGCATGGAAGGCTTAGCAACCGAAGGATTTTGTTACCAGGTCATTCCTTGTTGTGTTGTCCACTCTGGGTAGGTTGTGTGCATGTTTGTATGTGTACTTGTTTGTGTACATACATGCATGCATGTGTCAGTACATGTATATGTGTTTATGTGTATATGTTTATATATGTGTGTTTGTGTATGTATGTGTGTGTTTGTGTTTATATTTGTGCATGTATGTGTGTTTGAGTAGTATGTGTATGTGTGTTTATGTGTGTGTTTGTGTACGTGTGTACATGTGCATTTGTGTGTTTATGTTTATGTGTATGTATGTGTATTTAAGTGTGCATGTATGTGTGTTTGTGTATTTAAGTATGTGTATATGTGTGTGTGTTTCAATTGTGTGCATATGTGTGCATTTGTGTGGATATACTTGTGTATTTGTATTTGTGTATGTGTGTGTTTATGTGTTTGTCTATGTGTGTGTTTGTGTGTATTTATGTTTGAGTGTGCATGTGTATGACCTTGACCGTTATGGTCTTGGAGTGGGTCTATCAGGCTCTATCCACAAGTAAGAATTGGGCAGAGAAGCATTTATAGGCAGAAAAGGGAATGAAAAGGGAAGAAAAGAACTCTGAGCAGCACTTTTCATTATAACCTGCCCTACCCCCAACCTGTTCCTTCTGCTGAGTTTTCTGTGCATTCCAAGCAGACCTGCAATTGTCTATATGGTGAGGTTAGCCCACAAAATATAAATATTTGCTGAGTGATCACTGTGTGCAAGGTGACAGAATTCTATCCATTTGTGTTGATTTTGTATATACACGGAGGTGCCTGGGCTTTAATGAAGCAAAAAGATAACTGACCTTCATAATTCTCTTTCCAAATAAGAATGTTGAGCCTTCTGTTATGTAAAAAAGCTCGGGATGCTTTTCGCAATCCCTCCCTTATTTGATTTGGAAGCATTGCCCTGGCCTGGAGAAGGGCTGCATTTCTGTCCATTTTGTTAAGGAGGAAGTGAAGGCCAGGGCCGTGTGAACCTCGTCAACTTCACACAATTCTGTGAGACTGGCAGGTGGCTCTCATTTCCCACCAGATGTCATTGTCTTTCTAAAATGATATTAATGAGGACGTGTGGAAGAAAAAATATTTTTTTCCAAAAATTCTCTTCTTGGGACCACAGCCGGAAAGATGAGAGGTATATATTGACCCAGGGAAATCCTTAGTCCTCTCTGGCTTTGCTAGGTCTCTTTTGAACATAAAGCTTCTGTGAGGGAAACTGAAAAGCCATGAGTTCCAAAACACTATTGTAATTAAAAGAGCCGGTGCAATTATATTTAAAAATGATGTTGCTTTAAGATGTATGCTTAGTCAGGACCCTGCATAGTGCTGGAGCCCAGGAGAAGGCAGGACAGCAGGTCGGCTTTCTCCTTCCTCCCTCTCTTCCGTTCCTTAGTTGACATCAAGCAACCCCCAATTTAGCCTTTTTTTCGCCAGGATGAATCTAGACAAAATTTTAAGGTCACTTGGGCAATTTATAAATAGTACTCTCTGTTGATTCAAACTTCAGGAAAAGCAGTTGGGTGCTGGACATTGAGCCTAAATTTCCCTACCACCAGCTTCAGTTTCAGCTAGGACTAGAAAAATTTAGGTTTCCCAAAAAAAGTCCACCATCAAATTTTCAGTTATTCTGGAAGGTTCTACAGGAAATCAAAAGAGCTGTTGGGTGTCACTACCTAGGGGTGTGACTTCTACACAAACATAATTCCAGCTTCCATAAATGTCTCAGCTTAGAATAAGTTCTGCAAGTAAGGCTGATCAGGACATGAAACCCAGGGCTGAGAAGTCACCTCTAGAATTCTTGTGATAGCTCTAAGAACATGTTCACACTGCTTCAGTGTGGGTCTCTGGTAGCACCGTTGCCCCCTCTCTGCTTTTGGGTCCCCCTCCTATATTCTGATCCCTCTGCCTAAACTCTGAAGGATGGATGGGAGCTCTGGAAAACTCTAGTGGTTAGTGAACAGTGTCTGGCCTTGCCTTTCTTTACAGTTGTGACTGTGGAGCCCAAATTCCTCAAATGGAAAATGGGGGTGTGAGATAGTAAGAAATATATATGTACACACACACACACACACACACACAACACACACACACAACACACACACACACGTGTGTATGATATTGTTCTCTGCCCCGGTTTTTCACAGAGCTCCTAAGTAGCTTGCAATTTCCTGGCTGATAGTAGCACCTTTTGTTCTAATGAGACAACACTAGCTGAGGTACTGGATGGGGACTGCTCACCAGAAAGACCAATCCATGATTAGAAGCTTGGAAATTTCAGCTTCCCGCTCCCTTCCCCTCCACCCCTGCTGCCAACCAATTCTCCAGAAAGAGGAGAGGGGCTGGAAATGGAGTTAATAATCTTGTCTACGTGATGAAGCCTTCATACAAATCCCCGAAGTATAGGTTTGGGAAATCTTATAGGTTGGTGAATACATCTACCTGCTGAGAGGGTGGTGCACCCCAGCTCCATGGAGACAGAAGTTCCTGCACTCGGGACCCTTTCAGACCTTGCCCTATGTACCTCTTTGTCTGGTTGTTCATGTATATCCTTTAAAATCTCCTTTGTAATGAATCAGCAGTAGTAAGTAAACTGTTTTCCTGGGTTCTGGGATATCTAGCAAATTATCAAGCCCAAGGAGGGAGTTGTGGGAACCTCCAATTTGTAACCAAGTTGAACAGAATTTGTGGGTAACACGGAGACCTACTATTGATTGGAGTTTCAAGTGGGACCAGCCTTTGGGCGGGGGAGGGTCTGAGCCCTTAACCTGGGGGGTCTGTGCTAACTCTGGTTAGTGTCGAAGTGAACTGTGAATACCGAGCTGGTGTCAGAGAATTGTTCAGTGTGGGACAAAACTCACACATCTGGGTCAGAAGTGTAAGTATGAGCAGAGGAAACAGTACATTTTCCCTAGACAGGGAGATAATGCTCTGCCCAGCACACAAAGTTTTTGAAGGAGTCAAATAAAACCATGTATTGGACAGCTCTTTATAAATTGAGAGGTACTAGGCAGATATGAGATATTGCTAATTTTGTGAACCAGTATGGAGAAGAATAAAAACTAGTGCCCTGATTTCCAACATAAATCCTGCTTCTCTCATTCACAGCGTATGTAGGAAATCCTTTTGGTACGTGATCTCTCAAACTTACATCTTCTCCCAGGATTATTTGGCAGTGTGCCTCCTAGTGCTTGAAGCCACATGATAGACGCATAGCTTCCTGGAGTTTCAGTTTTACAGAAAGGAAGGAAGGAAGGAAGGAAGGAAGGAAGGAAGGAAGGAAGGAAGGAAGGAAGGAAGGAAGGAAGGAAGAATATTTTGGGAAATTTTTTTCTTAAAAAAACATTCATTTATTTATTCATTTATTCATTCAACAAGTGTTTCTGGAGTAGAACTGGATGCTGTAAGTAGCTGAAGAGTTTTATGATTCTCCTGTCACTCATTCAAGATCTGTAATACAAATCTCTACGCAGGATGTATAATAACCCTCAGTAATTTAGGGTGTTAGTCTGCTCACACAACTTTAACAAACTACCATGCACTGGGTGGCTTAAACAATGATCGTGTAGTTTTCACAGTTCTAGAGACTGGAAAGTCCAAGATCAAGGCACCAGCAGAGTTAGGGTCTGGTCAGAGTTTGCTTCCTGGTTCATTGATGGCCTTCTCCTCACTATGTCCTGACAGGTGGAAAAGGCAAGGGAACTCCCTGGGGTCCCTTTTATAAGGGCACTCATCTCCTCTAACGGTTCCACCTTCATGACCTGATCACCCCCAAAGGCCTCCCTCCCCTCCAAATACCATCCCCTTGCGTGTTAGGATTTCCACATCTGAATTTGAGGGGGGCACAAACATTCAGTCTATAGCAACATGTACAGGCAACCAGATTTTACCCCTTCCATTCGCCAGGAGTCTGACAGTTTATTTTAATTTGAATATTTTTGCACTCATTTTGCAGCTTTAAATTTTGGACCAGTGTGCTGAATTACAGTTGTAAAGACTGTGTCAAACTTCCCCTCTGCTCCTGGTTCTGAAATTTCCACCATGTGACAAAGTAGTATCGTAGTATAGTTCTGTGGTTTTCTTGGCCTGGGGCTCTCTAGATCTTGAAACAGACAATGGCCTGTCTTTGAAATGGCCCTCCTTAACTGTGAGGAACAATTGTTCATTCCTTTGCGAAGTTCTTCCTTACCCAAAATTCTCTTCAGTTGGTCCTTTCACAAGTATAGCTAGGTGATAACTAGCTGTTGCCACTTAAGATGGAATTTTCTAAAAATAACACCATCAAGGAGCAGACTTTAAAGGTAGTGTGATACTGCTGAGAGACCTGGGCCTCTGCCCCAGGTAGATGGTGTGAATTCTTGCCCCCATTTAAAACATGCACCGTTAGACAAAGTCCTCAACCTGCCAGGGCCCCTTCTGTATAATGGGGGCACAAATATCAACATTGCAGTTCCCCTGACAATGCTTTCCAATCTTGTCTATAGAAGTAACCCCAAGTCAGTGACCCTGCATCCAAACTTCTTTTGACATTTCGTGATCATCCTGAACATTTATGTCTGTTCTACACACCCTTCTGCAATGTCATCAGATTTGTTTGGGAAGGAATGTTTTCCTTCCCAAATATTTTTAAAATATCTATTTATTTTGAAGGGGGGAGAGGGAAAGAGAGAGAGAGAATTGCAAGCAGACTCCACAGCATCAGTGCAGAGCTCAGCACGGGGCTTGATCCCATGAACTGTGAGATCATGACCTGAGCTGAAACCAAGAGTCGTGCACTTGCCCAGCTAAGCCACCCAGGTCCCCCTTTCCTTCCCAAATCTTTGAGTGTAATGGTACTCTAGAGAGAGGTTTGCATACCTCTGGTGTATTGTAGCTTACTTCCACGATGTACTTCTATTTTATTTTATTTTATTTTTTAATTTTTTTTTCAACGTTTTTTATTTATTTTTGGGACAGAGAGAGACAGAGCATGAACGGGGGAGGGGCAGAGAGAGAGAGGGAGACACAGAATCGGAAACAGGCTCCAGGCTCCAAGCCATCAGCCCAGAGCCTGACGCGGGGCTCGAACTCACGGACCGCAAGATCGTGACCTGGCTGAAGTCGGACGCTTAACCGACTGCGCCACCCAGGCGCCCCTGTACTTCTATTTTAGAAGCATGGCTGATGATACTGAGGGTTGAAAATGTTCAGCAGGTATACATCAGGAAGAACATGTTGGCTATTCCAATATCAAAATACCATTGTGTTGACTGATAAATAACTGTTCTCCAATCCCTAAGTGGCATCCATGTTCCACATCACCCCTTTTCCTGGACCTCTAAACTCTGCACGGTCCAGGAACTAAAGGGCTAAGTAAGGCCTCTCCCTCTGGGACCTCCAGGACCCTCCCCATTCTGGTCAGCTGGTGGCTAATCCATACTGTTAAATGTTTTAAATATTGTCTCATGTTACATGTAACATATATGAAGCTCCTGGCACATGGTAGGCATTTTTAGTCCTGTGGCTTTGGAGAATTCAGCCTACTTGGGAGTATATATTTTCAACAGCAATGTGGCCAGTATCCTTCCTCCCCTACCTCAGGACACAGCCTTCCTTCCCTTAGGGAACTGTGCCTGTCTGTTTTCTGAGGTTCTAGTGAGGCTTGCAATCACAGTACCTCTCCCTCTAGCAGCTCTTGGAAGGGGCAATAGTATGGGTCTGGAAAATCATAGTCCCCATTCCCTGATAGGCATGTGCTGTGACTATGTGAATCAAGATAGACCAGTCACAGTCTTCCCCTAGAACTCTGATGTGAGTGCAGGGACTAAAATACTCCTTGTCCCCCTTTGAAGCATGAGCTGAAAGGATGTAGCCCCAGAGCTCCTGGTGGTCTTGACTGTGCAGTGAAGAGGGGCCTGAGAAGTGACACATAGAAACAGACAAATGGAGAGACAGAAAAAGAGAGGGCTTGGATGATATTATCTGAGTTCTGGGCCAAACTTCCATCCTTTACAATAGTGATTCTCACACTTGGGTGTGTATTAGCATCACCAGGAGAGCTAATCAAATATACTCATAATGATGAAAAAATAAAATAAAATGATAAAAAAAAGGGCAACCTATTGAATGGGAGAAGATATTTGCAAATGGCATATCTGATAAAGGGTTAGTATCCAAAATCTATTAAGACCTGATACAACTCAACACCCAAAAAACAATGATACAATTAAAAAATGGACAGAATATATGAACAGACATTTCTCCAAAGAAGACACCCAGATGGGCAATAGACACATGAAAAGGTGCTCAACATCACTCATCATCAGGGGAATGCAAATCAAAACTACAATGAGATAGCACATCTGTCAGAACAGCAAAAATAAAAACCACAAAAAACAGCAAGTGTTGGTGAGGATGTGGAGAAAGAGGAACCCTTGTCCACTATTGGTGGGAATGCAAACTGGTGCAGCCCCTGGGGAAAACAGTATGGAGGTTCCTTAAAGAGTTAAAAGTAAAGCTACCTTATGATCCAGAGATTGCACTACTGGGTATTTACCCAAAAAATACAAAAACACTAATTCAAAGGGATACATGGACCCTTGATGTTTACTTCAGCATTATTTGTAATAGCCAAATTATGGAAGCAGCCCAAGTGTCCATGGATAGATGAATGGATAAAGAAGTGATAGATACAGATTAGATATAGATATAGATATAAATAGGTATATCTACATATGTAGATATAAATAGATATATGTGGGTATATCCATATATGTAGAAATATACAGATATATGTAGATATATATATGTGGAAATATACACATATATATAGATGTATATAATGGAATATCACTTGGTCATAAGAAGGAATGAAATCTTGACATTTGCAACAACATGGATGGATCTAGAGAGTATAATGCTAAGTAAAATAAGTCAGAGAAAGTCAAATAGCATATGATTTCACTCGTGAAATTTAAGAAACAAAACAAACAAGCAAAGGAAAAAAAAGAGAGAGACTGACAAATCAAGAAACAGACTCTTAACTATAAAGAACAGAGGCTTACCAGAGGGGAGGAGGGTGGGGGTGGGGGAAGTAGATGAGGGGATTAAGAGGACACTTGTCATGTGGACACTGAGTAATGCATAGAAGTGTAGAGTCACTATATTGTACACTGGAAACTAATATGACACTATATGTTAATTATCATGGAATTAAAATTAAAAACTTAATAAAAATTTAGGATATGTTTTAAAGAAGTAATGAGGGGCTCTTGGGTGGCTCAGTCGGTTAAGTGTCCCACTTTGGCTCAGGTCATGATCTCACAGTTTGTGGGTTCGAGCCCCGCGTCGGGCTCTGTGTTGACAGCGCAGAGCCTGGAGCCTGCTTTGGATTCTGTGTCTCCCTATCTCTCTTTGCCCCTCCCCTGCTTGTGCTCTGTCTCTGTCTCCCTCTCTCAAAAATAAATAAACATTAAAAAAATTTAAAAAGAAGTAATGAGATGTTAACATGAGAAATTTTAGTCTGATTGTTAGGGAACTTTCCAGATGGTAAGATGAACTGAACTATAACCATGTACCTAAAATGAATTAAGGAAAGTCCTTTGAATATGACATTTTAGAAACTGGCAAATACACAAGAAAAGAAAACAGGTTCACTTGGAGATGTCAGATGACTCCTAACATCTTTCCATCTGTACTATCATCTTTCAGGGATCTCTTTAAGGACCATGAAAGAAGATAAAACACCAGATTTTTAAAAGCGCTTGTCAGTATTTATCTAAACACAACTAAGCAGTTGACCAGGGTCCTATTCGTGGAAACAATGAATGGATAAATGAGCTGACACAAAACTGTTCTTACATAGAGCTGGTGCCTTTGCAGGAAGTCACTTCCCTAAAAGGGGAAACCATCCGCCGCCACCACCTCACGTGCCGGGCATCGCTCCATTTACACCCACTAACAAACTCACCACACCACAGCCCTCCGAGGGAAGGGCTATTATTAGCTACACTGTCCCACAAGAAAATGCAGGCACACGTGACGTAAGGAACTTGCTAAAATCCCATGACTCACAAGTGGGAGAGCTGCGATTTGTACCTATTCGTCTGACTCCAATGTGCATGCTTTTCCACTGTATTAATATGATACAAATAAAGCACTAACAAATAAAAATAAAAATAAAATCCAGAGACCCAGGCTTGTCGAAATGGAAAAGGGCTGGGTTCTCTGTATTTTTGCCATGTCCTCCACGTGATTTGGATACACACCCAAGTTTGAGAACTACAAGTTTACAAGTATGAGATCTAATACCTCTTCTTTTTCTTTTTCTTTTTCTTTTTCTTTTTCTTTTTCTTTCTTTTTCTTTTTCTTTTTCTTTTCCCTGTAACTACTTAGTTTTCCTATAAGTAGAGATGAAGAAAAGCAGAAAAGCACTTAGCACTCTAGGGCACCATGTAGGGTAGGCTATAAATGAACCAAGCCTCTGGTCAAGGTCCCAGAGTCTCCCTGATCTTAGGTAACTTAGTGAATTGCAGTGTTTGTTCCTGAAGAACATCCTCTATGGGCCCAGTCATGCTGGAGCGAGATGCTGAAGCGGTTGGCAATGACACCTTCAGTCTTCTTGGGCTCCTCTTCATCTACAATTATCTGAAAGGGCATTCTCTGAGCTGCAAGAAGTTAGGGGTAGCCTAAACTGGTAGATTTGGCAGAGGAATATAGAAATAATACACCACAGAATAGGACACAGGACCACCATCCATTATAGCTCCCACTCTGCCTTTTGCCTCTGCTTCTCGTTGAGCATTGGGTTCATTCTCTTGAGCTATCTCAGAGGATGTGACTGTCACTAGCTCTGAGGCTCCTACCTAAGACTGTAAGACATCCATCAACCAAGCAGAGAAGTCCCAGTAAAGTCAGGATGACTAGCCTAAATTAAGTTATATCCTCTTACCTGGATTAATCCTTGAGGCCAGGAGATGACAGCTCTTACCAGATGGGGTGGGTGGATGCTGGATGAGCAGACAGTCACCACTCTATCTCATGTTAATAGTGACTAGTATGATATTCTTACACTTGTCATCTCATTAACCTTCACAGCAGTCCTGCAAGGACATCAAGTGATTACTTGTACATTTTGATGAGGAAACTGAGGCTCACAGAGTTCCTACGAGGCACAGCCAGGATTTTAACCCTAGTGTCCCTAACTCCAAGGCCCACATCCTTCCACCACCCTGTGAGATGACAATGGGCTTTGCTTCTGTCTCCATCCACTTGCTCTATAGTTCTTGGCACATTTCAGAATAGTTGTATCTGCTGCATTAATTCTTTAAAATGACAACTGTGTAGCATGTATTAAAATTGACTGGATGCTTCTGCCACCTCACCTGTGCACTGGGGTCCAGAGTCACTTCTCTGAAGGCTCAAAGACTTGTTCATAGCTTTGGAATTGTGTTTGCCCACCCAGAAAGAGGAAGCTGAGGACATGGGTGAACCAACGTATTTATATTACCCTTCCCTTAGTCCTAAGTGCTAACCAAGCTCTTTCTCTCGGGTTCCAATATTGAGATTCTTTCTACTCCTTATCCTACATGATTTACACATGGCACCACGTGAAGAGGAGGGGAGAAAAAGTTATTTGTTAGAGTTAGGATTTTTCTTTCCCGAAGAAAACTAAGATCAATGTCATATGTCTCTCCTGTGGTTATGAGTTCCTGGAGGCCCAAGATTATATTCTATTCACTGTGGCATTCCCCATGTTTTTAGCATAGTTCCATGAACATGGAAGTTCCTCAGTAAATATATTTTGACATAAAGTGAATTTTTCTAGGTTCTAAATATAGTCAGGAAAGAGATTTTGGTGGGTGACCTGTAATCCTTTCCTTAGTGGTCCAGTGGACAAAAAAAAAATGGACATACAACCCAACGAAGTGTTTCCACTGGAAGAAAAGGAAAGGTGCATAATATATATTCCCTCTGCAGCAGGCATTGGAATAGATGCTGTACAGATTTATTTTATCCTCACAAAAACCCATGTACATATATATTATCTCCATCTCCAGATGAGGAAATTTAGAGAGAACAAGTCATTTGGTGTACATTATGGAGAGGTGGTTATGAGCATACATTCTAGAACAACGGGGTTTTTCTGCAGGCTCACTTATTAGCTGTGTGACTTGGGGAAAGTTCCTTAATTTCTCTGATCTTTCTTGTTAAGTTTCCTCATCTGTAAAATGAGGACAATAATATTTGCTAAACAGATTGTAAAGCTCTTAGAGGCAGTGCCTAACAGAGAGTTCAAAATATTAGCTTAAAAACACATCCATAATTAGGACTCTCTTTTACAAATATACAATATTTTTAAAGCTTTTTCAGTGCATCAAAAACATCTAGAGGTCATTTAAATAGCAGATACCAGGGTCACACTCCCAATTAGTGTGACCAATTCATCTCAGTTTCCCTAAGACTTCCTTGGTTTTAGCACCAGAAGTCCTGCATCCTGGAAAACTCCTCAGTTCCAAGCAAATCAGGATGGTTGGTAACCCCAAACCTCATTATTAGCAAATCAGAAACTGAGCTGGGGCCCAGGCATCCATAGCTTGAACAAGGGCGAGACACTGATTGATATTAAGGAGGGATTTTAGTATAGTGGTTTGTCATCGGACTTGGAGCCAGGTAGACCTGGGCCTGAATTCCCTTTTGGCACTTCCAGGAAATGTTACTTTGGGTGTGTTGGTGGGTTCCTGGAAAGCTGACTCTGAAATGGAGAGTAGCATATGCAAAGTTCATTAGGGAGTGCTTTGGGGATCAACCCTTGTGGAAGGAAAGAGAAGGACGAAGGATTAGGCAGAGAGAAATGATGGGATACAATGAAGTTTCTCAATGAAGCCCTCCACCAACAGGGAGCTCTGGAGCTAGGAGGGTCCTTCAGAGCTGTCTTGAGATCAAGTGAGGGGGCTGGGCCTCTCTGTCTTCAAGTCAACAAGTCCAAGTGCCACCAGCCCTGGCAACTCTCTTCCAGGATGCTGACAGCTGAGTGCTGTCTATTAACCACATTTCTTGTAGCTCTGACAATAAATCTTTCAGTCCTGAGGGAGCCTCCAGGTGTCACATCATAGTATCCACTACAGGGTGAATGAGCCCTCTGAGCCTCTGTTTCTCCATCCATAAAACAGGACTGATGATAATAAGGTCACCTACCTCAGAGAATTGTTGAGGACTAATGAACTACTACACAGTGGGGTAGAGTTTGGGATGGAGATGGGAGCTGCTTCAGGAAGGCCTTCTTATAGAAACTATGACCTGATCTTTGTTATTAGGCGGGACAATGTTCAAAGTTTCATTGTGGGTTGTGTTACTGGGTTGGATATTAAACAAAAGTGTAAAGTAGGGGAACAATTGAATCCATTCAACAATTGTTTGACAGGCATCTGTTGACAAAGAGGGTAGAGCCTGAATGAAACTTGAAGAGGAAGCATAGTTTTTGCCCTGGAAGATCCTACAAAATAGTGGCATAGATAAGGCTTAGATATGGGATTCCATGGAAGATTAAAAATGTATTTACTAGTAGCAATGCAGTGCCAAAATAAAACAAGTGAAATGAGAGATACTCTTGGCACTGGAATATGGTGAGTGTTGGATATCCATTTCTAAAATTACCTCCAATGGCAGACTCTTCATATCCATCAAAATGTGGACTTAGATGCTGCTAGAGAGGATGTAACAGAACTGTCACATTTTAACACATTAATTTACTGTAATTTTTTGTATGGGGGGGAGTTTTACATCAAGAGCCTCAAAAACATTCATGATCTTTGATCCAAAATCCTACCCTTGAAACTTTAATCCAAAATAATTTGAAATAACAAAAACCCTTACACTGAAAGACATTCTTTGTAGTACAGTCCATAAGAGAGAAAACTTGAAGACTCCTCAAACGTTTGGTGACAGGGAAGCAGTTATTTAAAATTAGAATTCAACTTTCTTGGGAAGGGATGGTTATATTTGGAATCCATTTTCCAGATGGAGGAAGTTGACGCCAAGAGTCAGTCATGTACTTGTTCCAACAGGTGGAGACGAATGGGACTAAGTCTCCTTAATTCTTGGTCAAGAATGCTATTTTTCTCTTGAACTACCAGCTTGTTTCTAAACTTGCTCTCCTAGAGTGAAATGCCAGCTGTCGGTGTTGCACTGTGAGACCAGCTTAAAATGACTCAAGGTATGTCACTGAGCTTATACAGTTAATGATTGATCGATTGGTTGATTGACTGATTTTCTATTGCTCAAACAGGTGAATCTTAGGGGAAAAAAACTTATTTGTACTAAAACATACCTTGAACTCACTCATTGTAAACATACTCAGGTTGTGGTTTAGTGTGATGTATTGCAAATATTTTAAATTTTCTGTATATTGTAATGTTTTGACATATCTCAAAAACCTTTCTGCTAGCCATTTCTTAGAGACAGCAAAGGGTCCAGCCTGGACTGTGCCTGCACGAGGCAAACTAACCAATCCAGAGTTGGACCTTCTCTGTCTGGCCTGTGTACCCAAGGAGGCAATATCCCTCTGCCTTAATTATCTCAGCACCAGGTACCAGGCAACTAGCGACCATCCCTATGGCTCAAAGCCCACTGAAATTATTTAAAGTAGCCAATCCTAAGCTATTTACTGCACCCTGCCTTGCCTTTCCCTTGTGGAAACCCCAATAAAGGCCATGTCCTAAAGACTCCCCTAGCTCCTGTCTTTTGCTCCAAAGAGGTGGGCTGAGCCTCTTTTCTAGGACCTGTGAGGGTGATAGACTTATTTTTTCCTGCTTTTCCTCTCCTCTGACTCCTCTTGTGGTCGAGCCTGACTGACCATCTCATAAAGAATACAAAACTCGGGGCGCCTGGGTGGCTCGGTCCGTTTAGCGTCTGACTTCGGCTCAGGTCATGATCTCACGGTCCGTGAGTTCGATCCCCGCGTCGGGCTCTGTGCTGACAGCTCAGAGCCTGGAGCCTGTTTCAGATTCTGTGTCTCCCTCTCTCTCTGCTCCTCCCCTGTTCATGCTCTGTCTCTCTCTGTCTCAAAAATAAATAAACGTTAAAAAAAAAAAAAGAATACAAAACTCATGACCTCTCAGTAAAACATCTTGGAATTAGACCTCAGAAGAAATAGATGAAAAGCTCAGTTGTTTGCCAAATTGTATTAGCACTTCCTCTGAGCACTTTGTCAGTGCATCATCCCTGTCATATTCCATTTAAAAATAGATTAAAATACAAGATAGTGTGTGAGGCACAGAAGCTATTGACCAACGCAGCCCACTCTGGCTGCCCAGAGCTGAGGTGCATTGGCTGGTTCTGTTAGAAGTGACAGAAAACCTGATAGAAATGGGTTTTTATTTTTTAAATCATCGTGGTTAAAAAAAATGTTTATTTATTTATTTATTTGGAGGCAGGGTGGGGGGGGGAAGGGGAGAAAGAAAGAAGGAGAGAGAGAATCTCAAGCAGACTCCACACTGACAGCACAGAGTCTGTCACAGATCTCCATCCCAGGAAGAGATCATGCCCTGAGCCAAAATTGAGTCTGACCCTTAACTGACTGAGGACCCAGGTGCCCCTTAGTGTGTGTGTGTGTGTGTGTGTGTGTGTGTGTGTGTTTAGGAAAAAGGAACATAATAGCTGACTTAGGCTGAAAAGTCCAAGGTTAAGCTGTCTTCTGGAATGCTTGGATTTGGGGCTCTAATGATATCACTGGGACTCAGTATCAGTCCATCTCTTGGCTCTGCCTTTCTTTGTATGGATGTCTGTCTCAGCTGCGTGTGACAGCACCAGCTCCAAACCTCAAAGTCGCTTCAGGTTTTACTGGGTAAGAATAGGAGTCAAATTCCTATTTCAAAGTCCAGAGGAAATCTATCATTAGCCTTGATTGGGTCACATGACTACGCGAACCAATCACACGGAAATGCAGTGGACTGATGGGCCTGCCCTGAGTCACATGACCACCCCTGGAGTAAGTAGTATGGAGGGAGGTCCATGGAGCTCTGGGCTGGTTTCATAGGAGCCACAGTTGGTGAAGAGTGGAAGAGGATGACTTTAAAGAGGAAACCGGGTCACACTTACTAGATAGAGTGAGTGAATGCCAGGCAGCAAAATCAACAGATGTCTACTACAGTTGGACTGTTGTCATTTTATTCTAGCTCTGCTGGGGAAAAGCCAGTGAGAACAAATTCAGCAAATCACAGACTTGCACTGAAGAGAAGAAACGCAAGAATCTAAGAAGCTCAGTCTTTTTTCTCTAAATAGAACATAGTTTACACTATCGAAGACAGATGCTTGTTTATTCTATGCTGAGAGCTCTCCAGCCAAGAGGATTCCAAATATCCTTCCATCTGCAGATCATTCCAGGGCTTTGCAATTTTTACTATTTAATGAGAAAAATTGGGGGAGGGGAACTTTAAAATAAAATAATATGTTTGGAGGAAAGCTGAAGGGCTACATTATTTCACAATTCTGGAATTCAAAGCAATAAAAAGTAAAACACTGTTACAGGCTCAAAGGAGAATACTATCATCTATGAAACAATTTTATTTGGTTATTTGGGCATTTTGAGAGACTTTTTCTATAGCTGTATTATAAAATAACTCCTGTGTTTTCATTATATACAGTCCTGTTTGGCCTTGTGAAACAAGAAATTAGGTGCTGTATTTAGTTTATGCATAATGGGGCTTTCTATCATTTACATGCCCTTTGGTGTAGTATTAATTCACATCCCTTTTAAAAATATAATTTTGGAAGCAATTATCATTAAAATTTCTTACAACTTTTAAATTTGAGATAATTGAACTGAACGCGTGTTTACTCACATCGCCCATGCCAATACTGGTTCATGGGTTTCAAAAGTAGAGTAAGTTTTTGGAACTGCTCCCTGATGAACATTTGAAGATGATTTTTGATCTCTGGAAAAGCATTTGTTCCCAACATAGGTGAAATCAATTCCCTTGTAAGTTGAGTGTGATGACAATTTAAAGAAACTATTCTTCATGAGTTGAAAAGAACACTTCTTTATCTTACTAACTAAGCCTGAGAGTATGATGGATTCTCATCTAGATGAGATAGTACTTAGGAGCTGCAAACTCACAACAAATGGGGGAGTACTCCTACCATGGATAATATCAATTTTTGAGTTCCATTGTTCCACTTTGGTTACAGAGCAGCCTCGGTTATCATTTATGATACTCTACACCCCCATGCTTTGTTGTGGTCCAAAACATCTTCTAGTGGGCTATATTCTTTGGAGGAACAAAATATGTGCAGAAAGTGTGCCAGTCTGGGAAGGATGCTGAGTAGATAACTGCATGCAGTGTAATTGAAGGGATCTTGCATAGAAATTAAGGTCCCACAGAAATAGCCCATAAGAGGCACTCAAATATTTGTTCAAGGAAGGAAAAAAATAAGTGAGGGAATCAGCGTAAAGTCATCTTGCAGACAAAATTAGAAAAGCATCTTGTAGACATTCTTTTTAATTTACCTCCCTCACTCCTAGCTCGGTCTACTTTAGCAATGCTACAGGAGTCACAATGTCGTTAAAAAATATCATACCGGAACTCAGAGAAGAATGTGTTTACTCAACTTCCCAGAGATAAAAAAAATAACTGAATGGTGATAGATTTTTCTTTTTTTAAAAAAAATTTTTTTTAACGTTTATTTATTTTTGAGAGAGAGAGACAGAGCATGAGCAGGGGAGGAGCAGAGAGAGAGGGAGACACAGAATCTGAAACAGGCTCCAGGCTCTGAGCTGTCAACACAGAGCCCGACGCGGGGCTCGAACTCACGGACCGTGAGATCATGACCTGAGCCGAAGTCGGACGCTTAACCGACCAAGCCACCCAGGCGCCCCTAGATTTTTCAAAAATAGGTGAAATCAGCTCTTTGAATATTGAAGAGTAAAGCATAATTATCTTTGTTACACCATGCTGGTGGAATATCTGACTTGTGGAGGAACCTACCACAACTTTGCCTAAGTAATCGATGCTCCCAAACATGTTAGTCACTGAGGGCCCCTGGATTGTATTGCTTCAGGGACCACATCCATAGACACTTCCCTGTGCCGGCACCCTAGAGTTTGTAACCCAGCACCCCTGTAGTTATTCTACTCAACATCTGTTGTTGAATTTGTTGCTTGTCCAAAGACTCAGTTCGTTAAGTGTTTGGTCTAATTTTTTTTCAGATCTTGAACTCATATTAATTCAGTAGGTTTGCAGAAAGTGTTTATGTAAATTAGTGCATATTTTTAATGTCTCCCTATTTTTCTGGTTTGTGGGGCTGTAACTCAGGAAGAAGAGGACTCCCGGGAAGAACCTAAATGTCTCGAGTCGGAACAGAAGATGGCATCAGGTAGAGTACATTCAGTGCGACGCCTCCTTTTCTGGGCTGTTGTTGCTGACAGCAGGGCTTGCAGCATCCAAAAGCTTTGCATGTTGCCAGAGAAAGTCTGTGTGACTTTCCAAATGATTGGAAACATGACTAGAAATGTCACTTGTGATGTATTCCAGGCACGATGTCTAGACAATCTGGTCATCATGCCGAAACTAGCTGCTTCTCTTCTTTCTTTTATTGATTCCAGTTCTTGATGAACAAATACTTGCAATGAAGTAAATGATGATAATGATGAAGAAATTTCAAATTTGGGAATACTAAAATAAGTAGCGTAGCTGTTCACTGAAGTTTTTATGATTACCTTGGGAAATGATACTTAGTTGCATTTGCTGGGTTTCTTTTTATGTTAGTGCATAGTGAAATATGCTGCTTTGCTAAGACTATTTACCCCATAATAGGACTCCCTATGAGATACTATGGAAAGAAACAGTGATGAGTAAATTCATAAGTTAGTTTCTGACTATGATCAGTAAGGATGATGACATGCAATGCTCATAAAAAGAAACATTAGTTGAATGGACCTAACAATAATGAAAGCTAAGTCTCTGCTTCTATATTCAAATGGATTTGAGCTTGGTGTTTTAGATGTTTAGGGGTTAGAAGAGGGATCCAGATGTGTTTGCTGCTGGCAGAGGCTCGTGTTTTTACATTTTAATGGAAATCAGAGAGCAGGATTGAGAAAATGGAAATGGTAATGAAAAAATGCAAAGTGGGGGGAGAGGTGGCACCCTGCTCTGATATAGATGGGGGAAAGAGAATTAGCAATTAAGCATCTCCACCATCTCCCTCTATACCCCTCCCAAGTGTCTATCTGCAACAATAACAAACATTGCTTTATATTGGTGCCTCTCCCTAGGACACTCTCCCCTTGCAGATCCTTGTTTCGCTGCCTCCTTCTCATCATTCAGGTATCCACTGAAATGTCTACTCCCTGAGGCCATTTTGTCATTCCTTCCCACCACTCCTCATGTAATTGCCCATTTTTATTTGTTTCATAACTCTTATGACAATCTAAAATTATCTTTCTATGGATTGGTTTGGTTACTTATTTTTCCCTAGAGAGTAGAAACCTTGCCTGTCTTATTTAATAGTATCTTAGCACCTTGGACAGTGGCTGGAACCTGGTAGTCATTCAGTAAATTCTTACTTGAGTCCTTTGTGTCCACTATATGCAAGGTATTTTCTTTCTCTGTATAATGGAGATATAGGTAGGGTAGGTTTGATGTAAGCCAACTCTGTAGCTACTTTAGATGTAGACCCTTTAGATTGGGCTATAAAGGAGCATAAGACATGACACATGCCTTCAAGAAAACAAAAGTCTAAGGCATAGATGTGTTTGGAACACAAGAAATAATGTGAAAAGACTGATACAACCAAAGCCCTGTGGTTACATTGAGGAAGTAGAATCTAAGAAGCTTCCTTGAGTTGATGATGCTTGTAAGGAGTTTTGGAGTTTGAAAGTAGCGGTATAGAGTGGGCAGAGTTGGAGCTTGTGTATCATACCCATGAAAATTGTTCTGAATGCTACTTTTGCACACGCACTCTTGATTTTCAGTTCCTCAGCTAGAGAAGGCTGGGATAATGGCCATTGCTGGGTCAATGCAAATTTAGCCAAGAGATTTTGAGTTTCCTGGTTGCTGTTGTAAATGGTATCACTTGCTCTCTTGGTATAGTGCCCACTAGATTTTGAAGGCATTTGTTCACATCCAAAGACTTGACTACCTCACATGTTGTGAAGGCACAACTACTCACTAAAGCTTTTCTAAGACATGAGTTGACTCCAACACATCCCACCATGACACCTCTGAGTGAGAAATCAGGGATCCCATTCTCAAACAGTCTGCTAGCATTCTTCAAACTTTAAGTCCTTCGAGTGTGTTACTAGAAATGTATATAGTGGTAAAGATTTTCCTCCAAAAATACATTTGGAGTCAGAGATCCCAATGAACATAATTCTGCAGAAAAAGAGGGACACAGTTTAGTTAGAAATCTATAATCCACATTTCTTTGTGATTGAATTGTATGGCTTTAGAATTTGGATTGTGAATAAATATTCACCTATTTTCTTAAAAAACACCAAATAATGCTATTCTCTAAGTAGAAATTTTGAGAAGAAAATGCAAAAATTTCTCACTACTTCTAAAAAGTGCTTGGGTTCACCAACTTTGGGACTTACTACAGAGCCCCTTTCGTTTACAGGATTTACTCCCAAAAGTGCATCTCTACACTGTGGCACTAGTGTACTTTGCCTCTAGTTTTCGTCCATTAGTTCAGATATACTGTGTTTGTTAACCATTCTTTGAAGTCATATTATGTGTAAGTTGTGTCTGCCAGGTTATTTGAAAAGTATGAACATAAAATACAATAACTAAGAAATGTTTATTGGATGCCTACTATGTGCTAGACATTGTGCTAGGAATAATGCCATATTTAGAGTGGTAACTAGGACAGACATGACTCCATGTTTCATGGAGTTTGTGGGCCAATGAGAAATGCAGCCATTAAACAAATAAAAGGAAAATTTAAATTATGGAGAAATTGTACCCTTTAAAAAACAAGTAAAATGTAAATTCTAGAGAAAGCAGGGTTCTGTGGAAGTCTTGCCTTTAGAGCTTGTACTTAAATAGTGTCTCTAAAACATGGACACAGAGGGCTAAGACGACAGGTCTGATACAGTGCATGCTAAAACACAGACAGGAGTGGGGGGATGAGGTGAGAGAAACTCAATTTGGCGGATCCAGGAAGTTATCCAAGGGATTGCAGCATACGAGTTGGGTCTTGAAGAATAGATATGAAATCCTTTTGTGAAGAAAGACACATTAGCCAGGATATTTATAAAGTGGAAACCAAATACTATATAATGAATCTAAGCAATACCTATTTGGCATTCAGCCTCTTTTTGTGGCCGCTGACCTAATCCTCAAGCATCAGTCACTTTATCCTGAGATCTATAATTTATACTTGCAGGGTCCACCCAGGGGCTAGAACAGGTTAATTGGGAGTGTGTTTAAACTTTACCATCATCATTACCTGTCATTTGCTCTCTAATAATTCAGTGTCTGTGTATATTTGAGGGTTTTTTTTTAAGTAAGTGACCTGCGTGTAATAGAACCCTAATGCCTACTCAGAATCAGGGAGCACTTCCCCTTGACTTTATGGATATATTAGCTGAGTGGATAGAGTGCCCATTTATAATAAGTCTCTTTTAATGTGATACACCATGAGTGGCTGTCAGCTGGTGCTTCATTTTAGCAAGACCAGTGCTAGGCATGTTCATCATCAGATAGATAAAATTTACCTTTGCCTCAAGACTGCCCTTTCCAGGCCCTGCCCCTCCACAGTGGGGTTCCCTCCTCACTACCTTTGGTCCCCAGTTCTGCTACCATCAAAACAACATGCAGGGTTCCTGGGTGGCTCAGTGGTTTGAGCATCTTGTTCTTGGTCTCCTCTCAGGTCATGATCTTCTCACCGTTCATGAGATTGAGCCCACATCAGGCTCTCTGACCTGCTAGCATGGAGCCTGCCTGGGATTCTTTCTCTCCTCCTTCTCTCCCCTCCCTTGCTCATGTGCACTCTCTCTCTCTCTCTCTCTCTCAAAATAAATAAATAAGCTTTAAAAGAAAAGAACATGCAATCAGGCATGTATACATTGGTATGTAATTAATTTACCTGATTATGTTGCCTCTTCTACAGCCTATTGGTATTTTATGGTGCAAATGTACCTATGGAATGAAAAAATTTGGTGGCTGTTCAAAGGACTTTAAACATTAGCAAACAGGTAAGAAGAGGAGTGCTTTCTGGTTACAGACACAATGTATGGTTAGTCACTTTCTTGACTTGAGTAAGGCCTTGAATCATTGGGATGCTCAGTGAAGATTCCATCAGACTGTGTGTTCCTTAAAAGCAAGTTTTATGTCTGTGCACAAGTGAGGCTAGATCCTTTATGCAAAGGTGCAATTTTGGAGATATCTTGCATCATTCTCCTACAACATTCTGCTTATAACTGCACAGGGAAGAGGAAGAATGAGGTAATGGACCCATGAAAAATGGTGATATGAGTGGAGATATTGTGAAGGAAAGATTTCCATATGTAACAGTTCCTTTGAGGTGGCCATGGTGTTATGTGAAAAACAGAGAAAAACAATGATACTTTACTGATTGTGACAAGAAGGACAACATAATTCCAAGCAGAAGGATCTATATGTCAGCAAGGAGCTGACAATATGACCCTCTGAAGATAAGCCAGTTATTGGGAGTATCCAAGGACAGGGGGAGGGTTTACATGTTCTCACCTGATTTGGTGCCTCATTTCTCGGCTGCTACATCACAGTTGGCAGACATTTTGGTCTCTATGGCTCACTTTGCCATCTGCTCCCAGATCTTTCCTTCTGTAGGTTTTCTTTCCCTTTTGCACTGCCATGAGAGGTGTTCCTTTCCCAGAACCTTTTGTGGTTGCTCTGACTTTTGGAGAAGTTTTTTTTTTTTTAAGTTTTTTTTATTTTTTAAAATTTACATCCAAATTAGTTAGCATATAGTGAAGCAATGAATGATTTCAGGAGTAGATTCCTTAATGCCCCTTACCCATTTAGCCCCCTCCCCCCCACAACCCCTCCAGTAACCCTCAGTTCTCCATATTTATGAGTCTCTTCTGTTTGGTCCCCTTCCCTGTTTTTATATTATTTTTGTTTCCCTTCCCTTATGTTCATCTGTTTTGTCTCTTAAAGTCCTCATATGAGTGAAGTCATATGATTTTTGTCTTTCTCTGACTGACTAATTTCATTTAGCATAATACCCTCCAGTTCCATCCATGTAGTTGCAAATGGCAAGATTTCATTCTTTCTGACTGCTGAGTAATACTCCATTGTATATATATACTACATCTTCTTTATCCATTTATCCATCGATGGACATTTGGGCTCTTTCTATCCTTTGGCTATTGTCGATAGTGCTGCTATAAACATGGGGGTGCATGTGTCCCTTCGAAACAGCACACCTGTATCCCGTGGATAAATGCCTAGTAGTGCCATTGCTGGGTCGTAGGGTAGTGCTATTTTTAGTTTTTTGAGGAACCTCCATGCTGTTTTACAGAGTTGCTGCACCAGCTTGCATTCCCATGGAGAAGTTTTGCCATGAGGCTTAATTTAATCTCTTTCTATTCCATGGAAGGGCCCTTGGAACAAGCCAAGCACTGCACATACACACAACAGCCTATAAAAGGCATCAATATTGAGCAAGGTTAAAACTGAGCATTACCTTTTTGGTACAGAGACTCAGGTTTACAAGCTGACATAAAGGAACTCCAGATCTTGCCCAAACTAATCTTATCTTTAGCTAAATGATAGAAATTATGTAGTACCACTTTCCGGAGATTAGCACATCCTATCTTCATTTATTCATTTATTCCCTTGTGGACGGGGAGACAGATGAATGGGCAGCTATGCTTTCTTGAGAGAGTTTTTTTTTTTTTAATGAATTGCACCCTTTCTGGTGGCTATATTTCAAAAAGAAAGTAAAATGTGTTTTTAAAACGTTGGCTCTGTCTTGCCATTTTTCTTGCCCGTGCGTTGCTTTAAAAGCAGGCCAAATATTTTTGAATGCTAAAGCAACTTTCAAATGTGTTTAAAATTCAAGAACACTTTGCTGAATCCTTATCATCTTTTTGGTTGCACTCAGCTGGGGCTTTTGGGGGCCCCAAGATTGCAACACTTAGATCATAATGGGAGAATCTTGTAAGTCGAAGCTATTTTATGACAGTCAGAACATTTCATTGGAACACTCCTTTTGCTAAAGGTCACCTGCGGCTGAGTGGGGCCCGGCACGCTTTCAGAGTTGGCTGTCTGTATCATCTGCATTTTGTCAAGTTTTCATTTCCTGTGGTTTGTAGGTTTCTTGTGTGTGAAGTAAACCCCAAACGGTTAAAATTCTTCAACTAAAAATGAATGCAATAAGGAAAAAAAAATGTATGTATTTTTGTAACCTTTATGAGGAAGTGAGACCAGGGTTCCACTGAACAGCTGCTTAAGCGACATGATGTCGCCGTGTGTGTGTGTGTGTGTGCGTGTGCATGTGTGTGTGTGTGTGTGTGTGTGTGTGCATGTGTGTGAGGCTGGCCCCCTGTGGGAAGGCGACACTTTTGGCAGGGAGCCTCGGGAGGTGAGAAAATGACCTATTCTCTGGCAATTCAGACAAATAAAGTGGTCTTAACTTTCATGTCACAGTAGAACAGTCAAAATGAGCTTTCCACCCAGCCAACTGTATTTCAGTTACACCCCACTTTGTGCAAAAAAGGTTATTTATTTTCCTTACTGATTTTTCCAAGGCGCGGGCCAAAGAATGAATAGAGGACTGTTCAGGTAAGGAAGTTAGAAAACAGAAGATGCTGTACACTTCCTTTGTCCTGGGTTTACTCTCTTTCCATCCCCTTGACCTTAGAACAGACAGTCTGAGGTCCTAGGAAGCCTTTTAATCACAGAAGATGCTGCTGGGGGCTGTAGATGACCTGATCCCTAAATTTCTATATGGGATGGTTGGATGTCTTGGTCTGCATGGCTTCCGTCCCTACCTCCTGTTAGGGCTCTGCTCTCAGCAAGCCTTTCCCTGACCACCCTGAGCAAAAAACTGTGATCTGTCCTTCAACTCTAACCTCTTTGCCCCATCTTGCTTGTCTGAAAGCCACTTACCACCCTGGCGCACCATGTCCTTTATTTACTCTTTGTGTGTCTTCCCCTTCTAGAATGAGCTCCATGAAGGCAGCAGTGTTTGAGCATTTTATAGGCCACTGTGTACATCATGAATGCCTACAACAGAGCCCTATGTATAGTGGGTGCTCAATAAATGTTTGTTGGGCGAAGAGGGAATGCTTGCTCTTTTCTTTTAAACTTTTGCTGAAGCAATGAGCTCAGCCAGAATCTGAACGCTGAGTGCATTTTTTCTATTTGTTTTTATTCCCCCAGCTCTCAACACAATGTCTGGAATATGAAAGAGCTCAAAATAAATGGTTGTTTGACTGAAGTATGAGTGCATGCATGAATGATCAAGTCTGGCTTATAGTACAACTTTTAATATCAAAACTGTTTCTCAGCTGGGGCTCTAACAAACATGAAGAGAACCATGGGTGGGGGGTGGTGGTCAAAGATGAGGGAGACATGAGGCTTGCCTTCAAGGAGCTAAATGTACTTCCTGTGCCTGAGTTTACCTTCTTTCCATTTCCTTGCCTGTAGGACAGTCTGTGGGTTCTGGGAGGCCCTTTATTAGAGAAAATGCTGCTGGGTTGCAGATGACCTCCAGCCAAGTCCTGATCCCTACACTCCTGTGTGGGACCTAGATACCATGCTTTTGTTTTAGCCTAAGGAGTCCCACTATTTTGTCTCTACTTCAAATACTAGTTGACTGAATGTTCACTGTCATATAAATTCTTCCCAAGAAGTGATGGTCTATCAGAGGAATAAGCACCTGCAGAAGCGATATAATTCCTAATCCAAAAACGAAAACACCACTGGATGGGGAGGCCATGTTTGGGCTCTAACAGATATTCGTAAGGAGGAAGATGTTTCTAGAATTTATTCACAGGTCCTGCATTATCAGTGTAAGTAGGAGAAAGACATGGGGTGGGGGGAGAGTGCAGCTAGATTTTCTTTGCTGTTAAATCAACTGGCCTTGCCCTCGAATCCAAGAAGATGCTTCTCTGGTGGGCGGTGGTGGGGAGGGAGTGAGGATGATTCTTGTCTTTGGCAACACAAGGCAGCAATGGTTTTCCTTCATGCAGGAAAGGACACTTCCTGGCCTGCCTGTTAGAGATGTACCACTCTGCTCCTAGCTCAATATTATTTTGCATTGAGAACGTGTCAGACTTAAGAAATCGGTTTCTGAGTTCTCAGCGCTGTCCTAGGCAACAGCCAGTAAGCGATACTACCACCCACAGCTCTGAAACCACAGTGTCCATCCACCTCAGGGTCACCCAAGAGCAGTTTCTGGTTTTTCTCCCCTCTCCATGGGCAGAGAGCTAATCATTTCCAGATTTCTTTTATTCAGGAAATTCAATAGACCATTTATTGTTCATAAATGAGAAAACACAAACATAAATAAAAGTGAGAGTTTGATTTAGGTCTCTGTGCTCAAGGCACCTTTGATGTATGGTTGACTGACCAGGCACCTGTTTCTTGAAGAGGAGCTGAAATGCACCTGCAGAGGCAATGCCTGGTTTTGGTGTTGTGCCCACGCACCCCAGAAGACACCTTGGTAGCTTTATCAAGTACTAGTCCCCTCAGCACTTCTGGAGACATGAGGCTTTCCAGAAGTTTATCCAGGTCATAAAATGAATCAGTTACTAGGAATGAATTTTCAATGCGGCAATACTTGGAGCAGAATTGCCTAATTTGTGTGCGTGTGTGTGTGTGTGTGTGTGTGTGTGTCACAAGATGTTTCTATGCTATTTTACTTTCCTCTATTATTTCACTGTTTGTTTAAAATTTGTTATTGGGGGTTTGTAAGAATCCCTTAGAGCAGACAGGATTGTGAAGGCAACACTAATACACAAAAGCAGCAATGACGAAGCGGCACTTACAGGAAATACATGAGACCACAAAATGGTGGTCTTCCAGTGTTTCCATCCTGCAGGAACCTCTCTTCTACCGCTCATGTCCTGTCCCCAACCTAGAAAGCTGGGGCTTGTGTCACATGCTGCGTGTTTGGATGCCCAGCCCACTCTGTCCTTGGGGTGTCCCCTTCCTCCTGTTCTCAGGTTGCGGACAGTGGAAATCATCACGTAGAGGTTCCAGCTGGTCATTGTCACAAAGGCTCTTAGGTAGGAGAGAAAAGGTGAAGTTTTTAAATCTCAAAGATTGTTGTCGGTGGTGTTCTTGTTGGTATTTACCCACGTTTCCCTGCAAACGTTTAAATGAAGTGGCTCTTTGGTCCTAGGGGGTCCCCTAAGGTCAGCGTCTTTATTTCCCTCCCTCACTCAGCCGGGTTCAATTTGGCTTCATGGCAGTCAGACCCCATCACCCACTTAAGGATTCCTGGTGGGTCAGCCACTGCTCCAGAATTTGTATATGGGAGGAGCACAGATCAAGCCATATAGTTGAAGAGATTTGTTCTAAAGTCATTTTTGTATGGCACTTCATTGAGAAAATGCCATCATCCAGATTCCGAGGGGGGATGGTGGCGGTGCAGGATTGCTGAAGCTGGGGGGTGTGGCCACCGTGCCCCCACCTCCACTTCTGCGGACACGCCCCACTTCCAGGCCTGCAGGTGTCTGCCTCAGGGGTTCTGTTCCAGAACCTGCTCTGACCCCCCTCAGTAGCCCTCAAGCAAGCGCTGCTGCGACCTAGTGAAGCAATACCTCTGTTCCCTGGCCCCTTAGGGAGGCCAGCTGTGGGGCACACGCCCTGCCCTGGTGCCCCAGAGTTGCCGCTGAGAGCCAAGCCCCCCCGTCACCCACAGAAGTAGCTGGTGGCCCTTCCTCCCGGCTTCTCCTCCCACTGCCCCCCCTGCTGTTGCCCTCACCTGCCGCATACACGGCTTCTGGGGGCATCCATAACGAGACAGGGGCCCCTGGCACCGGCACCACGTTCAACACACCACAACGTATTCAGAAGAATCGGTGAGCCTAAGATCTCACAACCAAAACAAAACCAAAACAAAAAACAAACAAAAAAAAAATCTGAAAATATTTTTTTTAATGTAAATGCAAACTAGCTGCTTTGATTACTACCTCATTAACTGGTCAAAATGGCGGCCTTCCTAAGCTTCTTAAAAATTCTCCAACCTTGGGGCACCTGGGTGGCTCAGTCAGTTGAGCCTCCGACTCTTGATTTCAGCTCAGGTCATGATCTCAGGGTGATGCGGTGCCGCCCCAAGTTGGGCTCCACCTGGGGTATGGAACCTGCTTCAGATTCACTCTCTCCCTCTGTTCCTCCCCCACCCCCTCCCCTTTCCCTGTGTGGCCTGCACTCTCTCTCTCTCTCTCTCTCTCAAAAAAAAAAAAAAAAATTCTCCAACCTTTTCTGAATGCAGCATTCTGTCCTTACCCATTAATTGGGGCATGTTGAATGATTACTAAGAAGGAATAAGATTTTTCCATCTCGAAGTTGACTATCACAAAGCATAGTTGCTTAGATACTGCCACATTGTGACTCATTTTGAACTCACTTGACATGAGTTGAAGAGTGGATTTGAGTCACAAAACCATTTATTTTTGAGTCCCAAACATGAGCTCTAATGTTCAGCTGAGTTATTGATTGGATCTATGTGAACTTGAATAATCATTTACCTTATTTTGAGCCTGTTTTTAAAAAACAGCTTAGAAAAGAACACCTCTGCTTCCGTACCCTTCATCACAGAGAGATGATGAGAAAGAGACAATAAAATACCATAGTAAAATGTTAAGTGAATTTTCTGTAACAAATTATGGCTGAGGGTTGGTATGTGGTCTGTGTTCCACACAGCTATTCAAAAACAGTGAGTAATTCTGAAAGCCTGAATGGTGATTTTTAACTGCTTAGGACTGGCGTTACCAATAGGGCAAAGTCAGATACGTTTTCTTTGGCCTGCGGTCTTTAAAATTAAAAAAAAAAAAAAAATGATTGCCAGTGTTTAAAGCCTGGAAAATTTCCTGTAAAAATTTAGGTTCTGATATCTCTTGAGAAATTGAAAAACCTGGCCATACCCGGCCTGCCTTCCTAAGTGATAAAAAATAATAATCAGCTGGTGTCGCATCCCTGAGAGCTTACATCCCCATCCTGCCTGTGTCTGAGGAGCAGGTGAGATTGTGTGGGGGCCATTGCCATGGAAACAGGGCAGGAAATGCTAGCTCGCATCAAGCTGGTGAGCACTGACTTCGGCCAGCCATCTTCACACAGTTCCCTGAAGCTCCCCGCAGTTACATTTTCTTCTGGGTCAGAGGCTAATTCCATACTCTTCAGAGGCTTCTCATGATTTCGATAATGGAGTAGTACAAACATTTTGCGACTCTGAAGGGTACCACCGGGAAGGGGAACCACTTAATGGATGGGTGTGGCTGAACAGCTTTAAGTGCAGCCCCAGCTCACACCTTAATGACACAGGACATAGGAGGACTAGGGACAGCTCTGGGGCCACACCTGCCTCTCTAGACCTTTTCCTTTCACGGGAGCTAAGGGGTCACTGTGTTCCCACTGAGAGGGCTGTGGTAAAGGACTTCTGTTTCTGCTCTTGCTCAGCAAGACTGATGTCACATTCCCTTTGTGAGCATTTGCTCATCTGGCCGTGTGCCTGGCACCTTTTAGATGGATTTCGATCAAGCATGACTCCAGTGTATACAGTAATCATGGAAAATTTCAGCTTTCCTATCCAAGGAGAAACTGACAAGAGGGACACACTGCCCCCTTGGCTTTTAGAAGCAGAACCAGATCAAGGACTTGAAAAGTCAGGGCACGTTTGGCAGAGGCCCAGTGCTAGTATTTGGCCATCACTGTAAATACTGTGGCATCAGTTCATTTGGTTACATGGTTAACTCGTCCATGTGTTCAACAAACATTTGTGGAGCCTGCCCTCTGTGTTGAGCACCGATACAGGGCCTCAAGTCTCGCCTTGTTGGTTTTATGCCCTCAGCCCTAATAGCCACGTTTCCAGAATTTCAAGCTTTAACATTTTTCTTGTGTCTGCATTCTTTTCATGGCTGCTCTGCTATAAAGTGGGTTCATAGGATGCAGGTCCATCCAACCATTGGAAAAGGTTTAAGGAAAATGGAACATCATGTTACTTCCTTCAGGTATCCACACTTTCTCTGCTCCTTACCACTTACAACCCATTGAGTGTATCCGGAGTTCATCTGGTCCAGCTGCCATTTTTGATTTGAGCGTATTCAGGATCGCATGCTCTGAATTGTCCTTTTCTAACAACTGAACATGTAATGTCTGGTACGCATGTTTGCCGGATACTCTAACGATGACACTAGCTAGTATTTATTAAGTACTTGCAATGCATTAGGTGCTATGCTAAGTGCTTTATGTGAATTTCTTGTGTAATCCTCTGAACAGCCCTATGGAGTGGGTACTACATTGTCCCCACTTTGCAGATAAGGAAACTCAACCTTAAACCTTTAGTTTATCCCAACATAGGCCCAGTTGAGTCCAATGCCCTATGCCCTTAGCCATTTCAGCAACTCTGCAAATACCAATATGTCTTCTGAACAGAGTTGAGAATTTCTGAGCACTACCATACTGAGGGAGTAGATTTTGTCTCTGCTTTGAGCACGTTTATCAGCAGGGATCTTAGATCTGGTGCCCTTTAGGAAGGCTAATGCTCCTGGTTTCCTGTAAGGAGGGCACCCTGGAGTAGGGCAAGTTCCTGGAATTTGCCCTGGGTATATGAAGTCATGCTTTGGTTGAGATGAAATAAATGAGTCTTGACTCCCCCACCCCCCCTCCCCGCCTAAGATTTGGCGAAGTTGAGGATCTTTGTTTTTTAATCTGCTTCACTCTATTAAGATATTATGTTGAAATCTAGAAGAAGCAGATAAGAACAAACTCCCCCCAAACTTGACTCTTCTCTCCAACTGTATAATTTGTTTCCCTCCATCTTGGTTTTTAGCTTCAATGTTATGTTTGATTCCTACTTTCCACTTAAGCTCTGTATTGAGTTTCTTTGCAGTATTTCTCATATCTATTCCAACTTTTCTGGTCTTGCTGTCACACTCCAGTTTAAGTCATTATTCCCCCACCCCCATGCCCAAACTATTTTAATAGTTTCCTAATGCTTATTTATTTATTTATTTAGAGAGCACATGCACAATGTGGGAGAGGGGCAGAGGGAGAGAAAGAATCTTAAGCAGGCTTCACACCCAGCATAAAGCCTGACACGGGGCTTGATCTCACGACCCTGAGCCAAAATCAACAGTCATATGCTTAACTGACTGAGCCACCCAAGTGCTACCCCTAACTGATCTTTCTGCCTCTGGATCTTACCTACTCTTGTCCATCGCACACATCACTGTCCGAGTACTTATTCATCTATTAAAATCATACCTAGGCTTAAAAGGTCCAAATCAAATTCTGAGGTCTTGATGAAATAATGGAGTACATACTGAGAAGTAATCTCCCCAACACCTCTCTTATGGCCCATAACTTATAATTATGTGTGGACATGACTTATCTCTGCCAATTGTTTATCCAATATTCATCTTCTCTTCTTTAGCCACAGGATCGTGATATTGTTGGGTGCGGTTTTATGCCCAGCTATAAAACTACATTTCCCAGGCTCCCTTACAGATAGGGCTGCCAATGTTATATAAACTAAGTTGTCAGGAGATACCTTAATTTGGTTCCCCCAGAAGTAGCTCCTGGGACAAGGATTCTAGCACAACTTCTTTGGAGGAGATCCTAGGAAGCATAGGTAGTGGGGAGGGGAAGTGAAATAGCATAAGGTAGGCAGTCAATCAAGGGTTGGTTATTAAGAAAATAATCATGTTTGGTGACTAGAGTTTCATCCTACCAGGGAACTATGGGATGTACTTCAGGTGTTGGCGGTTTCAAGTTGGGACAGTGTGTAAGATGGTAAGAGCAAAGGAATATGACTGAGTTTTATCTTCAATAGAGTTTTTTTTTTTTTTAGGGTAGTTTTAGGTTCACAGCAAAATTGAGCAAAAGGTACAGATATTTCCCATATGTCTCCTGCCCTGACACATGCATAGCCTTCTCCATTATCAACATCCCTGACCAGAGGGGAACATTTGTTACAACTGATGGACCCACACAGACACATCATAATCACCCAAACACCGTAGTTTACATCAGAGTTCACTCTTGGTATTGTACGTTTTATAGTTTGGACAAATGTGCAATGACATATATCCATCATACAGAGTATTTTCACTTCCTTAAAAATCCTCTGTGCTCTGCCCATTCATCCCTTCGTCCTCCTCAACCCCTGGTGACCACTGATCTGTTTACTATCGCCATAGTTTTGGCTTTTCCAAAATGTCATATAGTTGGAATCATACAGTATATAGCCTTTTCAGATTGGCTTCTTTCACTTAGTACTATGTATTTAAGATTCCTTCCTGTCTTTTCACAGCTTGATAACTTATTTCTTTTTAGCACTGAATAATATTTCATTGTCTGGATGGACCACAGTTTACTCATCTACTGAAGGATATCTTAATTGTTTCCAGGTTATGGTAGTTATGAGTAATCTGCAATAGACATCTGTGTGCATGTTTTTGTGTGGATGAAGTTGGTAGATAAGGTTCCAGCTCCTCTGGGTAAACACTAAGGAGTGCAATTGCTGGACCCCATGGTTAGAGTATAATGTCTTCCATAATGGCTAAACCACTTTGCATTCCCACCAGCAATGAATGAGTGTTCTTGTTTGTCCACATCCTCACAGACATTTGGTGTTGTCAGTGTTCTGGATTTTGGTTATTCTGAAGGTGTTTAGTGGCATCTCATTATTGTTTTGTGGCTGTTTTTTTTTTTAAATAACATTTCATTTTTACTATAAGCCTATGTTACTTATTTAAAATTTAGTTATATAATAAAATGGAAAAAAGCTAATGATTTAATGTGAAGTGCAGAAAGTAGGGTATAGAATTATTTACTCTTATTACAACTACAAAACACAAAAACTGATGCATAGTTTTACAAAATGGAGAAGAAAATCCTGAATGCTTGTAGTGGCTTTTCAGCTCACAGCCCTAGCTCCTAGTGCAATGAGTGTGCAATAAGTATTTGTTGTTCTTAATGTTGGTCTTGGGGACAAATTAATCTATTTTCCAAATTTGCTGTAATACGATGCTTTAATTTTCACAATGAAAAAAATATATAGCTATACAAAATAAGACTGATTTCACACCCCCCCAAACAATAACACAGGGAGAGAGGGCTTTCACGTTGTTTATAGAAAGATTTCAAGTGCGGTGTCTACTACTGTGGGGCTTCTGGAAATCTCCCTCAAGAGAGCACCCTCCTCCCCTCCTTCCTGCCTAGAATGTTGACCGGGTATCATGGTGGCCATCTTGGACCACAGGGTGACTGAGGGTGAAACTGCCATCTAAGGATAGTGGGGGAAAAACACAGGAGACACTTGGGTCTCTGTGACCAGGGGGCTCAATACCAGCTCTGGATCACCTCTCTGCAGGCTTCTTTTATGTGTAAGAACAGCAACAACAACAAAAATCTTTCTATCTTCCTCACGCTGCTGTTATGTGTGTTGCTGCCATTTGTAGCCAAAGTCCATCCAGGCTCGTGTTTCTCTTACAAGACCAGGAAGCTTCTTGCGGGGAGGAATCTATCCGTTCATTTTTGTATGCAGCATAGCACTCCACACAGTGCACATAGAACCAAATCCTCAGTCATCTCTGTGAAAAGAATTGAATTCAACGCACGTGGAGAACTGAGCGTAAAGCACCGCGTTGGATGATGTCGGCATCTGAAGATGAATAAAACCTTTTCCCGCTCTGACTGATGATACAATTGCTGGATGTGCTCGTGTGCGCATGTTGTCGCTGCTTTGCAACTGATATACCTAGGTAGGCAGAGGAGAGAAGGGAGTCAGCCCCGTGACTGTCTGAGTAAAAACAAGATGCCCGTTCACTTCTGTCCTCTCCCGGCATCCTTGGCTCGTTAGCGTCTGCTGGAAAAGCCAGGCCTTGCCTGGTGTTACCATGACGTCTGAGCTTTGAGAGCTGTTTCCTTTCTTCCTAAGCCTAAGAAAGATTATTCTAGTGATATCTGAATAGCTTGAGTTAGCTGGGTATGAGCACAGAGGAAGTGGTTCCCTAGCAACAGGAGCCTCTGAAAGCCTCTGAGCGTTCAGTGCTTCTCCCTGCTTTTTGTTTTCTCTCCTCCATGTTGCCTGTCAGCAAACAGCCCGAGTGATTGCACCTGCTCTGAATTAGGGCCAGTCAGTAAAAAACTCCAGCAGTTCAGTTTTTTTAAGTCAAACGGCTCTGTTCCTCTTTTGGTCAAGCTTCCTCATGAGGTCTGGGGCCTGTTTTGCTCCTGGGCAGACCATAATTACCTCAGATCATACTTCCTTTTTGCTGTTCAGATCTTGACCAGAAATGGAAAATATTGAGATGCCTGAAGAAAATTTTAACTGAGTGTTGTTTGGACAAAAATCTAGTTGTTGTACATTTTTTTCAAATGTGCTAAATCTCTTAAGAAAAAGTTTAGTAGGCCTTTACTTTCTAAAGCGTTTATTCTCACCCCATTCTTACTTTGTCGACAGAAGCCCCATGAATTCTTCATTCCTTATACATGTCAGCATCTCAATATGATAGTGAATATGCAAGATGATTGGGGCAATAATAAAGTATCTTCTTTTTTAAAAAAAAGTTTATTTATTTTGAGAGAGACAGAGTGCACACGCAAGTGGGCGAGGGGCGGGGAGGGGCAGGGAGAGAATCCCAAGCAGGCTCCAAGCCATCAGCACAGAGCATGACTTGGGGCTCGAACTCATGAACCGTGAGATCATGACCGGAGCTGAAATCAAGAGTAAGACGCTTAATTGACTGAGCCACCCAGGTGCCCCTAAAGTATCTCCTTACAACATCGCCTCAGTCTAGTGAAATATTACTAGGTTCTAGCAATAGATACCCTTACTGCGGGTGGGGGGGTGAGCCCTGGTCCTGTTCTTTTTCCAGCCCCAGGAGGTATCTGAGAAAGTAAATCTGCACAGATTGTACCACATAGGGCTAGCATGGAGTCAGAATTACAGTGGAAATGTCTTGGTTCATTTTCAAACAGCAATCTGGATGAGAATAGTGATCTTATAGGAAGTGGTTATACAACCATACCTACCAATTGGCTAGTATAATTCGCAGTCCCGAATATCTGGCCAAGACTGCTGGTGACGAATGATAGCCTGCACCTAATTATAATTGAGCCTAACAGCTCCTAGAAGGCTTGTCATCTACACCTCCTAAAATATTTTGATTCACTCATTTGTTCAACCGACAAATATTTGCAGCCAGTTGTCTCCTATTGTGTGTCAAGAGACCACGCTGTGTCTTGTGGGAAAGACATGAACGACACTGTCTGTAACCTCAGGGAGGTCTCAGTCTAACAGAGGAAGTAAGTTATGTACCCACACAACTGTCAAGCAAGATCGTAGCCTAAACAAAGATAATCCGTGCAATTCTAGACATTCTCTTTAATTGACTCTTTCTATGAGAGGGCAGAGGTGAAGGTAGGGTGACCTTACCTTTCTGAGTAATCAACTACAGTGTAAGGAAGGGGAGCTGAGAAGTTACGTCTGTTCTGTAGATAAACAGGGGACTCGGTCTCCAAGACTATTTATCTAGGTCTTTTATTACCCTTACACTTATTAAAACAACGGAATGAAACAGCAAAATTCCCTTGTGTTGCGATAGTCTGTTTCTATCCAAGTGGTCTATTTTTAATCAACGTTAAGAGCTTGACATATGTCAGCCAATGTGACATAAAACAGAAACCAGGAAGAAAATTTATCTGGGATCTGGGAAAAATAAAAAATAAACCCTAGCTCAGGGGAAATTTGAATTGCCACTGTTTGTCTTATTTTCCTCTCAGGCATTATTTTCCACTAGGAATTGAGAAAGGAAGAAAAATGCATCTCAGTAGCCAAACCCTCTGGGAGCCAGGCTGTCTTGTTAATAGCCATATCCCCTCCAACAAGCTGAGGAGTCTATTGAGGGTACTGTGCGTGGTCTTGACCATGGTCACGGTTAACCAGAAAAAAAATGAGTTATAAATCAGTGGAGATGTGGGGGAGGGGAAGAAAGCACCAAAGTCTGGCAACCACGGTGTGTTCTTTCTCAGGCTGGCTTAGACCAAAGGAGAGCAAAAATCTAAAAGTCATTCATAATGTACCCAGGTGACAAGCCTTTGGGGACCATTTTAGACTTACTGAATCAAGCCACTGCCTTCTGTGGTGTTGACACCTATTCAAGATTGATGAAGTGGAGAACGTGAGACAGGCAATAAAAGAGTCTTTTGCAGCCAAATAAGTGATTTGCACCCTAGGACAGAAAGGACAGTGAGGTCCTAGCCATGAAAAGAACTGGATTCCCCCAGGATATGTCCTGAATCATGACGGTAGGGCTGTGATACAGCTATGTGAGTCCTAGGGCATAATTCCCCCCTCCGCCACCCTCAGGATTTTCAATTCTCAACGTTTTTGTTTTTTTTTTTATTTATTTATTTTTTTTATTTTTATTTTTGGGACAGAGAGAGACAGAGCATGAACGGGGAAGGGGCAGAGAGAGAGGGAGACACAGAATCGGAAACAGGCTCCAGGCTCCGAGCCATCAGCCCAGAGCCCGACGCGGGGCTCGAACTCACGGACCGGACCGCGAGATCGTGACCTGGCTGAAGTCGGACGCTTAACCGACTGCGCCACCCAGGCGCCCCAGGATTTTCAATTCTGAACCTAATGGCATACAGGAAGATCGTGGCTGATGATTAGTTTTATAATGTTGCAAACATATTTTCCCGTGGCACTCAATGAGCATGTAGCAGGCTCCGTTAGTCACGGTTCTCTGAGATACAGAATCAATAGGATACATCTATGTCTGTGTCTGTTTCGAGAGAGACACAGAGAGAGACGGGGGAGGAGATAGACTTATTATAAAGAATTGGATCATGTGATTTGGGAGGTAAGACCCAAGATTAGAAGCTATGCAGGGTCAAATGGCCAGAGGTCATTTTAAGTCATTTAGAGGTCAGAAAAGCCAATGGTTCAGTGCCAGTCCAGGGCCAGCAGGCTGGAGACCCAGAAAGAGCTGACATTTCAGTTTGAGTTCAAAGGTAGAAAAAAATCCTGTCATTCAGGGGAAGGTCAGACTTGTTGGTCTTTTCAGGCCTTCAGCTGATTAGATGAGGTCCACCCACATTCAGTTGGGCAATCTGCTTTGCTGGGACTAGTGATTTAAATGTTAATCTCATCTATGGGGGGCCTGGGTGGCTCAGTCGGTTAAGCATCCACTTCAGCTCAGGTCATGATCTTACAGCTCGTGAGTTCAAGCCCCATGTCAGGCTTTGTGCTCAGAGCCTGGAGCCTGCTTTAGATTCTGTGCCTCCCTCTCTCTCTGCCCCTTCCCTGCTCATGCTCTGTCCCTCTCTCTCTCTCTCTCTCTCTCTCTCTCAGAAGTAAATAAACATTAAAGAAAATTTTTTTAATGTTAATCTCATCTAAAAACACCTTCACAGATTGTTGAAACAGTTTATTGTACACCTGAAACTAATATAACATTGAAGGTTAACTATACTGGAACTTAAAATATAAAAAAAAACCTTACAGAAACATCTAGAATAGTGTTTGAGCAAATATCTGGCCACTCTCACCTAGTCAAGTTGACACATAATTAACCATTGCACAAGCTTTGCCTCCTAGGCCCGTTCAAACAAAGTAAGGAAGTTAATATTTATTGAACATCTACTAGACCAGACACTCTGCATTTATTCCTTCTTATAAATAAGGGGTAATTTATTGCCAGCTTTGTGTAACTAGTCATTAAAATAATGGGATGGAAGAAGTTTATACGAAAGACCTTTCCTGTCTGTCAAGGAGAAAGAAAGGTTTTTGTATTTTGTTTTTGTGTTTTGTAGTAAACACAATCATACCAATGCTATATATGTGCTACATCCTTCATGATGCTTTCACAATTATTTTATTCGATCTGTGATTAAAATACCTTGACCTAGAGTAGGACCGGTAAATTTTCACTGTAGAGGAGAATTATAATTTAATTCACTGTAATTTTCACTGTACAGGTATAGAAACTGAGTCATAGAGAAAGTAAATGACTTAAGATTATATGGCAAAGTTGAAGCAAAACAGGACAAGACCCTCACATTTTCTGGCTTCTAGCATAGAGGAAAAAATTGGCCATGTTTGCAGTATGTATGTATGTATGTATGTATGTGTGTCTGCTCATGTAGACGGTGCTGATGGGCTTTGCAGTGGCAGGCAGAGTGAGTGGGACACCTGGTCATGAGTCCCCAAATCAGACAAGGCGGCTGTGGTTCCTAGCTCAACCTCTGGTTTGTTGTTTGACTTCAGGAAATTTTCTTAGGTTTAAAATTGGAGAACTAAAACCATCTCATTGGCGAGGTATGAGGATAACACAATATAATACATGGAATGCACAATGCCAGGTACACAGTAAGGGATTAAATGGAGAATTAAATTGGAATATTAGGCATTCCATAAATGTTAGCCAGCGTTATGACTATTGTTGAATCATTATAGATTCACAGTACCTCTTGGCCTCTCCCTTCACAGCTCTGCCTTATTTCAGAACAGGATTGGGTAGACAGAGGGAGAGAGAATAAGACAAAGGAGGTACATATTCCTCCTCCTTACTGGCACCATTAGGTAATTTCCAAATAAGTCATATGACAACAGCTTTAAAAAATTCTCACATTGGACAGCTGTTTTCTTATGTCTTTGCCCACGGTGACCTTAAATTGCCCTTTGGAATTATTTCCTGGCTGCTTGGAATGTCTGCCGAGGTCCTGTACCCGAGGGTCAGTCATCTAAAACTGGCCTAACTTGGCTTTGCGTCAGTTTGTCTAACCCAGTGTTGGTCCTCAGTGCAGCAACTTATATGTTCCCAAACCACTGCTGGCTTCAGTTATTCAGGGGTCTCATGCGGCAGAGGGCCACAAACTCCAAAAACGTGTTTTATTGGTTTACCTGTCAAAATTGTAGTTCTTATACGTGATTGGTAGTTACTCTATATTGTATTATGGGTATTTATTATATACAACACATATTCATTATATATAATAATATATTGTGTATATTATATATAATGATTATATATAATATACAAGTATTGTATGTACAGTAATACATTGTGTGTGTGTGTGTGTGTGTGTGTGTGTATATATATATATATATATATATATATATATATATATATATATATTGGATAAGGGCCATTAGGAAGTATCAACTTGGTTATTTATCTACCTAAGAAGAAACTACAGAGTGTGGTAGAACTTTGTTGATGATTAATTATATTATTTAAGGAAGCACATTTTGTTAAAGCACATTTGCCCTTCAGCTACTGAAGTAAAGAAAAGTAACCTTTTCATTTGTGAAGCAAAAGAACATTCGTCTCGTAGGATATTATAGAACCACCTTAAATCTTTTGACTCCAAGCCCCCTTGGAAGTGGGAGCAAATTATGCTAAGTAAAGGGTGAAATCATTGTAATTGGATCACAACTCCTTTGAAGCAAGTTTTCTATTTAAAATTTTTTTTAATGTTTATTTATTTTTGAGAGAGAGAGAGAGGGAGAGAAAGCAAACATGAGTGGGGGAGGGGCAGAGAGAGAGGGAGACACAGAATCCGAAGTAGGCTCCAGGCTCTGAGCTGTCAGCACAGAGCCCAATGGGGCGGCGGGGGGGGGGGGGGGGGTGCTCAAACCCACCAGCCATGAGATCATGACCTGAGCTGATCGGCCGCTTAACCCACTGAGCCACCCAGGTGCCCTGAAGCAAGTTTTCTATTTAAAAAAAAAAAAGGGGGGGGGGCGCCTGAGTGGCTCAGTCGGTTAAGCAGCCGACTTCAGCTCAGGTCATGATCTCATGGCTGGTGGGTTTGAGCACCCCCCCCCCCCCCCCATTGGGCTCTGTGCTGACAGCTCAGAGCCTGGAGCCTGCTTCGGATTCTGTGTCTCCCTCTCTCTCTGACCCTCCCTTGCTCACACTCTGTCTCTCTCAAAACAAAACAAAAAAAAGGATAGGGAAATAATGTCAGATTTTGGAGTATTTTGTCTCCTCTGGCCTTTGGCCTGGGAATCACTAACTAGTTTTGTGGCCGTGGGAAGTTTGATGACTGCTGATCTGAGCCTTGGCCTCCTTGTCATTAAATTAAGGGATTGGAATGCATCATCTATAAGACCCTTCCAGCTCTCAAATTCCATAATTCTTGGGGCACCTGGGTAGCTCAGTTGGTTGGGCATCTGATTCTTGATTTTGGCTCAGGTCACGATCACAGGGTTGTGGGACTAAGCCTTGCGTCTGGCTCCATGGGGCATGTGGAGCCTGCTTAAGATTCTTTCTCTCCCTCTGCCCCTCTCCCCTCTCTCTCTGTTGGAAAAAAAAAATTCTATAATCCTAGCTAGGAATTATGCAAGGTGCTATCCTAGGAAATTCAGCAAGCAAAAAAAACTCGCTGTTTTTATTTCACTTGTGAGGACATCCATCCAGGTCACATTGGGCACTTGAGAGCTCTAGTGGCCTACAGTTGGTCAGTCCTCTGCTTTATTCCCAAGAGAACTTAGAAATAAAGGTTTGAATAAGAACCTCCCTGAGAGGTGTGGATCCAAGAAGAGGTCATGTAGGATGTGCTGACGTGAGCAATGAAGGCAAAAAAAAAAGGACAGTCGATTACCTCCCATCTTTCTAGAGAAGTCATTCATTGGTGCACACATTTGTTTAGTCAACACTTCCTGAGATGCAGGATAGTGTGTGGTTAATGGTTCCGGCTCTGGAGTCAGATGCCTTCAGTTCAAAGCTTGGCTCGACCACTTCTTAGTGGCCTCACTTAAGGCTCCGTGACCTGAAGGAAACTACTAATTGCTCTGTTTCCTCATCTGTAGTCTTCATCTCAAAAGCTCATTGTCAGGGATAAATGAGTTAATACATGTAAAATATTGATAATAGTGCCTGACACATAGAAATCATTCAATAAGTGCTGTGTGTTACCGTGGCCATGCTCTATGCTGGATACAAATGGAGACTCAGAGAGATGGACAAGATAGCAATAGACAGGTAAGTGAGGGAGGGAGTGGCAGTTGGGGAAAACTTCATGGAGGAGGTGACGCCGGCTGAGTCTTTTGTTTTTAATACAATTTATTGTCAAATCGGCTAACATACAGTGTGTCTAGAGTGCTCTTGGTTTTGGAGGTAGATTCCCGTGATTCATCGCTTACATACAACAACACCCAGTGCTCATCCCAACAAGTGCCCTCCTCAATGCCCATCACCCATTTTCCCCTCTCCCCCACCCGCCATCAACCGTCAGTCTGTTCTCTGTATTTAAGAGTCTCTTTTGGTTTGCCTCTCTCCCTCTCTCTTTGTAACTATTTTTTCCCCTTCCCTTTCCAGCTGAGTCTTAATGTTGAGATAAGCCTTTGTGGTTCAAAGGAGAAAGGTCATTCCAGGCTGTAGAGGCAGTGTCAGTGAAAGCAGGAGGGTGCAAATTCTCCTTACATTCAGATGCCTGTGTTGGCAATGGCTGGAGCTTAGGAAAAAGGAAAAAGCTTGTGGCAGACGAAGCTGGAAGAGTAGGTGAGGTTATGGAGGGCTCCGTAAAAGAGGGTACTCTATGCCACTGAAGCTGGGGTTTTCGGCTACAATCAGTAAGCCTTCTGGTTTGGAGCCACTCTGGGAGCAGGGCTGGAATCGGAATAAGAAAGAAGTCAGGCATGGGGTTGGGCTCGGGCCCAGGGTCTGGTGGATCCCTGAGTTAGGCTGGTGGCAGTAAGAATCTTGTGACTTTTTGCATATTTTGTGAATCCCAGTTCTGTGGCCCTTTCTACTACCAGATTTCCTGACTCACTTCCTAATTTTTCTGAGCCAGGGATCAGGTAGTCTTTCACATCTGAGTCACAGTCTCTGGAAGGCACTTTACCAGGCAAAGACACAGGGAAGTAAAGCATGGCAGTTCCCAGATCTAAGGTTTCAGGTACTGTTTGAGTGCCGAGGAGTCAGAGAAGGCTTCCTGGAGGAAGCTGTCTTTGGGCTGGATGTTTAAAGATAGGTAAGAAGGAGCACCTGGGTGGCTCAGTTGGCTAAGTGTCCAACTTCAGCTCAGGTCATGATCTCACAGTTCATGGGTTTGAGCCCCGCATCGGGCTCTGCGCTGACAGCTCAGAGCCTGGAGCCTGCTTTTGATCTGTGTGTGTCTCTCTCTCTCTGCCACTCCCCAGCTTGTGTGTGCGCGCGCGCTCTCTCTCTCTTTCTCTCTAAAATAAATAAACATTAGAAAAAAAATTAAAGATAGGTAAGATATTGACAGGCTGAGCAGACTGAATGGAGGTAGCAGCGTTAGCCAAGGTGAGGAAATGAGGAAGCACGGAGAAAATACCACAGGCATCTAGACAGTGAGCCCACAGTGAGCGGTTGGCAATAGCTGTGAAAGGGAAGAAGCAGATGTGGGAAGTGTTGTAAAAACAAATAAAGAGCTCTTGGCCACCAACTGGGTGAAGGGGTGAATAAAAGGGTATATTGGAATCTGATTAGGAGATAATCAATCTGAAGGACTGGCCAAAAAAAAAAAAAAAAAAAAGAAAAAAAAATGGAGAAGTAAGCTGCCTTAATGTCAAGATAAGACTTCCAAGGGAAAGGTATTTGAAAAAGGCAAAAGAAGGTATAGATTGGGTTTCTGAGGGAAAAGTTAGACTTTGAGATGAAAGTTTGAGCGTCTTCCCCAGAGAGGTCATATTTCAACTTGGGAAGCAGATACATGTTCTGTGAGAAGAATAAAGAGAAAAGAACATGAGCTTCCGGTTTGACTGGAGTCCTTCCATTTCTAACCACAAGGAGGACTATTACCCCAAAGCCATCCAGCCTAAACACAAACAAACAAACAAACTTTAAAACACAACCTAAATATGCTGCACCAAAAATAACGAAGATTTTTTTGTGAATGGACAGCTAATTGTTAAAGAAAATAACGGGAAGTCCTAGGAGCCCAGAGTGAAGAGAGGCAACAGAAAACCAGATAGCAGAGGTGTAAGTTGGTGCTATGGGTGCCCCAGGGCTGGGAGGTCTTGGGAATCTCAGGACTTGGGCTGGACACCTACATGAGCGGGAGAGGTGTGAGGTATGTTAGTTATTGCCTACCGTGTAACAAATTGCCCAGACCTGGCTAAAAATGACATGCATTTGTTAACTCACATTTCCGTTGGTCAAGCCTCTCAACTGGTCCTCTGCACAGAGCCTTCAATGGCTGTCCTCAATGTGTCGGCTGGGCTGAGGTCTCCACAGGGGTCCTCGCTGCCAAGCCACAACGTGGCAGACCTCAATTCCTGTGGTTATAGGACTGCAGGACTTCAGGGTTTTCCTGGTTGTCAGCCAGGGGCTGCCCTCATCTGCTGTGTGGGCTTCCTCATAGAGACAGCCCCAACAGGACAGCTGGCTTCTTCAAAGGAGGGGACTGTCAGGGTCCCACAGGATGGATCCTAGAATCTCGCACATGTCATCATGTATGTCCAATCACATACACTTAATCTTTACATATACTGCTGTACATATACTGAGGGGCTCAGACTTGTGAACCTCAAGATCATGACCTGAGCCGAAGTCAGACGGCGAACCGACTGAGCCACCAAGGCACCCCCCAAATCCATACGTTACAGTTCTAACTCCACTATCTCGGCAGACTGTATTTGGCCATTATAGGAGTGATTAGTTCAAAACGAGGCCTCTAGGGTAGGCCTTAATCCAACCTGATTGTGTCCTTATAAGAAGACAAAATGAAGATACAGACCCACACAGGGGCACGTGGGTGGCTCAGTCAGTTAAGCATCTGACTTCAGTTTAGGTCATGATCTTACTGTCTTGAGTTTGAGCCCTGCATCCAGCTCTGTGCTGACAGCTCAGAGCCTAGAGCCTGCTTCGGATTCTGTGTCTCCCTCTCTCTCTGCCCCTCTCCTGCTCGTGCTCTGTCTCTCTCTCAATAATGAATAAACATTAAAAAAAAATTTTTTTTAACAAGCTACAGACCCACACAGTGGAAAGACCATGTGAGGACACAGGGAGAAGACAGCCATCTACAAGTCAAGGAGAGAGATTTCAGAGGAAATCCACTCTGTCAGCACCTTGATCTTGGCCTTCTGGCTTCCAGAACCGTGAGAAAATGAATTTCTGTTGTTTAAGCCACCCAGTCTGTGGCATTTTATTATGACAGTCCTGGAAAATTAATACAATATGGGAAAGACTAAAAAACAAGAATGTTAAAAATGATTAAGAGCAAAAAAAAAAAAAAAAAAAAGTGGGGGGCGGTGGTGGTGCCTGGGTGGCTCAGTCAGTTAAGCATCTGACTTTGGCTCAGGTCATGATCTCACGCTTTGTGGGTTCGAGCCCCACATCGGGCTCTGTGCTGACAGCTCAGAGCCTGAAGCCTGCTTCAGATTCTGTGTCTCCCTTTCTTCCTGCCCCTCCCCTGCTTGTGCTCTCTCTCTCAAAAATAAATAAATATTTTAAAAAATGATTAAGAGCATAAACAAAGGAATAAGAACACAAGAATTAGATAAGGGGAAAAAAGGAATAGGCACATTTATTGAAAAACCAAATAGAATTTCTATAAATGCAACATACTGTTGAAAAGGATGAGTTAGCAGATTTTATGATTAAGGAATTACTGAATAGTAAGATAAATCTAAAGAAATTACACAGATAATGCAGAGCACTGAGAGATGACGGCATGTGGAAGGTGAAAGAGAGGTTGAGAGGGAGTGAACGGAGCCTGAGAAGACAGGAGATACCTTTAGGCACTCTGTACTGGGCTGTGGAGTGCAGTGGAGTTAGATAGGGCTGAGGATCTTCTAGAATTGTTTGAAGACATGAATCCTCAGATGCAGGAGTCGAAAGAAGTCTTAAGCAAGATAACAAAAAGTAAGCCTACACCTAGGCATATGAAGGTGAAAATGCAGAACACTAAAGACAACTAGGTCTTGAAATAAACCAGAGGAGATGGGGAGGAGGTGGGGTGGAGATACTTACAAAGGAGCCACTGTTAAACCGGGGGAAGACTTATTGATTACAAGGAGAGAAAGAAGAAACAAACAAATCATATCATCAATGTGTTAAGAGAATAAGAGACAGCAGCTGTCAACCTGGAATTTTGAATCCCAGTAAACTGTTACTCAACTGTGAGGGTAAAATAAAGACAAATATAAAAGACATTTTAGGCAAACAATGACAGTTTGCTGCTACAAACCAGCACTAAAAGGGCAACTGGACGAGTTCAAGGGAGAAGGAGATTAAACTGGAGGAAAGAATAAGAAAGAATAAACTGTAAGAATAAGACAAACAAGTACATTGGTGAACATGAGAGTAAATTCAAATGTAACACTGGACTATTTAAAATGAAACAGATGAGTTGGGAGCGAGGTAATTGAGTTAAGTTGATAACTTGATTTTGCACAGTGTTCAATGCTTTGCTTCTCTACCGATTGTTATTTTATTATGATTTTTTAATGTTTATTTTTGAGAGAGAGAGAGAGAGAGAGAAAGCGCGAGCAGGGGAGAGGCAGAGAGAGAGGGAGACACAGAATCCGAAGCAGGCTCCAGGTTCTGAACTGTCAGCACAGAGCCAAATGCGGGAGTGGAACCCACGAACCATGAGATCATGACCTGATCTGACATCGGATGTTTGACTGAGACAACCAGGTGCCCCACTACCAATTCTTATTTTAAAAAGAGAAATAATTACTTTGAGTTATTAAATAGATCATATACTTTCCCTCCAAAAGATGCTGGAGACATGTAGAGAAACGGCAGAATGCATTATAAGTTTAGTTCTGTGGGCATGTGATAGTAAGTCTCTCTCTCCTCTACCTCTCTGTCTGAAACATACACTAGGGTTGTTTTCTTTTTCAGAGAGTAACGTTATGGCAAAATCCTGACCGCATAGTTATTCTATCCTGACTGGGTAGGAGATGATGCTACCTCCTGTTCAGGAGGTGTGTTCGGGATCAGAGGGGATGGCCAGAGAAACTGGTGAGCGTACCTGAGCTTGAAGCAGAAGCAGCATCTAATACATAGTTATGTTCCGGATGTTTCAAAGTGAGTTGTGTGAAACAGAACATCAGAATGTATCCTCGCATAGAAGCAACATCACAACTAATGGTATTGTTTCTAGACCTGGTTTAAAGACTAAGTCATCTTGCGCTTAAATCAGAATTAACTGTCATTCATAACAATGTTTCACCTGGAAAATACGTCCCAGTTCTAACAAGGGAGGTCTGAAACTTCTGTGAATCTTAGAGCAGCATTTAAGGAGATACTGACATGTGTGTATTAAAAAACGTAATGCACGTATATAACATAGAGTTTACCATTTAAAAAATTTTTGTTTTATTTAATTTTCCAGAGAGAGGGAGAGAGAGAGAGAGAGAGAGAGAGAGAGAGAGAGAGAGCCAGCATGAGAGCAGGGGAGGAACAGAAGGAGAAAGAGAATCTTAAGCAGGCTCCACACTCAGCACACGGGGCCTGATCCCTCGACCCTGGGATCATGACTGGAGTGAAAATCAAGGGTTGGTTGCTCAATTGACTGAGCCACCTAAAATTTACCATTTTGGTGCCCCAAATTTACCATCATAACCACTATTATGTGCACAGTTCAGTGACAGTAGTGCGTTCATATTGTTGTGCAACTGTCACCGTCACCCATCTCCAGACCTCATCCCAAACTGAAACTCTGTACCCATTAAACACTAACTCTCTGTTACCGCCTCCTCCCAGCCCCTGGTGCCCCCCGTTTTACTTTCTGTCTCTATACATTTGAGACTATTATAGATACCGCATATAAATGGAATCATTTATATGGAAATAGGATAAAAATGGAAATCATTTTTGTCCTTTTGTGTCTGGCTTATCTCGCTCAGCATAAGGTCTCCAAGGCTCATCCACGTTGTAGCAGGTGTTAGAGTTTCATTACTCTTAACAGCTGACTAACATTCGATTGTCTGTACAGACTACATTTTGTGCATCTACTCATCCATTAACGGACCCTTGGCTGTTTCCACCTTTTGGTTATTGTGAATAATGCCGCTTATATACATGGGAGTACAAGGATCCGTTCGAGTTTCTGCTTCCTGTTCCTTCGAGCATGCACCCAGAAGTGGAACTGCTGGATCCTGTAGTACATCTCTGTCAAACTGTGAGGCACCAGCCTGTTTTCTGCGGCAGCCGCACCGTTTACATTCCCACCAGCAATGCCTAAGGATTCCAGTTTCTCCACAACTTTGCCAACACTTGTTTTCTGTTTTCCTGATAATCTGTGGGTGCAGATAGGGTGATAACCTGTGGCTGTGCTCTCTGCCACCCCACGGCTGTGAAGTGGCAACTGACGTTTTGAGTGAAACAGGACTTCGGTATGTAGCACTGTCTCTTACAGGCGGGAGGTAACATCCCAGCCACTCCCCAGCCCGCTCAATGGAGAACCGCTGACAGAGAATATTGATTTTTTGTTTTCCGAAGTAGTGAGCAGCAGCTAAAATCTCTGTTTAGTTCTTTTGAGCCTTGAAGTCTAACGGTGAAGACAGAGTTCAGGGCTCAGCCCAGAGATAACGGGCAGCATTTATGCAGAGAAATCGAGGCTCCCTCTCTCCTGCTTTCTTTTCTCAGGTTTCTTCCCCTCACTTTGCAGCTGCCGTGGCTCCCCTGCTTCTGTCCTCTGGTTCCCAGGGCCAGAAAGACTGTGGGTGTCTGTTCAAGCGTTAGCCACCTCCCCCTTCCCCATCATCCCAAAGGCACCACCTAACTTGAAGCTGTGAGCTGTGGAAGGGGAAAGTCAGCTAGTGCCTTTCCTTCCTCAAATGTAGACCTCTCTCCAAGTTCTGCCTGCTTTTTTGGTCACTCGCCACGCCTTCAGGGGGGCTGTTTTTGGGTTTTCTCTGAAGTTGACAGTTGTTTGCTTTGGGAGATGTGACTCCGCCATTCCTAGAAGCAGAACCTTCTCACCTCTCTCACTACCCACTCTCATCCTCTTGCGAGGCTGCTACTGCTGTGGGAATAAACCCCGGCTTATCTGCCTGGTCTCCACATTTTGGACACTTGGGCATATATTTTGAAACCTTGATCGCTGTCTTGTATGACTTAGAAAATCAATTAACGATGCCTTAAAAGTATAACTCAATTACAGAAAAAACATCACCGTCCGCTTCTTCGCATTCAGGAAGAACGCTGCAAGACCTCACATTCCTGACTTCTGGGAATGTGAGCCGAGGCTTCATCTTTCTACTCATTTCATCTCTTCCCTAAGTTTTATATTTGCGCCAGAAAGTGGCACAACGATTGACCAGAAATGTTTTACATTTCTCGCCGTATGAGAAGTAGAAGAAAGAGGAGGTTAGTGCTGCCAATCAAATGTCTTTTGAATCAATATTTTCTCTGGCTGCCTTGTGAAAAGGAGGAGTCGCGTTTCAGAATGGAAAATTACAATTCTGAGATTTGGGGGCTAATAGGGGATTTGTCTGAGGTTAGCCATTTATTCATTCGTTCAACAATTATTTGCTGGAGCCTTAGTATATATTATTTAATTTCATTTGTTCGGTGGAAGCTAATTTAGTAATTTGTGGATTAGGCATTAGCTGGTCGTTTCACACTTTCGTTCATCAAGAAATTAATTCACAAATTTAATTGAGTTAATTTAGGAATCCATCAATGAAAAAATGTAATTCATCAATGAACACTTAATGAGTTTCTATGCCAAGGCACTGCAAGATCTTGTCATGCCTCCTGTAATATAAAGTTGATTGTTTTGCTTGGGCCAGTTTCGGCATCATTGTATCTTCTTGCATTATTATTTGAGAGCCAGGAGCCCACCTGTAGTATGCATATAGATTCTCTTACACTGTAAAGCAAAGTTTCTCTTGTCTGTCAGTCAGTTTCACAATTAGAGATCTATTTAAACTACCGGTGGTCTCTTGAGGGGGGGGGCCTTCATTCACTAAGGTGCTTTTGACTAGTGGGTTGTTTATTCCTGAACGTGGGCCTCCAGCTCTTCTCTGAACCCCTCCCCTCTCTGGCCCTTCTTCTCCTGCACCCCCTCGTGTCTATCTTCTGCTGGCCAGGCTCTCCGTTCCTCTGCCGTATTGTGCGTCTCTCTCTCTCTGCCATCCTCTATTCCTGGCCTTTGTTCTTCCCCATTCTTTCCCTAAGAAAAACTTACTTTTGGATTTCCTTTACATAATTAGTTTCCTATGCCCATTTTTGAATCCTATGGAGGGGATTCTGATTCAGATGGTCAGAAATCTACACCTTTTATTTTCATGGACCTACTACCTGCACAGTCAGATAGGGGCCTGAGCTTAGAAGGGCCCTGCACTGGACTTCATGCAGTACTGTAGCCGTCTTGAGATGCTTCATCTTTGGGGTGCCTGGGTGGCTCAGTCAGTTGAGCGACTGACTTCAGCTCAGGTCATGATCTCACAGTTTGTGAGTTCAAGCCCCGCATCAGGCTCTGTGCTGACCGCTCAGAGCCTGGAGCCTGCTTCAGATTCTGTGTCTCCCTCCTTCTCTGCCCCTCCCCCGCTCATGCTCTGTCTCTCTCTGTCTCAGAAATAAAACATTAAAAAAAAATGTAAATGAAATGCTTCATCTCTTTTTAAAAAACAAGGGATCCTGTATTTCCATTTTGCACTGGATCCCACAATGTATGTAGCCAGTCCTGCATTAGAAGTGCTCACTGGGTTTAGGAGTGTGTGATAAATGAGGGACGGAAAAGGGACAATCAGGATGATTTATGATGTCAGTAGGGTGGGAGACAAAGATGTCGTGGAAGGAGGAAAGATGGGATCATCTTTCAGGAATGTTCTCCTTTCTCTGGGAATCTCCTGAAATTGAAAGGCCAGAGTGGGAGGGCATGGTGGTAGCCCTCTTGTAAATCAATCAGGGAACTTTTCACATGACCATAGTCAATCTGATCTACTCTTGAGGAATCCGTGCCAAATTCTAGAAAAGGAATTTATCTTTAAAAAATGGATAGATTCTAAAAGCGCTCCCCCCCCCCCCCATAGTATATACACGCTGGCTCATTTCTTTCATCTAAACAGGTAACTTAACAGAAAAGATGGACAAGGAAGCCCAAGTTTATCCAAGTTTATCCAAGTTCATCCCATGAGCACAAGGTCGTCCTGCAGAAATGAACAATGGCAATAAGGCGCTTTTTATGGATGCTGGCTGTAAGGAGATGTGGTGGTGGTTCAGGAAGGAAATCCCGGGAGAGTTGCCTGGGGAGAGGATCAAGGCGTGGATCTGTTGAAGAAGTGATCTGTTGAAGAAGTGGTAGGTTGGTGGGCAGGCAGAGAAGGGGGGAAGCGCTGAGATTCATATGTGACAAGGAAATAAAGGAACATATGTGAGATCATTGCAACCTGTCCCAGAAAAAAGATGGGCTGTTTCAATTTAAGTAGAAAGGGCTTCGTAATGATCTGTACAACAGGACAGAAGGCAGAGTTGAGATTGCAGATTCATGCCTTTCTGCTTCCTTTTGTTCAGGCGTTTTGCTGGCTCTCAATAAATGCTAAATGATAATAACCATCCATGAAGTAAACCATTTCAGACAGACTAGATCCCATTCAGGGAGTTTCAAACCAGAGCATTCGAAAGCCCTTTGCCGAAGTTATTTCTTTTAATACACAGAATTGACTGCTCTTGGAGAGAGTTCTTTATGAAACACAGTTTTGAAAATGGGAACCAAGTAAAACATATGTATGTAAAATTCAGGTGCATTGTTTTATTTTTTTATTGGTTGGGATTCTTTGGGAGCAGTAGGCATTTGTATGCAATCATGTGTTTTGCTAATGATTCTGGTGGTCAGTCTTGCAATTCAGATCTTTTTCTGCAAGTCTGTTTCCAGTGAGTCTTTTTTTTTTTTTTTTTTAACACTGAGGGAGAAGTGATGGCGTATTGAACTCAACAACCAAGTTTTAACTTTGCATTTGGGGCATAAAGTGCTAAATTTAATACAACCTGCTGACGTGAGCAAGATAAGTGCATTTTGCATGTTTTCTTAAAAGTCTTGATTATTGTCCTGAGCTTGAGGCATAAAGAACAGGAAATTCTGCAGCCAAGGAAACCCCTATCCATATGCAGCATCCTGCGGAAGAAGATAAAGCTCCATCAAAGAGTTTCATCATGATACACATTGTTCATTTGCAGTGAGACCTCAAAGAACACACTGTATGTATTTTCATGCATCTTAGGTAAAAAGATTGCATTTCTATGATTTATGTGCTTTTTAATATTAATACTCGATTTAAAAGAGTAAATTTAAAAGTAATAATGAAGTTTATAAGTCTCATTTTGCAATATATAATGGTGATACATTTCTAAAAAAAGTCACTTTAAAGACTCTTCAACTAATATTTGGTCCCATTTAAATCCTTTAAGTTACACTTAATATTTTTACTGTTTATGTCTTTAGCTTTATTTCTCAGGCCTTGCCTTGTCTCTATAACACCAAAATCTTCCCAAAACTTACTTAAGTAATATAAATCTAATACATATAATAGCATAATATAGAAATTATATGAATAATATTAAATTCTTCTAAATTTTTTATGCTGTTTACAAACCAGGTTTTACCTTGTCTAGGGGCGCCTGGGTGGCTTAGTCGGTTAAATGTCCGACTTTGGCTCAGGTCGTGATCTTGCAGTTCTTGAGTTTGAACCCCGTGTTGGGCTCTGGGCTGACAGCTGGGAGCCTGGAGCCTGCTTCAGATTCTGTGTCTCCCTCTCTCTCTGCTTCTCCCCTGTTCATGCTCTGTCTCTCTTTCTCAAAAATAAATAGACATTAAAAAATAATTTTTTTTAAAATCATAAGTCTAAATCAGTTATCCATGCCAATTATTCTTTTAAACAATACAAACACTTCAAATACAAGGTACACAAAAGTAAACAAAAAATTAGAAATACGATGACTTCTACTTATGTAATTGTCTTTAGACTTAGTTCTAAGCTGGCCTGCGGTCAAAATAAACATATCCACCGAAGAACCAATTCCAGTAGACCACTTAGATGTCATTTTTCTTTCCAAGTGTTTTTTTCTAAGTATTCTGGGGAATGCTACTCCAAGGAAGTGGGATTTCCATCCCAGGAGCATTGGGGCGAACTTCTCAGAGGCTGACCACACGTAAACTAGAGAGACTAGCTTGGGTGTGCAATGAAAAACTGTAGAAATTCAGCATAATTTTTCTCACCAATAAACTGCTACATTGAGCCTTAAAAAAAGAAAAGAGGTGAAATTCACCTTATAGAAAATACACCGTTTTAAAATAAAAAAATCAGTGGCATTTAGTACATTTACACCCTTGTCCTTATTTTACTTAAACTACTTACACTGTAGGGGCATCTGGGTAGTTCAGTCAATTGAGCATCTGACTCTCGATTTCAGCTCAGGTCATGATCTCATGTTTCATGAGATCGGGCTCCGTGCTGTTAGCACGGAGCCTGCTTGGGGTTCTCTCTCCCCCTCGCTTTCTGCCCCTTCCCTGTGTGCACACTCAAGTGGTCTCTCTCTCAAAATAAATAAACTTGAAAAAATTCTAAAAAAATTTAAAAATTAAAAAAATAAAGTATTTTCAGCACTTACACCTTTATACAGTGACATCTGTATTTAGTTCTGAAACATTTTCATCACTCCAAAATAAAGCTCTGTCCTCATGAACGGTTACTCCCTATTACTCATGACCCCCGGGCCCCAGGTAACCACCACCTGCCCTTTATTTTTATACATTTCCCTATTCTGGATATTTCAGATAAGTGGAATCATACAATATGTAAACTTCTGGTCTTGTTTCTTTCACTTAGCATAATGTTGGATTTTTTAAAGTTTATTTATTTATTTTGAGAGGCAGAGACAGCACAAGTGGGGGAGGGGCAGAGAGAGAGGAAGAGAGAATCCCAAGCAGGCTTTGTGCCAGCAGCACAGAGCCGGACATGGGGCTGGAACCCATGAAACCTTGAGATCATGACCTGAGCTGAAACCAAGAGTAGGACACTTAACCGACTGAGCCACCCAGGCACCCCCACTTAGCATAATGTTTTTAAAGTTCATCCGTGTTGTAGCATGTGCCAGTCCTTTCTTCTTTTTATGGTTGAATAATATCCTGTTGTATGAATATACCACAATTTGTGTATTGATTCTTCCATTGATAGACATTTGGGTTGTTTCTACCTTTTGACTATTGCAAATAATGCCGCTATGAATGTGCCTGTACAGGAATCTGTGTGGATATCTGTTTTCACTTCTTTGGGGTACATACCTAGGAGTGGAATTGCTGGGTCATGTGGTGAAAATCTATGTAAGTGAGGATTTATAATGTGATGGCTAAAGAGATGGTTTAGATTTAAAAACAAAATTTTTTTTTAATGTTTATTTACTTTTGAGAGACAGAGAGACAGAGCGTGAACAGGGGAGGGGCAGAGAGAGAGGGAGACACAGAATCCGAAGCAGGCTCCAGGTTCTGAGCTGTCAGCACAGAGCCCAATGGGGCGGGGGGGTTAGAACCCACGAACAGTGAGATCATGACCTGAGCCAAAGTCAGACGCTTAACTGACTGAGCCACCCAGACGCCACCCCACCCCCAGATGGTTTAGATTTTTGAGGAACCACCAGACTGTTTTCCATGGCAGCTGAACCCTTTTACATCCCTACTAGCAACATATTAGTGTTCCAATTTCTCCACATTTTCACCAGCACTTGTTATTTTCCAATATATATTTTTTCCAATATAGCGATCCTTTTGGGTGGAAAGTGGTATCTTATGGTGGTTTGGATTTGCATTTCAGATGACTAATGATATTTTAGACTTTCTTATTAATGGCTCTGCCACCATGGAACTCCAAGTGGATGTCCTACTTATGTTCTAGGTCCCCTGAATTCATGCACATTCTTTTCTAAAGTTCCTTTATTTATTTTGAGAGAGAGAGAGGGAGAGGGAGAGAGAGGGGCACAAGGGAAGAGAGAGAGGAAGAGAGAGAGAGAATCCCAAGCAGGTTCTGCACTGTCAGCACAGAGCCCAATGTGGGGCTCCATTCCATGAACCTTGGGATCATGACCTGAGTTGAGATCAAGAGTCAGACGCCTAACCGACTGAGCCACCCAGAATCCCCTTTGCTCATTCTTTTCTAATTACTTTCAGTTGTGTCCTCTGATTAAGGCATATCATGTGAGCCTTCCACCAAACCCCAATTCTGTTCCCCCTCTTTGCCTCACAACCTATTTGGATTCAACCAATCTGTTTAATGTACTTTTTACTCTGAATTCTTTGTGCATTCTTTCTATCTGGCAAAGCTGCTACTTTAAACTGGTATTTGGATGACATCCTTAAGATTCTGCATGTCTCTGCTGTCTGTTCAGCTATGTGATCAATTTCTAAAGTTATTCTAACTATAATACTCTAAATATAATATTAAATATATTGGGAGGTAGGAAATTTTGGACTGTGGTAAAAAGTATTTTTGGTACAATCAGATTGCCGTACTATATAAATTAATAACCATTCATTTCAGAAATTCTCCTTTTTAATCGTATGACCACAATTTAGACTACAGTGTTTGAGCAGTGGCAATTTATCTAAATTGCCTGGGTGATAATTGGTGCCTGCTTTGTAAATATCCTTCCTGAAGATCACCTTCAGGCCATGGTCATATCTAATTAGGAGTGTCTTGTGAGGAGAGAGATGATGATGAGAACAGGGAGCATAAGCAATTGGTAGGGAAGAAAATCTGTGTACGTGAGGATTTATAATGTGACGGCTAAGAGACAGAGCAAGGTTCAAACACGTCATATCAGAGCAGATCAAAAACCACATGAACCACATGGGTTCAGTGGTACTGTTTATACACAGCCCAAAGAGCTTTACGAAGGTACACAAAGACTTACAAGACACTTAAAGCTATAAAAGGATCCATCCCAAATGCCACCATCTGTTCCCATGAAAGTCAGGTCCAGTGATAACTGTGGCCCCAAATGAGAAACCAAATAGCAGAAGTGTTAGAGGAGAATACACACTTTTGCATCTAAATTCCAAGATTTCCAGCTCTTGGATAATATAGTACAATTGAAAACTCTAAATGGCCATTCAAATATAAGACAGCATTGTTTTTATTGTTCTCTAATGAATTGTATATTGAAGACAGAGGAGAGGGGAGGGGAGTCTCGGCTAGTTCATGCTACAAGAAGAGTGTTGTATAAATCCAAGGCCACCCAGGGACTGGCAGTGGCCAGCAGTGACCAGCCCTCAAAACACAAAACAAAATCATCACCATAACAGGAGATAGCTTTTCTCTTCTCATCTCTTCTCCTTTGCCAGCTTCAAAACAGGCACTGTCTTAAAAGAGTCCTGAGTGTACTTTTGGGGGGGACCCTGTGTCCCCAGCCTCCCCCCGGCCCTAATGAGAGAGGAGGATGTGCGCCCCTTTGATGTACAGCTGGAGGTTTTCTAATGAGGTAGGCAAGAGAGCAGATTCCATTAGGACGTCTCCTTTTAAGCCTTGATTATTCAGCAGCCCTGTTGAAATTAGCTGTTCATTTATCCATAAGCAGCTGCATGCGGGGTTGGACGATTTTGCTTGTAGTGTCAAACTGAGTGGGTCTGGGCTAAAGCACTGCTGAATATTTATTTAATTCAATTATTCCTCTGTGTCGATTTTTTCTTCTTCTAAGCAATAGCACTAGATCCTGAAACTAGAATGTCACCATAAAAATGACCAAGAAATTTGATCTGGATTGTAAACCACAGCTCAGTTCTAACAGGAAGCAAATCCTTTCTGTTCCCTACGCCTGTTTTTCTTCCACGCGACATTAATGCCCGTTTTGGCACATCATGTCACAGCTGCAAAACAGGGCTGTTCCCTCCTGTTTGCCTGTTCTTATGAGCTCCCTGAAGGGCTGCCAGAACAGTCATATTGATGATCGTCAGGCCCTGGCTGGAGCAGTCACAAAGTCCTTTCTCCAGAGCCAGGGCCAAGTTCTGCTCGCTGTCCTGGGGAGGTGTGGGGGCTACAGGAGGCTCTGTCAGAGGGTCAAAGGAGAAGGAATGAAGGATGACCTAGAGACAGGCAGAGATTTAGTGCCAGGTTGGAAAACTGACAGGGCCGGAAGACATTCACACACACATACACACATGGAAGTGACTTTCGGATCAACAGAATTACTGTCTTGTGTCAAGGGCAATGGGCCACCAGGAACAAATGTTTCTTACTCTTGCATACTTACTGATCAAAATTAATACACTTTTTTTTATGTGTGTGCTTTGGGTTTACAAGACGTCTGTGTTACTGATTTAATAGTTTCACTACCCTGTGTTCTTCTCCCTACATCATCAGCTGCTTGTGTTGTTTTACTGCGTTTGTCAGAAGTGCAGCTTGTCCCAAATATGGAAGACTACTCAGGGGGCTTCAAGCTCCTTGGGAGTTGACCCCTATGTATGTATATACACATATATTACTCATATATACACATATATTATATGTATATACATATATTATACATACATATGTATATGTATATGTATATTATTTTTTTTTTTACTTTGAAATAAAGGCTAAACAACTCCATGGTCCCACTGGAGCTGGCTCCTCTATTTTTTCTGCAGCCTTTCCAAGCCATGTTTGAATTCTTCTATGCTTCTCACATCTTCTGATAGGTTTCATGGTTGTATTTATTATTCTTTCTTTAAAGTTTATTTATTTATTTTGAGAGAGAGAAATAAATACGAGCTGGGGAGGGGCAGAGAGAGGGAGCGAGAGAGAATCCCAAGCAGGCTCCACACTGTCAGCGTGGAGTCCGATGAGGGGCTCGATCTCATGAACCGTGAGATCCTGACCTGAGCCAAAATCCGGAGTGGGACGTTTCACCGACTGAGCCACCCAGGCGTCCTGATTCTTACGACCACTAGATTGTTTGTGTTGTTAGAGGTCTCTTTCAGCACTTCCAGTGGTTTTTTTAATGGTCCTCCATTTCTGAATTGGGCGCTGGCTTCACCAGCCTCTACATTGTTTTATGTTTGTTTGTTTGGTACCACTTCGTACCATGGCAGTTGATGACACAGGCAACTGACATTTTACAATACTCCATTACTCAGAAGAATGCTTTGTAACTGATGTTGGCAAGTTCATTAAAAATGGGTATCCTCAGCAATGTTGAGCGTTAATACTGAGAAAGATGAGGTTTTTGTTGACAGATATATTAAGGAAAGATGAGGTTTTTGATAATAGAAATATTAAGGAAAGATGAGGTTTTTGATGATAGAAATATTAAGGAAAATGGACTGTCTTATATGCCTTTACAATTCAAAGCCTGATCGTGAGATATTTAGTTGAAGTTTGAACCCAGCATCATCTTGCACATGCCTTTGTGTCGCTTTTGTGCCCGTCTCCATATCTCTGTGCTGCTCACTCTACTTGGGATGTCTGTGCCTTTTCTCTAGTAGATATCCTTTTAATGAACCTGAACTTAGCACCTCATGGACAAACTGTCACTAAGTTCTCCCTGTAGGATATACCGGGTGAGCCCCATGGCTAGATGCTTGCAGCTGATACCCTCTTTTCCACACACTTCTGCTTCTACTGATTGAGTTGTCTGCTTACTAAGATGTGTTTGCTTCACACTGGTTTACACCTGGAGTACTTATTATTGTAATACTGTAATATGATTAAACATTAAGTAAATCAACAAAACATGACTGTCAGAAGAAAGGGTTATTATTATGAAAATCAGATCAAGTGCTTGGAAAAGAACGAAGATGAGCTGCTTAAGACAAGTTGCTGTCCAGGTGCCTGGGTGGCTCAGTCGGTTAAGCGTTGCACCGTTGATCTCGGCTCTGGTCATGATCTCACTGTTTGTGAGTTCGAGCCCTGCATGGGGCTGTGTGCTGAAGGTATGGAGCCTGCTTGGGATTCTGTCTCTCCTTCTCCCTGCTCCTCCCCTGCTTGTGCTGTCTCTCAAAGTAAATAAATAAACTTTGAAAAAAAAAAAGAGAGACAAATTGCTGTCAAATTAGGTGTGGGCAAGAGAATTATATAAAACGAGCAAAGTAGTAAAAATCAAGAAGACTTCTTTACTCAGATTGCTTGGCAATTCTCTCCACATTCTTGCTCCCATTTGAAGAAACAAATGGGAAATTGTGTAGTTAATGCGTTGTAAGCATGATTTGTGTGAGAAAGAAAACAAGAGAATTCCAATTAGAAAGGCTTACATTTAAAAGGAATCCTTGACCGTACAATCAAGTCAATGAGTGAACAAATGCCCCGTAGTTATGTTTACACTAAATTAAGTGTGTAAGGCAAAGATGACTTTTTTAAGAATTCCTTGTGCTGATCAACTGACCATCTATCCGAACCAATAGCCAATAAGAGGATTCCTAGTGTACAGATCCTTTAACATACTTCTTTTTTTTTTTTTTTCAACGTTTTTTATTTATTTTTGGGACAGAGAGAGACAGAGCATGAACGGGGGAGGGGCAGAGAGAGAGGGAGACACAGAATCGGAAACAGGCTCCAGGCTCCGAGCCATCAGCCCAGAGCCTGACGCGGGGCTCGAACTCACGGACCGCGAGATCGTGACCTGGCTGAAGTCGGACGCTTAACCGACTGCGCCACCCAGGCGCCCCCCTTTAACATACTTCTTATGTGCTGGATCCTTCTAGAAGCTTCCTCTGACTCTCCTCTCCAATCTGGATTCAAAATCCCTCATCCTGGCTCCCAGCTGTTTGTCCATCACAGCATTTTATTACTTCGTAACCGGTTTGCTTGGTTGTCTATCTCTTCCCCTGGACCTTGAGCTTGCTGAGGGCAGTGACCTCATTTGTAATATTCTACATATTTTAATTTGGTATTATTAAAATATTCTCCTGTTAATATTGTCTGGAAACACTGCATGGCCCCCGTGTGGATGCACAAATGTTCGTTGAAATGCGTGTTGAAAGACAGACTTCATTACCGGTGTTTATGAAATAACCAAGATTTGAAAAACCAGGTATTACTTAATGAAAAAATTATGTGGGTATAAGGGGGTTGTTTCTCCTGTATTTAAGATGTGTTATGTAATGAGCAAAGAGCAACTTGAATATACTTCATTGTCAGTGTACGTTGTCTTGACATATCTCCTCTCAACTGCAAGGTATTTTGGTATGTATTTTTTTCACCCTGCAGGATTCTTCTTCCTCTTTCTTTTAGCTCCCCATGTGCTATATTATTTCCAGCAGCTAACAAGCAAGCTGCCGAACAGGGCTGGTGCCACCCCATATCAGCTGGGAAAACCTCAAAGAATCTGAATCCTTCCATTTCAAATATTGTTTATTCTCCTTCTGTCTTCCCCAACTTCAAATCAACATATGCTTCTAGTCTGGGAATCCGGGGGAGGTCTCAAGGCTCTGTATCTGTTTCCTTTAATAGACCTGTAGCATGATTAAGCTAAGCATTAGCTTCCTTTTTTGTCCTTTACATTCTTTAATTCTTTGGTCTTAACTCTTTAATCAAATGTCTTGCTTTAATTTCCCCTTGCCCTGCGGCATTTGGCTTATGTCTAGCCACAAAATGTTCCATTTTGTGTACGTTTTAAAAAGTGGCCAGCAAGAGGAAATATATCATCCAAAGTGAGCATTACAGTTTGAACGCTGAAGAGCTTGGAACCAAATAGTCTGCGGTAGGAGTCAGTCACAGACACGGATGACACAGGCACAGTTTAACAGAAAAATTGCACAATGAGTCTTTGTAATATAAGCAACAGTTTAAGGTGTGCTTTCAAAGCATAGAAAGGAGGAATGGATCCTATTCTTCTCATCTGCCTCAGGCATGCCCCTTCCCTTGGCATCCCCTGTAAGCAATTGCAAATTGAAAAAACAGAGAACCTAAGAAATAAAACTCTCTGTATTACAAATGACATTATTAGCTGCATCACACATCCCAAAGGATTCTCAGAAACGGCTACTGGAACCAATATGAGAGCTTATCAAGTTCATAGGAAACAAGGAAATCAGCTTGTGTATTTCTGTACACTAGCAACCAATAATTGACAACTGAAACTTAAAAAAAAATTTTTTTTATGTTTTATTTATTTGAGAGAGAGGGAGACACAGAATCTGAAACAGGCTCCAGTCTCTGAGCTGTCAGCACAGAGCCTGATGTCGGGCTCATACTTACAGACCATGAGATCATGACCTGAGCCGACGTCAGAAGCTTAACCAACTGAGCCACCCAGGTGCCCAGAAAACTGAAACTTTTAAAAAGATACCATTTATAATAGCATCGAAAGCATGAAATACTTAGGAATAACTTTAACGAAATACGTGCACGTTTTATGCACCAAAGAATATAAAAATTGATGAGCAAAATCTAAAAAGACCAAAATAAATGGGGAGATGTACCATGTTTATGGATTATAAGACTAAATATTGTGATGTCAGCTTTCTTCAAATTGATCTATAGATTTAATACAATCTCAATTAAAATCTCAGCAAATTAAAAAAAAATCAACATGTTGATTCTGAAATGTATATGGAAGGGGTGCCTGGGTAACTCAGTCGGTTAAGCATCTGACTTCAGCTCAGGTCATCATCTCATGGTTCATGAGTTTGAGCCCTGCATTGGGCTCTGTGCTGACAGCTCAGAGCCTGGAGCCTGCTTCAGATTCTGTGCTTTCCTTTTTCTCTGCCCCTCTCCCACTCACGCTCTGTCTCTCTCTCTCTCTCAAAAATAAATAAACATTAAAAAAAAATCTTAAAATGTATATGGAAGAGCAAATGACCTAGCATAACCAAAATAATTTTGTGGAAAAACAAATTTGAATGACTCACACTGATTTTAAGACTTACTGTAAAGGCAAGGCAAATAAAATAAAATTAATGAGAGATACATAGACACGTAGTATAGAACAGAAATTCCAGAGATGGACCCAAACTTATACAGTCCATTGATTTCCCACAGATCTACCCAGGAAATTCAATGTATGAAAAATGGTCTTTTCAAAAACGAAGCCGAAACAATTGAACATTCCTATGCCAAAAAAAACCCCACAAAAGCCCAAACAACAAGCTCACCCTTACCTACCACCACATGCAAAAATAGATCATTGGCCTAAATGTAAAAACAAAAACTATAAAATTTCTACAGGAAAACATAAGAGAAACTGTTTGGGACCTTGGCTTGGGCAAAGTCTTTGTCACCTGAGACACAGAAAATACAAGCCGTGAAAGAAAATAAGTGAGTGAATATGACATCACACTTCAAGTTTTTACTTCTCTGGAAGACACTGTTAAAAAAATAAAAAAAAAAAGAACAGTTACGTACAGGGAGAAAATACTTGTAAGACACAGTCTTACATCTTAATCACTAAGAAAACACACAGCCAATAAAAACAGGATAGAAGATTTGAACAGATGCTCCACTAAAGAAAATATATGGAGGGCAAGAAAGCACATGAAAAGATGTTTGACATTATAAGCCATTGGGGACATGAAAATTAAAACCCCTTGAGCTATCACTACACACCTGTTAGAATGGTTAAGATAAAAAACACTGACAACACCAAGTGCTGACGGAGTGTAGAATGACCAAAATCCTCATGCAGTGCTGGTGCGAATGTAAATTCAGGTGCTTTGGAAAACAGTTGGCAGCTCCTATCAAGCAAAACACACACTTACCGTGTGTATTAACTTCCTAGGCTGCTGTAATAAAGGATCACTAACTGGGTGGCTTAAAACAACAGAAATTTATCACGTGACAGACACTGCTGGCAGCTGCAAGGGTGAAATCAGGGTGTCAGGAGAGCCGCGCCCCCTCCGAAATTTATAGGGGAGTATCCTTCCTTGTATCTTCTAGACTATCAGAGATTTAGAAAACCTACACGTTGAACAGCAGTGAGACCCCCAGCACTGGCTCCTGTGTGCACCTCAGGCTGTTTCTTTGGCATTTACCTGAATGTTCCTTCCTATTTCTGCAGACAGCCCTTCTGGGACATGGCTGTGTTCTGCGCTCCCTACCAGGACAACTTTCTCTCGGTTTTCATCCATCTTGCTCTGGCCTTATCCTTCTGCTGTTGTCTGCAGTCAAATTTGGTTAAACGACTTTCATGTCTCCTATCTATTGTGAAATTATGGTACATCAAGCTTCACAGGATAGAATGCACAATTTTATGTTAAATCATATTTGACATGGGCCATTTTTTTGTTTTAAGACTCTGTTTCCTGGGGGCGCCTGGGTGGTTCAGTTGGTTAAGCATCTGACTCTTGATTTCAGCTCAGGTCATGATTTCATGGTTGTGAGATTGAACCCCATGTCTACCTTCACGCTGAGTGTGGAGCCTGCTTGGGATTCTCTCTCTCGCTTTCTCTCTCTCTCTCTCTCTCTCTCTCTCAAAATAAATAAATAAAACATTAAAAAAAAAAAAAAAAAGACTGTGTCTCCTGAACAGCATGGCTCCTTTCTGAATAAGCCCAGGGCTCTCTCTCACTTTCCATTCCAAGGTTCAGAGTCCTGTGTCGTGGGGCTCCTGTGTCGTGGGCTCCACCCACGTCGTGGGTGTCAGTTAAGTGTCCTACTTCGGCTCAGGTCATGATCTCAAAGTGTGTGGGTTTGAGCCCCTTTTCCGGCTCTCTGCTGTCAGCAAGGAGCCCTCTTGGGACCCTTGTCTCCCTCCTCTCTGCCCCTCCCACACTTGTGCTCTCTCTTGCTCTCTCTCAAAAATAAACTTTAATTAAAAAAAAAAAAAGTCCTGTGTCTTCCTTAGGGGTTGAAACTAGAGAGGGCCCAGCCTTCAGGTGCAACCCCCCTGTCTTTACAGATACCCTTCTCTTAATACTCAGCAACTGCTGAGAAGGAACCTAACAAGAATCACACACATGCCTCAACAGGAAGGTTTGTTTCCTGAGGCTTTCATCCATAGTGAAAACCAGGGATTGACCTTCAAAAAACATCTTAAAATATCATATGCCTTTCTCCTGCCAATTTCCTTTTCCTCATCCCCTCTCTATTTTCTCTTCCTCCCTCCTGCCCCCCTCTTGTTCCGGGGTCAGCTCTTCCTTCTTCTCATTTCCTTTTCTCTATCCTTCCTTCCCCCCTCACTTCTCTTCCTCCTCCTGCTCGCTGACCATCTTGTGTTTGCTTTGTATTTTGTATTTTCCCCACTCTATTTAATTTTTTTTACTGTTTATTTTTGAGAGAGAGAGAGAGAGAGAGCACAAGTGGGGGAGGGACAGAGAGGGGGAGACACAGAATCCGAAGCAGGTTCCGGGCTCTGAGCTGTCAGCACAGAGCCCAACACGGGGCTCCAACTAATGGGGAATGAGATCATGACCTGAGCTGAAGTCAGATGCTTAACCGATTGAGCCACCCATGCTCCCCTCCTCAGTTTATTTAAACTGATTGTGATGAGGGACTCAAGCGTATTTTTCATCAGTGCTGCTCTTATTTACTAAAGTTTGGTGTTCTCCAGTAAGCAGCAGAAAATCTCCACAAACCTGCCCACAGTATACTCACGGGACCCTTCTACTTTTTATACCAGGCAGACCTAGGCGAGGAACAATACCCTTTATCAGCTTCTTGGTCAGGTTCCAGCTGATGCATATTCATATTTCCTAGCTCATTAGTAGTCCCCTGGGCTTACTCTGTGTCATCAGGAGAGCACTGAGAATAGTGGGAATCTCAATTAAGACAATGCCCCTTGTCTCTTTATTGGCCTTGATATTTGTTGAAGCACAAGTTTCCAATTGCTCCATAGAACCGCTAATCAGATCCTTCTCTTATATATAAAACTGAGTCTTAAGAACAGTTATTCTAGCAAACATGCAATGTGCCCTAAGTTCAGCTTTATCAAAATTCCCAGTAAAGACACCCAGTTCTGCCTTCCATAAACAGATTGCAATCATTTATTTTTTTTTAAATAATGGCTCTAAGGACCTTTGAATAACACAGGAGGGAAATACCTAACATCCTTTAAAAAGATTTAAAATAATGATTATAAAAATATTTGAAGAGGGCATCTGGGTGGTGCAGTTGGCTAAGAATCCAACCTCTGCTCAGGTCATGATCTCACGCTTTGTGGGTTGAGCCCCGTGTCAGGCTCTGTGCTGACAGCTCAGAGCCTGGAGCCTGCTTTGGATTCTGTGTCTCCCTGTCTTTCAGCCCCTCCCCTGCTTGTGCTCTCTCTCTTTCTCAAAAATAAATACACGTCAAAAATTTTTTAAAAAAATATTTGAGGGGCGCCTGGGTGGCTCAGTCGGTTGGGTGTCTGACTTCAGCTCAGGTCACGATCTCTCGGTCCGTGAGTTCGAGCCCCGCATCAGGCTCTGGGCTGATGGCTCAGAGCCTGGAGCTTGCTTCCGATTCTGTGTCTACCTCTCTCTCTGCCCCTCCCCCGTTCATGCTCTGTCTCTCTCTGTCTCAAAAATAAATAAAACGTTAAAAAAAAAAAATTAAAAAAAATATTTGAAAAAATAAGATGTTAAGAAAAGTTTTTTTGTGACCATTTTATATAACTGGGAAGTGATCTAATAATACTTTATCATAATGATTTTTTAATATAATTCAACAAAAATCTATAGCTCCACTTATGGTGCTAAGCCCCAAGGGGGTGAAAACGCTGCCTGCCTTCAAGATTCATGAGAGAATTAGGGGAAAAAAGATACACACAAAAAATATGTACAACAGATAACACGTTTGTTAGCTTCCTGAGGGTAGATACTGTGCCTTCCATTTAACTTATTCTCCTCCCAAATCTAGCTCAGTCCTTTACACACAGAGATACTTAATAAGTGTGTTAGAGATACTGTTATACAAAGGAAATAAAAGGGCGCCTGGGTGACTCAGCACTTAAGTGTCCCACTTCAGATTCTGTGCCTCCCTCTCTCTCTGCCCCTCCCCTGCTCACACTCTGTCTCTCTCTCTCTCTCTCTCTCTCAAAAATAAACATTAAAAAACTTAAAAAAATAAACATTAAAAAATAATAAAGTAAATAGAAAGGAAATAAAGGAAGCAATTAATCTGGGTTACAAAAGTTAGGGAAGGACTCATAGAAATAGGACTTGAGCTGAAACTTAATATATGGGTAAAAATTAGCTCTATTAAAGGGAGAGCCACAGCATTCCTGCCAGAGAAAACAGCACGAAGGAGATTCAGAGGTGGGAGCATGTATGTTGAGCAGGTAAAAGGAAAATCAGCTGGAGCCGAGAGTTGCCGGGGTTTAATGTTTAGAAGGCCAATAAAGATAATCACTAATCCTCTAGATACAGGATCATTCCCATCAGCTTAGAAAAAGCACACCAAGGATTACACACAGGCCTTGATATGCCATTAATTTCTTCCACCTTTAATTATTATTATTTTTTTTATAACGTGTATTTAGTTTTGAGAAACCAAGTGTGAGCCGGGGAGAGGCAGAGAGAGAAGGAGACACAGAATCGGAAGCAGGCTCCAGGCTCTGAGCAAGAAGTCAGCACAGAGCCTGATGCGGGGCTCAAACCCACGAACTGTGAGATCATGACGTGAGCTGAAGTCAGATGCTCAACCGACTGAGCCACCCAGGTGCTCCAATTTCTTCCATTTTTAAAACAAAATGAAACAGATCCTTTCTTGGCTCTATAATCCCCTCCCTAAAAAAAAAAAAAAATCACCAGCTGCCTCCAATTACCCTGCCCTTGACTCTTGAAGTCACCACAGTAAGGCTTCTGTGCCCACAGCTCCACCAGGGACACCTGGGTAGGTAAATCCACCCATCAGGCCCCAGCTCCCACCTCCCCGGACCCGGACTTGCCCGCATTGTTTGAGACAGCTGACCACTCTTTCCTCCTCGGATCCCGGCCTCACCTGTCCTCCATACTCTCCTGGTTTCCATTCTCTCAACGGCCATTCCTTCTCAAGGTGCTTCTCATTCTCTTGTGCTTGTTTCCACATATATCTCCCTGACCCCAAAATGTGGGGGTGGCCCAGGCCCAGACCTCAGTCATTCCCTGGGTGATAGATGCAGTCTTGCGTTCAGTATCATGTGCCTGCTGATGACTTTTAAATGTATAGCTCTGGCCTCACCCTTCTCTCAGCTATCAACTCCTCTCCAACCACTGGCTTCATACCTTTGGCTCACTGAGGGCACCTGAGATTCAGCACACCCCGAACTGAACTCCCGATATTCTCTCCCGAAGTGGTTCTTCTCAGAGCCTCCCCTTCTCGGAAAAAGGGATTCCATTCGCTCAGGTCTTCAGGCTGAAAACTTGGAAATCACCCTTGACTCTTTTTCCCCCTCCCGTTTTCCACATCTAATCCGTTAGCAAAGCCTGTCGGCTCCACCTTCAAAATATCTATAATGTGGCCACTTCTCATTATGCTGATTCAAAGCACCACCTTTTCCCTCCTGGATTAATTCAAAAGCCTTCTTCTTCTTATTTTTTTTTTAATTTAATGTTTATTTATTTTAGAGAGAGAGAGAGAGAGAGAGAGGCAGAAAGAGAGAGGGAGACACAGAATCTGCAACAGGATCCAGGCTCTGAGCTGTCAGCACAGAGCCCAACATGGGGCTCAAGGGGGGCTCGAACTCGGGAACAGCGAGATCATGACCTGAGCCACCCAGCCTCCCCAGTACACAAGCCTTCTAAGTGTTCTTCCACCTTTGCTCCCCTGCAGTCTGTTTTCAACCCAGCAGCCTGGTGATGCCTTTAAAATGTGCATCAGAACAGGTCTGTCTTCTGCTCCACACCTGCCAGTGGCTTCCCAGCTTGCTCAGAGAAAAAGCCAGGCTCTTCTTGCCACAGCCCACAGGGCCTTATACCGTCTGTTGTGCTTTCCTCTGCACCTCTCCTTCCTCATCATCTATCATCCCTCCTGGCTCTGGCTCTCCAGCCACACTGGCCTCCTGCCGCGCCTGGAATTTGCTCCGTGGGCGCCTCAAGACCTCTGCACTTACCAGTCTAGCTGCCCAGAGGGCCTGTCCTCCAGAAGCCCGCACAAGGAACCCCCTCACGTCCTTCAGGCATTTGCTCAAATGTCATCATCTCAGAGACGCCTTCCTTGCCATCCTGCTTAAAATGACACAGTCCTACCGCCACTTCTCATCCCTGTCTCAGCTTTATTATGTGTTTCTCTAACATAGCAATAATGAATGCTATCTGACATACTATATGCTTTTCTGGGTTTTTTTTCCTTTTTTCTTCCTTCCTTCCTCCTTTCTCCCTTTCCTGCTTGATTCCCTCTTTTAGAATATACACCCCATAATCGTAGCGATATTTTATGCTTTGTTCACTATCGTATTCTCAGGGAGTAGAATAGTACCTGGGACAAAGAACATGCTTGAGAAATATTTGTTAAATAAATGAGTAAATTAGGGCACCTGGGTGGCTCAGTTGGTTAAGGGTCCGACTTCGGCTCAGGGCATGATCTCACGGTTTGTGGGTTCGAGCCCCACGTTAGGCTCTGTGTTGACACTCAGAGCCTGGAGCCTGCTTCGGATTCTGTGTCTCCCTCTGTCTTTGCCTCTCCCGCACTCACACTCTGTCTCTCAAAAATAAGTAAACATTTAAAAAAATTAAAAATATAAATGAATAAATCACCACTTTTCGAATGAGGAACCTGAATCTTAGAGAAGTGAATAACTTGGCCAAGTTCACTCAGCTGGGGAACAGGGGATACACAACACATAATCAAATCTGTTGGACTGTGGACCTAATCACTGTAATATTTGGCTCTCTGTAGGCAAACCAAGTATCTTTATCTTACACAAAGTGCGGCACTGTTCTCCAAGGCATTTTGTATTATCTTATTTGATGACTTCTCTATGATTGTGAAAAAATTTGATTTTTTCCCATTGTTGGGAGTATCGACTTGTTCAAAAGTAAATAAGGACAATAAAAGAAAATATTCATTCCAAATCCACATGATTATCGATTACTAAAGGTTTTATTTTGTGATTCAGTTTTATTTTGCTCAGATAGGAAAAATCAGGAATTGAATTAAATTTGTTATCCAAAGTAGTAAAATAGATCAAAAAAACTTCATGAAAGAAGAAATATTCAGAATTCTTCATGATCTAGCTCATCTATTTTCATCCTAAACATACAAAAAGAGCTAATTCAGAAACCATTAGCTAGACATGTTTTGATAATTGTTTATAAGTAAGAATATTAGAGACCCAGCTCCTTCTAAACACTTAAGAAGCTACTATTTCTGAGGATGTGTGGAGTTCTTCTCTCATTTCTGATCAGTAACTATAATTCATGGGAGAATTCATTATTCTATAAGAGTGAATTTCCTCTGCCTTTATAGATTCAGCTCAGTTGAATTTGTTAGCATTGTCTTTCAGGACAACTGGTTAGGGAAAAATAAAATCATTTCTTTTTTAAAAATAAAAACTGTATATATTCAAGGTGTATAACATGCTGATTGGTATACATATACATAATGAAATGATTACTACAGTCAAAGCAATTAATTCATCTCTTGACATAGTTAAACCATTTAAACCATTTGTGTGTGTGTGTGTGATGAAAGCATCTGAAATCTATTATCTTAGCAAATTCCCAGTATTCAGTAAAGTATTATTAACTATAGTCATCATGTTGTACATCAGATGTCTAGACTTACTTGTCCTATATAACTGCAATTTTGTACCCTTTGACTAACACCTCCCCTTTCTCCCTACTTCCCCACCTCTGGTAACCATGGTTTTACTCTCTGCTTCTAGGTATTTGACTTTTTTAGATTCCACATATAAGTGAGACCACCCAGTTCTTTTCTTTCTGTGTCTGTCCTATTTCACTTAGCAAAATGACCTTCAGGTTCATCCATGTTGTTACAAATGGCAGGATGGTCTTCTGTTTTATAGCTGAGTAATATTCCTTTACCCATTCATTTGTTGATGGACACTTAAGTTGTTTCCACATCTTGGATATTGTGAGTAATGCTGCAATGAATGTGGAATACATGTATCTCTTCAAGGTACTGAATCCATTTCCTTCGGATATATACCCAGAAGAGGGATTGCTGGATCATTTGGTAGCTCTATTTTTGAGAGAGCCATTTCTTTTTCAACGTTTTTTATTTATTTTTGGGACAGAGAGAGACAGAGCATGAACGGGGGAGGGGCAGAGAGAGAGGGAGACACAGAATCGGAAGCAGGCTCCAGGCTCCGAGCCATCAGCCCAGAGCCTGACGCGGGGCTCGAACTCACGGACCGCGAGATCGTGACCTGGCTGAAGTCGGACGCTTAACCGACTGCGCCACCCAGGCGCCCCGAGAGAGCCATTTCTTAAAGAAAGCAGTAACTTTGAACTTTAGTAAAATAAAGGCCAGTGGTCTGGATCAGAGGGTGGAAGCCTTGTATAATTCGTTGTACTGTATTAGTCTGGTGGATGTGGCCTGCTGGAGCTATGACTTGGGAGGCAGTGTTCACTGTGTGGGGCAGGTAGAAGGACGGTGTTGTGGGTGTCCATTCAGTGAGTATGAAGTATCTATAGCCTGGGCAGAATTTGATAGAAATGAAGAGGAAAATGGGGATTTGAGAGAAATAATAGAGAAAGCAATGGTTTGGTTTTGTGACCTACAGGGAGGTGGGGCCTGAGAGAGGAAATGAAGATTATCTGGAAGTCTGTGAGTTCAAGACCATCAGGGGTCCTCTTGGTAAGGGGACAGGCATATGGTAAGTAGAGAAGTTAGCAGTGAAAAGAGGAGTTTTGCTTTTCATTATTCCCATTGATAAACTGTCAAAGAGATTAATAATATTTCTAACCAAGCTAAAATTGTCATTAGCAAATAATTTTTTAAGTTTATTAATTTACTTGGTGGGGGGGGGAGGGGCAGAGAGAGAAGGAGAGAGAGAATCCTAAGCAGGCTCTGGGCTGTCAGTGTAGAACCCAACACGGGGCTCCGTCTCAGGATTGTGAGATTATGACCTGAGCCAAAATTAGAGTGGGATGCTCAGGTGACTGAGCCACCCAGCTGCCCCAGCAAATAATTCTTAAAATCAATTTCCATAGTACTAGATTCCTCCCATTCTGTGAAAAATCTAATTGCTAATTCAATTCAGTGGAAGTTTATGGGACCCTCCATATAATATAATATAATTCCTTCCTATATAATCCTGAGTTGGTTGTATTTTTGCAGGGATGTTTCTATATCGTCTGAATTTTCAAATAAAGTTGCTCACAGTGTTTCTGCATTTACTTTTTAGCCTTTGCGTATCAATAGTTGTGTGTCCATTTTCAATCCTAATTGTTTTCTGGGTGTCTGTCTCTCATCACTTTGGATGGAGGTTTGTCAATTGTATTGGTCTTTCAGACAAAAAGATAGTTTCTTACATTTCTGCAGAGTCTTTCTTTTATCCTTTTAAGTAGTTGTTTATGCTCTCATGCAGGCAATGGCAGATGCCATAAGCAGTTGTTGTAGAGAGAAATGAGCTGGGGAGGTAAAGTGCATGTCAAAGTTCTGTTTCCTGCCATGTGTCTCAGCTGTTGACTTGCAAAAGGCTGGTCACTGGGGCAAGTTGGAATCAGGACAGGCCAGGTTGTCCCGAGCTATGAGGGTGGCTGTCTGAGGTGAACAGGCAGCATTACAAAACACTTCCAGGAACTGCCTTCAGCTGTCGGACAAGGGCTCTTGTCCTTTGGCTATTCATTCTTCCTTTCTTTTTCCTTATACAGTTTAGCTTTTTATCAACATTATCCAGTGAGCATTAACATTAGTTAGAATTGTAGTTCATGCTAAATTTTGGTGGAACAACTTAAAGAATGTTATCACCCGAAGAGCATTTTTTAAAGCCCAGTAATCCTTAGCATTTCTAATGTGTGGTGATACGATTCTCTAAGCAGAGTTAATAAGCAAACTTTCTCTGTCAAGATTTAACATTAGCTGCAGTTTGGACTTTAGTTGTCAACTCAAAGTGGATGGAGCAGTCTTCCTATCCAGCCAAGCCTGGACAGCAACAGAAACACCATTAATACTATAATTTCTATAGAAGAAACATGCACCTCTGTCTATATGTATATAAAAGTGCCATAATTTTTTCCAAGTTTTTATTTAAATTCTAGTTAGTTAACATTTAGTGTAATATTCATTTCAGGTGTAGAATTTAGTGATTCAACACTTAACATACAACACCCGGTGCTCATCACAACAAGTGTCCTCCTTAATCCCCATCACCTTTTTAAGCTACCCCCCTGCCTACCTCCCCTTTGGTAACCATCAGTTTACCTAAGATATAGGTAGATATAGATATGGATATAGATTGCTATACCATCACTAACCATCAAAGCCAGAGGAAACAGCCTCTGGTGAGTTGAATATCTCATCCGAGATCACAAAACTAGTTGGTAACAGAGCCATGATTGAAATCTTTTCTGTCCAACTTAGTCTTTATTCCATCACTCCATGAACTTTATGCATCGCCTAAAAGGTAGATGAGAATAAGGGTGCCTGGGTGGCTCAGTGGGTGAAGCTTCAGACTCTTAATTTTGGTTCACGTTATGATCTCACAGTTGTGGACTTTGTGTTGGACGTGGAGCCTGGTTAAGATTCTCTGATACTTTCTGTCCCTTTACCTCTGCCCCTCCCCACTTGTGCTCTCTGTCTTGTGCCCCCCCCTCAAAAAAAAAAAAGGTAGATAAGAATATATAAGTGGCATTTAACTAGTTATTACCAATGCAAGAGTTTTAAGGAATACTTTCTGGTAAAAGAAATGTATGTATCTGGAATGCATATTAGAAAGAAGAAAAGAAAGTTGGAGCAAAATGTAGAATATTCTCAGTGAACTGGCTCTTTATTTTACATGTTAGTTATTTGAATTGGGAAACATATAGGAATTATCTTCATTGTGCTCAAACATGAAGTTGTTTGTTTACTTGTTAATATCTACTACTAAAATGTCTTAATATTTTTGGCAGGATGAGGGTTTGAGGGGTTTTCTCCCTCTTGCTTTTTAGAGATTTTTGTTTTACTATACAGGAAGACTCTCAGGAAATCCTCTTTCCTGGTGTTGGATTCATGTGAAGAGAAAGACATAAAACTCAGATCTTTGCACCATTCAGGAGTTGTTGATGTGGCTAACAGCTGTTTCTCTTGATTCTGATGTGATATTTAGTTATAGCTTTCTAATCACTATTTTATAGTCCCTTTGATTTTAAAATTGTCAATAACAAAGAGCAAGTGTTTTGTAAAAGCCAAATTAAGTATTTTAGGCAACACATATATTAAAGATTTTGAAATTAAAACTTAAACTTTAAGCTCCCTAGAAATGGCAGAGGGTTCAGTTTCAATAGGAATTGTGGCTGTGTTGTAGAGTTTGTAAAATGCTTTGCAGTGGATGACTCTTAAAGGGGAGAATATTCATTTTTATTGTTGGTGCCATTAGTATATTTAATAAAGTGGTTCCACTTTTTTTGCTCACAAATGCTCATGCAAAGAAGCTATTTCAATGTAACAGCTCATGATGTTGCTTATAGCACATACTTTTTGATTTGGATGTATCATTCTGATCCTTTCTAGATGCTCCTCATTTTAAAAGGTACACACGCCGAGGTACTGCTGTGAAGGGATTTTGCAGAGGTAAAGAACTTCTCAAATCTGTTGACCTTAAGATAGGGAGGTGATCTGGGTAGGGCCTGGCCTAATCACACTAGCCCTGTAAATCTAAGTCTAGAGGCAGAGATGGAAGGAGAGGGAGGTGGACGGAGGCACAGAGAGGAAGCCTGAGAAGGATTTGATGTGCTGTTGCTGACTTGATAATGGAGAGGGCCACATGGGGAGGTATGTGGGCAGCCTTCAGAATCTGAGAGTGGCTGGTAATTGACAGCCAACAGGAAGAGGGGACCTTAATCTTACAGACTGGACAAACCGGACAAAGAAGGAACTGAATTCTGCCAGTGAGACCTTTGGGCTCCAGATGAGATGAGCCATGGGCTCTGCCAAGTTCTTGATTTGGCTTTGGGGGACCTGGAGCAGAGAACCCAGCCCGGCTGTGCCTGAACTAAAGCAAAGATGAGCTGGTATGTGGGTATTGTATTATGTTATTAAGTCTATGGTAATTGGTTATGCAGCAATAGGTAACTAATACACTGATTTGGATTTGGGTCAAGCTTAGCTTCTTTAGAGACCTAAAGCCATTTTTCCTTCTAATCTCATTCTTATTTGAAAGCAAAGACAAATAAGCAAAACTGAAGTATTTGATCTATCGGTTCAGTACATGAGGCCAGTACCAATTATAGAATCTGTTGTTGTGGGCTTTATGTTCAACTTCCAAGTGGCTTTTGCCTGTTTATAGATAAGAATGATTTCCCTTGAGACTACCGCTCTCAGCTGTCGCAGCTACCCTCCACTATGTGGTTCCTCAACTCTGATTCCAGGGAAGATTATTTGCAGGGATGACCGCCATGATTCCTCCTGTCCTAGGATCCCGGTACTTAGGTCCCTTTGTAATGTGACCACTGCTTTTACTACCAAGGGGTGGAGTCTGTTTCTCTGAACCTCATACTGGGGCTGGCTCTGTGTTGTTTTCAAATGATAGGATGTCACAGAATGACCTGGCTGCTAGACCTCCTGCTAGGCCCCTCCTGGGGCCTTATGGCTTCCTCTTTCACCCCCACTGGACACAGCTGACCTGTGAGGAAGTCCCAGCCATCCCCCCGAGAGGCTATGTACAGGGCATCTGAGGTACCCAAGCAGAGAGCTCCAGTCAACATCTGGACTTTGAGGCCACCCACCACAAGCTGGTCTCTGGCAAATGCATGACAGAGCCTCGCTGAGACTGAATGGAGCAGAAACGAGCTAATCCCAAAATAGTGGATTTAGTAAATTGATGTCCTTTCTTTCTTTTTTTTTTAATTAAAAAATTGTTTTAATGTTTATTTATTTTTGAGAGAGAGACGGCATGATCAGGGGAGGGACAGAGAAAGAGGGAGACACAGAATTCGAAGCAGGCTCCAGGCTCTGAGCTGTTAGCATAGAGCCTGACATGGGGTTTGAACTCTCCGACCGTGAGATCGTGACCTGAGCCAAAGTCAGATGCTTAACTGACTGTGCCACCCAGGTGCCCCTTAATTTTTTTTTTTTTAATTTAATTTTTATTTTTGGGAGACAGAGAGAGAGAGAGGGAGAGAGAACACTAGCAGGGGAATGACATCGAGAGAGACACCGAATCTGAAGCAGGCTTCAGGCTCCAAGCTGTCAGCACAGAGCCCAACACAGGGCTCAAACCAGGAACAGTGAGATCATAACCTGAGCCAAAGTCTGATACTTCACTGAGCCACCCAGGCACCCCAGTGTCCTTTCTTTTAATGACTTTGACTCAAGAAGTTCAAAGAAAACATTTGATCTCCTCTTACTGTTTTTGTTTAAATTATGTTTCCTGATACAAGGGTAGGGTGATGGCTAAGAACCTGTGGACATTTATACCCCAGACTATGGAATGAGCTACATATTCCCATTCCTCTCAGAGGGCAGGGGAAATGCCTTAGAGTTACTTACCACATCCAGGCGCTCTTCTCACTGTGTTGGCATGCTACAAGTGTCCCAGGCTGCTTTAAGGGGACATTACAGGCTCACTGGTGGGTTAGTGCTTTTCCAAGGTTAGAATCTAGAATTTAAAGCATGCTCCTTGTATTAGTTCACTCAGGATGCCATAAATAGTGCCTTCTTTTTTTAAAAAAAATTTTAATGTTTATTTTTGAGAGAGAGAAAGAGAGATTGAGAGAGAGAGTGAGAGAGAGAGAGAGAGAGAGCGAGCAAAATCAGGGGAGGGGCAGAAAGAGAATGAGACACAGAATCCGAAGCAGGCTCCAGGCTCTGAGCTGTCAGCACAGAGCCCAGCTCTGGGCCTAACTCACGAACCTTGAGATCATGACCTGACCTGAAGTTGGACCCTTAACCGACTGAGCCACCCAGGTGCCCCCATAATGGTGGCTTCTTAACAGACATGGGGGCAGGGCTGGTTTCTGGTGAGGTCTCTCCCTGGCATGCACATGGCTGTTTTTCAGCTGTGTCCTCACATGACTTCTTCTCTGCATGTTTTAGAGAGAGAAAACTCTGGTGTCTCTTCCTCTTAAAAGGTCCGCCAGTCCTACCAAATTAGGTCCCCACCTTTATGACCTAATTTAACCTTAACTACTTCCCTAAAGGCCCTATTTCCAGATACAGTCATATTGAGGGTTAGTGTTTCAACATAGGAATTTAGGGGGAACATAATTCAGTTCCTAACGCTTCTTATATGCCAGATAGTATGTTAAGCATGAGGGGTAAAGATATATGTATATATCAAGCACAAACTCTGCTCAAGGAAGACACATATTTACAATATAGTGCAATAATTACCAGACTATGCAAGGTGATAGATTCTTTCCTCTATTCTTGTGTTCACAGAGCAGGGCCATTCAGCAAATATAGCATTCTGGCTGAGCTAAGCCCTGGGCATTTGGGGGATGTAGGAGGTCAAGGTGATATCAAGAAGTATACTGCCCTATGGGGTACTGTAGCAAGGAGCTTAGACTTGATTATGTAGTAGGAATTGGGCACTTGTTAAAGGGTTTAAAGTTGAACAGATTTGTATTGGGAAAGTTCACTGGGAAGCAGTTTGGAGGGAAAAAGTGTGTGTAATTGGAGGCTGGGGACAGTTGGGAGAGAGACCACTGCCAGGGTATGGTTACACACCCCAAAGGCAGTTGTGGCAGGGCGGGTAGGATGGGGAGGATCCCTGTAGGATTCCTAGGACTTGGGGTTGGCTCCCTTGTGAGGAGTGAATAGAGAATTTAGTCTGGATCCCCAGTTCTGGTTTGGTGACTGGTGGACCCATTAATTACAGAAACAACACAATCCAAGGACAGGGAGAAAAGAAAGACTCAGAGGAAACACTATGGATAAAGTTCACACAGCCTCTTACTCTCTAAATCCTGTGGCAGGTGATTCCACCCCTCAGTGGGCTTCAGGGACCTAAGGATGGCCAGGACCTTAAAGGGCTGGCTTTAGAGCATCTTTGGAGTAATTGTTTACTGAAATCCATAATTGATATGACTGTTCTGTGTGATCATGACCCACGCTCTTTAGTCTGAAAAACTTCCCAATAAATAAAACCTTATGCGTCTGTTGCCAAGAAAATTAAAAAGCTTTTGATTTAAAACCCATCAACCTGTCCTTGTTTGCTACTCTCAATTTCTTAGTTTTGTACCTGTTGTGATTCAGGCACATGGTAATCTGAGAGTCTTAGGGTTGGGCAGAGAAGCAATTTGCTGTAAGAGAGCTGTAAAAAACGAAAATCAGAGAAGGAAAAAAAAAGGTGAAACAAACCTTTCCTCATTGTGCACAAATCAAATCTCCAATTACTCTTTGATGGGTGGGGACAGGGAAGGAATCTAGGTAAATTTCCAGGTCACCGGGTTTCAAGTCCTGGTTTGACAGTAAATTTATACAATTAAACCTGTTTCCTCCCTGATTTCTTCTGTGACATGTTTGTAGGATTTCAATGGGGACTGTCTCGCTAAACCTCACAAGCGTGGAGTGAAGACAGAGGCCAGACACCCACGAGCCGAGAGCCTAGTAGTTCAGGGGAGAGACCGAGACAGAGAGAGGTGGGGGAGAGAGAGATCTTTAATTGTGGGCTCCGGGAACGTGCTCCCGCCACCTTCGATTTCCCATTTCTCTCTCTCATCTGGTGACACTTAGTTTTTTTTCTCCCAACATTCCTTCTCCTCTTTCCAAGTTTCTGAAGCCAATCAAACTAGAACAACAGAAGGAAAACCTCCCGGAACCAAATCCCCAGACTTTCTCCGAGCTCCCCGCCTGGCCTGGCGCACTCCCCTCGGGCCGCGGCGGTCCCAAGCGCGGAGCCCGCAGCCAGCGCGGCGGGGCGGGGCGGGGTCTGGGCGGGGCTTCCGCAGTCGCGCCCCGCCCCCGCCCCGCCCCGCCGCTTAATTCGGAGCCGCGGGGCCGCGGGGTGTGAAAGAGCCGCCCAGCGCTGGACTGGCCGCCGCTGCCGCCGTCGTCAGAGCCGCCGCCCGCGCCGCCTCGGGGCCGCTCTGAGCTGCCGGGTCGCTGGGCGCCGCCGCGGCCGCCCGGAGCGAGCGCCGGGGAGGGAGCCGCGCGCCTTTGTGAGCGCGCCGAGGTAGGTTCGCCTACCGCACTTACTTTGCACACAAAGACTGGGAGCTCGGGGGAGGCGGGTGCGCTCCGGGGAGACTGCGCGGCCGCCCGCCCTTCCCCGACCCCCGGCCCGGGGGACCCCAGGGCGGAAAGGGCCGCCGGCTTTCCCTCCCCGCGGCCGGCCGTGAGAGCTGCGCGCGCGGTGGGGCGGGGGTCCGTGCGTGCGCGAGAGGACGACGCGCAGGGCGGTGGGCGTGCGGGGAGCCCCGGTCGCCCCGCGCCGTGCTCGGTGAGGGCCTGGGGTGCAGGGCTGGGGCGTGGCAGGGCCCGGTGCCGTGCCCCCCCCCCCGCCCGAGGGGTGCTGGGGGAGGCGGGGGGGGGGGCGCCGCGAGGAAGGGGAGCCCAGGCGGCCGCTCGGCTCGGCTTATTGTTGCCTCCTCGGCCCTGAAAATGGAGAGACCCTGCCTGGAGCGGGATGCGCTGCCTACCGGGTGCGCCGCGCGCGGCCAGATGCCGAGCCCTCGGCGCCCGGTTGCCCCTCGCTGCGCGGGCGCGCTCGGGGTGGCCGGAGCGGGCTCTGGGGCCCGAGCGAGCCTGTGCCTGGGCAGACAAAGGAGGGGCCGAGGGGGGTGGGGGTTGCCCCGTTGCTTTAAAGGTGACTGTCGCACTGTTTCCAAACAGTCTGCAAGTAACTTTTCCATTTTTGACTCCTTTCCGTTGCTACTCATCCAGTAAACCCGGTATGTATCTTGGGCGGCGTCTGCACCCATTAAGTCCTAGAAATTTGGTTCCCATAGTATCTCGCTAAGCATCTTCGGGTGCCTCGGGGATCACATGGATATGTGTGGCCAAGTTTTGACACGCTGTGTAGGGGATGGTAAGAGCCACTTCTGAAATATGAAGAGGAATCCTGTTGAGGGTATAAATTGCAGATCTTACTCTGAGCGGCAAGATACCATACCCTTCCTTCTTCAGAAAGACTTAAGTCAGTGACGGTAGAGCAAAGTTCTGTGATTTGAGTATGATATTAAAGGGAAATACAGAAAAACGGGATGCTTGTTAGACTTTACATTCTTTAACCTGAGGATTTCTCACCAACGGGGGGTGTTCGTTTTCTCCCCTGACCACGTTGCCCTGGCCATGACTTTGGAGATCTTAGTTATCCAAGTTGCTTTAAGTTGAAATAGTATCTGGGATGGCTGTCTGGAGATTTCTTAGTAGTTTCAAGTTGAAAACTTTCAAGTATAGAATTATGTACGTTTATTATAAAATTGAAAAAAAAAACAAACAGAAAAGAAGGTCACTTATGTCTACTGCCCAAACATACCCTGAGGATGAAGGCATTTTAGCTTGATTTATGGCTTGGCAGCCATGGAGTGTGTGTGTGTGTGTGTGTGTGTGTGTGTGTGTGTGTGTGTGTGAGAGAGAGAGAGAGAGAGAGAGAGAGAGAGAGAGAATAAATGAGTTACTGATTCTTAATCTTTACCAGTCACATCAGATTGAAATATATCCATAGCCTACAATAGTGGTTAGCCACTTTCACACAGAATTAATACCAACAAGTTGTCTGAAATATGTTTTCTTATAGCCTTACAAGAAACCACCTGTACAGAAGGGGGGAGGGAAGAAACAGGAAAAACAAGGTAGTTTCCACTTAATTTGGAAGAATGAACTGACAGAAAAGTTTTAGGGACTGTGTTATTCAGGTTTCAGGACTAGTTTTGGATTGACTATTTTAAAAAAAGGTATTTCAGCTTTTAAAATATTTAAAAAGTAAACTTCTCCGATTTCATAAGAAATGTTGATGGAAGGACACCTTTTTTGTAGAACAAGGAATGATAGAGGTTTTATAGCCAGATATAGGTTTACTTCAGAAAGACTTTGCCTTGAGAAAGTAAAAAAAAGGATTTCCCTGTGAGTAGTGAGTGGTTTTGAGTGCATGTGTTCTGTAAAAAAAAGCCAAAAAACAACACATTGTTCAACCACAGATTTGGCACTGAATGCTTTTGTTATTACATACTTCTGTTTACCACTTGTAAAGTTTTCGGACATTTCATTTCTACAATTTCCACTTGGAAAGTTTCTGGACATCTTCATTACTCCATGCAAAGTAAAAAGAGGTCTTGGAGACAACTGTTTAGAAGTAGATTGATCGTGAGGATGATGCAGTCCTTTTCGAAGTTAGAAGAACTCACGAGAAGGAAGTTGTGGCTAAGAACTATCAGGTGCATTCTTTGTTCCTGTTCCTAACTTGGGGCTCCTTTATCTGCACACATGCTTTAGAGGGAGCTTTTGCAGCTCAGTAGTGACCTGTAAGTCAGGGTGTGAAGTTTATCGGGAGAAGTACATTGTCTGCTGTAATGATCAGCGTTCCTTCAGAAATAATGGGGCCTTTCCACATACAGAAGTCAAAAGAAACTCAAATAGGACATTTCAGAACTCTAGATATTATTTTTCAACTCTCCTGTGGCCTTAGACTACTTAAGCACTGTAAACGCAACGTAAACCCAGCAGGACTAGAGGTCAGAGTTGAGTAGCTTTGTTCTTTTTCAGTAACGTTTCTGGGGGTGGGGCGGCAGGGGTGTAAAATTTGGGAGTGGTCCAGTGTTAAGGGCTTGCTATGGCTGTTTGTGACGGCCAGCCTCTTGCCCCTGTGGACTGCAGAAACCATTCTTGGGGATGTTTAAAAGTAGACTTGGTTTATGTTTTAGGGAAGTGCTATGGGAAATCCTGTTCCTGAACTGTGGTAGGATGGGTGCTCTTATTCATTCATTTCTTTGATTTCTTAATTGTTTAAAATGTCACAAGTGAAAAGAATTTATGGAAAAGATTTATACTGGTTTTCTGTGGGAGTGGTTTCAGGGTAGAAGACTTTTCTCTGAAAAGAACGTTTACAGTAGAGTCCTGTTGTGGCTTAGTGTTCTTGTTAACGTCCGGTCTGCACCTTCCTCCTTCCAGGATTCTCTGTGCAGAATGTTGTTAAAAATGGATCAGGAAATTTGGTTCAGTAAGATCTAGATTTCAGGCATTTGTGGAAGTCCCCAGATATGTTGGGGGGTGGCCACCCCTCTTGAAGTCTAGAGAAAGTAGTTGTGGACACTGGCCTATTTCGCATCTCACTTTGGGCATCTGTGTTGAGAAAGCTTCGGTGCCAATGAGAAGTCTGTGTGAACCACAGCCCAAGGCCACGTGGTTCTCAAATGACCCGATGAGGCTTCATTGTCTTGTATAATTTCCTTGTCTTATCTTGGCCTATTTTTGCTTTTCCTTTGTGAAAGCAAATCATTTTTCTCCCCTTTTCCTTTCTGGTGCAGAAAGTGCCGGGCCTTATCCATCTGAACTTTTCCTTATGCTCAATACTTAGGACACTCGGCTGAAAAGGAGTTGAAGCTTTCTGATTTCATTTCCCATTAGTAAAAGAAATAATTTGGCAAGCTGGTGTAGGTTGCCATTTAGCCTTGGCAAATCTGCGAGGGGCTGTTTCTAAGGCTGGTGGGGGAAGCTTTGCTTTTCATTCACTCCTTCATGTAACAGACATTTACTTAGAACCTCTTCTGTGCCAGCTCTGGCCTCGCACTGGGTGTATTGACAGCGGATGCGGTCCCTGTCCTCATGGCGCGACGGGTGAGGACGCTGTTTAAAGAATTGCACAACATTACACAGACATGGTTCAATGACAGTCATGTTAAGGGCTGTGAGGGGAAAGTAGCTCTTGGTGAATTAAGGTGTCTCCGAAAGAAAGACTAAATCCCAGCCAAGGCTGAGGGGTCGTGTTGCTAACTCAAGGCGAAGGCTGGGGAGAGGCATGGGAGGGAAGTGAGGGTGCTTTGCTGAGGGCTGAGCAGTTTAAGAGCAGGGTGGTAGGGGTGGGGGCTGAACCCAGGAGGAGGACCTTTCATTTTTGTTTGGAGTGTGGCTGAGGGGTCGGGGCGCTTTGTGGCCCTGATCCAGGAGAAACGGGGAAAGGATGGTGTTGTCCCCATGTTCTTGTTGGAGGTGAACCTCAAGAAACCAGTTTGGGGACATGGGGTCCTGACCTGAGGGATTCCCAGGAGCTGAGGGCTAGTGTCATGCAGGGAGAGGGGAGGGGCACTATGACTGTGGTGACCAGAAGTTCTGTTCCAGATGAGAAGATAAGATGGGGTTTGTGGGGAACTTGTGGGAAGACTTAAGAATGTTTTCCAAACTCTGGTGAGCTCTAGGAGGGAAAACGGAGGGGAGAGGTTCGGAGAAAGGAATGTTGCTTTAAAACTAGGTGAATGCATGGGGCGCCTGGGTGGCTCAGTTGGTTAAGAGTTGGACTCTTGATCTCGCCTCGGCTTGGGTCATGATCTCATGGTTCATGGGTTCAAGTCCTGTCCGTGCTGACAGTGTGGAGCCTGGAGAGATAGTCTCTCTCTGCCCCTCCCCCACCCGTGTGCGCATGTGTACTCTCTCAAAATAAATTTAAAAATATTAAAAATAAAATAAAACTAGGTGAACACCTTAGCTGTTCTAAAGATTTCATTTAAGGGGAAGCAGTGGGTGCAGAGCACTTGGAAAGCAGTAGCCATCGCCTATGCTCTGTGGTGATGTGTAGGTGGGGAAGAGGAGGGAGGCGTGGTTTGGTGACAGTAATGTAGCAAAGTCTTGGGCTTCTGCAGTGTGAAGAAAACCCTCCTGTAGAGTCTGCTAAACAGCAGGGGGCCTCTGGGCTGCCCACAGTGCTTTTCCTGCTTGTGCTACTGAATCATAAACTCCGTCGTTAGAACCAGAGGTCTTAAATAGGAGGGATGCCCAGCCTAGGCAACTTTCTGGGTTGAAGACGTGTTGTGATGTCTCCTCAGAAAACAAGAATGAGAAAATGCGGGTTAGAGACCAGCTGTCTGCTTCCTGGCTGGTTGTAGGTACGTGTGATTTGGAGGGTTCTTGATGATCTTTGCTGTTGTCAGTGCCAGCTTGTGTTGCTCCGAAGTTTCTGCGGGGACCACCCTGCTCACTCCCGGCCCTGGGCTGGAGGGTGGGACTGGGGAGTGGGGTGCATTTCTTAATGTGGGGTAGGGGAGAGGTTTGGAGCTTTAAAGCCAGACATGTCCGAGTTAGAATCCAGGCCCCAGCTTTGTGACCTACAGCAAGTTACAGAACCATTAGGAGCTCTGGTATTCTCAATGTGTGAGATGAACTTAGTAAGACGTACCTCCCGGCACGGCAGGGGCGAATGCAAGGTCATGAAGCCCCAGAGGGTCATGGTTCCCGACACGTGACTGGAGGCTGTTGTGCCATTGCCTGCAGTCTTATAATTCTTATTTTTAGTAACTCCGTGGCCATGGTGCCAAGATGCGGGACACCCCCCTTCTGCTCCGCCCCCCCCCCCCCCCCCCACAGTGGTGCCAAGATGAGGGACCCGTAGGGAAGGGGGAGGGACTTCCTTCTCCCTTTTCTCCTCACCTGTCCTCACCTAGCTCCTGGTAAAGATAACCTGGCTCTGATATTAGAAATGACACGTTCTATTCTATTTTTGGACACACGGTTTGTCATAATGAAGTGTATAGGAGAGAGGGCTGTGACTCTGGTATAAACCTTTCTGAGTCATTATTAACATAAGAAACGGAGAGCACACTCCATAAGAGTTAAGGTTAAAACTTAACATTTTATCCAGGCACCTGGGCCTGCTGTATGCTGATGAGCCTATGAGACTGTACAGTGAGTCATGTTATAAATTCCTGCAGTGTAAATAATCAGAAGTTGTTTATGAATGTCTAATGTGGATGAATTAAAATTCCCATGTCCTGGAGGAAGTTAAGAGTGTCATGGTGGATATGTCTATGTAGAAAGACGTTCTTTATAATATTCTTTTCCCTTATAACTTAATTTCATTTAAAATAGCTAATGCTGTGGTCAGATTTCTTATTTTTCTTCCTTTTTTTAATGGACACACAGAATAGTGTAGGGTGTTGGAGAGAGAGAGACCTAGATTTTTTAAATGTTCAGAATCCTAGGGGTGCCTGGATGGCTCTGGTTAAGCGGCCGGAGTCTTGATTTCGGCTCAGGTCATGATCTCATGGGTTCATGAGTTCCAGCCCCACATTGGACTCCATGCTGACAGTGCAGAGCCTGCGTGGGATTCTCTACCCCCCCCCCCCCCCGTCCCTCCTCCCCTGTTCCCTCTCTTTATCTCTCTCAAAGTAAATACATTTTTAAAAATTAAAAAAAAATTTCAGAATCCTAAGCGCAAGCTCCCCACTAATGAGTACAGTTTCTGAACAGGTCATTTATTTGCTTTTCATCTGTAAAATGGAGGCATTCACACTTGACTACCTCTTAGAGCTGTCTTGTGGGTGAGGTCAAGTTTGCATGCTGTATAGCTGGTGGGTTCTGCAACTCAGGGAGTTGGTCCCTGCACTGGGCGTGAAGCCTACTTAAAAAAAAAAAAAAGATGGAACCATCAAGACTCACTAATGGATTGGAGCTAATATTCAAGAGGGAAAGGAATCTTCAATAACATCCACACTTTTAGCCTCAGCAACTGCACAAAGGGTGACTCCATTTATTGATATGCAAAACCCTGGGGGTGGGGGCAGAGGGGAAGGGAGAATGATGCAATGCTCACAGCAGCCTCTGAAAGTAATCCTTTTAGATTCCCATTTCACAGATGTGGAAACTGAGGCTTAGAGAAGTGAAAAGTTTGCCCCGGAAGGAAGCTGGGTCAAGATTGGGATCCAAGTCTGATCCTGCCAGGCTTGCATTCTGAACTGTTTTTGCTATGTTCTGTAAAATACCTGAATTTGCTGTTATCACGGAGTGGTATGAAATGCCTGTGCAAACTTTTTGGAAACACACCTCTTTTATTTTATGGTAGTGTAGCTTTATTGAGATATAATTTACATTCACACAATTCACCCATTGTCAGTGTGCAGTTTTATAGTGTGTAGTTTATGTGCTTGAACAACTATCACCCCAGACCCGTTTTAGATTCTGCAGTCCAAGGGCAGCTGGGTGGCTCAGTCATTTAGGTGTCCACCTTCGGCTCTGGTCGTGATCTCTCAGCCCATGAGTTCAAGCCCCACACTGGGCTCTGTGCTGGCAGCTCAGAGCCTGGAGCCTGCTTCAGATTCTGTGTCTCCTTCTCTCTCTCTGCCCCTCCCCTGCTCATGCTCTGTCTGTCTGTCTCTCTCTCTCTCTCAAAAATAAATAAGCATTAAAAATTTTTTTTTAAAAAATGGATTCTGCAGTCCATTCCTGTTCCCATACCCAGTCTTCGGCAGCCGCTCATCTTTCTTCTGTCTCTAAAATTTCGCTTTTGTAGAAATTTCATCCACACATAAGAAATCACACAACATGCGGCCCGTTGTGTCCTGCTTTGTATATTTTAACAGAATGTGTTTGCAGCTCACCCACTGTTGCACAACGCATCTGCTTTTGAGGAATGTTTTTTGCCTTTGTCAGAAAGAGGTGCTTTTTGTTGATGAGAATGATTTCCACAGAGATGGGCCTTGAGAAGATGATGAAAATAGTAATAGCTGGCATTTACTGAGCATTTATGTTATGCTGGGCGTGGTGGTGTTCATGGTCTTCTGTGATCTTCTAAGTGATTCTGTGAGGCAGGTAGCATTATTCGTGTTTGACAAATGAGACACTAAAGCACAGAGAGATTAAAAAGCTTACCCAAGGTTACGATGATCAAACTTGGGGCTTCTGTCTGCAGAACCGCGTCTGTTTTCCCTGGACTCTGTTGTAACACTTTTGACTTTCTAGGCTCAGAAAGGGTTTGGGATCCCAGTGGGGGTAATGCACTTGCCAGGTAAATCCAAAACTATAGCTTTAAGGAGAATATCTGCTCTGCATTTTTATTTTGGCATTGCCATATGGAAACTGTAGCGTCTAAAAGTGATTCATTTGTGAAGTTGCTTTCTTCTAGGCATAACGTAAGGATGGCACCAAATTAAAAACACATAATTATGTCATTAGAGTTGTGTATTTGAGTCGTATTTTAAATATTATGTTTACCAGAAATGCCATTTTTGTACAAACTGTCCCCAGGCTACTGCCTTATTAATGGATGTAATTTAATTAGGCATCATGCATTTTTCAAGATGTTTATATAATTATATTATACATTAATACATTTTCCCCTCTTTGTAACAAAATCTGTATTTAAACAGTATTTTTCCCTGTTCACATATAATTAGTATTGGAGGATTTCATATTCCCTATTGAAGAATTCTTTGTGTATCCCTAATATTCTGAAAATTTTCAAAATGTTTTAAACACCTCCTATGTGTTTTTCTGTAGGTAGGAGCTTGGTAGGAGCTGGTTATATAATTTTAGCCATCATGAGTGATAACCTCTTTGGCATAAGGACTAACTTTACACCAGGATTCTGCCCTTCGTTTCTGGGGAGACACTTTTTACTGGCCCCGTAGCTTCCTCACTTTCTAAAATGGGATCACGGCATTGTTAAACTAACTGCGTGAAAGTGTAGTACCTTTCATTTTTTAGGGATTTTTAATTATGGTCCCTGTTTACTAAGTTCAGAATAGCAAACATAAAAGCTGCTCTTTATTTTAGAACACATGGTTTTAAAGAGTGAAACAATGATACTACATTTGGATCTGAAAAGATTTCCCTCTGATCTTTAAAAGTCTCCATAGGGTTAGAACCACAGGGGCGTCTGCCGCGTTTTAAAAGAAGATTAAGTGGTGAAATGACACGTGTTTGGAACTGGCGAAAGGGGACGGCCAGTGTTCACCCATTGGGAGGGGTTCCGCGGAGCCGCAGGTGAAAAGCCCTGTGCCTTGAGCTGGAAGCTTTGGGAAAGTGGGGTTTGGGGACAGAGTTAGAGACTCACAGGTGGCAGTAAAGAAGCCGCATCTTCAGTTGCCATCACCGTCGGCTCGCGCTCACTGTTTGGCTGGACAGCATGCGTCAGCTGTGGAGGCCACCAGCGTGCGGGGCTTGGGAGTTGTAAACAGGCCCTGACCTGTTTGTTCTTCCATTCCAGGCTTGCTTCTGACTGGCCCTACTAGCCTCGAGGAGAGGGGATGTTATATGGGAAAGACCAATCAAATAAAATTAAAATTTCAGGGAGTAAAAATTGATGGAGCTGTGTGCCCTTTACATTATGTAAGTTACACCCTCCAATAGATTTATTTATTTATTTATTTATTTATAAAGTTTATTTATTTTGAGAGAGAGCAAGTGGGGGAGGGGCAGAGAGTGAGGGAGGGGGAGAGAGATTCCCAAGCAGGCTCTGTGCTGTGAGCGTGGAGACTAACTTGGGGCTTGATCCACGAACCTGTGAGATCGTGACCTGAGCAGAAACCAAGAATTGGACTGAGCCACCCAGGTGCCTTTCCATCAGATATATTGAAACAAAGAAAGGTGAGAAGCCAAAAGAAACTCGACAGAACTCTCCAGGCAGTCAAGGCGGTAGGTAGAGGACCGCTCAAGACTGCAACAGGGAGGTTGCCACTTGGGTGTTGGTCCTATGTTTTCTCCCAGTACACAGGTAACTTGCTTCGAATGCTGATTTTCCTGCTCAGAGCAGTGACTTTATGCTTTTTACATGAATGGGTTTCAGATGAAGCTGGGGGCTGTTGGAAACCTATTGGCAAAAATCGTTAACTAGAGGAACCTGTAAACTTCTTCTTTGGGTAACCCCAGGAACTGCCTCTTTTTCTATCAACTGTGAATCTTGTGAGTCTTCCTACCTGAGGGTTTCCTCTTCCTGTACAGGACCTGGTGGGGCCCAGCCATCTGTACCCTACTTTCTGCCGATGCGCCCTTTCATCGCGGGGCGCCTGAACATGCAGTTCCAGAAGCATCAGACGGCAAACGGTGGTGGAAACCCAGGGACCTGTAGAATTCCCAACTCCCCAGTGTAGCTGTCCACCTGTTAACTTAAAAATGTCTTCTACAGTAGGTTTCTTCAAACTGGGTTCAGAACAGAGCCCACACTTGCATTTGATTGTGAGCATCCTGAAGCTTTTTAACTCTGGAGAGCTCTTCTGCCCCACCCTTCTCTCCCTAAGCTATTGATTTGTTGAGGAATCAGGTCAGTTGTCTTGGAGAGTGGCCCACATTCTGGACTTGGAACATTAAACCTGTTCCATTCGTCTCTGTAGGTCTGTACACCGGAAATTAGCCCTCGAGCTGGATTAGATTCATGTCCAGTTATTTGGGTAGAATCAGTTTGTTGGTGGGGTTGTGTATTTCACGTTGCACCATCTCAGGAAAACGGGTGTCTCCCTTTCGGTGATACCGTGGCGGGTCACTGCATTCACGGGGTGACTACTTGATCCTTCCACTGTGAATTTCCACTTCGTCCTTTTCCTTAATGTCTGTTAGTCCCTGTTGAGGACTCTTACCCAAATCACGTATTTCATGAGAGTTTGTTGATTCTTCTTTCTTCATGAACATGGTTAGTGAGAGGGATATGGAATTTACACTGGCCAGGGATCAGGGAAAGCCAGCCATGTTGATGCAGCTTAGGGACGTCTAGAGGATTAATAGAGAAGCAAAATTGGTCCGGCTTCATCCAGGAATTGTGCGTGAATACTTCTTATCATTAGAGCGAATTGCCTTTTGCACAACCTTTTATGAATGCTACTGTGTCAGGTTAATTTTATTGTAAGTTTTGCTTAGTTAGCAGCAGCATTAAATCCTGTCCTGTTGCTTACATAACTTGGGTGCCTGGCCGCCGCCTAAATTAGGAGCTTATAACGTGGGTTTGTGATCGAATTCCATGTGATGGTGCACACCATGGCAGATTATCCTTCTGAATAGTCACTTTAAATCTCCTGACGTGTAAGGACATTTAAGCCCCATCTTTCCTTAGAAAAGGTAAGTCATTGATGAGTTTAAAACAGCGGGAGGAGAATGATAAATCTGAATTAGTTTAGTTTCTCTTCCACCCTGATTTAAGAGAAATAGATTTAGTGGCAACTTTTTGACTTCATTGTTGGGCTCAGAAGGGATAGATTCTTGCAGTGTTTCCAACAGGAAGTAATTGAGAGCTCCTTTGAAAGGAGGGTAGTTATGGCAAATGAATTTAATTTACATATGCTCCATCGCTCCAGGACACAGCACACACACTATACCAGCATTCTGATTTGGGGACAGCCTCGTTTGAAAGCCACTGGAAGGGCAACACATGGATTCTTTTGCCACGTATTCCTTTTTTGCCACTGTGTGTTCCTGGAAACCACTTGTGAGAGGGATCGTCACGAAGCAGGTTCTGGGGTTCCCATAAGGCACAGTCTCACACTGTGCAGTTGTGTTTATGATCACACACTTGGTATCAATCAAGTCATGGCTGTGAACGATAAATCCTAAAAGAAAGGTGTGGGTACCAGAAGCCTAAAAGAGTTTGAAGTTGTTAACCACATCACGTTGTCAGAAAGGGTTTGAGCTTGGAGAAGCCATGGAGATCAAGACCCCTCCTTTGTTAGTGAATAATCAGATACTCAGCCATGAAAACTAGCTTGCCTCAGACCACACAGCTCATTATGGGTGGAGACGGAACTGAGCTCAGTCCAGAATGACAGTCACTAATACTCAGTGTTTCTTGTGCACATGCTAAATGCTTTATGTGTGTCACTCTTTTGATCCTCATCTCATGACTCTATTTTACTGAGGAGGACACTGGGATCTAGAGACCTTGAGTAACTAATCCAAGACCACATGAAACTCTTATATGCTTGCTCCAGAGAATGTGTACTAGCTACCTGTGGCACCACCTTTTTTCACCCCTTTTTTCTTTCCTTCCTTCCTTCCTTCCTTCCTTCCTTCCTTCCTTCCTTCCTTCCTCTTTATGATTATTTTTTAAACCATTATTCTTTACTAAAGGGATGCCTTATTCCTTATGGCCCATAAACATTACCATTCTAGAGCCTTCCACATACTCTAAAAATTTACATTAAAAATCTATAAGCTCTAATTTATTGCAAATATGGCCAATGGAAAGTGATGCACTTGCCGTAATAAGTATTTAAGTAATTAATATGTTTATTTAGCAAGTAGTTCTGCTTGGCTTCTTAGCATGGTGAGCTCTTAGGTGATAGATTGTTTAGGACTTAAGAGATACCTAGGTAGGTTTGAACGGGTGGCTTTTTTCTTTTGACAAATGCCCTGTGCCAACCCACAGGCTTAAAGACATAATTCCTTTGATCATTACTCACAACAGATTGCCCCTCATCCTTTAACTGCTTGAAAACATCTCCGAGGCACTGGCTGGTGGTGGGGTCTGGGAAGCAGCAGTTTCTGGGCTGAGAGCCTCGCCCTCTCCTGCTCCTCCTCTTCCATGTTGGGTTTTCTGAGCATTAGCCTCTTGCTTCTAATGAATGAAAGATTCACCTTTTTCTCTGTCCACACTGTTCCCGAAGAGCCTGGTGTGGGTGCCACAGGGGTGTTCATTAGACCAGTTGGTCTGTGTTAACTGAGTACGCAGGGAGGGGGAATGCGGAGACACTGCTAATGACCGGGGACATGTCCCCTCGGATGTCTCTTGTACTCTGCTCTGTTGGTGACTTTAAACAATTTGCAGTAAAACAAAAACACAGTTGGCTTTGCAGCTGTCCGTATATATGCCCAGAATAGGGATTTTTTTGTTTTGTTTGATTTAAATGCTTCTAAATTGCATTCTTCGTGAGCTTCCTGTTTGATTTGTACAGCTGAAATCTGTAATGATTGGATCTACCAAGACTTTTTTTTTCCTTCTTTCTCCATTTGTGCCAGAAACAAAACAGCTTACAAATAGTCCGGAACATGTTGCATACATGTGCTTCTTGGTGAGCCCTAGTGCATAGCTGACTAACTTCACATCCTGCCTATTTATAGCCTCTTCAGAATAATTGTAAAACGTTAGATATTCCCTCTACGAACCTCATGTAGATAAACACGACTCTTTAAATGGAGACAAATGAGTTTTTACTCATAGATGTTTCCCTTGATAATCCTCTTTAAATACACACCCACCATTTTCTCGGAAGTGTGTGGCTCTAGTCACCAGCCCCTGCTAAAGTGTTTCCAGTAGTCACAGGATTGACTGGGGGATGAGGCCTCACAGAACATGGAGCTCTCACGGGGCAGCTGAAGCTCACCGGTGCTGAGTAGACTAGCGTCTCACAGCCCCTTAGTGCCTGTGAAGGACTAGAACTCTCTTCCCTTGGTCCCCAATTCAGTATGGCTTCCTTCGCTCTCCCTTGCCTTGCCTCGCCCTGCCTCGCCCTGCCTACTGCCTGTGCTGGCAGTTGCCACCACAGAAGAATATAAACCAAAATCAAAATTTCCTAGTTACTGGGGTGAGGGTGATGATTTTATTGCAGAAAAAGAATAATGTTAGAGGAAAAAAAACCAACTCACAATTCTGTCATCCTAGGAAACTGTCTTTTTTATTGATGTGTTTGTTCTTAGTGCTTGTTCATACTAATATAAAATCTTAGAGATATTAAACTAGTTATTTGTAACCCCAACAAAAGCCGAGGAGTTTGTTTGAATGTATGACAACTATTGTGGACTCTTGCCAGTTCACATTTTGACTTTGAGTGCAACAACTTCCTAGGAGTGAATAAATTAATGATTTTTTTCTAAATGAATAAATATGTAAGAATGTATTTTTGTAAGTAAATATATGAGAATGTAGTTCTCTAGGAACAAGTTTATGAGTTCTTTCCATGATTGTGGAAAGATGCTGTTCACATTACCTCCCTGCAAGGCTTTGTAAAGTGTTGGTTATCATTGGGGCACCTGGGTGGTTCAGTCTGTTAAGCATCTGACTTTGGCTCAAGTCATGATCTCATAGCTCATGAGTTTGAGCCCCATGTAGGGCTCTGTGCTGACAACTCAGAGCCTGGAGCCTGCTTCAGATTCTCTGTCTCCTTCCCTCTCTGCCCCTCCCCTGTTCGGACTCTGTCTCTCTCAAAAATAGTAAACATAAAAAATTTTAAAAAGTGTTGGTTATCATTTATTCAAACACTTGCATACTAGAAAGAATATGAGGCTTATTTTAGGTAGGCCTGGTGTAGTGCAGTAAGTTCCTTGACCTCTGTGAACTCCAGTTTTCTCATCTCTACAATGTGACTGTTAGGCAGGGAATGCAGGTAAAGCCCCTGGCACCATGCCTGCATGTAGGTATTAACAAATGGTAGTGTTCTTCCTTTGTGTGCTCCCCCCAAGCTGGTGTCTGGATATGACCTTATACGTGATTGTTTTCACTCACGCGGTGGAACAAAATATTCAGTCCCATCGGACTCCACTGGAGTTTGCCCAAGGTTTGGGGTGAGTGCCCACTTCACCTGTACCATCATCCTGGGCCTTCTGTACCTCAAGTGCTGAGCCAGTTTTATAAGTGCTGGTAGAACAGAGAGATGGCTTAGGAAGTTGGGGGTGAAGGGCCAAGGCTGGACTCTGGGCCCTAACTGGAGAGTGGAAGAGAGAACACTGGACCTGAAGGTATGGATATGGCTGTGTTAGTCAGCTCAGGGGCTACAACAAATACCATAGACTGGGTGGCATAAACAGTGGACATGTATTTCTCACAGTTCTGGAGGTGGGAAGTCCAAGATCGAGGTGCTGAGACATATGGTGTCTGGTGAGGGCCCTCTTGCTGGTTTGCACATATGCAAGACGGATGGCCGTCACATGGCGGTGAGAGAGGTCGTTTCTCGTCTCTTCTTATAAAGGCACTAATCCCATTCACAAGGGCCCCACTCTCGTGACCTAAACGCCTCCCAGAGGCCCCACCTCCAGATACCATCACAGTGGACTTTAGGGCTTCAACATAGGAATTTTGGGGAGATGTAAACATTCAGCCCAGAGCAACGGCCAAGCTGAACAGAGGTTTAGAATCTGTGGACAGGCAAAGTTCTTAGAAACCAGGATGTGTTCTGCAGAGAAGGTACGATTTCAGTGGTGCAGCCTGCAAAGTGGAAGTAAGGAGGACGTGGTGAGTGGGCTGGGAACGTCAGCCGGCAGAGGAGAAAATCAGGTCAGTAGGTCACCAGTAACCTGGAGTTGGCAGTGATGCCCAGTGGAGGTCCTTGCCTGGTTCGTTTGTGGGTCATGGGCTCTTGTAAGCGCAGGGACTGACTGCTGGGTGAGGGGTCCAGGGTTAGTGACTAATGGCAGGAGAGAGCAGCCCACCGGGTTCATACACAGGGATGAGGTACCTTCTGTTTTGTCTGGGATAAGCTTGGTTTGTGTCTTTTGTGTCATGTATAATTATTAGTAGAGCCTTCCTCTGGACTCCAAAGTGACCTGGTATCATTGACAAATAATTTAGCTTCCTAGGTACACGTCCATGGCTGCAGGTAAGTGTTTGTTGTGTGTTTGAGGAAAGGTCCCCATTAAAGGGTTGACTGACATGAGGTTCTCTGGTAAGCCCACGGCTTCCTGCCTCATTGGAGGAGCTTGGCTCCCATCTCTTTGTCTGCTTATTATTTGGATTCCAAAGAACATCCTGCATTACGGTTTTCTGCGTTCTTTTCTCTCTGGGTTTATGTTTTTTTCAGTGACTGTTTTGGCAGCAGTCCGCGAGCTGTTCCCTGTAATCCGGTCACACCTAGTGGCACCATCATCGCACCTCTTTGCCTGGACCTCCTTGGGGGGTTGTGCTTTCCCTGGGGCTCCTGCAGTGCCTCAGCTCCACCTAATGCCTGGGACTAGTGAGAGGCAGAAAGGAGTGAGAGAGGCGAGGACGCTTGGCCTCCTTTTACTACTCAGCCTGATTAGAAGGGTCTTATGAAGTCTTGGCTGCCTGGCAGTTGGGGTGTGCAGCAATGGCAGGGGGGAACAGGGCTCAGTGCCATCTGGGTACTGTTGATAACGTACCTGTGTGTGTCTCTTGTTCCCCTTGGCACGGGTTCTCTGTCCCTTCTGCTAAGAGCTCCATTCCCCAAAAGAGTTGCTGTTCCTTCTTGAAGTTCCAGAAGCACCATTTGATGTGGGTGCCGGCATCACACAGCACGTCGTCCTGTTTGAGACTGCTTCGTTTATGATGGAACGGAGTGAAAGGTTCTGCGCACTCGGGCGCCCCAGGGTGAGAAGGCAGAGCTCTCCCGCACATTGTCCCTACTGGCAGGTGCTTTTCCTCCTTTGGGTTTCTGTGAGGTCCCCTGCTCACGGATTGCATGTTTCCGTGCCTGATTGGAAACTCTGAGTTTGGGGCCCCTCTCATCCTAATCTTGGCCTCCAGAGTGCTGCTGCTTAAATTCTGCCGTTGCGAGTCAGACACTGAAGGGCCCACGGGGTTCAGGCGTGTAGATGGGGCTGGGCTGGCTTCAGTCATGCCGTTCACACTATACAACACACGAGGAGTGCTCGGCCCCTGGTTCAGACTCAGAGTGCTAGGAGTTCCTTTATTATTTTCTTTAATATTTATTTATTTTGAGAGAGAGAGATAGTGAGCAAGGGAGAGGCAGAGAGAGAGGGAGACAGAGAATCTCAAGCAGGCTCTGCACTGCCAGTGCAGAGCAAGAAGTTCCTTTTAAAAGGCCTCCATTTACATCCTGTTTTATATCATTTTAGTCGCACATTTCCTGAGCTGAAACCCTCCCTCCTAAGAACTAGCCTAGAAACATCCCTCCCCCCGCCCACCACCATCACCACCACCACCCCTTACAGCAGATCCTTTTGGGGGAAAGGACTGTCTTGTATGTTGTGCTGTGTCCCCGGGCCCAGTGATCCCCTGAGGACTGTCCCATCCACGTTGGAACACAGAGGGCCCTCCCGGTGAGTGGACAATGTATGGTTGTGGGTTTGCCTGCCCTTTGCTTCTGTTGCTTCACTTCCTTCACGAGCGTTTCCCCTTTCTTCCTGGCGGCTGGTGTTGGCAACTCAGCACGCAGGTTGGCAGGCTGGCCCAGCCTCTTCTACTTCCTCCAGCCCCCCTCACCCTGTGACTTGGGGTGGGGTGGCATGTCAGGCCACAACTTCCGTGGCCCCTTGTAAAACAAATGGAGAGCTACACACAGCCAGCTTGCGATCTTCCCCGGATGAAAGAATGCTGAAACGTAAAAGGAGGGCAGCCGGTGGGTGGGTGGCTGTCTGCCCAGAAAGGTGAGCTTACATCCTGTTTTTGGAGTCCTGCGGTCCGTACGTACTGTGGTTCTCTGCATGTCATGTCACTTGTCATTAATGAGCAGATTCTTTCTCCTGTATGCTTAGCTCTGGGTTACATATATCTCCCTAAAGAGTCCTGACTCTGGATCTTAAGACACAGGTTGTCTTTTTAGCCACATGGGGAAGGCTACGTCTTCCCCTCTCTCCCTGGGTAACTTTTGTCAAATGTTTAATTTTTCACTGTCCAGTTCTTTAAAGAGAAGCAGTGTGATTTGGCATCCTGTGGGATCAGAGTGCTTGGGCCCACCTTCCGGGTCTTCAGGTTACAGCTCTGTCAGTAAAATGGGGATAATAGTGTACACTTGATCGAGTTTTACAGAAATAACAACGAGCACATTAATAGTGTGCCTGCCTACAGCCAGCACTCAGGCGAAGGTTGAAAAACGTGGGTATGTTATTAATGACGCCCGCCTCACCATTCTGGTTTTGTTTTTAGAAGAACTGTTACCTGTCTCCTAGAGGGATGGCCACTGTCTATTCGCTAGTGATGTCCAGGGTAAATTGAGAACGAGGCATGTGTTTCTGGGGACGACGGCAAAGAGTATTTGAGATCGGCAGTGCCCCAGAAAAGCCGATCTCTTTGGTAACCTGTGGCAAGTGGCATGATGATGATGTACTCTGCGACTGAAGACAGGATTTTATTCTAATGCATCATAACCTGGAGTTTCAGTGGCTGTCACGAGCAGTGTGTGGTCACTATGCCAAATCTGAAACTGCCCACCTGGGCGAGCAGCCTGCACAATCTCCAGCATTAATCTTGAGCGTCCTACTGTGTGTCTTCTTACAGGAACTGGGCATTGGTTCCACAGCTATTATGGGCGTGGACACCCGCAGGTGCAGCTGAAGTGAGATGGTCCCTGGAACCTCCCAGGGGCTTTATAATGCTGGGACAGGGGGGTCGCTGTAAGGAGTTGATTTCCACCGCGTTTGGTGGTGTAGAACTCTGATTCCTGAATCAGCCATTTCTCCAAGTGTTGGAGTGCATCAGAAGCTGGTCTGGCTCCTGCCACCTCCCTGACCTAGTTTCCAACCACTTTCCTCCTCCCCTCGCTCCAGCCACATTGGCCTCTTTTCTGTTTTTCCTAAACAGGCCAAGCACACGCTTGCCCAGGGTGTGTGGGGATCTCCAGATCCTCTCTCTGGAAAGCTCATCCCAGATTTTGAGAGGCCTCTCCATCACCCCTTATAAAATCGGCCCCCTGACCTGCACCCTCTTACCCTGCTTTATTCGTTTTCCTAACACTTGACCAGACTCACTGCGGATACCTTATAAGCTCCTTTGCTTCTTGCCTGTCTTTCCCCTCCCCCTGTGCCCCCAGTAGAAGATGAAGTGCATGAAACGGGTGTTTCCAACAACAAGGACTCTGCTTTGTTCTTGGTTTGCTGTAACCCCAGGTGTTCTCCCACTGGAGGCGATGCCTAAGCCTTCTCTACTGCCCAAGCAACACGGGATAAGAGTTCCTTAGGTTTTAGTCCTCAAGTATAACTAAATCGTTTGTCTTCTCAGTAAGGAAGGAAATATTTGGGCAGAAAATTCTGCAGAATGCATTATTTTAAGTTCCATTTTGGTATGAAGTCAGGATCTTGGGAGGCCAAGTATGAGGATCACATTAGCATTTCCTTTTGGTAAATTAAAATGAATGAAAGGCCAGTGAATTAAAGGCCAAGCATAATCCTATGGCTTTGGCCTTTAACAGTTTGCATTTTTTTAAATTGAAAATAGCCATGTGTTCCGTGGGCTTTTATTTGTGGGTAAATGAGCAGGGGATGCTGTTTACACTGTCGCTCATTGTTCACACTTTAGCTGTTTCTTCTGTAGTGTGGCCTTGACTTTTAAATTCCATGTATTTGGTTGCACACATGATTTATTTTGAGGTACCCCATCTCTTTGGAAAGAAGAACTGGGGAATGACAAAACGATTTTATCCGTGTCTCATCCCAGGTATTGAGTAGTCAACCTGGTTTTGAGATTCTGTTGCCTCTGTGTGTTTTTCCTTGGGTGATGCTACTGACGGAAAGTTCTGTGTTCGCTTAGAGTTTCCATTTGTTTGCCTGATAAGCTCAGGGAAGCAATTTTAGGGTCGTTTGCCAGCGGGGCAGGGAGGTAGGAACTTGTAAGTCATGAGTAGGGTTTGGAGGTGAATCTTTCATGGGTTTTATCTGGTTTATGCTTAATCTGGTAAGATTTTGGTTACTTTGCAGTAGAAGGCTTCAGAAGGAATCTGCACTGTAATAGAGAAAACAGACAACTGGCTTCTGAATATTAAAATACAGTTTCTTTAAGCATTGCTGTTTCCAACAGATTGGAGTCCGTTTATTCAGTAACTGTGCCTTCCTCCTGTGTTTAGAGACTTAACGTCAGTTGCTGTGGATGTTGAGAAGTGATGCTTAAATAGCAAAACCTACTTTTGAGAAGCTTACGTTATAATAAATGAGTTTTCAAAATCGGTGTGTCACTTTGGTAACTGTTTCATAAACCATTAAGGAAATATCTTTTCTCTTAGAAAATCAGTTTATTTACTGACTTGAACTTAATGCATAACTTAATGAGGGGTGTCCTTTCCTGGTGTCTGGTTCCAGGGTTTTTCCGAGATGTCTGTAGAAATTAATAGCAAGTGAATGTGGGGTTTGTTGTTGTTGTTTTGTTTTTTTGCTTTGTTATAATTTTGGTGAAGTCTTAAGATTTGTGAACAGGGCTGTCCTTTTTAGCGGACGTTTGAACAAAAACATGGTCTATTTTGTGGAGAGAGTGATTGGAAGAGGGATTTCGGATGGTTGGTAAATTGCAGGTGAATCAAATCACTGCCTTCTGTGAGTTGGCATTTGATTGTGTCAGTGTTAGTTATCAATGATTAGTCAGGCATGATGTGCCTACTTCTCTTCTGCCTCTCCCTCATCTTAATCTCTTCCAAAATTGTCATGTTTGTCTTTGACTGAACAGGAACTCCCTACGCTTTGTTCTGGTGACTGAGGTGTGGTTTGTTTTCTAGCCTTATCAGTGGCCCTTACTTGCTTCCTGATAGTGGACTGACTATAGATCCTAAATAAAGAATCCTATTATTGACTTTATAGCAAGGAGCAAAAAGTGAACAGTTTGCCAAGATCCCATCTCTTGTCATGTTTGAGATGGATTTTTCTTCCCCGAGTAAAGACCGGTCGTATTTATAAGCTGGTAGTATTATTTCAGCATCTTAGACGGAAATGTGTGTCCATGATAGGGAAGGAACTTGTTTATTGTATGCTTTTCTTCTGTATATTTCTTTTTTTAAACACGTTTACTTATTTATTTTGAGATAGAGAGGGATAAAAAAGGGAGAGAGAGAATCCTAAGCGCGGAGCCTGACGTAGGGCTCGAGTCTACGAACCTGTGACATTATGACCTGAGCCGAAATCCAGAGTCCGATGCTTAACCGCCTGAGTAACCCAGGCACCCCTCTTCTGTATATTTCTAACCTTGAGAATATCACTTAGAGAGATTTGGCAAGGTGAGGAAAGATGAATAAAAATGGATTGAGTTTGTGGAAATGTAGTAACTTAGGTTTATTAAACTCCTAATGGAAGACCCAGTGTCCGGGCACAGATCGGTGTGCAGGATATTTACCCTTGGGGAGCTTACATCTGTTAGGGAGGCTAGGCCCATGCTTGGGTTTAACAAATAGGGTAGACAGAGTAGTTGCTCATTCGTTGCAAGTGAAGTTGGCACCATTTTGCTTATTGAGCTTGCCTGATTGGGAAAGGGCTTTGTACTTTGATGTACTTGGACTAAAGATGGAGACCCCTGTGACGCCCTGTGTAAGCCCAGAAATAGGTGCCAGCTGTAGGACTGAGACCATTTGGGAAGAACTGAGGAAAGGGGCCACATTCTTACTGGTGTTAATGCTAATACCTTTAATAAAACTTAATTTAACTCCTTGTATCTCCTGGCCTGCAGCCATAAAAACATTAGTCGCCCAAAGATGGTTATTTGGAGAAAAAATGTCTTTAACATTGGAGTTACATGTGAATAGAAAATTGGGGATTGTAAGTGCATATGTTCATTTACATTTGTGGAAAAGACGTTGGGCCTGCTTATCCAGGGTTGCCTCTGTGGATGTGTGTTGTCATAAATATAGCTTTATAGATCTGAGTTTAAAGGACTTGGCATTTGAGGACACTGGGTGTGAAATCAGGGTAAGAGAACACGGCCCCTGCTACCATTTTTTGAGAGCTGAAATCCTCAGCTCTCAACTTAAAAAAAAAAGCAGGGGCAGACACTGTGGTATCAGTCAGCATGTCTTTGAGATAAAAAGAGTTTTTAAAAAGAAATAATTTTTTGATCAAAGAGAGCCTTGGATGATTATACACTTTTTGAGCTCCTGCTTGAAATCGGTGTTTATTCTTTTTCCTACTTTTTAATAGCAGTGACACATATTAACCCCAGAATACTTTGGGAAGATTTTTCTAAATTTTCCAATAACATCCCCTTTTCCTAGTGATCTGATAATGTCTATTCTTAACTAAATTTTCACAGTGTTCTCAACTTTTTTGTCAACACACATTTTTGGGGGCATTGTGACTTTAATTTATTAATAAACATCCCTGTTCCTGTTTTATAGTTGGAGCAAACTAAGACTCAGTAGTATATGTTGAGTGCAGCATTAGGATTCTAGCTGTAAAGAAAAACAAAACCGCCCAGTCTCTCCTCCTGTGGTTGTCCTTTACTCTGACACACCACTGCCACACTCACCACTTGTGACACCAGGTGTGTGGGGGGTTTTCCCCACTAAGCGTTTCTCAGTGACCTCAGCTGTGTGTCCTGCAATTTAACTCAGTTCTGATGTTCTCTGCCTGGATGTGGTCCCACGTGACGGCCACCTCCCCGCTTCAGACACCAGCTGCAAGTATTTGGTTCCCAGGTTGCCTCCAACTTCTGCCCTGCTTGGCCACACATTAGAGGTTCCCGTGACCTCCTCCCCCTCAGATTTGATTATGTGTTAGAATGGCTCACAGAACTCAGGGAAACACTTGGTTACCAGTTTATTGAAGGATATGGTGGAGGATACAGATGAAAACCCAGGTGAAGAAATACATAGGGCAAGGTCTAGGAGGGGCCTGAGTGCAGGAGCTTCTGTCTCATAGATTCGAGGTGCATCACCCCCCGGTGTATGGGTGTATTCACCAGCCCAGAAGCTCTTTGAGCCCCGAATGCTGGGAATTTTTATGGAGGCTTCCTCATGGAGGCATGATCAATTATTAACTTTCTGAGAACTGAGGGCTGGGGCTGAAAATTCCAAGTTTCTGATCATGGGTTGGTCTTTCTGGTGACCAGCCCCCATCAGGAGTACACCCAGAGTTGCCTCAGTAGGACAAAAGATGCCTCCATTGCTCTTACCACTTAGGAATTTACCCTGGTTTCAGAGCCCCGTTCAGTGGGGTCAAAGACCAACTCCTAGAATGAGAGATTCTCCTAGTGCTAGATTTTTGGAACTCTGTGTCAGGAAGTCGGGGCAGAGACTAATACATGTATTTTTTACTATCTCACACGAATGCTACAGAATACTACTGGAAATATTTTTCCTAGTTGTTCCAGTTTCATTAATACCATGTCGTATAGAAGGCTTTCATTTTTTAGGGGAGTTTCTCAGCTGTTGACTCTCAGCTTTGTTTTTTATTGTGTTAACATAACATAAAATTTGTCATTTTTTAAATGGTTTTTTAATTTTGAGTATAGTTGACACACAACGATCTTAACCATTTTTAAGCATATGGTTCAATGCCATTTAGTATATTCACATTAAAAAACTTTTTATGTTTATTTATTTATTTTGAGAGAGAGAGAGAATAAGTGGGGGAGGAGCAGAGAGAGAGAGGGAGAAAGAATCCCAAGCAGGCTCCACACTGTCCGTGCAGAGCCAGATGCAGAGCTTGAACTCACAAACCATGAGATCATGACTTGAGCCGAAACTAGGAGCCGGACACTTAACCGACTGAGCCACCCAGGTGCCCCAGTGCATTCACATTGTTGTGCAGACATCATGACCATACCTCTCCAGAACTTTCTCATCTTCCCAAATGGAAATTCTGTACTCATTAGACAAAACACTAACTCCCTGTTCTCTCCTATCCCCAGCCCTGGCAACCCCCATTCTACTTTCTGTCTCTCTAAATTTGATTTTTGTAGATACCTCATATAAATGGAATGATACGGTATTCATCTTTGTGTGTCTGCCTTATTTCAGTCAGCACACTATCATTATCGTTCATTCCTGTTGTAACAGGTGTCAGAATTTCCTTCCTCCCTTCCTTATTTATTTTGAGAAAGAGAGAAAGAATCCCAAGCAGGCCCCGTGCTATCAGTGCAGAGCCTGATGCGGGGCTCCATGTCAGGAACTGTGAGACCATGATCTGAGCCAAAATCAAGAGTTGGACGCTTAACCAACTGAACCATCCAGGTGCCCCAGAATTTCATTCTTTTTAAATAAGGCTGAGTAATATTCCACTATGTATGTCTATACACATCTTGTTTACATATCTATCTTTGATGGATCTCTTATTTTATACCGCGGGTCGCAATCAGTACTATTATAACATAAAACACCATAGGAAATATGTACCGTATTAGGGATCAGTATGGTTGGGTGAAACGTGTGTTTAGTGGTTTACTAAACCCTGTTGGTTGTCCATGTTTTTTCACAGGTGGAATAGACCTGAAATCTTAAGTATCAGGTCTTATGACACTTCGCAGGTGGGGCGGTACGCCATGTTTTCTGTGCTGTGGGAGGGGCAGATAGAAAGAAGGAGCAGGAAGAGCTGACTGACTCGTCCACAGTGATACATTTGGAAGGAATGCTCGTGAATCACATGTGAGCCAAGCAGCATGGTTTGTAAACAGTTTTCAGGGTTTTCCATGGAGCCTCCTCCTGTACTGCCTCTCAGGTTCTTTCTGTGTCACTGCTGTGTCAAGCTTGATTGGGGAGCGAGTGTACTGTGGGCCAGCACTGAAGTTAGCTCACTAAATATGTCTCGTGTGTGCCTCCCCGATGGTAATTTCGCACCCTGTGCCTTGGTCTAGATTTGATATTTCCTAATAATTTAATAACAATCTAGACCTAGAAGGAAATGTCTCTGGTTTAGAGAGGTGGACCATTCCTTGCCCAGAGTTTCACGCAGGTAGTTGGACAGAATTGGGACCAGAGCTCAAGGCCCTTCTTCCTCTGGTTGTAGTTTTTCATTGTGTTAAACATTTCCCCCACAATAGAAAATTCCCAGCACATTTCGTAAGTAGACCATATGTCATGAATTACGATCCTTAGGAGCTCAAGTTTTAGTTGCCTTAAAGCCTTCATGCTGTAGGTATTGGTGGTGGCGTTACAATGAATATTAAAGCCTAACCTCTTGTAGTTGGGGAGGGTGACTGAGTTGGAAAGGTGACTGAGCATGGTTAGGGTGTGTGAGTGTTGGGCGGGGGACGGTGCACATGCAGGCTTGGGGAGACCCCCATGCATTTGACTTGTTTATATACGTGTATTGTCACAGCACTTAAAGAGGGCGCTGATTCATAGGTGGAAGTGTTTGCTTTTGTTATTAGATTTCAGTGAATGTGTGTAGAAGGTATTTGCTTTCAAGCAGAGTAGCTGCTCTCTTATGCACATTCTGCTTGTGCTGCCAGAGACAGCATGTTCCATTGGTCTGGAAGGTCAGTAACTGGTACCAGAGTTGGAACAGTTTGTTTTGCATTGTTTGCTCGTTTCTATGCCTCATGAGGTCATTGATTTGCACACAGAGATGGATATGCCAACTTTCCCGCCTTCTGGACTTGCTACAACATCTCCCTTTGAAGTTGAACTTTGTCTGTTTTGATTTTCGGAAAGAGAGCTTCTTGGGGAGGGGCAAGTGGTGGTGGTAAATTCTTGTTTGGGGGACTTTTCCTTCCCTCTCCAAGGCACCACTGCTATTGGGAGGTGCATTCTTGCCCGGATCTTTTTATCTGTTGCCTTGAGTGAGGAGCCTGCAAATATCCAGAGTTTAGCGTTCATTCTCAGTAACCTGTTTGTTTTCAGGAACCTATTGTTGCTTGTGCCTTGAGTAGGTGACAAGTGTAGTGCAATTTCTTGGGCAAACTTTGTCTTACTAAAGGTTGGGTTTTTTTTTTTTTTTAAACTTTGAATGATTGGGGGGGGTGGGGGGCTCTTGGGTGGCTCAGTCGGTTGAGCATCCGATTTCGGCTCAGGTCATAATCTCACAGCTCATGAGTTCGAGTCCCGCGTGGGGCTCTGTGCTGGCAACCCAGAGCCTGGAGCCTGCTTCGGATTCTGTCTCCTCCTCTCTGCCCCTCCCCAACTTGCACTCTGTTTCTTTCTGTCTCTCAAAAAGAAATAAACATTAAAAAATTTTTTAAAAAGCATTAAAACTTTGGATGATCATGAATAAAGCCTAAACAATAAAAAGTGTATCTGAGGTAGGAATAAATGTTGAGATCTTCCCATGGGTCACTGTATAATCTAGTCTTTCAGATGTGTGAACTTGAACTTGTGGGTTTAACAGAACAGCAGACCTGCCGAGGCTAAATAAAAAGTGACATCTTGTTACAGTTTTGGACATCATGTCTTTGCCAGGGAGAGCGTTCTGTAAGAGGCTGTTTTTCCCCCCCTGAAGATTTCTTCAAATGCCCAACCACCTCTGTCATACTCTGGATGAGTTGTACTTTACCTTTTAAAAATATCTTTTGTGTGTCCAGTATGTTTTATCCCCATGTATTTATTCATCCTCTATTCAATGTGTGGGACCCCGATGATTAAATTGTGGAATTTTTTGGAGGATACGCGCTTCTGGTAAAAATGTCACTATTCCATGGACATTATGGGATGGATAAGTATTTGGAAGTATTTCATTTTAGCTAAATAGCACTTGATTTGCAATTGTTTTGCTCATTGCTTTCCCCTTCTCCCTAGTAGTTGTGGATAGAAAAAACACACGTGTGCAGGAACAGCAAACTGCTCTGACAGGCTCCGAGTTGAATTTGCCTCTTGTTCCTTGGTGGGATCACGAAAGATTGGGTTCTTGGGTGTCCATCATGAAACCGTTCAGTCCCTGTCAATACCTCTCTGAGACGACAAAGGTTGTAAATACTCTCCTTCATCGTGGTGTAATATTTTCACAGTGGCTTTGACTTGTCTTGCTACCTATTCCCGCACCACACTGCTGCCTGGCACAAATATTTGGTGACAGTGTAATGTTGATAGAGACCAGTAGATCTCTCTGTCCCCTTCCTATACTGGCTTTTGGGTTTTTTTGGGTTTGGGTTTTGTTTTTTGTTTTTTGTTTTTTTGGTAGGTGCATTTGCAATGTCTTTTCATTGGAGAAAAAAAAATATAAGTTACCCTTATTAACATAGGGTTCCTATCTTCCTTGTTCACATTCACATTTATTTATATATAAATCAAATTTTATATATTCTGGCTTAACTTTCGAAAGCTTTACTTTATAAAAGAATTCTCTTTCTGTAGTAATGAAACTAATTTAGAAATCTTTACTTGTTGGTAACTGCCTTTGTAGGAAATGAACCTGGTTGGTGGGAGTTTCTGTTCCAGGGTCTGTGTGCTGGTTTTTGAGGAGTTCTGGCTTAACCAGCCTGCGTGGTGGGGGCTGTGCTGGGGCTGTGCTGGGGCTCGTAAGCTACCCTATGAGAATAGGGGCCCATTTTCCTTCATGAAGCCTGGTCTTGAATTAACGAGAGGACGGGGAGAGAGGGCTTGTTTGTGGTCTGTGTGAGGGGTGGCAAAGGGCCCTCGGTTTCCTTCCCAGGCCCAACCTGTTGAGTAACCATCGGATCTCCTGGCACTTGTGAGCTTACTGTGCTTTTTTGTTTGGTTAGTTCTCCCGCCCCACCCAAGGCCTGGCTGAACTCTGTCTTCTCCAGAACTTGAGAGCAAGGTTAGACTGAATAGAAGTACTCGAATTGTTCTTCAGTTGAGGAAGTTTTTCCGCATATATATTTTTGTAAATAAGGCTAAAAAGTTTTTGTGGAAACAGTGTTCTATTATTGAGTCTTTCTGAGCTTCTACAGGACTTAAATCTCCGGATGGTATATACTCTTAATACCTATGCATGCTTGCACATGTGCATAAACACACACACACACACACACGCGCGCGCGCCAGAAAACACAACTCCCTGTGACACAGCACAACATAGCACATATGTTCTCCTTCTCTGTTCCACGGTGATGTGATAACTTTGGCACTTGATTGTCAAGAAATATATTCTGTACTCGGTTTCTGTATTAGTTATTGGCCTCCATATCAGTTAAATCCATGAGGATTTTCTGGATTCAGGTAACTTACAAGTTATTAGTGAAATGTGAGAGGTTTTTTTTTTTTTCTTTTTTTTTTTTTAATTTTTTTTTTTAACGTTTATTTATTTTTGAGACAGAGAGAGACAGCGCGTGAACAGGGGAGGGGCAGAGAGAGAGGGAGACAGAGAATCCGAAACAGGCCCCAGGCTCTGAGCTGTCAGCACAGAGCCCGACGCGGGGCTCGAACTCACGGACCGCGAGATCATGACCTGAGCCGAAGTCAGACACTTAACCGACCGAGCCACCCAGGCGCCCCGAAATGTGAGAGGTTTAAGGAGAATCTCAGGGTTGGGTGAAGGTTTGAATATCAGAAAAAAATGATTATTTGTGAAACAGACATCTGAGTATTGAGTCCCAAGCAGAAAGGACTTTTAGATAAGGACCAGAGGAACACCTGGTGGAGCTTAGAAAATTCCTAATTTCTTTTCTTCAGGATAAATGTGTGTATACCACATAGCAGTCTCATTGTGTTAAAGTACACCTGCGCTTGTGTCCCACAGACTTCCTGGGACACCAGCTGCTTTGGAGTGCCATTTAGTATGTCACCAGCAGCCACCCCACACCCCACACGGGGTTACCTCCCACCCTATTGCCTCTCTCCCTGCAGTTACCTCCGTGGGCTTCTGTAGCCCTGGAACTCCAGGGACTTTCCTCTGAGGACTGTCCTGTGCTTCCCCTTCTTACCCTAGATTTTTGCACTTGCCTCGTGCTGTGACTCCTGCTCCGTGATCAGCCTGCTTATCCTCCAGAAGTCTTCACCTCCTGGTCCTAATGGAACCCGGCTCTTGGAGTTTGCTGCTGTCTGTGCCCTGGTGGGCACAGAGGGCACCTTCTGCCACACCCAGATAGCGCCCCGGGTCCTCGTGGCTGCTTTCACATCCTTCCTCTCTCACTCCTTGGCCTTCTGGGCTTGCTATGGTTAGTGATCATCTCCTGCCGTCTGTGCAGTCATTTACTAGTCCTAGCTCCAAAGTTTTGGCCCCTGGGTGGCAGTCTCCTGCTCCAGCCTTCAGGAGTTGTTAGAGCTCATCAGTTGATCCCAGTGGCCTCCAAGGTGGGTGACCAGCAGGCCTCATTTGCCTGGGACTGGGGGCTGGGGCTTTCTTCGGGGATCACTTTCAGTTATAGAACCATCCCAGTTTCCCCAGACACGGGACTTTCAATGCTCAAACTGGAATGGGTGGATCACCCTCAAAGAGTCACTGTCCGAGATCTTGCTAACACGGCGAGCTGCTTTGGGTCTGAAATTTGTAGGCTCCAGAACCTCCAATCCAGTTCCTCTGATAGGCTGTCCCAGGTGACGTCAGATATTTGCCCTTCTGGGTGCATTTCGAGCCCCTTGTCCTGCTCCCACCCTCAGTGTCAGTCACGGTGCCCTTCTCAGCACACCAAATCCCCTTTTCCCTTCTGCCTGCTGTGAGGGCACATCCCAACCCTGGAGGATCGGGCAGCTCACTGTCCCCATGTCTGTGCCTGGACTGCCAGTTTCTGCCAGACCACATCACAGATGCCACTGTAAGATCCTGGTCCCCACCTTCACCAGGGACTTAGGCCTGCTAGGAAATTAAATGTTTTCCTCCTCAGCACTGCTCTCCACGGTGGCTCTTTCCAACCTTCTCAACATGCAAATCTCCAACTTTATAGTCAGCTACATCCCTGCTTGTCCCTCGCTGTCAGCAGACCATCCTTCCACCACTAATAAAATGGTCATTTCCAGGCTGTGCCCTCTTCTTCCCACTGCCCCTCTGCAAATCTCCCCATTCTTGGATCCTTTCTTATTTTTCTGTTGATGGTGCAAGAAGTATCCCCCTCACTTCCTGAAAATCAGTTTCTCTCCCACCACCCTCTCCCACCTCCTGTTTCCACCTCTGCCCTGGTGTTTCTTTATCATAAGGATTTGCCAATGCTCACGTCTTTCCCGTCTTAAAAACAGAATACAATGGACACCGTGAAACCCTTACCTTCCCTGATGCCCTGCACTTTGGCTACTACTTTCTCTCTCCTTCCCTTTGATGAAACGTCTGGAGAGGATATTCTCCTTTCTGGTTTGTACTTCGTTACCTACTGCTGGATGACAAATTATCATAAATGTAGTGGCTTAAAATGACATGCATTTATTATCTCACCGTTTCTGTGGGTCAGGAATCCAGGCCTAGCATATCTGAGTTCTGTGCTTCAGGCTGTGGTCCATGGGTGTACAGGGCTGTGGTCTTATCCGAGGCTCACCTGGGGAAGAATTGCTTCTAAGCTCACGGAGGTTATTGGCAGAATTCATTTCTTTGCAGTCATGGGGCTTAAGTTGCCCTCTGTTCCTACAGGTCCCTGTACTTCATGGTCCATGGGGTTCCACTTACTTCATGGCAGCTCCTGACAGCTGGTAAGAGAGAGACTCCAGCAAGATGTAATAATCATGGGAGTGATAATCCTGTCACTTTTGCCATATCCTGTTGGGTGGAAGTGAGTCACAGGTCCTACTTCCACTCAGAGGGAAGGGGTTGTACTGGGGATGAGAGGTGGGGGATGAGGTTCATGGGGGCCTCCTTGGTCTCTCCACCACATGCCTCATGTCTCAATTTGCTCATTCCCATTCACTCCTCACACTACTGTAGTCCTTTTTTTTTTTTTTTTTCCCCCTTATCTCCACCACTTTACTGAAACTGCTCTCAGGCAGAATTTGCTACATAGTGTGCTGAGTTTAGTGCAAAATGAGAATGCAGGGTTCCTTGTTCAAAAATTATTAAGAATTTCAAGATGGTGGCAGCAAAGCATGAAACCACGTCCCAGGTGCATGCTCGCGAAGCCAGCCTTGAAGGAAAGTCATCCTCCCTATTGCTGAGTTCAGAGGGTGCTTGCTTGTGCTCTTGATGGACCGCTCAGCAGTTCTTGCTGAACACAGTTTACCACGGCTGAGAACGTGTTCCTCTGTGCAGTAGTCGCCTATCTCTGAGCCCTGAGCCCTGAGCCCTGGATTCCCTGCTCTTCCTGGATACTCCCCTTCGGTCTCTTTTGCAGGCTCCTCTGCACCCATCCTGTAGACTGTGGGCTCCCAAGTCCGTGTATCTAGGCTGTTTGTGACTCTCGAGCTCGAGCACTTACGCCAGTGCCTCCTTTACACATTCACTTGCATGTTTTATGGGCATCAAAAGTGCAGCATGTCTAAAACTCCTATTTTCTCTGATCCACCAAGCTTGTTTCTCCATTTTGGTGGCTGGCTTCATTGTCTCCCCAGGTGAGTTTTGATTTCATTATATATAAATCCCTGCCTTTGAGCTCCTTCTTTGTTTTTCTGATTAATCTTAAACTTCTTAAGATCTGTGCTGCCACATGTCCATGAAGGGTTGGCCGCCGGGACTGATTTCATCCCGAAGGTCTTCTCGACATCTGCAGCCTGTTGTCTCAGGGTTTCCTGGGCTTCCTCTGTTCCTACCCATTGTAGTTCATTGCTGCTGCTTCCTTAGTTAAGTGTCTGCTTCCCCCATTAGCATGTCAACCTCATGAGAGTAGGAACTTAGTTTGTTCACTGCTTTAACCTTGGTGTTGAAGTGTGCTGGGCACCTGCTACAAATACATATTCTAATAATGAAAGAGTATTTAAAATTTTCAATCTGATTTTTTAAAGTGTGATCATTTTGGATTGTCTGGGTGGCTCAGTAGGTTAATCACCTGACTCTTGCTTTCTGCTCAGATCATCATCTCACCGTTGTGAGGTTGAGCACCATGTGGGGCTCCACACTGGGCATGGAACCTGCTTAGGATTCTCTCTCTTCCTCTCTCTCTCCTCATCTCCCTCTCTCCCTCCCTTCCCCCTCTCCCCTCTCCCTCCCTCTGCTCTGCTCTCTTTTTCTAAAAAAAAAGAAAGTTAAAAAAAATAAAGTGCGATCGTTTTGTTTCTTTGTAGAAACTGAATGTTACGGAAAAACAGGACAGGGCGCCTGGGTGGCTTCGGTCGGTTAAGCCCCCACCTCTTGATTCTGGCTCAGGTCAAGATCTCACAGGGGCATCTGGGTGGCTTAGTCGATTGAGCGTCTGACTTCAGCTCAGGTCATGATCTCGTGGTTCATGGGTTCGAGCCCCGCATCGGGCTCTGTGCTGACAGCATAGAGCCTGGAGCCTGCTTCGAATTCTGTGTCTCCCTCTCTGCTCCTTCCCCACTCATGCTCTGTCTCTCTCTCTCTCCTTTAAAAATAAATTTAAAAAAACATTAAAAAAAAAAGATCTCACAGTCTGTTGTGAGATCAAGCCCTGTGCTGGGCCCCATGCCGGGTGTGGAGCCTGCTTGAGATTCTTTCCTTTTGCCTCTCCCTTGCATGCATGTGTGCATTGTCTCTCTCTTTCTCACTCACTCTCAAAAAAAACCAAAAAACAAAAAAGAAAAACAAGACAGTGGCATAGTAGCCTTGCAGTGCTTGAATATAAGGAATATCTATAGTGCTGTAATCGTTTTGGGGCTTTGGATTGTTGATTAGAAAGTAACATTGTAACAGGAACTAAGTGCATGTTTTCTTATTTCCCTTGAGTTCTGGGCACTGATAGGTGAAAGGGTGTATGTGTGTATAATTTGGTCTGTGGAATTTACAGAATTGCCTGTGTAATTTTGATAAGAGGAAGTAAAAACAGTGTGTGTCAGATACCATCATCTGAATCACTCTGCCCTTACCCAGATGTATTTTGATAGTTTTTTGTCTTATTGTGTTTAACCAGCAAGGGAGAGGTAATTGTCGTTAGAGATCTTACATCTCTGACTTTCTGGGGTCCTGTTTTCCTTGCTGTATCTGCTTGAAGAAAGTGTTTGGCAATAGAATGCTGAAATATATTAAGTATCTGGGAGCCTAGTTTTTTAGAGACTAAACGTGGGCCAGGAGAGGAAGAATTCCACCCAATGCAGATAGGATGAATCTCTCAAAAGCCTTGGAGCAATCTCATTTAAGCAGAAATCAGTCACACACAAACAAAATAGTACATGGGTATATTTGTTAAAGAGAGCCTTCATTCTACAGCCCAGGATTTTTAAGCTTTTTGATCTCAGGACTCCTTTACGCTGTTAAAAAGTATTTGAGGACCCCAAAGAACTTTTTCTGTTGTAATGTCTAGTGATATTTACTTTGTTAGAAATTAAAACTCAAAAAAATAAAAAATGTACTTAAAATGACAAAAATAGCAATACCCTCATTATATCTAACAAATTGGGAAAGGTAGGAGCATTGAAATAACCTTTTCGGATAACTATGGATATTCTTTGATACTTCATTAATATATGACTAGTGGTGGTTTTTTAAAGGTTAGGTACAATGTAGGTTCTGAAACCATAACATAGATCTTTTCCTGGTCTGTTACTTTAGAATTCAGTAGTTCATCTTGCATTCTGAATAGACAGAAAAGGTATAATTAAGTCAGTTACAACACATCTGTATAATGAAATATTATGCAACTATATTTAAAAAGTATTTTATCACAGATGAAATGCTTTTAAATGTAATAAATTGTCTACTCAGTATGATCCTAATTTTGAAGAGGTGTGTGTTGTACTAATTGAAAGGAAAATAGCAAAATATGGGAATGTGTCCTGATGCATTCATGGATGATTTTCTTTATACTTTTATGTATTTTCCAAATTTTCTACAATCAGCACATTGCTTCTAAAATCAGGGAAAAAATTAAGGCCTTTTCTTTCTTAAAAAAATTTTTTTTAATGTTTATTTTTGAGAGAGCATAAATGGGAGAAGGGGCAGAGAGAGAGGGAGACACAGAATCTGAAGCAGGCCCCAGGCTCTGAGCTGTCAGCACAGAGCCCAATGTGGGGCTCGAACCCACAAACGGCGAGATCGTAACCTGAGCAGAAGTCAGACACTTAACTGATTGAACCACACAGGTGCCCCAGGGTTTGTTTTTTTTGTTGTTTTTTTTAATAAAGAATAAATGTATCTATTAAATGATTTTCCTCATCCCTGGACCACCTTTTACAAGAACCCCAATATGTATAGTTGGAGTGGTAGCCAGATCATTTCTTCCTCTCAAGTTTTTGTTTATTTAACAGAACTGATGTAACCTTTCTGTGGCTATTTTAAGCCTCAGGAATTTAACTTTTTAGTTTAGTGGCAATTAATTGATGTATTAAAGAAACTGTATTCAAGAATTATTCAAGGAAAGTATTGCTGAATTTTATAGCAGGGACATAATTTGCTTTTTCTCATTTCTGTCACACCTCAGGCAAATCCTGTTTCTTATCTAGGTAAATTGGCAAAAGGATCTTGTACTAGGTGATAAAGCTACTGTCATAGTTGAGAAATATCCTGGAAATCAGCGTGTAATTAACCTCTCATTTACTGCCTCTGAGTAGTTTGTCAGAGGTGAGTGTGGCGTTTTTCTCTTTACGGTTTTATGGCTGGAAGTTGAAGTGACTTCAGAGAAATGCAAAGGGCAGCCCACATCTGGGGATTAGTTCCCTGCTTACCCATGGATTTAGAAAGGATGTTTGCTCGCTATTATGTCCCTGATGTCGTATTGTCCAAAAATATTGCTGCTTTAAGGCTTTTGTCCTCAGTGTGTGGACAGGAATCCAAATCTGCTGATGGGTCTCTTTTTCTGAAAATGGAGGACATTTCTTTGTTTTATGTTGGCATCCTGTTGGCATTTCTTTGTTTATGTTCCTTATGATATAATGAAGTGATTATTAGATGTCTACAGAAGCTACGGTGCATCCACGAAGAAGGAAATTAGCAGTTTTGCATCCTCCACTTATCATCTTAAAGATGAGAACATCCCTTTGATATTTCCAGCTGAGCATACAGGTCTGTGGCTTTAGTTAATGTGCTGGTGACGTCTTGCAGTGTTTGCAGTCTCTCCAGGGCTGTTTACTAAGGCATAGCCCACTTTAAAGTGTAAACTGTGGTGGGAAACTAGTGCCTATTCTAATATTGTTTTACATTAAAAGGCCATTCTATCCTCTGCCTAAAACAGTCGAGAATATTCTACTCGGGGGCATCCTTAATGGTTAAAGTCATCATTAAATTTGGAAATCTTCTAATATCCATCAGATTTTATGAGTTGAACATTTGGGAGGCTAGGGAATGCACTCCAGATATAGGTAGTGATTTCTTCATGTTGTTATTGAAACCGCTGTTTGCACTGCATTTATTTCTCAGATCTGTCGTCATCTTTTGTGTCATAGAGCGGGCTTAGAAGAATTTGCAGGCTAAGTAAGGAAGGAGGAGTGTTGTTATTACTGTATTACCGTAATCATAAACTTCACGAACTGCAGGGGTGTTTTACCCTTGCCTGCCTTTGGTATCGATGCCAAAATCCTGTTCCTGACCACTTTTCCATCTTCCCTCCTGCTGGCTCCCTGTGCTGCAGCCACCCAGGCCCCCTTCTTGTCTAGTCTCAGCTTTTGCTCATGCTGGTGGCTCTCCCTGGAGTGGATCTCTCCCTACATAGCAACTTCATTCAGATAGTTGCTCAAATACCACTCAGGTGTCTGTTCTTTCCTTAATGAAATCTTCCCTGAATATCCCAAATGGCCCAGCCTTTCATTCTGTTTCCTTCCCTGTGTTTGCTTTCCCTAGTCCTTACTTACTCCTTGATAAATACATATATGGTAAAACCTTGCAATGCAGGTAACTTGTTCTGCAAGCGTTCTGCAAGACAAGCAAACACTTCTAATAAATTTTAATTTGATAAAAAAGTGACGTCTTGTAATACGAGTAGTACCTGATGGCAAATGTCACAGGATCACAACTGAGCGAGTGGTTCTTGAAATTCACCTTGATATTCAAGTGCTTTGGATTACAAGCATGTTTCCAGACGAATTAGGCTTGCAAACCAGGGTTTTACTCTATCTCTATTTGCTTGCCTGCCCCGCCTCATGTGGGTTTCATGAGGGCGGGGGCTTTGTTTCCTCTGTTACTACTTCCACATTGTTTAGAATAGTGTCTGGCACTTAACAGGCACGAAATAAATACTTGATGAGTTAAGGGAAGAAGGAATTCACCAGATTCTCTGTCATGGGCTGCTATAAACAGATTGCATTTAATTTCCTGATGTCATACGTCTTTTGAAACACGGGATGAAAGGCTTGCTGTGTTATACCTTGATTCAAACTGTGCCAAACACCATCCCGGACAGGCAGTTGATGGTCGCCTGTTCTGGAACAAAATTAGATGTGAGTGGCCAGATAGTTGTTTATACTCGTGTCTGTCAGTGACTTCCAGAACACCAGTGTGCTCTGTAGATGGTGCAAATGGGAGCACGAAAAAGCCCGAGAGATTGGTGGGAAGCAGTTTGATTTTTTAATTTTTACATATTTGGACTCTGGAGTAAATACTTTGACTTGCTTTTTAATGCTAGTGTTATGCACAACTTTGATGAGGTTCTTGTTGAAAATTACTGGTGTGTCAGGTATATATGTTGGGCTAAATCGGAGAGTTAGTGACAAAAACAGTTTCCATCAGTGCCTTCCTCCTTCTCAGGGACCTGCTATAGTGGTCATACAGTGTCAGAGGTAAACCACATCTGGATTCAGAGCCCTTTGTTAAACTTGTCCTCGTACCGATGTAGCCTTCTTTCCTGCCATTTATTTACCTGGTGAGTCCTCCTCAATTTGGTCAGGCTGGTGTTGCCATTATTTCTCTTGCCTCTGGGCCCCTTGGTGTCCCTTACAATATCCTGCTTGGTCGTTGCTGACCCTGCCTGGCCAAACCCTTCTTTCAGGGCTTGCTTCAGTGGGGTGCTCACCCTCTGACTAAATCTGTGTTCCCTGCTGTTTACACAGTTTAGTTCTGAATCAGTATGTGATATTAATGTGTTACAGATCTTCTTTAGTTTTTACTAAAAGACTTTTAAAAGGGACTCTTGTGTATCCTTTGTTTTTCTTTTTTAGATAACATTTCTTTTAGGGGCGCCTGGGTGACTCGGTCGGTTAAGTGCCAGACTTCAGCTCAGGTCATGATCTTGCGGTTTGTGGGTTTGAGCCCCACGTCAGGCTCTGTGCGGACAGCTCAGAGCCTGGAGCCTGCTTTGGATTCTGTGTCTCCCCCTCTCTCTGCCCCTCCCCTGCTTGAACTCTTTCTCTCTCTCTCTTTCTCTCTCTCTCTCAAAAATAAACATTAAAAAAATTTAAAAAAAATATTTCTTTTTTTAAAAGTTTCTTTTTATTTGTTTAGAGAGTGGGGGGGGGGGAGGGGCAGAGAGAGAGAGGGAGAGAGAGACCCAAACAGTCTCCACACTGTCAGCATAGAGCCTGATGTGGGGCTCAAACTCACAAATTGTCAGATGATGACCTGAGCCGAAATCAAGAGTCAGATGTTTAAGGAACTGCACCACCCAGACGCCCCTCATGTATATCCTTTGTATCCCCCAACCCTGATAGGCAGTGAAGAAAAGAGAAAATATAAGACCCAGAATGTTGACTGGACAAACTTGACGTTGGGACATTCCAGTCACCCTCTCTGAGGATGTGGGGCCCATAGGGACACTGAGGAAATAGGGTTTGATTACCTGGATCCAGCCTTTGAGTAGAGCAGTGTGTTGGGTCGTGCCAGTTGAAGCAGAGCATAACGCAACAGAAAACTTAGTTCTGAGAACTGAATGAGAAGCTGTGGCCTTAAGGGACTTAAGTTCTGTAAGACCGATTGAAATTGCTGGGAGGGACCTTTTCAGCTGCTCCCCACCCTCCTTTTAAAGGGGTGACTTAAATCTCCATGCTGTGGTTTCACTAGAATGGAAGCTCCTTGAGGGCAGGTCTGCCAGTGTCGTCTGCCAGGTGTCTCTGGTACTCAGCGATGGCACAAGAGGTGCTCACTGAAGGGTAGATGGATGGATGGTTGGTTCAGGTGGCTGGTCTTGGGGACGGAGGGAGAGGAGACGAGTGGACAAAATGGTTCTTGCCGCCCTTACCTGCCTTTCCCCTATACATGGTCGTGTTCTAGCCCAGACCCTGTTCTGGGTGTGGCTGATCATGGTTGACTCTCCTTTCATGGTTCTCGACCGGAGCTAGACCCTGGTATTGTTTCTGAAGTGCCACAGGTGATTCCGATGTGCAAGCCAGGTTTGTAAATCACAGCTGTGGAGTGTTTGAAGGGAAATGGAGGTTAAGCCAATCCAGTGGGTTCACGTGTAAATAAGCAAAATCAGCATGTCCTGTTGGGGAATGTGTTATTTTGCTGCTCTTTAGTTGGAGCTGTACAACTCAGTGGGTTGAAGTGTTTTTTTCCCTTACATCTTCGTCTGCTACTTTGGGCTGCCTTTCACATGTAGCTCTTGGCAGCTTAAGAATTGAAGCTCTTTGGGCATACTTTTATTATACCTGGCACAACATACTATTAAGGTGTTGAAGGGTTTTTAAAAATTCAGCAGCAAAATGTAGGTGGTCTCCAGCTCCAGACACTGAATGTACAATCTCCCTGCCCAGTGCCCCTCCCATACCCAGTTTTCCAGTCCCCGCCGCTGTTCTCCCCACAAGTATACCTGTGAGCAACTTGGACTCTTGAGTTCAGAAAGGGAGGACTGTAGATAGGAAAATCACAGTCAGGTGTACTGTTGCCAGTGACCTGCTTCATTTAATCATTTAATTATCATCCTGGACACTTCTTGAAATTTCCACCTGATTTTGGTCATGTTCGGGCTGTGTTTTAATTCAAACTGTACTTTGTGAACAAGTAACTTTTTATAAGTTACACATTTTAGGATCTCTAGGAAGGTCTAGGAGTTACTTGATCTTTTATATCTCAGGCTGAAATAGTTCAGGTGACTCATTACCTTCTGACTTCTGAAAGCTAGAGAGAACAAACTGGAGTTTGGAAAGAGGTTTGCATCTGCATGTAAGAGGTTTGCACGTTTGATCGTGTGGGTGGGCACACTTAGACGCTCACACGCTTGTCGTAGGCTGGGTTGGAAAATAGTTCCGGACTGTGTGATGAATGGCAAAGTGGTAGAGATGCATGAATGGGGGGTTCAGGGAAGTGGGAGATGCTGAGGAATAGGAAGGCAAGCTGGAAGAATTAGGACAGAATTAGCTGGACTGAGGCCGAGTGGGTCAAAAGATGGAATTGTCTTTTTTTCGTAAAAACTTAGCAAATAATGGCCTGGTTCCAAAATGAGAAGAGACAGGACTGCCTGGTCTCTTTCCCCTGGGAGTGGACTTCTCTAGGAGGGAAAGAAGCTGGCTGTGGTACTGAAGAAGCCAAGGCTCTGGCCGAACCCCCACTGGGCTGACCCACCTCTTCCTGTTGCATGACCTTGAGCTAGTTGCTAAGTGTCTGTGCCTCAGTTCCTACTCTGTCAGTGGGCGTGAAAATACCTCCCTCATGGAACTGTCTTGGGGGTTACATGAGATGAAATACACGGTGTTTGAACGGTGCCTGGAACGTAGTAAGGACTGAATAAATGTTAGTAGTAGGAGTATTTCTGTGGATTACCTGAAACCAAACCATCACTGATAATACAGTTTCTACTACCCATTTCAAATGATTTTTTTTTAAATCCCATTTGAATCAAGACATTGCAGGAGAGCACAGACCCAACCAAGGGTGGGTATTTAGTAGAGAGAAATAGAGAAGTTAATTTAGCCCAGTACCAGTGACTACAGTTTTTTTTCTTCATCATGACCGATTTAGGACAAATAAAAAGGTTTCTGGGCTGCATCTTTTCTCCATGCAAAATTTATTGAGATACTGAATTAGTTTAAGAAATGATGGTTGAGCATTTAGTATATTCTAAGCCCTGGAGATACAGTGGTGTACAAGAGAAATGGCCCTGGCCCTCAGGTGGCTCTGTATCTGGAGGGGAGATGATCGAGTAACCTGTGTCCAGCACTAGATAAACAGGTCCAGACTGTGAGAGGTGGGACCCGAGCTCAGGACAGAGACTGATGGTGGAGGAACCCCGGTTAGATGGGGTGATCTGGAAAGGTTTGGGTAGAGGTTAAAAGGGTGAGAATGAGCCAGTGTGGGGAGAAGGTGGGATGGGTTGGGAGGAAATGCTGTTGGGTGGGGGTGATGGCCTGTGCAAAGACTCAGCCAGGTAAGAGTTAAAGGATGGCCAGTGTGGCTGGAGCGCAGGGAGCGAGGTGAGTTTGGAGCCTGGGGTGTGGTGAGAAGCAGTCCCTGGTCCAGTCAGGGGGGGAGTGGGGGCCGCTGCCCGGGGTTCCGAGAGGCTATTGTGCAGTGACCTGACCTAATTTACATTTTAGGATAACACTTGGGAAGAAAGTCAATTCTTGGTGCAGGCTTCCTGCTCTGGCGTTTTTCTTTTTAATAATGAACCTCTTGGTGCTACTTTTTTAGCCACGGAAATGTTGGTATCTGGGTGTGTCTGACAAGTGCAGTGCTGGGATGGCCTTCTCCGATTTTACCCTGAAATTGCACTGCCGCCAGTACAGCGAGGCCGGTGGCCGTGGCCCACACGTACCCTACAGACTGCAGTCTGGAGGAACACACAGTGAGTCGCTAATCAAGCTGGAGGTTCTGCACAGCTTTGTTGTGTCAAGAGCAGAACTCTCGTGAGTCAGGGCTGTGACAGATGAGAATATTGTGACCCCGCTGATACCTGGCAGGCTGAGTGCTGACTGGTGTATTTCCTTTTTCAGTCAGAGCCTCCTGGCGGAGCCAGGAGCAATTCAGAAACTCTGTGATCAGCACCTGTAGATCTGTGCTTTTGGGAGGAGTCACCACGGACTACTTTATTGTAGATCTCTGAGATCAAATAACTGACTTTCACATCAATTCTGATGACAGGGAGGGGCTCTTTGGAAGGCCATTTGAAGTAATGGTTATTAATCAAATAGTGATTCCCCCCCCCACCCCCCACCTTGAGTAGTGAGAAAGGAATGTAATGTTCTTTTACTGCAGTTTACTTTCTCTTGCTGCCTGATCACCTCAGACTATTGAAAACCCCAAGGTGGCAATGAGGGGCTGCATTTCATAGCCAGGCTGTGGTATGCATTCCTTATGGGTCATAGGTCGTCACCCTATTTGTATTATAGGGTCACCCTATTTGTATTATAGCTGCAGATAGATAAAGAGCAGATTTCTCACGTTTCCTGGCTTGGGGGGTATAGGGGAATGTGTGTGGCTTTGAAAAGTCTGTCTCATGGAGGCTGTGTTGCCCAGTGCATTGCATTGCATCGTGTGTGTGTGTGTGTGTGTGTGTGTGTGTGTGTGTGTGTGTGTGTGTAAAAAGTCTCAGGTTTAGATCAGACTGCCCCAGAACCTCTGATCTCTTGGTTCGGGGCTCATAGGTGATGAAACTGATCCTGAGGGGCACGAACATTTTCTGAATGCATGGAGCCTAAGGGATGGCAGACCCAGGAACAGGGCCTGGCATTTCTGAGGTTTGGACCTGTGCTCTTGGACCTGTGATGTTTAGTTAATTGTAGGGAAAAGGGGCAATGACAGATTTAGTAAGGAAATAATACACAATTATCCCAAGTCACGGAGTCGAATATTTCTGTCTCTGCAGTGAACCATTTTAAGAGAAAACAAAGTTTGTTTCTTGCTAATGAGGTGGAAATAGAACTTATCTTAAAATAAGCACAAGAGGCAAAATAAAAGATTAAAGACAAAATCTAGGATACTTTGTATGTTTATCTTATAATCAGGCATTAAATTATAACTTCAGTAGGAGTGACATTAATGATTCTAAGCTCACAGTGTAATCAGTCCTTCATTTCCTTAAAATAATAGGTGTATTAGTAAACTACTTTTGTTAGATAATATTATTTAATCTGGCAGTTAGTTTCATGGTTAATTTTTTGCCGAAGCCTGAAAACAAACTTTTTATCTCCTGAGATTATTAAATAGTTTTGTAGTAACGATGTCTTGTTTTCTGAACATTCATAAATTCAATTTATGTCATTTAGGGTTCTGGGTGCTTTTTTTCCAGGTGACACTGTTGGTTGTATTTCCCTTTGGTTTGACAAACTAGTGATATCTTAATTCTCAGAAGTTGGTTTTTATAATAGTTATAGAAGTATAAGGTGAAACAGAGGTAAAATGCTAACTCCTAGTCTGAGCAGGCATTGTCTGCTGTTGCTACAACAACAAATTGAGCGTCACGTTTGTAGCTGACTTGTTATACCATAGGAGCATACATACCTACACAGTTACTCTATATTTACTTTTAAAAATGGTCTGATTTCAGTAATCGGGCCATGGTGTATCATTGGCCCGTCTTTCAACAACTTGGTTAAATTAACTTGATTGTAGTACTGTGGTTATGTCCTTTGAACAGCCTGTCATTGCCTCTGTTTACCCACCTTTTTTGTGTGAAGAACTGGAGGGGAGGGCATTTGCCAACTAATGTGGAAAGAAAGGAGAAGGTAACCCGATTTTGAAAAATTCTGTCGACACTTACTAGCTACTTGGTACCGGTACTTCCTGTTTCCAAAACCAATGTTAATGCAATCCTGCTTTGCATTGTGTGGGGGTTTATTGCCCTCAGCAGAATTCCTGGCATATTTGGGGCCCTGCCCTTTTATTTCTGCCAGATCCCCCAGCCACAACTGGCCTAGTCCATTCCACACCGGCACTACCCGCCTGGGCTCCCTCCTGCCTTCATGCTGTCAGTGGTAAAATGAGCATAACCCGGAGGATTGTTCCAGCACACTCCTGCTATGCTGTCTGAGTCCCAGCCTCTGTGGCTTTCAGCCTGTCACTGTCTTGGCTCTGAATTAAGCCTGACAACTTTGCTCGTCTTATAAACGTTAGATACCCCCGCCTTCTTTCCTTCAGTAAATATACTCGTGATCCAGGTTACGTTGCTCTACCCTCCAGTACATATTTCCTAAGGTCAGTGAAAGGTATTTGTGGGGGAGGTGTGTCTGAGGGGGTGGGGCAGTGAGAGGGGAGAAGAAAAAGAGATAAAGTTTGTAACTCTGAACAGGTGAAGTCGGCTTGCGTCAGACACCCTGTGCCTTGTGCTGGGGCAGCTGTGTCCCTGGATCTTGGTGGTGATGGGTCCTTATCTGACAGGCAGGAGGTGTTAATCCATACAGCGGCCCTGAGAGGGAAAGATAAGGAAACCTGGGGCTCAGAAGGCAACCCCCACGAAGGTTTTGGGATGAGTTGGGCTGTGTTTGAATTCTGGCCTTCCCATGACTCACTGTATGAGCGTCGGCAAGTTTCCTAGTTTCTCTCTGGTCCTCCGAACCTGCCTCAGAGTTTTGTTGTGAAAATTCAGTGAGTTGGTGGGTGTGCACATCTAGGACTGTGCCCCGCCCACTGTTCATATTTATCGAGCAATTATTTTAAGTGTTTTTATTGTTGGACTAAGGTCACACAGCTAATGTGTGGTAGAGCTGGTTTGAGTTTCTCAGACTCTAGAGCTTAACCTCCTTCTGCTGTTCCCTACTGCCCTTACTGTTGCCTTTCCATCTTTGACCGGGAAGGGAAATAGATCAATTCTAGTTTCTCCCTTACATTTTCTGACCCGTTTCCTCTGTGGTGGGGCTAAATGGCCTTTGTTTGGTTCTGGGTCCCCGGGACTGCAGCCCTTCCTCTTACTCATTGTTGACTTTAGCTCCCTGTGTAGCATTTTGTTCTGCCTCTTAAGAGATTATGCAAATAGAATTACTGTTTTGGTATTAAGAAACATATTATCTGAGTTACACTGTCATTTTTAAAAAATAGGCAAATGACATTAAAGTATTGATGTACTATATAATTTTATTTGTGGGTAGTGAAATTATTGAAACTGCTTTTTATTTTATTAATTAATTAATTTTAGTGTTTTATTATTTATTTTTGAGAGAGAGAGAGCGTGCACAAGCAGCGGAGGGGCAGCGAAGGGGACAGAGGATCCAGATCCAAGGCGGGCTCTGTGCTGACAGCAGTGAGCCCATGTGGGACTCGAACTCATGAACTGCAAGATCATGACCCAAGCCGAAGTCAGAAGCTCAGCTGACTGAGCCCCCCAGGTGTCCCTGAAACGGCTTTTTAAAAATATTTTAAAAAGTTGAGAAAATGCAATACTTCCTCTCTTGCCCATGTTCTGTCATAAGCAGGGAAAAAGACTTACCTAACCAGGAACAGATAGAATTCTCTAAGTAATCTTTAGTTTGTCTTCCTTTACTCATTCACACACAGCTAGAAGGATGTGAAGTTGTTCTTTAGTGACTGGAGTCAGGATAAAGATTAGGCAGAAGAGAGGTGAGACTCTAGTATCAGTAATACTCTTCCAAATGAAATTTTGAAAAGGTAATGGATTTTAAGTGTTTTCTATTTGGAAGGGATGATGACAGTTGGCATACAGCAGCTCATCCAATTTACATTTTCAGATGCCTTCTCTGGTCTTGAGAGTGCTGCTAAATTATTGTAGCAAGTTCACGTAAATGAGTCAGGGCAGGATTTCTCAAGCTGCGTCCATTGGTGGGTCATGAAGTCAATTTAGTCGGTCACAACCAGCATTAGAAAAAAATAAAACAGTGAAAACATCAGAGTGTACATTATATAGCAAAGGCAGTGTATTGCTTCTGGAAACTTCTACTTCAGCTGATTTTAGTGCAGGTGTTTATTGGGTTACTCTATAAAGAGGATTACAGACAGAAGTTTGAAAACCATTGATTTGAGGTAGTTTAGAAAGTTTATTAACTTTAGAGCAAGTCTGATAGTACATAGAAGGAAAATGCTCATAACTCTCTTTAACATTGGTTTTTGTATATTGCTATCAGATGTAAAGAAATTTAAGATTGGTAACAGATCTTTTCTAGAACTAATATATTTTATTTAAACTTTCTTAAAAATTTCTTTATTTTTTAAAGTTTATTTTGAGAGAGAGAGAGAGTGAGCAGGGGAGGGGCAGAGAGAGAGGGAGCCTGTCAGTACAGAGCCTGATGTGGGGCTCCATCTCCTGGACCCCGAGATCATGACCTAAGCCGATATCAAGAGTTAGATGTTAACTGACTGAGCCACCCAAGTGCCCCAAAACGTTTTTTTTTTAATGTTTATTTATTTTGAGAGAGAGAAGAGGGGGAGGGGTTAGAGAGAGGGGGGAGGGAGAGAATACCAAGCAGGCTCCTTACTGTCACCTCAGAGCCCAACACGGAGCTTGATCTCACAAACCATGAGATCATGACCTGAGCTGAAATCAATAGTTGGATGCTTAACTGACTGAGCCAGCCAGGCGTCCCTAGTACTAATACATTTTATAAAGAGCAAATGAGGTTTATGACTTCATTTCTGAAGATTCATGGATAAAATTAGGAAAATAAGGTCATTAGTGTCCTTCCTAATATGTCACACGTACCATTGTGTTTGCAGATTTTGTATTATAAACTGAATTTGAAATCTTAGCTATTTTGGTCCCAAGAACTTGGAATCCTGTTCATTTTGACATTTGTAAGATTACAAACTTGATAAAGAATATTTATTTCCAGATTTTGAACCCTGAATTGCCTTGCAAAAATTTTGAAAAAATTACCTCATTTTTCATGGTCCTTTAGTATACTCAACTTTGAATACTTAATCTAAGTAGGTAAAGCTGTCCTATCCTTATTAAGCTTTTCAGATAAGTTTTTACCCCCCCCCCCCCCAAGCCAAGGCATAAGGGGAGTTAGCTATCGTGATACATCTGTAGTTTCTTGATAATGATTTTATAATTGTTCTTCTGGAAGCAATTAATGATTTCCTTTATAACCAGCTGTAAGTAAAGGACAGGTTTTCATTGTGAATGTGATGATATGTCATTTGTCCTTGCCCTTCTCATTGAATTAAATTACAGTAGCTACTGTTCGTGTGGATTTGAAAACAGATACTGTTCAAATCAAGTTCTGAAGTTCTTGACAGGGGCTCTGAGAACTGGTGGGAGGTTTCTGGATGCTGAGTTCTTGAGTAATGAATCCTCTTGCAACGAGAGAAAGGAAAACATTTAAAACCTGGGCAACTTCAGGGAAAGAGAAGCAGAGCTCTCCATCTTATGTGGAACTAGTGTTGGGCAGAGCATTTACTGTTACCAGCCTGTCCTGTTCTTTTTCTTCATCAGTATTGCAGCTGTAGGATTTAAGTAGCTTGACGGTATGGCAGGGTTGGGGAAAACACCATTTGACTGTGGTATTATTAGGTAGTAATAGATTTGACTGAAATGCCAGAGTGAGTGATGGAGGATATGTTAGTACTTGGGGACTGGCGGGGGGGCGGTGTAGACAGTGGTAAGTGGTTTGAGTTTTGCCTAGTTGCATGTGGGGTAAGAAGGTGTGATTTACCTTGAGAATTTACTTGAGGGTAGACACTACGAAGTAAATAGGAGACTATTGCAGTAGTTATAAATTGGTCTTAAAAGCATTCTGTTTGAATGATGAATGGACCCTCTCAAGTTCTTTAGGATCTGGATTATGACTTAAGGATCTTTTTCTCACTACTAAAATTAAGTGATTATTTCTCTAAGGCCTCTACTCCAGAAATACCTGCATTATTGAAATCCTGAGTATTTTCTAAAACAGCCTCTGGGGAGCTTGGGTGGCTCCGTCTGTTGGGCATCCGACTTCAGTTCAGGTCATGATCTCCCGGTTCATGGGTTCAAGCCCCGCTTCGGGCTCTGTGCTGATAGCTCAGAGCCTGGAGCCCGCTTTGGATTCAGTATCTCCCTCTTTCTCTGCCCCCCACCCCCCTTACGCTCTGTCTCTGTTTCTCTGTCTCTCTCTCAAAAATAAATATAATCATTAAAACAAAACAGAATAGTGAGCCTCCTTCCTATTCCAGTAAGACTAAAGGCCGTTACACTTTTTAGACATTGCGGCACCTAAGGTCTGCTCTTGTAAATGCTGGCCGCGTGTTTTTAGGCTTTCATTTTCCTGTGTTCCTGGTTTGCCAAGGAGGTTGCTCTGATTTTTTCCCCATTCTCACTTTTTTTTTTTTAAAAATTTTTTTTTCAACATTTTTAATTTATTTTTGGGACAGAGAGAGACAGAGCATGAACGGGGGAGGGGCAGAGAGAGAGGGAGACACAGAATCGGAAACAGGCTCCAGGCTCCGAGCCATCGGCCCAGAGCCTGACGCGGGGCTCGAACTCACGGACCGCGAGATCGTGACCTGAGCTGAAGTCGGACGCTTCACCGACTGCGCCACCCAGGCGCCCCTCCCCATTCTCACTTTGAAAGCTTTCCTCTGCCTGTTAACTGTAGGCAGAGATAGTCAAGGCTTCGGAGTAGCCCCGTGGGGGACGCCGTGTGCCTGTGAGATGGGGTGACCGAAGTAGTGGCCTGTGGGAAGTAAGATGCTTTCTGGAGCTGGGGGCACCGTGTTCTGTTTTCCTGTGACTCCGCCACAGCCGTGGGAAACATAAGGGTTGGGGTCTTAGAATGACAAGCTTCCGGAGGGAACTGAATTAATCCACAGAGTTCAAGCAGAGCGAGCTAGGAGGCAGAGTAGTCTACTCCCTTGCTCCAGGGCCCACACCCACTACTAATGTGTTTACATTTGAACCCTTGCCAAACTTCCCCCCCCCCCAACCCCCGCTGCCCCCCAGTTTAAAAAGGGAGGTTTTGGGGCGCCTGGGTGGCGCAGTCGGTTAAGCGTCCGACTTCAGCCAGGTCACGATCTCGCGGTCCGTGAGTTCGAGCCCCGCGTCAGGCTCTGGGCTGATGGCTCGGAGCCTGGAGCCTGTTTCCGATTCTGTGTCTCCCTCTCTCTCTGCCCCTCCCCCGTTCATGCTCTGTCTCTCTCTGTCCCAAAAATAAATAAAAAACGTTGAAAAAAAAAAAAATAAAATAAAAAAAAATAAAAAGGGAGGTTTTGTGTAGGGGGAAAAGCTAAGGATAAAAGGGTTTCCGTTCAAAAGTCTCCTGCCTTTGTTGCTTATTGCAGCTTTTGCTCCTGATGCTGTGAGGACTACACACTTCTAAGAAATTAGCGTTGTTGTGGTTTCCCTTTCAGCTTTGGAGCCCACGAGTGACCTCACCCAGAGGGGCCGAGCGAGCCTCTTGTCAGGATGTGTTCGCTCCGGCTGCCATAACAAAATACCACAGTCCGGGTTTCATAAACGACAGACGTGTCTCTCACGGTTCTGGAGGCCACCGGTCCAGGATCGGGTGCTGGCCGACTTGGTTCCCGGTGGGGACTCTCTTCCTGGCTTGCAGACGGCTGCCTTCTCACTGCCCTCACACGGTGGAGGAAGAGCGAGATCTGGTGTCTCTTCCTCTCACAAGGACGCTAATGTCATCATGGGGTCCCACCCTCATGACCTCACGGAGGCCCTGCCTTCCGGTGCCATTATCCTGGGGGATAGGGCTTCACCATATGAATATGGGGGGGAGGGGACACATTCAGCCCATAACAGTCTTGTGTGTGACAGAATTGACTGTTCACGCGACAGACCTCGTGCTCCCCTCCCCCCTCCGCAATGCCGTCTTCCCGTTTTCCCAGTTTCCGTTGTGTCTCTGGTGATCACATGACCTCGTTCTGGCCAATCAGGAGCAGGGAGACCCCCAGGGGCTTCTGGGAGTGACCCCCCCTCCCCCCCTCGACGGCGGGGGAGACTTCTGAGCAGAAGGCTTACCCAGCCGCGTCTCCTCCTGGAGCCGCAGTCTGGGGCTGCCGAGGCGGAGCGCCACAGTGAGAGCCCGGGTCCCCGATGACGCCACTGAGCGTCGGAGCAGCCCCGAGGCATCTGACGCCAGGTCCCTGTGTGAGTTACAGATGAGCCCGTGGTTTCAGCTGCTTTTAGTCGGGCGGCGTCCCGTGTGCCCCAGAGCGTCCTCACTGATGTGCGCGTAGCCCTCAGAGAGAACCTGGAGTCGGAAGGAAGTGGTCTTAGGAAGACCCTGCCTCTGAGACGTGCGTGCGCCCCTCGCCCTCCAGGTGTACGTACCACACTGCCTTTGCGGCGTGTGCCTGTGTCCCCCGCCAGCTGCGAGCTCCAGACGGCGGCGAGCGCGGCCCCCTCCCTCTCCTCGGGGCCTGAGGCGAGGCCCACGCGTGGGAGGGACGGGATGGAAGTACACAGGAGGAAACCCGGGGCCCCGGGCCTGCTGACAACAGGTGCTTTACTATTCCCGAAGGTCTTGGTTGTGGTGGCTTCCGCAACAAGACCGGCTGATGTTGTTCGCGGAAAGCCCAGGAGGTAACCTGAAGAGGAGCAAGTGGGAAAACAGGCTTTAATTCAAGGTACCTGGGCCACGTGCATAGCTGCTCTCGGGGGCTGAGTTCGAGCCAGACGATCCTCTAAGAGCCAGACGGGAGACGTGCCCCATTTTCCTTGTGGAAGCAGGAGTCGAATAAAAGTCAACTTACATTCGTACAATTGTGGGACATTCTAACCATTCAGAAAAACACGTCATTGTAACGATTGTTTTTGGCCCGAAGTTCTCTCTCCCCGCCCCCTTATTTTTAAAGGTGAAAAATGAAGCTCTCCAGACAAACTCTATCAGCGAAAGGGTAAGGTGAGTGATCGGAAGCCAGGGCACGTTCTCCCATAGAAACACATCTGTTGGACGCACATGTGGCCGAAATGTGGCAGGCTGGAGGTGAAAAGTTGGAGATGAAAATGATAGGATTACGGGCTGTCATTTTATCAGTAAGGAAGCAGACCCGGAAGAGTGATGTCGGGATTTATAGGTTTGTGGGCCTTTTATTTCAGGTTCTTTTTCCTCTACCACTTGTTACTGTAACTTATTAAGACAAAGCGTGTTGAATGCCCTGAGCCAGCAACCACCAGGATTAGGTATAGTCCCATCAAAGTGGGTTCATTTAACTCGTTGATGTAGACGAATGTGGTCCAGAAGAATGTTGGGATTCTCTTGGAAAGCAGAGTTGGGTTTATGCTTGAGCTGCTTGTTTTGAAGGCGGGATTGGGGAATGGGGCCAGACCTGGGTTGGATGTGGTCAGGAAGCAGGCACAGTCCAGTGATGGGGTGTACCGACAACCCTTATCTAGGAGGCAGCACGTGAAGGTGGACTGAGAGCTGTCACTTAGGAAAAAGTTAGCAGTCCCACCTCTTAGTGAGATAAGAGGGACGTCTTGTCGTGTTTCCGGTGGCATTGTGGGCCTGTGTTCCATTCTGAGCATACTTTACGTTCTGGTGGCAGTATTGGGGACGGCTTATAAGGTTGGTCTTTTGTTTCTCCAGTTGTCAGTAGGGCAGATTTTCACTTCTCCAGTAGTTTTTTAAAAAATTTTATCCTAAATCCTGATAGTTGACGAAGGGTGGGATTTGACAGAGGATGGGAAGGTAAATGGGGGTCTAAAGGGGTTGTCCGAAGTTACTGCGTCTGAGCAGTCACTGGTGGTTGTTGTTGTTTACATTGTAGTTCACCGCTAATGTATCAGGTCAAAAAAAAGGGTGTGGGGGGGGCAAACATAGTTTTCTCCTACCTTGAGAGGATTTTTTTTTTTTTAATCACCACAATGAACTTGTACTTTTTTGAAATCTGGCAGGATACCAAAGGAGGTAGAGTCTTGGTGCCGTTATTAAAGCATACTTGTCATTTAAACGTGCTATCCAGTTATTGATCAAGAGGCAGTGTTCATGGTGGTGTTAGTGATTGTGCCAAATCAGTAGAAAATGTAGAAAATGAACTGACAAAGTTGAGTAGAGTCGTCAGAAGTGAGAGAGCCAATGTGGAACACAGAGTGTGGACCAGTCGGATACTGGTTCTGGCCCAGGCATTGCCCCTTTCTCTGTGAGCTTCGCCAAGCCATTTTATTTTCCTGGGCCTCAGTTTCCTTATCTGTTAGTAATGAGGAAGTTGGAAGAATGGTCTCTCGTGCTCCTTTAAAGTTTTTGTCACTAAGTCCTTTTAAAGATAGTCTTCTCTTTTGAAAATACTTGGTTGGTTGGTCCAAGTCATAAATTTTATGAAACTATTATTCAGCTCTTGAAGACAGGAATATTTGAGGGCTTTGAAAACTAGTCCAGCTGGACATTTTTTCTGTTCTGTGTAGTTTCCTTCCTCTCAGGAGTGATGAGGCCTAAATCAACCATCTTCGCAGTCCGTTCCCTTTGTAGTTTCCTGAGATGAATGACCGAGGTGTTTCTTCCTTAGAAAATAATACACAATAGAAGTGCTGAGGGAGGTCTCTTTTATTTAGAAACTCGCAGTTTGGGAATAAAATCTGGTAGCATTTTTTTTTCAAATTTGAATTTTGTGAATATAAGATAGCGTGATACAAAAATGTGTTATGTGTGAATTTTGAAATAACGCGGAAGCCAGAAGAGAAAAAGAAATTGATCAAAAGTTGCATAATTCTGTAAATGGTAAACCACGTGGTTTGTAAAGCGTGTGTATGGGGTTGCCACGTGGCAGCTTCCTTTTAGCTGGTAACAGAAGGGCCTTCTATATTTAGTCTGTATCATGGTCAGCGTTGGCTGTGGCTGGTGGGCATTGAGGTTTCTGCCATTGTGGGCTGGTATTTAATGTAGAGATCTTTTTATAGCCGTCAAAGATGTCAGGCAGGTGCTCACCACGAGGTATGTTAATGGAGGTGCCAGTGATGGTGTCAAAATACCCCCACTCCGGTCAGGAGCTTTTTGTAACAGAAGTGCTAAAACACAGCGAAGAAGAAAAACCAATAGGTGGGATGCATCAGGCTGTTAATTTAAGGGAAAGAGCACTGTGCACACTTCCGAGTAGGAGTTCACCTGGGGAGGCACTAGAGCAAAGTGGTTCAAAAGCATGGACTCTGGAGGTAGCTGTGTGATGCTTCCACTTACTAGCCTTTTAGCCTTAGGTGAATTAGCTAGCTTCGGTGCGCCTCAGTGTCTCCGTCCCTCCAACAGGGGGAATTTCAGTATCTTACCCCAAAGGTTGTGTGGCACATAGTGAGCAGGAAAGCATAGACTGCTGGGCCTGCCTGCAGCTGTCCTGATTTAGTCTCTCAAAGGCTGGGCATTTGCATTTAGCAAGTTCCCTGGTGGTGCTGATACATCGGATCCTTGCACTACACTTTGAGTAGCTCTTGTACACGCAGACGGGCATACTAGAAAAGAGGGGGCATACTGTTTTGGAGCCTGATATTTTTTTCCTATTTGATATATTGTGAATATTTCCAATTTTATTGTGCATTCTAAAAATATGATGTTTAAGTCCGTTAAGTCCATTATCCCATTATTAGATATTTAAGTAGTTTCATTTTTAAGTTGATTTCTTTATTTTGAGAGAGAGCGAGAGACAGCACAAGTGAGTAGGGGGAGGGACAGAGAGAGAGGGAGGGAGAGAATCTCAAGTGGGCTCTGAGCCCGATGAGGGGCTTTAATCTCACAAACTGAGAGATCATGACCTGAGCTGAAATCAAGAGTCAGATGCTTAACCAACTGAACCATTCAGGTGTCCCAGGTGGTTTCAAGGTTTGTTTGTTTGTTTGTTTGTTTGTTTGTTTTGCTATCATAGATCATAGATAAATATTCTTATACATTCTTGTCTACATCTCTGATTATTATCTTGGAGTAAATTTCTAGAAGTGAAATTATCAGGTTCCAGGGTGTCTTTGTGTTAAAGCCTTTTGCCACAGACTGCCAACAAATTCTTCAGAAAGGCTGCTTCTTCAGCAGCACAAGTTTGTCTTCTTACAAGTGGTCCATGAGAGTAGATGCTGGTTTTCTAAATGTAGGGGAATGAGGAGAAAAAACTGTTAATAACTTTATAAAAGTCACAGGTATTTGGGATTTGGTGGGAATAAGCAAGAAGAATATCTATGGATTTATAGAGAAGACAAAGACGTGTTAAGAGAAACTAGCTGGTAGGGGGAGTAAGGTCAACTGTGGCATAATTCCACTGTTGTTTCTAGGGGTCAGACTTGAATTTATTCATTTATGGTACAATACGTACTTGATATAGGAGACTTTATGCAAAGAGGAATAGTTTTTCGATTTTATTTATCCTGTATGGTATAGGTCTCTTTGTTCACTGTGATATTTCAGAACCCCCCTCCCCGCGCGCCCCCCCCCCCCCCCCCCGATTTGGAGTTTTGGTCTAATAAAGTCTGGCCCATGCTCCATTCCTATGTGGACCTCTCTAGCCCCGGGCCAGGCAGTTGAGACTCTTATAGGCGCACTTGGGGTGAAGGTGGCTGCATCCGGGGAAATTCAGTATCACTAGCAGAAAACCTACTCACTGTGGATTGCATGTGGAGAAGTGCATGGTTCTGAGGAACAAGGGTGAGCCAGAGTGGAGGCCAAAGTGGGGTACGTGAGGAATATCACAGGAGCAGCTTCTCATGTCCATCTGGCTGTAATGATGGGGCCAACGTCTGCAGCTCTTGGCTCTAAGCTCCTGTGGTTTAGAGCAACCGATAAGCCGAACTCTTCCGTATTATCAGAATGTTAGAACTAGTAAGGGATCTCAAGGGTCATCTGGTCCAGCCTTCTCGTTTTACAGATAAGGAAGTTAAATAATTTATTATTTTCAATTAAACTTCACCTCATAAGTATTTAAAATCAGATAGTCAGCCTTGGAACAGAATTGGCTGGTTATTCTTTCCTTGTTCTGGAAGATCTGTTTTTGAGAACTGAAGTGGCTGAAGGGTAGACAGTAAAGCAGATGGCGGGGTGGGGGTTGGTGACTGCGGTCCTGTTGCTCAGCCCCAGGACACTGAACTGATTTAGAGTCAAACGTGCACTGCCCCTGAGTCAGGGAACTTCACTTGTGCCTCTCTTCAGATCTGAACAGAGTTGTATGGTCCCTGAGGGCTTCAAAGTAACCTTGGCTGTAGGGTAGCTCTCTGTACCAGTTCCATGTTTTCCAGGATTTACACATTACTAGTTTTCTTTGTGCAATTCAAAACAGTGGGTTACTTTTTTCCCCTTTAGTAAACACATGTGTCAAATGCTTCTTTTTAAAAACAACAGCTGCTGTGAACACAAGCTGTGCCTTCTACCACTGGGTGACACTGTTAGACCACAGAGGAGTCTTCTCTGGTAAAAGCAGGGTCCTTGAACTTCAGATCTCATCAAGCTGCTTTATGTAGGGGAGAGAGAAGCTCTGAGTCACTTAATGGTCATGTATCAAATGTTACTTGATAAGTGTAATTTATCTGTCTAAGGCAATTTTAAGGCCAATGACTTTAAGGTAATTAATTATTAAAGAAATCTGTTAATTGGACAGCATTTCAGTTGCTTAGAGGTTTGTGCAGATTAATGGGCTGCATATTAATGAAGTACTAATTGCTTTTTGGGAATATTTATGCAAGCCGATGTATTAATATTTATTTCTCACCAGACAACAATTTGAGTTAGCTTTCTGTGGCAAAAGACTCATGTTTTACACACAGCATTTGATGTCGTGGGCTTTTGGTGAGCATTTTATTGGGTCCTCTTGTTCAAGAGGGAGGATAATCTTCTGGGTTAGGAAAATGTCTGCTGGACATTTGGTTCCCTGTACTGATCTTTATTGAGAGAAGAGACTTCACTCTAACTCATTCTGTGCTCCTTCAACATAAGATGAGGACAGAGAATTTGTTTAACGTAAGGGTTGACCTCCCCTCCACCCTCTGTTTTTGCCCCTTTTTTGTAAATCTGAGCTCTGTACTTGCTGCATATCACCTGGCCGATTTTCGTTGAACGATATATGGAAAGCACACAGAGATGTTTCTGAAGATGAGAAATAAGTAAAAGTCAGGTTTCCCCTTTGTGAGCTTAATGTGAGGGGAAGAAAACTTCAAATACAGTTTTAATAGAAGTAGACTTAAGTAGCCTCAGAGAAGTAGGAACAGTGTCCTGTTGGGCCAGAAGAGAGGCAATTCTCATGAGGAGTCAGGAAAAGCTTCGGGAAAGGAGCTACTTAATTTGGATGCTCTCGCCCTTCGGTGTTTTCCCCCATCATTCAGTCCACTTTTATGGAGTGGCCATGGGTGACACAGGCATGGTGCTGGGCACACAATAGGGAGTAAACACAGATCTGTTGCCTGCATGGTCCACGGCCAAAGTCACAAGGAGTTAGCGGCCCCAGCTTTCTTCTGGTTCTTTTGCATCATGTAGTCCCTGTGTGTCTGACTCTCCTTCCTGTGGCTTATGTTTGAGGCACCGTGCTAGAGCTGTGGGGATGATTTAAGTCAGTCAGAGGTCTCTTCCCTGCCAAAGGACACTCATCTGTTCTTGAAGGAGACAACATGGATATATAGGAAAAATTAATTCATGGTAAGTGTCAGATTCGTGGGGTAAGGGGTCAGTGAGCAGAATTGCCCACATCGGTGCAGACGAGAGGAAGAGGGCTCCTGAGAAGTGGCAGTGGGAAGATTTTTGGCGAGGCAAGCTTTGAGCTGGGTCTTTGCAAGGACTTTTCATTGGTCTTGAGGAAGGAATTTTACCTGAGAGGAAATGAGGAACAGAGGTGGAGATGGGAATGTGTGTGGGTTTTGTGTGGACTGGTTTGCCAGAGTAGAGGCTTTGTGTTGGAGAGCAGCCACAAGTTTGCAAGGGTGATTGAGGACCAGATTGTAGGGAACCTTGGGAACTAGGTGGAAAGTTAAGACTTTATCCTGATGTGGCAGTGATATTTGGCCTGGCGGTTCTTGATCTGATGAAATAGTGCGTCGGATTTGGCTGGGGTGCAGTGGGAAGAGTGATCGGGAGGAGTGGAGGCCGGTGAAGGGCCAGCTGCTTGATTCGGAGACGAGGGGAGGAAAGCGTGAACTAGGACTATAGCAGGGGCAGTGGGTGACGGTCTCAAAGACATTTATTATGAGAAAGAAACACTGACTGGTTGATTCCGTATCAAGGGTGAGGTATAGGACATTTCAGAGATAACGTCAGTTTGAAAACTGGCTGGCCTATGGTGAAGTTAGGAAGTTAAGGGACAGCCACAGGATTATTTCTGACAGTGGGAGACAGGTGTGTGTGGCGTCCTCTCTGTTGCTATTGAAAACAAAAATTTCGACTCCAATTTGCCAGGGATGATTTCCACCAGAATATAAGGGGTTGGCTCTGTCCTGCTTGGTGTTCTATTCTTATCTGGCCCAAAGGGGGCACTTATTAAACCAGCCATCGAGGTTGAGCTCAACTTGACACATGTTTGCTTCAGATGTGAAGTATGCAGTTGGCAGTTGAAACTTTTGACCTGGAGCTTGGGAAGAAAGGAAGAATCTTCGTATACCCTTCAGAAATGGCTCATATAGCAGAAAGGCCAAGGGCATGTTGGGTCACCAGAGTCAAGAGTATAGAGCTAGGGACCTGTTCTGTAGAACAATGGGCACTGAGAGAGCGGGAGGGAAGAGGACGCTTGGGCAGACAGGTAGGGAGGGTCAGGGGAGGGTCGTCCAAGGGGCTGGCTTTCACATCGAGGAGGACATGGACGACAGCTTTGAATTCCACGGAGCAGCTGAGGAGCCAGGAGGCCTGAGGAGAACCCTGTACATTGGCTGCTATGCAAATAGGAACACAGTGCACGGAATTTGTTTTCTGTGATCTGTTAGTGTTAGTGATCCACTGGTAGCTTTTTGTGCTTGGCTGCCTCATGGATCACTGTCCTTGTGGACAGACCTCAGGGTCGGAGCATAGGACCTCCTATCTGAAAGAACGTCTGACCGACCCCCTGGCACAGTCCGCCCTCTTGATAGCAGCCCATAAGGAGACCCCCCATCTCAGTTTGAAATATCTCTGGATGAGAGCTTGAGCCTCACCATTTTCTTGTGCTTGTTTGGTTGAGAAACCATTCTGTGCTATTGGGGGCTTCAGAGAGGACTAAGCAGGCTGGGACATGCGAAGCCCAGAAGCCTGGCAGGTGGTGACATGCCCTGTGGCGTGGGCTGCCGTCATGCAGCTGTGCTGCGTGTCATTGCCCACGATGGTGATGCCGGTCACCCGGTTGCCACTCTCTTTTCTTTCAGATGAATGCTTCTGTTGGCCAGGGCTGAGGAGATTTCTCCCTCCCACCATTCACTCCTCACAGAATTAGGGTAGTACCAGAGGGCAGCAGGGAATTCTAGAATCTGCCCTCAAGGTAGAGGGAGGGAATGTGCAGGATTCAAGTCTTACCTGAAGGGCTACGGGAGGTTGAGCAAATTGTGAACATAAGTAAAGTCATCTTGATGTTTGAAGACTTAAACTCTATATTGGGCCAAGTTAGGAAATGTTATGTTTTTGGAGATCCCTTATATTCATATAATTGCTTTATGCTCAGAATAGTTATTTGCGACAGATTACTGAGAAGTTGGAGAGAAATGGCCATCCAGTTCTGCAGATAAGACTGAAGTGTAGTAATTGGGAAATTATCAAGATTTTCAGGGCATTGGCAGGCTCAAGCTGCAGGCTCCAGTCTGTGCTTTGGCCTTGTCTATCAGGGATTTTCATCACCCCCTCCAATCTGCCCCCCTCCCACATCCCTCTGTGTCACATGAGTCCAAATCAAGAAGATGAGCAGAGACCAAGATTGGGTTTATCCATTAAATTTTGTCTCAGCTAGTATACCTGTGGCATATGGCCATCCATTTTCACTTAAATAGAACATTAGTTAATGAAGAGGTAGATTAATGAATTAATTTGTTGGAACTATTTAACTGTCTAATTTATTGAGCGTATGCTGCAGGGGCAGGTACTGTGTGTGGTGGATGTTTTCCAGAAGTTTTCTTTTAATGCTTGAAACTGCTCTGCAAATGTAGGTATGTGAGCTCTGATTTACAGTTGAGGAGATCAAGACCCAGGTTAAGTAACAAAAATCACATAACTGGTAGATGATGTAACCAGGATTCTAATCCAGGATGGGTGGTCTTCAAGCCTGGTTTTCTTTTCCATTATACTGTATTATTTCTCATGGATTGAACAAGGCTTAAAATGGATGAAATGACAAAATTCTAATAACGTAGCAGCAACGAAATAATCTCTTAGATAGTAATTTTAATAGCTATTTGATATGTACAGTATTTAACGTGGTGTGATGTATATACAGAGAAGGACATAGGCCGTAAAGGTGTAGTGAGTGGTGCATTTTCCAAGTGAACAAACCTGTATAACCAGAACCTATATCAGGAAACAGAACATTATCAGCACTCCGAAAGTCGTATTCCCTTCACTCCCAGCCCACTCCCAAGATACCCTTTATCCTGATACCTAACACCAAAGATTGGTTTTTCCTGTTTTCGGACATTATGTGGAATAATGAAGTATGGACTCTTGTGTCTGGCTTCTTTTGCTCAGAGTTACATTTGTGAGATTCAACCTTGTCGCCCCTTCATTCCCATTGCTGCGTAGTATTCCAGTGTATCAGTGCGCCCAGTTTGTTTATCCATCCTCCTGATAATGGACATTTGGATCACTTCCTGTGTGGAGCTATTAAGTATAGCACTGCTGCGAACCTTCTTCGAAAAACCTTTGTGTTTGAAAGAACATGCGTCTTTCCTGACTTCTTTCCTCACTTTAATGCAATTTTCTGCAAGATGTCTTCTGTTTGGGGCTGTAAAGCTGTGATGTTAAAAGGCTTCTAAAATCTTTTCAAGAGGTAGAGAAAATCATCCTGTTAAAAGCGAAACTTAAGTCTTCCTTCCCATTATCCCAATCCAGAAGAATGGACTGCTCAAAGAGCATCCCTTTGGAATCAGGCAGACCCAAGTTCAAATCCTAGTCCTGTCCTGTAGTAACTGTGTGACCCGGTGCAGGAATAACAATGTTATTATTACTAATTGTTATATATTGCCAGTGATGGCGCTAATATCAGATGACATCTGCTGAAGGTTTATGATTTCTAGTCACTGTATTTGGTATAAGTTTCTCATTTACCCTTCCTAACAACCCTACGAGATAATCTGCCATTCTTGTTTTTTTGTTTTTTATTCTTTAACTGGTGAGGTAACCTGCCCAAAGACACAGTAAATGAGAAATCTAGAATTTAGACCCAGTCAGTACGATCTGGAACCCATGTTCTTGAAGCTGTCTGAGCCTCCTTTGTAGGCCATAGGGAATAATAACTCCTACCTCATAGGGCCTTATCCAGAATTAAATGATGGGGAGAAGCTAAATGTACACCTTCTAGGGGAGATCCATAGGGACCCCAGAGTGGATTGCTTTCGTGGCATATCTCTGCACTTTTAACAGTGTTGAGGGTCAGGGGTGAGGCCTCCCTGCTCTCCTGGTGGTTGTTAGGAAGACGGACATCTAGTTATTTGTGGAGCCGTCGCCACCTTCTGGTTGGTCTCGCCTCAGCCAGACCGGCTTAGCTTTGATAATGGCCTGTGTTCCGTCTTCCCCATGTTTCTTGCCTCCTTTCCCATGTTCTAAATATAAAATATGTGCCTTTTTTATAAAAATACATTTTTAGGGGATGAAAAAACTGATGAGAAAATGAGTTTGGTATTTTCCCAAGGGCGTCACCATTTGGCGTTTGTACAGCAGCGTATTTGCAGCCACTTTATCGAGAGTTTGAAGTGGCGGCAGTCGTGGGGCCGGGCAGAGGCGAAAAAGTGACATTTCTGTGTGCAGACCGCTCTGGTTGGGTGCCATTTCTAAGCCTTAGTTTAGGTTTGTGGCCACAGAGGTCCCCTGGGCTCTTGTCTAATGCCTTCAGGTGCCAGATGGTGTCACTGTCCCTGATGAATTTGTAGGTTCACCCAGGCAGGTCAGGAGTTTGTCGTTGCAACCCTTGGCTGTTGGGGAACAGTTCTTGTCTTAACTCGCTCACCGCTCTCTCAGCTTCCTCTTTACAGCCTGCCTCCCTCCTGGGATTAGTGGGTACTGAGGGCAGGCTTCCCATTGCCAGGTGACCTAGGCCTGGGGCTGGCCTGCCTGCTATCTTAAGTGATCGGGCTCTTTCAGAGTATTGTCAGAGGGTTGCTAGAATCTCTTAGAGTCAGCCTGGGAAACAATTGCTCCTCAAGAGTGCTTTGGAATTACTTCTAACTTGCCGGAAGTAGTTGTAGCAATTCAGAAGTTTACTTGTTTCACTTTGATTGGTCACAGGACACCTGTAGCCTGCAGTACACCTGCATACATTGCCATGTTTCAGATATTGTTTTCAGAAAGGCTTCAATTATTAGTGCTTCTAGGTAGAATTTGATTTTAAATATTAAGGTAAACATGAAATTTAGCATAATTTCTAAATGTGGTTTTTAAATCTCATGGGATTAGGTTTAAAATTTTATCTTTCTGATGTAGAAATAGCAGTTAAAACTGCTGACTCCAAAAACGGTGTGAGGAGGAAATTCAGATGCAATATTTTTTATTAATCCACTTGTGACATGTTTCTGTGGGAATGGTTATTTACCTCTGGAAAGCAGTCAACACAGAATGCCTGTGAATAGGCATGAAGTGGGCCCAGAGTGAACCTTTTTGATCGGGACAACAAAGCCAGGACTCAAAATCCATCTCTAATGTTGGTATTTTCTTGTCTCCTGGGATAGTAGAGTTTAATAATGACTTCTGTTTGTGGATTTCCAGAAGTTAAAGCAGAATTCTCATCAGGTGGTGTTTTTCAGTGCACCGTGTTTGGGCTTGTGGCCTTGGGGGTCTTCTGGGTTCTTGTCGAATGCCTTTGGGTACCAGATGATGCCACCGTCTCCTCCTGGTCCAAGGCAGAGTTTTTAGGTTTGCTTTCAAATCTCTAAGATGTATTTAGTATTAGGGTCAGTGTAAAATGCAGTTCTCTATTACTCAACTTGTTAAGGTATTTCAGTGCTGCCTTGGTCTCTGAACGGCATAAAAGGACCTTGCTATTGGGGCCTATGTCTTTCTCTACCCTGCCCTCTGGCTAAGCCATTCACAACTCCATGTAGCACCTTGAAGGTGGGATAGACCTTTTTACACTTTTCAGAAGGTTTTGTTTTTTTTTTTTTAATGGTCATTTACTTATTTTTGAGAGAGAGCATGGAAGTGGAGAAGGGCCAGAGAGAGAGAGAGAGGGAGCCAGAGAATCTGCAGCAGGCTCCAGGCTCCAGGCTCCAGGCTCCAGGCTCCAGGCTCCGTGCTGTCAGCTCAGACCCCAAAGCTGGGCTTAAACTCACGAATCATGAGATCATGACCCCGAGCCAAAGTCAGATGCCCAACCCACTGAGCCACCCAGGTGCCCCTTTTTGGAAGGTTCTTAGTATTTGTAGCATGAATGGGTCTTAGAATTACTGGATGTTACCAGTGAGAAGGGCTGTGGGTCATTTAGTTGAACTCCTATGTTTTTAAAGAAACCAAGGCCTAAAGAGGTGGAGTTTTTTTTTTTGTTTTTTTTTTTTAACGTTTATTTATTTTTGAGACAGAGAGAGACAGAGCATGAACAGGGGAGGGTCAGAGAGAGGGAGACACAGAATCCGAAACAGGCTCCAGGCTCTGAGCTGTCAGCACAGAGCCCGATGCGGGGCTTGAACTCACTGACCGCGAGATCATGACCTGAGCCGAAGTCGGCCGCCTAACCGACTGAGCCACCCAGGCGCCCCAAGAGGTGGAGTTTTGTATGTAAGGTTTCTCAGACCTCTAAATAAACTGTGTTAGTGGTGTTGGTCACACAGTTTATCTAATAATAGCTTCTATTTATTGAATTTCCATAGACATGCCAGAGATTGTATGGAGTACTTAAATAAATCTACATTTCAGCCAATTCTTACAGCACTCACTTTAACAGATGGGAGAACGGAGGGTCACGAAAGTTAAGTTTTATCCAGGATCTCAAGCCAGTTTTATTTCTCCTACACTGAGCCAACACTAGTTTTCCTTTATTGAATTGAAATTAAAAAAAATACAAATCGGTTTATTTGATCAGGGGAGTATGACAAAAATATCTTCGTGTTATTCTTCGTGAAGAATGTGTCATGTGGTAATAATGTCGATGCACAAAGTACTTTTCCTTCCAGACAGTTCTGTCTCATCCTCTTTGTCAGGCTTCAGGATTACCTGATGCTCAGGGAGGAAACCCTGACCTCCCAACTCCACTTTCTGCGCTGCACACACAACTTGCTGCTAGGACTTCGGACAGCTCAGGGGCTCCCTCTACTGGTAGTTACTTCATTTGACTACTATTTATTGACCTTGTCCAGGGAGTGTGAAGAATGTGAACATAGACCAGATGTGGTCTTTGCAGTGAAGGGATGACGATTATGTACACATTGCTGTAATAGAAGGTGGGGATTGGTGACTGTTAGGGAAAGGGAACAGAGAAAATTCCTTTGGGGTTGAGAAGTCAGGGAGTTTAATCGCAACTGGGGAATTAGGAAAGGTAGCTTGGAAGATTTGACATTTATCTGGATCTGAAAGGTTGAGTGAAATTTGGCTTTACAGCAGTTCAGGGGTAGGTACTTGAAGAGGATCAGCATCTCTGCTGGAGAGAATGGTGCTGGCAAAGGCGTGCTGGTGAGGAAGGCAGGGAAATGTGAACATTTGGGGGGCAGTAAGTGTTCATTTCAGTTTAAATTTTTTTTGAAGTTATTTATTTTGATAGTGAGTGAGCAGAGGAGGGGCAGAGACAGAGGGAGGGAGAGAGAATCCCAAGCAGGCTCTGCGCTGTCAGCACAAAGTCCTATGCGGGGCTTGACCTCACAAACCATGAAATCATGACCTGAGCTGGAAGTGAGCATCGGCGCTTAACCCAGGCACCCTCCATTTCAGTTTAATTGGTGCATAGGATCCGTGAAATGAAAGAGTTCCTTCAGGATCCGAAGGGCATTTTCCAGTGCCATTGACTTAGTAGCGATTAGGAAGATGGTTGACAAAGGGAAGAAAGTTGAAGAAGAAGGTCATTTATGTTCCATGTGTTGGTCATGGCTCGAGGGTGGAAAGTCACTGAGAAGTGGCCAGAATGCAGACCCCAGATCCTTCAGTGGCCACCACCACTGCCATGAGTACTAGAGGTTAACAGAGGTTGCTCCCTGCTGGTTCATCCCCAGGGCTCACCCCACTAAGTGACCTTTTCCCAGACCCCAGCAGGGTCTACTCCGTAAGGGGCCACAAGGACTGCTTTAGCCTGGTCCACAGGCAGGCCTCAGGTCACACTTGACTGAGGCTGAGGGGCCTCGTGTCTCCTGTCCTGGCCCCAGTTGTGCAGAAGGGCAAACCAGTGAGAAAGGGTTTGAAGGGGGGCGTCTGCACCTTCGTGTGCAGCAGGGTGTCTGCTTCAATCCAGGCGGGGACAGGCTGAGGCCCGCCTTCCTGCCCTGGTCCCCTGGGAGAAGCAGCACTTCCCAGATACTAAACCTAGAGAGGAATCTGAAGAAAATTCCAAGCTAGAGCTTGTTTCCTAGATTCAGAACCGAAGCCTTTCCCATTCTGCACACTGAAAGCTCTACCTCTATCTTGGTATCAAGGCCCGAGATGTGCTTGTACCCTGGCACCGACATCCAGAAGAGACTGGGAGTGAGCACCCTATTTGTTTGCCTTTGCTTGCAGGAATTGTGAGAAAGGAGGGCAGAGGGAGGGAGCCTGGGGAGGTGGGGCAGGGGGGTGGGGTGGGTGGCCAAGTGAGAGACCATGGAGGTCAAACCAGTGAGGCAAAGGAAAGAGTCAGCCAGGGTTTGAGCACTGATTGCCTTCGCCTTCTTGCTGTCACCACCTAGACGTCTGTCCAGCAGGTACATCAGACTCTTTGTGTCCACTTCCACTCCCAGCACCCCTGCATGATGGCGCTGACCCTCTTGTAGCTTAGGCCAGGGACCTTGGAGTCCCCCGTGCTTCTCCCATACCTTTCGTGACTCTTGTCCAGTCCTTCAGGAAACCTCAGAGGCTTTCCAGTCAGCACCTATCCTGACCCGTCTGACCTGTGCTGCAACCATCCTGGTCTAACCCATGTGTCACCCATGTGTCACCCATATCACTGTTCCTGCCCAGTTTTTCCCCGCCTGCTGCTGCTGTTTTAAACTCAGTAACTACAGTGGTCTTTTAAAACCATGAGACTCCTAGGGCGCCTGGGTGGCTCAGTCAGTTAAGCATCTGACTTCGGCTCAAGTCATGATGTCACGGTTTGAGCCCCGCATCAGGCTCTGTGCTGACAGCTCAGAGCCTGGAGCCTGCTTCTGATTCTGTGTCTCCCTTTCTCTCTGCCCCTCCCCTGCTCACACTGTCTCTGCCTCTCAAAAATAAATAATTGTAAAAAAAAGAAAACAACCATAAGAGACTCTTAAATACAGAGAACAAACTGAGGGTTGATTTGAGGCGGGGAGAGGGGGAAAAGGGTGATGGGCATTGAGGAGGGCACTTGTTGGGATGAGCACTGGGTGTTGTTGTATGTAAGCGATGAATCACGGGAATCTACCCCCTAAACCAAGAGCACACTGTATACATTGTATGTTAGCCGATTTGACAATAAATTACATTAAAAAAAATAATTACAGACGGAAAAAAACAAAACAAAATCAAGATGTAAAAAATAAAAAAATAGGAGTCCGGTCTGGTCACTTCTCTGCTCGAAATCCTGAATGTCTTTTCTGCTGTCTCCAGAGTAAAGGCCAAGAGTCCTTACAGTGGCCCTCACGTTCCCCATGACACGTGACCCCTCCCCGCCTGCATCACCTCTCTGTCCTCACCGACACTCAGTCCTCCAGCCCCGCTGGCTTCTTTGCAGCTCCTTACACCCCCCAGGCACACTCCTGCCTTGTGGCCTTTGCATGAGTTCTTTGCTTTGTCCCATGTCCACAGGGCTCCCCTTCCCCCAGGTGATACTGACTTTAGGAGGCTGTGACCTGTTTTGATTCAGTGTCATGGAGATTATCCATGGTTTGGAGCAGAGAAACAGATCCTTTTATGGGATCCTGTAGGCCTTCTTGTCTGCTCATTAATGAGAATGGAAAGACCGCTGGGGCCACACAGAGGTGTGAATGGTGCCTTTCACATATCAGTCAAAGAGCACACTTTGGTGTGGGGCAGAGTACCAGGCTGGCCGTGATGGGCTTGCTGACTTGCCACCGTCAAGGTTTGTAATTCTCCAGTCAGTGTGGTTGGTTGCAGGCATTCTGATTTAAAGGATCCATGTCAATAGCGTTCAAGGAATATTTGGTGTAAGTTGTTACGCACATCTCAGTGTTCAGTAATTCTGAGCCTCAGTTATGCCGTTAAACCTAAAATATATAAACAAATAGTGCATCCACAGTTTTTCTATTTTAGCTGATTTCTTTATTCTTTGGATTTTTAATCTCTTTATTTTCACATTAATCTTCAAGAGATTTTGCTATAAAAATAGCAAATTTGGTAGAGAGAACAGGTTTGAGACCAGAGACATTCATTTTAGTTTGAGCTTCCCATTACTAGTAATATTAGCATGAACAAGTTACTTTTTGTTTCCCCGTTTTATTGTTTGCAAAGTGAAGATTCTAGTTCTTCTGTTCGTTGGGTTGTTACTAGGCTCACACATGGTCACGTACGGGCCCTGGGTGATTGCTGACTGCTGCTTGGAACATCTTTTCCCCTTGGGTGTGGAAGAACACACCAGTGGTTTGGAATAGTTCAGGATTTGGGAAAGCATCTTCATGACCTTGAGAGCAAAACTCCTGCTTGTGACTGACTGCAACTGGATCCAGTTTTTGTTTTTGTTTTAAAATTTTTAGTTGAAAACACATCTTTATTTTTTCCACTGCCTACCCCTTCACTCCTGTGCCCAAGTCCATGGAAACAACACCGTGTGTTCTCTCCTCCCTTCATCTTGTGTGAATACACGTGCTTTTACTTCATGTTTGCTCGGTGGGTTGATGTCATGGGCAGAAATAAAGATGGAACTTGTCTTCCGTCGAGGAGCTTATCCCTGGAAGACCTCTCCACTTTTTTAGTTTAGACCAGGTTTGATTCAGTTAACATTTATTCAGCTTCTGCCATGTGCCAGGCACTTTGCTGGGCCTGGGGATTTAGAGCTGTAAAAGAAGCGGTTCTGACTCTTGGGGAGAATAGGCAGAAACCCCTGGCTCCTCTGTGTCCTCGTGGAAGTACATCTGCACCACTGCTGGGCCAGGAGGCGTGGAGGGGATCGTTCTCTCCATGTCCCTGGAGAGGTGGGGGAAGGTGGCCGTTTTGGGTGTGAGCCCATGCACGTGCGGGTCTTCCCCCAACCTTGGCCTGTTCTGTGGTCGCTGTTCCGTCTAGAGGCGTCAAACTGGCCAGAGAATTAGTAAGCATGTTCTCTGGACTTTGAGGGAAGGCCCAGTGTCACATACTGTGCCATAGTCAGACTCTGCATCTCATTTTTGGTTTGGGAAATAAAGTCATCATACAGGGACAGGGAAGCATGAAATGGCATGTTAATTATCTTGAAATGTCAGACAGATTTGTTTTGGGGGCAGGGGAGCAGGATTGAGATCAACACCAAAAGTGCCTAGGGGTCCACAGCAATGGAGTGCCTGCCGGCTGGACCCATCAGCTTCCAGCCTGATGCCCAGCCAGCCTTCTTCCTCCCAGCTCTTGCCCTCTCTGTTTGTTCTTCTGTCTCATTAAATATCACGAATGTTCGTGGAGTGCCCACTGTGCGCCACACACTGCCCCTGCATAGCTACAGGGGCGTGTCGGGGGGAGATCTGTGCCCTGAGCATCTCTTATGGGGGGACACACACTTAAGTCATAGAATGAATGACTAGAATTGAACACGGGGTGGGGGCGGTGATGGTGGGGGAAGGGACCCTAGGGATCGTCCTCTGTTCCTTTTGCTTTACTGATCAGGAGTCTGAGCCCAGAAAGGCCATGGGACTCTGCCCAGGCATTCCATGGAGTTGTTGCGCTGTGCTCCAGTGACTGCCTGCCCTCCCCGCCAAAAACCTATACAGACGCGTTCTTGCCGCGAAGTATTCTCCCTTTGTCTTCCCTTCTTTCTTCCCTTCCTGTCACTTCCTTTTTTTCTGGCACTGTTGTGGGGCAGCTGGAGAGGGGGTGGGTAAGACAAAATTCTTGCCCTCGGGAGCATTTGCTTTCGAGAGCCAGTAACCAAGAAGCCAACTCACAGGACTGACAGCAGGGAAGAACTGGGGGGCCGGGTTGGGTTTAAGTAGGGTAGGGAGAGGTCAGATCTCGCTGAGAAGGGGACGTTTGAGGAGGGAGCGGAGGACAATGTGAGCTGGGTGCTCATGTAAGGGGAGAGGAGACCCCGGCCAGTGGCAACATCAGGAGCAGTGCTCTGCGCTCTAGAAGCCTCACAACATTGATGGGTGTCATGGGTCTGCCCATTACTGGTGCGCATTCATTGCGGGGGTGGGGGGAAGGGGCTGAAAGAAGCAATGAAGGATCCCGGTCAGGTGTCCAGGTGCTTGTTATGGGGTTAAGCTGGTCTTTTGACATGTTGGCAGGAAGCATCCTGTGTGACCTGAAACTTAAAGTGTGAGCAGTAGTGACCAGAGTCAGATCGTGGGTCCCCTTTGCTTTAGTCACCTGGAAAACCACGGCCATTGTTGTGTCTCTTTTTCTCTGCCTCCTGCTTTCTCGAAGCTTCAGAGGAGTTTTCAGTGAAGCAGTGAAGTGGGCCCTGGGGGATGGCACGCCTCAGCAGGAAAGACCAGAGACCGTGTCACCTTTCTCTTTCAGACGGCCCGTCTGAGGACAGTGACCTCAAGGACGCCTATCTCATTCCGAGAAACATCATGGCTGAGCCAGACTACATGGAAGATGACAATCCGGAGCTAATTAGGCCTCAGAAACTAGTCAATCCTGTCAAAACATCCCGAAACCATCAGGATCTTCACAGGGAACTTCTCATGAATCAAAAAAGGTACGGTGGTTTCTTGAGCAGAATTTTCCTTTGGGGACTTCAGCTTCAGAGATGTTTACCTTTCCTGATGGTTTTTAAGGCTGCCTTGTTCCTTCTGGTGTCCTTGAGCCAGGGCACCCCCTCCCCTCCCATAAAGTCCTGTCATCTGTTGGAGTGACTCTGCATTCTACAGAACTGTGTCCTCTTTGAAAATAGACACCTGCTTTAGAATTTGGATGTGAGGGGATCGATTAAGGATAAAAGAGTATCCTAAGTTGAAGAGGAATACCTTATTTGTTAGATTTGTAAAAATTCTGAATTTGCCCCTTACATTTGGGGCAATTATTATTTTTTTGGAAGAGAGAAAACATTTACCTTTTTTCTTCTTTGTAGACAGTTTGCTCCATGTGTGCTATAAAAAATTTGGATGTTGGGTTGGTATAGTCTGCTTTTTAAGTGATTCTGGGCAGGGCAGGTTGACTGGGAGAGCCAAGGATACAAAATTATTTTTATTTATTAGGACACAGAATTACTTACTTTATTTAAGAGCCTTTAAGCTTCCTTTGGAGCTCTTCTTGGATCTTCAGAATGAAACTGTTGATCTTAACTGTGGGACCTTATGGGTCCTTCATTGCCCCACTCTTTACTCAGCCTTAGTAGCTACCCATTGAACTGAAGGATATACAGACCAAGTTAAGCAGCCGGGTCATATTTTAGCAGGAAGGCCTAATTTAAAAATAAAAATAAAAAAATGTGAAGAGATGTTGGCGGCAGTTCTCCTTCCCTAGTGCACCCCTGCCACGCATTATTCACGTGCCCCAGTATGCTGTTAGATTCATGCTGATTAAACTGAATACACGTTTGATCCTTTTTGAATAAGTGCTTAGCTTCTAACCATCTTTGTCACATAAAAGAAAAAATATATAGAATTGATATCATGCCCAAAGCAAAGCAGAACTGTACGTTCCTAAATAGAGCACAGAGTTTGAAGACAGTCTTACCTGGGAAATGATGGCCTGCATTTTGGTACAAAGATCAAAAGTTTAATGTACTCCAAAAGAGTAGCAGTTGCCACTGAGTGGTTTTCTGATCGTCTTTTACCTCTTGGTCCTCAGTTGCCTTATCTGTAAAGTGGGAGGAGGGGACTTGGTTAATCTCTAGTAAAAGACATTCTGGCCCAAGCTGTTTTTGTTTTATTTGGTTTGGTTTTGTTCTTCTATTATATCTATGAAAAGGCTCCAAGTCAGAAGAGAGGCAAAGGTAAAACCAAAATTGGCAGACTTGTTCTCTGAATTATAGCCTACAAATTATTCCACAAAAATGTACTTAGTACCCTGGGTTATATCTAAAACGTATAGGTTTGTACAATCGAATCTGGTTCCAAATTTTCTAGAGTAGTCATTTTCTGTGAAAATAGACCTTCCTTCTGTGTGACTTTCTCTGGCCCATGATTTCTTTTCCTTGTTTACACAGCTGACTCTTTTTTTTTTTTTTCAACGTTTTTTATTTATTTTTGGGACAGAGAGAGACAGAGCATGAACGGGGGAGGGGCAGAGAGAGAGGGAGACACAGAATCGGAAACAGGCTCCAGGCTCCGAGCCATCAGCTCAGAGCCTGACGTGGGGCTCGAACTCACGGACTGCGAGATCGTGACCTGGCTGAAGTCGGACGCTTAACCGACTGCGCCACCCAGGCGCCCCCACAGCTGACTCTTTAGCCAGGCCCAGCTCAAGTAATTTGGGAGAATGCTGGTGTTCCCTCAAGTACCATGGTGTAGAGAGGATGTTGCTCTGAGGTTAGAGGGAAATCATCTAAATCCTGGTTTGCCATTTAACTTGACCTACCTTTATGACCTTGGACAAGGTCCCTCTTCCTGATACACGTTTCTTCATCTATGAAATGGGGGGTAAAAATATCCTTCTTACAAAAAATAAATAGGGGATGGGGCACCTGGGTGGCTCAGTTGGTTGAGTGTCCCACTTCAGCTCAGGTCTTGATCTCATGGTTTGTGAGTTTGAGCCCTGTGTCCAGCTCTGTGCTCACAGCTCAGAGCCTGGAGCCTGCTTTGGATCCTGTGTCTCTCTTTCTCTCTGCCCTTCCACTGATCATGCTCGCGTGTGCGCGCTCTCTCTCTCTCAAAAATAAATAAAAACATTTAATAAAAACAAAGTAAATAAGGGCGCGTGGGTGACTCAGTTGGTTGAATGTCTGACTCTTGATCTTAGCTCAGGTCTTGATCTTGGGATCGTGAGTTGAAGCCCCACGTTGGGCTCCATGCTTGGCATGGAGCCTACTTAAAAAAAAATTTAAATAATAACGTGTGAATACCTGTTAAAATGACTGGGGTATAACAAATGCTCAATTTGGGGCGCCTGGGTGGCTCAGTTGGGTGAAAGTCCGATTTCGGTTCAGGTCATGATCTAGCTCGTGGTTCATGAGTTTCAGCCCTGAGTTGAGCCCTGTGCTGACAGTTCAGAGCCTGGAACCTGCTTTGGATTCTGTGTCTCCCTCCCTCTCTCCTCCTCCCCCTCTCTCTCTCTCTCTCTCTCTCTCTCTCTCTCTCTCTCTCTCTCTCAAAAATAAATAAACATTGATCTACTGCGAGAATGAAGACCATTCTCAGCAATCAAACTGTCGACATTCCGGAAAATGTCGACATCACTCTCAAGGGACGTACCGTTATTGTGAAGGGACCCAGAGGAACCCTGCGAAGGGACTTCAATCACATCAATGTAGAACTCAGTCTTCTTGGAAAGAAAAAGAAGAGGCTCCGTGTTGACAAATGGTGGGGAAATAGAAAAGAACTGGCTACTGTCCGTACTATCTGTAGTCATGTACAGAACATGATCAAGGGTGTTACATTGGGCTTCCGTTACAAGATGAGGTCTGTGTATGCCCACTTCCCCATCAACGTTGTTATTCAGGAGAATGGCTCTCTTGTTGAAATCCGAAATTTCTTGGGTGAGAAATACATTCGCAGGGTTCGGATGAGGCCAGGTGTTGCTTGTTCCGTATCTCAAGCCCAGAAAGATGAGTTAATTCTTGAAGGAAATGACATTGAACTTGTATCAAACTCAGCTGCTTTGATTCAGCAAGCCACAACAGTTAAAAACAAGGATATCAGGAAATTTTTGGACGGTATCTATGTTTCTGAAAAAGGAACTGTTCAGCAGGCTGATGAATAAAATCTACGTTGTCCAGCTACAGAAACAGCAAGAGGCCGGATGATTTTTCAGACTTACTTGTGATACTTTAAAGATGCAATAAAACTGTACTGATTTGGGGCTTTTTCTTTAAAAAAAAAAATAAATAAATAAATAAACATTAAAAATAAATAAATTTAAAAAATAAATGTTCAGTTAGTCCCATCCATGTTCCACCTCCCATGTAGCATCTTCTGAAAATTCCCATTGCTTCTTCCCCCTTTTCTCTGAAGGGCTGTGGCCTGGCTTTTGAAGTATATCAAGAGGGGGAAAAGAAACCGAAAAGGCAGGAAGGTGGGTTTCAAAATCCAATGCATGTATCTCATCCTATGTTTTCAGGTTTTTGAAGATAAGATCTTAGTTTGGCGGGGTCCTCACATTAGAAATACAGTTGGTTTGTGGAGTGAAAATGTCTCAAACAGTTTCTTCTCTGATTCATCTTCTATCATATATACTTACTAGAGACTCTGGGGTTTTTATTTAGAAATAAAATTTCTAAATTTAGAAAATCTAGAAATTTTTGTGCCAAATGATAGGAAGTTTCAGATGGATAACATATATTTGGTTAAAGGATAATTGTACTTGGTTTTTGGCTTGAATCATAATGAAAGTCTGCTTCCTTTTCTACAATTTGTAAAGGACCTTCCCATATTTTATCTTAACCAGTGATCTTTCCAGTAACCCAGTGTGTGTTATCTTGGGGTTACCCTAATTTGACATATAAATACAAGAAAACTCAGAGAATAAACATAGAATAAAAAGCAATTCATACAGATAAACCAAATAGAGTAATAGTATCACTCAGAAAAAAAAGTGGAGAAAAGAGAGGGAGACAGAAATGAGATCAACGCAAAGCAAGCATTCCATGGAGCCCTGTACCTTTGCTCTACTTAGGCATAAATTTGGCTCAAAACCCGGGAGCATTTGGTTCACGGAGTTTTTCAGGTTACATTTTAGAGATCATAAGATAAAAGCAGATTCACTGTTTAGGAAAACAAATACTCGTAGATACTCATAAATACTCTGAAACCTACACCCTGTCAAGGATATAATTCTCCTCTACTTACCGTCTTTTGGACCTAGATCAGTGTTAGATTAAGAGTTTTTAAATTTCGATCTGGTTACAGTCTGCCATTAGGTCTGATTATGAAGACCTTTGGTCAGCTTCTCAGGTTCTGTAGGTGTTCCCAGTGGCTTAAAGGGCAGATTTCAAGAGGCATTATTTTTTGTAGTTGGCAGATTTCGAAAGAAATTAGTTTTTGTAGTTGAAAGATGAGTGTTCGGGACACCTGGGTGGCTCAGTCGATTGAGCATCTGACTTCAGTCAGGTCATGATCTCACGGTTCATGAGTTTGAGCCCCACAGCAGTCTTGATGCTGTCAAATGTAGGGATTGAAGCGCAGAGCCCGCTTCAGATCCTCTGTCCCCCCATCCCTGCTCGCCTCTCTTTGCACCCCCCGCCCTTACTCAGGCTCTCTCTCTCAAACATAAAAATGTAAAAAAAAAGTGCTTGAGAGGTCTTAAAAATATAGGAATATTTCTTATATAACTTAGAGAGATTCTATCTTCTCTACAAAGTACTTTTGGTCACAGATATAGAATATCCAATCACCTAAACACATCTCTAAAATTGGTTCTTTGGCTTGTACCTTCCAGTCAGCAATTTCGTTTCCTGTGATTTTCGTTGTTCATTTTATATGCTTTGCTGGACAGATAGTTCCTCAGTAGATACTTGTTGCTGTACCACGTGGCAAAAAATATGGGAAGTTGAGTTAGAAGTATTTGCATTTAGAATCCATGCAGGTAGAAATGACTCAAGCCAAAAATGTAGATAAAGACAGGTCAAACCAGAAGATTCCAAGATTTAAAGATCAAGGACTTGAAATCCAAATGCAACCCTTCCCTTCCACCTTAAGAAAAAAATTAGGCCAGGAGATATTTGGCTGGGTGGGGAGGGGAGCTGTTCAGGTAGGGATTGAGCCAGCCCTTGCCTCTGGCTCCGTGCTCTCCCAGGTGAGGAGAGAGGGAATTTCACCTTTATGGGTTTTATGTGTCTGGGGTGGGGGTGGAGTGAATGAATATAGACCCTTCCAGTCTGCCCCTTGATGTATTCAGTGGTTTATGTGAAATGTGAAATGTACCTTCAAAAGTTGTCTGTACATGTCATCGCTAGTGGTAGGAAGATAAATTGTTGGAGCCTCTCTTGGAGGGCAGTTTGGAAATATCCACTGAAATGTAAAATGTGCTGGTCAGCCAGCAGTTGTACTTTTTTGCATCTAGCCAACAGAAATAGTTCTATAAAAGGGCAGGTATACATGTATAAGGAAGTTCATTGCTGCATTGCTTTTAATAGGGAGCAATTGGAAACAACCTAAATGTTTGTCAGGGGAGTGGGAAAATGATGGCACTTCTGTGCCATGACATCTTAGGCAGATGTTCAGAAGAATGAGGAGGAGGCCATAGAAAGTATGGAAGAGGACAGACCAAAGTCTTAGTTATCTGTGGGTGTAAGAATGGGAAATGGTCCGTGGGGCAAGGACTCTACTCTGTACAATTCTAACCACATAGAATACAGTGTATGTGGTGCTCCCAAGATTTGCTTAACAGGGAGTTTAGGTGTGCTTTTACTTTTACATATATGGGTGTATATGTTACCTACCTTTTTTTTGTTTGTTTTGTTTTTGCAAAGAGCACCTAACGAATTTAAAAAACTATCTTGGGTGTCCTCTGTCACATTATAGTCACAGGAACTAGACCCAGAAATAACTGTTGGTGTCGAGTGGTGCAAAGCCATCAGGACTTAAGCACCTGTCAATCATAGAGGAATTGAAAGTGCTTGTTAATTGTATCTGTCAGAAGTGATTAAAGAGAAATCAGCTGTTAGCATGCAAAGAATGACACTATAGTCCATGAGATTTGGAGTGGCTTGTTTTTGTCTCTGGGCACTCTCTACAGGCTGATCCAGTTTTCAACTCAGAATCATATGGGCAGTGTTTGACTTTCCATTCAGCACAGAAAGTGAAGTGATCTTCTGTGATAAAATATTAACTAAATTTGCATGACTTTTTGACTGCTGTAAGTGCAGAACATTTATCAGATAAGCACCATTTCCCTGAGCTTTCTGTGGCTAAATATTTTATCTTACTGTCTCCATTGTGTAAAGTCTTTGACTAGAAAATGAATACTGGATGTTAGTTAAACCCATTCATAGGCTGCAGCAGAATGCCAGCTTAGTGTTCATACATCAAAGTTGTTGAGCATCCTTTGCATAATCCAGAAGAATTTAATAACCGTTGAGGTTAATTTTGCCAGTGAAATAAAGGGAAAGGAAAATTTTTGAAATTTCAATTATGTAGATAGCTAAATTCTTAATCCTAAAATTTAAGTCCCTTAATTCTGTCTGTGGTATCCTACTGAAGCTTTTTAATAGTCATGGAACTGAGTGGGTCTTTACTCAGATTATTTACAAACATATTTTCTTATGCTCAGGTGCCACTTAACATTTATTGTGAGCAAAGTACCATAAGTAGTTTTTATTACACTTCATGTTTAACTTCCAGAATAGTTCCTCGATACTTCTGTCAACACCATAAGATCTTTTTTTTTTTAATCTTTATTTTTAAATTTATTTATTTTGAGAGAGACAGAAATAGCGTGAGTCGGGTAGGGGCAGAGAGAGAGAGGGAGAGAGAGAACCCCAAGCAGGCTCCGCACTGTCAGCATGGAGACTGATGAGGGGCTCAAATCCACGAAACCGTGAGACCATGACCTGCGCTGAAACCAACAGTCGGACGCTCAACCGACTGAGCCACCCAGGTGCCCCCATCATAAGATCTTAGTAACTGCAAAACACACTAATTAAATCACAGAAGTAACTCATCTCCTTTCCTTTGTTTCTTCTTTTTTTTTTTTGGCTGAATTTAATGCTTTTCATTCTTCTTTTTTACTAAAAGTTCTGCTAATGAAAATTGGGAAAGTGAAGATACATGTTATTTTGACTATGCATCCTTTATCTGTAGTGATGGCATATACTGATCTTTACTCTGTAAACAACTTTGAAACATTTGTGATTAAAAAAATGGAGATAGGGGAGATGCCAGAATCTTAAAAAATTATAGTTAGATAAATGAAGAAGTGTGAAATTGAGGATTTGTTTACAGATGAAATAGTGTGAACTTGAAAGACATTGAGAGGAGTGTGTTGACGAGTTTCTTGCAGCCAGAGCCCACACTTAGGAAATTGTTATTTGATTTAACAGTTACTCAGATGACTCCCAGATGCTGAGACACATTGGTTGATTGAAATAGTTTAGAGAACCACCACCAAGGTAGACATTCCTGAATTACAGACTAGCAGTCACCACCAGCAGGACCAGAAGGTGCGTGGGAAGGTACATGGGCCCATCTCAGTCCTGAGTTGATTCAGTAGGGCCCTTCCTGCTGCCCAGAAAAGCCTGGGTCACTGACAGGTCAAGTGTGCATGTGTGTGGGTGGGTGAGAGTGAATACGCCCACCATCACTTCCACCCTATGCTGCCTGAAATTGATGATGTTCTTCCTGTTCTGTGGTTTGTTTCATTTTTATTTTAAATGCTCTTAGTAAATGTTAGTATCAAGTTGAGATTACTTGAGAGCTAGTGGAGACTTGCTAAAGAGAGAAGGAAGACAGGAGGAGGTAGGCTGACTGAGCCAGCACTGTGGAAAGCCTGGACTGAAGAAATCTTAAGGAAATGGTAGAAAAATAGAAACCAGCAATGTCCTAGCTAACAGTTAAACATAGAAGTTCCACCTAAGGAAATGTCCTTGACTTACCCCAAACATTTTGGGTGCAGGGTTGCTAGGGAATGGTGTAAATTTTGCTTTTGTTTCTCCCCATCTGCAAAGAAGGCAGCCTGATTTATCTCTTAGAAAAGTAAAATTTCCCTGAAGCCTGATTTCCGTGCATCATCAGTAGTAAACTACACATCTGAAGCAGTTCCACTGTATGGAGCACTAGGAGTCAAGGGATCAGAATTCTCCGCCCCCCAGCAGTGATGAAATCTTAGACGTGCCTTCTGGTATACAAGAGCCCTACGACAAATTTGAGAATTTTGGAAGAGGGGTCCAGGGCCATTTTGCTGTTTACATTTCTGTGCTAGCCTAACTCTAGGCAATGTGTGTGTGTGTGTGTGTGTGTGTGTGTGTGTGTGTGTGTTTAATATTTATTTTGAGAGAGAGAGGGAGAGAGAATCCCAAGCAGACTCCGTGCTGTCAGCACAGAGCCCGACGAGGGCTCAATCTCACGAACCATGAGATCGTGACCTGAGGTGAAACCAAGGGTCGGATGCGTAACCAACTGAGCCACCCAGGCACTCGATTCAAGGCTATGTTTAGTATGTGGGATTGGGGGCTCCATCTTGGGAAGGTTTCCCTAAAACTTCAGGTGGAGGCACCTCATATTCTGGGTATCTGTATCCTCACCATCTCTGTCTATCTCCATCATCTCTGTTCTCCTCTGTCCTCTGCATCCCCATCACTGCATCTCTGTTTGCTCCATCTCCACCTTCCTCACCTTGTGTCATCCCTGTCCTCCTCTTCTCTGTCATCTCCATCTTCTCCGTCTCCATCAGCATCATAAGCGATCGTAATGCCCATTGAACGAGCCTGCTCTTCTGACCTTCCCCCCTCCAAACCATCCTCACTACCCTTTGCATAGCCTAGTATCTGGCACACGGGAGGTGCTCAGTCCATTTTTATTGAATGAATGCATTTTGCGTACTCTTGGAAGTTGTTCTTGTCTTTCTTCCATGCTCGTGAATTTCTGACACCACCCGTGCTGACTGGCAGCTAGTAGGCATCATAGTGATGCTGCTAATTCAGTAGACCCCTTTTCTGTGGCTGACGCCGTAAATTTCTGTTCATGATGGGTGTGCCCATTAGATTAAAACTTTCTTTTGTTTTTGTTTTTAAGATTAAGACTTTCTAATTTTGTTATTTATTTACTTATTTATGCAGGGGTCTTGCCCCTCAGAATAAGCCAGAACTGCAAAAGGTGATGGAAAAGAGAAAACGAGATCAAGTAATAAAGCAGAAAGAAGAAGAAGCACAAAAGAAGAAATCTGACTTGGAAATAGAACTCTTAAAACGGCAGCAGAAGCTGGAGCAGGTGAGAGTGAGATGAAAGTTGTCTTTTTCCTTTATTCAGATCCATCTGACGTTCAGTATTATGTGAGTTTAAGGTGTACTGCGTGCTGACTTGGTGCATTTATATTGCGGTGTGTTTGCCACTGAAGCTTTAGCTAGCGCCCATCACATCACGTAATTATCATTTCTTCAGCATTGGGAACTAAAGGTCTAGTCACTTAGCGTGTTTCTGTTCATAGTGTAGTTTTGTTTGTTTATGTTCATAGTGTAGTTTTGGTGGCTGTAATTACTGTGCTGTGCTGTGTATTACTTCCCTACTGGTTGCAAGTTCCTACCCTTAACCAACATCTCTCCCGTTTCCCCAGCCCCTGCTAGCCGCCATTTTACTCTCTGCGTTTACAGTTTTGGTTTCTCTAGATTGCACGAATAAGGGAGATCATGCAGTATTTGACTTTCTCTGGTTGACTCCTCTCAAAAGTTATCTCTTCTGTCCTGAGAGATAAGAATGTTGGAACAAGCGAAATTTACCAGACGTGTCAGATGTAAATGCTGATTTCACAAAAGGAAACTATGAGACAGAATGTCAGCTAATGGGCTAAATAAAACACATTCAAATGAGGTAAAGACAAGGATTCAGGAGGCAAAGCCCAAACTGGGGAATGTCACTGAACTCACAGCAGAGCACTGGGGAGCTCAAGCAATTGAGTGAGATTCAGCCTCACCAACCAACTGCACATTGGTCTCGGGATCCTGTTTCCGTAGCCTTGATTTTTGGGTTTTTGGTTTTGGTTTTGCTGGTAGTACCACCCGGGGGGGCTGCTGCTCCCTCGCAGGACGACCCCAGGCCCTGCACATGTCCGTACATATATACACCTAAGGTGGAGACTGGGAGAGAATTTCCTCCACTGGGAAATGAAGGTGTTAGGGACTTTGTAAAAGGCGAAAGATTTATGCGATTTGAAGAGAAACCAGAGCATAGGTGTTAGGGACTTTGGAAAGAGGAGGAGTGTTTCGAAAAGCCTCTCATTTTGTAAATAATTTTCCTGTTTCTGAATTTCATTTAGCATGAACTTGAGAAGCAGAAATTGCAAGAAGAACAAGAAAACACCCCAGAGTTTGTGAAGGTTAAAGGCAATCTCAGGAGAACAGGCCAAGAAGTGGCCCAAGCGCAGGAGTCGTAGGCCTGGGCCACAGAGACCGCGCGCCCAGCACACCACACGGGGAGGCCGTGTGCAGGTGTCTCCGCAGCACTTAAGCTCAGGGCAGAAGCCCCTGGAGAGAACCCCAGCCAGCAGAGAATTGTTACTTTAAAAAGGATTTGGTTTTGGTTTTCCTACAATCTGGGTGGATAAATGACCTGTGACAGTTGATTTCTATTCGCCAAATGAAGGACGTTGACCAGCACTTAAGTTGGGATAAGTGAACCTGTGTTCAAAGACTTAAAAAAAAACAAAAACAAAACCACAACAGCAAAAAAGAAAGAGGACACTGGAATAAATTCTTCAGAATTGCACTACTTGGTTTTTCTTTCAGTCCAAGTTTAGTGGGGCAGAGAGCCTTTCTCCTTCTAAAATCTAAAACAAAAAACAAAAACAAAAAAACAAAACGTGTTTTGTTTTTTCCTTTAAGTATCTGCTAGATAATTTAGATCACATAGAAAGGCATTGATCTGTTACATCTTATATTTGTAAATTCTCTGTTGAGAATCCAGAATTGTCTTGTGTAGTCCTACTGTCACCCGTGTTAGGTTGACACCTGAGAATGTTGATGTTAAGGTTGAGCACAGCTGTTACCTTTGTTGGCATTAAGATTCAGAAATAGGGTGAGAAGATTTAAAAACATGGAAACAAAAATACCTAAAAATACGCAAACAAGTTACACGTAAAACATACGGAAACAAAAAACACATAAAGGTCCATCTTGATCTTATTTTAATTGCTTTTGGTTCTCTGATACTAGAATGCTCCATAGTGACAGTCCAGTTCAGAGAAGGCACATTGTATAAATCCAATTCTTGCTTTGATAACTATTAGGATCTTGTTTTGTTTTGTGTTTGAATTTCTTGCCGAGCTAGTCCCTTTATATGAAACAATCCTTCCGCTCCTTTGGAGTATAAAAACTAGTTCCATATAACCCAACTTCAGTGTCAAAAGTAGAGGGTCCAGATCTTTGAGAACAGTGTGGGGGAATCTCCCATCGGGAGCCAGGCAAGGAGGACTTGTCTGGGTATTCTAATGTGAAACAAACGTAGATCGGTCTCCAGGAGGCCTAGGTGGAAGGTTGATAGCATCTGTACATTTTGGATATCATTAGAATTCCCAGTTTTGGAAATTTCGGATCAAGGATCACATACTGCTTTGCCTTTTTTTTTTTTTTTTTTTTTTTTTTTTTCCGGTGAAGAAAGACTCTTTCGCTGCTCTGTCAGCAGTGATGACCACCGTATGCACCTCAGGAAATGCTGAGGTGAAGGGAGAGGCCGCCCAGCTTCTGCACACCAGCTAGCTTGCTATCCTAAGTGAGTCCCAGGCAGACAACAGCGAAATCCTTACGCAAAGTACGTTTTATTACCGCTGGTACATTTTACTGGGGGTGATCTGGAAGAATTCATGTGGATTCAGTATGTTCTCCATCCAGACGATTCAGCCAGTAATTTCTACATTGCAGAGTCCTCTCCTTTAAAGGCTCATAGAAAACTGGATCCCGAGCTTTTAATCCTAATAAGCATAGTAGAAATTAGCTTTCTATGGGAATGCTTTAGTTTCCATAGTTGACAGGCTCATACTCAGTCCTCATGTGAACAAGATGAAGGTAAACACAGAGACAGCACATACTGCCAGTTAGAGGACATGTCGACCACACCCGCAGTGGGTGATTTCTCACCAGTGGGTATTATTTGAACGAAACATGAGATGCTGAAGATAAAATGTTGCTCTGTAATAGTCTACTTTTGAAGGATGGAATGGTAACTATTTTTTTTCCATCCTCCTTCTTTTTGAGAGAAGAAGGTATGTCACGTGATCCTCTTGAAGGTACATTTCTGATTGCACGCTGACTGGAGTGCTGTCTTTGTGTATATGGACCAATGATGAGATTTGCAGGATGAAGATTTAGGACTAGCTCATAGCCTTTCACCTAACTGGATGTTGGATCTTAAGTCCTGCGTCTCTGAAGTAATTCTGCCACTCGATAGAATTCTCAAGGGTCCCCAACAGACTCCTTTAGAAGGACCGATTCTGTTCCTAGAACTTACCTAGAATTCGTTCTTCACTGGGAAGAAAAATGACAAAAGCATCTCCCTCCCAGTCTCACTCCCCAGTCTGCACAGTTACATGTAGCGAGTACTACAAGGTCTGGCCAGAAGACTTGTAAATAGCGTGAGGTGATGTCTTAGGACCAAACAGTGGGATGTACAGGTCGGGAAGCTCCCTGAAGCCGTCAGCTCAGCTCAGCTCACAAGCCTGAGTTTAAAAGGGTGCCAGTCTCCCCTCCACACGTTAATACTGTACGATCCAAACCCCTAGGACTCCTGAACATCCGGGCAGTTTTGTGCTTTGAGCCACTTTTTGACAGAAATGGCTCCATTTTTCCACTCTGTGGTTTTCTTAAAATAGTTCAGTGTTTTATAGTCTCCTGGTAGTAAAGTAGTGTTGCTTTCTAAGCTGCAACAGTTGACTTTATTCTTCTACTCTGAAAAATCTTGACTTGTTTGAGTGTATATAATATATATAAAGGGAGCCTTAATGGATTTGTTTTCATAATTTAATATTTTTTGTATTTGCTCTTGTATAATTGTTTTTAATGGAAAGTATTACAGAACTGAGGGTGGAATTCTTAGAACCAAAGTTATTCTTAATAAAAATCACCACGCGCTTGGACCACGCAGCTGTGTTTGTCTGATCTGTTGGAGGTGGATATCTGGAACCGAAGGGGGGTTGCTGTGTTCACCTTCAGTAGAAGGTGGTTTTAGGGTCTTCCTTTGGTGACTGTCCTCTTTGACACCCCCCGCCGCCCCCATCAGTTATGTCCTCTGTCTTGCTTCAGTCAGGCTGACAATTCATTGTGTCAAACAAATTCATGGTAAGGCATCATGCTACTTTTTGTATAAAATATGTGGTATTTTAGCAGGAGCTAGCTGTCCGTCAGATCAAAGGATTCTGAATTCTAAGTAGCCTGGTAGAACAGTGGGAGGTGTATTTTGGCAAGGGCCATTTTTTAATGCCGTGAGCTAGTACATATAACATATCTGAGGTGTGACCATGAAATTATTCTGCTTATTTAGCTAGGTTAATGTTACCCTCCAAAAGTGACTTTGGGAAACTGTATGCTTGATTATACTGCACTATTAGTTAAAATAGTTTGGAGATTCCAGTCTCTCGGTGCCTTTTTTTTTTCCAGCCCCGAGTTATTACTCAGTTTGATTACCCAGCTGTATTAGACTCTATTTTGAAAATGAAATGTACCCAGGGCAGTGAAGATTTTCTACATCCAAGGGTAAACCATGAGTTCTAAAGGGCAATGCAGAAGATGGGTTACAAACACGACTCGAGCTACAGCTGCATTCTTGTAATAACCAGGCAGTTTCCCAAGGGGGCAGTTTTGAGGCCATTAACTCCATTTCATCGAACCACTCTATGCTTGCTTGTTTCTTCGAGTAAAGAGTAATAGATGTGAAAAAAGCAGAGGGCAATTAAAGTGTTTGAGAACGTTTAAAATGCTAATTGCAGCTAACAAGTATTGGAATACAACTACCAGGCTTACGTTTACTGGTATAAAGAGAAATGAAGTGTTTTCTCTCTAAGGTCTTGGGTAAAGAACATCTTTCTGAGGTAGCCTCACATTTACAGTTTCTTTTTCTTGTTTCTCCTCTTGAGAAGATGCAGTCTGATTATCAGCTGAGATGTTCTGAATGTCTTCCTACCTGTTCCTAGGTCTCCTAGCAAGATGGTAATCGTCAACCAGAGCCTGGGAAAAAGGACGCTTGGTTATTTATCGAGACGATGTTGATTGCTGCTGAGTGGTGTTGTTCCCAGGCCCCTAAGGGTTAGGGAACATATTTGTGTGTGTCAGTGTGAATGTGTATTTACACATTTGTATTGATTTTATTTTTATATCTGTGGTGATCAAAAATTATGAGTTCACATTGATAGTCTCAAATGTAACCCAGTAGTACATGCTGGCTTTTCCATTTCCATACTTGTTGCTTCTTTCTCTAGCAGGAAAGCCTTCTCCATGTACCTACTTATTTTCATAGCCCCCCCCCCCCCCATATGTCACCCACCTCCTGCCTTCGCTCGGCCACCATCCCCACGCTGGCCCTGCTTAGTGGCTTTGTGACTCGATTTTTTTTTTTTAACTTTTATTTATTTACTTTAAGAGAGAGCATTATTTTGAGAGGGGCAGAGAAGGGGAGAGAGAGAGAACCCCAAGCAGGCTCCATGCTGTCAGTGCAGAGCATGACTCGGGGCTTGATCACCCGAGTGATTGGGGCTTGGGCCACCCAGGCGCCCCATTGGACATTTAAGCATGTATTGTAAATATAAACTAATTAAATTGTCTAAAACCTCTTAAAGTGTGATTACAGGTTTAGTATGCCTAATTATTTTGAAACCTTCAAGCTCTCGAAACAGGATGTGAACCATGCTTGATGTATCAAGGGTTTTTGGAGAAACAGAGCCAAGAGGAAATACCAAAGATTTAGTGGAAGATCTGATTGGTTGACTGATTGGCAGACAGGCAGACAGACAGACTTATGAGGAATTAGCTCACGCAGTTGTGGAAGCTGAGAAGTTCCCCTGTCTGCTGTCTGCAACCTGGAGACCCAGGAGAGCCAATGGTGTGAGAAAGTTGGGCTTTGAAGGCCTGATGACCAGGGGGAGCCGATGGATGATGTGACTCCCAGTCTGAGAGTAGGAGAAGACTGATGTCCCAGCTCAGAAGTCAGGCAGAAAGAGAAAGGGAGTGAAACCTCCCTTCCCGTTTTCTTCTGTTCTGCCAGGACCTCAGTGCCCTCGGCGGATTGGATGAGGTCCCCCGCCCTGGGGAGAGCAGCCTGCTGAGCCCACTGACCCAAATGCCACTCTGTTCTGGAGACACTCTCATGGACAAACCCAGAAATAAGGTTCAATCTGGGTGCCCTGTGGCCCAGTCGAGTTGACACACAAAACTGACCATCACACTTGAGTACAGTGATTAACACATTATTAAAAATAACTCCCATATTTCACAAATCAATTTGTGAGCTTTATGTCGAAAACCATTTACTTTGGAAATACTTTCCTACTATTAGGGCTGTATTTAGTTTCATATCCTCCTAGGGAATTCAGTCCTATCTCACTATGTTTCCTGGGCTTTTAATAATCTTACACACAGCCTAGGAGAACAGGAATTCCTCAGACTGACTGAGAGCGCTATCTAAGGACATGGAGCCTGGCTGCATAGTCCAAGCCAATTAAACCACGAGCCCCAGGCCTTGCGTTAAGTCTTTTTATAATTCTTACTTCCTTTGTCATGGGATTTTTAAATATCTTACCATGTATGTTACTTTAATTTTTTGGAACTTGATGTCTTTCCCAGAATTGAAGTTTGTTTATTGATGGATTGATTGATTGCACGAGTAGGGGAGAGGGACAGAGGGGGAGAGAGAGAATCGCAAGCCGGCTTCACACCTATCATAGAGCCCAACGTGGAGCTCCATCCCACAACCGTGAGATCATGACCTGAGCCGAAATCAAGAGTCGGATGCGTAACCGACTGAGCCACCCAGGTGTCCCACCAGAAACGAAGTATTCTTTAATTTTGCATGGCCAGCATTGCCTAATTCATCCTGCTTGTATGAGACATTGATCTTGTCCATTAACATTATTGAAATTCAGATATGTCTTATCAATATCATGTAGGATCCGTGGGATATATTGAGGTTAATTAGTAGGATCATGTTGAGATTTTGTCTATAAAGAATCATCAAGTCTGTGGTGAATTCTTTGAGACATCTGACTATTATCTTGGGCGTACTGTTATATCCATGTAAGTTTGTGACTATCTGATCAGTGACTCCTTTTCTTCTTGGTTATTATATGTGACATATGACCACTGATGATGATCAGTCTTAACTTCTTGTACTGCTTTTTCTAGTTTCTTAATCTTTCAGATTTCCTATATTTATTCTTTACTGTATGCGTAGCTAGAAATAAGCACATGCCCATGCTTTATGAAAATATATATTCTTAAAACAAAATACTCTCGTTGGGGATATGGAGAAATAGTTACTGTTATATAGACCTTTGGTGGGAGTGCAAATTGGTAAAGCCAGCTCTAAAACACACATGTCTTCACATCCTCTAGAAGATAATCAAAAAGACAGGTGTTGACTAGGATACTGGTGAGAATATAACATGGTGCAGCCACTTTAGAAAAGTCCAGGAGTTTCATAGAATGTCAAACATAGATCTATCATGACTCCACAGTTCTGCTCCTAAGCATACCCCCAGAGAAACAAAAACATACATCTGTGGGTGCAAAGTCTTGCACGCAGATGTTCACGGCAACGTGATTCATAGTGGCTAAAAAGTGGAAACGTCCAAAATGTCTATCAGCCGGTGAGTGGATAGGCAAATTGGTATATCCCAATGGTGGGATATTATTGAGCAATGAAAAGGAATGAAGTATTGATACATGGATAAAGTACCACATGGATAAACCTCAAAAAAAGCAAGCTAAGTGAAAAAAGGCAAACACCAAGGACCACACAGTGTGTGGTTACATGTATGTGCCGTGTCCAGAGTAGATACAGGAAGTGCTGTAGTGGTTGCCTAGGGCGGGGGATGAGCATGATGGGAATGGGGCTGCAAATGGGCATAAGGTTTCTTTCTGGGGGTGAAGGAAATGATTTAAAATAAAATTATGATGGTTGTGTAACTCTTTAAATATACTAATAATCATATTAACATAAATATTCTAATACCCACCCCAAACTTTTAGGGTATGTGAGTAATCCATCAATAAAGCTTTTAAAAACACACATATCCTGTGACACACAATTACATTTCTAGGAATTTGGCCTTCAGGAATATTCATGTGCACAAGGGTGGTTGGCCATCTGCAGCAATTCTCAGGAAAACAACCCAACTATATAGTTGTAGCTTACTAGATTAAGTATAATACTTCCCTATTTGTGTCTATGGACTATTATTATATTATTGTACATATATGGAAATAAGACTTTTTTTTTTTTTTTTCAACGTTTTTTTTTTTTTTTTTTTTTTTATTTTTGGGACAGAGAGAGACATAGCATGAACGGGGGAGGGGCAGAGAGAGAGGGAGACACAGAATCGGAAACAGGCTCCAGGCTCTGAGCCATCAGCCCAGAGCCTGACGCGGGGCTCGAACTCACGGACCGCGAGATCGTGACCTGGCTGAAGTCGGACGCTTAACCGACTGCGCCACCCAGGCGCCCCGGAAATAAGACTTTGAAGCTATCCTGTTATATAAAAAAAAGCAAGCTGTAGAACAACACATAGTATAATTTCATTTACATGAAAATATTAATATATATTTAATATATATGTATATATAGCAATATGCCCATATATATATTCATATATATATTCATATATATATATTCATATATATATTCATATATATATTCATATATATATTCATATATATATTCATATATATATTCATATATATATATATATATATATATATATATATATATATATGAATGCTTACAACTAGGACTGGAAGTTTATCGACCATGTCAACAATGTTTTTATATTCAAAAAGTTTTATACAATAAGAATGTGTTCTTGAATCGCTAGTATTTAAAAGGGCATAAGAAGCAAAGAGTTGGAAAATATGTCTACTTCATACAAAATTATCTCTTAAAATTTACATGCGATTCATTTCATGATTATTTGCATGGAGAGCGTATGTATAGTCAGAGATTACAACAGAATGATTTCAGTGTTCCAAAATAGCAGAGTAAAAGTGAATCCGTTTTAAGAAACTGTCAAGAATCCAATTATTTTAAGCACACAGGCCCATAATTGATGTAGAGGCAAAGAGAAAAAGAGTCCAGTGAAGGAAGAAAGAGAAGCGTAGGCTCCAGAATGGCAGTGAGGAAGCTTTCAGCTCTATGTCGACCCCCAGTGATGGAACAGAGACCTGAGCCATGGCTCCTTGTAAGGGATCCACCTGCAGGCTTCACCATGAAAACAACTTTGCCCTTTAAAATATTTGCCCTGCCACTGGAGTTTTAAGGTACTGTGGTCATAGGATTAACTACATTTTTCCTCCTGTTATTTTTATTGGCCAAGGCCAAGGTGCTTGGGAACGTGAGGAAACGCAGTTCACTAATGAACTTTTAAGGTGCCCTGTGCGCACAGGACCTTCCTGGCCCCTATTCTCTCTTGGATGATGGCGAAACTTCTGTTCACCTCCTCCCTTGACTCCAAATGGGGCCTCCATCATATTGCTAAGAATACTTCCATGTCTCTTTCTGCTCCTGAGTAATGCTCAAGATTTAAGCTTGGAAGAGGAGCTAGCCAAGGACTGAGGAATGGTGACTCTTGGCCTTTGATGGAGGCCTTGGAGGCCTAGTAGAAGCTGGGCTAGGCTAGAGGTGGGCTGAGGATGGAAGGCACCACAGAGAACACAGGTGGCAGCTGTTCCGACTTCGCCATCGAAACTGAAGGTGCACTCCCCTGGGTACCTCCTTGGGCATTTGCAGATGGTTATGTATTCATTCTAGAGATTCCAGGGGAATGACTGCACCTGTGTCAGGCAGGTGCCAACAAGGAGGGAAGAAGCATGATTAAAACATCACATAACCAGGCGGCCAGAACTTTACACAAGGAACCAGGAACCAGAATCAGGCTTCATAGGGAGCCTCTCTGGAGCTAACAGCCACACCAGGACATTAACACAGAGAATATTCACTGTGTAAACTCAAATGAGCAAAGACTATTTTCTGGCTACTGTAAATTGGCTTCAGGGTGATGAGTTGGTGCCTTTGTTATCCAGAGATGGTTGTTTTCAGTGTGTGCTCGTTCTTTACATTCCCCTTTCCTTCCTTAATGATTTCAGTGTTTCCTAAAGATAAGCAGCCAGATCAACCAACTAAAATTACTTACTGAATATGTTTAGGAAATATCTTGCTGGGAGGTGATCCCAGCTCTTGAGGGGTTTATAATCTTGTTCAGAGATAAGGCATTGCATAAGACGTAATAAATAATAACAAGCATTAAATAAAATGCCACATGAACACCTACAAGGTAAGAAGCATAGGAGCAAATTAAGAAAATATATACACTAAGTCAGATGGTTTTATTGCTGTGTAGGTGGTCACATAAATGTTCTCTGAGGGAGGCAGTGGAAATGACCAGTTCAGATAATGTTTTTTTTAAAATTTTTAGTTTTTTAAAATTTATTTTTGAGATAGAGAGTGTGAGTAGGGGAGAGGCAGAGAGTGAAGGAGACACAGAATCTGAAGCAGATCCCAGGCTCTGAGCTGTCAGCACAGAGCCCGACTTGCTCCAACCCACAAACCACAAGATCATGACCTGAACTGAAGCTGGAGGCTTAACCGACTGTGCCACCCAAGTGCCCCAGTTCAGATAATGTTTTAAATTAAATGTGAATCTTCTTTATCCTTGATCTTCCCTTCTGCTTCACAGACATTTCTTCCAAAAATAAGACCAGACAGTTTGAAACCTCTGTTTCTTGTGAGTACCAGCAGCGGGAGGGAGATTGTGGAGGGGGGTGATGGCGATCAGCCTACAGTCTCCCCAGTGACAATAGTATTGCCAGGTAACATCTTTCCTTGTTTCTTTCGTTCTTTTTTAAAATTTAATTTATTTAATTAATTTACTTTTTTAAAATTTACACCCAAGTTAGCATAAAGTGCGACAATGATTTCAGGAGTAGATTCCTTACCCATTTAGCCCCTCCTCCCTCCCACAACCCCTCCAGTAACCCTCTGTTCTCCAATTTAAGGGTCTCTTATGTTTTGTCTCTCTCCCTGTTTTTATATTATTTTTGTTTCCCTTCCCTTGTGTTCATCTGTTCTGTGTCTTAAAGTTCTCATATGAGTGTGAAGCCATATATTTGTCTTTCTCTAATTTCACTTAGCATGGTAGCCTCCAGTTCCATCCATGTAGTTGCAAATGGCAAGATTTCATTCTTTTTGATTGATGAGTAATACTCCATTGTATGTATGTACACACACACACACACACACACACACACACATATATACACCACATATTCTTTATCCATTCATCTGTCGATGGACATTTGGGCTCTTTCCATACTTTGGCTATTGTTGATAGTGCCGCTGTAAACATTGGGGTGCATGTGCCCCTTTGAAACAGCATTGGATATTCATTCCTGCTTTGTCAAAGATTAGTTGGCCATACGTTCTGTGGGTCCGTTTCTGGGTTCTCTATTCTGTTCCATTGATCTGAGTGTCTGTTCTTGTGCCAGTGCCATACTGTCTTGATGATTACAGGTTTGTAATACAGCTTGAAGTCCGGGATTGTGATGCCTCCTGCCTTGTTTTTCTTTTTGAAGATTGCTTTGCTTTGGCTATTCGGGGTCTTTTATGGTTCCATACACATTTTAGGATTGTTTTTTCTAGCTATGTGAAGAATGCTGGTGTGATTTTGATAGGGATGGCATTGAATATGTAGATTGCTTTGGGTAGTATTGACATTTTAACAATATTTGTTCTTCTTACTCAGGAGCATGGAATATTTTTCCATTTTTTTGTGTCTTCCATTTCTTTCATAAGCTTTCTATAGTTTTCAGTGTATAGATTTTTCACCTCTTTGGTTAGATTTATTCCTAGGTATTTTATGGGTTTTGGTGCAATTATAAATGGGATTGATTCCTTGATTTCTATTTCTGTTGCTTCATTGTTGGTGTATAGGAATGCAACAGATGTCTTTGCATTGATTTCATATCCTGCAACTTTGCTGAATTAATGAATCAGTTTTAGAAGTTTTTGGTGGAATCCTTTGGGTTTTCCATATTGAGTATCATGTCATCTGCAAAGAGTGAAAGTTTGACCTCCTCCTGGCCGATTTGGATGCCTTTTATTTCTTCGTGTTGTTTGATTGCTGAGGCTAAGACTTCCAATACTGTGTTGAATAACAGTGGCAAGAGTGAACATCCCTGTCTTCTTCCTGGCCTTGGGGGGAAAGCTCTGTTTTTCCCCATTGAGGATGGTATTAGCGTTGGGTTGTTCATATATGGCTTTTTTGATCTTGAGGTATGATCCTTCCATCCCTACTCTCTTGAGGGTTTTTATCAAGAAAGGATGCTGTATTTTGTCAAATGCTTTCTCTGCATCTATTGAGAGGATCATGTAGTTCTTGTCCTTTCTTTTATTAATGTGATGAATCACCTTGATTGTTTTGTAGATATTGAACCAGCCCTGCATCCCAGGTATCAACCCCACTTGGTCATGGTGAATAATTTTTTTTTTTTTTAATTTTTTTTTTTTATTTTTTTTATTTTTTTATTTTTGGGACAGAGAGAGACAGAGCATGAACGGGGGAGGGGCAGAGAGAGAGGGAGACACAGAATCGGAAACAGGCTCCAGGCTCCGAGCCGTCAGCCCAGAGCCTGACGCGGGGCTCGAACTCACGGACCGCGAGATCGTGACCTGGCTGAAGTCGGACGCTTAACCGGCTGCGCCACCCAGGCGCCCCGGTGAATAATTTTTTTAATGTATTGTTGAATCTGGTTTGCTAGTATTTTGTTGAGGATTTTTGCATCCTTGTTCATCAGGAAAGGTGGTCTGTAGTTCTCCTTTTTAGTAGGGTCTTTGTCTGGTTTTGGAATCAAGGTAATGCTGGCCTCATAGAAAGAGTTTGGAAGTTTTCCTTCCATTTCTATTTTTTGGAACAGCTTCAAGACAATAGGTGTTAATTCTTCTTGAAATGTTTGGTAGAATTCCCCTGGAAAGCCATCTGGCCCTGGACTCTTGTTTTTTTGGGAGATTTTTGATTACTAATTCGATTTCTTTACTGGTTTTGGGTCTGTTCAAATTTTCTATTTGTTCCTGTTTCACTTTTGGTAGTTTATATGTTTCTAGGAATGTGTCCATTTCTTCCAGATTGCCCATTTTATTGGCGTATAATTGCTCATAATATTCTCTTATTGTTGTTTGTATTTCTGCAGTGCTGGTTGTGATCTCTCCTCTTTCATTCTTGATTTTATTTATTTGGGTCCTTTCCTTTTTCCTTTTGATCAAACTGGCTATGGTTTATCAATTTTGTTAATTCTTTCAAAGAACCAGCTTCTGGTTTCATTGATCTGTTCTACTGTTTTTTGTGGGGGTTTGTTTTTGTTTGTTTTTGGTTTCTACAGCCTTAATTTCCTCTCTAATCTATATTATTTCCAGGCTTCTGCTGGTTTTAGGTTATATTTGCTGTTCTTTTTCCAGCTCTTTAAGGTATAAGGTTAGGTTGTGTATCAGAGACCTTTCTTCTTTCTTTAGGAAGGCCTGGATTGCTATATACTTTCCTCTTATGACCACCTTTGCTGCGTCCCAGAGGTTTTGGGCTGTGGTGTTATCATTTTCATTGACTTCCATGTACTTTCCAATTTCCTATTTAACTTCTTGGTTAGCCCATTCATTCTTTACTAGGATGTTCTTTAGTCTCTAAGTATTTGTTACCTTTCCCAATTTTTTCTTGTGGTTGATTTCGAGTTTCATAGCGTTGTGGTCTGAAAATATGCTCAGTAAGACATTGATCTTTTTGTACTTATTGAGGGCTAATTTGTGTCCTAGTATGTGGTCTATTCTGGAGAATGTTCCATGTGCACTGGAGAAGAATGTATATTCTGCTGCTTTAGGATGAAATGTTCATCCGGTTCAGTGTGTCATTCAAAGGCATTGTTTCCTAGTTGATTTTCTGATTAGATGATCTGTCCATTGTTGTAAGTGGGGTGTTGAAGTAACCTACTATTATGGTATTATTATCAATGGGTCTCTTTATGTTTGTGATTGATTTATATACTTGGGTGCTGCCACATTTGGCACATAAATGTTTACAATTGTTAGGTCTTCTTGGTGGATAGACCCCTTAATTATGATATAATGCCCTTCTTCATCTCTTGTTACAGTCTTTATCTTAAAGTCTAGATTGTCTGATATAAGTATGGCTACTCTGGCTTTCTTTTGTCAACAATTAGCATGATAGATGGTTCTCCATTCCCTTACTTTGAATCTGAAGGTGTCTTTAGGTCTAAAGTGGGTCTCCTGCAAACAGCATATAGATGGATCTTGTTTTCTTATCCATTCTCTTACCCTGTGTCTTTTGATTGGAGCATTTAGTCCATTGACATTTAGAGTGAGTACTGAAAGATATGTATTGCCATTATGTTGCTTGTAGAGTGAGCGTTTCTGGTGGTGTTCTCTGGTCCTTTCTAGTCTTTGTTGCTTTTGGCATCTATCTATCTATCTATCTATCTATCTATCTATCTATCTATTTATTCATCTTTTCTTCCCTCAAAGAGTACCCCTTAAAATTTCTTGCAGGGCTGGTTTAGTGGTTAAGAACTCCTTTAATTTTTGTTTGCCTGGGAAACTTTTAATCTCTCCTTCTATTTTGAATGACATATTTGCTGGATAAAGCATTCTTGGCTGCATATTTTTCTGATTCAGCACACTGAATATATCCCGCCACTCCTTTCTGGCCTGCCAAGTTTCTGTGGATAGGTCTGCTGTGAACCTGATCTGTCTTCCCTTGTAGGTTAAGGACTTTTTTCTCCCTTGCTGCTTTCATGATTCTTTCCTTGCCTGAATATTTTGTGAATTTGACTATGATATGCCTTGTTGATGGTCGGTTTTTGTTGAATCTAATGGGGGTCCTCTGTGCTTCCTGGATTTTGATGCCTGTGTCTTTCCCCAGGTTAGGAAAGTTTTCTGCTATGATTTGCTTACACAACCCTTCTACCCCTATTTCTCTCTCTTCCTCTTCTGGGACCCCTATGATTCTGATGTTGTTCCTTTTAATGAGTCACTGATTTCTCTAATTCTTAAATAATGCTCTTTTGCCTTAGACTCCCTCTTTTTTTCTGCTTCATTATTCTCTATAAGTCTGTCCTCTATATCGCTGATTCTCTGTTATGCCTCATCCATCCTTGCCACCACGGGATCCATCCGTGATTATGGCTCAGTTATAGCATTTTTTATTTCATCCTGACTACCTTTTACTTCTTTTATCTCCTCAGAAAGGTATTCTAATCTATTTTCGACTCCAGCTAGTATTCTTATTGTGATTCTAAATTCTGGTTCAGACATCTTGCTTGTATCTGTGTCAGTTAAGTCCCTGGCTGTCATTTCTTCCTGCTTTTTCTTTTGGGGTAAATTCCTTTGTTTCATCATTTTGAGGGCAGAAGAAGAATCAATGAGGTAAAAAAAAAATAAAATTAAAAAAGTCAAAATTAAAAAATTAAAATTAAAAAATTAAAAACAACACACACACACACACATACATACACAAATCAAATAAATGATGCTAGATCCTAGGTGTGTTTTGGTGGTGTTGAAAGGGGCTTGTTAGATTAGAGAAAAAGGTGGGGGGGGAGGAAATCGTTTGAAAATTTGAAAAAATGAATACACTGAAATACAAAAATACGAAATGATGGAAGTAAAACAGAATTTGAAAATTTTACAAAAAAGTAAAAAATATACCAGAAAAATATTAACGAAAAATATTTTTAACAAAAATTGAAAATAAAAATAATTTTTTTTTCTGTATTCAAGAAAAAGAAAACAAAAAGAAAAAAAAAGAAAGTTGAATAGATGGACCAGCGAACAGACTGAAATACGATTGAAATTACTTCGTTTTCCCCTAGAAGTCAAACTATGAAGCCCTTTATAGTCCACAAACTAAGTAGGAGGAAAGACTTGTGTTCCTGAAGCGCGAGGTTGGCCTAGTCTGGCGGGGCTTAGTGTAATGGCTCCGTTCTCCACTAGATGGCGCTGCGAGCCTACTGGGGTGGATTGCTGTGGTGCTTGTTGGTGCGTATGCGCATGCGCGGAATTGGTGAAAATGGCTTCACCCAGCTATCCGGTCTGTAGTGTTGGAATCCTGTTCTCCCAGATCAGCAATCGCGCACCTGTCCTTTGTCTCCGGCTTCCATCCACTCCCCACTTTTACACCCTCCGTGACCAAGCCCCAGGCGGCACCTCCCTCTTGACTTTTCTCTCAGATGCGGCTGTTTTTCCCGACCCCTTATCTCTGAGGGACTGTGGCTTTGACCCGTTCCACCCCTCTGTGGGAGGGTCTCACCAAGCCATGGCCAGTCCGGCTGCACCCAGGGATGTTCGTGGGGCCGTGCTTCTGCCCACGCCCAGAGACTGGTGCCAGCCCGCCCCAGAAAAGGTTCACGCTATTGTGAGCAGCGGTGTTTCAGGGATTGGGGCAAATCACAACACACATCTGGCACCAGGCTTCACCCTTAAGGACCTTGCCCCAGAACCAGCGAATGTGGTTGTTCTCCCGGGTCCACTGGAGCCTTTGCCTTTGAGGGAGCTACACAGCCTCTTCCAGATGTCCTCCCAGCAGGGGAGCCACCTCTCCCCGGGTGGCCCGAAGCCTGGACGTCACGCTGCTTCTGGGGATTCGCCCTTCCCACCAGAGCACCGCCAGGTATCAGCTGCAGAGTTTCCGACTCTGCGCTCCCCCTGTTAATAGAGTCTTAATGGGATTTAAACCCTCTCCTTTCTCCCTTTTTAGTTCAGCCCCTGCGGCTGTTTCCACTCTTCTACTTTCTCTCCAATTGCTTTGGGCGGGGGTGCTTTTCCCGTATTCTCCCCTCCTCCCCAGTCTCCGTCCTCTCTCCGCTTGCAAAAGCTGCTCCCTGCCTTCCATGGCTTCTCTCTCCCCCAGTTCACGTCTCCGTGCTGCGTACCTGCTGGGTTCTGTGGTTCAGGTTGTGCAGGCTGTTGTGTTAATCCTCAAATCGGTTTTCTAGGTGTGCAGGATGGTTCGTTATTGATGTGGCTGTATTTCATGGACGCGAGACACACACAAAAAGTTCCATGCTGTTCTGCCATCTTGCCTCGTCCTCCTTATTTATTTCCGAAGACCTTCCCGGAGTGCTCGGGGTTAGGCTGTGGGTGCGTTTAGGTCTTCTTTCTTCATGAAATCTGAAGCACCGTGTGGGTCGCTGAGGCATGCTTAATACCCACCACCTGGCAGGCTGGGCCCCCCACCCCCACCCCCCGTACCTGAAGTGGGTCCACAGCATCGAGTGGAGCTCCGGTGACAGGTGCATTTCCTGTCGGAGCTGTTGGTCCCTTTTATCACGAGGTTCCGTGTGGGGGATACAATGCTGAGCAAAATCATGTCCGGTCCCTGCCTTTCTGACAGCCGGGGTGAGTGCTCCGAAGGCCCAGCAGGGCTGCAGGAGCCCAGAAAGCGTGAGTGAGTCCACAGGGTGTGTCCAGCCAACAGATCTAGCCAACCGGAAGCTACCGGACAGTCAGGAAGGCCCGGAGGAGTCTGACTGGTGCGAGTCGGAGTGCAGTGATTGCCCTCGGGCTTCCACATATGTTTCGGAACAAGGGGGCTGAATCTATAATCAGGGCTTAGATAAACCCAAATGTAAGCTATTTATTTACACTTGTCGATAAGCTATTATTAGTCTTCAAAAATAAGTCTCTGTCCTCATTCCCAATACAACTCATTGTGTCTCCGCCCCCTCCTCCTGACTCTCCCTGCAATCTGTCCCTGCTTACTGCAAAGCAAGGCACAAGAGATATCTTGACTGCTGCTCATAAATTATTTAGCCAGGTGAAGTCTTTTTTTGCGAACCTGGAACCTTGAGGCTCTAATGAATCAACTTTCTGTGGTGACTACTTTCTTTACCTTATTTTCTATAATGGCCCACGTTTCTAATGTTTATTTATTTTTTGAGACAGAGAGAAAGAGCATGAACAGAGGAGGGTCAGAGAGAGAGGGAGACACAGAATCTGAAACAGGCTCCAGGCTCCGAGCTGTCAGCACAGAGCCCGACATGGGGCTCGAACCCATGGACCTCGAGATCACGACCTGGGCCGAAGTCGGATGCTCAACCGGCTGAGCCACCCAGGCGCCCCTAATGGCCCACGTTTCTTATGCAGGATCTGGAGGCCTCTTGCCAATGTTGTATTTAGCCAAGCTGTGCTGGCCTTTTCTGCAGTGTTTAGTTTTCCTCCTATCTTACTCTGCACGTGGTAGCTTTTGCCAACATGTGTGTTCCAGAGAAGACTCATTCCTTCCCGAGGCCACTGTCTCCTCTCCCTAGTGTGTTCTCACACTTCATTTTGTGTCGACTCACATTTATTGAGCACCCACTGTGTATGCCAGTCAGGATGAAGATCATACGGGACCAGAACACAGTCCCCATTCTTGAGCTTATATTCTTGGGAAGAAGACTCTACCAGTAAACAAGAGAGTCCCCCACATGCAAGGAGACTCCCCTATGTTGACCTTGATGAGAGTGGCTATGGAAAGTGTAGGAGCCATGAAAATGCACATACATTTTTATAAGTGTGAAGCAAGTTGAAATTCAGGTGTCACAAGGAAGTACCACGGCCTTGTCTGGGTCCCCATAGGAACACAATTATTTGCTTATGTAAGAGCAAAATGCCATGAGCCAAAAGCAACAGCCAACTCCCGGTTCTCTGTGACTTCCTTTCCCCAGCTTGCCACTAATTGTTGGACTAATTCTCACCGGCTGACAGCATGAAGCAGGAGGTATTTGGGGCTGGCCGCCTTCACTAGAAGGGCTGTGTGTGTGTGTGTGTGTGTGTGTGCACGCGCGTGCGCGTCCGTCCCAGGGGAGGGGCTGCTCTCCATAACCAGTGTTTGATGGAGTTTATATTGGGTGTTGCTTTGAAGTTTCGGAAAAATTGAATGGACTATAGAGTAAGGTTAGGTGTGCAGGCTCTGGTTTAAGTTTTAGCCCCACCACCTTCTAGCTCTGTGATCCTGGGAAAATTAATTCTCTGGCGTAGCACCTCATCTGAAAAATGGGGTAATGAATGTACTTGAGCCCGTGAGTTTCTGTAGCAGTTAAAGGAGATCATCCATGCAAAGTTAACATTAGCGATTGTTACTGTTGCCCTTCTTTGTTTATGTTTGTTATCTGTGTGTTGTGTTGCTGAGGTTTGAGTAAGTGGAGGCTCAGTCATCAGAGACCTATGTGGGGCTGTGTTGCCTACAGAATCACAAGATCTGCGGCCAAGGCGACGTTCCTTACAAGACCCTCCTAGGCATAGTAGGATTTCTAGCCATACCTACCTGTCCCGAGTTCCTCCTCTAAAAGCCTCTAGCATTAACCTTTAAAATGCTAAACAGTTTAGATCTGTCAAAGTTCCAGCATGTCAGTACCTGGGGAGACACAACACATTTAACTACTGCAGAGTGGAGGCCTCTTGGTGCATTCTCAAGCATGGGGAACAGTCAGGACAACCCCTCTTGGCCAGGCCATGAGCAGTCAGGCCTGGGGAGGCTGAGCAGGAGCCCTGAGGCGCCAGGAACAGGAGTGTGAGCGGAGGTGGGTGGTGTGGATGTAAAGGCACTTGAGGGTTGGAGGCTGGTGTTTGGGGCATAATGCTTGGTGTAGAGTAGGTGCTCAATAAATACTCGCCATGAAACAACAGGACCTGGAGAGAGGCAGCTTGGGTACTGGCTGGCATCGGCTGTCTCTCGTGTGCCCTAGGTCAGCCCGGCTCAGCAGATGTCAGGGGCCAGGAAGGAAGGCGGCTAGTAGAATTGCTCGCAGCCACACCTTCTTAACTCAGATGAACCTCTAATTTAAAGGCTTGTAGGAGTTAAGGCTTCCTCTGAGGGGCTGCTTTAGTGATGAGGCAAGACAGCCAAATGAAACCTCTTTCCAGTAGGAAGGTCGGTGACGTCAGGCTTCTGCAACTCGGATTAACTCCTTTTTGCTAGTATATTTTAATGTACAGTATTGAGTGGTTGAGAGGCTTAAATAAAATAAATTCAAGCCCTTGCCTCTGTCTATACAGCCCCTCCAAATAGCAGTCAAGTTGCTCTTACTGTCCTGAAAACAATGCAAGATGCTGCCACCTAGTGTGCGTCAGCAGAACTTTAAAAATTTTTAAATTAGCATTGTACTTCATGAATTCCTTTGTTATTTTTATTATCATTTGCCCTGTTGGGCTCAGAATTTTTTTTTTTTTCGGAACCTTAATCTGTTCTTGGTCTCAGATGAACCAAATGTAAACCAGTCCCCCCCAGTTCGATATGCCGGGTTTTCCAGCTCCAGTGCTGGAGAGGCAGGGGGCGGGTCACGGAGCCTCCTGATGTTCAGTTTTCCTCATCCGGGAAATGGGCTGACCAGATGTGGCCCGTATTATGAGGCTCGCAGCTTCACCCCCTCGCTCCTCCCAGCCGGGGATCAGCCGTGCAAAAGGCTGCCTTCAGCACTGGATCCCCAGGTGGGCAAGGAAGGGAGGCGCTGCCCGATGGGAGCTGGCGATGCGGGGAGGAAGTCGACGCGCACGGGAAGTGAGCAGCCACACCTTTCCCCACGTGGACTCATCCAAGGCTCTCTTCCTCCATTCTCTGCTCACGTCTTCGCCCTTTCATAGTAACAGTTCTCTCCGGAAACCCGAACCTGAGCATATTACTGCCTTGCTCAGAAATCTCTCTGGCACTAAGAGCGGTCACCCCTTATCTGCGGGGACACGTTCCAGGATCCCCGGTGGGAGTCTGAGACCGCAGACCGTGCAGAGCCCAGTATAAATAGCCTCAGACAGTACCCGGCCTATATATAGGGCTCGGCACTGTCTGTGGCTAGTTCTGTTTTCTATTTCTATTTATGTTCAATGTTTTTTCCTATACACACCTACCTACGATAGCGTTTAATTTATAAATTAAGCACAGGAAGAGATGAACAGCAATAATCAGTGATAAAATAGAACAATCATAACAACACGCGGTAATAGCACTTCTGTGAATGGGTCTCTCTCCGAATATCGCATGGTGCCGTACTCACCCTTCTTGTGACGATGGGAGATGGCTAAATCCCCACGTGATGAGATGAAGCCTGGAGAGCTGGGGGAGGGACGTAGGCACTGTGACAGCCCGAGGCTCCGCTCGGCCTTCCGACGATTCCGAAGGGAGGCGATCTGCTTTCGGACCTGGTTGACCTGGGGTAACTGAAGCTGCAGAAAGCGAAACCAGAGGTAAGGCGGGGCTGCCGTGCGATCAAAGTGCAATTCCCTGTCGCGGCAGCTAGCGCTGCGGTCGCACCGGCGGGCTTCCTCCGGCTATCGGCGGCCTTCTGAAATAACGGCAGCTGATCTTCACCGTGTGTCCGCTCTTCTGCCTGGTGTGGCATCTGCTAACTTTCGCCGCAGCCCTGTTATTACCCACCCCCCTTCGTCTATGGGGAAACTGAGGCAGAGAGAGGCGAAAGAACATGCCTGAGGTCACGCGGCCACGAAACAGCAGCCCCGCCAACTGAAACCCAGGTCCACCTGCCTGGAGAGCCCATGCCCTTAAGTCACTCCTATGTCACACACGCCGCCACGTTACTTCCTGCCTCTGCAGGAATGGAAAGGTGCTTGCTTTTCCATTGCCACCTGGTTGAGTCTCACTCATTGCTCATGACCCGGCTCACATATCCTGGCCACCAGGCTGCTTCTAACATCTGTACTCTGCTCCTGCTCTGGCACCCCCAGCCCTGGAGGGGTCACTGCTTGCGTCCTGCCCTCTTGTGCCAGGCAGAGGTCGTGCCTATATCTGCTTCCCTTGATGCAGTGCAAGTATCTTCTTTTTTTTTTTAATTATTTATTTAATTATTTTGAGAGAGAGGCAGAGAGCGTGAGTGGAGGAGGGGCAGAGAGAGACACACACACACACACAGAATCCAAAGCAGGCTCCAGGCTCTGAGCTGTCCGCACAGAGCTGGATGTGGGGATCGAACCCGTGAACTGTGAGATCGTGACCTCAACTGAAGTTGGATGCTTCACCCACTAAGCCACCCAGGCACCGTGGAGGTTTTGCTAAATTGGAGTAAAGGAACAAACAGCACAGGAGAAAGTGCTCTGAAAATGTAAAATGCCACAAGTCAGCACACGCTTTGAAAATTTCTTTACAACATATAAACAGATTTAGAATATAAAATGTTCATTTGTTTCTGAGCACGTTCTTTTTGTTTTTTTTTAAATTTTTTTTTTTTTCAACGTTTATTTTTATTTTTGGGACAGAGAGAGACAGAGCATGAACGGGGGAGGGACAGAGAGAGAGGGAGACACAGAATCGGAAACAGGCTCCAGGCTCTGAGCCATCAGCCCAGAGCCTGACGCGGGGCTCGAACTCACGGACCGTGAGATCGTGACCTGGCTGAAGTCGGACACTTAACCGACTGCGCCACCCAGGCGCCCCTATTTTTGATTTTAGTCCACATTCTACACCAACTAAGGATTACTTCTACCCTTCTAACCAGGGGTCACTACATGGGGAATTATTCCCATTACTTACTGAGAAAGAGATTTGAAACTGTCCCTATGAAGACCTGGCAGAAAAGCAAGCCTGACCTTCCCTGCAGAGCTTCAAGAAACTTCAGTGAAGTGACTCCTTGGGGGGAAAATCTTGCCAGGAAATGGAAGGGACCTGGGTTGGAGTCAGGTACTTGGTTCTGGCTGGAGCCCTGCCTCTCACTGAGGCAGAATTTCATTAACCTTCTCAGCAGAACGAAGGAGTCTCAACATTATTTCTGAAGTCTCTTGCAGTCCTCTGGTTCTTATGTTCAGGTCTTGGCTGTGCAGCCTCATTACTGAAAGTTACTTAATTGATTTTGAAAATCAGTTTCCTTGCCTATAAATTAGAGCTGGTCTAACTTATAGTAAAATTGAAGGCATTGCAGAGAAAGATGAATGTAAATTGCTCATGCAGTTTAAAATCTGATAAATGTAGAGAAGAATGGAGGAGCACAGTGTTGCCAGAGTTAAGTTAAATGGGATGGCTCCCTAACCGTGGCCAGTTTGCTCTTTTTGGGAAGACGAATTAGGTAGATGAAACCTGAAATCTTCTTTCTTTAGGGTGACAAACAGATTTATATCCTCTGTGACATCAGAAACTATGTCTCTCATTCTCTATAAAAGACTGTCTTCCTCTTCCTTTGGTAGCCACCCCCCTCATTTCTGGGCACATCTGTCTCATGGCTCTTCTGACCTTCCTGTGCAACAATTCCAGACTCAAAGTCTAGCAAGCCCAAGGTTTCCTTCTGCCTGTTCATTTGGTTGCTAATAAAAATTGCTTTATATGAAATAATTTGTAATTATAGGGGAAATATCACCTTTAAAAACCAAAATACTCTTCAATAATATGTGCTTTAAAACTTGTTGTTAAGTTTATTTATTTATTTTGAATGCCTTGCAGGCTCCACACTGTCAGCATGGAGCCCAACGTGGGGCTTGATCCCATGAACTGTGAGATCATGATGTGAGCTGAAATCAAGTCAGATGCCTAACTGATTCTCAACAAAGATCACTGTTGATCTTTGATCTCTTTGATCACTGTTGAGTGATCTTTGATTCTCAAAGTAATCTCAATAGGTGTGTGTGTGTGTGTGTGTGTACGCGCGTGCGCACATGTGTGTTTGTATAATTCAATAAGCAGACTCAATATTTATATGCAAGAATAAAGAGCCAACTGTAACCAAGGCGAAGAGGTCATCCTAGGATGGCTCTTACCAAGGCAGATACCGAGACAAAGTATAAACTAGACAGCTGACCCCTGAACAACGCAGGTTTGAACTGCAGAGGTCCACTTATACATGGATTTTTTTTGGATACAGTACAGAACTGTAAATGTATTTTCTCTTCCTTAAGATGTTCTTAATGACATTTTCTTTACTCTGGCTTGCTTTATTATAAGAATACAGTATATGATAGGTATATCATGTAAAATATTAATTGACTGTTGATGTGACCGGTAAGGCTTCCAGCCAACAGTAGGTTATTAATAGTTAAGTTTTTTGGGGAAAAAAAGTTATGCATGGATTTTCAATGATGCCCCTAATCCCTACATTGTTCAAAAGTCAAATGTAATAACTAAGATTGTGTGATTATGTGGTATGGATGTAGAAATTAAAAAAAAAAAATAGAACAACAGAACAGAATGGGTTCCAAAAAACATATCTGCAACAGATATTGTCATTGGTCATACAAGATAGCTGATTTACAAACCTGGAGCGGGAAGGATTGACATTTTAATAAATGTTGCCGAAACAATTATTTATCCAGGTGGGAAAAATAAAATTGGATTCTACATCATACCATACACAAAAATCAATTCCTGGTGGATTAAAGAACCACAATATGAAAGCAAAAGTTTAAAGCTTTTATAAAAGAATATTTTCAGGAATGGTGACATGTTTCTTAAGACAAAAATTGTAAAAAACATATTTGGGAAATAATAATTGACCAAGGGCTCACATTCAGAATATATAAGGCAATCTTATGAATCAATAAGAAGACATGTGGCACCTAGGTGGCTCAGTCGGTTAAGCATCTGACTGGCTCAGGTCGTGATCTCATGGTTCGTGGGTTCGGGCCCCACGCTGGGCTCTGTGCTGACGGCTCAAAGACTGCTTCGGATTCTTTGTCTCCCTCTCTCTCTGCCCTTCCTCCGCTTGCTCTTTGTCTCTCAAAAATATAAACGTTAAAAATAATTTTTTTTTTTAAAAAGAAAAGACAAAGAACTCAGAAGAAAATTGCATTAAGGCTGTGAACAAATATTGCACAAATCAAGGAAAATTCAGCTGCCAGAAAACATGAAGGACAGCCAGCCTCCCTAGTAATTATAAATGCAGTTAAAACCATAGTGTAATGCCATTGCACGCATGCTAGATTTGGAATTTTAAATGACTGACAACATCATGTTTGGCGAGACTGTGGAGCAACCAGAAAACTACTGTATACCAGAGTGGGAGTGAGTTTTGCTGCTGCAGTTTGGAAAACAGAGGCTATTGCTTTGTAACACCGTGCAGGTGCCCACTCTAGGACCTAAGAACTTCACTGGTGTGGACGTGTATTCGTTTTGCAGTGCTGCATAACAAAAACCACCACAAATAGATAGCAGCTTCAAATATCACACACTCAGTAGCTCACCGCTCTGTAGGTCAGGAGTCTGATGGGCCGGGCTGGTTTCTCTGCTTAAAGCTCTCGCGAGGCCAAAGCGAAGGTGTCAGCTGGGCTGGGCTGTTGTCTGGAGTCTTGGGGAAGAATCCACTTCCACGCTCATCGAGGTTGTTGGCAGGATTCAGTTCTCTGTGGTTGTAGCCCTGAGATCTCGTTTCCTGTTTGCCGTCAGCGGTGGGAGGGTCCACTCGCAGGTTTTAGAGCCCTCTTAGAGCACACCATGTCCTGCTTTGAATTTCTCTGACTTTTCCTTCCAGCAAGCCGCTGGAGAAAACTCTGCTTTAAACACTTGAAAGGTCCGTTTGGTTAGGTTAGTCACCCTGGGGTGACTGCCTTTTGATTAATGCAGAGACAAGTCCTTAGGAACCTTAACTACATATGCAGAATCTCTTTTGTCATGTAACTTAACATAATCACGGGCGTACTATCTCCTGACAGTCCCAGTCTCAGGGAGTAGGGTGGGAAATCTTGGGAGGGATTTTTTTTTTTAATGTTTTATTTATTTATTTTGAGACAGATAGGCAGAGTGAGAGGGAGAGAGAGAGACAATCCCAAGCAGGCTGTGGGCTGCCAGCACAGAGCCCGAGCTGGGGCTCGATCTCACCAACCGCGAGATCGTGACCTGAGCTGAGATCCAGAGTCTGGACGCTCAACCAACTGAGCGATGCAGGTGTGCCAAGAGGTATTTTAGACTGTTGCCGGCCCCATATGTATCTATGAGAAACTTTCCTGTACATGGGTACCAGGAGCCAAATACAAAAATATTCATAATAGCCCCCAAATGAATACATGCCCAATGTGTATTGCCATTGGATGAATAAATTGTGATACAATCATGAGGTGAAATTCTATACAGGAGTAAAAATAAGTGAACTACAAGTACATTCATCAACAGGGACGAGCCTCACCAACGATGCTAGGCAAAAGAATTTTTCACAAAAGAATGCATACAGTGTGGCTCTTTTCATACAAAGTACAGGGGGAGGCAAAACGAGACTATTGTGTGGCAAAAGCTAGTGAATGGTGGCGCGCCAAAAGGGAATAAAGCGCTAAAAGGGAATAAAGCGCTAAAAGGGAATAAAGGACTCTTAACAAAAATCAGGAAGCAGTCACTTCACATACCTCTCTGGTTGGGAAAAAGGATGCCTCAGGGAGAGGATGCTGGGAGTTTGTAAGTGTTTCTGATGTTCTGATTTGACTTCATAACCTGGGTCATGGTTGTATGAGTGTTTGCTTTATCATTATTTATTGCGTAGGCATGGGTTTTATACACTCTTCCATAGGAGGAAGTATTTCACATTGAATTTCTTTTAAAGGGTGAATTTTCAGTGAAGCCTTATGATTGGTGTTATAAGAAGAGCCTCAGCGATCTAGGAGGTGCACACTAACATGTCTGGAAAGGAGAAGGAGACCAGGGTAGTGCAAAGGAGCCAACCAGGAGGCTTTCCCCAAACGATGGCCCCAAAGGCAAGGATCTCGTTTCATCTCTGAGCAGGGCGTTGTCCGCTGCTCTGTAATCATGTCTCGCCTGTCACCCAGGACTCCCAGTGGGTTCTAGCCACTGCCCGCACACAGTGGCAGAAATGCAATTTTACTGTTCCAAGGAGAGAGGGGAGACAGTGTGGGCACACCAGTATTGCAGCAAAGGGATTCAGATTAGATTTCCTTCACCTTTTAGTTTTTAAAAATCGATAGCACTGGCAATGCTTGTAATAAATCTGTAGCAAATATACTGGCCTTTGATGTTTGTCATTGCAAACCTAAGACCCCTCATCCCCCTTTCACTGGCCCCCTGTTGTGAGGCGGAGATAGCAGTGCAAGCACTTCCTTCTAGGGAAGTTCACTTGGAATTTTCTGGAAACACCAGATCCCTATAAAAATGAAACAAACAGAAGTGAAGGGGAGGAAGGCCATGCCTAACAATTGCTTATTACCCTCTCTTTATCCATTGTAATTTCTTTTCGCCCTAACATCTATTTCCATGTCTCAGTTAAGTGTTCAAGAGACTTTTCTGCCTACAAGAGCAGTGAGGCACTGGACCATGTGGCCATTCAAAGATGGAGCCTCCTTTGTTCTTTGAGGGTGAACTTTTGATGTTCCTAGTAGAAATGTGGCAAAGGGCCCTCAGTGTACATCATTTGGGGAGATAAAATCCATGTGGCAACGACTTAATTCAGTCAGTTCCATGCATAAAGGAACTCAGGTCATGATCTCCAGGTTCATGGGATCGAGCCCCATGTTGGGTTCCATGCTGACAGTGCAGAGCCTGCTTGGGATTCTTTCTCTCTCTCTCTTTCTCTGTCTCTCCCCTGCTTACACTCTTTCTCTCTCAAAATAAGTAAATAAACCTTTTGTTTTTTTCAAAGACAGACTTGTTTTCCAGCTTGCCATTCTGTGAATTTTGAATGAAAAAGAAAAAAAAAAAAGTAACAATTTTCTATTGCACCAAGCACGAAGGTTGTAAAAACCCTTCGCTTGAGTTTATGGTATTAAGATCTTCAGGGCTCAGGATTCTGAGTCATTTCTGTATCAGAAATGAAAAGTGGAGTTGTGCTAGTTAATGCGGAGCAGCACAGCACATATCTTTTCCCCTAAAATGGGTTTATTAAATGAAATGCAAATATAATGGGTGAGTGGGGATGGCCTATGAAGGTAATATAAAGACATATCCTGTACTGCTAGGCTCCAAAACCTTGCATTAGGTCCGAAGAGTATTAAACCTCGAAACTTCCCCTTGATGGTTGTAAAAGCAGATTCCCGTGTCATGAGGAAAAAACAAGCAAGCAAGCAAGCAAACAAACAAACAAACAAGCGCCTGCCTATAGAGGTCACTCATCGCATTTCAACCATAGATTTCCTTAATAAACACAGGAAAATCAGAATTTAAGCCAATGAATAGTCAGTGTGAAATATATATGTATTTCCTGCCTGGCTCCTGCCTCCCGCTGAGGGCTGTGGCTCCTCTTGGGCTGCCTGAGCACCTCTTTGGCCTCTCAAACATCCAAGTGCCCAGGAATCAATACCTGTGCTGCTCCACAGAGCCCACGGGACCAAGGTCCAATTGCATCAGTAAGTAAACTTCCTAGAATATATGGCAGGTGAGCCTTATCCCCTGCCCCCTCCCTCCCTCCTTTCCTTCCTTTCCTTCATTTCCTTCCTTCTCTCATGCTCTTGCTTTTTGTTTTTTAATTTTTTTTAATGTTTATTTCTGAGAGAGAGAGAGAGATAGTACAAGCAGGGAAGGGGCAGAGAGAGAGGGAGACACAGAATCCAAAACAGGCTCCAGGCTCTGAGCTGCCAGCATGAAGCCCTATGAGGGGCTTGAACTCATGAACTGCGAGATCATGACCTGATCCCAAGTCGGACGCCCAACCGACCTAGCCACCCAGGCGCCCCATTTCATGCTCCTGTTTTGATTCATAAAGACAAGAGTGTTGTGGCCAAATCTTCTGAATCTTGATTCTACAAGCATTTGATAAAAACGCCACCTCAGCCTAGAAAGTCACCTGTCATCTTTTGCATGACATGTGCCAGTCACAGCTTCCCCTTTTATTGGAAAATGGCTTCAAGCCAGCTAGAGGTTCAGGGAGCACGCCGCAGTGAATGTGACCATGCGAGGGCATTTCACGCCTGAGTGAAGTGCTGGGCAGCCCGGAGGCTGTGGGAGGTCATAGTTTTCCAAGTACGAAGATCTAGACTCAAATCCTGCTTCATTTCTGCATTCACTTCACAAACATTTGAGTGTCTGCTCTGGGCCAGGTTCTGATCAGAGAGGGAGGGAAGAAGGCTCACTGGCTGCATACTCTAGGAACTTTACTCACTGATGCAATTGGATCTTGGTCCCATGGGCTCTGTGGAGCAGCACAGGTATTGACATATCGGTAGACAGACAAATTCTTTGTCTTTATGGAGCTTGCAAACTAGCAGAGGGAGCGTGTAATAGACAAAGCGAGTAAATTCCCGTACTTTGTTATTGTTGATTCTGGGAAATACAGAGTTTCCCTTAAGCAGTTCTGAAGTTGAGATGCCTTCTACACTCACTGGTACGCTGGAATTTCTGTTGGCCAGGCAGCTCTCCCTTTATGTATTTGTCATTGCCTGTGAACGTGCAAGCCCGTGGATAGCTGTTCATATGGTTGCTACTTCAGTTCAGGTATGCATGTTGTTTGTATGTGTAGGACTTAATGCACCATTTAAAATGTCTTCAGGGGGTCACCTGGGTGGCTCAGTTGGTTAAGCATCAGACTTCAGCTCAGGTTTCACCATTCATGGGTTCAAGCCCCACGTTGGGCTCTGTGCTGACAGCTCAGAGCCTGGAGCCTGCTTCGGATTCTGTGTCTTTGTCTCTCTCTCCTCCTCCCACACTTGTACTCTGTCTCTCTCTCTCAATAAACAAACAAACAAACAAACAAACAAAGACATTAAAATGTCTTCAGGGGCACCTGGGTGGCCCGGTCAGTCAGTTAAGCGTCTGACTTCAGCTCAGGTCATGATCTCACGGTTTGTGGGTTCGAGCCCCATGTCGGGCTCGCTGCTGTCAGCCTGTCAGCATGGAGCCTACTTTGGATCTCCCCTCTTTCTCTGCCCCTCCCTTGCTTGCGCTCTCTCTCAAAAAATAAAACATTATAAAGATAAAATAAAAGTATAAAATAAATAAAATAACATAAAATGTCTTCAAAAAAGATTCTATGATAATTATGCATTAAAACAAAATGTTATCATGCACCCAGAAAGGTGTGAACACCAAGAAGCAAACACTCATTCTTGGAGAATGATCACAATTCCATATTTTCTAATAAACAACCAGCAGTGTTTTGACACAGTAAGAAAGTGGGGGGTACCCCCAAGTGGAAGAAGCTGTGTCCCATCTTATTAGTGAGCTATATTTGCAAAAGGATGGACTGTCACATGCCAAGGAATTCAACCAAAGGCAGGAAAAGTCTCGTAAAACCTCTAAATTGCTAAAGGAAACTTGAGAGTTTCGACCTCACGTTAAGGCCATGGCTCACTGGCAAGTCTTAATGGCACACAACATATAGTGTGCCCTGAAATTCATGCTGCCTCAGCTGAAATAAGAAATTTTGTGTGTCAGATGCATCGTGCAGGAGAGGACAACAGGGGGTGATGCAGGGAGTGGTGTGCAGGTTTCAGTGGTGTGGATGTGCTCGCTGAGAAGGTGGCCTTTGAACCAAGACCTGGAGCTCAAAAGAACCTTGCTTCCTTCCAGCGGAGGACTGTGCCGGGAAGAACAACTGAAAAAGCAAACTTACTTAAGGCTATACTCCAGCCAAACTCGAAATAATTTAAGGCTCTCGCTGGCATGTAAGATCTACGAAAGACAGAGACATTGTCCCCTTGTTATCACTAGATCTCCGTGTAGCGTGTGTCTGAGGCATTCAGTATTTGTGGATTAAGTGAATAAACTCACCAAAGGGAAAGAAATGCTACCGTGACCAGTGAAACTATTAATACTTGACGTTACATTTAAATAATAGCTGTTAATGTAGTTGTGAGGTTTAACACTGTTGTAGTCTGAATATTTGTGTCTCCCCAGATTCATATATGGGAACCCCAATGCCCAAGGGGGATGGGATCAGCAGGTGGGGCCACGGGGAGCACTCATGGATGGGATTAGTGCCCTTGTAAGGAGACCCCACTCAGCTTTCTATGTTTTTCTGCCACGTGAGGCAGACAAAAGTGTGCAACCCAGAGGAGGGCCCTCACGTGGCTGTGCACACACTCTCCTCGGACTTTCAGTAGGTGAACGGGTAAATAAACTGTGGTGCATCCACACAGTGTAATATTATGCAGTGCTAAAGAGAAATGACCTATCAAGCCATGAGAAGACACAGAAGAAACTGAACATGCATGTTCCCAAGTGAAGGAAGCCATCTGAAAAGTCTACCTACCTTATCATTCCCACTACATCACATTCTGGGAAAGGCAGACTATGGAGAGAGTGAAGGATCGGTAGTTGCCGGAGGTTGGCACGGTGTCAGAAGGGATGAACAGGCAGAGCACAGAGGATATTTAGGCAGTGAAACTACTCTAAGGACACTGCAGTGGTGGATTCATGTCATTATACGTTTGTCCAGACCCACAGAGCACAATATACCACGGGTGACCTTGAGGTAAACTAATAATGCGTCAATGTGGGTCCATCCGTTGTCACAAATGCCCCACTCTGGTGGGTTATGCTGATGATGGGGGAGGCTGCGTATGTGTGGGGGCAGGGGGCATATGGGAACTCTCTGAACGTAACCCTCAATTTTCCTGTGACACTGAAACTGCTCTAAAAAAATAAAGTCTATTTGGGGCACCTGGGTGCCTCAGTCAGTTTGAGTGTGTGACTCTTGATCTCAGTTCAGGTCACGATCTCACAGTTCATGAGATTGAGCCCCACGTCAGGCTCCACACTAACAGCATGGAGCCTGCTTGGGATTCTCTCTCTCTCTCTCTCTCTCTCTCTCTCTCTCTCTCTCCGCCCCTCTCCTGCTCACGCGCGCTCTCTCTCTCAAAATAAAATAAACTTGAAAAAAAAGTCTATTAGAAATAAAGGAAAAAACAGTACAGAAAAGGCCTACCAATAATATTTACAATATTAAAACTAAAAGTCCACATGATTTCAACAAAGCTTAAGGGCCAGGGGCCAGTAAGACGAGGAGGACATAGGGGTGCCCGGGTGGCTCAGTCGGTTGAGCTTCTGACTCTTGATTTGGGTTCCCCTCATGATCTCATGGTTCATGAGTTTGAACCAGGCCTTGGGCTCTGTGCTGACAGTGTGGAGCTTGCTTCTCTCTCCCTCTCTCTCTCTCTCTCTCTCCCCCTCCCCCGTTTTCTTTTCTCTCAAAATAAATAAATAAACTTTAAAAAGAAGATGAGGGAGTATAAGCAGTTGTGAACATCTCATCTTGTTTGAGTAGAAGAGAGAGGTTATAAATACTATTCAATTATTGATGTTGCTAGAAAAATGCGGGTTGAGTTAGTTAAAAATTGAAGTAAAGCTAGTGGAATAGAAACAGAATGTAGAACTTCAAAGAAAAGTACAGAAAAGAATAAAGGAAAACTTAATGAATCCAGTGTATGTTAGGAAAGTAAAAGGAAAATACTGGGAAAATATAAATTGAAAACACAACCGGCAGGCAAGAATAGCATGACCCCTCCTAGCAGGGCAAAGGCGAATTCCCCCGTTAAGGGAGAAGGACAGGCCAGTCCTGGGTGTGGTGAGGGAAGAGGAGGGGACTGCAGGGGACATCCCTTAGGGCTCCTCCTCGGGAGTGGGTGCTGGCAGGGGGATGCTCTGGGGGCGAGACCCCTTCATCTGAGAAAGCTTGCAGGTAGCAAAGGAAGGGAGTTTGCAAAACCTGGTTCATCCCTTCCCAGCGCCCGCCCCCCTCCCCCACTTCCCAACACCCACCCCGCCCCTTGGGAGGTGTCCAGATGTTGCTAGTGGTGGGAAATCCGGAAGGCCTTAACTCACAGAAGCAAAGACATTATCATCACCTTTCCCTCCTGTGCACGCTGTAACGCACACGGCTCCCCCTTGGGGACCGCATACTCTGGCTCGCTGGTCCCCCATCGATGTTGGTATTCTGTCCAGCAAATCCTCCCTCGCCCGGCGAGCTGTGGGCCCTGCGTGAAGCTGACGGTGTGTGTGGACCCGGTGCCCGTGCAATCACAGCAGTGTTTCTGTCTACCCCCTGCCAAATGTCCCTTTGGCACCGTCTTGTCCCGGGCAGCTCTGAGCTGGAGGACTTTGCGGGGCTGTGTTGGGGAAGGGCTTCTGCTCCTCAACCAGGCTTCGCTCTGCAGGTAGGTGCTGACTCACGGTCCCTCAGCCCGGATTTGTTTTTCCGTCGGTCCTGCCCCATCTGCCCCACACCTCTCCACAGTGCTCCCAAAGTTTCTGGCCTGCTGATGGTCCGCTTGGCTATTTCCCAGCACTCTGTTCTTTGCTAATTTTTATGCCCTCTGGTCATTTCAGTGGGAGTTTGAGAGGAAGGGGATGTGAATGGCCATCTGAAGATGTAAGTTACAGTTGCAAAATGGCAACCTTGTTATATGGAGTGTATTCTGCTTACTTTGAGGGTGGCAGCACTCAGTGGGGTGTACCAAGTCTGGTACAATATGTTTGTTAAGAAACAAAGCCCAGTCTTGTGAGCACACCAACCGTGCTTCCCCAGGGCCTTTGCATAACTCTTCCCTCTGCTGGGCTGACCTTTCCACCGCGTGCTTGCATAGCTTATTTCCTCTTCATTCACTTCTCTGCTCAGATATGCCCTCCTTGGAGAGACAGTTTCTGAGTACTTTTATCCTCTCTCTCCTTCCTTGCTTTATTTTTACCCTCTGTCTCCTTCCTTGCTTTATTTTTATTTCTTAGCACTTATCGCTCCTTGACATAGTATATATTTATCTGTTTGCTTTTGCCTTTCCTGTCAATAGGTATAAACTCCAAAAGGGCAGGGGCTTTGTTTACCAACTTCTCTATCCCTAGCATCCAGAACAGTACCTGGCACACGGACGTACTCCATCCACATTTGTGAATATGAGGATCTGTGATCGTGGAGGAGGGCGACGAGTCCATCTGGGTTGGCTGGACCGCAGTCCCCACTTCCCTTTCTGTAATATCACATTCACACAACAGCTTGCCTTATAGTTTTAGTAGTTTTTCATTTCTGGATAAAAAAAGTATCTTGCATTTCACTGCATAATAATACATCGACATTGTGGTTAACAAATCAGCCCTCTGTGACACTGAGTTACAGAGCCCAGAGATGTCACCATGTCAGAGGTCTAAACCCTGCCGCCAGTCTTCCTGGTGTCTGTGGTGTCCCTCTGAGTATAACCTTTTGTCTGTGAGCACGTAGCTCGGATCTGCCAGCTGGACAATCAGTCAGAGATAATAAGGCGATATAGCAGTTCCCAATGGCTATGTTTGGCTGGTTCTGTCCTCGGCCGACATGATTTTATTAATACCAGCCATCACTCTTTACCATTCTATTATTTTCCAGTGTGATTAATGGTGAGACTATGGATGAAAGGAGCTTTACAATAGTAAACGATTATTTAAGTTATGCTTTGACTACCTCCAGCTGCCTGTTCAAGTGGAAACCGACTGTTCAAGGTGGAAGGTAATTGCTACATGTAGAATTTAAGTACCAAGAAGTGTTCAAGTAGGAAGGAGGTCCTAAAGAGGGCTGTGCATGCGGCACACGGCAGGCTGGCCTTCCAGGACAGCAGTCAGCCATCCTGCCAGCAACCTGCAGGCACCACAGTCCTCCAGGAGAGAGACATAAGCCAGGAACAATAATCGTTGTGAAGGAGGAAGGAGGGAGCAGAAGAGGCAGAGAGGAGGAATAAAGAAGAAATTGTTTTGGTTGGGAAGTAATAGAATATCATCACAGAATTTTGCTCTCTGACCTCAGTATAAGCACTTCTATCCAGAACGCTTATCGAGTAGGGCAAGAATCGGTCCTCACTTTTCTATTGACTTCTGGAGGTAATACAGAAATCGGTGGAAGTGCTCAGATGTTGTCAGAATTGCTCTGGACATCTTCAGCCTGGAAGCAGCATTTCAGGACACAGATAGCAGACATCGAGAGGCTTCCAATTGTGAAGGGAAGCTGGTACTGAGGGAGAGAAGTGATAAACATGCTGATGGCTTCTCCCAGAATTCCTCCTTTTTCCATTAGTAATTCAGAGTCTTGGGTTAATGTCAAGAAGCCAGAGTCTGCCCTGGCTCTCAGAATGACTTCCAGGATATGTTATTGATCTCTGATGATGCCATATTGGAGCCAAATAGGGCTATAGGTTAAGACTAGCTCAGGGGCAACTTAGGGTGGCTCAGTTGGTTAAGCATCTGACTTTGGCTCAGGTCATGGTCTCGCAGTTTGTGTGCTGACAGCTCAGAGCCTGGAGCCTGCTTCAGATTCTGTGTCTCCCTCTCTCTCTGCCCCTCCTCCACTTGCACTTTGTTTCTCTCTCTCTTTCTCAAAAATAAATAAACATTAAAAAAAAAAAAAGACTAGCTTAAAGGGTAGTTTTAATGAAAGCTCTGTTACAGGAAAATCCCACCTCTCATTGGAACAGTCCATAATTCCCTCTTGGTTGATCGCCCCCTGTTGGCACCAAAACCAGATGTGATGTTAACAGATGGGCTATCATCAGGGAGGATGGAAAGATTCCCACAATACAAGTTTTGCCTGCAGTTCAGCCTTAACGTTGCCTTCTTACGTTCTTCTGGTTTGTGCTCAGCCTATTCAGATGGGTAACACTCCACCCCCAGCCCTTAACGCTTTCCAGACTCCGTTTAACATGTTGGCAACAAAGATACTGCTTGAATCCTCCCCCACCGTGTCTAGTGGCTATATCTGAGGAAAATAACACAATTACATAGATTTTAGCAAAAGGGGTACATCATCAACAAGGGGCCTTGATTAATGACTAAAAAAGGGGAAGACTGTATATGGTTAAAAACATGGACTTGGGAATCCCAAAAATCCAAGAGCTCCTACCTACTTGGTGGCATTGTGAATTTTAGCTAATTACCTGGTTTCAGGAAACTTCAGTTTCTTTATCTGTGAAATGGGAGCCTCTGTCATGTGGGTTCTCAGATAAATGTTCTCAGTGCCAGGCCTTGGATATTCTAAATGCACAATAAATAATTGCATTTACAATCACTGCCATTGCCATTAATTCCAGAGAATAATGGGAAGAAATTTTAGCCTAAACAAAGTTGACTGGAAATCTTCTCTGGCCAAATTCCCCAAAATCGAATTGAAGAATCCCTGAACAGGTTGTAATTGTGATCAATGCAAACTGGGCGATCTTGTGTCCCCCCAATCCATCTTTCATACAGTCTCCAGTTTTTATTTAAACAGTGAAAATCTTACCACGGAGACCTCTGGAAAAAGGTCTCCAGATCTCTCCATGGGGCCCTCTGTATTGGTCCCCCTGTAATTCTGTAGTTCTCACTTGCCTTTAAGAGAGACCGCAGACTCCTGAGCGGATTCTGATCACACGGAGCCATTTGTAGTGATGTTTGTAGATGCCGGGCTTCCCCCAGAGTGGCCCCCTCTTCCTCCCTCCCTGCCTTTGTCCACTTCCGGCACTACCATTCATCATTCAGGTACAACCCATAGGTGACCCCCTCTGAATCCTTGGCTCAGACCCGGCCATTCGTTCCCTCCATTGTGCTGGAGCCCTGGGTGTAGCTCTCTGGTGGCATGTATTTCATGGGATAGTGGGTGGTGGCCTTCCTGTCTCCTTCCCCCACAAGACTATGAGTTTCTGAGGCGTTCAGGCCATGTCTCGCTTGCCTTGGAGGCCTCTGTGCAGGACCTAGTGCCCAATAACAGAAGATGCTCAGCAAGGTAGTGGAGTGAAACAACGAATGACAACCAGTGGCAAGCGGGATGGGCTTCCTGTCGATCTTGACGCGCTAGCTAGAAGCGCTGCCATTTTTTAATACGGTTCAGTCCTAGGTGCCATGTGCCCCCTTGCCCTGATTATCTGTTGGTCCCTGAGAACAGAGACTATATCTTCCCTCTCTGTAGTTTGGAGCCCGATCGAGTGCCTGGAACATGGGATTTATTCCATAAATGTTTTTTGAGCATATAAGTGAAAGATATGCACTTAATATTCATTTGGGACTTACTTGCTATTGGTATTTTTGTTGACTTCTTAGGTCTTAGACTTCTCGAAATCACTTTTTTTTTTTTTAATTTTTTTTTCAACGTTTTTTATTTATTTTTGGGACAGAGAGAGACAGAGCATGAACGCGGGAGGTGCAGAGAGAGGGAGACACAGAATCGGAAACAGGCTCCAGGCTCCGAGCCATCAGCCCAGAGCCCGACGCGGGGCTCGAACTCACGGACCGCGAGATCGTGACCTGGCTGAAGTCGGACGCTTAACCGACTGCGCCACCCAGGCGCCCCCGAAATCACTTTTAGTTTCAATCCCAGGCATGAAGATTTAATAGGCCCTTAATAAATAGCGTTTGGTTGCTTAAGGCTTTCCTTAATATTGTATGTTACCACTTATATTCTGTCATTATTACATTTCTTAAAATTATCCCGGAAGTGAAAGACAAACGCTTCTATTAAACCTTTAAAGCCAGGCTTGCTCCGAGAAACAGTATTGTGATAATCCTAGATAAATAGATAAATCCGCAAGTAGTCCTGCTGGGTAGCAGAAAAGTAGCTCAACACTAGAGGTCCCTCTCTGCATATAATCCAGTGGCCCTTCCCAGGATCCTTGCCAACTTCGGTGGCTTCTGGCTTGGAACAAAAAGTGAGGAGCAGAGGAAATTTGAACCAGTAAATTCTTTGTGGCATCGCAAATTAGATCTTACACATCAGGCCTGCGTTGCCGAGGCTCTGGCGGTCCACAAGAAAAGTACTATTTTCTGCCCCCAAATCCTAGGCCCAGTTTAATTTTATTCTATTTATATCTGGCTCTTGAATTAGCCATGTGACTTTATTCAGCTCTTTTTATCTCATCCCCATCTGGGAGGCAATCTGGGTTTGGTTGCTAGTTTTACACTGAATTATCATGGTGGCATATAAGGAAGGAACGGTGTTCCCCCATCCCTCATAGTGGCAAATGACAAAACTAGGACAGTGTGATAACGACTTGGGCATCCTTACCCAAGGGAAAACATGGATGGAGGAGAATGGAACCTCACAAGCGGTAGCACACTCTTCCCGGTAACCGTATCCATTCTCCCCTTTGAGAGTATTGATCTTCCCGAGGGATTGTGGACAAGAGCAAGTTTTAGAGTCTTAGAAGAGGCAATGTGGAAACAGGGCATGATAGACTAGGAGGTCAGGGATTTCCTCTTAAGGTACCAGAAGGTGGCCAGCAGAAGGTGAGCTAGCTAAAGCTATGATAGAGGATTGTGATTGGTGTGCATCAGATGTCCTTGACAGCTGTTTTCTGTAAGCCAGGCTCACTTGGGTTTAGATTTGCCATGTGGGCCAGGCCGCTGGGGTGGCCTCCATTTTGTGGGGTCCAGTATATGAAATGAACTGTATCAATTCTCCCCTTTGAGAGTCTTGGTCAAAATTTAAGATATTAGTGCCGCTCTGAGCTATCACTTTTTGTTGATGTTGGAGTCGGGTTGGATCCCCAACTGGAAACCATGGGTTCGGATATCAAGGTCTCTGTCCTTTAAGTGACCATTTTCTTCATCTTGTTTTTGGCATTCTAGGTGAAGGGAGATCATTTGTCTGGTCACCAGTGGCTGCACATATGCATATAAAACTTTTGAGAGAACACAGCGTATCAGGGAGACTATTCGAATGACCATAAACAGGATAATAGCCAATGTTTGGAGGGTATTCTGAAGCCACAGTGCCTGTGACCCAAACTAACTTAGATCAAAGAAAGGCCCCTGTTGAAGGAGTCACTTTTGGGTTTTTTTTTGTTTTTTTTTTAATTTTTTTTTTTTTAACATTTATTTATTTTTGAGACAGAGAGAGACAGAGCATGAATGTGGAGGGTCAGAGAGAGGGAGACACAGAATCCGAAACAGGCTCCAGGCTCTGAGCTGTCAGCACAGAGCCCCACGCGGGGCTCGAACTCACGGACCACGAGATCATGACCCGAGCCGAAGTCGGCCGCTCAACCGACTGAGCCACCCAGGCGCCCCCGAAGGAGTCGCTTTTGTAAGCCAAACGGCCTGTCCAGTGATCTCATTTAGTGGACTCTCAACCTCCCCAGCTGTGTCACTCCAAGTGCAGTCAGACGTGTTGGCCACAGCACAGACACCCCTTTGCTCAGCTACAAGACAGTCAAAGGCTATCCTATTGTCAAAGACAACTCTGGCCAGAGAGTTTAGGGATTTTTGTTGGACACCTATTACTGCAGCAAGAGATTCTACAATACCTTCAAGAGTTAAGGAGAGGTTCCTACTCATAGCCTCATAGATACTTACTCTGAGCCAGGGTAGTAGGGATCTGCCAAAGGAAGTGATTTTTGAACCATGAATGCCTCCTGGCAGTTCCCATTTGAGTCTGTGAAATGGGTTGAGAAGTGTAAGCCCATCACGAAGGTTTGGTTGTGGACCAACCTTCCAACCATTTCCATCTATTTAAACATCGAGCTGCCCATCAATGGGAGGTGGGGGGGAGATAGTCCTCCACAGATAAAGGTAAGCCCAGGAGGAGCACAGTGCCTAAAAGTGTCCCATGGTGGAGGCTGTTGAAACAGCGGAGTGCATGGCAACCAGCCGACGCTCTGAACTGGAAAGATTACAGGCCCTGGAGGCAAGTCCGATCGAAGAGTCTATAGGCCACAAGACGGCATTGTACCAGTTTCTCTTTCTGTTACAGAGACGGGATGGGAAGTTTCTCAAGTTCGGAGTTTTTAACTGGAAGCAGGGGCATTCACTTACAGGGGACAGGGTTGGGGGGTCCGACACTATAGAGAGTGGGCTTGGTGTGGACCGGGAAAACAGCCATTGGAAATCAGACAAAAGTGTGTAACAGGCAGAACAACAGGATCACCAGCATTATGGACTGACCGGGGTGTTTGGTGGCAAACCCATCAAGCAGATAGGTTTCCCCCTCTCTGTGAGCTCCAGAAATGTGGATGACAGCATTAATTTTCCAGGTGGTAGAAGGAGAAAGAACAGCAAAGCAGATACCAAAAGGAGAAGGGGTTTTGTGATGAGAGGGGAAGGGACCAGGATTCTTGTTCTAATGTCTTGGGTGGAAGGAGGCTACTTTGTGATTCCAGTGGATTCTCATCCTAGTGAGCCTGATTTTGAGGTCCCCTCCAGTGTTTGCACCAGACCCGGTGTCACGTGGGGCTTCTTCAGCTGCGAAATATGTACCTAAGTTTCAACGTCTTGTAATTTGGCAGGGAGTCAGGGCTCAGGAGCTCTTGGTAGCGTTCTTTCCATGAATGTCACTTTTGCAAAAGCATTACAGTGAAACAGTAACTGTCTGTAAATGACAAATGACTTAAAAATGCCCATGGTTAAAAATCTGAGGGAGATGGGGCACATGGGTGTCTCGGTCGGTTAAGTGGCCAACTCTTGATTTAGGCTCAGGTCATGATCTCATGATTCATGAGATTGAGTCCTGCATCAGGCTCTAGGCTGACAGCATGGAGCCTGCTTGGGATTCTCTCTCTTCCTGTCTCTCTGCCCTTCCTACACACACACTCTCTCTCAAAAGAAATAAATACGCTTAAAAAAAGGTAAACTTTATTAAAAAAATCTGAGGGAATTCATTTGATAAGGAAGTGTAGTTATTTCTGTGGCATAAAATAATTTAGGGTAATAGTTGGACAGTAAGAATATTGACAAATTTCTAGACTTTAACCAATTTTTGGAATACCCATATTAGGAACATATATCCAAACGCATGTAACCTAAAGTTTATCATCACTTCTTATTTGACAATGCTACCAATGAAATTTAACATACCAGATAAATTTTTTTTTTTTTAAGTTTATTTATTTTTGAGACAGAGAAAGAGCATGAGTGGGGGAGGGGCAGAGAGAGAGGGAGACACAGAATGAGAAGCAGGCTCCAGGCTCTGAGCCATCAGCCCAGAGCCCGACGCGGGGCTTGAACTCACAGACCGCGAGATCGTGACCTGAGCTGAAGTCGGATGCTTAACCGACTGAGCCACCCAGGCGCCCCCATACCAGATAAATTTAATTAGTTTGACATCTCTCCTTTACAAGGTGAGAGGCAAATCCTTTGACATTTTCCAGGGACTCTCTGGGATATCTCAAAGTTACTTTGAGGTCGAAAGACTCCATTCAGAATTTGGTTTGGCGAAGCTATCAAATGGCAGAAGGTTTGAACATTTGACTAAATAGGATCACAGATCATTAGAAAGTAATACTTAATTGCCTATTTAATCAAAGTGACAGTAGAAGATGTTAGAGGCAAATGCAGAAGGTTACGTAGTGATGAACAAAACTCAGCTCCTTTAATATTGAGAAGATTGGATTTTGTTAAGTAATCCCACCTAAGAAAGACAATATGAAGCCCAGTCAATTATTTTGCTAAGACACAAAATCTTTGTTGTCCAAGTAGATTACTCAAAAGGTTAAAAAAAAAAAAAAAAAACTTTCACAATCTCTTATGCAGAACAGACCAATAGTTCAATAGTTCAATAATTCAAGAACTCTGTCCTTTTAACAGAGAGAAAACCAAATTCTAATTTTGTTCCAGTGTACTTTTTATATCAAACAAGTTTTTAAAAACTTAAATAAATCCATTCCAACCTTAGCCAGCTTAGCCACACCTAGCATTCCTTTCCCAAGATTCCTTTCTCGTAAATACTTTACAGTTTATTTTTAATATCCATTCAAGTTTGTCTTCATTTTCCCCTCTTTTTCTCATTCTGGATCAGTAATTTTACTTTAGCACAAAATTACTCTCTTTTCCCCTTAACAAAAAACACATACCCATACCTCAGACATTTTCTTACCAAAAACACATCTTACTTTCCTTGCATAAAGTTGCTAACTTTATTTTTTCTAGTAGTTTTAATTACATATATTGATGAGAATTCTTAACCCTTAGAATCATTAATTTCTAGTGAAAACCAGAAAGTAAGCACTTATATAGACTGTCAAACTACAATTCTGTTTATTGGCAAATTGGTATATATATAATTTCTAGAAGTACATTCTTGTAGTAAATTTTTCAATGTGGCGTAAAACATGTTTATGAATAGACTCAAATATCTTTAGTTCCTCTGTAAAAGGAAACCAAAAAGTGGATAAACCTATGTTTTGTAATTAATGTTTCAGTATTTTATCTTATGTGGAAATGATCTAGATATTCAATGAATATTCATTATTTAACTTATTTCAGTATAGAGGTGCCCGGGTGGCTCAGTTGGTTAAGCATCCAACTTCAGCTCAGGTCATGATCTTGGTGTTCGTGAGTTTGAACCCCACATTGGGCTCTGTGCTGACAGCTCAGAGCCTGGAGCCTGCTTCAGATTCTGTGTCTCCCTCTCTTTCTGCCCCATCCCTGCTCAGGCTCTGTCTCTCTCTGTCTCTCTCAAAAATAAACAAACATTAAAAAAATTTTTTTAATGAATTCATTTCAGTATAACTTTAAGGTTTCAAGTTACCGTATTTTTAAAGTAGACATCCCAAGAGCGTAATTATTGCTGAAAAGTTTATAAACTTTGTATCTTACTTATATCTATTTGATTTACTTGTTCTTAACAGTTATGTTTAGATTACTCATGAAAGACTCATGAGACATTAAACAGCTAAACACTTTAACTCATCTTTCTTGCTGACAAATTTTGTAACAGAGATAACATGAACTTATTTGATTGTTAGTTAATCTACAATAAAAGTATCATGCAGGATTATATTTAATATTGATAGCTCTAAAGACATGCCTAGTTTAATTAAACTAACAAACTAGCTCTTATTTACTGAAGATTATACTAGACCATGTGAACTTGAACATTGGCATTAGTTTCTACATTTCTTTTTTAAAAAATTTTTTTTTCAATGTTTTTTTATTTATTTTTGGGACAGAGAGAGACAGAGCATGAACGGGGGAGGGGCAGAGAGAGAGGGAGACACAGAATCGGAAACAGGCTCCAGGCTCCGAGCCATCAGCCCAGAGCCTGACGCGGGGCTCGAACTCACGGACCGCGAGATCGTGACCTGGCTGAAGTCGGACGCTCAACCGACTGCGCCACCCAGGCGCCCCTACATTTCTAAGAGTATACTTGATTTTTTTTTTTTTTTAAGTAGGCTTCATGCCCACTGTGGAGCCCAATGTGGGGCTTGAACTCATGACTCTGAGACCAAGACCTGAGCTTAACTGACTAAGCCACCCTGGTGCCCTGAGTGTATACTTAATTTATATAAATGTTTAATTTCTTTAAGCTATTCAAATAGAATTCTTTGCAAATTAACTTTGACAATAGCGGGTAGAAGAAAAATCACATGTTTATAACATACATAGATAGACATACATAAGTAGGCAAATGAAAATAGATCTGATAGCCTTGTTTTAAATTTTTAACCCTGAGACAGGTACGATAATGTAAAACTCACTAATTTATAAAACAACGGTTGGATCCAAATTGTGTTCCTAGCAAGTAGAATAAATTAAGCTTATTTGCTCAGATGGCTTCAACTTTATAAGGATTTTTCATTTGCCAAGTTTCCAAATTGCCTTTTCCTTTTCTTCTCTTTTTTCCTTCCCATAAGAATTACCTCCCTGAAGTTTGCATTTCAAAAAGATGGTCCTCAGTTCCTGGAGAAAACTGGGTAGAAGATTTACATCTCAAAGGCACAGGGAAATAACACAAACCCCTCCAAGAAGGATTTTGTTTCCTAAACTCAGAATTTTATAACATCTCCAAGCCTTTAGAGGTGAATTGGGGAGGTTTTGGGATTGGTAAAAAGCATAGGTGGGCTTTGAATGAGCTGAATTTTAATCTTAAGGTGATGCAGTAAGATAAAGACAGTTATTTTTAATTTCTCAGGATTGGGTTGTCATCTGAGTGACATCACAGGTGGACCCACCGACTCCACATTTAATCTTTAGTTTGCTTCTTTATATCAGAGAGAAGATCTGCAAGTAAGATGGAAATCAAAACATTACTATGTTCTCGATTTAGAGCTGTTTGTCTTTGGAATGTTGTTTTCGTTTTGTTTTGTTTTTTGTTTTTTGTTTTTTGTTTTTTTTTTCCTTCTGGGTGAGTACATAGCTTAATTTAGCTTAGGGGAAGAAGATGTAAAAAAAGTTCCTATTAGGCTCTGATTATCAGCTTTCAATCTGGCCAATTTCTGACCATAGAGCTATTTAAAAGTCCTTTCAAATATCTTGTCAGGTTTCACCCAAAACAAATGTCAATATTTCTGGCAGTATTGAACAACCCCTTGGATGCAAGAGGCATCCTCAGAGAGGGTGCACAAGTTCGTACCTTCTCGAGATCCAGAGACGCTGCCCAAGATCACCTGAAGAAAGAAAGATTTAGACAATTCCCCCAAGAACCAGAAAGAGTTGAGAGGACGCCAGCCACAAATGGAGAAAAATCCACATTTCTGTTTGGCCAAATCTAGCCGCAGGCGGGCTGTGACCCACATTTTTGTCTGGTCTTATATTCGGAGCCCCCAACGTGATGTTTGCCAAGCCAAGTTCTCAGGACACAACACGAGACAAACCAGAAGGCAACAGTGTTCCTGGGAGAGAAAGGATCAATAGCCAGTGGGTCTGAATTTGGAAGGGAAGGGATGTGAAATTTTACCTTCCTCTTCACTGGGTACAGCAGAGGTTTGAGAGAGCTGGCTCTCGAAAGGATTCTCACCCTTTGCCCACCTCTGCCAGTTTTCCCAGGGTCTCGCCTATAGGGTCTGGAGCAAGTGGGGGGTAGAGCGGAGAGTGTGGCCCTGGTATCTACCAGAATTTGGCAAGGTTTTCCATTAATTTTAATTTGAGTTTCCCCTTGGCTGTGTAAGGGAATAACTGGTAGCAGTTAAAAGAGAATCCCTTGGAGTCCTCTCAGTCTGAGAAGGGCTCTTATGGGGCCCCTCCATTGAGTGTAGATATGGGGTGCCTGTAAGACCGCTAACTGGGCAGACTTCTAACTACAGTCATGTAGTCTCTGCAGAGTAGAAAGACAGTTGAGATAGAGGATTAGTAGTCTGTAAGTACTCAGGCAAAGGAGGATAAAGGGGAGTTGGGAGTCACATCGGCCTTATGGTCTTTGGTTTTAGATACCTCTTGTGTCTTTAATTTTTCATTAGCTTTTTGCAATGAGTTTTTCCATAGAGCTCTTTTGGAATTTTGAAGCCTTTTGGAAACTTCTTCATGCCAACTAAAATAGGTACCCCATTCTGTTGTTGATTTGGGAACAATTTGTAATTTTTCCCCAGTACTTAAGGGGCCATTTCCCCCCATACAAAACTAATCACAGCAAAATTTTACATTCTTCCATCAAATTAAAAAGGTAATCAAGGTCATGTTTCAGGCCATGAAAAATAATGTAAAGACCTAATTTAGGATTTGACAACCTGAGAGGATTTTACTCTGTATCCAATGTCTCCTTTTATAGATAGGGAAATTGAGCCCCAGGGTGGTTCAACGGATTCTCTAAGTCCATATAGTCAACTGGGTTAGAAGGCTTCAAAGGATAGAACTAAGATCAAAATTAAGAACTAGGTCTCCTGATCCCTAGGAAATTGCTCTACACTGAGAAAGAATGACTTGACAGCTATTTGTGTGGATTCTTTTATAGATTCAGATTCTTTCTGAACCAAGTTTCTTTCTACTATTTTCAGCAAAAGATAAAGTTTTTTATTTTATTTTTTAATGTTTGTTTGTTTATTTATTTATTTATTTATTTATTTATAATGTTTATTTTTGGGAGATAGAGCAACAGAATGGGGGAGGGGCAGAGGGAAGGGAGACACAGAACCTGAAACAGGCTCCAGGCTCTGAGCCCATCAGCACGGAGCCCCACATGGGGCTCGAACCCACAAAGCACAGGCTTATGACCTGGGCCGAAGTCGGATCCTCAATGGATAAGTTTTTTAAATCACTGGCCACTCTCTGATTCATTCTCTCTGTCTCAGCATCACTATTAAGAAAATTTTTATTTTAATTTGAAAACATCCCTAAGCTAAGTAGAATTATTTAAGAGAATAAGTTAGGTTAATTTCATTGGTATTCTTGAAAAAAGGTAGAAAACCTTTTTAGTGAATAAAGTGACGATGTAAACCGATGAGGCACTGGACAATGTCAGTGTCAAAATAAAAGACAAATATACAGATGGAAAGAGAAGAAAAGAGAGAAAAAAGAAAGCAGAATAGAAATCTCACAGAATATTTTATTTTTCATTTTTGAAAAATGGTAGGAGGAAAATTTTAAGAAAGTAGAATGAAATGAATCAATCTATAAAGCAGGAAACAACCAAAAACAGAGCAGTATTTTGACTTCAACCCACTCAGACCAGCAGGGCCAGAAAGTCTTTATTGCCAAAAGGCAGCTGGTGTCTGAGTATAACCACCACTGCCCTTTTTAAAAAATTGGGGTATAATTGACATACAATATTGTATTAATTTCGGGTGTACAACATAGTTATTCAGTATTTGGATACACAGCAAAATTATCACCACAATACATCTACTTAGCATCTGTCATCATACATAGTTACAAAAAATTTTTTTTCTAATGGGAACTTTTAAGATCTACTCTTTTAGGAACTTTTGAACATGCGATACAGTATTATTAACTATAGTTGCCATGTTGTATATTACATGCCCATCACTTACTTATTTTATAACTGGGAAGTTTGTACTCTTCACCCATTCCATCCCTGATTCCTGCCTCTGGCAGCCAGTGATCTGTTCTCTGTGTTTATGAACTCGTTTTTTCTTTTTCTTTTTTTTTAAGATTCTACATATAAGGGAGATCATATGGTATTTGTCTGACTTATTTCATTTAGCATAATGCCTTCAAGGTCCATTCATGTTGTTGCAAATGGCAAAATCTCATTCTCTTTTTATGGCTAAATAATATTCAATATATATTGAATAATATTTATATATTATGTAATATTCAAAATACTGTGTATATATACCACATTTTCTTTATCCACTTATCCACTGATGGACACTTAAGTTATTTCCATGTTTGGCTATCATAAATAATGCTGCAGTGAACATGGGGGTGCATATATCTTTTTGACTTGGTGTCTTTGTTTTCTTTGCATAAATACCCAGAAGTGAAATTGCTGGGTCGTATGGTAATTCTATTTTTAATTTGTTGAGGCACCTCGATACTGTTTCCATAGTGGCTGCACCAATTTACATCCCCACCAGCAGTGCATAAGGGTTTCCCCTTCTCTACATCCTTGCCAACACTTATTTCTTGTCTTTTTGAGAACAGCCATTCTAACAGGTGTGAGGTGATACCTCATTGTGGTTTTGATTTGCATTTCCTTGATGGTCATCTTTTCAAATGCCTGATGGCCATCTGGATGTTTTGTTTTTGTTTCATTTTGTTCTTTTGAATAACATCTATTCAGATCTTCTCATTTAAAAAAAAATTTTTTTTAATATTCGTTTGAGAGAGAGAGAGAGACAGAGTGCGACTGGGGGAGGTGCAGAGAGAGAGGGAGACACAGAATCCGAAGCAGGCTCCGGGCTCTGAGCTGTCAGCACAGAGCCCAATGTGGGGCTTGAACCCACGGACCATGAGATCATGACCTGAGCCGAAGTCAGATGCTTAACCAACTGAGCTTCCCAGGTGCCCCTCTTCTGCCCATTTTTATTGGGATTATTTATTTTTTTAATATTGAGTTGAATGGTTTCTTTATATATTTTAGATATTAACCCTTATCAGATGTATGATTTGCAAATATTTCCTCCCATTCAGTAGGTTTTAAATGTACTTCTGAAATGAACGTGTCTAATTAGAACATTCCCCATAATAGCCATTATAATTCTGCTAAGATTTTGCATTTTGTAGATCTGTACAACTTCCAGGACCACAGTTCTTAGACATAAAATAAGCAGTTGTGCTCAAAGGTGGCACATTTAATTCTTTGAAACTTGGGGACCTCATTTCTTTAGCCAAGCCTTGGGTCTGTTGGAGCCAAATTAATACATAAGGGGATGTGCCCTTGAGTTAGGGATTTTGTGGTGTTTTAGAGTGTACCCTGTTGCACAAAGACTTTCTTGAGATTGGCGGGTAACCTACTGTCAATGTAACCCATTTCATGAGCAATTTATTCTAGCACAGAGACCTTAAAGTTAGGTGGCAAACACTCTAACAGCTTTTAAGTTGTTGACCCATGCCCACCAATTCTGCAGCTGTGGCTGTCAGACTCCCATGAGCAATAGATCTATTATTTCTTTCACAAGAAGATTTCTTTATAGTGGTGGATGCCCTCATGGCTATTAATAGTCCTGACTTAGGCCTACTTAGATTTTGACATGGTCAAAAATGTCCAGATTTCTCCTCTAAATTTATTTCTCCAAGTCCCCCAACAGTTTATGCTGTGATCTTAGCCTCAAGTCTCTGTGAGTCCTCTGATGGCTGCCATCTTGTTTTCTTAGACCGAGGGGTATCCATGATTTTCTGTGTTGAAAGAATCCTCTCTAATTCAACTAGATTTACTGTTTGTGGCTGCCTGTGCACAGTTTCTGAGATCTGTGAGGACCTCTTGAAGGCATTTACCTGGTAGATGAGATTCAACACAAACCCAATGTTGTGAGTTCACTACGTCTCACCTGGAAAATCTGGAGTTGGAAGGATTAAGACAAACTCAAGGAGCTCAGAATACAAATTAAACAGAGCTCGATCTGAGAGAAGCTTTTGGGAGATCCTGGAAAGCAGCCTAAAAGGCAGAGAATCAAAAGGGCTTTGTAGGTACCTTCACCTGTATCTAAGAGCGGTCCCTGGGAACTTCAGCAGCCGTTTCTGAGTCCCATCTTGTCACCAAAACTGTCCAATGACAAGACTAAGACAATTAGTAATGAGTTTGATGTCCTTTATTCAAGGCAAAACAGTCCATGGATGGGGGAGTACAGTGCCTCACGAACAACAGAACATGCTTGCTGAGGGATTCGGGGCAAGAACAAGTTGTATGAAGTGTTAGGAAAGGGCGTGACAGGCTAGCAGGTCCTATCTTCTACAGCAAGGTGAGCTAGCCAAAAGCTGAGTCACAGGAGTGAGACTGGTGTATGTTAGCTTTCCTTGACAGGTGTTTCCCATAAGTGAAAGCTGACTTAGGTTTAGGTTTGTGATGTGAGCCAGCCCACTTGGGTGGCGGGTGAGGGAAGGAAAGCTCCATTTTGTGGGTCCCGACATACAAGTTAACTTTCTTAGACAGGAAGGATATAGGAATAAACTCAAGGGTTGCCAGGGTCTCATAGCTCAGGCTGTGCCTTATCCAGGGCTGGTTTCACACCTTAAGAGTCAGGGCTCCTCACAGCCATGGAACACTTCATTATTTAAAAAAAAAAATGTTGTTTTAAATGTTTATTCATTTTTGAGGGGGGGGGGATGGGTAGGGGCAGAGAGAGAGTGGGAGACACAGAATCTGAAGGAGGCTCCAGGCTCCAAGTTGTCAGCACAGAACCTGATGAGGGGCTTGAACCTATGAACCGTGATATCGGGGCCTGAGCTGAAGTCAGACGCTTAACTGACTGAGCCACCCAAGTGCCCCTGCACCTTCCTTCCTGACATACAACTGTATGTGCTGCAGAGGAGAATCAAGGAAAGAATCCTTATTCTTTCCGCCAAGGATCAATGACTCATAACAAGAAACCCGTAGAGGAGCACACGAAAAGGATAAACACTGCTTTGAAACGACGGACACGTTGGAACCTACATTATAAAGTAAAGACTAGAAAGACGACTTTCAAGGAAAGAAGAAAATTAAGTTTCAGGTTTTTGCCTCAGTGCTGATGGAGTCAGTAAGGAAGAGAAGGCAAAGGTGAAGAAGGAAGGGTTCCCTGGAGCCTCCTTGTTGCTAAAGCAAACACAGCTTTTTCAGGACTGACTTTGTATGATCTCCCAGTTGCACCACTGCAGGCCTGGGAAAGAGGCCGCCCCCTTCTCTATCTGTACCACAAGGGGCCTTCACCCCCCTTTCCCCGTGTGCACCTGCCCCTTGGCACTGTGTCCCTGGTGATGCGCACGGGCAGCACGGGCTACCCTGCAGAGCCCAGAACTGGGGAAGAAGTTAGTGGCAGCCCTTCATGTGGGCTCTGGGCAATCTGATCATGGAATTCTGGGGCCTAGAAGTTGCGAGGAGCTATGGTCGCTGATGGGGTGATATCCTCTCAGCCTTGTGGTCCCCTGTCTCAGGGCCTGGACCCTCACTGTCCAGGTCTAAAGGTGATCTCAAGGTCTCCATTCTTTTCTGGTTCTACGTTCAGTGCTCCCTGACCTCAAGCCTTCCCAACTCAGGGCCAGGGAATATCCCATGACTGATCTAACCCATCCGGTGGCTGAGTTCTTAAAGATTTTTGCCAAATCCGGTGGCTTTGGGCTTGGCACGATATGTGTCACTAAGGAAATACAAACCAGCAAATATTTGGTCAAGGCGAGCTTTCTTCTGATGGAGAGTTGAGAAGGGGTGGGAAGTGTTAGAAAATTATACAACTTTTCAATGCAATTCTGTATCCAGGCAAAACTCATTTTACTGCACTTTGCAGATGTAGCGGCAAGGGAGGGTCACCCCAAGATGAGCCACTTTGGCATGAAGGTTATTTTGAGTTAAAAAGCAATCAAAACCCAACAGAGTCAGGAAAAACTCTTCCCCTCTTCCCCCACAACTGCCTAAAAACAATTTAGAGGACCTGCTCCGGGAAGAGAGCGATCACCATAGATAGCGACATTTTGATAGAAACCAGGTATGCTGGACAGGGAGAAGCCTAGCATGGCCGCTGATCTAAGTTCTCTCTTTGTCCCATGGGTTGTGAGTGGCCCAGCAAACATTCGTTTGCCAAACACTTGCTCTTTTTCAACTACCTATGAATTGCATTTCTTCCCTTTAAAGTCCCAGGCCCCTATTTCCTTCCCCGTAGATCAGAATAGCTTATATATCTCGTTTTACCTGTCTTTGAAATTTCCAGGTCTGTGTGGATTGTGGATTCCCTGAATGTATACTATTTTTTTTTTTAAGTTTATTTATTTATTTTGAGGAGGGAGTGAAGGGCAGAGAAAGAGAGAGAGAGAGAGAAAGAGAGAGAGACAGACGGAGAAAGACAAGGGGACAGAGGATCCAGAAGGGGTTCTACATTGACAACAGCAAGCCCAATGCAGAATCCCAAGCAGGTTCCGTGCTGTCAGCGCGGATCCTGACACGGGGCTTGAACCCACCAATGGTGAGATCTGAGCCAAAATCAAGAGTTGGATGTTTCACCGACTGAGCCACCCAGGAGCTACCCACCCCACCCCCCCGCCCCGCACTCCTTTGTGCCTTATGTATGCTATTAAATTTGATTTTCTTCTGTTAATCTGTGCCAATTTGATTCTTAGTCCAGCTAGAAGGACCTTGAAGGGGGACAGGAATTTTTGCTCCCTGACACAGATTCTGTGTTCTTTCACAAACGGAAGTTTTGTGGCATTGTGCAACCCTGCATTGTGCAAGTTTATTGGTGCCATTTTCCCAACAGTATTTGCTCTATTTGTGTCTCTGTGTCACATTTTAGTAATTCTCACAACATTTCAAACTTTTTCATGATTACACTTGTTATGGTGATCTGTGATTAGTGATTACTAATCCTTCACTGAAAGCTTGGATGATGGCTAACATTTTTTAAACAATATTTTGGACATTAAGGTACGTGCATTCTTTTTTTAGACACAGTGCTATCGCACAATTAATAAACTACAGTATAGTGTAAACATAAATTTTTTTATGCACTGGAAAAGCAAAAACTTCATTTGACTTTCTTTATTGCGACACTTGCTTTACTGGGGTGGTCTGGAACCGAACCCGCGGCGTCTCTGAGGTGTGCCAGTATATCACCAGTGCCCTGGCTTGTTCCAGAGGGATTCTTGACTACTTTCAAACCAGGCTACATCAAGAGAATGCTGAGGGTCTGCAAGTGGAATTTAGAACCCCCTTGAAGCCAAACCCCTTTGCCTGGAGTGTGGCCAACCAAATTACAAAGGGTCAGGGTGGGGGTGATGCCACAGACACAGCCTCTCATTGGGAATGAGGTTACATTTCTGACGCCTTAGTTTCAAAGGCTGTGTGTCAGATTATAGACGTGTTAGTTTGCCACCCTGGAATTCTGCTTGGGGTCTTGGCAGAGTCTCTTAGCTGGCTGTGACCTGGCCACAAACTGGGAGGAAGTTAATGTGTTTCACATGTTATTGGCAACCCTGGGCCCTCCTACAGTAGTGAAATAACTCAGGAAATTCTTCTGCTGACTCCTTACTGTTTTTATTTTCCCTACAGAGACACAACTCAGGGGCCTCTGTGATTTCCAAATTAATGAGCAAGAACACCTGTGAATTGCTAATGGCTTGAAACTTTGGGGAAAGAAAGCTCCAAATGTGACAGTGGCATTCTGATTAATTTAGGGAGGGGAAAAGTGCAACCTTGGATCCAGAATGAGCTGGATTTTCCCAGCATCTTGTACCTTGTTTGGTTATGAACACGTAAAACCTCCTATGAGGTGCGCAGATTCTGAAATGGAATCCAATTAACCTTTTGCAGAGTTTCAGCTAGGAGGCTGTAAAGCACATTTGTTTCCCCTAATTCTGCTGTTGTCATGATGCTAATCGATGATAGCACATTGAGGGACCTAACAGTCATTGCGTTTTTATAGCCTGGCAATTAACTTCTCCATTTTCCTGCAGGCTGGAAGGCTGGAATCCCAAGGCAGGGTTCTCCCTCACAGCTTCCCTTGCTTCTGAGCTGTGTGTTTGGCAGGTGCTGGAAAAGCCCACCATACTCTCCCCTCACTGGGATTATAGCAGAGCAACAATTAAGCCTCAGTAAGAAGAATGTTGGCTTCAAAACATTACAAACTCTTTCTATATGGAATGCTTATATTTTGGAATCATAGAGCCTCTACTGTGCCGGTAATTTGAAAATTAGTATTTCTAGGGCTCCTGGGTGGCTCAGTTGGTTGAGTGTCCGACTTTAGATTTTGTCTCACGTCATGATCTCAGAGTGGTAGGATCGAGCCCCACGTCTGGCTCAAGGTTGAACATGAAGGCTGCTTCGGATTCTCTGTTTCCCTTTGCCCCTCCCCCACTCGTGCACACACTGTCTCTCTCTCTCTCTCTCTCTCTCTCTTTCTCTTTCTAAAATTAAAAAAAAATCATTTCTGAGAGATTAGGGTATTCTGGTTATAAATTGCTATGTTGCAAATTACGCCAAAAACTTTAGTGGCTTAAAACAAAAATATTCATGTATCACCACTGTACTGGTGTGCTGGGTGGCCATAACAAAGTACTGCAGACTGGTGGGTGAAACGAAGACATTTTTTTTATGTGTGTGGTTCTTGAGGCTGGAAGTCAGAGATCAAGGCGTAGGCAGGGTTGGTTTCTTCTGAGGCTGCTCTCCCTGGCTCTTCAGTGGCCATCTTCTCCCTGTATCCTCACATGGCCAGTCTCCTCTCTACTTGTCAATGTCTTAATCTCCTCTCCTTATAAGGACACTAGTCATACTGGATTAGGGTCCACCACAATGGCCTCATGTTAACTTAATTACCTCTTTAAAGGCCCTGTCTCCAAATACAGGCATATTCTTTTTTTTTTTTTTTAATGTTTATTTTTGAGAGGAAAAGAGAGAGAGAGAGAGAGAGAGCATGAGCCGGGAAGAGGCAGAGAGAGAGGGAGACATAGAATCTGAGCTGTCAGCACAGAGCCTGCCATGGGGCTCAAACTCATGAACCGCAAGACCATGACCTGAGCCAAAGTTGGACACTTAACTGGCTGAGGCACCAGATGCCCCAAAATACAGGCATATTTTCAGGTACTGGGATTTGGGGATTCCACCTGTGAATTTGGGGAGAACACAATTTAGCCTGTAACAGTCATGTGTCTACCATTTGGACAGAAGCCAGTAGAGACGACTCATTTGTGCTCCACAACATCTGGGGCATCAGCAGGGATGACTAGAACAGCTGAGGCCATCCAGGATCTCTCTCTTCATTGGCTCTCTCCCTATGTGCCTTTCCATTACTGGCTGCTTCAGGATGGCTGACTCCTTACTTACTTGCTGGGTCTGGGATTCAAGAAATTGAGGGAGATGATGCTGCGAGACCTTTTACAACCCGGTCTTAGAGGTCATTGTTAGTACTCCTTTAGTCAAGGGGGCCACACAGGGCCAGCTCCAATTCAGCATGAGAAGGGTTTGGTAAGCATGTGAATACTGGGAGGTCTGAATCATTGGGATGTCATCTTGGAGGCTGGCTCCCACGGGAAAGAATATGGGTCTAACACACAGAGCTGAAAGGAGGGTAGACTCTTGGGACAGACAAGATGATCATGAGTCCGGTCATGGCAAAGGGAGAAGGGAGAGATTTGAGGAATGTTTTAGAATTAAGATTGAGGGGCGCCTGGGTGGCTCAGTTGGTTAAGTGTCCTACTCTTGATTTGGGGTCAGGTCATGATCTCAGGGTCATGAGATTGAGCCCTGTGTGCTTGGGATTCTTTCTCTCCATCTCTCTCTGCCCCTCCCTTCCCCCCCCCTCCCTTGCTCTCTCTCTCTCTCTCAAAACAAATGACTAAACTTAAAAAAAAAAAGCATTTTTCAAAAAAAATGTACAGGGCTTTGCCACTGGCTTGAGTATGAGTGTGTGTGTGTGTGTGTGTGTGTGTGTGTGTTGGAGGACATCATATCAACAAAATCTCCGTGGAACACTTGGGGCCAGATTGGTCTCAATCTTTAAATTACCCTAGGACCCCAGAGATCTCTAGCTATGGAGAAAAGAACCTTAGTGCTGTGACAATAACCCCTTGGTAGGGTTTTCAGGAGGATTAAATGAGGCTTATTTCATTCCTATGAAGGGCCTGATAGCTGGTAAGTGATAAACTGAAGTTCATTTCTTTCCCTTTATGGTCTTATGATAATTTATGGTCTTAAAAATTTTTCTTAAAAAAATAAGGTTTTAAAAATAGTAATTCCACTTCCCTAGTAATTTCAGAAAGTTTATTTCTGGCTTAGGCAGTTTCTAACTCTGTGTAATAGATGAACCAAGGCACTATAGTTTAGCAGGGTGTCAAGCCAACAGTCACCCCAAAGGTATTTGAAAACCAACTTGTGAAAAATCTTTCCATGATTATAGCAACTGTATTATTATTATTTTTTTTTAGTTGGCTGGGAAACAAGTCCCAAGAAAGTGCATAAAATGGTTCCCAGAGAAACGATAAAATCCATAGGGAAAGACGTCAAGAGGCTATTCTTCCGACTTGCTCACAAAAAAGAATAAACACTATGGTCTGTCCTGAATCCAAAGCACAGCTTTTGGAAAATAAAGATTTATGATCTGGGTATAAATGGTGATGAATCACTTGGCGATACATGTTTTCTGGCACAACCTGTCAAAAGTAACGAGCCGTAGTCTGTTCCAGAGTTCATCTGTTTGTAAGTGTTCCCTGTAAAATATGGAAGAGAGTGGAACACAATTTGTCTGAGTCTTTGTGTGACTCTCGTCCAATTACTGCACTTCTGTCCCTGTCACCAGTGAAAATAAATGGGCTGATAATTACAGCCTCAGATAGTCTCATAGCCTGCATTTCCCTGAGCTTCGCCAGCCTGTGTGTCTAATGGGGTCACATTATAAGGCATAACTCAGATTTTATTATCTCCTACCGATGCCCCCTTGCCCCTCTGCTCCCCCCGCCCACACTGACCTCCATTTCAGTGCAAGGTTCTCCCCTTCTCCCTGGGGTGTGCCATACTTGCCCTTGGATTAAGTCTGCTCCTTGGATACCGTCTCTGTTCTGGGCATGCAGTGTCCTCCTGGGTGCATCTGAGGTCCTACTATTTTTCCTGGGCATTATGGTCTTCCTTTGTTACCATCACATCTTTTCCTGGGTACTGCCCCTAATTCCTGGGACCCTCCTGGTGCCAAAGCTGTGTGGTGGTCTGTGGCAAGACAGGCTAGAACCAACACCTCTCTCTTTGTTACTGTGTGGGGTGTGTGTGTGTGTGTGTGTGTGTGTGTGTGTCTTTAATCTATAATGCTTGCAACATAAAGGTTTACAAAGATATTAATGAAAAAGGCTATCTGGTTTTACTTGTAGCCTTCTTTCTCCCTCAGACCCAAGTAAGAGCCAGTGTGCCCCTCCTAGAACCCTTGCTTTCCATGCCTGGCTCCTTCTCCCCCCCACCCCCCACTCCAGAATGAATTCTCTCCCGGGAAACGCTTCAGTACCCAGTGCAAATAGTGAGTCTGTCTTGCCAGGTCACCATATAGGTTCAACAAACATAAACCCCAGATCAAGCTGGGACCTGCATACATTTTCTTTTTAATGAAATATTTGTAGTTCTTTTGTGAAGGTTTTCATGGTTACCCATGAATCCCTTCTTGGGAGGTGGAGGAAGGAGCCATGTGAAAGTGGGGCACTATAGCACTTCTCCAGGCTGGCTCCCGGGGCGTGCTTGACCATTTCGTGAGACCTTGACCCTGGCTACGTTGCTCTGTCTGTCCAATAGGTAGTGGACACCACTCGTTCTCTTTGATCTCTAACTGGCTCTGTTAGCAATGCTGTGTCCTAGGAAAGCCACTGTGAACAATCACAGGTATGACATTCCTGCTGGCTGTTCGGAGGAACAATGAGGACAGAAGGATGCCTGTTTGGCATATTCTGATTTTTATTGCTTCTATTTTTAAAAGAATATTAGTGTTTATTATTTTTTTTGAGAGAGAGAGGGAGAGAGAGAACAAGCATGCGGCGTGAGTAGAGGAGGGGCAGGGAGCAAGGGAGACACAGAATCCGAAGCAGGCTCCAAGCTGTCAGCACAGAGCCTGACATGGGGCTTGAACTCAGGAACTGCAAGATCATGACCTGAGCCAAAGTTGGAGGCTTAACTGACTGAGCCACCCAGGTGCCCCTGATTTTTAATGCTTTTAAATCAATTTTGTTTACGTATCTAACTTCAGATAATGGTCCTTTTTTTTTTTTTTTAATTATGGATAGGGAAATTGAGAAAAAAAAATCCAGGAAGTTAAGAAAAACCTCTGAGCCCTTCCAGGGCGTCTTTCTCCTAATCTTCAGTGACCTGCCCTGGAAATGAACTTGCAGCAGGGCTTGAAAATGGAGAAGACGTTAGTACCAAAGCAGACCGATGCTCCCTTCTAAAGTTTGGGCCCCATTCCAGGGTTTCAGCGCACACGGTCTGTCTTCTTCCAGGATGACTTCATGACATACTGTTGATTTTCACGAGCCATGAAGGACACCAGTCCAGGTCACAGATGGCTGGTCCTAGTGAGTCACACTTGCAGTTCCAAAGATCTCTCTCTGAGAGCATGATTGATGGGAGCTTAGGGAAGACGGCACTTAACCTTTCCAGAGGTGACCATGGAGCCACTCAACTGAGTTGATTTTTAAAAAAAAAATCTCATGAACCATGTTACAATAGCAGTAACAGGGATTTGAAAAAATAAGCACCCAGAATCCCAATATACCAATAAATAGCCATTTTATTTTTTCTGTGTTCACCTAAAATATAAGAAGCAAAAAAAAAAAAAAAAGTATTAAAAAGAAGGGGGAGGCTTTGAGTGAACGTACAAAATTGACTAAATATACATGTAAAGAGAGCTACTTGGGTAAAAGCTATAGTTGCTATTGGATACCCCTAATTTATTAAAAAGGCTTTAAAAAGCCAAAATGGGAGAAAGCTGTATTATTTTCACATATCCTGCCTGAGTTCCCTTTTGTCTAAGAGGAAGAGGTATCTGAATGCCTTTTATTTTTAAAAGAAACCAATCAGTTTATTGCTTGTTAAGAACTTTTTACTAATGATAAAAGTAATATACACTATGGCAGAAAATCAGTAAAAATAATAAGAAAGTAAAAATCACTAGTGATTTCACCACTAGGGACAATAGCTGTATTTTGTTTATTATTTTTTTAATAGTGTCTTCTCTGTGCATGTATGTGTACTTTAGAAACTGAATTTGGTTGGTCATGCTCTCCTGACAATGTTTATTTCTGCTATTTTTACTTACTGTTATATGTACAGCGTCTCTTCAGTGCCATTAAATATTACTTGAGGGCATCATGTTAAATGGCTGTATCAGCATCCATCCCAGAGACTTCTATCACTGAACATTTGATCCAACGTTTTTCATAATCACTTCAGTGAACAAGTTTGTACATTGACCTTTGCTTGGATTTCAGGAAAATTCCTTAGGGAAGATGCTTAGAAAACATCCTGCCATTAGCATGAACAGTGACATTCTTTGTTTCATACTTTTTATTATCGTTTTGGTGGTTATTTTAGGTTTTACAACATAATCTTTGACTTCTCAAAGCCTAATTAATATTTGGTGATTTTACCTTTCTTTGGGTAAGACAAGGTCCTTATAACACTTTCCAGCTTATAGGTGATCATGGTATCCTATATGAATTCTCTATTTTCTATCCCACAAAACTTTTTTTGGGTTTATAACTTGTCAAAAGTTACTCATAGGGGCGCCTGGGTGGCGCAGTCGGTTGAGCGGCCGACTTCAGCCAGGTCACGATCTCGCGGTCCGTGAGTTCGAGCCCCGCGTCGGGCTCTGTGCTGACTGCTCGGAGCCTGGAGCCTGTTTCCGATTCTGTGTCTCCCTCTCTCTCTGCCCCTCCCCCGTTCATGCTCTATCTCTCTCTGTCCCAAAAATAAATAAAAAACGTTGAAAAAAAAAATTAAAAAAAAAAAAAAAAAAAGTTACTCATATTTACTCACAGATTTACCCTTCTCTTAAAAAAACCTTTTTTTAATGTCTATTTTTGAAGGAGAGAGATACAGAGTGTGGGGGGTGGTGGTCGGCAGAGAGAGAAGGAGACATAGAATCTGAAGCAGGTTCCGGGCTCCAAGCTGTCAGCACAGAACCCGATGCAGGGTTTGAACTCACAAACCATGAGATCATGACCTAAGCTGAAATCGGACGCTTAACCAACCAAGCCACCCAGGCGTCCCAGATTTACCCTTTTCAACCTGCCTCATTTCTTCCTACAACAGTGAACTTTATCTGGGATAACTTTTCTTCTACCCGGAGAACACTCTCGGTGTCTCTCATAGTGCATGCCTGCTCGGGGTGAGTTCTCTGCTTTTTTTTGCAGGGAAATGTCTTTCTTCCCCTTATCAATGGATGCTTCCACTGGACAGAGTTGGGAGCTCTTTCATTTCTTTATTTTCTACCTTACTTTTCTTTTTCTTTCCCGTCTAATTATTGCTCCTTTAAAGATAATTTGCCCTTCTTTTCAGACTGGTTTTAAGATTTTAATTTTTATATAGTGTTTTAAAGTAGTTTTACTAATATGTACCCAGGCAAGTGTTCCTTCCTTCCTTCCATCCTCTTGTTTGGAATTTGCAGGGCTTGAAATTTGTGGCCCCATATCTTTTATTAGTTTGAGACAGTTTTACCCAAGTATTTCTTCTCTCCATTTTCTTTCCAATCTCATTCTGAGACTCCACTTACATGGCTATAGACCATTACCCAGCAACCTGTATGTTTCCTACCTTTGTTTTTTTTTCTTCCTGTATTTTTTGTCCTTCTCTGTGTTTCATTCTGGAACTTTTGTTGTCAGCTACGTGTAATTTGTTATTTCTTGCTTCACCTACCCCATCTGCTGTTACATTCTTTGAGTTTTCAATTTAAGTTATTGCAGGTTTTAATTCTTTAATTTTAATTTTTTCCTTTTACATTTCAAATAGTTTTGCCTTCTCTGTTGAAATTCTCAGTCTTGTTTCTCCCCTTGAAAGGTTTTATCCTAAAGTCTGTGTCTGGTAACTCCAGTGTCTAGAATCCTATAGGTCTGCTTCTCTTGTTTGTTGTTTCTGCTCATTTTTATTCATGTTGCCTCATCATTATCTGTGCTGGGTTATTTCTGATTGTGAATTTAGACTTGTTCGCAGAAATACTGTGAGGCCAAGAGGGATTGTATCTTTCTTTGCCACTAGGATGGGTGACATGAACCATCTGAGAGTTTCTCCATATGATTTCAGGGATTGGGATCATTCAGATGACTCAAAAGGCCTCCTGTGTCTCCACATTATTTTGCTCTGAAGCTGGAGCCTTTTACAGCCCTGACCCAAGAGAGGGCATTCACCAGGACATCCCTGTTGTCAGACTCTGGATCCCAGCCCTTTTTCTCCGTCAAAAGCAATGCTCAGTCTTTCAGCGATGGCCATAGAAGTTGGCAAATACTTCTAGGGGAAATCAGCCCTAAATACCAGCTGATGTCCCTGGACCTCTACCCTCTCCCAGGTCCTGTCCCAGTAATTCCTCACTCTCTTGTCACCTCCCTTTTCTCCCACAAGGCCAAGAGCAGAGTTGGGAGGGCCCAGATGGGTCCCTCTGCCTCCTTTGAAACCCAGAACAGCAGCTGGGGAGGACATTTCAGACAAATCGGTGACACCACCATCACCCCAGCGCCAAGACAGAAAATCCATTTCATTACCTACCTGAAATAACTTCCTTTCTTTCATTCTGAATTTCAAGTTTTATTGTTGAGGTTTTGTTTTCTGCCTTAAAATTAAACCCAGTGAAATGCCATTCTTGATGACAGTATCTTGATGCTTATGTCTTTGGCAGATCTGCTTTAAGTGGGAAGGGAAATTTCTGGTAGGGCTTGGGTCCTTTTTCATCCTCGTATTTCTTGAAGAAGGTGTATCAGATAATAACCCAGGATAGCAAAAACGGAAAGCGTGAGGCCAAAGCCAGCCATCTCCCTGGCTGATCCCAGTTCTGATGCGTTCCAGATCCTCAAAATACCATGGCTTTATTTTCCCCCATGCCTATCAGCCAAGTCTGACCTTCAGATTGACAGAGAAAATAAGCATACTCTCGGGAAAGGAATGATGTCAGCTCAGTCTTTGTTGCTTTTCATCCCTGGGGGGCGGGATGCACAGCACATTTCCCAGGAAACCACCCTGAGCTATCTTAGCCACAGTCTCACAAGCTTTACAAATGTTAGGGCCCGAGAGTGCAGGATTGCTCACGACTTCAGGGTAGGCATGACCTGACTTCTCTCACTCCTGCTTGACAAAATCTCAGGCTGTCAATGGGAATGAAAAGAAGAAAGTAAAAGTTAGAGCGACCGCATTTTGTACTCTGCTTCCTTTTCTTTAACGACATTTATCCAGCTAGAAATGACCAAGGGGGAGCTGGGAGCTTGCAGAGCTGGGCGGAGAGGCCTGGCCACACTGGGGAAGGCCTGTGTGATGACGTCTGAGGAGCCCCATTACTCTGCTCAGAACTTTGCTCCCCATGCCACCTGGCACATTGGTTCCTGGCCTGTGGCGAGTGCCTGACAGGAGGGGAGTTGACAGCGTGGGGTGCCCTGTGCAGGGTGGATTTTGTCCTCATCCTTTGGGGATGGAGATAGAGGGTCACAGGGGAGCTTTTCCAATGGTGCTCTTCATTCCTCTGCTTCTAGACCCAGGAACCTTTCCCATGTTCTGGTTTCTATCTTGTTCTCCACTAGTCCCTAACTAATGGTTAGCTGGCTTAAGTGTAATCCCAGATATACTATAAGTGTCATCTCCGTCCAGCCCCCAGCCTCTGGGATTTGCCCGCAGGAAGGTGCAGCCATGCGGCCTCTATGATGTGGCAGACACGTGCTATATGCTGGGGGTACGTGAGTGAGCAAGACGCTCCCTACTTGTACGTTCTAGTGGGAGAGATGGACGAGTGAGGGATATATGAAGGCTATAGGAAGTACTCTTTAGGACACATAGCGTTCTCACGGGAGACGGAGTCATGGAAGACTGGCACTTTCTACAGGGAGCTCAGGCGGGGCTCTCTGATAAGGCCACGTGTGAGCAGAGACCTGAGGGGAATGGGGGAGCAGAGACCGTGGGCGTATCTGCAGGGAGGGTGTTCTCGGTGAGGACCCGAGGCCAGACCTTGCCTGGGGACCGGAGGCCCTACGGGGGGGCCGCGGTAAGGAATCTGAATTTTACCCTGCCAGATGGAGAGCCTTGGGAGGGCCTTTGGCAGGGCAGTGACAGGATCCGGGGTGTTAAGCCGGCTCACCACGTCTGATAGCTGGAGAAGGCACCAGTGGGCAAGAGGAGCAGCAGGGACACCGGTTGGGAGATTATCCCAGCAGTTCGGTGGCTCCAGCGTTCTGGGGATCAGCATCCAGTGATCTGCCCTGCTAGTCCCCATGACTGTAATTTTTTCTTGTTCGAATCCTGCCTCTCTTTGATTCTCTGGGGACTGGCCCCTCCAGGTCTCTGTGCCTGGACACTGATTTCATACGTTACCTGGAGCCACAGGGCTTCCTTTTCTTACTCATCCCTCCTCCCCACCCCAGGGAGGGGGCCTGTCCTTGGAGCCCTGGCCTGTGGCACCAGGTTCTTCCCGCTTCTCTGTGCCAAGAACTGTGCAAGGACCTGGGGATTCCGAGCTGGACAGGACAGACATGAAGCCCGTCCACAGAGGGTTATAGTCTCACAGGGGAGACACAACATCAAAACAGCAAGGAAACTAACAAATACACAGCTGAAACCAATGAACACCTTAATTATATGTTTATGAATATTTAAGTCCTGTGAAAAACCAAAGAGACATGAGAGGGTGAGTATATTAGTCAAGGTTCGCCCAAGAACATATATATATAATGTATTTCTGTAGTATAATATACTGTATTATAATCATAATATTATATCATATAAATATATTATATGAATGCCTTATATAAACAATGTCTAGTATATTATGTATAATATATAAATATTATATTATATATGATATTCTATTTAAACATTTTTTTAATGTTTATTTACTTTTGAGAGACATAGAGAGTCAGAGTGCCAGCAGGGGAGGGGCAGAGAGAGAGGGAGACACAGAACCCAAAGCAGGCTCCAGGCTCTGAGCTGTCAGCACAGAGCCCGATGCAGGGCTCGAATCCATAGACTGTGAGATCTTGACCTGAGCCACCCAGGTGCCCCTATGTATAATATTCTATATATATGTTATATATGAAGGGAGGGAGGAGAGAGGGAGAGAGAGAACGTATTTATGCCTTTCATATATATGTTAGATATAGATGTATAATATATATACTATTGAGAGAGAGATTGTCAGGAATTGGGTCATGGGATTATAGAGGCTAGCAAATCCAGAATCCACAGAGCAGGTCAGCATGCTGGAAACTCAGGCAGGATTCCTATGTTACAGTCTTGTGTCAGAATTCTTTCTTTTCTGGAGATCCTCAGTCTTTGCTCTTAAGGCCTTCAACTGATTAGATGAGGCTCACCACACCAGGGAGAGTAATTAGCTTTACTTAAAGTTAATTGATTGCTAATGTTACTCGTATCTAAAAAAAATACCGTCACAGCAACATCTAGACAGGCGATGGGCCAAATAGCTAGGCACCATACCCTCGCCAAGTTGACACATAAAATGGACTTATGTGGGGGCTGACTCTAGTAAAGGAGACTTATTTTAGACAAGGTGAGTGTGGAAGCTTTCTGCGAGGAGAGGACATTTATATGTGGATTAGAAGAACGAGGAGGATGTAACCATGTGAAGGAACGGGAGAAAGTCCCCAGGGAGGGGAAGTCATGTGCACGGGTCTTGAGGCAGAGAACCCGGTGTGTGCAGAGCAGTGGAAGCAAATCTGGACAGTGATGAGAGGACAGAAATAGAGTTGGGGAGAGAGATGGGAGCCAGGGGCTCACTTGTGCAGGCTCTTGTAGTCCTGGGTAAGGGGTCTAGATTTCATTCCAAGTACACAGGGAACCTAGTGTGAGGTTTTAAGCATAGGAATACTGTGCTCTTACTCAATTTTGAGAGAGTCCATCTTTCTACTCTTTGGAGAGTGGCGTGGGTGGGGAGGGCTGTGATTTGGGTGAGGTGAGTGAGGGGCCTGCCTCGGGTGCGAAACGTAAGGAGGCACAAAAAGCTCAGCCATCAGGATAAATGATATTTTGATGCAATAATTTCAAAACTCAAAATTAATGCCCCCCAAAACCCAGGATGTGCAATGTCTACAAATTGTAATTTTTTTAATGTTTATTTTTGAAGAGAGAGAGTGCAAGCAGGGAAGGAGCAGACAGGGAGACAGAGGATCCAAAGCAGGTTCTGTGCTGACTGCAGAGAGCCTGATGTGGGGCTCATACTCACAAACCGTGAGATCGTGACCTAAGTCGGATGCTTAACCGACTGAGCCACCCAGGCGCCCCACAAATTTTAAGGAAAGATAGGATCCAACGGTGCCACCCTGAGCCATGCTGAGGCCTGAGGCAAAAGGGAAAACGTTGCTCTGATATACATGTTTATATATATATATTTTTTTTAATTTTTTAATATATTTTTTAATGATTAGGTTTTCAGGACATTATAGCAGTTGCAAAATGTTGAGAAGTGGGCAAGTGGGTGTGCTAAAACTCACCTGATTATTTTAGATAGAAATATTTGGAAAATTTATTGATATCTTTTCTAAAATTTAACATTCACGGAACACTCTTTAAAAGTCACTTTCTCCCATTTGGTGTCGCTTACAACTCCCGACAGAAAAGAAAATGAACAAAGAAGTAGATTTGGAAAATACTACAGATGTGTTCACTTCCAATATATCTAGAAAGCTAAAATGATGATAAATTCTGTTTGGGATAGAAGTAAAATAGTTAAACTTTAAATAGCATTGCAAGTTTTAATTCCTCTAACTTTCCAGTGTTTCAATATCTTCAACTACATTAATGTTCTGATAAACATTACTATTGACACTTTTCCATAAAAACCTGTGGATAGAGGTGAACATTTTTCCTTCCGCCCTGACTTCCAGTATAACTTCGTGTGGCACTGTTATGTTATGTCTTTATTTATAATTCTTGTATTTTGTTCCTCATGAATACATGTGATTTTTAAAAAATGTTTATTTATTTTGAGAGAGAGAGAGAGAGAGAGCACGGGGGAGGGGCAGAGAGAGAGAGAGGGAGAGAGAGAATCCCAAGTAGGCTTCACATTGTCAGCACACAGGCTGACACGGGGCGCGATCCCGCGAACCGTGATCATGACCTAAGCCAAAATCAAGAGTCAGACTCTCAACCGACTAAGCCACCAGGCGCCCCCTAAATTAGATTTTTAAAAACTGTTGCACTGAAATAGAATTTATCCTGATCCCTGCATTTTTCAGTATGTTTCGCATCCAAGGTGAGCACCTGCCTCACCTAATTTGGACCCTTATGGGGAGTGGAGTGGTCAGTGAGAGCCTCCTGTACAGCCCAGGTGAGGGGGGTGGTAGCTTGGGCCTGGTGGTGGAGGTGGAATTGGAGAACAATCTGAAAAGTGTAAATGAGTATAACCACGTGGACAGCAGGGTTATGGTTCCTTGTTGCTCTAAGGATAATCATTTGCTGGTTCTTACTCTGCCTTCCTTGGCCATGTGGAGTCAGGATGTAATTTTCCTCTAGCGGTATAGTTTTACAAAAGCCGTATTTCAACATCACATACTCCTAGGACAACGTTTTACATCAGCAATTTTCTTTTAACACTTTGGACATTGGAGTAAGAAGGAAATATATTCTATAGGCAGTTCTGTTTCACAGTCAGGCTCTGCAGACTGAATAAATGTGGCACCAAAAGCAGCTGACCATAATCACATGGAGGAAATAGTACCTTCCCTTCAAGAGACCCGTGTGATGAATAAACCAATGTGGCCTCTGCGGCCTTACGGGACCGTCTCCCATCTGAGACTCACAGATGTGGATGGAAACTCAGCCCATGGTGACTGCTATGAGCATCTGATGCGTGATTTTTATTAAGTCTTCTAAATTTTAAATAGTGACAGGTGTAGGGGGTATAATAATGATGCTCTGAGCGTAGTTCCTATGGATAGGATGATTCTGGCATGGATGGGGGAATCTTCCAGTGATGGTTTTTTTTTTTCCTGAATGTCTCATTAATTTTCTTTCTTTCATTTCCTTTTTAATTTTTTTTAAGGAAGCTTATTCTAGTTTAAACGATATTCTCCCAAGGAAAGAGCATGTGCAAATTATCTTTTGTTAGAAGTAAAAGGGCATGTCATGAATGCTTTTCCACTGTAGGGTTTCGAAGAATACATTCACTCTTCTGGACAGAGAAATAATTGACTCTGAATTAATTATGCAATGAAGATTAAAATGTAATTTTCATAGCCGGGGTCCTCTGGGTACTTTACCTTTCCATCACAGGTGAGGCAAAACTGCTGGGTTTTCCTTCTCTCTGAGGTACCACGTATCGATATGGGCCATGTGTCAAATCTAAGAGGGGATCCCATTTGGGGGGCACAATGGCAGTCATCAAAGTGACAGTGACCGTATTTTTTTAATTTTTCTACACTCACTTGGGATCTAGTTTTGGAGCTAATGACCATAAACACCCCAACTGTTGTGACTTAGGAGAACTGGTGACGTTAAACGCCTCTCTTTATTGCATTCATTCAATATGTGTCGTGTGCCCACATGTGCCCTCTGTGGTGCTAGAGCTGAAGGTGTAACACTGAAAGGAATGTTTTGTTAAACACCTGTGGATTTAAAACCCTAAGGTGTATGTTTTGAGTGGTCAGTCAGACTGTGCCTTGTAGGGAGAATCCTTGGTTTCCAGATGGCAGAGAGGTCCCTGTCTTAGTCAGCTCAGGCTATTATAACAAAATACCACAGATTGGGAGGCTTCAGAAACAGACAGTTTTTCCTCATGGCTCTGGAGGCTAGACATCCAAGGTCAGTGTGTGGGCAGATGTAGTTGGCGAAGGCCTGCTTCTTGGCCTGTAGATGGTCGCCATCTTGTATGCCGCATGCTCACATGACCTCTTCTTTGTGTGTGAGGAGAGAGGGAAATCCTCTTCTCATAGGGACATTTACCCCATCATGGGGGCCTCACCCTTGTGACCACATCTAAACGTATTTTCTCCCAAAGACCCCAGTTCCAAATACCACCACCCTGGGAGTTAGGGCTTCTACCTATGAATTTGATGGGACACAAGCATTCAGTTCACAACATTTCCCTTGAAGAAGGAACCAGCCCAGGAAGTGCTGCTCGAAGGAAGGTATGTCTGATCCCTGCCTGATCTCAGAGGAACCTGAGGAACGAAGGGGGAATTGTGTGGGCAAACCCCTTCCTCCTTCTGTCCCTCAGATTCTCCACCCTGAGCAGGCCTGTTGACAATTCTCTCCACAAAGTGAGGAGATTTAGTCGCGGGCATGCTCCCCAGGCCCAGGCTTGCTGGTGGCTAGAGTTTTCTCCGCCCTCATTTAGTTGGGGTGCATTGGGCCACTCTGTGATCTGAGGTGCCCTGTCAGCTACTCACTAATTTCCCCCATACTTCCTTTCAATTCCAGCTTACCATGTCTTTGCTCATAAAGCCTTTTACTTTTTTAAGCTTATTTATTTTTTAAGTTTATTTATTTATTTTGAGAGAGAGAGAGAGAGAGAGAGAGAAAGCAGGGGAGGGGCAGAGAGAGAGGGAGGGAGAATCCCAAGGGGGCTCCGCACTGTCAGTAAAGAAGCCAATGTGGGGCTTGAACCCACAAACTGCAAGATCACGACCTGAGCTGAAATCAAGAGTCAGACACTTAACTGACTGAGTCACCCAGGCTCCCCATGCCTCTCAGCCTCTTTCCTTAGTCTTCCTAAAATGGAAAGAGGCCATGCCATAGCCCACGTGACCAGCACCAGAAGAAGAGTGGGATCCTTGCTTTCTCTCAGGAGCCGTCCTGCTTGCTCCATCACCAGAGGCTTCCAAAGAGCATCTCAAGGCACCTGGGTGGCTCAGTTGGTTAAGCGTTCAACTCTTGGTTTCAGCTCTGGTCATGATCTCATGGTTCATGACTTCGAGCCCTGAGTCAGGCTCCATTCTGACATCATGGAACCTACTTGGGATTCTCTTTCTCCCTCTCTCTCTCTGCCCCTCACCTGCTCACTCTCAAAATAAATCAATAAACATTAAAAATAGCAACAGAAAACCAAAGAGTGTCTCTATTGTGAATGAGGAATGCCCGAAGGAGGAGTTTCAGATGTTGGAACTCCCGTGGATAGAATTCAAATCCCAGCTAATGGGATGGCTTCAGGCAAGTCATTTAACACTCTGAACCTCATTTTTCTCTTTTTGTAAAGCAGAGAAAATAGAATCTACCAGGATGAATTGTTTTTAGGATGTAAGATTATAATCTCTGTGAGATGTAGGTATAGACACACACAATACTTCCCCTAGAGGCAATGAATTAGTATTCACTAATTCAGAGGTCAGGTGACTTTCTAGAGCATACCCACTCTGAATAACCAGTATTGACTGTAAACCAAAATGCTCAGCTGGCCTGGAGATTGGTTAGCTGACCTCTCTCAACCTGGAAGGGTGTGCCTTCCAGGCAAGGAAGCTAAAGCCACAAGTCCTCGACATGTGACTTTAAAAAGCTCCTTTGTCCTTGTCCTGCTGGGTGGGCTGGGCCCTCCATGTCTGAGGGGGAGACTCTGCTGGACGAGCCAGGCAGGACTGGTCCACTTGGAGGCTCACAAAGACTCGTTCCTTCCTGAAACAGATTTCCCACACAGCTCTTCCAGGGAGGTCTCAGCTGAATCAAAAGGACCCATTTCTATTCATGTGGTTGGGATATCAGATCCAGAAACTCCTCTGCATTTGGCTTTCTCTTCTGTTTCCTTTACTGGAATGAAGTGTGATTGAGCATTAAATATCACAGTATGTGCGTATGCACCTATTTGTGTATCTCTTTGTGTGTGTGTGTGTGTGTGTGTGTGTGTTCACGCATGTGGGTACGTGTATGTGCTTGAGGGATTATGTGTTTGTACATGCATGTACACATATTATGTGTATGTTTGTGCGTGTGCATGCATTAATGTGTGACCCATGTATGCATGTGTTTTCTTGCACTTATGCACGCATGTGTATTTGTGTGTGTTTATGTGTTTTTGTATGTCTCGTGTATGTGTGCATGTGTGAGTATGCGTGTGCCTGTGTGTACGTGTGTGCGCATGTGTGTACTGGAGGTAGAGTGTTAAGATTCAAGGCAGGGGAAGGCAACCAGCGCAAGTAGTGAATTTAAAGGTGGCAGAGAGACAAGTGACATGAATTTCTGCAGCGAGGCAGCTTCCGGGGCTGGAATGAACTTAAAAGATGTCAACATCCTTTCCTAGCTCAGCGTTTGAACCACAGCCCAGGTGGCGTCTTCAGCATGATCAAAGGGAGACAGACACCCCCCCTCCCTTTTATCGTTCCTCTTCTCTCCTCCTCCTGAGCCTCTCCCTGTCCTGCCGGCTTCCTCCCCTGTTGTCCCCTCTCTCACCCAGCCCGTGACTACATCTCTCTGTCAATTACTATGGCTTTAAAGCCAGCTCCTGTGACACGTCCCTGCACCCGTGCCCAGCCTCACTGACCTATTCCAGTCGAGAGCAGAACCTTCACTCACCCCCCGCAAGCCGGTGGGGGTCATGGGCCAGCAGCACCAGCCTCCCTCGTCCCTCCCAAGGCTCTGGGAGCCGTCACTCGAAGCTCCGACACGGGAGGAGGTGGCGGCCATAAGGTAACACGAGCGAACGAACACATTCAGCATCCGTGAAGGAAAGCATCCTCCAATGCGGGGACACCTGCTTCCACACCACAGTGTGAAAAGATATATGGGGCATCCTGCTTTCACGTTCATTCACCCGGTGTAAACACTGCAGACTGGCTATGAGAGGGTCCAGGGCTTAGGTGCCACGTGGGGGAGTGGGGAAGGTAGCTCTGCTCCCTCAATACTCATTCATTCGCTGGTTTATTTGTTCACGGTGGATAATCATGGAGTGCCCACTCTGCCAGGCACCGCTCTAGGTGGTCAGACCCTGGACTCTGCCCTGACTCAGCCACCCAGCCTTGAAGATAGTGACTGCGTGTTTGGGAACAACAGAACATCATAACATTTGGGACCCGATTGCCAGGAGATCCCCCGACTTAGGCCTCCCCCTCACTTTCAGCAACCTTCAAGGTCAGGAGGAGTCTCCAGGTGTGGCCATCGGACCCCCTTTGTCAGGGCAGGGACGGAGCTAACAGTCCCCAAATCCTCTACACTCCAGCCAGGGTCGCTCAACTTCTATTGGACTTGTTAACACTTTGCAAGACTTTAATGCACAAAGAGTTCTGGGGCTTGCTTTATTTTGTTTTTAAAGATTACTTTTTCAGCTTCAGATCTGGAAGGAGACTTGTACATACGTTTCTAACCCTGAAGCAATGTCTAACCTATGGCAACTCACTTGCCTTGGTTTGGCCTCACTGTTTTACCCGGGAGGATAGGGGGAATAATAATTGGGAATAGCTTACATAGCTATCCCTTTATATATTCAAAATAATTTATATACAGTATGCCATTACATATACATTTCCTTTTTCACATGGTTGTAGAAACAACGGACAAAATAGTTATTGCTATTTCTGGAAGAAAGAGTTCAGAGCACGTCTAAATGGATGGTTTCTGTGTAATGACAGAGTAGGCTACAAGGATATTTTTTTTTTTTCCATAGCACACATTATTGAAAAAGAAGTCTGTATACATTTGGGTCTTCAGCATATCAATAATTAAAGAGGATCATCAAATAAATATTGCAGCCATCTCCCCTTTCCCCTCTTTCTTTCCACATGGGCACCCTGACATTTGTGCTATAGGAATGGCTGACAAATCTGTTTGCTGTTGAGAAATAAACTGCTTTTCCAACCCAAAGGGGCACCCACACAGGGTCTGCTCTTATAAGGAGACGTAAAATATATATTTTGATTAAAAGAAAATGTCAACGAGGGGAAATATTGGGCTTTTCTTCTGCCTGCAGCCAAGAGCCCTAAAGCCAAGGTTGAGACTATTAGAAATTAAAAGTTGTCTACAGAAAAAGCCCCAAGCCCCATAGCACTTTGTAACAAAATGTTCTCAAGGTAGGCTTGGTACAGAAGTGAAACTTTTCTGATCCATCTAAATTCCATGGCTATTCATTTCCTCCTTCATTTCAAAAAATACTTTTGTTTGCTAATTTAAAAGTTATTGTGATGGGGCACCTGGGTGGCTCAGTCAGTTGAGTGTCCAACTTCAGCTCAGGTCATGATCTCATGGTTCACAAATTCGAGTCCCTCATCAGGCTGTGTGCTGACAACTCAGAGTCTGGAGCCTGCTTCGGATTCTGTCTCCCACTCTCTCCCCCTCCCTGCTGGTGCTCTGTCTCTTTCTCCCAAAAATAAATAAACGTTAAAAAAAATAAAATAAAGAGTGTGATATAGTTTAAACATAAAAAAGATTATCTTTATCTATGTTTAAGATATGAAGGATGATTAATAACTATATACCCATCGTCCAGTTTGAGAATATTATGAGAACTCGGGGTGCCTGGGTGGCTCAGTCAGTTAAGCATTTGATTTCAGCTCAGGTCATGATCTCGTGCTTTGTGGGTTTGAACCCCACATCAGGCTCTGTGGTGACAGCTCAGAGTGTGGAGCCTGCTTTGGATTCTGTGTCTCCCTCTTTATGCCCCTCCCCTGATCACACTCTGTGCATCTCTCTCTCTCTTTCTGAAAAATATATAAACATAAAAAAAAATTTTTTTAAAGGAGCATTATGAGAACTCTATGATCATATTCCTCTGTGTTAGCCCCTAGCAATAAATACTATTTTAATGTTTGTGTTCACCATTCCCTTGCTTTTGATTACAGTTTTACTAAGTATGAATCCCTAGACTAAATGGCTTCATTTTTGTATTTTTGACTGTTTTATGAATAGTATCCTACTGCTTTCATTCTTTGGTGACTGCCTTTTTTGCATTTCATGTTTCATAGATGCATTCTTTAAAAAAACTTATTTATGTATGTAATTGTAATTAGTTAATTTTAACTGGTCTATATTCCATAGAATGAAGGGGCCACCATTTATTTACCCATTTTCCTTTGGAAGGACATTGATTCTAGTTTCTTTGTTTTGTTGTGTGCATTTGAATTACAAATAGCGCTATTAGGAGCATTCTTGACCAGGCTCCCTGGTGCTCCCGTGCCAGAGTTTCTCTAGAGTAGATTGTCTAGGAGTAGAATTAATCACAGGAGCATTCAGCGTGTGCCTCTCCAGCTTTAGCGAATAATGTCAAATTGCCTCCCAAAATATAACAATTTACACCCTAGCAGGGTATAAAAGTTTCCATTGCTCTCCAAACCTGCCAACACTTGATATTCTGTAACTTTAAAAATGTTTGGTTGGGGTGTGTGTGTGTGTGTGTGTAATACATTGGTATTCATGTTGTTTCTATTTATATTTCCTAGGTTACTATTTAAGTTGAGTACTTTTGCATGCTCAAGCATTGATCGTTTCTGTTTTCATTACTGGGAAAATGTTCGTAATTTTGTCCATGTTTCTGTCCTCTCTTTGTTAATACTGTGTCACTTCTTTATAGATGCTGTTGTATAGTTTACATAGTTCTTTTTTAAAATTTTTTTAATGTTTATTTTTGAGAGAGAGAGAGAGAGCGAGAGAGAGCGCGCGCAAGTGTGAGTGGGGGAGGGCAGAGAAAGAGAGGGAAACACAGAATCCAAAGCAGGCTCCAGGCTCTGAGCTGTCAGCACAGAGCCCGACGTGGGGCTCAAACCCGCCAGACATGAGATCATGACCTGAGTTAAAGTAGGACCCTTAACTGACTGAGCCACCCAGGTGCCCCTATATAGTTCTTTTATAGATGCTGAGCACTAATTGTCAGTTATACTGCATATCCTCTGGCTTGTGGTTTGATGTTTAATATCTTTAGACTGTTGTTTGATAAAGAGATCATCTTAATTAGAATGTCAGCACTGTCAGTGTTCATTTTATGGTTTGTCCTTTTTGCATATTGAGCCAGAATGCCTTCCCTGCCTAAAGCTATGGAACTGTGTTCATTACAGTTAATTCTCTATTCTACCTGGGATTAATTTTTGTGTATATTGTGGAGAATAGGTCAAATGTTATTCCCTAAATGGATAACAGATGTTCTACCACCATTTTTGAATAATCCATTTTGTTTCCATGATCTGCAATAGCACGTCTAGGCTTTTATATATATATATATGTACATACATATATATGTGTGTGTGTGTGTGTGTGTGTGTGTATGTATACACACACATATATACACATATATATATATAATTTTTATATATTTAATTAATATATAATTAAATGATATATAATTATTACATATAATATAAATTAATATTTAATTAATAATATATATTATTATTGGTTCATGCAAACTCTTCTATTATCTACCTCTCTTCCCGCCACCCTTTCTGTTTTTCTGTTATTTTTACTTCTATTTCCCCACTCCCATTTGCCTCATTTTCTCATAGGCAACCTTTCTAAACAACATAATGTGTATTCTTTTGCTTTTGTTTTGCACATGTACTTATTACATTGCGTGTGTGCGCCATGGGCTTTATTGAGCTGTGATTTATATATAATAAAAATTGACCCATTTTAAGTGTATACTTAGATGAGTCTTCGCAAATGTATATAAGCATGAACTACCACCACATTCAAGATACAAAATGTTTCTAGCACCCCAAAAAGTTCCTCCATGGGTCTTTGTACTCAATTCCTCCTCTCCTCCCCAGCTTCTGGCAGCTGCTGATCTGCTGTCTCTATATTTTTTTCTAGAACTAAATATAAATGGAATAATATTATAGTCTTGAGTATCTGAGCTTTTTGTACTTTGCATGATGCTCTCAGGATTTCCCCATGTTGTTGTATGGCTCAGTAGTTCATGCCTTTTCACTGCTGAGTAGGATTTCATTGCATGGATACATCACTATTTGTTCATTAACACCATGACGGATGTCTGAGTTGTCTCCAATCTGGGAGGCTATTGTGAATGAAATAGCTATCAACATTGTATATGAGACTTTGTGTGGAATGCATTGTCATGTTTTAGGTGAATAGCTAGAAGGAGGTTTTCTAGGTTGTATGACAGGTGTATATTTACCTTAATTAAACCCTGTCAACCGTGTTTTCCAAAGTGGGTGTGTAAAGTGATTTCTCAACAGCAAAGAATGAGAATTTCAGGTTGTCTGCATCCTCACCAGTAAAAATATTGTCAGTTTTTAAAGATTTTTGCCATTCTAATGGCCATGTTGTGGTACCTTCTTGTGTTTTAATTTGCATTTCCTCAATGACTTGAGATGTAGAACATTTTTCCCCCTCTTTGGGCTGTTGGCCATTCTTAAGGCTGTGAAGTATTTGTTCTCATCTTTTGCCTATACTGTTTTTTACTAGTTGATTTTTCTCATTGCATTGTAAAAGTTCATTATATATTCCATTAAAAGTCCTTTATCGGATATATTTTTTGCATATATTTATTTTCTCCAGGATATGACTTGCCTTTTTATTTTCTTCTTTTTTTTTTAATTTTTTTTTCAACGTTTTTTATTTATTTTTGGGACAGAGAGAGACAGAGCATGAACGGGGGAGGGGCAGAGAGAGAGGGAGACACAGAATCGGAAACAGGCTCCAGGCTCTGGGCCATCAGCCCAGAGCCTGACGCGGGGCTCGAACTCACGGACCGCGAGATCGTGACCTGGCTGAAGTCGGACGCTTAACCGACTGCGCCACCCAGGCGCCCCGCCTTTTTATTTTCTAATAGTGTCTTTTAAAGAGTAAAAATATTAAATTTTGATTTATTGGGGGACCTGGCTGGCTCAGTCAGTAGAATATGTGACTCTTGATCTCAGGGTTGTGAGTTTGAACCCAACACTGGGTGGGTTGGAGAACACTGGGGAAACCTACTTAAAATTAAAAAAAAAAAAAAAAAACTTATTAAATCAAATTATCCTGTAGTTCTTTGATGGTTTATGTTTCTGTGCCCTACCTGAGAAATCTTTTCATTTTTTTTGACCAAAGTTCACAAATAGGTTTTTCCTATGTTTTCTTCAGTAAGTTTTATACTTGAGATTTTACATTTTGGTCTTTGATTCATTTTGAGTTGTTTTTTTAATGGTATGAAGTTGAGTTTTAGATTCAGCCTACTGGGATTTTGAGTAAGGTACGCTGAAGAATCTCCTGCAGGAGACTGGTACACGATTTTTGTGTTAATTGTAATCTAAATTCCCTCTTGCAGGGGAGATATATCCTAGATCATTTTGCTTTTTCATTAAGGAGCTGATATTTCACTTCAACTTTCCAATCCTTAAAGTTCAAACAGTGCAAGTAATTTTCACTTTTGAAATGAAAATTTTTTATACTGTAAAGTGCATGGTGAAAGGCTATATAACGATCTTGCATTTTAAGACAAATATTCTTTTATTTCTGTTAAAGCAAATATATAATTATTGTTCCCTCGGCAACTAACTTTAATTTAATTTCATGTTAACCAAACACAGACAGTGAGAAGACAACTCTGTGAAGATCTAATTATAATAATAAATAAAATAATTTATGCAAGGAAAAAAAGAGGATACTTACATTTATTTATTTATTTAGTTATTTAAATTGTTGTCAATATTTTTTTTTAGCTTTATTGAGGTATAGTTTACAAAACTGTAAGATTTTTTAGGTTAAGCCAGCTCTAGTTGGTTTCTCTCTTTACTCACTGAAAGTGTCCTAGAAATGGTCAGGGGAACACTAGTACTTTGTGGAAGGGTAAGGTTGATATTATGTTTCCAGGTAAGTCCAGATAATCGAAAAGGTCCAGGAGTCTGAGGATGATGGAAAAATATAGTAGAAGGCAGAAGCCAAGTGTTACGGGTTGAATGTGTCCCTCCCAATTTCATGCGTTGAAGCCTTAACCCCCAATATTATGGTATTGAGAGGTGGGGCCTTTGGCAATAATTAAGGTTAGATGAGGTCATGAGGATGGGCACTCATGGTGGGTCAGCACTGAGAGAAGGCCACGTGCAGACAGGAGAAAGTGGCTGTCTGTAAGCCCAGATGAGAGCCCTCCCCAGGAACTGAATCAACTTGCACCTTGACCTTGGACTTAACAGCCTTCAGAACTGTGAGAAATAAATGTGTATTTTTTAAGCCACCCCATCTGTGGGATTTGTTATGACAGCCTAACCCGACTAAGACGGCAAGTCATATGCTTTCTGCTCCATTCACTCTACTCAAGCCTGATCAGGGCAGACTCCACCCTGGGGGTTAAGCAAGGCCAGAGGAAGGATGTAGGAGAGACACTGAGCACGAAGGAATAGAACTAAACAGTCTGCACACTCACTTCCTTTCGACTTTGCCATCTTTTCAGCTTGCCTCTGGAGGTCTAGGCATCACTGCCCTCTCTCTCTCTCTCTCTGCCTTACTTTTCTCCCTCCTTTCCCCAAGACACAGGTGTACCCCTCCACTCCCCCCACACCACCTACACACACCCATGTGCCCACACTCCCTACACCCCCACAGGCCCGCCCATTGGCCCCGTCCCTCCTCCTACATCCCTCCTGCCTCCAACTTTGCCAACATGCCTTCAAATGCAGTAGATTCTGTGGTGATGAAGAAAGTCTCTATTTATGTCCCCTAACTTTATTAAAATATAAAGCAATGAAGATTAGCTCAGACACAGTGTTTACTTCCAACTTAAGTTTTTCTTTGTAGCAACTGATAGACATCCTCAACTTCCCTGACTTGGCTCTCACTTCAAACTTAGAGGGTTTAATGGGACGGTTTAAGTCTAAGGAAGATGTCCCCATGGTGCTCCCAGCCAAATTTGCCTAATTCATTGCCGTTGCTCTGAGGTCAGCCACCAGCTACCAAATCTTGCAAATTTGCAAAGAATTGAAAAAATCTCTGGAGAAGAAAGTCAAGGAAAATAAATGTGTCCTCCCATGGCCCTTGCTCACTCGATCTGACAAGTGTAGATGATGTTGTTTGAAATACTTTCCAGTCTGCCAAGAAGTGTCCCCTAGTGGAGTCTATGGAGGGAATAAAGTCCTTGAATTGTTACACACTGCTTTGCTATTTATGAAATGGCATAGATTTGAAATGAAAGACTTAAGTCATTGGGTCCGCTATAGCAGCACAGGCCTCTTTCTTTCTAGTATTTCATTCAGCCTGCAGTGTTTGGCTATTTTATGTCTATAATTAAAAAAAAATTTTTTTAATGTTTATTTATTTTTGAGAGAGACAGAGACAGAATGCAAGTGGGTTAGGGGCAGAGAGAGAGGGAGACACAGAATCCGAAGCAGGCTCCAGGCTCTGAGCTGTCAGCACAGAGCCTGACACGGGGCTCGAACTCACGAGCTGAGATCATGACCTGAGCCGAAGTCGGATGCTCAACCGACAGCCACCCAGGAGCCCCTATTTTATGCCTATAATTATAGCAAAGTAGCACAAGGCCTAGGTCAAATCAAATTCATCTTTGGATCTGCGGTACCTATGTTGGTAAAGGCAGCTCATAGGTATTTAATGAATGTTTGTTGAATAGAATTAAATCGACATTTTATCTAAAGCCCAGCCTTTGGCATATTGAATTTTTCTAGTTTGCTTATTGAATGAACATTTGTTATCTGCGATACCTGAAGCACTGGTTACTTATTTCTTGATAATTCTTTGATATACGCACAAAAAACAGATCCATCCATCTTCACAAATAAATACAATGAAACACATGGTACAATGGAATTCTTAACAACCAACCTCATGCTGCCTAGCTAAAAAAAAAAAAAATAGCATCAACTCTCTTTTAAAAATGAGCGAGAACTGTGTGTAAAGAATGTAAAACAGATTCTGTTTTGTTTCTTTTTTCGTTTGAAAGCAAGTCTTAATAGACACCACAGGCAAACAAAAAAGACTAATGAGAAACTGAAAACTACAGAACTTATAAAATGTTCTTTGTGATATGACCAATCTTACAGAAAAACAGGAAAGATATAAACGGCTCCTATAAATGGGGAGAGTGAAATAACTAAGGGGCTTACCTTTCGTGCTGTACATTACTGCTCAATTTTTCATCGACAGGATAAAAAAATTTGTTTTTCAAAAACAAATACATAAACTTATGCTGTGTGCAGACTATTTTTAAAGACATGCTTATGGGTAATGCCTGCATTTACCTTCTATGATTCTCCAAAACCGTTCTTACAAGGGATTGTTATAAGGTGACTTCTCTGTGCCCAAGTTGTTACTTTGTGTATTTGTTGCTCTCTGGAAATGATGAGGGAAGAATAGAGAATAAGGAGTATGATAAAATTAAACATTGCAGAAGCAGGGCACCTGGGTGGTTCAGTCGGTTGAGCGTCCAACTCTTGATTTCAGCTCAGGTCATGATCCCACGGTCATGGGACTGAGCCCCATGTTATTGGGCTCTACCGAACGTGAAGCCTGCTTAAGATTCTCTTTCTCTCTCTCTCTGTCCCTCACCCCCACTCACACTCTCTCTCTCTCTAAAATTAAAGAAAACATTTTAAGAAATTGCAGAAGCAGAGATTTTCCCACATGTTAAGCATCCCAGAGCTATTTGGCATTCCTTGCTGTTGTCATAAAACGGTGCTATCAGTTTTAAAGAGAATTCCTTTCCTTGCGTCAATGGCTTTCCTCAGAGTCCCTGAAGGAAAAGCACAAGGTCCTGAAGAACCATAAGCTTTCCCAGAACTGCTTTCCTTTTTGCTAATTCGAACCCGGTTGGTTTCACCTGCAACTTCAGTTCTTTTCACTCTTGCTATGCCGCCATTTGAAATCCTTGGTGATACCTGGTCCCATCACTTGATTATAGTTAACAGTGCTTGGGAAATTCAAATCCTTAAATCATCAGCTCATGTCATGCTTCATTATCAGTCTGAGTTTGCACTGAATATTCTTCCATCTTATTTTCATTTGCAATAAGAAATGTGAAGGGAGAAAAGATCTCAGTGCATCACCACCCTGCAGGGATGGCTTCACGGCCACGCTCCCCATAGTTCTTTTAATGCTCTCTTTCGCCATCTTGAAACTCTTCATGCTTATTGAACAAGGGACTCGCGTGTTTATTTTACTCTGAGCTCCTCAAATGATGGAGCTGATCCTGTCACCAGCTGCCCTGATCTGTTTCTCAGAGAAGCAGAAAGCTGGAATTAAGTGAAACACTCTAAAACGCACTCCCTCAATGAGGCTGAGAACACAGTGGATTTTGTTCTGTTTGTTCATATTTGCTGAACACAGCATCTTGGCGGGAATCCCAATTCTTCCAGGGAAATGGAAGTAGGGGTCCTCCAAGCCGTTGGCTATTATTCCTTAAAATGTACTTGAAGTCTAGCATGTGTTGCCGGCAGCATGAAAGGCAAAAACAGAGATGCATATGAACACAGGGTGGTACAGGAGGAGACTGGTGTTGTTCATGCTGCCATACTTTTGCCAGACATTTGGCTACTCTAGAGCACAGAGTACGGCCAACTATTTTAATGCGCTTTGTGTTAAACTGTGATATTAAAGTCAAGTCAATCCGTGTTTCTGAGTCATTTATTCCTAACTCATTGAAATATTACTCTTAAGGCCCTTTGAAGTCTAGAAAAACCTCAGAAGTTCACAGATGCATTCTCAACTCCTTTTTGCTAACATTAAAAATAGAAAATTGAGATTAGAGAAAAAGGCACACTTGGGTGCTGTTGGTGGAAATGCAAACCAGTGCAGCCACTGTGGAAAACAGTATGGAGGTTCTTCAAAAAGTTGAAAATAGAACTATCTTATGATGCAAGTATCACACTACTGGGTATTTATCCAAAGAATACAGGAGCCCTATTTCAAAGGGATGCATGCACCCCGATGTTCATATCAGCATTATTTACGAGAGCCAAGATACGGAAGCAGCCCAAGTGTCCATCGATCAATAAACAGATAACAAAGATGTGGTATACATACATATACAATGGAATATTATTCAGCCATGAAAAAATGAAATCTTGCCATTTGCAACAACATGGATGGAACTAGAGGGTATAACGCTAAGCAAAATCAGTCAGTCAAAGACAAATACCATATGATTTCACTCATATGTGGAATTTAAGAAACAAAACAAATGGAAAAAATAAAAGACAGAGAGAGAGAAAGAGAGGAGAGAGGACAGAGAGAGAGGGAGAGAGAAATCAAGAAACAGACTCCTAATTGGAAAGAACAAACTGAAGGTTACCAGAGGGGAGGTGGCGGGGGGGGGGATGGGTGAAGTAGGTGATGGGGATTGGCGCACTTGTGATGAGCGCCAGGTAATGTGTGGAAGTGCTGAGTTATTATATTGTACATCTGAAGCGAATATAACACTGTATGTTAATAGACTGGAATTAAAACTTAGAAGAAATACAAAAATAAAAAATTGAAGATTATGCCATATAACTGAAAATAAGAAGTTGTAGAATGTGGTTTGGGACTCAAAAAGTGGCCAAGTGTTTTCAGTTAACCAGGGTATCTGACTTCATGCTCTCCTGCTTTCACCTCCAGCACAAACTCTGTCACTTCTTGCAAAAACATGGCCACTCTCTTTAGCTCTGGCTGACTTGCACTGCATGTAAACCAAGATAACCCAGTCACCTCCTCCAGGACTGCCTTTTGTCATAGAGCATAGTTCTCAATGATGGATCTAAATAGAATTATATCTGGTCTCAGATGATCAGATGCCACAGGAAGTATGCATTTCATTTCTGTCTCTGGATTTTTGGTGACCTTGGGTGGGTCTTCACTCTTGTAGGACCTTGATTCTCAAGAGTAGGCTTAAATGTTCCTCCATCCAAACTGCCACCAAGATTGCCATTTGCTCTTTGATTCCCATTTTGGTTCCCATCGTGCACACATCTGAACCACAAGCACCACTCTCTGCAATTTAGTGGAGGTGCTGTTGATAGTATGACGTGGCCCAGCTATTGCAACATAGAGATGACAGTATTTTCCTTTGAAACCATGGTGTGGGTGTAAACACCAAAGGGTACGTTTGCAGATGTCTTATACATGTTTATATCCCCTCACGCTTCTTAGCATAGTTCCTTACCACAGAAAACTCTCTCATTTTACATTTCTGGTACGAATACAATGCTTTTAATATCGTGAGTAGAAACTCAGATGAACTTCTAGTGGTGATTTCTAAGTATGTGCCAGAAAAAATTTGAAAACCCTTTTGCGATCCTCAACACTATGGCAAAATTTTCTGCTAAACAGAAGTAGGTCGAATAATCAAAAGGAGTCTAAAATAAAACTTTATAATTTCCTCCAGAATGGAAGCCCCGGAGAACAGGGCTATTTGTCTGTTTTGATCGCTGATGTGATCTATCAGCTTGATGGGTACTCGAGAAAAATTTGTTGAATGACTGTCATTAGGAATGGATGGGGGACACTTAGAGAAGCCATGACTTCTCCCCAAGGATGAAAGATACGCTTCACTACCTACCTTAATCCCTTTTTGCCCTCATCCCAGTTAAAAAAAGAAATCCTCAAAGGAAAAAATCTCCCTCTGCTGCAGATGACTAGAAGCAGGTCAAAGTGGCTCTGGACCAAGCACATAATAGCTTTGGAAAATGTTACAATTATTTTTTTTTAATTTTTTTAACGTTTATTTATTTTTGAGACAGAGAGAGACAGAGCATGAATGGGGGAGGGTCAGAGAGAGAGGGAGACACAGAATCTGAAACAGGCTCCAGGCTCTGAGCGGTCAGCACAGAGCCCGACGTGGGGCTCAAACTCACGGACCGCGAGATCATGACCTGAGCTGAAGTCGGACGCTTAACCGACTGAGCCACCCAGGCGCCCCTACAATTATTAATGAAACATAATTATTTGAATCATAATTATTTATAGGAAAGTGCAGTAAAGAAGGGATTGAGGCTTTGGAAATATATTTTGTTTTTCACCAGGGCCCAGTTTTTTTTTTCTGATACATGTCCACTCATGTCTGAATTAGCCTACTTCATACTTTGTACCAAGATGGACACTGGTTCCTGAAGCAACATACAAACAATATCATGTAATTGACGTGGCTTTGGGGATGAGATTTCTTTCAATCTTTTGGTTGCAGCCCCATTCTCAGCCTTTTCATTTATTTTCCCAAATAGGAGGTTTTAAAATCCAGAAAAAATTACAGGACTGTTAAGAGCTCAACTGAAGCATAACTGGAAGCCTGGGTGACTCATTTGGTTAAGCATGAGCCTCTCGATCTCTGCTTAGGTCATGATTTCATGTTTGTGTGTTCAAGCTCTGCATCGAGCTCTGCACTGACAGTGCAGAGCCTGCTTGGGATTTTCTCTTTCTCCATCTCCCCTCCCCTCTGCTCATGCTCACATTCTCTCTCTAAAAACATTAAGGAAAAGGCTCTTCCCGTTCACTTTCTCTTTTAATGGGTCTCTATGATGTAGTGATAATGAGCCAAGCCCAAGTACTTGTGGCCACTGCTTACTAATTACTTCATTATTCCTGTATGTTTCTTAGAACAGTTTGCAGTTAGGCTGGGCCGTATGACTAGTTCTGGCCAATGGACTGTGTCAGCGCTAGGACAGTCAGGATGATCCCTTTCTTTCCCTAGTACAGTGACCTCGTCCACTGTTGAGATGGCAGCACCATAAAATAGCAGAATCCTTAATCCCTGAGTCACCAGGTGAAAGAGTCCCTGGCAACCTGCAGTGGTCCTTTATTCTGTTAAATTGCCAAGGCTCTGGGCCTCATCTGTTAATGCAGCCAACATTTAAAAAAAGCTTTTTTTTAATGATAAGTTAGATTTTATTAAAATGTAAAACTGCTTTCGAAAAGACAATGTCAAAAGAATGAGAAGACAAAACACAGATTGGGAGAAAATATTTGCAAAAGGCTTATCTGATGAAGGAATGTTGCCCAAAATATGCAAAGAACTCAATAAGAAAACAAAACAAAACAAAAAAACAGTTAAAACATGGGTCAAAGACCTTAACAGACACCTCACCAAAGAAGATACACAGATAGCAAATAGGCATAGGAAAAGATGCTCCACATCACATGTCAGCAGGGAAATGCAAAATTTTTTTTCTTATTTATTTATTTATTTATTTATTGTTTAATTTCCATCTGAGTTAGTTAGCATATGGTGCAACAATGATTTCGGGAGTAGATTCCGTAATGCCCCTTCCCCATTTAGCCCATCCCCTGTCCCACAACCCCTCCAGTAACCCTCGTTTGTTCTCCGTATTTAAGAGTCTCTTGTGTTTTGTCCCCCTCCTTGTTATATTATTTTTGCTTCCCTTCCCTTATGTTCATCTGTTTTGTCTCTTAAAGTCCTCATATGAGTGAAGTCATATGATATTTGTCTTTCTCTGACTAATTTCACTTAGCATAATAGCCTCCGGTTCCATCCACATAGTGGCAAATGGCAAGATTTCATTCTTTTTAATTGCCAAATAATACTCCATTGTATATATATCACATCTTCTTTATCCATTCATCCATTGATGAGTGGCCCCTTACATACTTGGGCTATTGTTGATCGTGCTGCTATAAACATGGGGGTGCATGTGTCCCTTCGAAACAGCACACATGTATCCCTTGGATATGCCTAGTAGTGCAATTGCTGGGTCGTAGGATAGTTCTATTTTTAGTTTTTTTGAGGAACCTCCATACTGTTTTCCAGAGTGGCATCACCAGTTTGAATTCCCACCAACAATGCAAAAGAGATCCTCTTTCTCTGCATCCTCACCAACATCTCTTGTTGCCTGAGTTGTTAATGTTAGCTGTTGTGACAGGTATGAGGTGGTATCTCATTGTGGTTTTGATTTGTATTTGCCTGATGATGAGTGATGTGAGGCATTTTTTCATGTGTCGGTTGGCCATCTGGATGTCTTTGGAGAAATGTCTATTCATGTCTTTTGCACATTTCTTCACTATATTATTTGTTTTTTGGGTGTTGAGTTTGATAAGTTTTTATAGATTTTGGATACTAACCCTTTATCTGATATGTCATTTGCAAATGTCTTCTCCCATTCCGTTGGTTGCCTTTTAGTTTTGCTGATTGTTTCCTTCACTGTGCAGAAGCTTTTTATTTTGATGAGGTCCCAATAGTTCATTTTTGCTTTGGTTTCCCTTGCCTCCAGAGATGTGTTGAGTAAGAAGTTGCTGCAGCTGAGGTCAAAGAGGTTTTTGCCTGCTTTCTTCTCGAGGGTTTTGATGACCTTACATTTAGGTCTTTCATGCATTTTGAGTTTATTTTTGTGTATGGTGTAAGAAAGTGGTCCAGATTCATCATTCTGCAAGTCGCTGTCCAGTTTTCCCAACATCATTTGCTGAAGAGACTGTCTTTATTCCATTGGATATTCTTTCTTGCTTTGTCAAAGATTAGTTGGGGCCCCTGGGTGGCGCAGTCGGTTAAGCGTCCGACTTCAGCCAGGTCACGATCTCGCAGTCCGTGAGTTCGAGCCCCGCGTCAGGCTCTGGGCTGATGGCTCGGAGCCTGGAGCCTGTTTCCGATTCTGTGTCTCCCTCTCTCTCTGCCCCTCCCCCGTTCATGCTGTGTCTCTCTCTGTCCCAAAAATAAATAAAAAACGTTGAAAAAAAAATTAAAAAAAAAAAAAGATTAGTTGGCCACACGTTTGTGGGTCCATTTCTGGATTCTCTATTCTGTTACATTGATCTGAGTGTCTGTTTTTGTGCCAGTACCATACTGTCTTGATGGTTACAGCTTGGTAATACATCTTGAAGTGTGTGAGTGTGATGCCTCCAACTTCGGTTTTCTTTTTCAAGATTGCTTTGGCTATTCTGGGTCTTTTCTGGTTCCATACAAATTTTAGGATTGTTTGTTCTGGCTCTGTGAAGAATGCTGGTGTGATTTTGATAGCTATTACATTGAATATGTAGATTGCTTTGGGTAATATCGACATTTTAACCATGTTTGTTCTTCCAGTCCAGGAACATGGAATATTTTCCCATTTTTTTTTGTGTCTTCAATTTCTTTCATTAACCTTCTATAGTTTTCAGTGTATAGATTTTTCACCTCTTTGGTTATCCTAGGTATTTTATGGTTTTTGGTGCAATTATAAATGGGATTGATTCCTTGATTTCTATTTCTGTTGCTTCATTGTTGGTGTATAGGAATGCAACAGATGTATTTGCATTGATTTTATATCCTGCAACTTTGCTGAATTAATGAGTCAGTTCTAGAAGTTTTTTGGTGGAATCCTTTGGGTTTTCCATATTGAGTATCATGTCATCTGCAAAGAGTGAAAGTTTGACCTCCTTCTGGCCGATTTGGATGCCTTTTATTTCTTCGTGTTGTTTGATTGCTGAGGCTAAGACTTCCAATACTATGTTGAATAACAGTGGCGAGACTGGACATCCCTGTCTTCTTCCTGGCCTTAGGGGGAAAGCTCTCAGTTTTTCCCCATTGAGGATGATATTAGCGTTGGGTCGTTCATATATGGCTTTTATGATCTTGAGGTATGATCCTTCCATCCCTACTCTCTTGAGGGTTTTTATCAAGAAAGGATGCTATATTTTGTCAAATGCTTTCTCTGCATCTATTGAGAGGATCATGTGGTTCTTGTCCTTTCTTTTATTAATGTGACAAATCACATTGATTATTTTGCAGATATTGAACCAGCCCTGCATCCCAGGTATCAACCCCACTTGGTCGTGGTGAATAACTTTTTTAATGTATTGTTGAATCTGGTTTGCTAGTATTTTGTTGAGAATTTTTGCATCCTTGTTCATCAGGGAAAGTGGTCTGTAGTTCTCCTTTTTAGTAGGGTCTTTGTCTAGTTTTGGAATCAAGGTAATGCTGGCCTCATAGAAAGAGTTTGGAAGTTTTCCTTCCATTTCTATTTTTTGGAACAGCTTCAAGACAATAGGTGTTAGCTCTTCTTGAAATGTTTGGTAGAATTCCCCTGGAAAGCCATCTGGCCCTGGACTCTTGTTTTTTTGGGAGATTTTTGATTACTAATTCGATTTCTTTACTGGTTTTGGGTCTGTTCAAATTTTCTATTTGTTCCTGTTTCACTTTTGGTAGTTTATATGTTTCTAGGAATGTGTCCATTTCTTCCAGATTGCCCATTTTATTGGCATATAATTGCTCATAATATTCTCTTATTGTTTGTATTTCTGCAGTGCTGGTTATGATCTCTCCTCTTTCATTCTTGATTTTACTTGTTTGGGTCCTTTCCTTTTTCCTTTTGATCAAACTGGCTATGGTTTATCAATTTTGTTAATTCTTTGAAAGAACCAGCTTCTGGTTTCATTGATCTGTTCTACTGGTTTTTGTTTTGTTTGTTTTGTTTTGGTTTGGTTTGGTTTGGTTTCGATAGCATTAATTTCTGTTCTAATGTTTATTATTTCCTGTCTTCTGCTGGTTTTAGGTTTTATTTGCTGTTCTTTTTCCAGTTCTTTAAGGTGTAAGGTTAGGTTGTATATCGGAGAACTTCCTTCCTTCTTTAAGAAGGCGTGATTGCTATATACTTCACTCTTATTACCACCTTTGCTGCCTCTGAGAGTTTTTGGGTTGTGGTGTTATCATTTTCATTGGCTTCCATGTATTTTTCAATTTCCTCTTTAACTTCTTGCTTGGCCCATTCATTCGTTATAGGATGTTCTTTAGTCTCCAAGTATTTGTTATCTTTCCAAATTTTTTTCTTGTGGTTTATTTCGAGTTTCATAGTGTTGTAGTCTGAAAATATGCATGGTATGATCTCGATCTGTTTGTACTAGTTGAGAGCTGATTTGTGTCTTAGTATGTTATCTATTCTGGAGAATATTTCATGTGCACTCAAGAAGAATGTGTATTCTGCTGCTTTAGGATGAAATGTTTTGAATATATCTCTTAAGTCCATCTGGTCCAGTGTGTCATTCAAAGGCATTGTTTCCTACTTGATTTTCTGTTTAGATGATCCATCCATTGTTGTAAGTGGGGTGTTGAAGTTGCCTACTATTATGGTATCATTATCAATGAGTTTCTTTATGTTTGTGATTAATTGATTTATATACTTGGGTACTGCCACATTTGGATCATAAATGTTTACAACTGTTTGGTCTTCTTTGCTGATAGACCCCTTAATTATGATATAATGCCCTCTTTGTCTCTTGTTAGAGTCTTTATTGTAAACTCTAGATTGTCTGATATAAGTATGGTTACTCTGGCTTTCTTTTGGTGACCACTAGCATAATAGATGGTTCTCCATCCCCTTATTTTCAATCTGAAGGTATCTTTACGTCTAAAATGGGTCTCTTGTAAATAGCATATAGATGGATCTCGTTTTCTTATCCATTCTGTTACCCTGTGTCTTTTGATTGAAGTGTTTAGACCATTGATGTTTAGAGTGAGTACCAAAAGATATGAATTTATTACCATGATGTTGCCTGTAGAGTTGGAGTTTTCTGGTTCTTTCTGTTCTCTGGTCCTTTCTAGTCTTTGTTGTTTTTGGTATTTTTTTTCTTTTTTCTTTTCTCCCCTCAGAAGAGACCCCCATAAAATTTCTTGCAGGGCTGGTTTAGTGGTCATGAACGCCTTTAATTTTTGTTTGTGAAACTTTTTATCTCTCCTATTTTAATGACAGCCTTGCTGGATATGGCATTCTTGGCTGCATATTTTTCTGATTCAGCACATTGAATATATCCTGCCACTCCTTTCTGTCCTGCCAAGTTTCTCTGGGTAGGTCTGCTGTGAACCTGATCTGTCTTCCCTTGTAGGTTAAGGACTTTTTTCTCCCTTACTGCTTTCACGATTCTTTCCTTGCCTGAGTATTTTGTGAATTTGACTATGATATGCCTCGTTGATGGCCAGGTTTTTTTTAATCTAATGGGAGTCCTCTGTGCTTCCTGGATTTTGATGCCTGTGTCTTTCCCCAGGTTAGGAAAGTTTTCTGCTGTGATTTGCTCACATAAATTTTTGTGCTCCTTTTCTCTCTCTTCATCTTCTGGGACCCCTATGATTCAGATGTTTTTTCCTTTTTAATGAGTCACTGAGTTCTTTAATTCTTAAATTGGTGCTCTTTTGCCTTAGTCTCCCTCTTTTTTTCTGCTTGATTATTCTCCATAATTTTGTCCTCAATGTTGCTGAATCGCTGCTCTGCCTCATCCATCCTTGCCACCGTGGCAACCATTTGAGATTGCAGCTCAGTTATAGCATTCTTTATTTCATCCTGACTACCTTTTACTTCTTATATCCACAAAAAGGGATTCTAATCTATTTTCAATTCTTATTTCAATTCTTATTATTGTGATTCTAAATTCTGGTTCAGACATCTTGCTTGTATCTGTGTTGATTAAGTCCCTAGCTGTCACTTCTTGTTCTTTCTTTTGGGGTGAATTCCTTCATTTTATCATTTTGGAGGAAGAAAAGGAATTAATAAACTAAAAAAAAATTAAAAAATTAAAAACAACACAAAGAAATAAAATAAAGGATGTTAGATCCTAGGTGTGTTTTGGTCTGGTTGTTGAAAAAAGCTGATAGATTAGAGATAAATGGAAAGATAAGAAAATTAAAAAAAAGAAAAAAGGAAAAAAGGAAACTGTTTGAAAAGTTAAAAAAATTAATACAATAAAATAGAATAAAATTAAATGATGAAAGTAAAATAGAATTTAAAAATTTACAAAAAAGGAAAAAATATAGTAGAAAAAAATTAAAGAAAAAGCTTTTTAATAAAAATGGAAAACAATAATAGTCTTTCTCTTTCTGTATTCAAGAGTAAGAAAAGAAATGAAAAAGAAAAAAAAGTTGAATGAAAGGAGCAGCAAATAGAATGAAGTACGATTGAAATTACATCTGGTTTTCTGGAGAAGTCAAACTATGAAGCACTTTATAATCTGTAAACTAAGTAGGAAGAGAGACTTGTATTTGTCAAGAGCGCTGTTGGCACAGTTGGGTGGGGCTTAGCGTAATGGCTCCATTCTCCACTAGATGGCACTGCTCAGCTTACTGGGGTGGATTGCTGTGGTGCTTGTAGGTGTGTACACCTATGCGAGGGTGAGGTGAAAATGGCGTCACCCAGCTACCCAGTCTCTAGTATTGGAACTGTGTGCTCTCCACGACTGGCAGTTGAGCACCCCTACTTTGTCTCTGGCTTCTTCTCACTCTCTTCTTCTACACTGTCTGTGACCAAGCCATTAGGCTGCCAGGTGGCACCTCCCTCCAGAGTTTTATCTCAAACGCGGCTGTGTTTCCTGACCCCTCACTTCTGAGTGATTGTGGCTTTGACCCACTCAGACCTTCTGGGGGAGGGTCTTACCGAGCAATGGCCTGGTGCTTGCCTGCCCCCAGGAACATTCACAGGACCACGCTGCTGCCAATGCCAGAGACTGCAGCTGGGTGCTGGCCCAGCCCAGAAAAAGTTTAGCCATCTTGTAGCAGCAGTGTTTCAGGGTTTATGGAAAATCACAGCACATATCTGGTGTCAGGCTTCCCCCTTAAGGACCTTGTTCCAGTGCCAGAGAATGTGGTTGTTCTCCCAGGTCCTCTGAGAACTTTGCCTGTGGTGTGGCTGCACAGCCTCTACCAGATGTCCTCCCAATAGGGGAGCCTCCTCTCCCCGTGTGCCTTTCCCCGTGTCCAGGCCCACCCGGACTTCACTCTTCTCCTGGGGATTCGCCCTTCCCACCAGAGCACCATCGGGTATGGAACTGTGGAGTTGCAGACCCTGTGCTCCCCTGTTTATAGAGTCTTAATGGAATTTAAACCCTCTCCTTTCTCCTTTCTCCCTTTTTTATTCAGTCCCTGTGGCTGTTTCCACTTTTCCACTTTCTCTCGAGCTGCTTTTCCCATACTCTCCCCCCATCTCCATCCTCTCTCCACAAGCAAAAACAGCTCCCTGCCCTCTGTGGCTTCTCTCTCCCCCAGTTCACCTCCCCGGGCCACGTACCTGCCGAGTTCTGTGGTTCAGGTTTTTCAGATTGTTGTGTTAATGCCCAAATTAGTTTTCTAGATGCGCAGGATGGTTTAGTGTGGATCTGGCTGCATTTAAAGGACAAGAGACATAAAAACAACTTCCCTACTGTTCCACCATCTTGGCCCCTCAAAAAGGATTTTTTTTAATGTTTATTTATTTTGAGAGAGAGAGAGAGAGACAGAGTGTGAGTGGGAGAGGGGCAATGCGAGACGGAGACTGAATCTGAAGCAGGTTTCAGGCTCTGAGCTGTCAGCACAGATCCCACTGTGGGGCTTGAACCCATGAACCGTGAGATCATAACTTGTACTGGTCAGACACTCAACTGACTGAGCCACCCAGGCACTCTGATGCAGCCATTAACTCCCTACACGAGTGAAACATCACTACCATGTGAAAGAGGAAGGATTAACCATAGATTCAAAGTCTGATTGATCTTTACCTGCCAGTAGAATTCATCACAAATCTTGAACGTGAACCTATAGGCTTTAAAAACAAAAAACAGAGGGTAAATACCAAAAAAGTTAAAAATATTTGTTTACTCATGTTCACAGCAGCATTATGACAATAGCCATAAGGTAGAAGCATCCAGGTGTCCACAGATGAATAGATAAACAAAATGTGGTGAATACATACAATCGAATATTATTCAGCCTGCAAAAGTGGTGGACTTGTGATACAGGCTGTGGTACAGATGAACCTTGTAGACCTTGTGAGACGTGAAATAAGCCAGTCCCAAAAGGAAAAATAGTGAGTCCACGTGTATGAAGTACCTAGAGTGGTCAGATTCACAGAGACAGAATGTAGAATAGGGGTGGCCAGTGGTTGAAGGAGGGAGTTGTTTAACGAGTACAGGGTTACACTTGGGAAGATTAAAAAAATGCTCTGGAGATGAATGGTGGTCATGGTTGTACAACCATTTGGATATGCCTAATGCCACTGACATGTACACCTAAAAAGGTGAAAATAGCACATTTCATGTTAGGTGTATTTACCACAGTTAAGAAAAAATTGAGAGAGGGGAAAAAAGAAGAAAGGAGAAGATTATTTAACTTCTGTTCAGGGGAGAGCTCTCTGATTCTTTAACATCTCTGGGCCAGATAATTCTCACATTTTCTCAACTCCCCTTCCTAGGTTCTCCACGCACTCTTCTCTTGTAATCCTCCTCTCCAAGCCGTCATCTCTGTGACTGAGAGGTTTAGGGCTACCTCGTATCCCCAAGTCCCTGCCTCTCCCACTTGCTTCCATGTGGGAGTCACCCAGCTAGTCGCTGGGTTATTTTTCCGAGAAAATTGTTCTGGAGGCAGTTGTAGATTTGGTGTGTCTGTGAGACGAAGTGAGTTTGGGACCCTCCTAGTCACCACGTTGAAGGGCAGTTAAGTTCTGAGTGAAGGTGCCATTTTATTTTATTTTTAAGTAGTCTCTACACCCGACGTGGGGCTTGAACTCATGACCCCGAGGTCAAGAGTCCACAGTGTGCTACTGAGCCAGCCAGGTGCCACCTGAAGGTGCCATTTTAAATGGGCCGATCTGAGGGACCTCCAGAGAAGTGGAGTTTCCACACAGCATGATGAAGGTGAGTGAACCCCTGGTGCTCACCTGGGAGGAGAGCATCCTAGGTGGAAGTGGGAAGGACAAGTGCACAATTCTTTGTTTCTAAACTATATTTCTATTGGGACCACAGTTCTTATGGACATCGTGTTATGAAGCAGTACTTGCTTTTACTTGTCTATCATCTTCTTTTTTTTTTAAATTTATTTTTGAGAGAGGGAGAGAGAGAGAGAAAGAGAGAGAGAGAGAGAGAGAGAGAGAGAGAGACAGGGAGGGGCAGAGAGAAAGGGAGACACATGATCTGAAGCAGGCTCCAGGCTCTGAGCTGTTAGCACAGAGTCCGATGAGGGGCTCGAACTCATGAACCGTGAGATCATGACCTGAGCTGAAGTCGGATCCTTAACTGACTGAGTCACCCAGGCATCCCTTGTATAACATCTTCTAACTAGAGCCTGGACCAGCCAGTGCTCACAGTGTCAGCTTTCAGTGATGCTCTGAGCCTTGGTATTCCAGGATGGGCTACAAAGGTTCATTCACCCTATGTTTCTGAGGTCATGAGCTTCCAGGACTGCTGTTCCTATCCCCCATCCTTAGGCCAAGGTCTGTTTTCTTCTTAGTGTCTCTTACTGTGCCCTTTATCAAAGGCTAACTTTACCACCTGCCTGTTGATTTCAGTTGTCATCACCCACGTTCAGTGCAGGATTTTGTACAAGACTAGGAGGATAATATCTTAGGTTTCATTTCCAATCATCATGCCTGATGAAGCAAAGAGCATCAGGTTTGCTTTCTGAGATAGATAACTCATATTGTTGAGTTGAGTGCTTTGGGGAGGAATTAAAATGATTCTGCTCTTCTTATATTTATTAGCCACCATCTTTATCAGGAATTGTTTCATTGCAATGAATAGGAGCCAATTTATCAAAGGTCAAGATCCATGGGCAGCCTTCTCCTGCCACCCTGGGGTCATTTGGAAATATGTAGAAGACATTTTTTTTTGTTTGTTTGTTTTTAAAGTAGGCTCCACAACCAGTGTGGAGCCCAACAGGGAGCTTGAACTCACGACCCTGAGGTCAAGACCTGAGCTGAAATCAAGAGTTGGACATTTAATCTGCTGAGCCACCCAGGCACCCTGGGGGCACTTTTAATCATCTTATCTCTGTATCTCCTATGGTCCCTGCTTTGTTAACCTTCTTTCTCAGCCAGCCTCCTAGTTTATGCCCTCCATAGCTGCAATAGACTGAATGGGTCCCCACAATATTCATGTGTTGAGACCTAACCTCCAATGCGATGGTATTAGGAGATGAGGTCTTGAGAGGTGATGATTAGGTATTGGGAGATGATGAGGTCATGTGGATGATACCCTTGCATGGAATTAGTGCCCTTGGAAAACAGATAGTAGAGAGCTCCCCTACCCCTTCCAGCACGTGATGTGAGAAGGCTGTCTATGAACCAGTGGCTCTCACCAGACACCGAATCTGCCAGCATCTCTGTCTTAGACTGCCAGCCTCCAGAACTGTGCGAAATGAGTTTCAGTTGTTTGTAAGCTACACAGCCTATAATGTTCTGTGGTAGAAGCCCAAGGCAACTAAGACAGTAACTTTGGTGGGTCTAACTTGACATGAATGTTAGTTCCAACACCATGTGACTGACTCAAGCTCTGTTTGTCAGTTGCACATGCCTTTGTGGTGTGGGAGGAGCTGATGGCCATAGATCAAGTTCTGCCTTTCCCAGTCCAAATGGTGGTGGTGAGTGGAGTGGCATCTTCCAAGCTGCAGTGAGGTAGATTCTTTAAGAAGGGGCTATTGATGGGGAATGAATGGTGGGTGTCTTTGGCTCAGCAACATAAGTCCATGTAGTTCATGGGGACACTTAGTCAATATTAGTAAATTCCAGCTTCAGGTTAAGACATTATCTTGAGCTCATTATTCTTCTAAAGCAACTAAACTAATCCTGCCAGCAGATTAGCATAGAAGTAGAGAAGCTTAACCTGATGTGCTTCCTTTATTTCTGGCCCTTTATGATCATAAAGCAGGTTCAAAGCTGAGTTTTAGTCTTCATTTTGAGTTTTTCTGGGTTTTCACCTAGCTTGGTCAGAATATTAATATTTAACTTATAATGTCAAAGGTAGTCAAATCATAAACTTTAAGAAAATTTTAGAGATAGTGCAGAGTTTTAAAATGGAGATAAGCCACTTACTTTGTAGTGATGCATAAACTCTGGGGCACTGGAGATGTTAATTAATTTTAATAGCTCCAAGGACATTAATTAATATTTATTGAGATCCAGCAAGGTTTATTCAATTTGGTGCAATTTAAAAAACAGTAAAATTCTTTGCCTCTAATATTTGTTGAATGTTAATCACATGAGACAACTATCATTGCCATCACTGAATTAGGAATAAAAGTAAAACCATTTTTACATAGATAAAAAGTTTTAAATGTCTGTTTTTCTAGTTATTATTCCCTTAAATCAAATTGAAGACTTCAGAAGTGCTTCCAATACAATTAAAATTCTTCTTTCATTGAAATATAGAAAGATAGAGTCAATTGTTACCTTATAGACTTAATGGTAGTCCCTGGTTGTTTTAAGAGAAAAATGAAACCTAATGAAGGGGCTAAGTGACGAGTTTTAAGTCACATGGCTAATGGGATATCTTTCCTGATTAGTTTATTTCCTTAATAACTATGCTGTGAGCTTGTTGGATGCTCTCTAGGAAGAGGGGAAAGTTGCTTGGAAAAAGGGCCCATCAGTATTGCAAACTGGAGACAAACAAACTGGTGTTTCCTTAATGAGATGTTTTATGATTCCAAAAACACTGAATGATGATCAACTTTATATATATACATATACATATATACGTATATATGTATATACATATATATATATGTATATATATATCTTGACAGGGAGGGGGCGAAGAGGCAGAGAGAGATGGAAAGAGAAAAGAGAGAGAAATCCCAAGCAGGCTCTAAGGAGCCTGACTTGGGGCTTGAACTCATGAACCTGTGAAATCGTGACCTGAGCCAAAGTCAAGAGTTGGACATTTGACCGACTGAGCCATTCAGTTGACCCCAACTTTATATTGTTTTTTTTTGTTTGTTTGTTTTTTTAATTTTTTTTTCAACGTTTTTTATTTATTTTTGGGACAGAGAGAGACAGAGCATGAATGGGGGAGGGGCAGAGAGAGAGGGAGACACAGAATCGGAAACAGGCTCCAGGCTCCGAGCCATCAGCCCAGAGCCTGACGCGGGGCTCGAACTCACGGACCGTGAGATCGTGACCTGGCTGAAGTCGGACGCCCAACCGACTGCGCCACCCAGGCGCCCCTGTTTTTAAGAAATCTGTTGTAACATATCTAAATGTGCTTGAAAATTTATGTACTGATGTTCTTTTAGGTTTTTATTTTGAATCTTCAAACTGTTTCCCCCCCTCCCCAGAAAAACAAAACAAATTCAAAGTTATCAGGGAATTATCAATCATGTTACGGAGGAACTAGTGGGAAATAGGACCAATATGTAAAAACTAATCAAATCAATAAATAGGTTCAAGAATAAAGGATCCCCCTGAAACAGTAGCAAAGAGTCTTCTGAATGGAGAACAAAGCAGATTTTCACAGAGATCAGAAGCATAATGCTGTAATCATTTACTTTTTTTTTTAAACTGAGGATATTATAGATATACATAAAATGTAATACAAATCTGAAGCATTCATCTGGATGAATTTTTGTACATATAGTGTGTGTATTTCCATGTAACTGCTACCCAGATCAATACCTCCAGCATCAACCAAGATGCCTGTTCCCAGTCTATACTTTATCCCTGCTAAGGAAACTACCATCTGACTGCCAGCATCATTGGAGCATTATATTTCTTAAAGTTTGAAACTAGGAAATTATCATAATTTATTTGCCATTCACTAATTTAATAAATATTTAACGACTATAATAAACTTTACACAGGCATTGGACATCACTGGTGAAAATGACAGACACCATTTCTCATTAGTGTAAATAATGCTGTGATCATTTTTACTGCATTTTGAAAGTCTTTTTTCCCTTAAATTTCATTCCAATTGTGTATCTTTAGGAAAGATATTACATATATCATTTTATATTATCTCTTATAGTTTTAATATGTGATTTGAACTTTTTAAAAATTTTTTTGAGAGAGATAACCAGAATGAATGGGGAAGAGAGGGCAAGAGGGAAAGAGAGAGAGAGTGAGAGAGAATCTTAAGCAGGCTCCAAGCTCAGTGTGGAGTCCGATGTGGGGCTTGATCCCACAATCTTGTGTTCATGATCTGAGCCGAAATCAAGGGTCAGATTCTCAACCAACTGAACCACGAAGCACCCTTAAAACTTTTTTTTTTTTTGAAGTGTAAAGAAGAGAATTATGAGAACAAGAGGATATAACTTTCTTAGTTGACCCACTGGGAACACTGGCTCTCAGGACCAAGCAGCTACAGCACTTTTACCAACTTGGGGCGGCACCTCTTAGTGAAGGTAAAGCGCCCAAACAGAATAAAATGCACGGACCTGTGCATTATGCCCTAAGTTGCTGTGATGCAGGAGAGGGGCCAAGGCCGGCTGTAGGAAGAGGAAGACAGAATGTCCCAGGGGAAATGCATGGGCCCCCGCTGTCTGTAGGTGGAACTAGATCTCCACAGCTGATTTCACTTTTGAAATATATTAGTTGTACTCAGAGGGCAAAATGGGCAGGTGAAACTCTTCTTTAAAATTGAGCATAATTAACATGCAGTGTAATATTAGTTATAGGTGTACAATAGAGTGATTCAACAATTCTTTTTTTTTTTTCAACGTTTTTTTATTTATTTTTGGGACAGAGAGAGACAGAGCATGAACGGGGGAGGGGCAGAGAGAGAGGGAGACGCAGAGTCGGAAACAGGCTCCAGGCTCCGAGCCATCAGCCCGGAGCCGGACGCGGGGCTCGAACTCACGGACCGCGAGATCGTGACCTGGCTGAAGTCGGACGCTTAACCGACTGCGCCACCCAGGCGCCCCTCAACAATTCTGTACATTACGCATCTAGCTAAGTGTCCTCTTTAATACCCTTTATCTATTTCACCTGTTCCCTATCTACCTCTCCTCTGGCAACCGCCAGTTTGTTCTCTGTGTTTAAGAGTCTGTTTTTTTTCCCTTTTTTAATTTGTTCTGTTTCTTAAATTCCACATATGAGTGAAATTATATGGTATTTGTCTTTCTCTGACTGACTTACTTCACTTAGTGTTGTACACTCTAGGTCCATCCATGTTATTGCAAATGGCAATATCTCATTTTTTATAGTTGAGTAATATTCCATTGTGTATATATGCCACACCTTCTTTATTATACATCTATGGATGGACACTTGAGTTGTTTCCATATCTTGGCTGATGTAAATAATGCAGAAAGACATAGGGGTGCATATATCTTTTCAAATTAGTGCGTTCATTTTCTTTGGGTAGATACCCAACAGTGGAGTTACTTGTACACTGTTCGGAATGCTAATTAGAGAGTCTTGACTGTTCTATCAGAAGTCTCCCTGCAGTCCCTATATCTAAATGATGACTAAAAGCTTGCTGAGTGTATTTCCCAGAAAGAAACACACTCCAAAGTTTACTTAATTATATGTACTATTCTGTGCCAGTATTCTTGGATATTTCAGCCCTATCATAGGGAGTCAACTTATGACTTTCATACGTGAGAACTGAAGTTAGACACAGTTGTTTTTGGAAAGGGGAAACACACCTTTCAGTTTTTTAAAAACAATTTTGAAAGAGATGTCCACTTTCACTCTTTCTAATAAACAATTGGCACCAGTGAAAGCTAACCAATCTATCTCCATAGGAAATGGCTTGTAGAGAGTGGGGCTTGATCTATATAGATTTATGGGGTCTCCAAAGCAAACAACAGACAGCCATTTACCATTTACCAAAAAGGCTTGGGAAGGAAATAGTAGACAAGTTCACAGACTAATGTCCCAAAGAGCTGTTGAGTTTGCTCTTTTTTCCTTCCTGGAGGGAATGGGAGACTTCCCAGATGAACATTTATTTCAGACAATTAAATAGAAGGTCATGATTGACATGTTTTCATGTTTTCTTTCTTGGCTTGACATCGAAAATCTACTGGAATCAGGCTAATTTACAAATGAAGGGGTTGATTTTCCCTTTGGTTTGTGGGCATAATTGTCTCCATTAACTTTAATGGGAGTTTCGGGGCCTGGTCTGAAGGGAGAATGGATGGTTTATAGTGAGTGCCGGCTCTGTGCTATTAAATCCATGGGGAAGAAATGCAGTGTATGTTTCGACACCCAACTTCTATACCGTGAAGAAAATAGAAGCTGTTTGAAAGCATTCACATTTTTCTCTATCAATGCCTTACAAAGAAATGAAATGAAAGCCCAGTGTGCACAAGAGCGATTTTATGTGGCCATTGAAAAGATTAAGGATCATCTTAAAAACATTGCAAACATTTTGTCTGGAGTAATGGGGTTGTGTGCAGCAAATAAATGCACAGCAACAGAAAAGCCCAGCTTCTGCATCTTCTAACCAATGCAAGTTCAGGTTGGCCAATAGAAACTTCCATAAAATTCAGAGAGTGGCAATCTAATCCTCTGAGAAATGAATGTAAGATATTATCAGGGAGGTATTTCACAAAGAGGGTCTCTGTTTCACTCTTTTAAGATTGTGTATCAAGAGTCCTCTAGGCATCTGGACAAGACACTGAATTCACAATTATGACGCCATTAGATTAATGGTATAACCATCACATGGCATTGTGTACTATGTGAAAATGACAAAAGGGCTCTGGGTGAGTGGAACTCTACTCTGGATTTAATTTATTTTCTGAAATGTTAATTGTCTTCTTCAGTGCCTGGCACATAATTGGCACCCAGTAGTATTTTTTGAATGAAGAATGAGTGATGGAGTGTTTACAATGCAGTATACAGTGTCTTAATCAAGAGAATCAGATATGGTCCTTGCTGTCAAGAAACCACTGTCTAATAGTTTCACATACACAACTAGCGTGTCCTTTTTTCAGCTCTTATGTGTAATCCAAATACAAGGCTTATTATCTTGACTGCAGTATTTTTTAAAAAGTATAATCCAGGTGTAATGGGAGAAAACAGAAGGAGTGGTGAATTTTGCCTGGGAAGTTTTCATGAAGGAAATACCAGTTGACTTAGGCTCCTGTGATAGGAAAAGGGATGAGCAGAGAATCAGAGATGTGAAGATGCACATCCTTTACAGGGAATAACAAACAATCTAGTATGGACAAAGCTAACTTGGTCTGTGTGGGAGGACAATGGATGGCTGAGGTGCAATTGTAAAGAATCTTGAATATTATAGGAAGGACTTTGGGTATTTGTCTTTTATTAAATGCTGGAATCGCTGGCTCATTTTTAAAATTTTGCTTTGTTTTTTCAGAGAGAGAGTGCATGTGATCGGGGGAAAGGGAAAGAGAGGAGAGGGGGAGAGAGAGAGAGAGAGAGAGAGAGGCAGGCAGAGAATTCCAAGCAGGCTCCATATTTAGCATGGAGTCTGATGGAGGGCTCGATCCCATGACCCCAGGATCAGGACCTGAGCCAACATCAAGAGTTGGACACTCAACTAACTGAGCCACCCAGGTGCCCCGGACTCATTTTTAAAAGAAAATTAGGGTGATGTCATGATTAAATCTGAATTTTAGAAGGATGACTCTGACGTCAATATAGAGAATATATTGAGAGGGAGAAAAAAAGATTGTAGACAGTGATGTTCATTACAGCGATCATTGTAATTTGATGATAATGAGCAAGAGTAGGGTCAAAGGCAATGGGGCTGGGTCTGCCTAACCATTCATTCACCCTTACACTCCCCCACCTGTCTACCTGCTCATCCTTTGAATCATTTACTCAATCAATAAGTATTTATGAAGGGCTGGAGTCAACACGGGTGCTTCCTTCACAGGCACTTTGTCTCCTTCACTCTCTTAACAAACCTTGATTTCTTTCTGATACTGAGTAGCCATGTGCTTTTGGAGAGACTGAGCTCTTCCTCAGTCCCACGCTATTGATCTTAATTAGTATAAATTATTCATTAATTTATTCAGTATTTATGGAGTACCTTCTAGGTTATAGGTACTGTTTTCAGAACTGGGCATATAACAGTGAAATGAAGAATTATGATTCCTCCAATTAAGATGCTCACACTCTGTTGCTGGAGACATTTACCATGACTGGAGTACATAAAAATTAACATTAGTCAGACTTGTTTTTTAAAATTATTTTTTAAATGTTTGTTTATCTTTGAGAGACAGAGAGAGACAGCATGAGCAGGGGAGGGGCAGAGAGAGAGGGAGACATAGAACATGAAGCAGGCTCCAGTCCCCTAGCTGTCAGCACAGAGCCTGACGCAGGGCTCAAACTCACAAGCCATGAGATCATGACCTGAGCCGAAGTCGGACACTTAACCGGCTGAGCCACCCAGGCGCCCTACTCCAGTCAGACTTGTAATGCTTATCCATATCTTTTCCTGGGCATACCCACTCTCTTACAGTTAGGCAGGACCAAAGTGACTCATCATTTCTTAGCCAGGATCTCTGAGTTTGTGTGGTGGACCAGTATCCTGCTATTACCTGAGTAGGCTTTGCTTGAGCGGTAAATAAGTTTCTGCTTATACAATAACCAAGATTTTCAGAGTTCATTGTTAGTGTAGCATAACCTAGCCTAACCCCACTGATACAACGATTAATGCTAATATTCAGGTCTGAGTTAAGTGCTGTGGAAGCCCAGAGAAAGGAGAAAATGATTGGGAGTTAGCTGAGCAGGTAGGCAAGCAAGAGGCTTCAATGTAGCAGAACCGTCCTGGGCAAGGCTTGGGGGCTGAAATGGCCTGACAAGTGGGGAGATTACTTTGGCTGGAGGTAGAGTGGGTGGCCTAGAGAACGGCTTTTGTCAGTCCAGGAGTTCAGCTCATTACTGCAGAGTGCCTTCCCAGCATGCTGATTGTGAATGGTGGAAGACAGCAAGAGTCCCCAGTATACAGAGCAAATCAAATGTCAGAGCTTTTACTGAATCATAATAATTAGGGGTAGAATTAAGGGTTTCCTTTCCACTTCAGACTTTCAGCTTTTGCTGCCACTAAATAGCATTGAATGAAGTGATACAACCTATTAGGGTCTTTCACACAGCTCCCTTTGGGCCCATGGAGATCCCTTTAGAGAGATTAAACTTTGGAACCAATGGTGTAAACAGGAATTATTCAGGCAGAATTAATAAGAGTGGGCGGATGCCATTTGAGTTGTACATATTTATAGTTTTTTAAAAAAAAGGAGACCTAAAAATACCCTTAGAGCAGTGACATGTTTTGTGGCAGATGTAGTTTGATAGTGAGCGACAATTACACCATTCACCAGGCGTAATTATTTTTTAAATGTCTCCTCTATGGCTCATAAACTAATAAAGAAGTACATGCTGTCAGAGAACTTGTTAGACGTCTCAAGAAAACGCATAGGCTAGAAAATACTCTTTAGTTACTTTGCAAAACTAAAGAGAATTTTGCTTTTCCCTCCGTAGTTCTTGACGTTAAAAAAAAAAAAAAAAACAACCCGGTAAGTAATCAGTGATTTCTTAACACTCAAGACTATAAAGTCTTCTACTTGAAAGCAGGAACGTGCGAGTTGTTTTTATATTTCTCCCAAAGTGTAATGCAAGCCAATACAATAAGTGAGTTTATTCAGTTGCACAACAAATATTTGCCAAGTGCCTACTCAGAGTCGGGCAGTACAGCGGTCAACAAGCTGGACTCATTGCTGCCTGAAGAAACTTGCATTTGAGTGGAGGAAGAGACTAGAAGCCAATAAATGAATAAATGTAAATAATGTCAGGTGGTGGTCAGGCTACAGAGAAAATAAAGAAGGGGTGGGACATATTGAGGGTTGTTTGCTATATCATGTAGAGTGGTCAGGGAGGGCCTTACCTTGGTAAAGTGACATTTGTTCAGAGACCTGGAGGAAATAAAGACCATGTGGATATCTGGGGAAAGATAGATCCTGGCAGGAGGGGCAGCCACGCAAAGATCTTGAGGTGGGGTGTGCTTGGCATGTCGTAGGAGCAACAAGAAGGCCGGTGTGGCAGGAGGGCAGTGAGCAAGGGGGAGACTGAGTTCAAAGGGATCTTGGGTCATATCCCATAGGACTTGTAGGTCGTGCTAGGGACTTTGGCTTTTGTGCCGAGTGGTCAGGGAAGCCACTGAAGACTCCAGAGGAGTGTGTAGTCTGGCTCTTAAGGGCTGAGTTGTGTCCTCCTGAAATTCATTTGTTAAAGTTCCTAGCCCTCCAGTCACAGAATGTGGCTGTATTTGGAGCTAGGGACTTTAAAGAGTTAATTTACGTAAAATCACGTTATATGCATGGACCCCAGTTCAAGATGAGTGGTATCCTTACAAGAAGAAGAGATTAGGACACAGATACACACAGAGGAAAGGCGATGTGAAGACACAGGGAGAAGACGGCCATATGCAAGCCAAGGAGAGAGGGCTCAGGGGAAACCAATCCAGCCTGCACCTTGATCTTGGATGTTCTGCCTCCCGAACTTTGAGAAATAAATTCCTGTTGTTTAAGCTCTGTAGATGGTGGTACTTTGTTATGGCAGCCCTGGCAGACTAAAGCACTGACCTTCTTTTTAAAACAGATTATTCTGGGGGTGCCTGGGTGGCTCAGTCAGTAAAGTGTCCGACTTCTGCTCAGGTCATGATCTCGCAGTTTGTGAATTTGAACCTCGCATGGGGCTCTGTGCTGGCAGCTCAGAGCCTGGAGCCTGCTTCAGATTCTATGTCTCTCTCTCTCTCTAACCCTCCCCTGCTCTCTCATTCTCTCTCTCTCTCTCTCTCTCTCAAAAATAAATAAACATTAAAAAAATAAAACAGATCATCCTGTCCTCTGTGTGAGTACAGAATGTGGGGGGCAAGGGTAAAATCTGGAAGAACAGGTAGATGTTATTTTAATAATCCAGGTGGGATTTGCTGGTGCTCAGTTCTGAGAGGTAGAAATGGAGGAGGTGTGAAATGGTTAGATTTGAAATATATTTTCAAGGCACAAAGGAGGGAATTTGTTCTTGGCTTAAGTGCTGGGTGTGAGAAGAAGAGAGGAGTCAAGGCTGTGTCCTAGGTTTTGGCCTGAACAACTAGAAAAATGACATTGCTGTTTACTGAGATGGGAAAGACAGAAGAGGAGCAGTTTGGGAGGGCGGTGGGGTGATCAGGGAGTATGACTGGGGTGTGTGAGTCTGACAAGTCTATCAGAGAGCCAGTAAATGCATCTTCAGCCAGGTAATGGGAAAGAGAGTTTCAAGAGCCTTTGTCTACTGACCACTCGCTAGGTGATTATACAAGCTCATTGACTAAATGAGTGAATGAATTTGAAGATGAAGATTTTAGCTGTGCTTTTTCTGACTTTGGGAAAAGCATGTTACAACTCGGCATTTGAACAAAATGTCAATGCTACTGCAGAGACATTTTGTTGTAAGCTATATTTTTACAAGTTATGTGAAGGCAGCTTAGGGATTCCATTGTAAAGATACAGGCTACATTATTGTCTTGAGGGTATTTTCCAAATGTATTTAAACGAGACATTTAATTCGAATAACAAGATGTTTGATATTCTATAACCTCTCTGGAACAGTTCTTTGTGCTTTCGTCTAGTAGGTGTTTAGTCCATCCTGTCCCCTTAGGTCTGTCCACATCGTGGCCTCTAGGAGAAGCCTGGAGAAGTGTTACCCTACACTGACATGGCTAAGAGTGTCCACTTAGTGATTCTACACATCTTTCAGATGATGTGTAGTGTCCTCTAAAGGAGATAGAGCACATTAGGGAAAATTTAAAATTTCGTCCAGTGGGCATACTGTGACACCTATAAATATTTGTGGATGTAATTGGTTTTTAGCTGTGACTTCTTCCTTGACACTATTTTCATAACATTTCAAACTTAGAGATAAGTTTCAAGAATAGTGCATGGAATTTCTGAATACCCTTTGCCGGAAATCACTAATTATTTCCAGTTTACCTATTCCCTCTTTGACTCTCTCTCTCTCCATGCATGCACATGTGCACATTTATTTACTTATTTATTTATTTATATTATTTATTTTCTATTTATTTATTTTATTTATTTATTTTTTTAACTATATGAAATTTATTGTGAAATTGGTTTCCATACAACACCCAGTGCTCATCCCAAAAGGTGCCCTCCTCAATACCCATCACCCACCCTCCCCTCCCTCCCACCCCCCATCAACCCTCAGTTTGTTCTCAGTTTTTAAGAGTCTCTTATGCTTTGGCTCTCTCCCGCTCTAACCTCTTTTTTTTTCCTTCCCCTCCCCCATGGGTTTCTGTTAAGTTTCTCAGGATCCACATAAGAGTGAAAACATATGGTATCTGTCTTTCTCTGTATGGCTTATTTCACTTAGCATCACACTCTCCAGTTCCATCCACGTTGCTACAAAAGGCCATATTTCATTCTTTCTCATTGCCACATAGTACTCCATTGTGTATACAAACCACAATTTCTTTATCCATTCATCAGTGGATGGACATTTAGGCTCTTTCCATAATTTGGCTATTGTTGAGAGTGCTGCTATAGACATTGGGGTACAAGTGCCCCTATGCCTCAGTACTCCTGTATCCCTTGGGTAAATTCCTAGCAGTGTGCACATTTTTTTAATTACACGAGAAAAAGTTGGAAACACCATCCTCTTTTATCCCTAAATACTTCAGTCTGCATTTCCTTAAAATGTGAATATTCTGTTACATAATCATACATTATCAATATCAGGAAATTTACCATTTATTTAATGTTATTTAGTCCATAGTCCAAACATACTCAAATTTTTCATTAGTGGCAATAATGTCCTTTATAACCATTTTCTCCCCCTGGCATGGGATCTGACGATCCAAGGACAAAGATGGCCTTTATTTGTGCTAGCTTCTTTTTCTATAATCTAATAGTTTCTCAGCCTGTCTTTATCTTCTTGATTATGACATTTTTGAAAAATAGAGGTCATTTATTTGATAGAATGTCTCTCTATTTGGCTTGTTTCTATCTCTTCATGACTAGATTTGCGTTCTGCATTTTGGCAGGAATAGCACAGAAGTGATGTTGAGACCCTCTTGGTGCATTGTATCAGAAGGCACATGCCTTTTTGTCCCAATTTTGGTGATGGTCATTTTGCTCGCTTGTTAAGGTGAGGTTGCTCCCTTGAATGTTACTTTTGCTCCCTCTGTGGTGAATAAATAATTTCTGGGAGATACCATGAGACTTCTATAAGTGTCATGTTTCTCATTAAGCTTTTGCCTACCACTTTTAGTATCTGATGATGAGTTTCTGTCTCCATGTTGATTAAGCTATGGGGCATTTATTGAACTAGACATTTATAGGGTTATTACTTTTTAGATCTGCCTGTGGAGTTCAGTGGATCATCACTGAGCATACATGGACTCATGGCTTTCTTTGGTCATAAAGGTCATGATTAATTAAAATGCTCTGGCAAGGTGTCACATCCTGGGAAGTCAAAGGGATCTGTTCTAGCACTCATTTAATATTTGAAGACCGACCATCTTACAGAGTTGACAGTTCTGGATATGTGGACTGTGTATGACGTACATGTACTTCTGGGTAGTACAGAATAAATGTTATAAAGTAAGTCCCTGATATGAGCTTTGTTTTCATTTACTCTTCCATTCAGAAGTGGAATGAACAACATTCCGTTACTTGAAGGTTTCATTGATGTTTCAGTAAATTAAAGTATTGCATAGCTAAATGTAAAAAGACCATCTTCCAAGCACTTTCAGGAATCTGTATTTCTTATGACAACATGGGAAGTTGATAGATGTCATCACCCACACATGTCTGATACCGTCCTCCTCCTCTTCCTGTTATGTAAGTTTTGTGTTATAGGTCACATGCATTGCAATTTTTTCCTCAGTTTTTTCATGATTAGCAACCATGTAATACCTCAAAACCCAAATTAGGGTACAAATTATGTGTTTAACTGATAATCCATACAAAACAGTGAATATCATTGCCCCAAGAGTATTGGATCAATTCACAAACAATGTCACAAATAATAAAATTTGTAAATATTCAGCAAAAGGAAACAAAATACTCAGAGATTCTCAGTTTCCTGTGTATGTCAATGGCTTTCAGGTTACCAGGTTTTCTCAGGTGGCTGTGATACTTATATGTTAATTCTGCCTTGGCATGGAGCCCATCTTACTGGAGTGGTCCTGGCCTAGCCAGGATGTTCACCAAGATCTGGCCCCTTCCCAGCCTCTTTCTAGCCCTCCTAGGTACCCATACAGACTCAGGGGCTTGTGGGAGACATGTGAATAAAAAAAGAACAGAACAAGGATTTGCCACCACGAGTAGTGAGTGCAGTGTGACTGGACACTCTCACCCTGCCATTTGCTAGCGGCTTTCTTCAGGACCCTGTGCTGAGTGAGGCAGAACCGAGTTTCTGTTCGCGCGCTGTCGTGGGTTTCATAAACAAGTCTCAGGCATCACTTCCAGTGAAGAATGTTTTAGATTTTTTTAGAATTTTAGATGTGAATTTTTAGAATTTTAGAATTAGAAATTTAGAAACTTAGAATTTTTAATGTGCTCTTATATTGCAAGACCGGACTCGCAGTCTGTTCAGAGGCAGCAAGCGACAAGTTATTAAACTCTGATTTTTGTTGTATGTGCTTAAAATGAGGACTCCTAGGTTTCGGTTTGATTTCAGTGGAAGGAATGGGAGTGTAGAAACCTAACAGAGCAGGGGAGACTTTCATTATGATGATGGCCCAGAGTTACATCTTTTTGTAGGATGTGAGCCCAGTAAACTTTCAAAGGGAGAAAATACACGGACCTTGAGCTCATGCCGAGATGACCGCTTAAGGAACCCCTAATCTCCTTCGTGGGGACTGAATACTCTTGCATCCCCAGTGGCTTTCTTTTCCTTGTGTTCTGTATTTACCATGCTTTATTTACAGGAGCAGGAAATCTAGCACCGCGTGAGTAGATTACTTCTATTGTAGTCTTTGGCTTGGTGCTGGGACATTGAGTAGCTCATAAGATGAATATACTCTTTTTACATATGTGTATATAAACCTGGTAACATTTTCAGCAGTGTTCTTGAAGCTTTCAAATGTTCGCTGCTATTTAGAGGAACTAAGAGTTCAATCACACAGTCATTTCTTTATGTAAATTCAGATGAGGCACCTATAGATCCACAGTGAAATCTTCACCCTTTTGGGGAGATAGCTCATGCAGCCAGGGTAGTCTGGCTGCCTCATGTTAGTTGTGCCCACAGGTACTGCTCCCCTTCAATGCTTGTTTATTGAACTAGAGCGGGCTAATAGCCCACTGTTTTATTAAGTGGAAGGGTTTATGGGCAGTTAGACGGTCAATAACATTGACCATTCATAAATCAAATAATTAAGTCAAATGAAGCCCACACAAGGTAAGCTGACACTTAGATAGAAAGTAACTTCCCAAGGGCACTTCACCTGGTACAATTTATTTTGCTAGACTTCAGGTTATTCTGGCTGTAGCTGGGAGTGGTAGTTTTGGTTTGGGGAATGCGTAGTAATGCACAGAGCGCAGCCTGAACCTGGGTAGTTGTTTTAATTCTCCCACTACTGTGCAATGGCACTGTCGCATTTAGCGAGCTGTTCATTCCCCAAGGGTACTCTACAAGGCTCTTGTGAACCTGCCAGGACTCAGACCGGGAAACTAAAGTCACCACACACACCTCACCTTCCTACAGAGCTTTATCTGTTTCAAAGAGGAGTTCTCACTGGCTGCTTCCTCTAGGGAAGAGCAGGAAAGTTCTCAGAGCCTTCTCTCAAATGCCCTCCGTGCAAGATCAAGGGGAGGAAATCAGGGAAACAAAAGAACTCCCGTTAAACTAAGTGCCATCTTTAGCTTTAGAAATCGTAATGATAATAATGCTATCATTTGCCATTTACAAAGCACCTGTGAGATGCCAAGCATCGCACAGTAATCTTTGCACACATTGACTCACAAGCTCGAAACAGCCTTATGGGGCAGGTCCTGTCCTCCTTTAACAGATGAACTGGGCTCCAAATATGGAGCAAGAAGGCCGAAATTTAAACCCAGATCAGACTGCCTTCAATAAGCATTTAGTTGGAAGAATAAGCCAAGGCCAGATGACCCTGGGGGTGGAGTAAACCAACTTCTCTGTAATACAGATTTCTAGGGCTTATGCCTGAGCTGGGAGTGTGAGTGGGGGATACTGAGCTGTGGAGCTTTGTGGTTCCAACAAGACAATAACGACTACTCATGCAGTGCTTAGTAGGTGCTGGTCGTTATTCTGAGCTCTTGTGTGTATAATTACACGGTGATTGCTCCCCCTGATCCTATGAGATAGGTACTGTTGTGATCCCTGATGCACTTCCATAGGTAACCAGCAGGCTCCTGAGTGCTCTGAATCTTTTTTTTTTTTTAATGTTTATTTTATTTTTGAGAGAGAGAGAGAGAGAGAGAGACCGCATGAGCAAGCACAAGCAGGGGAGAGCAGAGAGAGAGAGAGGGAGACAGAGAATCCAAAGCAACCTCTGTGCTGACAGCAGACAGCCTGATGTGGGGCTCGAACTTGCGAACCATGAGATCACGACCTGAGCCGAAGTCAGATGCTTAACTGACTGAGCCACCCAGGCACCCAGTGCTCTGAGTCTTAATGGCACAGTAGACACACACTGAGATCTGACAGGAGTAAAGACAACAGCTTTTTCTGTTAACAGTCCCTATAAATTCCATTTGTTGTAATATTTTGGGGTCAATGTGTGCATTGTCTGAGAAAATCTGAGACAACTGTCTGGTATATACATTTTGAATTTAACATTTTTCTGTTTTGATTATAAGCACAGTTTTTTTTTTATTTTATTATTTTTAAATTTTTTTTAATGTTAATTTATTTTTGAGAGAGAGAGAAAAAAAAAGAGAAACAGAGCACAAGTGGGAGAGGGGCAGAGAGAGAGGGAGACACAGAATTGGAAGCAGGCTCCAGTCTCTGAGCTGTCAGCACAGAGCCCAACGTGAGACCCGAACTCATGAATCGCGAGATCGTGACTTGAGCCAAAGTTGGATGCTTAGCCAACTGAGCCACCCAGGTGTCCTCAAGAACAATTTTTAAAAAAATAAAGTAATTAAAAAAATTTCTAATCATAAGCTTTTCAACGGGAGGGCACAGAATCTGAGAAAATCCTCACTCTTTGAGTAAGTCAGGTCATTTGGGAGAAATCCGAAGGAAGACATGGCATCTCAAATGTCTGCTCAGCCCTGAAATTACCTGAACAGGGGGAATAATTGCTGTCAGTGGGGATTGTTCCCAGGCCTTTAATTGTAGCAAAGGGAACAGATAGGCACTCCAAATGCTCTTGATTAAAAACTGTGTTTCTGGGGCGCCTGGGTGGCTCAGTCGGTTAAGCGTCCGACTTCAGCTCAGGTCACGATCTCGCGGTCCGCGAGTTCGAGCCCCGCGTCAGGCTCTGGGCTGATGGCTCAGAGCCTGGAGCCTGCTTCCGATTCTGTGTCTCCCTCTCTCTCTGCCCCTCCCCCATTCATGCTCTGTCTCTCTCTGTCTCAAAAATAAATAAACGTTAAAGAAAATTAAAAAACAAAAAAACCAAAAAAAAACTGTGTTTCTGAGTTCTGCCGTAATCAGAACACACCCACAGGATGTCTGAGGGAGACTCAGAGGCCAGTAGCAGTTCACCTGTCATAGGTGTAATAACCAGGTTATTTATTTACTTAAAATGATGTATAGTTTAGAATAGAACTGTGATGACAAAAAAAATCACAAACGTCCATTATCCGAAAACTTCAGATATTCTGAAATCTGTCATAAAATTATTTACAGTTTGTTTTGAATTAGAAAATTCAAATCCACAAGGAGAATACATATTTTTTCATGGTCCATCATCCCCTGACTCTGAAAAAAAAAAATCTCTGGTTGTTGTTTCGCCATGGTTTTATTTCCAAGGACATATGTGTTTTTCGGACACAGGCTGGCACCTGTGTGATGGTGTGGCTGATTGCTCTTGCTGGTAAGGAGCCGTCCCGATTTGCTACTCACTCCCGGCGATCTCCCTGCTGAAGGTGGCTCAGCCGAAGGTAGGGTGGGATGGTTGTACCATTTTTGCCCGATGGCCGAAGGGAAACGGAGCGAGAATAACAAATGTGTTGGTACTGAAGATGATTCAATTCCGCGAGATAAGCTGCTGCCTGGACAAGTGACACTGCTTCAAGGACAAAGCTAGGACAAACCAGAGCCTGACACTCCACATCCTTCATGGCTGGTTCTCCACCCTCTTGGCTGACACCGGGAATTCTGGCAGTGACAAATTCTTCACCTTGGCTTAACCTCTTTTTGTCTTCATCTCAACTCAAAGCAGTAACTTTCTTGCTTTGTAGCGCAGAGAAGTGGGTTTTCTGCCTAGGAGCGTCTCCACTTAAAGTTTTAGTGTTTTTAGCAAAGAATTTTAGGTGAAAATGTAGCTACGGTTTATATTTTTGTTTTTAGTATCTGTTTTACCTTAAATCTTGTGGGAATATGCTAGGGACAGAGGGGTCACTAGAGGGGACGAGACCAAAGGGGCAGACAGAGAGAAGAGAGAGATAGTCACCCACAGGAAGTCAGATGGGTTGAAGACCTTGGATGGGGTGAAGGACAGGGAGGTGAGAAGCATTCACAAGAGTGGTGTAAAGGTAGAAATCAAGGAAATAAGCAACATATGGGAACAACGCGCAGCAAGAAGCCAAATGAGAGGGTCTGGGCTCCAGAAAATTTAGGTCAAGACATTTCTTCCATTTAATTTTAGAATTTAAAAATAGCAATAGGTTATTGGTTTTTATTGAAAAAAAAATTTGGGGGGGGTGCTGTTTACACACACCTGTGACTATTGTCATCATCTCCCTTGCCAATTAACATAATGAACAAATCTAAATTTTCTGTGATATTTTTAGTCTTCAAGCTTGTTCCCTGTGGTGTTGGTATGTTGAGTAACAAATATTTTTGTTTTATAAAGTTCAGCACGGCTATATGAAGAGTGGAAAATATGTTTCCAGTTAAGAAGGAAAAGGAGTCCTTGGTCAAATGACTGTTAAAATATAAATAAGAATTGGAATGAAAAAAATCCAGAGAGTGTTGTAAAATGCACTGTGTTGGCTGTGACACTAGTTATGATTTTGATGGCCAGGAAAAAATTACAGTGTTTCCCATGCCATCCAAGGGCTAATATCACAATTTATGGACCATATAACATGTTTTATATAAACTCCTGGGAAATTTAAAAACTATATATAATACCAGGATGATACTTGAGAAAATAAAGCATCTTGTTTTAATTCTCTAAGATGGTTTAAATGTTATTAATGTGTGGGAGTTCACAACTCCCTGACCTTTTCCAACCCTGCTTTTCCGAGGAAGAAAAGGACAAAAGCCACATGCAGAGGTTCCTGTGAAAATATTTCTTGGAGGTGGTGGGAATAGAGGCAATTTTTATGGAGGAACAAGGGAACTGGGGGCAGAAAAGGGAGTAGGAGGGGTGAATTCGGTTAGTGTGAAAGAAGAGTGAATCTTGGGAGATTTGGTAGCCTATTAAGAGTTGATGGACTAATTTTTTGACCTGCCTTAAATGTTTGAGAGAAAAACAAGGATAGAAATTCCTATCTGGTTATTCTTCTTTCATTGTGACCCTGATCCAAAGTTATACAGTGAGGGACAGGACTATGTAAGAATTGTTAAAACAAAGTGACAGGAGACTAGCTCTGCTGTAAGCTAGATCCATGTTGGAGGACAAAAGCCCATTGGTTCCATCCTTAATGTATTTAATCTTTATAACAACTGTCTAGTGATGATGCCATTTAATCTCATTTGCAGGCAAGGTACTCAAAACTTAGCAAGGCTGCTTAAGTTAACCAAGTGCTGACAGCTCGTATCCCATACCCCATGTCCAGTGGGCTGACCCCAAGACCTGACACCTTTCCTCCCATCCTAAACAGCCTTTGGGTTCAGGATCGCTTCTCAATTCCTTCCATCTGGGGCCCGATCACAAGTCTCTCCCATGAGATGTTCAGCAGAAAAGGTGAGGGACAAAATGCCAATTTAGGTGTAGCTTTGCTGCGACTGGCTTGTTTGAACTCAAGGGGCTTAAAAATCTCTTGGATCTCCCTAAGCAAAAAAAACCAGACATAAGAATGTTATTATTCTAAGTCTCGCAGGGAGTTTGTGAAGATTCAGAAGTCAAGGCCTGCTATAAAACTGCTCAGGAGAAAAGGACTTAGTAGAGTCACCCAGAATCAGAGTCCTTTCCGTGATCATCCTGAGGTCTTTCTCAGGACCTCAGTAAATGAGTGCCATGGCAAGTCTAGAGTTTACTGGGACCTGGGTTACACTGCTGAGATAGAACTCAAAATCTGAGCTGCACTTCTGCTGTGTGAGAACTGGAGGTGAGAAGCGATAGGGCCAGAAATGCTTTCCCAGGTGTCTACTTAGCAGGTAAGGTTCTTTGAGTTCGCATGATGATTTGTGGACTGGTGTATCAGACTCTGTAGAAGGCACCCTCTCTGAACACAGGTGCATGACTAGATGGAGGCTGGCCACGGACACCTTTGCTAGCCTCCTTTCCCTGGGATAAGTGTCATTGGCAATAATATGGAATTAAATTCTAGACCTTTCGTCAAATACATTCAGAACGCACTCACTTGCCCATATTGATTTCAGAATAATTACACCTCCAGCAGAGGGTGAGCCTCCCAGTGATTCATGTATTGCTTGGAAGGTAGCGATTCTTTTGATGCCAGGAATTACTCAAAACACATCTTAAAATAAGGGAATTCAAAATTCTGGACAGTGGGAAGGCCACTGGATCTTGTGTCTTTGTGCTCAGGCAGCTGTGTGGGGGGTAGATGGCCTGTCCTCCCCACAGCCATCTGAGCCTGAGAAACTGGGAAAGTAAAGCCATTCCATCAAGAGAATAATAACAATTTGAAAGAAGCTTCTTTGCTTTTTGTTAGATCCGAGCCATGGCAGATTGGATCCAAAAGAAGGGATGTATCGATTCGAGATTTTCTTCCGCAGTGTGGTGACACGATGAGGGTGACCTCATCTGCTAGACCAGATCCTGGTATCCTAGCAAAAGACAACAAGGCATAACAATAGAACAGCATCCAGGTTGACCCCAGGCCATCAGTGGGTAGTCCTGGGCATTCTGTCCAGGTGAGGGAAAGAGCTCATTTCAGACATAGCGTCCTTTCTTTAAGGCTCTAGAAACTCTCTAAAGGGATACTTCCTCTCCTAGCCCAGAACCTCTAATTCTCCTGCAGGCCGACTTTGTGCCAGATCCTAAGAAGAGAACGTTGACAGGAAATTCAGTGTCTCCTTACATTACCCCTTTATTTAAACATTTAAATGTGTTTCATTTGTTATTGTTGTTGAGTAGTTATTTTTAAGCCAGAATGCGTCTCCATCCTTCCACCATCTATTTTGGGCACCCATGAGACAAGGAGCGCTGTTAGAAATCAGTGCTGTCTGTGGCTTTCTAAATTAGCTTAAGGGATCCAAGAATCCTTATGTGCCCTAAGCATTGTGAGTTGCCTGGATAATAATGACTTATGTACATATGTGAGATTCATGGATTTTGTTGTAAGAAATCAGATACAAACTTGTTTATAAACATTATTAAATTTATCGTAGCCTTTTGCCTTATTCACTGTGTACTAAGAATATAGTGATGACCATGTATTTTTTGGAGAACCACAAAGGGATTCTAACGTTGAAAAGGCTGGAAGTTAGTGGAGTAGCAGAGTGAGATTCAGAAGAGCACCCACCTCTCCAGACTTTCTACCACTTTGGTTTCTGAGACTAGAAGCTGTTTCCCTTACAGGAACCATCCAGGAAGGACCATGCCTGGAGTCAAATGACCTGTGTTTGAATTCCGGTTCTACTCTTCTATGCCTAGCTATGCAACCCTGGCAAAGTCTCACCTGTAATATGGGGACAATTATAGGGCTACTTAAAGTATTTATTATAAGGCTTGGAATATAGTTAATATTCAGTAAACAATAGCTATTGCTTTTCTTTTTCTTTTGAATATAACAGCTGCAACTTTAAGAAACCAAGGCTGTGTAGTTTCTTTTTTTAAATGTTTGTTTTATTTTTCAGAGAGAGAGAGAGAGCCAGACGCAGGGCTTGATCTCATGAACCGTGCAATCATGACCCAAGTCTAAATCAAGAGGTGGAATCTCAACCGACTGAGCCACCCAAGTGCCCCAAGAATGTGCAATTTCAATTTGATCAGACAGAACCCCTGTAAGTGGTCAAGTGCTCTCATGAGGAGGCTTTGATGAGCTCTGTAGTGGGGAGTTCCTTCTGTGGATGAGGCTGCTTTCCTACAGAGGATAAGATACTAACATGATCCCCAGGAAACAAAGCTGATAGAAATGTTTAGTTTTGTTCTAATTGAACCAACTCAGCCCATATTTATGAGTTTCTTTATTTTTAGGGGCACCTGGGTGGCTCAGTCTGTTGACCATCCAACTTCAGCTCATGTCACGATCTCATGGTTTGTGGGTTCGAGCCCTGCGTCGGGCTCTGTGCTGACAGCTCAGAGCCTGGAGCCTGCTTTGGATTCTGTGTCTCCCTCTCTCTCTGCTCCTCCCCCACTCACACTCTGTCTCTCTCTCAAAAATAAATAAACATTAAACATTTTTTTAAAAATTACAGAAAGGGTTCTTTTGTTTTTCAAATAAAAAGAAGCCAAACTCTTCCAGATAGACATGCCTGACAGAGTGGGATAACCAAGCAAGGGTAGCATCCAGGCTCCCGTTGGGCTGTCTGCCTGTGTCCTTCGACATTGACGGCAGGTTCTGGAAGACAACCTGGCAGCCCTCGCAGTCCATTAAGACAGCAGATGCAAACACACTCAGAAGCCAACTGCTGCAATCAGGTTAATTTCAGCCTCATCCTGCGGCTGTCCCCTCACAGCCAATGCCAGCTCAACCCAGAACTGTGCAAGGTTAGGTCACGGTAAAGCTCCCGCTGATGGGCATTTCTCAGTAGGGTGTGTGCTAAATAAATGAAAAACTGGGTGTCTGAGTGGCTTCTGCTGGGAATAGAGCTTGCCAGCCCATCAGCAGGAGCTGAAAGCAGGGTAGAGCACACATAATGGGAGACAAACGCACAGAAGTGGAGTCGGGTGACAGAAGTCTTCGGACTTGATCTGTGTTCATTTCCTAGAAGATCAGATTGTTTCAGGAACAGCGGACTTAATTGGGTTCTGTGACTGAACTTTTTATGAAGCAATAAGGTTTATTTGTATTTTGCCATGGTGACAGCAGTGTGGCCATGTGGAGAAACAGGCAGACGGAATCGAGTGATTCAGCGACCCAGTAACAACTCAAGTTGGAGTTTAGATCATCTGTCCTTACCTTTGCTCTCTGTACTCTCTTTTGCCTACTTGTGGACCCAAGTGTGTACTTAAGATTGAGAAAATTTGCTGTTAGCCATGCTCTGTGTGTGTGTGTGCGTGTGTGTGTGTGTGTGTGTGTGTGTGATTCAGAGTAAAAAATAAACTTTGGGAAAATGAAAGAATTGAAGGCTGCCATCGTTCTGGTAATAGCTACTTTACCTTTCAGGAAAAATGCTTTTCTACCACTGGAAATGTGCTTTTTCTCTCTCACCATTACATTTCTGATGATTGTGGTCCTCTGATAGGCAGGTCCCCCTGTTTACCGTGGTGGTGCCCCTCCTTCTCTTCCTTCTTTTCCCGGTGCCCAAGTCAGGGTAGCCCAACACTTAGCTGTGTGCACCTGCTCTTTGCCAGGCATGTGGCAGAGCTTTGGGCACGGGAGACAAATGTCTGGTCCTTGCCCATAGATACTCCAAAGTCTAGGAGTGTAGGCTTGCCACCCCCAGAGGGAAATGGCACAGCAAACAGAGCGGGAGAATCTCAAGCCCATGTTCTTCGCTCTGCGGCTCTTACCTAGCCTGTACCCTAGGCTCATCTGGGCTCATGGATGGGTACGAAAGGTGAACAGAAGCTTGTTTAACTGCACATTTTTAGGAATGATGATTTAAATAGCAGTTCTGCCCGTGATTAAGAGCCTGGGCACTGAAATTAGAACAGACAGAACTGGAATGCTGATGTTGCCATTAAGCGCTGTGTGACCTTGCAGAATGCACCTTACGCTCTCTGAGCATCAATTTTTATATATGTCCAAACAAGCGAATAATACCTACTTTGTCGTGCTGTTGAATGACAAAGTGACTAGCACATAGTAGGCACTTAATAAATGGTAGCTGCTGTTATTTTCTAGTTATGTGTGCTTGTGGCCGAGTTCGTTAATGTCTGTGAAGGGTAGGACTGCGGTACTGGGGGGAGAGGATAGCACGGACAGGTGACACAGGAGCCATGGATGGCTGCCCAGGAATCACGGTGGGTGTGAGGAGGTGGGGGACACTGACAACATCTTTGCTTTGGCAGCAGCTGAGTTTTCTCCTATGGGAAGGAAATGGCATGTTCAGCCGGCCAGACAACCAAGCTGCTACCATCAGAGAGCCTTTGAAACAGAGCTTTGCAAATGTGTTCCATGCAGCCTGAAGTAATGAGATTCATGCTTCTTCAGTGGTAATCCTCTACTAGACAGCATTTTAAATCTTTTCCTATTTGGTGCATAGAACTGAGGCCCAGGATATACATATTTCCAAGTGTCATTTTTAATTTAATGCATGATTGAATGTATTACCACTGGCACAGCTAAATGGTTAAACTAGAATCCATCAATTTGTCCTGAACTGTTGACATGCAGGGTAATGCTACGGTTAAATTAAATTTAAATATAAGAATGAGAGGCAGCTTGGTTTCCTGGCAATCCTAGGGCTTTGTCAGTGAGGCCTGGCTGCAGCGGAAGAAGGACATTTTAAAATATGAGGTACATTTCTCCCCTCCCCTCCGTATGGCTTGGAAAATTGCTGATTCTTTTGCATTTCTGGTTATTTTCCCTGAGTGGCAAAGCAGACCAGGTGTCCAGATTCTGGCAGGAGGGCATTGTGCAAATGTAAAAGCAAATCACTGTTAGTAGGAAAAACCTGGTTGCAAATCATAACATTTCAGAACTAGAACAGATTTGGGAGACCCCCGAATGTCAGAATCAGGGAGATGGGCCAGAATTTCAGCCTAGCTCAGAGAGGCTGGGAAGCCTGCCCAAGGACATCTGAGATGAGAACCAGGCCCTCCAACTCAGAGAGAATGTTCTCTCCCTGGCATTTCTTTATACTTGATGCAAAGATGTGGCCGAGTGTCCTCTGTTGCTCACTTCTGTGAGAACTTGGGCAAGTGAGTGAACCACTCTGAGCTCAGTTTGCTTGTCTGTATAATGGAGATAATATCACCAGCTACCTCATAGGATTGTCGAGAAGACTAAATGAATTCTAGGTGTGAAATGGTTCAATCAGTGACTGGTACTTGATAAGAGCTCAATAAATATAAACTATTCTGTTCTGTTGTACCAATAAAAATAACTTTTGTTATTGACTCAACATTTTCTCTAATTGTTTTTCCAGGATTGGGGACCTCCTAGCCACCAAGGGTAGCCCATAGTTCTGTAGCCTGGGTTCTCCCATGTTCTCTTTGAAATATTTAAGATAGCCTGTGCTATCTTTTTTTTTAAAATTTTTAATGTTTATTTAATTTTGAAAGAGAGAGAGAGAGAGAGAGAGAGACAGAGACAGAGACAGAGTGTGAGTGGGAGAGGGGCAGAGAAAGAGAGGGAGACGCGGAATTGGAAGCAGGCTCCAGGCTCTGAGCTGGCAGCACAGAGCCTGACACAGGTTCAAACCCACAGACTGCAAGATCATGATCTGAGCCGAAGTTGGACACTTAATCGACTGAGCCACCCAGGCGCCCCGGCCTGTGCCATCTTAAATTAGTCTCTTAGGGCTGTCTTAAGAAATTACAGCAAAGTTGGTGGGTTAAAACAACAGACATTTATTCACTGATAGTTCTGGAAGCTAGGAGTCCATAGTAATGGGGACAGCTGGGCTGTGCTCCCTCTGAAGGCTCCTTCCTTGCCTCTTCCATTTTCTGGTGGTTCCAAAATTCCTTGGTTTGTTCCCACATCACTCCAAACTCTCTTTCCATCTTCTCATGGCCTTCTGTTCTCCATGTGACTGTCCTGTGTATATCTCTTATAAAGACATTTGTCATTGGATTTAGGACCTACCTGGATAACCCAGGACTTATTTCCTCTGTGATTTTATTGTGACATGCTCAGCTTAACTATGTCTGCACAAACCCTTTTTCCCAAATAAGGTCATATTCATGCTCACAATTCTAGAACACAGACATACCCTTTTGGGGGCCACCATTCAACTGGTTGGGGTGATATCTGGGCACTGGAAATGGAACAAAGCTGGAAGAGATTCAACCCATAGACTTGATTTTGATTGAACTTTGTACTAACCCACCATAGTCTCTGGTATTTAAAGGGATGGAAAATGGTAGAAAGAGAGAGATGATGTGATTGGAAAAACTTCACTTGACTGATCAAAATGAAACGTGTATTGTGACTGGTAAATAAGTTGGGCCCTCAGTCATTCATTTATTCATTCAGCAAACATGAATTGATGACATACCTAGTCCCCAGCTTTATTGTGTGCCATATGCCAGAGATAGAGAGTTGAAAAAAGACATTGTTTCTGTCCTTGTGGAGCCATTAGTCTGGAGAGGAATAGACATAGAATTAAAAAATTATAAAACAATATAATAAGTCCAAAGCTTGAGCTGTTTTCAAAGTATTATAAGTTTAGAGAGAGGTGGGGCGGGGGTACAGAAAAGAGAAGGGTTGAGTGGTTATGTCCTTTCAGGCTTCCTGAGGGAAGCGACAGTGAGTCAAATCTCAACGAAGGAATCAAGATGAACACAAAAGGTTCATGAGCAACCAACTGCATGAGAAAAGGCACAGGGGCAAGTCAACAAATATAGGGACCTAGAGTCAATACAGGCTCCTTGCAGTACAGAAAGGGAGACAGGGAGAGTTCACGGAGTCCCCAGAAGTAAGGAGGGCAGATTATGAAGAGCCTTGCTCTGCTGATTATAGAGCATGATGCTTATCCTATAGGATATCCTTGAGGGTTCTTGACTATTATAAGCAATGTAGAGTCAGACTTACTTTGTACAGGACGCTCTTGACTATTGCAGAAGAGACTGAATGGAGGGGGCAAGAATGGGGGCAGAGATCAGACAAGGGGGATTTTGTAGAAACTCAGTCAAAAGATAATGAAGACCTGAATTTATCTACTAAATACTGTGAGGAAAAAGTATATTTAAAAATTGCCTTCCATATCTCCAGCCTGGGTGACAGGAATAATGGTGGTGCCACTGAATGGATGAGGGGTAGAGAGAAGAGCAGATTTTGACAGGAAGATCCTGATTTCTGCTGGGGATGTCCACATATAGGACATTCAGGTTGAAGGAGCCAGGTGAAAACAAACATGAGTTGGAAACATGAGTTTGGGGCTTGGGGAGAGAACTAAGGTGGTGATAATAGCTTTGTGAGTTACTAACATCTATATTCCTTTCTGAGAACTGCTGTAACAAAGAACCATAACCTGGGTGACTTAAAAACTGAAATTTATTCTTTCATGGTTCTGGAGGCTAGGACCCCCAAATCATCAGGATTGGTTCCTACCAAAAGCTCTAGAGAGAACTTGTTCTATGCTTCTATGCTAGCTTCTGGTGTTTACCTACAATCTGTGGTGTCCCCTGGCTTGTAGAATCATCCCTTCAATCTCCCTCTCATGGCCTTCTCCTCTACATCTGTATCTGTTTCTTATCCTTCTGTTATAAGGACACCAGTCATATAGGGTTTAAGCCTCTCCCACCCCAACTCCCTATGATTTCATCTTAACTAATCACCTCTGCAAAGATGCTATTTCCAAATAAGCTCACACAATGGGAGTAGATTAAATCATTTGAAGATAAGAGCAAGTTGAAGACAAAACACCTACTTTTGTCATTGAAGTATAAAATATTATGTTAGTTTCAGGTATACAGCATATTGTTTTGACCTTTGTAGATGCTGCAAAATGATCAGACCAGTAAGTCTAGTTACTATCTGTCACCATACAAAGTCAATACAATATTATTGACTATTTTCTCTATTGTATACATTACATTCCCATGACGTCTTCATTTTATACCTGGAAATTTCTACTTCTTGATCCCCTTCACCCATTTCACACTTTACCTCCCACAACCTTTCTCCCTTCTGACAACCACAATCTGTTTCCTGTACATCTGGGTTTTATTTTGTTTTGCTTGTTTTGTTTTTTAGGTCACGAGCATAACGAAAAACATGTGGTATGTGTCTTTCTGTCTGACTTATTTCAACTAGCATGGTACCCACAAGATCCATCCATATTGTCACAAATGGCAAGATTGCATTCTTTTTTATGGCTGAGTAGAATTCCATTGCATGTGAGTGTGTGTGTGTGTGTGTGTGTGTGTGTGTGTATTGCATCTTTTTATCCATTCATCTACTGATAGACACAGGTTGTGTCCATATTTTGGCTATTGCAAATAATGTAGCAGTGAACATGAGGGTGCATATATCTTGTCCAATAAGGGTTTTCATTTCCTTGGGGTAGATACCCAGAAGTGGAATAGCTGGATTATATGGTAGTTCTATTTTTAACTTGCTGAGAAATCTCCATACTGTTTTTCCCAGTGGCTGCACCAATTTACATTCCCACCAACAGTGACAACTGTTGAGTATGGAATATCTTCCAACTTATTTGTATTGTGTTCAATTTCTTTCATCAATATCTTGATAGTTTTCAGGGTACAGGTTTTTACCTTCTTGGCTAAATTTATTCCTAAGTATTTTATTCTTTTTGATGCAAATGTAGATGGCATTGTTTTCTTAATTTCTCTTTCTGATAATTCATTGTTAGCATATAGAAATGAAACAGATTTGTGTATATTAATTTTGTATCCTGAAACTTTACTGAATTCACTTATTCTAACAGTTTTGTGTGTGTGTGTAGAGTCTTTAGGGTTTTCTATACATAGTATCATACCATCTGCAAATAGTGAAAAGTTTTATCTCTTCCTTTCTAATTTGGATGGCTTTTATTTTTTTGTCTTGCTTAATTTCTGTGGGACTATTCTATTCTATTAGGACTTCTAATAGTATACTGAATAAAAGTGGGGAGAGTGGGCATCGTTTTCTTATCTGATCTTAGAGAAAATACTTTTAGCTTTTCACCATTGAGTATGATATTAGCTATGTGTTATATATGGCCTTTATTATGTTGAGGTACATTCCTTCTCTATCCACTTTGTTAAGGGTTTTTTTTTTTTAAATCAAAAATCGATGTTGATTTTTGGCAAATGCTTTTTTTTCATGCATTGAGATAATTATATGACTTTTGTCTTTTATTTATTAATGTGGTATATCATGTTGATTGATTTGTGGCCATTGAACCATCATTGCATCCCTGGAATAAATCCCACTTAATCCTGGTGTACGATCTTTTTAAAGTACTGTTGAATTAAGTTTGCTAATATTTGGTTGAGGATTTTTACATCTATGTTAATCAAGGACATTAACCTGTAATTTTCTTTTTCTGTAATATCTGTGTTTAGTTCTGGTGTTGGGTTGATTCTATCCTTGTAAAATTAGGTTAGAAGCAAGATCTCCCATCAGTTTTTGTTTGTTTGTTTGTTTGTTTTTTGGTTTTTTTTTTTGCAAGAGTTTGAGAAGAATAGGTATTAAATCTTTTTTGAATGTTTGGTAGAATTCACCAGTGAAGCCATCTGGTCCTTGACTTTTATTTGTTGGGAGTTTTTGATGACTGATTCAATCCCCTTACTAGTAATTGGTCCATTCAGATTTTCTACATTGTCTCCCTTAATCCATGGTTTTGCTGTCCACAGTTTTAGTTCCTGCAGTCAACCACATTCCAGAAGCAGATGATCCTCCCTCTGATGTCAAAAGGTCAGTAGTAGCTTAATGCTATGTCACGATGCCTGTGTCTTTCACCTCACTTCATCTCATCACATAGGCATTTTGTCTTCTCACATCATTACAAAAAGAAGAGTGAGTACAGTAAATAAGGTATTTTCAGACAGAGATCACATTCACATAACTTTTATAATCGTAGGTTGTTATAATTGTCCTATTTTATTATTATTGTTGTTAATCTCTTACCGTGCCTAATTTATCAGTTAAACTTTATCATAGGTTTGTATGTATAGGAAAAAAAATAGTACAGATAGGGTTCGGTACTACCTGTGGTTTTAGGCATCCACTGGGGGTCTTGGAACAGATATTCCTGTTGTGCGGGCAGAGGAGCCTGCGAATGACAGAAATAGAGTCAGAGGACTGAACTGGGAGAAGATGTACAGTAAGAGTCAAAATGGAGAGTTCTGGAGGAGGAGGATGTGAGTGGGTATTGACAAGCTTCTTAGTGAACAGGGCTGTCCTTTGGAACTGTTAACTGAGGGGAAAGGAAGTGAGCCAACAAGTAAAGGACTGATTGGCCGAGCTAAGGACCTTCTTCAGGTGTAGATCATGAGAAAGTAGACACACTGTCCAATCTTCATTCTTCCTAACTGTTACCCTTTGTGCTTAGAAGCAGAGAAGGTAGAACATGGTACCTATGCAAGGATGAGGGTTTGGCGGGGAAGTAGGCAAGAGGCGCTGGGTGAAGAAGAACTGAGTGAAAGAGAGAAGAGCTCAGGTGACCAACCATAGAGTTGAGACCAGCAGAGAGGAAGTGAGACTCGGAGGCACTGATAGACTGGGGAGAGAAAGGCAGCAGTTGATTAGATTATGCAAGGTAGCACACAGTGCCTAAATATGGGTGCTAAATAGCTATTAACAGTAACTTTAATTTTCTCATTTCAACCAAGGTAACAGCATTTCACAAGTTCTCCATCAACCCCATGTTGATGAAAGCGAAACAGGTAAGCTGAGTGAAGGTGTTGTGGGTCAAGAATTGTGGCTAAACGGAAATTTAGTGGGATAGGAAAATGCATGAGTCCACAGGATTATTGATGGCTCACAAAACCTTTCTTGACCTTATCCAAAGTCACACTGATAATCAGCGGTGGAGCAGGGGCTAGAACCAGGGCAACATTGATGTCAGTCACTTTGACTCCCATATGTAATCCATTACCAAAACCTGATGACTCTCACTTCTCAGTGCACCTTGTCACCCATCTTGTCTTTTCCTTTCTACCACCTCTACCTTACCTCACAACCTCATCATCTTGTGCTAGACTTGAGTGGGAAATGTCTAGGTGCTGTCCACAGCTCAGTCCCCTCTGTCCCTGATTTTGTTTCATAAGCCATAGAATCAAGGAGTTTCCAGCCAATAATATGGGACTTCCAATGGGTCAGAATGTCTCTATAGACTCTATGCCTTTCCCCTGTTGAAAATGCTTTGTGACTCCCCATTTTCTACAAGGCCTTTGCTATCTGACCCTCCTCACTTTATTCTCCTACAAATTGTTCTTTATGACTGGACTGGCCAAGTGGTTCCTTACCAGCTTGAAATCGCTCTCATTGCCTTCTTGCACACCAGAATTCTCTACTTGTCTCCAGCTCTACTTATTCTACACATTTTCAAGTCCCAACTTATGTTCTGTGTCCTTCATGAATTCTTCTTGTGTGATTTCAGCCTTCCACTGGCTTTGTTTCTTCTGATGTCCTTTGGCTTCTATTAACTGTACTGTTCATGAGGCATATTTCAAAGATTTGTCTTCTTCTTCTTCTTATTATTATTATTATTTTGCATTTCTTTTACATTCTGCCAGATTGAAAAATTCTTGGGGAAGCAGCTTGGTGTGGTGGATGGTTCTGGAGAGAGAGTGAGATAACCTGTGTTATAAATCTAGTTTTGTTAAGTTGGTAAGTTGGTAACTGTGATTCTGAGGTAACCATAGAGCATTTATTGTTGTTTCTGTGTATTGTAGGACTTAGACTCATCTCTCCTGCCTTCATCACAAGCTTTCTGAGATCAGATGAGGTAGTGCGTGGGAATGTGCTGCCCTGGTAAAGTCCCTTCACTTGTTAGGACTGAATAAGTGACTGGAACTTCATTCAGAAATTCCCCTGTTGGTAATTATCAAGTAAGTGAGAGCCGGGGGTGGGAGGCCATTATTTCTGATGTGGCTCATAACACAATAGTTGGCCAAGTGAAGTTAAGCCCAGAATACATTCACAAGGATGGTCTGTTTTAAAGTTTTAAAACAAAATGGACTCAGATGTGTTTATTACTAACTTTCTTTCACGTGTTTGCCTGGTACCAGCTGCTACAAACAAAGCAACCCCCACTTACATATCTTACATAAAGAAAGGAAGCTTCATGTTTTCATGAAAATGAACCAAACGTTTTTCATCGAACCTCCTTCAGGACTCTCCTACGAGAAAGTCCCCTCATTGCATGGGGCAAGACATGGTGCTAAATCCTCTCGTTTTTGTACTGTTTGAATTTGTATCTTCTTTTCTTTTGAAGCCCGGACTCGATGGGTGGAGGCAAAAGAAAGGTGGGCTCCATCCACAGCAGCGACATCAGATACAGCCGGCTGGCCGGCCTTGCCAGCCTCGCTCAGCCTGCTGTAGGCAGTGTTCCACAGCAGGGGAGGTGGCTGTCCAGCTCCTGGCGTGACATCATCAGCTGTGCAGCTGTGAGCCTGGCACATCATCGCGTGAGCTTGGTGGTAGACCGCCAGCCACTGAATTAGAACAGCTGCTGATTGGGATGGAGAGCCCAGCAGATGGGTCAGTTAAGCCTGCTGCTTGTGGTCATAGCGTCATTTTTATCACTGTCTTGTTGATGCAGATTTAAGGACTCAAGTGATTCCTTCCTTCCTTCCTTCCTGACCCCTGGCCTTGAAGATGACAACCACATTTTGTAAGACCTCAACACTTTTCTTTTTACAGTCACTTTCCCCAGGCCCGTGCTTTCTTTCCACTCTTGTCCAGAAAGGGAGGGAACCATTGACGTCATCGGTTCTGCGACTGATTATGCCATGATTAGAATCCAGGAAACTTAGGAAGCTGATTTTTCTTGCTGTCCTTCTTCTATGATGCCAGAACTTGGAGTCTTCGGGATCTTAGAGGGAACTTCAAAGCTGATGTAACTAATAACACTGTGAGTTTGCTGGTGAGGGAAATGGATACCAGACAAGTCAACATGAGGATAATAGAGGGGCCTCCTGAAGCGTGCTGCCAGAGTCACCAGGATGCCCATTCCTGGCCACCATATATCAAGAACTCCTGGAATTTGACCAGCAGAGGGTCATTCTTTTAACCTAAACCTGTTCTTTTATCAAAGAGCAAGGGCGCCTGGTGGGGGGTGACCAGTCCATCTGCTTTCAGGCATGTCTCCCTAAATGTGCATGAGTTTATCCGATCACTTCCTGAGATTAGATTTTGTTGGAAGGATGAAAGAGGGAAAACGATAGCATGAGACATCTGAGTGGTGTGAGGAATGAGGAGAAGGGACATCGATAAGAGAGGGTAAAGAGAAGGAGGCTAAGTTCATATACATTGCTAGGCTTGGCACTGTGAATGAACAGAATGATGGGAAATCAGGACATTTTGATGGAAAATGATCATCAGAATACTGGTCTCCTGGAGAGAGACAGGAAGCCATCCAGCCAACACAGCAGTATATTGATTGGGTTCCAGGGATCCTTTCTTACACAATTTTCTTCTGAGTGTAAAACACAGCCTGATACTTTTCAATATATTTTCCTTTTCCCTACTATCCCTGCACTGCCCAACAAAGCATTCCCTAGATCATTGCTGGACACTTAGCCTCCTTCCTCAGCTCTCCTGATGCCACATGAAAGTCAAGCAAGACTTTTCCAGAAAGTCATGCTATGCAGGTTAATTAGTGGAAAATACAATGTTGCAGCTCTTTTTAAAATAGCAGGTACAAACTGTTCTAGAGCCCTTAGGGTGTAAATATCATGTCTCCATTGTTTCCTCAAATTAAATTAAAACTAGCCTGTGGAAAAAAAAGATCAACTTAAAATTGCATTATTTCAGTCTTGGTTAAAACTAGAAGACATAGAAATAAAGTTGTAAGAATAAGAAATAAGGTTGTGATGGCTTTGATGGGGTCAAAACTTGAAATGGAATGAACTTTATTGATAAAACTGGTTCAAGAATTCAAAGTGCAGGGCTAAGCAATTCCATTTCTCAGCAAGATAAGAAAGATTGAATCAAGCAATGCTTATATTTGGTGGTTCTTAAAATACAATGGACCAATGACCCTCAGTCAAGGGAAGAAATCTTGTCTTTTAGTTTAAATTTTCACATGCTCTGACTTTTGTAGATATAAAGATGATTCTTCCTAAATTTTGATGAATGAAGGGCATAGACTCCTTTAGGTGAGATCTGGCTTTTCCTTCAGAGATTATTTATTTTTGGATCATTATTATCCAAGGTTGAAACCTAAAATCATCAGCCTGCATAAACTTCAAAGTTGAAAGATAATTGTTAAAGGAAACTTGGTTTGTTCCTTTAAACTTATAAACTCTGTCATAGGAAATTTCACTTAATCACTAGTAACTAAACTTCTCTGGTTTTACCGGTCACAATAATATAAACTACGTAAGTTCTCTTGCTGGTCGGAAAAACATTTCAGGGGCTCCTGGGTGTCTCAGTTGGTTGGGCGTCCGACTTTGGCTCAGGTCATGATCTCCCGGTTGGTGAGTTCGAGCCCCACGTCGGGCTCTGTGCTGACAGCTCAGAGCCTGGAGCCTGTTTTGGATTCTGTGTCTCCCTCTCTCTCTGTTCCTACTCCACTCGCACTCTGTCTTCCTCTCTCTCAAAAATAAATAAAGATTAAAAAAAAAAAAGGAAAACATTTCAGAATCGACCTCCTTGAATCCAGAATTTCCTCCTTGAGAGGCAACTGTATAAGTAAAATAATATCTTGTTTATGTCCACAATCATAAATGCTCATTATTTCACAGGTAGCCTGTCACCCCAAGACAGGTGGGAAGTCTAGACTTCCTTGGGGGTACTCCTCTCTCCTGGATGATAGGAGGATATAGGAGAGTTTACATGGTTTAAGATGAGGACTGTCAAACTTTGCTCTTAAGTTTACATGAGAGTACTCTATTTATAGGATGCATTCTACCAATCAGAACCCAAGACACTGATACCTGGTTTTATGACTGCCATCGAGCAGATGTGGGTGACTAAGAAGATGCATATACTTCCTGTTAAATCAGACACAACAGCCTCACTGAAACCCAGTGAGTTTAATATTTGAGGATAGGTCTATTGTCTGTCTACATCCAACTGGAACTCTGATTGATTTTTTTTTTTTTCAACGTTTTTTATTTATTTTTGGGACAGAGAGAGACAGAGCATGAACGGGGGAGGGGCAGAGAGAGAGGGAGACACAGAATCGGAAACAGGCTCCAGGCTCTGAGCCATCAGCCCAGAGCCTGACGCGGGGCTCGAACTCACGGACCGCGAGATCGTGACCTGGCCGAAGTCGGACGCTCAACCGACTGCGCCACCCAGGCGCCCCTAATTGATTTTACTCAGAATACAGCAGGAAGTCAAGGTTACATGATGAATATAGGGCATTTGCTATAATCAGCTAACATCTTTAGGACTACCATGTTCTAGACCTTTTAGCATAAATATAGCCTAGTAAATAGTGTGTATGTGTGCTGGTGTGGAATGAATTCCTTCGAGGACTCCTGTGGTCCTCGGGACTCAATGTCATTTATACAGTGCGGTGTGCATCCTGAATTCTTGACCAATACCCATCAGGCTTACTAAACCCAAAAGTGATCATTGCTAGAAGCTGATATCTTAATTTCCCTGATGAATCCAGTTCAGCAAAACATATCAAGATAGCCTTTGCTTACCCTGAGCTGCTGAAGATACACTAAATTGGAGAAGTATGCATTTGACAAACATTGAAGTTGAGTTTTTGACTCACCACCTTCACCCGAGGCTTCTTATTGAAACATGTCAAGGTCAGTGACCTGAACCAACCAGCCCACCAAATTCTGTTAACATTTTTTGGATCCCATGGTCTAGGACTAGGGGTTTGTGCTATATCTTTTCACACAAAGCGCTTCCCTATTTGAAGAAACCTCGTAAATCATCCCCCCTTTAATGAAATGCTATTGATTTATTCATTTATTCATTCAGTTCTTTATTTAAGAAATAATGCCTACACTATTCTTGGCTGTTAGTACAGAGTTGGTTGACATATATTTTTTAAGCTCTAGGGATACAGGATGAGAAAAATAGGCATGTTTTACAGTCTCACGGAACTCACAGTCTAGCAGGAAGGACAGACATTAAGTACATAATGGCAGCTAATTAAATGCATAATTACTGGTAGGTAAAATGCCCTAAGGAAGAACCGGGGTGCTCTGGGATCATCTAGCAGGGAGACTGGAGTCAGGGAAAGTTTCCTTGAGGAAGTTGAACCTGAAATAGGATGGAACCCTCTGTATATCAGTATGTAGCCTGGATGCTGGTTTTACTGGGTGTAAAAGCAGACGTGCCTGGAACCCTGACTCTTGTTACTATGCCCTCGTGGCCTCATAGTCGGCCATAACACTGTTTCGCTTGGCATTTCGGGAGCCAGTCATTCCAAGGGACATACGTGAAACTATGAGGCTAGAAGGAAATCTTACAGGCTTTCTTCAACTTTGAATCATGACCATTATGGATTTTTTTTATCCCCAAGTATCCTAAGTTTCCGAACAGGTCAATGAATTAACGAGGAATCTTCCTTTCTACCCTAAGGCAATTCAGGTTTCTGCTCCTATAGCCGTCTGAGGGGGGACATGAAACAAGAATGGGTTTTATTAACAACAGCTTCTGCTCAACAGCTCCCTCTGTGAACACAGTCCACACATCCTTCCTGTGCCAGCCAGGGATCCCTGGGGTCTCCTCCATCTACTTCTGAGTGCCTACCAGGGCTCTTTTCTGATGATCTTGGAGTGATCCCCTCGCTTTGCTTGCTGGGTGTTCTCTTAACTGTTAGAAGGTGGAGGAAGGTCAGTAATGTATCTCCCAGACTGAGAGGGCACTTTAATACTGAAAAACAAAACAAGCTACTCCATGCCATGTGCATGGTTTTATTCAGGTTAACTTATTGACAGAGATGGGCAGACAGACGATCCAGACTGTACTACACAGCTATTCTCTGCCCAGTCTGAACCTTAATCCCCAGCTTTTATGGAGTGAGGGGCATGGTTGGTGGGGCCACAGGATAGTTATCTAAAGTGGCACCATCTATATGCTAGAGGGGAGAACACGATGGTGGACCAGAGATGGAGTCAGTGTTGCCAGCACTCCTACATTTAACCGTGTTGATGCTTTTGCTAGGTATAGTGCTAGGTGGTGCCTCAATATTTTGATGTCAACTTGGGTCTATGTTTTCCTGTTTTGTTGAAATACAGCAACCATGTGCTTTGGGCTCCTGACAGCACCCATGCTTGTAGTATTCATTCCTTTGAGTCAGGTTCCAGTGTACCCCAGTCAACCCGCCACGCCTCCAGAAATCGGATGACTCTCCTGGAAGAGAAAGAACGAAGAAGGAGAGTAAATGATGCCACCTGGTGCTGCCCACGGTGGGTCCCTTTCCCACCATTGTGCTCCTAACGTGTACTTCATGAGTGGCAACGTGAATTCTTTAGCTTGGAGAAAGGGGATCAACCCAAGTGAGGGAACATCATGTCTCTGAATTCAACGCAGACAATTTGGGGGAGGAGGGGCCCGGTCTATTACACCCAAGTTTAAAATTTCCCAAGCTCTGTGTGGGAGCTGCTGTTATAAATCCTGCTATCTGTTAATGGGATCTGAGCCTGAAACGCCCACGTGCTGCTTTGAGATTTTCCTCCATCTGTTCATTTCTGCAAAGCTTATTTATTTATTTAGGACAAGAGAAGTGGCCTACTAATGCCGCCAGCAGAACAATTGGGACTGTAGATCTGAGGAGAAAATAAGCTGTTTGCTGAGGGTTTTTTGACATGTACCTTCTTATGCCCACTCCTCTGGTGTCTTTGGGCGAGAAGGTTCTGGTAGAAGTGGAGTAGCTGAGTGGTAGACATCACCGTTGGTGCCTTGTCTGCCCTCAACATGGCAATTCCTGGAGATTAGCTGTGTGGTGTCAACATGGTCACTGGGAAGTGCGGTAAATGGGTGTTAGATCACAACACTGCGTGGATTGAGAAGTTATGGGCGAGAGCTGTCCAAGCGGCCTTGGAAAAGAAGATCAAAGAAATACCTGAGAGTCTCATTTATGAATTGACCCAACTTAGACCTGGTGCGGGAAGGACTTTGTTTTTTAACTTGCCTTTGGGAAATTCCACCATCAGTGTTGGCTTTTCTTTTAAATTCAACTCCTGGAGTTTTTCTCTCCTCTCTTTTTTAGTTATGACTGCACCTAGGGGGCTTCCCTTCCCTTTCATGCCAGGTGGGATTTTGGCCCTGATTTCCACTCACAGCCTTTTTGGCCCACCTCTCAAGCTATTGCAGACAAAATGAGGCCAAAACTTCCATGATCTTGGCCCTTTCTCTCAGTTGTCTGCTCCTCTTGGCTGTGACACTTCTATAGACCCAGTGTTCTTTTCAGAAACAAGTGGATAACTAAGTCTTGTACCTATTTCATAATTATAACAATCTTCTTGGATGTGTTTTTCCTTTAGCAGATGTTTACTGAGTGCCCAATATGAACCAGGCACCTTGGGGATACAGAAGCAAAAATATGGACAAGGTTTTTGCTCCCAAAGAGCTATGGTTGGATAGGAGAAACCTATATTAAACAAGGAAATAGACAAACACACACAATTTACTATTGTGGACAGTATTGTTAAAAAAAGTGAAGAGAAGGATTAAGAGTAGGGGGCCTGATTGAAAGGGGTGGACTTCCCTGAAGAGGTGACTTTCTCTCATGGAAGGACTTCATTTCTCCGTTCGTGTTACATTGGGACTGCACTTCCATTCAGGACAGGATTGAGGATTAAAACAGGCCTCGTCTCTATTAAAACCCAATTTGGGTGGGTATTGCTTTCCATCCACATCACCTTTGGTGCTTGATTGCTGAGATCAGGATACTACAAAACATCCAGAGGAAATTTTTTTTTAACATCGTGTTTTCAGTGTCCGAGCAACTCATTCGGAAAGCGTCAGATTCACAGTTTTACGTGTCAGCCTTTGTGCGGAGGTAACAAGGTCCTGGGGGAGGCAGTAGGGTAGGTAGAAAGATGGGAGGAAGACATTGCTGGCAGTTAAGGCCCCAAGCAGCCAGCAGAGAATCTTCCTCCTCCATTTCTTCAGGAAATCCCAGCGGCCCCGTGGGGAGGTTGGGGGAGGAGGACTGATGTAGAGGAGAACGTGTGGTAGTAACTGGCTGGCAGGTCTACCATGGGAAGCTTTGAGATCCACTCCTCAGAAACCCCCGGCTTAGATGAGCATTTCCCCAAGACTCTGCAAAGAGGGAAAAGTGTCCATTAGGAGATAAAGTGCTGCCATATTGACCACTTGTATTTCCCTCAAGTTCCCAGGCGATGCTGATGCTGGTGATCCTGCGAGCCACCCCCATAATCTCTCTCCTCGTTTCTCTCCCTGGTCCCTGTCTGCTTCCCTCAAATTTCTCATTTCTCATATGCACACTTATTTTCACCCACACTTCTCATCACTGTTTCCTCTTTTCTGTAATTCTCCCCGGTCCCAGCCTTCAGCTCAGCTCAGACTCTGGTCCTTGCTGAAATCAGTGAAACACAAAGTCAATATTGTCCTCGCTTTCCCCTAACACAGATGTTCCATCTGGGACTTGGGAGAGCAAGTAGGGCTACCCCCTATCGAGAAAAGGTATCCTTTTTTCTGGGGTCATTCACGGTCCACATCAGGATTGTGTCAGCCTTACAGTTTTTCCATTGCTTCAGGTGTTTTCCTTTTCACTAATAGTTTTGACTTAGACTGGTTATGAAACAGAACTGGGTACTGTCTACATGGGCACACATTTCTAATGGAGTCCCATTACAGATACCTATACTTTGGTACACCTCTTTTGGACTTGTTTGACAAAGAATCTGGGAAACTCAAGAAAGGATGTAGAAACAATGATCTATGCATTTAGTTTGGATTGTGTAGCTGGATTACAGTATAAACGGTGGCACAGAATGGTGTGGTCTGCAATGCAAGTCACATGTGTGATTCAAAAATTTCTAGTAATGACATTTACAGAAGTACAGGGGCACCTGGGTAGCTCAGTTGGTTAAGCATCTGACTTTGGCTCAGGTCATGATCCCACGGTTTGTGGGTTCAAGCCCCACATTGGGCTCTATGCTGGCAGCTCGGAGCCTTGAGGCTGCTTCGGATTCTGTGTCTCCCTCTCTCTCTCTCTCTCTCTCTGCTCCTCCGCTCATGCTCTCTCTCCCTCTCTCTCAAAAATGAGCAAACATTAAAAAAAATTTAAAAAAACGAAGTACAAAGAAGTGTGTACAATTAGTCTTGAAGGTATATTAAATTTACATCTAAAATATTATCATTTCTACCTGTAATCAATATAAAAATTATTGAGATATTTATTTTTTTCTCCCTATACTAAATCTTTGAAATCCAGTGTGCATTTCATACTTACCACATATTTCATTCTGGACCAACCCCATTTCAAGCACCCCATCACCGCATGTGGTTAGTGGCTTCTGACTTTGCACAGAGCATTGTTCTCGATTTCTTCTTTGGCTTCCCGGATTTAAATAATGTCATTTTAAAATTAAAAGTCTTTCAATGCTGTTTAGCCCAAATCCCCCCCCCCCCTTTTTTTTTTCTTTTTTTACAGATAAGAGATTGAGTCTGGGAGAGATAAGGTGAGTTGCCAGAGGGTGTACAGTGAGCTAGAGACTAAGTGGGCTCTGAGCCCATGTCTCCTGCTCCCCCCGCCGGGGCTCTTTTCAGACTACGCTCCATCCCTGGGGTGCGGTGACTCACGAAACTCGTCTAGACAAGGAATAGGCCAAACTTTGCAAATGCTGCATTCTGTGCTCTGCCTCTGCCTTGAGACTAAATCAGTCTCACATCCTTTTGTTGACTGCCTCCTACATGCTAGGCACTGGGAATGCAGATACACGCGTGGACAAATTCAGTGTGAGGGGGACAGACAGCTGGGTCACGAGCTGCAGCATTATGAAACAGCGTGTTAAACGGTTCGCCGTTAAGGGATGACCATCCAGGAGAGGACTGGTGAAGACACGTTCTGTAAAATGGCATGAGTGCAGAGGAGAGTCTGACAGAAGGGACAAGTGCCACTGACGTCTAGGCTGGAATTGAGACCTTTGTTCATTCGTGCAGGTTGTGCTATTGTGTCCTGCTGTATGAGGCAGCGGGAACTAGGGTAACAATCCAGACGCACAGTTTGCATATCTAGTGGGAGAGACATGCCAACATCACTGTGTTAAAATGAATAAATAAATTACAAAATGCAAAAAGAGGATGAGAAACAACACGGTGATCCAGAGAATGGTGGAGGGGTAAAGCTTTCTGTCGTTGGGACAGAGAATACCCCTGAGAATAAAGATTAGTGTTTTAACCATAAGAGGAATACTCCAGATTATGTAATGGCTCAGAGACTTTTTTTTTAATTCATTCACATAAAATCCAAATGATTTAATTGGCAGGTGACTCTTCCCTGCAGTGATTCAGGGACCCTGGCCCCTTCCATCTTGTGGCTCCTCAGTTTTCAACACACCTGTCAGAGGTCACCGTGCTCCTCTGCAGTGTGGTTTCCTCAGAGGGGCTGGTACGCCCATAAATGATGGCTGCTTTTTGTGCCCTCCATCATCTGACACATCTAACTGCAAGGGAGGCTGGGAGGTAAAGTCTCCCTTTGCCCCCCAGAGGAAGGTGAAGCAGCTTGCTGAACCTCTAGCAAGTTTCCACCATAGATTCAAAGGAATAGAAGAACTTATAGCTGCAAAGAATTGTGGGAAGAACATTCTTGACAGAAGAAAAGACACGTGCAAAGACTCTGAGGCGAGAAAGAGCTCGGTATGTTTGAGGAGCTGAAATAAGAATGGAGTGGCTGAAGCATGGGGAGCAGGGAGAGAGTGGTGTGAGAGAGTGGTGAAGAAATGGGCAGAGGTCCAATTAGGAGAGGATGTCAGGTTTAAAACTTTTTATTGTGGTGAAATATTCATGATGTCAAATTTATCATTTTTACCATTTTTAAGTATACAGTTTGGTGGCATGAAGTACATTCACATTGTTGTGCAACCATCACCACCATCTATCTCTGGAACTTCCTCATCTTCCCACACCGAGACTCTATCCATTAAGCACTAGCTCCCCATTCCTCCTCCCAAGTTCTGGTAACCACTGGTTTACCTTCTTTATTTATGAATGCGACTACTTTAGGAAACTTGCATAAGAGGAATCATGCGGTATTTGTCCTTTTGTGTCTGGCTTGTTACACTCAGCATGATGTCCTCAGGGTTAATCTGTGTTGTACTGTGTATCAGGATTTCATTCCTTTTTACAAATGAGTAATATTCCATTACATGCATATACCACATTTTGTTTATCCATTTCTCATCTGTCAACGGATATTTGAGTTGTTTCCACCTTTTGTTTGATGCTGCTTTGAACAGTGGTGTTACCAATATGTGTTTGCATCCCTGCTTTCAATTATTGTGGGTGTATATTGTGAATAATTGGTGGGTCATATTGTAATCCCATGTTTAATTTTTTGAGGAACCACCATACTGTTTTCCATAATGGCTGGTACCATTTGATATTCTCACCAGCAATGTACAAACGGTCCAATTTCTCGCCAACATTTACAATGTGTGTTTTTTTTTAAATAATAGTAACCATAGTAATGGGTGTGGAGTGGTATCGTACCATGGTTCTGATTTGCATTTCTCTAATGATTAGTGACACTGAGTATCTTTTCACATGCTTATTGACCATTTGTGTATATTCTCTGGAGAAATGTCTATTTATCTCCCTGGCTGATTTCTTTTTCTTTTTTAATGTTTATTTGTTTTTGAGAGACAGAGAGAGACTGAGCATGAGCAGGGCAGGGGCAAAGGGGGAGGGAGACACAGAATCTGAAGCAGGCTCCAGGCTCCGAGCCGTCAGCACAGAGCCCGACGCAGGGCTCGAACTCACGAACCGTGAGATCATGACCTGAGCCGGAGTCAGATGCTTAACCCACTGAGCCACCCAGGCGCCCCCTCCCCGCTTGCTGATTTTTGAACTGGGTTGTTTTGTTATTGTTGAGGAGTTGAGGATTTTATTCTAAGTGCAGTAGGAAGGCATTGTGGGTATCAAGCAAGGAGTGACATTTTAGGAAGAACCTACGCCTTACTCGGGGCGATCGTGTGACATTCTTCAGCAGCATTGGCTCCTGGGTCCAGAAGCGGTGTGGGTGGATGCTGATGACATCATTAACCGCAAAAGTCCCTGTTCACTATGAGCTAAAAATGTAGTGTGACTAGAGCAGAAGGCCTGGGTTCTGTCTTTCCTCCCACAAACTTCGGCAGTGGCCTATATTTTCATGCCGCTCCCGTGGTGTCCCATATTTCCCATATGCTGAGGCTGGAATGGGGTGGGGGTGGGTCTGAGACAGCTCTGAGCCTGTGAAAGGCGATTTAATTTCCAGGGCCCCTTTGGTCCCTGTGATTCTTAAAGGACCCGACAAGGGCAGGCCAATTAGTACAGGCAGTAAGAAGTGGTTGCTGTGATATGGCAGAAATGCCGGTTCCTTGGGAAGCTGGTGACACTGTGAATTCATTGCACACCAGCCCGACAGGAACAGCTGGGTAGGGGTAAGAGATCAGTGAGGGGGAAGCAATAGGGTTTCTGCTCTCCTGAGAGCCAGTTCCCCTCACCTCCCGATGCTACTGCACTTTCATACAGCCTGATACATGCAAGTCAGAACGCGACATTAGACTTAACATGGCACTTGACAATTTTACATGCTTTTTACACGTTTTGTTCTTCTCATGTGCTCCTGTTTACCCACTAAGTTAGCAGTTCTCAAACTTCAGTGCGTCAGGAGCACCTGGAGGGCCTGGTAAAATCTAGAGGGCCCGGCCCAATCCCCCAAAACTTCCGAGGCAGCGGGACCGAAGTGGGCTCAAGAATTCACATTTCCAGCAAGTTCCCAGGAGACGCGGCTCCTGCTGCTCATCTGGGCCTGTTCTTTGAGAGTCTCTGCACGAAGACACTAAGCGCAGCTCTTCAGGGTCATGGAGCAAGCTGATACAGAGTTCTTAAAATAGCATTAATTGTAGCTGCTGCTCGCTGTGGCCTGGGGATAGACTGCCTACCCCCTTTTGCGAGCTTTTTGTCTACAGACTATGGTATGGCAGGGTGTGTGTGCGTGTGAACACGGACATGTGAGCCCACGACCTCTGGGGATTCGTTAAAGACCACTGCTGTTTTGTGCAGAAGCAGCAGCTGAAAAGTCCCTGGTCCTGATGTGGCTGGGAGACAAATCATTCTTTCTATTGTTTTATGTGATCACAAAGAAAAAGAATATTGTCTCTGTTACTCAGGAGCACATGGCAATTCAATAACGCCCATAAACACCTTGATTTCCTGCATACAACTCATTAAAAGTATTAATTGAATGTCTATTTTATGTTCACTTTGTTTTATGTGCTGGAGATACAGCAGTGAACAAAACAAAGCCCCTGATGACGTGGGACCTTTTTTTCTAGTGGCAGGGATAAGAAATAAACAAAAAGAAAGTTAAATATGGTGTATGTCCAATGGCAATAGAGGCTATGAAGGAAAGAAGTAGACTGGAGATAGGGTGTAGTGGGGGTGGGAGAACTTGCCATTTGTGTGTGTGTGTGTGTGTGTGTGTGTGCACACTATGGTCAGGGAGACATCTCTGAGAAGGTGGCATTTGGGCATAGATTTGAAGGAAGTAAGGGAGTGAGCCATGTGGAAATCTGGAGGAAGAAGGAACGGCATGTGCAAAGGCCCTGAGGTAGAGCACCCATGGTATTTCAAAGAACAGCTAAGAAGCCAGTGTGGCCGGTGTGAAGAGAGAGAAATTCAGAGAGGTAACCAGGGTCAGATTGTGTAGGACCGTGTAAGCCGTCATAAAGATTGTGGTGAGGGGCATGTCATTGGAGGGTTTTGAGCAGACGAGGGGCGCAGTAGGATCTACACATTAAAAGCCTCTTCATGTCTGCTGAATGGAGCGTGCTCAGTAGTGGAGTCGTGGGGGAAGCAGGAAGGCCAGTCAGGGTGCAGTTTCAGTAACTAAGGCAAGGGTGATGGTCAACTGCATCAGAATGCAGAGGTGAAGGTGGGACAAATAGTGGTGTTCTGACGGAAGAGCCAATAGGATTTACTCATTTAGATGTGAGGCGGGAGAGACAGGACCACGCCTGACCGCAGGTGTTTTGGCTGGAGCCACACAGTTGCGTTCACTGTGACGGGAAATCTGCAGAAGCAGCAGGCCTGTGGTTTAGCGGTGTGCCCAGGAGAAAGAGGAAACGGCAGAAGAAAAGGAAAACAAGATGGAATACAAAAGAAAACCATCCAAATCCTACGACCTGAGCAGAGCTGCTATTTTTATTTTTTCATGATTTTTTTTTTCCATTTCACAGTCCATATCCATGTCTAGTTTACAAATAGGAATAGCTAACATTATCGGGTGGTTAATATAGGACAGGCACCGTAAGAGGCATTTCTGTGACATTATCTCATTGAATCCCCACAACACCCCAGAATCAAGGTAACAGACACCTGACAACTTGAGCAACACCCTGCTTACTAGTAAGCCGGGGAACTGGACTTTCACGCAGACTCCAACCCCCCCTGGTATATTACAATAAAATATTGTATATAATAAGTCTTGCATCCTGTCTCTTGTACCGAGGGAATGCTTCACCTTCTGCGATATTCCTGTGTACTTTCAGGGATTGCTTTCCCTGGAATGTCGGAAATAATTAAGCTAAAGATCACCAGGGAAAAATGTGTAGCTCACAGTGAGATTTGCTGACTATGAGGCCGGGGGGTTGCTCCAGGGGGGTCCAAGGAGGACCTCATCACACAAAGGAAGTGGGGAGGTTATAATAAGACTTGGGGAAATGGTAGGATTCAGCTAAAATTCAAGCAACACGGGGTTTTTGATGGGCTCAAAGCAAAGTAGGACTGTGGGTAAAGAAATTCACATCAGCCTGGGCTGAGGTGCAGACTCAGGCCTGTTTCCTCGGAAACTACAGGGTTAAGAGAACCGTAGAATGTTGTTGTATCCAAAACCCCCCATCGGAAGCTTGAGGGGAGCTCGAGGCTGTCTTCGGTGCTCATGGGGGAGTCCGCCTCCCCTAATGCCAGTCCTGCCACAGTGAGGGTCTCCCAGGATGCACACATGGGTGGAACAGGTTTCTAGGGAACACACATGTTTTTCTTGCAGTTAAATAGCATCACGTTGGAAAGGTTCACCTGCTGTAGAATTGATGAGCCCAGCATGGGGATCCGGTGCCTTTCATCACTGAAGGCAGGCTTCCGAGTAGTGGTTTGGAGAGCTTGAGCAGTGGTGTTTTCGACCCAAGCAGGGAGCGGGGGAGCTCTCCAGATGGGGCACATGCTTTAAGTAACTGAGGGGCTCCAGCTGGAGCTACGGGGCCGACCTAATAACCAAGGGGAGGAATCCCGTCCTCCTGCGCTCCGTAGTCCTGTGACTCATTTACTGAGTACGCTTCTTACTGAGGCTTTCCTCCTGCCAGGCCCTGTGGAAGCCCCCCGGGGAGACAGGGGATTCAAATACAGACTTGCCCTCCAGACACATCACGGAGTGGGGCAGACAGGTAAGAAAACACGCGATTTAAATAAAATGCACAATGGAAGCAACCAGAAAACACCTTCAGCAGCATTATGTTGAGGAACCACCGGACATCAGAGAAGGAAGGGGACTTAGCCCAGATTGAAAGGTTGGTACACCGGGGCGCCTGGGTGGCTCGGTCGGTTAAACGTCCGACTTTTGGTTTCGGCTCAGGTCATGAGCTTGCGGTTCGTGGGTTCGAGCCCCACATTGGGCTCTGTGCTGATGGTGCAGAACCTGCTGGGGATTCTCTCCCTCTCTGATGCTCCCCTGCTTGTGTCATGTCTCACTCAAATAAGTACACTTGCAAAAAAAAAAAAAAACGGTTGGTAACAGTCACAAGATGGGGTTTGGATGGAGGCTTTAGGGACACAAGGGAGTGAGGGGCAGGGCAAATGGAGTGGCTCAGGTGGGTTGTGTGGCCAGAAAACAGGCTGGATAACTGAGCAGGGGCTGCCTGAGAAAGACTGGGGCAGCCAGCAGCACTCATCACACTGTCGTCCTTGAAGACAGGGCCGTCTCTGATTCCTCCTTAACATCCACTGCACCTCGCTCGACACCTGACTGAGGTGAGGGAAGAGGTGTCCTTTGTCCTTTAGGAAGGTAATTCTGGATGCACATGGATGAGGTACGAGAGGCAGGGTGGACAGCCGGGTGAGGGCTAGGGGGAGCCTGCATCAGGGACGGGGCAGAAATGAGAGCGTCAGAAAGCACAGGTGAGGGGGGGGAGAGGGGCTGCTGGGAACCTTGTGAGGTAGGAGCCAAAGAGTGGGGTAGGAGCCCGAAACCGTAAGAGGGCAGCACATGCTGCGTCCCCGGGGAGCCACAAGGAGATGCTCCAGGCTGCCCAGGTCAAGGCCGGTTCAGGGAGATAGAGACCATTTTAGGGGTGTTTTCTGTTTTGTGGGGCTTGTCCCTGTGACTTGGTAGGAAAGCTCATTTCACGTTGCTACTTTGGCTGTAAGTGGGGATGCCCATCTGGGGTGTGACGGATGCTCTCCTGGGGCCTCCCAGGGCCATGAAGGGGGGCCAAGTGGTATATAATTAATAACTGTTAATGGCTCTGTTATAATGTACCCTCAATAGTAAACCGTCCCATTTATCTTCACTGTGTGAATAAAACACCATTTAATGAGATACTAGGAGAATTTATTGAAAGAAATGCCCACCATGTAGTGTGAGGAGGAAGAACAAAAGACCTGGGTGGGTTTTTTTTTTTGTTTGTTTTTTTGTTTTTTTTAGGTGCCTGACATCAGTCACTCAACAAATAATTATTGAGCACCTACTATGAGCCAGGCACCGTGCTAGGCATGGATAGAGCAGTAAAGGAGGGAAACAGGACTCCCTCTGATGGAGTAGACACTGGGTACAGGAGGCAGGCCACCAATAAGTCACAAACAAGCCAGGTAATCCGTGAAGAGCACGGATTAACAAGGCAAAGTGATGTAGCATGTCACCCGGGGTGGCCGGGACAGGCCTTTCTGATAAGGTGATGCTGTGCCCAGAACGGTGAGCCGTGGTCCACTGGCAAAGAACCAGTGGAAGAGGAGAGCCTGGGAGGATAGGGGTTTGTGCTGGAGCAGGGCAGAAAGCGGGGACATCGGACAGGAGGCAGGCTCGGATCGCAGAGCCCTCAACACGCTCGTGAACGTTAGCTTTATTCTTGCAGCGCCTGGGGGCCACCGAAGGGAGTAAGCAGAAGAGAGAGCTGGTTTGCACTGTTAGAACATTGCTGTCTCACTGAGGGGAGAATACACTTAAGGAAGGTGGGAATCTGGGGCGCCTGGGTGGCGCAGTCGGTTAAGCGTCCGACTTCAGCCAGGTCACGATCTCGCGGTCCGTGAGTTCGAGCCCCGCGTCGGGCTCTGGGCTGATGGCTCGGAGCCTGGAGCCTGTTTCCGATTCTGTGTCTCCCTCTCTCTCTGCCCCTCCCCCGTTCATGCTCTGTCTCTCTCTGTCCCAAAAATAAATAAAAAACGTTGAAAAAAAATTAAAAAAAAAAGGAAGGTGGGAATCAGAACAGGGGGCTCAGTGGGGAGGAAGAGGCCGTTGTTCAGAGCAGATGGGTTGGTGGCTTGCATTAGGCTGGTAGTCACGATGCAGGGGGGAATGGATGAGGCTGGGACATGTTCTCGAGGCAGAGTTGACCGGGCTTGTTGCTGAATTCAGTGTGCAGTTTGGGGTAAAGAGGGGCCCGGGAATACCCCCCCACCCCCACCCCACCCTGAGGTTGAGCTTAAGTAGGTTTGAGTGGAGGGTGTGGCATTTCCTACAACGGGACATCTGGGTAAGGCTCAGATACTCATTGCGCCATGTAGAACGACTGAAGTCTGAGAGGCCCCTGGGCTGTCCAGGTGGAGACATCCAAGGGGCAAAGCTGGGCTGTGAGCCTGTTGCCCAGAAGCGAGGTGTGGGGTAGGAATTGGAGGGCCCCTGTCTGTAGATGGTTTCATTCAGACTATAGGACTGAACAGGAATGTGTCACAGGGAGAGGCTCGGAGAAGAGGATCCCTCCAAAGGACCAGTCACTCAGGTAGGAGGGGAATCCTGGGCAGACAGCACTCAAAAAGGCCTGAAAAGAAAGGACTTCTGGAAGGAGAGGATCAAACGTGCTGACACAGCCAGTCAGAGTGGGTGCTGAGACAGCTGGGGATTTGCAACCTGATGGTTGGGGACCCGGACTTAAGTGTGCGGAACTTTAGCCCTGGCATCCCTTGCTTGGAGAATGCAGGAAATGGCTGACCTTGGAGAACTTTTATTGCATTTCACATGGATAGTGGCACTTCAAGCTTCCCGGGGCCACGGATCAGATGAATGTAAATAGTTCGGTAACCACGACTGTGGTAGGAGCTGGGGAGTGGCTGGCTATCTATATTGTGAAACAGACCTAGGCTTTTACCATCAATTCCGTCCTTTCTCTAAACTTGGGTCAGAGCAGACAGCAAAATCTGAACTCAGACTGGGTTCCAGAGACCTAGTCCAAATAACCGTTCAGATCGGACTATTAATTTGGCTCGTATCCCGGAACCTTCAGAGGAAGGCAGTTGGGAAGTTCCCTGGTGTTCTAGGCTTCAGGCAACTTTGATCTGGAATATCATCAGAGCCCATAGAATCATCATCTTTTTATTTTAGTGTTTATTTTTGAGAGACAGTGAGTGGGGGCGGGTGCGGAGAGAGGGAGACAGAATCCCAAGGAGGCTCTGAGCTGTCAGCCCAGAGCCTGATGCAGGACTCGAGATCGTGAACTGTGAGATCACGACCTGAGCTGAAATCAACAGTCGGACGCTGAACCGACCGAGCTGTGCAGGCGCCCCTAGAGTCATCTTCTTGTGGCCACCCCTTTCCTTGTTCCTACGTTGCTGGGGAGGCTAGGCTGCTTCAGCTTTGATGAGACGTGGACGTTGTGCAAAGACATCAGACTGCGTCTAGCAATCAGTCTGATTACTCTCGTGATCAGCCCAGGAAACGGGCTGTGTCACCGAGAGGGACGCACCTCCACACGTCTCTGGGCTGCCAGGGGAGGGAGAAAGAAATGGAACTGAGGATTGGGACCTCCAGTCCTCGGTTCTTCCTACTCCAGCTGCAGACCCTGCACTGCTTGTTGGTGCTTCCTCGACCAGCATCATCTCAGGGGCGTCACAGTTGTGTTAACAGCTGTTGTCATTTTCTCACTCACCCCCTCTTTACTACAGGACTATGCCCTGAAGGGAAATTGTACCTAGGACGAGACATAGAGTTTAGTATGTTACAGCCTTGCACTTTCTAAATTTTTTTTTTTTACATTTATTTATTTTTGAGACAGAGAGACAGAGCATGAACAGGGGAGGGTCAGAGAAAGAGGGAGACACAGAATCTGAAACAGGCTCCAGGCTCTGAGCTGTCAGCACAGAGCCCGACGCGGGGCTCGAACCCACGGACGGTCCGCAGGATCATGACCTGAGCCGAAGTCGGACGCTTAACCGACTGAGCCACCCAGACGCCCCTCTTCTTAGGTCCTTCTAGATCTCGACACATGTTTGTCTTTGGTCTTTTTATGACCTTGGACACGCTACTAAATATATATATGCTCCCTGACGACCAGCTTTTGTCAGGAGGCTGTTTGAGCTGGGGGTGTCTGTGCTCGTTCGAATGGGAGATGGGGGCTCTGGGCCCACAGACGGTATATGTTGGGCAAATGCTGGTGGACGTGGGCCACAGCCTCGCCCCAGCACATTTGCTGAGGTCCAGAGAGGCAGCTCCCGTCCCTTTGCACCCAGGGACCCCAATCCACGGATGGCCCAGCAATGTGACGTGCTGAGATGTGTTCAGAGCTCCCGGAGTGGCATGTGTGGCTGCAATGAACATTTCCACAAAAGTGCCTCCAGTGTGGGGACTTTGTCATTTTGTCTGTAGCTCCGCTAAAAAGCTTTGTACTGGTACAAACCCCAGGCAGAAATGGCCTTTTTTTGTAAATGCCAAGAAAATCACTGGGTTCAGATGCACTGTGTTTGTAAAAAGAGCAAAGCCAGAGTGAGTTTTCACACCTGGTGCTTCCTGTGGTCCACTGTGAGTGTGACATATCATTCCACTGACAGTGATCTCATCTGCCCCGGCTGTCTTGATGGTCTGTTTCCTTAGAAAAGATGCTTTTTTTCAATGCACAGAAGATAACCTTCTTTAGGCTTGGCTTTCTTTTCTTTCTTTCTTTCTTTCTTTCTTTCTTTCTTTCTTTCTTTCTTTCCTTTCTTTCCTTTCTTTCCTTTCTTTCCTTTCTTTCTTTTCTTCCTTTCCTTTCTTTCTTTCCTTTCTTTCTTTTCCTTTCTTTCTTTCTTTCTTTCTTTCTTTCTTTCTTTCTTTCTTTCTTTCTTTTCTTTTCTTTTCTTTTCTTTTCTTTCTTTTCTTTCTTTCCTTTCTTTCCTCTTTCTTTCTTTCTTCCTTCCTTCCTTTCTTTCCTTTCTTTCTCTTTCTTTTCTTTCTTTTCTCTTTCTTTCCTTTCTTTCTTTCTTTCTTTCCTTTCTTTGTTTCTTTTCTTTCTTTCTTTCTTTCTTTCTTTCCTTCTTTCTTTTCTTTTCTTTCTTTCTTTTCTTCCTTCTCTTTCTTTTCTTTTCTTCTCTTTCTTTTTCTTTCTTTCTTTTTCTTTCTTTCTTTCTTTTCTTTCTTTTCTTTCTCTTCTTTCTTTGACAGGCTTCCGACAATGGCCTTGGGAGGTGCAAAGAGTTGTGATAATCACATAAATTTTGAACAGCAATCTGTGGCTGGCAGGAGCTGGGACGGGGGGGCTCCAGAGGGAGAGATGATCAGAGAGCTGCCCGGAAGTGTGTGTGCCTAGCGGAGGGGGCGGGTGAATGAACAGCTAGTGACAACACATTGTACTTGTAGCCACAGGAGGGGAAAGTACCGGATGTGTGGCGCTCAGAGGAGCGGCTGCTAGTTGTTCACGTGGGGTTGGTGGGATGTCAAAGACAGGAGAGGAGTGACCCGTGCTTAAAGGCCCTGATTGGTCATTCTGTGACAGACGGTGCTTAGCGTGCTACCAGTCTTTCTTCCTTTCTCCCGTCTCCCATCTTTGCTTAGCACATGGCCTCTTGGAATAAATGATATTACCCCTCCTCCTCTGCGAATGAATCCATGTGAGTGAGTCCTGGCCGATGGGATATAAGTGGAAGTGATGCGTGAAACCTCCAGGAAGTTTCCCTCCTTCAAGGGAGGGAGTGTGCCTTTTTCTTCCTTTCCTTCTTCCTGATGGCTGGGATGCAAATACAATGGCTAGACTCTGGCATCCATCTTGGACCCGATGGAAAACACATGTGTAAGTGAGCAGAGCAGTGAGACTTAAGTGCCTATGTTTATGTAAGGGAGAAATAAGTTTATGACGTAGTATAAGTCACAGCAAGAATTTTTTGTTCTGGGGCCCTGAGTGGCTCAATCGGTTAAGCATCGGACTCTTGGTTTCAGCTCAGGTCATGATCTCACCGATGGTAAGTTTGAGCCCCGTTTCAGGCTCTGTACTGACAGTGCAGAGCCTGCTTGGGATTCTCTCTCTCTCTGCCCCCCTCCTGCTTATGTGCGTTCCCTCTCTCTCTCTCTTTCAAAAATAAATAAATACTAGAAAAAAAGAGGGTGGTTTTTTTTTTTGTTGTTGCTGTTCCACACAGGCAAATCCAATACCAGTTAATTTGGGTTTTACGTTTTCACTGTGTGTTATCCTCAGTGGTTTGGGACTGTGTTTCTCAATATCTAACTTCTCTTGACCAGCTCTATCTCAAGCTAGGAACCCCGAGGTTAGCCTGTGAATATTTCCAGTCTATGCAATGGTTTTGAGTGGATATCTCTGTATCCTTCCTGTCTGTTTGGTACAAGGTTTTGGTTTTGGAATCATCAAAAACCCACTCGTTCAGCCTTGGTATCATGTGTTTCAATCAAGCCCATATTACAGAATGGCTGAAAGTGACCAGCTCTGTGACATCAGATAAGCTATTGGTTCTCAGTAAGTCCCACTTTCCCATCTTTAAGATGAGGAAACTCGTAGTCCCTTCTTCACAGCCTGTTGAGAGGATCGCCCGACAAAATGTAGGAAGAGCAAATAGCATCCTTCTTGGCAGTTGTAACTGCCCACTAAGTATTGACTGCTCTTGTGTGTCTGGTCTTTCGTTCTTGAGAGTCTCCCAGCACATGTGAAACATCGGCTCATCAGTATGCACATCCTCCCCTCCAAAAGTCATGTGAGTGAATTATGTTTACCTTCTCTATTTATAGGTATGGAGAAGTAAAATTGTATTTGCCGCAGAGCACAGACAGAAGCAGAAATCAGATCTAGTTTTGTCCCCAGATTAAAGATAACACATGTGAAACGATTTTGCTAGTTGTGCAGAGATTTGTGAGGGAAAGACTTTGGTATGATTTCCTTTTCCTTGTTTGCCCTGAAGGCCAACAGGCCAGCGTCAAAGCACTTGCCTCTTACCTCTTATGTTAATGCTACTGGCTATCTTTTCCCCATCCTCGGATGATGGAAGCATTGTTCCCCCCCCCCCCCCCCACCGCCTGGCTACTGTCACCTCCAGACACTGAGCTCCCATCCGGTGCCTCTCCTTACCTGCCGCCCCCAGAATTGGTGCCGCAAAAGGGGATTTGGCATTTACTCTCATCGGCAGGAAGAGTGAGATGAGTTTAAAGTAATTGTTACGTGATGACAGGGCAGCTCCTGGATGCACGTGTCTCACAGCTGACAGGCAAGCTACCAGAATGGCCTTGGAAGGCGCATGTGGGATTTTGCGTGCCTTGCCCCTGAATTTAGGGCAACTATGGATGCAGACTGGGGGTCCTGGAGTGCGGCTGCCTGGAGTTAAACTCTGGCTCTGCGCTTTCCTCCTGTGCAAATTTGGGCGTTGCTTAACCTCATCTGCAAACGGGGGTGACAGCGCTGCCCTGACCTAGAAGATGTGGTGGCAGGACAGGGCTCCACACGACGTTTGCCCTCAGGCCAGCGCCTGACCCAGTAAAACACACGGGCAATGTCGGCTGGGTTGACAAAGTGGTGAATCTTGAGGACAATTCAAGTTCCCCCTTCGCTGAGAGCTTCACCCTCGTTTGACTCTCGGCTGTAATCCGGTGTGCCTCGACCTGCACAGATCTTAACTCCCCAGCTGGATTACGGGCTCTGGAATTTCTCTTTTCTCTCATTTGTCCCAGGAGGTCCTCTGCAGAACCCACCATGTACCTGTCTCAGTTAGCTTTTGCTGCCTAACAAGCTACCCTAAAGCTTGTTGACTTAAAACAATAACTGCTTATTGAGTTCATCACTTTGCAGGTGGGCAACTCGCGCTCAGCGAGTCGGGTGATTCTGGTCCAGGCTGGGCTGTGCTGAGCTCATTGGGGTTCACACAGAGCAGGTGCCTAAAGGCAGGGGGACAGAGAGGTTGCAACAGTCTATCACAGTCCCTCAGAGTAGAGTTTTCATAGTTGTTCACTAACTGGGTAGTTACAATGTGGCCCTTGCCTAGCTGAGTAGCTATCTGAAGCCACTCAATCTGTACTTTGTTTTTGGAGGCCAGCATGTGAGTCAGCTCTCTGCAGCATCACACCTGGCTGCCAGTGTGAAGTATCTCTCCCTCTTGTTGGCTCTACCTAAGAAGAGAAGGTGTATCCCTCTCCTCTTGGAAAATTCTGGGGATCCATGGATCAAAATTTCAGAGGTACTATTCACCCAGAGATACTATTCACATAGTTTTTTGTATGAATGCCCTTCCTTAATTGTGCAGTGCACAGCCTGTGCAACCATATGTGGCAGACCTCAAGCAGAATCTTTCTGGTGGATGTGAAGGTTTCCAACTATAGTGGAGGAGCTAGGTCACCCTATAGTCAAGAGGGAGGGGGAGAGTTTGCATGGGCACGAATTCTTACGTTTTAGGAGGCGGTTGGTGTCTAGGCCTCATCTACATCACCGATTAACTAAGCAGCATGCACCAAGAGACTCAGTTTGAGTAAGAGTCTGACCCTTTCAGTCATATGTTAATGATACCAGTTAATGCCACTGTAGTTGAAGGGAAGGATTCCTGGAAAGGGAGATTTATCTAAGGCCTATTATGTGCCGGGCACTTTATATATAGAGCATCTCATTTCATCTTTATACCAAAAAGGCTGTGAGATGGGTAGAGTTAGGTCAGTTTTTGCTGAAACGGAAACTGGAATTCAGAGAGGATTGCGTAGATTGCCTGAGGTCACACAGGTGGTCAACAACAGGCCTAGGATTTGAACTCTGGTCTGTCTGGCGCCAAAGCCCTTTCCTCTCCACAGTGCTGTAGCCGAAGCCTGGCAAGTAGCAGTCCGCTTGTCTATGACACCGTCCCTGCGTATTCCCCCGGCACCTGCAGGGTGCCCACGGGGAACAGCAGTCGTGAACACCAAAACCGGCCAGCCGTGGGGGCCTCCACCATTGGCCAGGGGCTCCGACAGCGTTTCGTAGAAGGAGGAAGGAGCAGAGCTGACCAGCCAGGCTGGAGGGCAGACCACTGACCGGAAACGGATTCTGTTCAGGGGACACTGGCTGTTTCCTGGACGTGGTAAAACAGGAAATATTTCAACATTAAGGTGTAGGAGTTTGGGCAGGGAAAGATTTGATGACTTCAGAATGGCACTGGAGACTAATCTGAAAACAGCAGATACCTCCATCTGTCCCTAAAATAGTGGACTGAGCTGCATTAAAACGGACTGTGCCGACCGGCCCGGAGGCGGCATTATGTAGATCGGATGAGACCGAGAGTGCTCGGCACCAGATGATGGCTTTTATTTCTATTTATGACTGATGACGAGGGGCTCGGCCTGTTCAGCTCGGTGGCCTGGCTGTGTGGGTGCCACCTCCTGAGGGCTCAGTTGACGGGAAGCAGCTGTCAGTCCTGCCGGAAGGGTCCTCCCTCTTCAGGAAGGGAGGGGAGGAGCCGGAGCGATGAGCCGCCCCATGTGACCTCCGGACACCTGCAGGCCCCCTTTCCTAGTCTGCTCTGGGCTCCAGGAGCCAACTCCCAGCTCCCTACACGGAGGAGGAGAGCGTGGGCAGTCCACAGAGCTCAGGTTTTGACCAGTGCTGCTGAGGCACCAGGACGGCCTCGGGGCTGGGTTTGCAGATGGATTAAACCCCTTCCTGCAGTGTGGTTACAGGGACCTTAGGGGGTCGTACCTGGAGTCCTGAGGACATCTGGTCGCCTGTGTGCAAGAATTGTCACGAGGGCGGTCCCCTCCTTCACCACTCTCCAGCTAAGGAGTGTCGTGGGGAGAGGGAGCTTGGGGCGGCGAGGAGGGGGTACTTGGTGGTCCTGGGGCAGCAGCCCTTTACCAAGCAGACAATGTAGGCACGTGTGATCTTTCCACTGTGTTTGAGCCTGGGCATTCAGGGTCAGTGCCACACAGGAAGAGCACCCAGGGCACTGGGGAGAGAGAACACACACTGGAAAGGTGAGCTGAGCATTCTAAGAAGAGAGATTCATTACGAGAGCCATAGGGTCGGGTGGGGACTGTGACTGTGGCAGACGCAGACAGTGACGATGCTGAGGACACAGGTGGGGCAGGCCTTGAATGCCATCCGAGGGAGCTCCAGGTACTTTCTGTTGGGATGGCCTGCTCTTGCAGGGTTTTAAGTAGCCAGTAATAATGATGGCCCTTTATTGAGTACTTAACTATGTGCTCTATAATGTACTGTTTCTAGATTTAATTCTGGAAGTCACCTTGTGAGTTAGGAGTCACTCTTCGATTTTATAACAGAGGAAACCAAATTACGGGTGAGTTAGCTTTCTGTGGTTTCTTTCCTTTCTGGTCAGTCAGTGACCAGAACAGGGATTTGTCTTTAAAATTCATCCACATAACCAGTTTCCTCTACTACCTCAGGCCGAAAAGGGCTTAGACTAGACCTTGGTTGTGACGTGAAAGAGGACAAGGGTGTAGGCTTTTGTTCCCTGAGCCTGTGCCTGTTCCTTCACAAGGACCTCGTTAAATAAGGACGTGATTGGAGGCAAGGGGCCGGTCTTGAATTAGAAGATCATCCGGCCCTCTGGCCAGATTTGAAAGCTGTTGAAAAGGTAAAATTCTTTACCCCTTGATAACTGCGTGTTTAATGAGAGATGTGTTTTGGTCACAAGTAGGTGTGTGTGTGTGTGTGTGGAAGAACAGAGGAAAAATGTGCAGGTATTCTGCGGTCACGTGTCCAAAGCTCATGGGGCATTTGAGACTACAGATGGAGACTTGGGGTCATCAGACATATGGTTGAAATTCCATGGGTTTCCACGAAGAGGACTAGAAAGGAAAGATCAGCAAGGGAGACCAGGAGAGAGAGTGATGAAGACTGAAGGGGAGAACGTACCGTGAGGACAGGAGAAGCCACCCATGGCTGCCAGAGAGGCGAAGGTTTCCCTTGTGTGATGCTCTCCCGGCCCTGCAGGCTCAGTGGGGCTCTTGGTCGCTCCTTGGGCAACTACCAGGGGTTGAAGGAGAAGAAAATAAGTAGAGAGCATGTGTAACTTATTTTAAGTATCTCATTTGGAAGCCATGCTTGGGGAAATCTGACGTAAACAGCAGTTTCCATGGGTTTCCGCTGACTAATCTGTTTCATCAGGGGGTGGTGTTACATCAAAGATCTTCTAGTTTGAGCTTCCTAAGATTGATGTGTGATACCAGCCTTTGTGGGGAAGCGCGTCTTCAGACTCATATTAATCCATTTGTCACTTAGTGACATTAGATAAGGTGCTAGCAATTCACCCTTCTCCGGGGTCCTTCTTTTGAAGAACATCCTCCCTCAGCTCCATTCTCTTGCCTTCACATTGGCATCTGATGGTGGGGAAAAAGAGCAGGGATGGAAAACACCTAGAACGCCCTGGAGTTAAGGCTTGGATTCAAATTCTGACACAATTAGTTTGATACTTGCATTATGACCTACTTTCTATCATTATGACCCTTAGCAAACTGTTCAACCTCTCTCAGTTTCTTTATCTAGAAAACAGACATAATGATAATAACTAGCATTACTATGTACAAGTCATGTTACACTAATTAGCTGGTGAGTCTTGGCAACAATCCAAGAATTTTTAGTATACGTCCTCTGGAAAAACTATTCTTTTTTTTTTTTTTTTTTTTTTTTTTTTTTTTTTTAAGATTTGTTAATTTTTGAGAGAGAGAGAGACAGAGCACAAGCACGGTAGGGGCAGAGAAAGAGGGAGACACAGAATCCAAAGCAGGCTCCAGGCTCTGAGCTGTCAGCACAGAGCCCGACGCAGGGCTTGGACTCACAAACTGTGAGATCACTACCTGAGCTGAAGTCAGACGCTTAACTGGACTGACCCACCCAGGTGTCCCTATACAAAACTGTTCTTTACAGTGATACTAGGACATATTTGCCTTTTTCAGTATCTTTCTCCCATGAGTATATGGTGAAGTTTTCCAGAAAAGCTCCATGATGTGTGGTATGGCAACTGCCAGAATGCAGCAGTGGGTAGGAGAATTTAGCTGTCTCCTTTTAAGGCAGACATTTAAGAGGTTTTGTAAAAAATGTAAAGCCGTACCACTGTTCTCACTGAAATATATTTGCATTGAAAAATAGAGTCATTGGGATAATAGAAAATTTTCATTATTTTAAATAAATTAATAAGTAGCTATTTTTTAAAAAAACGGTCTCAGTTTGAAGTTCTATGGAAAATATTATGGAAACTCAGTAGCCATTTAAAAAAATTTCTCTGTTTTCAGTTCTATTATGGAAACTCCACATAAACAAAAGCTCTCTGGGGCCCTCAGTTATTTTGAAGGTGTGCAGAGGGGTCCTGCCCTGAAATGAAATGAAAATGTTGGGGAACGTGGGTTGATAGCATAGAATTTGAATGGATGTGTTTGCAGAGTGCTTGGACATTGTCTGGGATATGGCAGCTCTCCAGCCGTAGTAGTAACAGTAGCAATAGTAGTAATAGTAGTAACAGTAGTAAAATAGCAGTAGCAACAGCAGTAACAGTAGCAATGGCAGTAACAGTAGTAATAGTAGCAGTAGTAACACTGGCAACAGTAGTAACACTAGTAACAGTAGTAACAGTAGCAACACAAGCAACAGTAGTAACAGCAGTAACAGCAACAGCAGCAATGGTAGTAACAGTAGTAATAGTAGCAGTAGTAACACTAGCAACAGTAGCAACAGTAGTAACAGTAACACAAGCAACAGTAGTAACAGCAGTAACAGCAACAGCGGTAACAGTAGTGACAGTAGTAACACAAGCAACAGTAGTAACAGTAGTAACACCAGTAACAGTAGTAACAGTAGTAACACTAACAACAGCAGTAACAGCAATAACAGTAGCAATGGTAGTAACAGTAGCAATAGCAGTAACAACAGTAATAGTAACAGTAGCAATAGTAGTAATAGCAGTAACAGTAGTAATAGCAGTAGTAACAGTAGCAACAGCAGTAACAGTAGCAACACTAGCAACACTAGTAATAGTAAGTAGTAACAGTAGTAGCACAAGCAACAGTAGTAATAGTAACAGTAGTAACACTAGCAACAGCAGTAACAGTAGTAACAGCAGCAATGGTAGTGACAGTAGTAATAGTAGCAGTAGTAACACTAGCAACAGTAGTAACACAAGCAACAGCAGTAACAGCAGTAACAGTAGTAACACTAGCAATGATAGTAGCAGTAGTAACAGTAGTAACACAAGCAACACAAGCAACAGCAGTAACAGTAGCAACAGTAGCAACGGTAGTAACAGTAGTGGTAGTAGCAGTAGTAGTAATTGTCGTCGTGGAACCAGGAGCCGCAGCTCTGTGACAGTCACTGTGGTGGGGACTGCTGTTGTGCCGCCATGCTTGTGGTCCGTCACAGCCTGGGTGGGTCCCGACAAAAGAGCAGCAGAGACCCAGCCGTTGCCGAAAGCAGAGCCTCCGACGCGCAATACTTGGGGCTGCCTGGGTCATTCGGGCTCTCCAGAGGAAGAACCGGGACAATATATAGAGATTTGTGCAGAGACACGTCTTATGGGAGCTCGCTCTCATGATTATGGAGGCTGAGCAGTCCCCCAGTCCGCATCTGCAAGCTGGAGGACAAAACATTTGGACAGTAGGAGAGAGTCACGATGTGTTGTACCAGATGGGGATGCTAGTGAACGTTATTTCTTTAAGAAAATGCAACAGGGGCACCTGGGCGGCTCAGTCAGTGAAGCATCAGACTTCGGTTCAGGTCACGGTCTCGCCGTTCCTGAGTTGGAGCCCCCATCGGGCTCTGTGCCGACAGCTCAGAGCCTGGAGCCTATTTCAAGTTCTGTGTCTCCCTCTTTCTCTGCCCCACCCCTGCTCATGCTCGCTCGCTCTCTCTCTCTCAAAAATAAATAATAAAACATTTAAAAAAATGAAAAAGAAAATGCAACAGAGGACGATGGAGTCTGCAGAGTTCAGGCTTCGCTGGCAGTGATGAGCCCCTGTGAGATCCAGATGGCTTTGAACCCAGCCTACAGGTGGGGAGGCCAGTCCTGAGGCCCCCCTCTGCTGGAGGAAAAGGCTACCCTCCTGGTAGAGTAAACATGCTGTTTGCAAACTGAGTTACAACTTAACTTCTAGAGGGAAGCTCAGCGCCCACGACCTGACTGTGGCGAACCCCATTTTAAAGCAAACAATCCTTTCGGACAAGTGCCTGTTTCAGGTTTCACGCCCAGTCACGTCACTTGCTGCGAACCCATGGAGAGAAAGGCTTCATTCTTGGAGGCCTGACAGGGGCATCAATTTCAGAGTTGGTTTGTAAAACACTGCTGTAAGTTGTGGGTGGAAGTTGCAAATCAGAACGTGTTGATTTATTCGGTTTCCAGGGACCTCTTGGTAATGACCGCAATAAAGACAAATCCAATTAGTCAGGTGTGGAAAGGTGGCCACGCATAGTAAGTTGTGAGAGGGACGATTCAAGAGGAGGTCAGGCCAGTAAGAAGGAGCTGATAAGACGGGAGAGGGGTAATGTCCGTTGCTATGAATGAGGGAGAAATTTCGGTCCTAGATGAATGCAAGCTTCGCTGAGACAAACTCTCCCGAATCGGGGGCTGTTTCTCCCTCTGCACTAGACTGAGAGGCTCCTGAAGGACGGTGGCCAGAACTTTGTCACACTTGTATTCCCCAGACATGGAGTGTAGAAAGTTCTCTGTGACGGTCTGTTTCCTAAACTCAAGTAGGGCTTAACCCATCTCTGAGTTGGTAATAATTTTGAACTTACACAGTAGATGCAAAAAAAAAGTCCGGAAAACACCCGTATGTTCTGGACTCTGATTCACCTATTGGTTGACACTTGCTTTGTCTGTGCCTCTCTCTGCCCCTCCCCTCCTCTCTGTGTTCATAATATTATTTTTTCCTGAATCATCTGAGAATAGGCTGTTTATGTCACTGCCATGGACCCTTAAATACTTGAGTATGTGTTTGCTAAGAATAAAAATCGTCTCCACAAAACTGTACAGTTGACCTCAGTAGATTTGACATTGATACAATCTTCACATCTATCCTACCATCTGTATTCCAGTTTTCTCAATTATCCCAATATTGGCCTTTATAGTTCATGCCCCTTCCAATATAGGATCCTGTCTATGATCAAGTGTTGTGTTTATTGTCATGCCTCTTTAGTCTGTTGCATCTAGAACATTTCCACAGCCTTTTTTTTAATCCTTTATAACACAGATATATTTTTCTAGAATACAGTCATCACTTCTTCTGGGTTGCTGTGGACATATATTCTAGATATGTGTTTGCCTTTTCTGCCTGTGGTGCCTCAGACATTACATTTCTCCAAGGGCTTCCTCAGTGTCTGGTGAACTGTCTTGGGATCTCGAGTAACCCTAGAATGAAGGACCGATTTTATTGCAAAGGAAGTGACCCAGGATCCACTGGTCCTGCTGTCCTGAATCTGCCAGAGACTGCCAGCCCGAATTTTGGTGTGGTCCTTTGAAGTGGCAGCTAAGGTACCAGCCTGGAGATCACACCCTGTGGGTTTGGGGAGATTTCTTTCAAGATGTAATATGTACTTTGAACCAATGGTTATTATATGATGCTCTGTCCTTGGAAGATAGAATCAGGACTGGATGTAGAATTAGCCCCTCTCTGTCAATCTCCGTGACCTACTGGGGAATTTCCTTCCTAGTCCCACAACTTCAGGCTCTTTTGAGGGTAAGGAGATTCTTCTAGAGCACGCCTGGAAAGGCTACCACTAAAACTAAAGGTATGGCTCCCTCCTGGTCATTTGGGGCTCCTCCTGCCAATTGTCCCGCAGGCAAAGGAGTTACTGTACGAGTGACCTTGACCCTGATTATCAAGAGGAGATAGGGTTGTTCTGACATAAGGGGGCAGGGAAGGGTGTGTCTGGAACCCAGGGGGTTCACCAGGTATCTCTCGGTGCCTCATAATTGGTGATTACTATAAACAGACAATTGTGACAAGCACAGCCTGACAAAGGCACTGTGCCCAGGGGCTCAGATCCCTGTAGGGATGAAGGCCGGGGCTTCCCCCCCCCACCCCCCACGCAAGCAGACTGGAGCAGCTGAAATGCTGCCCAAGGATGAGAGGAATCTAGAACAGGTGGTGGAACAGGAAGAAGATGAAAATTAATTTGCTTTGACACCAACTGCGATGATGTTGCCTCTTGTCCCACTGACCCTCACGTCGAAACCCTCTTTTGTTGTTTTTAATTGTAGGTGGCCACCATCTTAAGGACACCGGCAACTTAACTTGTGGTTTGAGTGGATCTGAATGATGTAAATGCTAGATTGAAGCAGACACTCCTAGTGAAGCCCCCATATCCCTTGGCATTCCTTCATACAGCAAAGGCTGCCTACACGTTCTGTCTGAACTTCTTCCTGGTCTTGGGCACACACTCAGCCTCCTTTCAGGGCAAGGCAGAAATGTCCAAGAATTACTGGGCTGGCGGGGGGGGGGGGTGGGTATCTCTGAACCCATGACAAATGTGAGTTGGTGAGAAAACGCTGGCTCTCTTGCCCCTCACTGTCTCTCTGAGTATTCTCTGGAACGAGCTTTGGTTGATCTTAGTCAGAATTTGTTTGATACTGGGTCCTTTATAGCCTTCCTTCCCTTCTCTGTCTCACTTCCCTATTCCTTTATCAGTGTTCCCTGGGCCCACTTGCTAAATATCCCTGACACAGGATCTGCTTCTTGGGACACCCAAATTGGGACACCTGGGATAATGTCTCTAGGCTCCGAAGTCCTCGTGACCATCCAGTTAGGTCCTTCAAGTTTAGGGGCTTTTGCTTGGCAGCATCCGAGAGGGCTATTGAGGGGGAAAAAAAAACTTTTCAGAGGGAATATTTGTAAAGGAAAGTACACGTAGCGAAGTTATTCAGCTCATGAATTGTCCTGAAGTCGACACCTAGATCAAGGTCTAGAGTTATTACTAGCCTCCCAGGAGTGTTTGTTGTGTGTTCAACTTAGTAGATACTCTGAAATGGTTTTCCATATGGCTGTTTGAATTTACATCGTCTTCAGCAGGGTGCAAGGGATTCACTTGCTCAGAGTTGTTGTCACTTTTTAATATTGCCCGTTTTTCTTGCTTTAGCCATTTTGGTGGGTGTGTAATGACATCACAATGTAGCTTTCATTTGCATTTCCTGGACATCTAGTGATAGTGAACACTTTCAGTACATTTCTAGCCATTTGGAATTTCTCTTTTGTGAAGCATTGGTATCTAGTCTTTGCCAGCTTTTCTACAAGGTCATCTTTTTCTTTTTTATTTATTTTTCAGAAAGAGAGAGATTGAGAGACAGAGACAGAGAGAGACAGACAGAGAATCCCATTCAGGCTCTGCACCACCAGCCAGAGCCCAATGCAGGGCTTGATCTCACAAACCACAAGGTCATGACCTAAGCCAAAAGAATTGGATGCTCAACCAACTGAGCCACCCAGGTGCTCCTTATCTGTCGTTTTCTTACTGATTAGTAAGAATCCTTTATATGTTCTGGAATGAATCATTTGACACAGACATGTATGGGAAATAACTTCTCTCTGTGAATTGTCTTTTACCTCTTTACAAAAACATTTTTTTAAATTTTTTTTTAATGTTTATTTATTTTTGAGACAGAGAGAGACAGAGCATGAATGGGGGAGGGTCAGAGAGAGAGGGAGGCACAGAATCTGAAGCAGGCTCCAGGCTCTGAGCTGTCAGCACAGAGCCCGACGCGGGGCTTGAACTCACGGACCGTGAGATCATGACCTGAGCCGAAGTCGGACGCTTAACCGACTGAGCCACCCAGGCGCCCCTTTACAAAAATTTTTAAAATGTTTATTGTTGAGAGAGAGAGTGCGAGCGAGGGAGGGTCAGAGAGAGAGGGAGACACAGAATCTGAAGCAGGCTCCAGACTCTGAGCTGTCAGCACAGAGCCAGACACGGGACTCGAACCCGTGAACTGTGAGATCATGACCTGAACCAAAGTCAGATGCTTAACCACCTGAGCCACCCAGGTGTTCTGTCTTTTTACTCTCTAGACAGTAAATTTGATGAGCAGAATTTCTTAATTTTACGACAGTCCAATTTATCAATTCTTCCTTTAGTTTCAGTTTCTTTTGTGTCTTATTTAAGAAATCTTTGCCTGTTTGAGGTCATGAGAATGTTTTCATGGGGCTGTCTATATAAGGCTCTGTCTCGACCTTCTGCCCCATTGGTTGGTTTTTCTATTCTTGGATTTCTTCTATTCTTATGTTATCTTCATTACCATAGCTTTAAATAGGTCTTAATGTCCAGGGGTGGAAGTTGTGAAGCTTTATCTACCTTCTTCAAGATGGCTTTTGCTCTTTTTGGCCTTTTGTATTTACATTAATAATTTTAGGATCAGCTTGTCAGATTCTGAAACAGAAAAGAAAATTCTGGGCTTTTGTTTGGAATTGCATTAAATCTATAGACTCGTTAGGGGAAAAGATGATGTTTATAATATCACATCCTATAGTTCAAGAACATAGCATGCTCCCTGATTCATTTTTCTTTATATTCTCTCAGTATCATAGTTTTTAGTTTTGAGTGTAGAGTTCTTGCATACCATAGGGGCTTGGGAACGTCTGAGTTGTTTCAAAGGCAACAAAAGGATAAATTGAGACGCTGGACACATTCTACTGAGTGAAAGTTGAAATGTTTTTCAATTCAATTAACTCAGCGACCACAGACTACACAACCATTCCAGTAAGGCTTTGGAGTGAACCGTAATCCTCCCTTAAAAAGGAAAAAGGACCGACGTGGATTAAATTGTGTCCTCTAAAAAGATACGTTGAGGGTGCAGACCTCCTTTACCTGGACACGGGAGGGTCTGAGAAATGCAGTTTTTGACATTTGAGTCTCTGTGATGCAGGAAGGCGTGAAAGGAAGCAGGACTGAGTGTCGAGCGAGCCAGCTTGTGAAATCTGCTGTGGGGAGGGTGCTTCTTGCCTGCCTTGGCTGGTGTCAGGAAGAGAAAACCTCCCAGGTCAATTGGGAGAGACCGCATCTCAGCACTTCTCTGGAGTTTCTTGGTTGGCGTATGGTTGAATCCTGCCTACCTCTTACTCCTCGCCCTCTGGTAGTCCTGGGTTTTGAGATTTAACTCTTTCATGCCCTTTGTGAAGGTGGCATTCGTACTCTGGTTTCCAAAGCTCTGAGCATGTAGAGTAGCTATTTTCCCGTCCACAAGGGAAGCCACCAGACAGCCGCTTTGTCTGTCTTCCCAACACATTAGAGGCAGACGGCGGCTCTCGGAACCTCCGGGCATCACTTCTCTTTGCCCTCACTTTTGTTCTCCCGGTTCTGTTCCTGGGACTGGCTGCAGCTCTCAGGATAGGACCACACGCATGGCATTCTGCCTCTACATGTACCTCTGACGGGCGATACGTGTTCCGCTCCCCTGGTGCAGCCGACTGTCGGGCGCTTGTGAAATAGGATCAACAACACATGCTGCTAATTGGCACTGGTACGCACTCACACATCCGTCGTGTGTGTGGTCTGGCCACTCCCTCCCAGTATGGCGATCGGGGCCCACGCCTTCCAAGATTATCAGCACAGCCGCTGCCGCCAATGCTGTGTGCATGGCCTCTGGCAATGGGCATCCGTGTGATCTGGTGAGGACCAGGAGAAGGTGGTGGTAGGGCCCAGACCCCGCTGCCGTCTTTCCCCGGCTCTTCAGGTGGGAAAATGGCAGAGAAGCTGACCCTGTACTTGGGTTGCTTTGGTGTGAGGTACAGAGGTGGGTTTTCTCGGGCTCTTGTGACTCTTGGCCCCATGCTGTCCTGAAGAACAACGTGCTTCACTGAAAGCTTGCTCCGATCTTTTCTAAGCTCTCCGCGGGATATAAATTTGCTGCTGCAGCTGCTCAGACCATGTTTAATCTTGGGAGAAGGAGGCCCTGGCCCTTGCATCGGACAACAGGGTATGATGGACTGAGTCACACTGGCTGTTACTTTCCTGATTCCTCAACCTGAATCGAGGTTACTGTTTGTATCAGTCAGGGTCCTGCAGGAAATAGATGGAATATTCCAGTGGAAACATTGTAGAGAGTTAATTAAAGGGACTTTTTATCTTATTCAAATTTTTTTAAGTTTATTTATTTCTTTTGAGAGAGAGCGAGAGCAAGCGAGAGAGAGGCAGAGAGAGAGAATCCCAAGCAGATTCTGCACGGTCAGCTCGTGGAGCCCAGTGCGGGGCATGAACTCATGAACCGTGATGTTGTGAGCTGAGCTGAAATCAAGAGTCTGACGCTCAACCGACTGAGCCACCCGGGCGCCCCTTTTTATAAAGTGTATGTGGTACAGGGGTCACAAGAGATGGTGAAGCCCCCTTGGGTGAGTTGGAGCTATTTTGGCCTCTGAAGGGACAAGGGGAGGGAACCATCTGAGATCCTGGGAAGAACAGTCGTAAGGGGAGGGGTCGGTGCAGAGACGGGACCTTCAATTTGGAGACACAGCCACTCCATGGCCACTGAGCAGGGAGGGACTGGGGAGCCATACCTTGACCTCATTCTTCCTGCCTTGCAACCTTTAACCGCTCATTGACCTAATGCAGCCAGAAACCAGAAGGCAAGGGAATCCATATGCAGCCCACATAGGTTAGCTTTCTGGGGTGTCAGTGAAGGGTGCCAAGTGGATGTGGAGAAATGGAAAGTCACCAGCAGCTATAGTAGAAGTGAATATAGCCCACTCTCTTGGATCTGAGAAATGTCTCATTGCTTTATTTTTCTAAATCAAGAGAAAACTGGCTCAGTATGCCGTTATTACAGTAGGTCACAAAGCAAACATCAGCCATTAGGAGGCTCCCCATATGACAGTGGGTCATAGGAAAATCCTGGCTCTGGGATGCCTCGGTGGCTCATTCTGTTAAACATCCAGCTTCGGCTCGGGTCATGATCTTGGAGTTTGTAGGTTTGAGCCCCACGTAGGGCTCTGTGCTGACAGCTCACAGCCTGGAGCCTGCTTCGGATTCTGTGTCTCCCTCTCTGTCGGCCCCTCCCCCACTCATGCTCTGTCTCTCTCCATCACTCAAAAAGAAAGAAATGTTATTATTATTTTTTAAATCCTGGCTCTATGTGACTATGGCAAAAACCGGAAGGGGCCTTTTCCTTGGATCACAGGGCCCCATCCGTAGTGGACACCTGTGGTTTTGCCAGCCTGCTGCCTTGTTTTAGCAAATAGTCTATTGTGTTTATTTGGGAAATGACTCTCCATCAGAGAGATGGGTGGGATTGTCAACGAACTGTCCTGCTTTTCCTTGGCCAAAGAGCATAGGCATTGAACCCACTGAGCCAATCACGCTCAATGTTCTGGGAGCTTGAATGGGAGGCAAACACTCAACATCTGACCAGAAAATAGGTAGAACGAAAGAGTCCCAATAGCGGAGTCCCACGGAGAATGGATGTTGCTGGTTATCTGCGTACCCCGAACCGCCTTGATTTCTATCCTTCGAGAGACCTGGTTTTTCAGTTTTCTCTTTGATTGTGCGAGACACCCTTTATCTTTTTTTTTTTTTTTTTTTTTTTTTTTTTTTTTTTTATTTTATTTTTGGGACAGAGAGAGACAGAGCATGAACGGGGGAGGGGCAGAGAGAGAGGGAGACACAGAATCGGAAACAGGCTCCAGGCTCCGAGCCATCAGCCCAGAGCCTGACGCGGGGCTCGAACTCACGGACCGCGAGATCGTGACCTGGCTGAAGTCGGACGCTTAACCGACTGCGCCACCCAGGCGCCCCCCCTTTATCTTTTTTTAAAGCACCAGCGTTGCTTTTGTGGCTCGTGACCAAAGCACCCTGATAGCGACACCATTGTTGCCATGGTTATGTGTGCTACCCGGTGCCTTTGCTGCCCTTGTCTCCAGCCAGCGGCCCTGGGAGAGCTGCAGGGAGCTCCTCCCGGAGGTCTCCCCAGCCACCGCTGGCTTGTCCGTAGCTGCAGCTGGTTATGCTGTGGCTTTGACGTCCAGCCTCCCCGCCACCCTGTCTCCAGGGCGCTGCCTGGGGACACAGGGCACATTCCCATCACTTACGCAAGGTGACGTCTTTTGTGCTTTCTCTTCCCCGCCTTCCTTTCTTGGGAAATCAAGACTGAGTTGGGGGCAGTTCCCTCTCTTCCAGTCTTTAGAGCTCTTTTCTTTCTGGACAAGTCCCCTCTATTACCTAGGCAACCTTACCCTACATTCTAAATGTACCTTAACCTACATTTAAAAACAAAACAAGTCTGCAGGGTGCCTGGGGGGCTCAGTGGGTCATGATCTTGTGGTTCGTGAGTTCGAGCCCTGCATTGGGCTCATTGCTGTCAACGCAGTCTGCTTCTGCTACTGATCCTTTGTGCCCCTCTCTCTGCCCCTCCCCTGCTTGTGCCCACTCTCTCAATAATAAATAAACATTTTTTTTAATTAAAAAAAATAGGGGCACCTGGGTGTCTCAGTTGGCTAGGCATGTGACTTTGGCTCAAGTCATGATCTCACAGTTAGGGAATTTAAGCCCCGCTTCAGGCTCTGTGCTGACAGATGGGAGCCTGAAGCTTGCTTCAGATTTGTGTCTTCCTTGCTCTCTGCCCCTCCCCACTCGTGCTCTGTCTCTCTCTGTGTCTCTCAAAAATAAATGAACATTAAAAATTTTTTTTTTCAAAATTAAAAAAAAAAAAATAAACAAGTTTGTTAACTCTTCCCAAACGATAAATCTTGATTTCTAGGGTTCAAACACCTTGGGACTGTGTTCCTAAATGATGGAGTGGTGAGAAAATTCATTATTTTATTGTGGGAAATTGTCAGTACAAAACCAGAAGAATATAAAAAATAGTTCATTTCTCTTTCCTGTAATATTTCTTTCTATATCTTCTGACAGAACGGATCTAAACCTATAGTGCATGTCTATGGGATCTCCTCCCTACCCTTACCCTTTCTTTCTCTCTCCCTCCCTCCCTCCCTGTCCATATTTAATTGTCATGAATATAATTTACTAAGCTATCAGGGGTTTCTCTGTATGCAAATGAACGATATTCATAATTGAGTACGTCGTTGTATATAAACTATATTTCTCTTGAAACTGCTAGAAAAATGAATGACATAATATCTACAATAAATGGATTCCTACTAATTCACTGGCACTGAACTTTAATGATTTTAGTCAGCATAATTAAGACTACTACTCACTGTTTTTCTCTGACTTCCCTCTTAGTGCCTGTTTGTCATTACTCGTCATCTTACTACAGGGCTTATTACAGTTCCCTCCCCAACCCTTTTTTTTTTTGATGTTTTTATTATTATTACTATTATTATTATTATTATTGATAGAGAGAGAGACAGAGCATGAGCGGGGGAGGAACAGAGCAAGAGAGGGGCACAGAATTGGAAGCAGGCTCCAGGCTCTGAGTTGTCAGCACAGAGCCCGACGTGGGGCTTGAGCTCACAAGCATGAGATCATGACCTGAGCCGAAGTCAGATGCTTTACCTACTGAGCCACCCAGATGCCCCACCCTCCCCAGTCTCTCTCTCTCTGACTAGGTAATCTCTCTCTAGTAAATGTGTGGTTCTTCTATTCTTTTTCATCCCTAAGTCCTATCTCACCACTTGTAAGAACATTTCCAAGCTTGATTGGAATTTTTTCCTTATGTAACATACAGTATACAATTTAATATATACAATATGCAATATAATATATACAATATACAGTAATATATATATATACTCTATAAAAATTTAAATACATGTGCACCCTCTCTTCCAATCATGTGTATTTGTTTGTCTATAATCTGTCAATCTCTGTTATGTCTGTGCTTAAGTAGAGAATATGTCCATATGTTAAAACTTCATTATGAATAAGAACCCATTTATATGTAATCAGCAGAAGAAAATGGAAGACAAAACTTTTCTTTGCATTGCTTATGCCAGTTTGCATTTATTAAACTTCAGACAAATAGCAATAATTTTCTCTGATATGTTTTTTGAAGAAAAGGAATTGAAACCACCATCTATAATAACTTAATGGTAACAGGTTAGGACTCGACATTGACACAAGAATCATGAGAGTACAAAAGGGCGCAATGGCAGAGTAAGCAAAGTTGAGCTAAGAAGAGCTTATTGTCATAAGGAATTAGTAATAATTCTGGTAATCGGGAGACAGAATTGAGAAATTTCTTGAATTTCTGAAAGTTCAAGTTTGTATTGGGAGGAGACAAAGAATACTGTTTTGTGACTTATGGCTATGAATCATAAAATGTCAAATTTTAGTGTAAAAGAGAGAAAATTAGTTACGTTTATGTTTTGTGTCCCAGGAAGCGAAGACTAACTAACGTAAGTTCCTTTGGGGTGTGTGTCCCTCGAGTACCTTTCAAAGGATGCTTATAAATTTATGCATGTCTGCAGAAGTTGATGAGGCCCCCCAGGAGAAGAATTCTAGGTTCAAAAAGTTCTTTTTCATTACACTCAGGCATCACAGAGATTGAAATTCTCTTAGAGGCAATTCTTCTGAATTTCGTGTTGCCCAGTTTTTCATGTGTTTATAAACTTTGCAAGCCTTTGTTGAGTATGAACGTCTTCAGGGAACAGCCGGGGAGCAAACGATGCAGAAGCCTTGGTTCTGCTAAAGATAAACAGCTTGGTGGGCTCCATAGGCCTGATAACAAGTAACTATGGCAAAAGAGGACATGTGCTTCAAGAGGATATAAATGCAGTTGTGATGGAGGGCGGTCAGGGAAGGAGTGAGGAGTGCCCAGGGAGAGAACATCCTCAGGGGTCCTGTGGAGGGATCGCCTGTGGAGGGATATGGCCAACGGTGGAATCAAAGGGTCAGAGGGTCACCAGAGCTCAGGGGACACAGTGTGCTCAGCAGACTTGGCTTAGGATTGATTTTACAGTCACAAATGGAATATAAGCTTGTGAACACATGCCTTGACATTTGAAAGCTGGCCTTCTCGGATGGAGTTTTTTGCGACCTCGCTGTGTTTTCTGGGCCTCTGAGTCCAGGCACAGAGGTGTCATTAGGCAGTCGGACATGTTGAGTTCTCAGCTTGACCCACTGCTTCCCTTTTGCTCTAGGGGCCCCGTCTCTTCCTTTCAGAACCTTTGTGAATTCCGTGCGAGGGTTCCTTCTTGCTGCCCCTGCCTCTTAAACTTGTCCTCATCCTAAAATGTCAGTGCACTGACCACCTAAGACCCTGGGGAAGTCATGCAGCCTTTCAGATAGCTTTCATTTCAGGTCATTGGTTCTAATCCCATTAAAGACACTTCAGTCCCTTTTATTTCTGCCCACTGTATGTGCCCTTAGAATTTCCCTGTCACTACAGGAATCCATACCAACAAAAAGGGGTGAATCAAAAAAGAAAAATCAGTTATATTATTCCTTAGAAGCCCCTTGCCAAAAGTCCACCAGGCCATCAGTAGTTCTGGGCCTTCAGGCCAGTATAAGTTGCACGACCCAGTATGTAAATGAAATTCTTGGAACAGATTTTGGAGACTTGGCAGTCCTGTCTCTTTGCTAAAAGAAACGCTCATCTTCTTTAGAAAGTGTGTGAACCTGGGAGTGACCGTATAGGGCCCTGATGAGCAGATAATTGGGACATAATGAGACTTAACCTGGTCACTTTGATGGAAAATGAGAGAGGTGGATAGATACTATAAAAAATTCATCCGGGGGCGCCTGGGTGGCTTGTCGGTGAAGCGTCCGACTTCGGCTCAGGTCACGATCTCGCGGTCCGTGAGTTCGAGCCCCGCGTCGGGCTCTGTGCTGACCGCTCGGAGCCTGGAGCCCGTTTCAGATTCTGTGTCTCCCTCTCTCTGCCCCTCCCCTGTTCATGCTCTGTCTCTCTCTGTCTCAAAAATAAATAAAAACGTTAAAAAAAAAAATTCATCCTTCTTCGTCACATTCCATTCACATCCTCAACACCTACCCCCAACAGCTAACTAAATGGACAAAATTCTGGTAACTAAAGTGGAGCTCTCAACATTGATGTATTTTCTCTCATTCTGTGTGAACAAATGGTGTATAGGACCGTTAATATTTAACCTAACTGCATGATGAAGATCGTTTCACCATAATTGGCTGTAGGGGTCTGATATTTACTATCTAGATACTGACCTTTTGGGCATCTGGTAGTTAATGATTTCATGTTGGACATTCTCTGCATTTTTTAAGGATCTAATTAGGTTGCATGCATGTTTCCATTTGAGAAACCTAACGGAGGAAGGGGGCATTTACTGGACATTGTTTAATTCATTCTCTTAAAGCTCTTCTTCTCGCAAAAGTAGGGTGTGAACCTACTTCCCTGGCCTTCCTGTTGTCTCCTCAGCTGTCTTTTGTTCTGGCCTTGGGGCAGGTTCAGGGTCCCTGAGCCCCTTCTTGTGAACAACCGAGAGGAGGTGCTCAGCAGCTGGTTTCACTACTTCTCAACCAGAAACACAGTATTTAAATTCTATATTAATACTGGACGTGCCCATATGCAGCCATGGGAGAAATCACCAAGACAGGACTTAACGTGGGGAAAAGCAAGTGAGAATACACGGAAGTAATACACATAAAGGTAACCATTTCCTAAGACACTGTAACACTTTAGGAGAAAAGGAGGAGAGCTGCTTTGTACTCTTTCCCCTTGGATTATTTATATTTTTCGGTTAATTTCTGTATTACTTGAATGGTTTTGTTTAAAAAAATATTCTGCCATAGAAAATTTCCCTATATTGCACACAGTAATTTATTAACTAGTTCCCCCCCTAAGATTTTCAGTCTTCTTTTTTAAACACTTGTAAGTGTTTATTTATTTTGAGAGAGACCTAGAGAGCGGGGAGTGGAGGGGCAGAGACAGAGGGAGAGAGCGAATCCCAAGCAGGCTCCACACTGTCAGCACAGAGCCTGATGTGGGGCTTGAACTCAAAAGCTGTGAGATCGTGACATGAGCCGAAATCAAGAGTCGGATGCTTAACTGACTGAGCCACCCAGGTGCCCCAATATTTTCATTATTCTTAAGTAAACTTCTTCCTGAGAACTTTCATAGAAATATCATATTTAGTATATTCCTATGAAAATGTAATGTTGCTGTCTTTTTATATCGGTGAATATTCAAAATATGAAAACATTTAAAGAACAAGTCAGTGGTGGTTTGCTCATGGTTATGGAAGCTAGACCTTTGGAAATTACTCCCGAGACTCATTCCCAAACCCCCTTTGCTCCCTCTTTTATGTTAAAACACGTTGCTGGGGAATGTTTGGTTTCAGTTCTCCTGTGGAAAATCAGAAGTCGATCCTGAAAGATACAGACACAGAGAATTGCAGGTTAGGGTTTGTCTTAACTTCGTAGTAACGCTCACTTTATAAACTCAAAATTGTCTCTGCTTGCAGCTCTTGGCTTGACTTCTCTGTCTTGACATTAGCTCAGGGAGAAGGGACAGAGTGCCAAGTGCCTGCTGTGGTTCTGTCCTCAGCTTGTTGACCCGATAGGGCCCAACCCTGTTAGTTCCCACGGGAAGGTGATGGATTGATCATTTGTTGTCAAGTCACAGGGATTTTTCCTGCTGGCTGATGCCCTGTTTGCAACTGTGCGCTTAGGGCCAGAGCTCTGTGACCTTTACGGCTATTACTAGCCTGACTGACACCTGTTCCCGGTCATATATCTTACAAAGAGATCCTCACTTGTGAAAAACTATTTTTCATTCTGTTTTTTTTTTAAGTGGGATACATATCTGTTATTTATTTACCATCCCACTTACCAGTGAGAACCAGTGTTGCTATCTTCTTTGGATTTTTATGAAGGGAGGCTCCTTTCACAAATATAGCCAATGTGGAGTAGGAAGATCATCGTCTAAGTTATTCAAGCCAAAGATTACTTAGATATTTTCACAGAATACAGGAGGAAAAGAATACCTCAATCCACATTACCACGTATCTGTAAAATATCTTACTTGAATTTGAATTTTTACAGACAGGTTTGGAACTCTTTTCAGCATCAATTATGAAAACACATCACAGTAATAATTAATATATTTGCCTATGTTTTAGCCATGTTCACAAATCTCTTTTTTAAAATAAACCTTTTAGGGGAGCCTGGGTGGCTTAGCCGGTTGAGCTTCTGACTTCAGCTCAGGTCATGATCTCACGGTCCGTGAGTTCAAGCCCCGCATTGGGCTCTTTGCTGACAGCTCAGAGCCTGGAGCCTGCTTCGGATTCTGTGTCTCCTTCTCTCTCTGCCCCTCCCCTGCTCATGCTCTGTCTCTGTCTCTCTCAAAAATAAATAAAGATTAAAAAAAAAATCTTAAATAAATAAATAAAATAAAATTACAAGCCTGTAGGGGCACCGGGGTGGCTCAGTCGATTAAGTGTCTGACTATGGTTCAGGTCATGATCTCACGGTCCATGAGTTCAAGCCCCATGTTGGACTCTTTGCTGACAGCTCAGAGCCTGGAGCCTGTTTCAGATTCTGTGTCTCTGTCTCTCTCTGACCCTCCCCCATTCATGCTCTGTCTCTCTGTCTCAAAAATAAATAAACATTTAAAAAAGATTTAAAAAAATGAACCTCTTATTTTTAGGAAAGTTTTAGATTTACAGACAAATGGAGAAGATAGTGCAGAGAATTCTCTTACTGTCCCACATGCAGTTTACCTGTATTATTAATGTCTTACATTAGTATAGTGCAGTTGCCAAAGTCAATATTGATACATAGTTTTCTTTTTTTAAAAATTTTAACGTTTATTTTTGAGAGAGACAGAGCGAGAGAGCGAGCGAACGAGAGCACAAGCTGGAGAGGGGCAGAGAGAGAAGGAGACCCAGAATCCGAAGCAGGCTCCAGGCTCTGAGCTGTCAGCACAGAGCCCGATGCAGGACTGGAACTCACAAACCCCGAGATCATGACCTGAGCGGACGTTGGATGCCACCCAGGTGCTTCGATATTGATACATAGTTTTAACTGAGATCCATACTTCATTCAGAGTCCCTTCATTTTTACCTAATGACCTTTTTCTGCTGCAGGCTCTCATTCAGGGAACCACATTACATTTGATTGTCACGTCTTAGGCTCCTTTTGGCTATGAAAAAATTTTTTTTTGGAGACTTCCCTTGTTTTCAATGACTTTAACAGTTTTGTTTTAAAGAGAGAGAGTATGCAAACAGGGGAGGGGGGCAGAGGGAGAGAGGAACAATCTCTCAAGCAGGCTCCACGCTCAGTGTGGAGCCAGATGTGGGGCTCGATCCCACAACCCTGGGTTCAGAACCTGAGCCAAAATCCAGAGTTGGACGCTGAAGTGACTGAGCCACCCAGGTGCCCCGACTTGAGCAGTTTTAAGAAACACTGGTCAGGTGTTCTTTAGAATGTCCCTCGTGTGGGATTTGTGTAGTGCTTTTCTCATGAGTAGCCTTGAGTTATATAGGTTTTGGGGAGGAAGACCCTTTATTTCAAGCGTCATTTTCATCACATGGTATGAAGGGTGCATTGTATCAGTCTGACTTATCACTGTTGATAATAACCTTGCTCACATGGCTGAGATAGTGTTGGTTAGGCATAGAACTTTTTAAAAATTAATTAATTACTTAAAATCAATGTTATCTTGGTTTTAGGTGCACAACAATATAACGATTCAACAATTCTATACATTACTCAGTGCTCATACAGATAAATGTACTCTTAATCCCCTTCAGCTATTTCACACACCTCCCCCCGACCTCCCCTCTGGCAACCACCAGTTTTTTCTCTGTACTTATGAGTCTGTTTTTTTTTTTGTCTTGTTTTTAATCTGTTCGCTTATTTTGTTTCTTAAATTCTACATATGAGTGAACTCGTGGTATTTGTGTTTCTTTGATTTATTTTGCTTAGTATTATACTCTCCAAGTCCATCCATGTTGTTGCAAATGGCAAGATTTCATTCTTTTTTGTGGCTGAGTAATAGTCTTGTGTGTGTGTGTGTGTGTGTGTGTGTGTGTGTACATTTTCTTTATCCATTGATCTATGGATGGACCCTTGGGTTGCTTCTCTATCTTGGCGATTGTAAACAATGCTGCAATAAATATAGGGTGCTTGTATATTTTTGAATTTCTATTTTCATTTTCTTTGGGTTAATACCCAGTAATCAAACTACTGGGTCTTATGGTACTTTTATTTTTAATTTCTGAGGAACCTCCATACTGTTTTCCATAGTGGCTGCACCAGTTTGCATTTCTATCAACATTGCCCAAGAGCTGCTTTTTCATTACATCCTTGCCAACACTTAATGTTTTATGTTTTCTATTTTACCCATTTTGACAGCTGTAAGGTGATTGTAGTTTTGACTTGCATTTCCCTGATGAGGAGGGATGTTGAACATCTTTTCATGTGTCTGTTGGCCATATGCATTTCTTCTTTGGAGAAACATCTATTCAGGTCTTCTGCCCATTTTCAGTTGGACTACTTGGTTTTATTTGGTGTTGAGGGTTTTTTTTTTTTTAAACATATTTTAGATATTACCCCCTTACCAGATACATCATTTACAAATATCTTTTCCCATTCTGTGAGTTGCCTTTTTGTTTTGTTGATAGTTTCCTTTGCTGGGTAGAGTACTCTTTTAAATGGCAAATTTCCGTTGCATGTTTGAAAGATGATAAAGAAATTTATTTCTGTGTCACATGTCAGGAACACTGCTTTTACCTGAAACAAATTATGGCCACCATATTAATCTTGTATAGTGAGAGACTGAATGGACATGGAATGAACCAAAACTACCTAAAATTGATACAATATTTGAATTTCTAGCCAGGTTAAGATTTCACTGAATTTTTTAATATTTGCAAGTATAAAAACAGCTCAAAAATATTTCTAAGTATTCTGAGTTCTATAGTATTTTATTCTGCAGTGAACGCCAGATTTTTACCACTGAAAGACAAAGTTTAATGTAATTTATTCATTAAAATAGTTGAACACTTCTCTGCGCTGTCATTACAGATACATATGTTAGAATTGGAAGTTACATTCTGCTTCTTACTTGCAGGGCTATTTGTGGGAAATAGTGGGGAATAAGGAAACTGCCAGATGTTGACAAAAGAGTCAGGTAATCAAGGAGGTTAAATGAAATGATAACTCATGGGCTATGTAATAGACTGAACTAAACTGCATAAAACTAGTTGTTGATAACTGCAACTCCCATCAAGTAACCCAGACACATTCATTAATCAATGTTACGTACACAGACAGTAAGACATATTCACAGGGGTCAATTTGAAATATGTCAGCAAAGCACTTTGTCCTCATCTTGGTTATTTTTCATGCTGGCTGAATCATTAGAATTTCCTCTTTGCTCTCTGGTGGATGAACCATTGGTCTGCATCCATGAAAAGGCAATAAGTTCAGTTGAACAATATATTCGTTATTTTTAGGAATATCCCTAGAGATTAATTTCATTTAATCCTTCAAAGGAGAAATATTTACCAAAATGCATTAACCCTGTGTGGGATGGCATGCTATATAAAATTACACCTGTATGATGAAGTCTTTAGTAAAATTCAGTACCGATTCCTAATCAAAGCTCTGAAAACAAAGGAATAAAATTATTCATCCAAACTGTGATAAAAAAAAAAACTTCCACTTATTATCATAGGTAAAAATCATACTGAATTTAGATATTTTCAGAGTGATTTATCTTCAAATTGATGCAAAACATAGGTGTGCTTTCATTCAGTACAATTTTTTTATTGAGCATCTCTTTCCTAATACTGGGGATACAGTAATGGGTAAAACATATAGGAATCTTTGCACTGTGAATCTTATATTTTAGTTTGGTGGTAAGCAGGGTGGAGTGGGAAGGATATGGGTAGGGAGATGAAAAATCAGCACACATAGGTAATGTCAGATGGTGAAAAGTGCAATGGAGATAAATAAAGCAGGAAAAGGTTAGGGAGCACAGGAGAGGAGGATATGTTTTTAAATGAGGGAGTCAGGAGAGGCCTCCCTCAGGATCTGAAATTTAAGCAAACACCTGGAGGATATGAGGGGGTGAGAGGTGCAAATACCCAGGGAAGAGATTTCTAGGTATCCACAGCAGCAAGTGCAAAGGCCCTGAGGCAGAAGCATATCCGATATATTTAATGAATAGTAGAGTCTACTATAGCTGGGGATAAGTTAATGAGCAGAGTAGGTTAGATGGGTAGAAGGGACAGACCATACAGGGCTTTGTGAGAAATATTGGGCCCTTGGAGAGTTTTGAGCAGAGGTGTTAGAATTTCTAGCCTAAGTTCTGAGATCACTCTGGCTGCTCTTTGGGGTTGTGATTAGGAGGCCACTGTAATAACAATCCATGTGAGAGAGGATGGTGGGGCAGAGATGTTGAGAAGCAGTGGGGTTCTGGAAGTATCTTGAAGGTAGAGTCAGCAGGTTGTGCGGACTGACCAGATGTGGTGTGAATTTCTTTTCATCAGCAGCAGCAGGAAGGATGGAGTGGCTGTCACAAGGAGTATTTTGTAGAGATTTATATTGTCTTGTCCATGTAATAAAGCACAAAAAAGAAATGAGCTTTAAAGGGAACTCCATTAGGAAACTGTGATTATACACCTAGAAGAGCTAAAATAATCAACCAGAAGCTATTAGAGATAATAGAACAGTGGAGAAAAACTGCTGGTCAAAAGATAGAATAACACAAATCAATCCCCTTCTCAAATGCCTTTATTATCTAGCTAAAAATATAATAGTCAAAAGCCTTTTAATTTATGACAGCCACAACATTGAATTATATGTTAATTAAACTTGTGTAAGGGCGTATAGCACCAATCCAAAAAAAAAAAAACTACAAAATTTTAATGGTGGAAAAAGGCTTGAATATATAGAAAATCTGTCCTACTCATGGGTAGGAACAATAAATGTAAGTGGAAATTGTTTCTGGTTTAATTTGCAGTTTTAACACAACTTCAGTTAAGATACCAGTGAGGTCATTGGCATTATACAGAATTCAAAATAATTGATTCTACAGAATACTTGGAAAGAAGACAATAATATTAAAGTGTTAACGAAGGAATAATATCTTGCAAAACAGACTGTTTAAAAAAACAAACTGAGCCAGCATAACATTGGATTAGAAGGAGATAGGTAGACCATTGAAATAAAATAGAGCATGCATAAATAATTTTAAGTACACCTGAAAACATAATATATGGCAAATGAGTATAATAGAATTATAGAGAACCTAATTATTTTAGACATGCTGCTAGAGTAATTTCATTTCAATGCGGCAAAAACCAAATTAACCTCAAAAAATCAAAACAGAAAATGAAACTATATACAAAGAGATAGTTTATTTATTTAACTGAAGAGGGAAACCATTTTAGATTTTTAAAGAAGTTATGAAGATGGGCAAAGGTATTTAAATAAAATTCAAGCATCTGTACAACTAAAATAAATTACAAATAAAATAGCAAAATAAAGAAAACATTTTTAAGTATTGGCAGAAATGTTCTTTAGAGTTACTGATATTTTTATTTATTATTTAATTAATTAATTAATTTATTTATTTATTTTAAACGTGTATTTATTTGAGAGAGCTCGAGCATGAGCAGTGGGAGAGGCAGAGAGACAGGGAGAGAATCCCATGGGGCTTGAACCCACAAGCCCTCATCCATGACGTGAGCCAAAATGAAGGGTGAGATGCTTAACTGAGTCACCCAGGCACCCCTTTTATTTGTTTATTTAAATTCAAGTTAGTTAACATACAGTGTAGTCTTGGTTTCAGGAGTAGAACCCAGTGATTCGTCACTTACAGCACCCAGTGCTCATCTGAACAAGTGCCTCCTTAATGCCCGTCACCCACTTAGCCGATCCCCCCACCCACCTCCCCTCCGGCAACCCCCAGTTTGTTCTCTCTATTTAAGAGTCTCTTAGGGTTTACCTCCTTTTCTGATTTTATCTTATTTTTCCTTCTCCTCCCCTATGTTCATCTGTTTTGTTTCTTAAACTCCACGTATGAGTGAAATCAGATATCTGTCTTTCTCTGACTGACTTACTGCACTTAGCATAATACACTCCAGTTCCATCCACGTTGCTGCAAATGATAAGATTTCATTGTTTTTTCATCGCCGAGTTGTATTCCATTACGTACATAAACCACATCTTTATCCATTCACCAGTTGATGGACGTTTCAGCTCTTTCCATAATTTGGCTATTGTTGATAACACTACTATAAACATTGGGGTGCATGTGCCCCTTTGCATCAGCATTTTTGTATCCTTTGAATAAATACCTAGTAGTGCAGTTTCTGTGTCGTAGGGTAGTTCTAGTTTTAATTTTTTGAGGCACCTCCATACTGTTTTCCAGAGTCGCTACACCAGTTTGCATTCCCACCAACAGTGCAAAAGGGTTCTCTTTTCTCTGTGACTGATAACTTACAACAACAGATAGAACTTTAATATAGAGGATATATAAAGAGCTCGTAAAACAATATTTTTTAAAGTTTTTATTTATTTTTGAGAGAGGTGCGAGAGAGCTGGGGATGGGCAGAGAGAGAGGAAGAGAGAGCATCCCAAGCAGGCTCTGCACCATCAGCATGGAGCTTGATGCAGGGCTTGATCTCACAAACTGCAAGATCATGACCTGAGCTGAAATCCAGAGTCAGACACTTAACCGAATGAGCCACCCAGGCACCTAATAAAACAATATTTCACTGCAACAGATAGAAATTCAGTATGTGTAATATCTAAAGAGCTTCTAAAATCTCTAAAATTAGCACCAAATCTCAAATAGGCATAGATATGTATGTTTGTGTGTGTGTGTGTGTGTGTGTATATATAAATATATATATATATATATATATATATATATATATATATATGTATAAATTAAATTAGTTCCAAAGTAAATTACACACACATTAAATGATCCCATATCAGAGGGACATGCCAATAAATCTTAAAGTGAAGGTGCCTCATGCAGTAGATAAGACCCTGTCAATGGGTTCATTTCTTCATTGGGCAGTATTTTAGGCAGCATTCAAGTAAGCTTAATTCTAAGAATCTCATGATGGGGATGCTTTTGCATGAAAATAATCTAAGTATTATTATATTTAGTATAGTAGTATGGTAGTTATAGTGTATTACCTGTGATAATAACTGGAAACCAAATAAATGTTTGACACTTGGAGAGTGATGATGTAACCTATAGTTTAGTAATCTTCCGCGAGACTGTGGATTGAGTCTGAGATGGGAAATTAGAAATATATTATCAGAAAAAAAGATCATAGGGAAAAAGAGCCAGAACACAAAATTTTGACCCTGATCCAAATACTAGAAAGCATTTACCTGTGGTTAAAGGTGGAAGAGGCTATCGAGAAAGGTAGTTAAGCTAGGTGAAGGAATTTGGGATTTAATTTACGTAAAAAAAGAATGAATATAAACACCTACATATATTAATGGATTAATTGGGAGTATTAGGAGGTTCCAGGAAATGTACCCATTGGCCCGTTTCCTGTGGTTTGACTTCCTTAAGCATGTCGCATGTTTCATTTGGGAACTGGGGTGGGCGGAATCACCTTTATTTTGAGGGTCCTTGGAGTAAAGGAATCCTGGGCATGGGTGAGGCTGGGAAAGGTGACCTAGGCTGCTCTTCTGCATGTGGTAGCATGTGACCTAGAGTTTGGGACAGGATTGGAATGTTGTGGAACTGGACTGCTCAGCAGAAGACAGAGAAACTAGCCAGTTCTATGGATTCAGCTACCCCAGCAAGGATGTGTCAGAGGAAGGCTGCGGGGACCAGGTCCCCTAGGGACAACACAGGATTGCAGTGGACTCGGCGCCCTGCTTTATAGCTGAGGACAGTGTGTCTGCTAGTGAGAGACATCTGTAACCCTGGGTGGGGGGGGCCCCAGGGGAGGCAGCGGTGGATCTACTGTCCACAGGTCTGCTGTCGACGACCCAGCAGCTTCCAGGGCTTTGTGTTGTGTGGAGAAACACGGGAGAGGGACGGGAACATGAAGAGCATCTACTGAGATCAAGACCCTTGAAAGAAGGTGCTTTGCGCCCTCCTGAGCAGATTATAGTATCTGTTTCCGCTGCTCCACACTTGGTGACATTTCTCTGCATTTTCCCCTTTCCTTCCTTCTCATCTCACGGGAATAAGCTCCCCGCTTCCCTGTGAAAAATAACCCCTCTGCCTGGACCCCCTTCCCCACTCCTTTGGTGTTTGTAGAACCCTTCTGTCTTTTCATCTCCTTGCTGGTGTCTTGTTTTGTGCCTTAAGGTACACCCAGGCTCTTCTGCCCTCGCCAGCAACAAAAAAACAACATCTTCTCCCGACCCTAATGGCTCCTCAGGCTGTGCTTTTCTTCTTTAGGTAGTAAAGGATTTCTACAAACATTGCTCTTTTAGTTATTGAAAGTACAATAGAAGGGGAAGTCAAAAATTTGAAATGGGGAAAAATCACTCAATTCCACCCGCTAATGGAATTTATTTTTTTGGTAAGTATCATACCATCTGTGAGCCTTAAAAACCAGCTTTTTTGACACAAAGTTAACATAGAATAACCTGCACATATTTAAAGCACACCGTGTGATAAGTTTTGGCACATGTGCACATCCATGAAACCACGACCATAAGGAAGATGACGGACGTAGTCATCACCCCCAGGTCTCCTCGTGCCCCATGGTAAGCCCTTCTTTCTGGCTCTTTGACTCACTTTAATGATTTTGAGATTCATCCATGTTGTTGCCTGTGTCGCTAGTTCATGCCTTCTCTTTCAAAAACCCCAGGTTTTTTTTTCCATGCAGTAAGGTATAACTTACATACAATAAAATTCACCTATTTTTAGGTATACAGTTCAGTTAGTTTTAGTAATTACATTTATAGAATAGTGCACCTCATCATCATCACCATCCAGTTCTAGAATACACTTTGTGCCCATTTGCAGCCACTGTCATACAGGCAGTCACTGATGTACGTTCTGTCTCTAGAGGTTTGCCCTTTTCGGATGTTTCTTATAAATGGAATACAAAATATATGGTCCTTGCATCTGCCCCCCCCCCTCCCCCGCCACTTAGCGTAATGTCCCTGAGCTCATCCATGTTGTAGTATGTGTCACCAATTCCTTCATTTTAATTGCTGAATAGGATTTCATCATAGGGCTCTACAATTTGTTCAGACATTTGCCCACTGATGGACATTTAAGTTTCCAGGTTTTGACTTATTACAAATAAATCTGCCGTGAACATTCACGTTCAAGTCTTTATATGAACCTAGGCTTTCATTTCTCCTAGGACGGCTGGCTCAGGAGGTAGACGTGTGTTTAACTTTATAAGAAACTGCCAAACTGTTTTCCAAAGCACGTGTTCTATTTTATGTTACCGCCAGATCACCACATGCTGCCTAAAACTTGGTGGGGCCAGTCTTTTTAATTGTAGCCGTGTAATAGGTGTGTTGTCTCATTATGATGTTAACTTGAATCTTCCTAATGACTGATGCCAGGCACCTTTTCATATTATTTGCCATACATATATATTCTGTGAAGTGCTTATTCAAATCATTTGCACAGTTTTCATTGGGTTGTGTCCTTAGTATTGAGGATTAAGAAGCTTTTTTTTAAAAAAAGTTTTTAATGTTTATTTTTGAGAGAGAGAGGAAGACAGAGAATGAGTGGGGGAGGGACGAGAGAGAGGGAGACGCAGAATCTGAAGCAGGCTCCAGGCTCTGAGCTGTCAGCACAGAGCCTGACACAGGGCTCGAACTCCCAAACTGTGAGATCATGACCTGAGCTGAAGTTGGGTGCTTAACCGACAGAGCCACCCAGGTGCCCCTAAGAAGCTTTTTATATGTCCTGGCTATAGTACCTGTACCACACATGCTTTGCCAATATTTGCTGCTATTTAATGTTTTGCGCTTTTTTTTTTTTTTTAACATTTATTCATTTTTGAGAGAGAGAGAGACAGAGTGCAAACAGGGGAAGGGGCAGAGAGAGAGGGGGACACAGAATCCAAAACAAGCTCCAGGCTCTAGGCTGTCAGCACAGAGCCCCACTCCGGGCTCAAACCCATGGACCATGAGATCATGACCTGAGTCGAAGTGGTATGTTCAACCAACTGAGCCACCCAGTCACCTCCAGTGGGTTGTGTTTTTACTCTCTTAATGAATGGTATCTTCCAAATAGCAGAAGTTTTAATGAAGCCCAGTTTATTGATCTATTCTTCTATCAGTTGTGATGTGGGTGCCACATCTAAGACATTTTTGCTCTACCGTAAGTCACAAGGATTTTTCTCTCCCATGTTTTCATCTACTGATCTTAGAGTTTTAGGTCTTGTGATTAGGTCTGTGATATATTTTGAGTTAAATATTGTGTATGTTGCAAGGAATGCATTGAAGTTAATTCTTTTGCGTGTGCATATTCTCTTATCCCACCATCATTTCTTAAAAAGACTATCCTCTCTCCAGCGAATTGCCTTTGCACCTTTGTCAAAAATTAGTTGTTCATCTATGTATGGCTCTCTTTCTGGATTCTCTGTTGGGTTTGTTGAACCACTTGCCTTTCTACTACACTGTTTTTACTACTGTAAGTTGCTAGTAAATCTCTAAGTTAGGCAGAGTTAGTTCTCCAAAGCTGTTTTTCTTTTTCAAAATTATTTTGGCTATTCTGTGTCCTTTGCATTTCCATATCACTTTAGAATTAGCTTGCTGATTTCTGCAATAAAAGCCAGAAGGGACACGGGTTGGAATTCTGTTGAATCTATGAATCAGTTTGGTGAGAATGGACATCTGTTTTTTGTTTTTTTTTTTAAAGCTTATTTGTTTTGGAGAGAGAGAACACACACAGGAGGGGCAGAGAAGGAGGAAGAGAGAGTCTCAATCAGGCTTTGCACTGTCAACATGGAGCCCAACGCGGGGCTTGAACCCACGAACCATGAGATCATGACCTGAGTTGAAACCAAGAGTTGTACGCTTAACCGACTGAGCCATGCAGGTGCCACCCAGTCGCCCTGAGAATGGGTGTCTTAAGAACACTGAGTTTTCTGACCCATAAGCCCCATCTGTCTCTCCATTTAAGTCTTACTCCTGGCAGTGCTTTGTCCTTTTCAGCATACAGTTCTTTTGCATCTTGGTCAGATTTTTCTCTAAGAATTTCATATGGTCTGATGCTATTGTTAGTTGAACTTTTAATTTAAATGTCTTACTGTTGTTGGCATATAGGAATACCGTAGATTTTTGAATATTGGCCTTGTATCCTTCAACTTGACTCAACTTTCTTATCCTAGTAGCTTGTTCATAGATTCCGTCAGATTTTCTACACGAAAAATCATGTTGGATGTGAAAAAACCACTTTTTCTTTTCCCATATGAGTAGACTTCCCCCCCCCCCCCACCCCCCGCCTTGTCCTATTGGACTGTCTAGAATCTCCCTTACCATGTTGAAGAGAGGTCCTTAGAGTAGATAACTTTGTCTTGTTCCTGATCTTAGGGGGAAAGTGGTCAGTCTTCCACATTAAGTATGGTAATAGCTGTAATTTGTTGTAGGTGATCTTTTTCAAAAATTTTAAAAATATATATATATATATATATATATATATATATATATTTTTTTTTTTTTTTTTTTTTTTTTTTGAGAGAGAGAGAGAGCCCGAGCACAAGTGGGGGAGGGGCAGAGGGAGATGGAGACATAGAATCAGAAGCAGGCTCCAGGCTTTGGGCTGTCAGCACAGAGGCCGACAAGGGGCTTGAACTTAGGAACCGTGAGATCATGACATGAGCCAAAGTTGGACACTCAACCAACTGAGCCACCCAGGTGCCCCTGTAGATGCTCTTTATTAGACTGAGAAAGTTTTCTTCTATTCCTAGTTGCTTGAAAGTTTCTAAAAATCAGGAAGAGATGTTGAATTTTGACAACTGCTTTTTATGTGCCTTTTATGTTGATGGTGTGGTTTTTCTTTTTTTAGTTTGTTAATATGGTGAATTCCACTGGTTGTTTTTAGAATATTAAACCAACCATATATTCCTAAGGCCTGGCTGGTCATAGTGCATTACTTTTTTAATATATTGTTGGATTTTATTTTCTATAATTTTTTTGTTTAGAATTTTTGTATTTTCATTCATGGGGGATGATGATCTATAGTTTTCTTTTTTTAATATTCTCTTTGATATTTATGCTGGCTTCATGAAATGAGTTCAGAGACATTTCTTCCTCTTCAGTTTCTCAAAGAATTTATGGAGAATTGGTATGATTTCTTCCTTGAATATTTACTAGGACTCATCACTGAAGCCTCCTGGGGCTGGAGTTTTCTTCATGGGAAGTTTTTCTCCTTCCTTTCTGATCTGTTTTCATTTTATTTACTTTGCATGTCCAAAAAAGTCTTTATCTTGCTTTTATTTCTAGAAGATATTTTTGTTGAATGTGGAATCCGAAATGGATGATAGTTTTTCCTTTAAAATTTTGATTAAAAAATTTTTTAAATGTTTATTTATTTTTGAGAGAGAACGAGATAGTGTGCACATGGGAGAGGGGCGGAGAGAGAGGGAGACACAGAATCCAAAGCAGGCTCCAGGCTCCAAGCTGTCAGCACAGGTCCCAACGCAGGGCTTGAACTCATGAACTGCGAGATCATGACCTGAGCTGAAGTCAGACACTTAACCGACTGAACCAACCAGACGCCCCATCCTTTAAGTTTTTTAAAGGATGTCGCTCCACTGTCTTCTGGCTTTCATTCATCCCAGCCAGAAATCTGTTGTCATCCTTATCTTTGTCCCTCTGTGCATGATAGATACATCTGTCTGCCTCTGATTGTTTTCAAATTATTCTCTTTATCACTGATACTGAGCAATTTGTATTTGAGGTCCCTTGGTGTAGCTTTCTTCATGCTTAGAATTTGTTCACTATATTATTTGAGGAAATTTTGGTCTTTAATTCTTCCCATATATTTGTGTCTCTCTTTCTTCAGGGATACAAGTTACATGGACATTTGGAATAGTTTTTATGTTTTCAAGTTCACTAAGTTTTTCTTCTATAATGTCTAACCTCCATTAATTCCAACAAATGTGGCTTTTCTTTTTCTTTTCAATATTGTAATTTTTAATCTCTGGAAGCTCAGATTAGTTCCTTTTTATATCTTTCCTATCTCTACCTGACTTTTTGAATAATGTATAAAATTATAATAACTTTTAAATTTTTTAAAAAAGTTTTATTTATTTATTTTGAGAGACAGCATGAGCAGGGGAGGGGTAGGGACAGGGAGAGAGAGAATCCCAAGGAGGCTCTGTACTTCTAGCTCAGAATTCATGAACCACAAGGTCATGACCTGAGCTGAAATTAACAGTTGGACACTTAACCAATTGAGCCACCCAGGTGCCTCTATAATAACAGTTTTAATGTGTTTTTTTCCCCCTGACTCTAAAATCTGTGTTAGTCCTGGGTGATTTTGATTGTTTCGTCACCGTCTTCTTCTTCTTTTCATGGAGCACAACACAGGGCTTGAACTCATGACCTTGAGATCAAGACCTGAGCTGAGATCGAGTCGGACACTCAAATGACTGAGCCACCCAGGCGCCCTGAGTGACTTGTCTTCTACTTAGTGGTCATATTTTCCTACTTCTTTCCATACCCAATAATATTTTTTAGGTGCCAGACATTGTAAATTTTACTGTCTTGCATTTTTGTGTTTTGATAAATGTTTTTTTAACATTGTTTTGGAACACAGTTAAGTTACTTGGAAACAGTTTGATCCTTTCAGGTCTTGATTTTCAAATTTGTTAGGCAGACTTATGGGAGTGATCAATCTAGGGCTAATTATTTCTCACTCCCAAGGCAAGAACCTTCTGAGCATCCCATCTAATGCACCGTGAATCTGTGAGGCTTTCCTGTCTGGCTGGTGTGATCAGGTGCTATTTCTAGCCTTGTGTGAGCCCCAATCACCAACCTTTCTAATTATTTTAGATGGTTCTTTCCCCAACTTTGGACAGTTTCCTCCTGTGCATATGGTGATTAGACCCAACAAAATGCTCAGAGGGGACCTTTTTACAGAGCTCTGATACTCTCTCTCTCTCTCTCTCTGTACCACTGTCCTCTCTGGTGTTCTGCCCTGTGAATTCTATCCATCTTTGTCTTCCCCTGACTCTCAGTTCTTCTTAATTTAGAGAATACACTTTTAAAAATGCTTTTAAATTAATTAACGAATTATTTTGAGAGAAAGAGCGAGCGAGCAGGGGAGGGGCAGAGAGAGAGGTAGAGAGAATCCCTAGCAGGCTCCAAGCCGTCAGTGCAGAGCCTGATGTGGGGCTCGAACCTACAACCTGCAAGATCCTGACCTAAAGTAAAACCAAGAGTCAGACACTTAACTTGCTGAGCCACCCGGGCACCTCTGGGAATCTGCTTGATTCTACCTGGGTTTCCTTCTCTGTTCTGTGGCCTGGAAACACTCTGAATTCAATAACCTGGGATTATTGTAAGTCTTATCTTTGTCCTTTGTTGTCCTGTGTCCTGTGTCTTGAAAAGTATTGGTTCAGATATTTTGCCCATTTTTTTTTGTTGTTTTTTTTTTTTTTTCTCAGGGTAAACTTTACCCAGTTACTCCATCTTGGTGGAAAGCAAAAGTTCCTTCCTGTTCTCTTAAATACAAATATTTACATGGTTGCCATTAAAGTATATGTATCATTTTATGGTCAAACAAACATTGTAGCTCAGAAAGTTTCCATATTTCCTAAATGGTTTTCCTAATTGCCATTTTAGTAGCTGCGAAATATTTCACAGTGTGCCAAATTTATTTGAGAGCAGTTTATGCATTAAAGAATGATTTATGTTCTACCTCTTTCCAAAAAAGAATTTCAGATGGCTTACTGACAAAAAGGCCTACTAAATAAGACTAATACATTATGAATTAGAAGGGAAAACAAGGTTGAGAAAAACCAAGGAAGTAATAATGCCAACTATGATAATGTGCTGTGGGTATTCTGGCAGCCAAATGTGACAACTGTGATTAGTTCTGTTATTTTCATTATCAGAATGAAAAAGAGACTTCTAGGGAATAACAGTTACAGAATGCCTACTGTGTGCAACTTAACAGAAGGCGAGTTTGATTTTTACCTCACCCTCATGGTATTTGCAGAGTAAATCAGTGACACCGTAGACATTCTGGTTCCTAAGAGTCAAATGCCTCAGCAGGGAGCCCGAGGATAACACCAGCCATCACACAGGCCACCTCAGGAGGGACAGACACTTTTCTTGTACTGAGTTCTGGTGGAAATTTTGAGTCATCTGGTGATCGTGTCTTCACAACAGCTTCATAGTAAATACAGAGGAAGTTTAATTTTCATTCATTCATTCATTCATTCATTCATTCAGGTAATGGCTTTTGATAGCTGTGACATTGCGCTGCCCCTTGGTCGAGCAACTACACTGAAAGGGATTACGTGTCTTGAGAGGTAACACCAGCCAAGGATGGAATTTCCTTCCTTGGAGGAAAGGACTGCTTGCTGTCTTGCATGCCTCCTTCTATGATCTGGATTGCTTTTGAACAAGGTTTTGAAAAGACCTAGGGAACTCCTATCTCACTTTTTTTTTTTTTTTAATTAAGGTACGAGTCTATTTTATGCTAATTAACTCCTTTTCCTCACATGCTGCTCCGTAATCCTTTGCACTTGGACTTCCTTGTCTCTAACTCTACTGAAGGCTCCAGGCATCTTTGTGGAGCCACCCTCGTCCCTGGAATCCTGGGGCTCCCTCGTTCTCCGTCAGACGCTTACTTCTCACCAACTCCCTGTGTTCTAGCTGCCCGCCCCCATCCCTGGGATGCTGTCCTGGCCCCCTTGCTCTGTGTCCTTCACATTTCAGCACCTCCCCTCATGCCCATTGATAGGACTGAGTACCCACCGCTGTCTGAGCTCCGTGCTCAGAGCCGCACGGGTGCACAGAGGCAGCTGACAGTAGGTCTGATGTCGGGTTTCTCACTCTCTAGGACGGGGATAATAGAGCAAAGTGAATAGCTGTTATATAAAAAATAAAAAATAAAAAATAAAAAAAAAGCAGCAACTTAGAAGTTGTCCAAACAAAACAAATAGAGTACTCAAGTGGAAAATCCAGGGAATATTTCATGGAGGGTATAACTTCAGACATTGGAAAGTGTGTAAGCCTACACACTTTGACCACACTCACTTCATCCACCCCCCAGATTCTCCTGTCCCCCCCACTCCTCCCCTGGATTTAGCTATTTGCTCGGTGGGGCCTACGGGCCGCCACTGACTTTTCAGCTCCTAGCGCTGCCCGCCCCTGCAGACCTCTCCAGGGTGTGGGCTGGCTTTGGGACAGTCTCTAGAACAGCCGCCGAGGATGGAGCCTCAGAAGCTCCCATGCCAGCGCCCTGTCTGACTGACCCACCGAGTCTGTGGCGCCTCCTTCCAATTCTGGTCCAGACCCCAGGCCTTTCTGAACTTCCCATGCTTCCACGTAGTAGCAGGCGTTTCTCTGAAGCGCGAGGAACTTCGTGCCCGACGGGGTCAATCTGACCAACAAGACGGAGACAGGAACAGGCTAGCGAGGCCCTCTGTCCCTGACGGACTGTGCCAAGGCATGCAGCTCCGTGCCCGTCCGAAGCCTTTCCCCCTGACTGCGCAGCTCAGCGGGCAGCACTGTACCTCTGCTCGCCCCTCCGGGCCCTGCCTTCCCAGCTCCTTCTCTCTTGCCGCCCTGATAGAGCGCCTCCCAGTCATGTCTTCCCGAGGTCGGCTGCAGACTCTTTTTTCCTAAAGAAGCTGGGCAAAGGTTCAGCATGACGTTTTTTGGGGTTTTTTTTTTCTTTTTAAATATAATTTATTGTCAAACTGGCTTCCCTACGACACCCAGTGCTCATCCCAACAAGTGCCCGCCTCCCTGTGCATCACCCACTTCCCCACACCCCATCCACCGTCAGTTTGGTCTCTGTATTCAGGAGTCTCTTGTGGTTTGCCTCCCCCACCCCTCTGTTTGTAACTGTTTCTCCCCCTTCCCCTCCCCCAGTGTCTTCTGTTCAGTTTCTCAAGATCCACGTGAGCGAAAACATAGGATATCTGTCCTTCTCTGACTGACTTATTTCACTTAGCATAATGCCTTCCAGTTCCATCCACGTTGCTTCATGTGGCAGGATTATATTCTTTCCAGCATGAGGTTTTCCAAGCAGAGTAGGGAGAAAGAAAGGCAGTTATGCTGACGCCTGGCACCCGCAGATGAGGTCAAGTCTCCCAGGCCTGCCTGTGCAACCCGAGCGAGTCCTGTACCCCTGGGCCTGCAAAGGCTCCTGCTGGGCCCTCGATGGGCACACCTTCCCCTTCCCACCACACCCACCAGCTGCAGTAGCACAGTATTAATTTCTCCCTGTGCTTTCTGTGTTTTACAAGCTCATGGTCCGTGTAGAATTATAAAACACAGGTCATAAGCAAGACATTCTGCTTATTCCTCAAGTTCCAGCTTAAAAACTGCCATGTTCTTGAAGCCAAAAGTAAACTCTCCCTACTCTGCGCGGCCCAAACTATTTTTAAAACATTTTTAAAATTATTTTTTAAATGTTTTATTTCTTTTTGGAAAGAAATGGGGGAGGAGCGGAGAGAGAGAGAGGATCTGAAGCGGGCTCTGCACTGTCAGCAGTGAGCCAGATGGAAGGCTCGAACTCATGGACTGTAAGATCATGACCTGAGCTGAAGTCAGATGCTCACCGACTGAGCCATCCAGGTGCCCCCCAAACTAATTGTTTTTAAGTCACTTTCCAGCATTTATCACATATTGTCATGTATCATAGATGATTGTTGGATATCATTGTATCTGTCAGATAAAAAGCTCCTTGAGGGCAGGGGCCATGATTTAGCTTTGCATCTTCCACAAAACTTATCATAGAGTACTGTATACAGTAGGCACTCAGCAGTTATCATTTGAATACATTTAGAAACATACCTGCAAGGTTAAGGGAATGCTATAGATATGTTCTTTAAATTATTGTAATCAAATAATGAATTATTGTAAAAATCAAAAATTCTTTTGTGAAACCCACCAGCAACTCTAGAATATTCCCACAGCTCAGTGCAAGGTCACGTTCACATGACTCCAGTCATGCTGTGAATCTCCAAGCACCTGACAGTACAAAGATTCTCAGAGGTTCCTGAGGTCAAGGGCATTAGAATCCAATCAGACACCATGGAATAAAGCTTTAACCGCACTGGGCCACAGGATAAACGATTAGAGAGGGATCTTCTAATTCATTCAATGAATATTGTTGAGCATTTTGTGATAATGAAATAAATGCTTTTAAAATATGAACGATACAGGGACCACAGATATAGTTGTCCATAGGAACATGTAAACGTGATGAAATTCCTCCCCCCCGGTTTCTTATTTACAAAGTTGGTTTCTCTTACATTTCACAGCGTCCAGTTAATTGCAAGGAATTTTTGGAGTCGTTACAGCAGGTGAGTGAAGGAAGAAATTGAAAGAGAACGTGAAAACTGTTACTAGAAGTATTAGTAATTGCCATGTGTAGATGAATAATTAGACTCCATAAGACATAGAAGCTTGACGTTGCTCATAAAAAAAAAAGTGTTTGAATTTTCTCAAATCTTTGACTCTGAGAAGCCTTTTCAGCCTCTCATTATATAACAAGACTGGGCAGGCTTCCTTTTTTTTTTTTTTTTTTTTTTTTGCCATTGACATCTTCCAAGGAAAATGCTGCATGATATGATTTTCAAGGCTAATTTGCCTTATTGTCTTAAGCAGTGTCTCTTACTACAAATTAGCCTCCTGTACCTCTGTGAGCTAGAGAGGCTCCTTCAAAATTCCTAACAGGCAGCCTGGTGGAGAGATGGGAGGGAAAGGAAGGGAGGGAGGAAGGGCGGGAGGAAGGGAGGGAGAGAGGTAGAGGGTGCCTGTCTGCTTCGTACATGTGGTACAGCCTGGGAGATCAGAACGCTAACAGAACAGGCAGTGTAATTACATGTTCCTTGTAAGTATGTTAGCCCCACGGGGAACTAAGCTGGCCAGTCCACTTGGAGAGGGAAAGTAGATTTAAGGATGATGGAGGGGTCATTGCATAACTGACTTATTACTTGGTGGTGATGAGGGCATTTGCTGATCTCCAGTAACTGCCTGGTGCTTTTGGTCAGGCTCGGCTCTCTCACTCCCAGATACTTGATTTTTGCAAAAGGGACACACCTTTCTGCAGGAAGAGAAGATACTGACCAGATTGCAAGCGGTAGGTAGTGACATTCAGCATGTTTATGCAGCAGAATTGCTGAGAGATTGTGGGGTGGGAGTTTGGGGGGGGGGGCTGGTGGTGGTGGTGGTGGTGATCGGGTTGGTTGATTTATCTGCAATAGGGAATATGTTTTATTTTAATTATGAGTTAAGAGTTGCTGCTGCCTAGGCTAAGGTATCAGTTAAAAATTCTGTGTTCCCAGCTTTCATATTTGTGTTTGATGTGGTTTCTGTGCTCATGCAGCTTGGTGAAGCTAGGGAGGGCTCACCTTTAAATAACCTGCAGCTTCCTATTTTCGTTCTTGTTTTTTCTTTTTTTTAAATCCTTAAGCACTGTTCCCACCCTTTCTTCCCAATATCCGCCTGACCGCCCCCCCGCCCTCCGCCCCATATGAAATGTGGCCTGTCTTCATTCTGAGCCTTTTGCGCCCTGAGTCTGGATTTCTGGCTGGTTTGCTGTAGGTATTTGTGGATGCTTCGCAGTCACCCAGGGCCCAGGCAAACTGACTGTGCATGGGAATCGGAGACCATGGCTGTGCAGCTGGTGCCCGACTCTGCTCTCAGCCTGCTGATGGTGAGTGCTCCGGGAGGAGGTGGGGCCCGGGCAGCGCCCAGCTCCAGCCTTACCCTCCCGCACCGTGGGCTGCCGCTGCAGTGCTGCAGACATGCTAAAAATCGCTCCGCTTTATCCCGCAGGCTTGTTGCAAATGATTTCTTGGGTGAGAGCATCAGCCATGACAAAGCACTCTCAGGGAAGAGAAGCCCTAGATTTGCCATTTTAGAAACTTGTTGCTTAATACTATTTTGAGAGAGATGCTTGCAAACAGGTGCTAAGAGCCCCTGGAAATAGATTCCCACCGACGCCTCCCCCTGGCTCCTCAGCATCCTTCCCCCTCCCTCCCCTCCCCTCCCCTCCCCCGCTGCCTTTTGCATCTAAGTTGAGGTGATCCTGTTTGTTGATTTGTTTTTCTGTCATCTCATAGCAACTGTGGAATTTTTTTTGCCCACGGAACAATTGAATAGGATCTTCTTTCTAGGTGCCCACGTGTTTACTCTGATTTCCCCGGGGAAGTGGCCAAGGAGGTTGTCTGTGGCCTTTTTAACACTGGGACTGCAGAGCCACCTCCCAACTGTGACTGCAGGGGAGACTCTGGCAGGCCTTGTCCAGGCCCTTGCCCGCGTGTAGACCACTGACCTCCTTTAAGCCTCTCTGTGATTTCCATCATGTTAAGAAGGCCTCCGCTCTTAGCCTGTCTAAGCAATACAGGGACAGTGGCGTCACCTTGTTTTAACCTGATTGACTTCGGGCTAGGCTCTAGATTCAAGTTTGCTTTCGCTGTCGTGTTGCCCCCCTTCTCCTCGCTGACTAGCTCACATGCCAGGGTAATGCTGACGGAAATAGCCCACATCAGGCTCCGCGTGTGAATGTTTCTAATAGTTACACAGGAGATTTTTACGGACAAAGCATAAGTGCTTCTGCTGAGTATATTGATCTGTGTTTTCTGACTGAGAGGGGGAAATACAGCTTTGTGAGGCCTGATGAGTTTGTTAAGAGCACTTGGAAGAGGAACCAGTGGGGAGCCTGCCTCTTGAGCAATGAGCTGGGTCAAGTTAAGAGGGACGGAGATCATGGTTCTTTTTCACCTCAAATGTCGTTTCGGCCCCAGAGCCATTTGAAACGACTGGGATCTTCTGCTCACTTCCAATTCCACTGCAAGAGAAGTAGTCAAAAGAATTAAAGTTGTTTTCTGGAGAAATTACCCTGGTCTCCTCTCCCTTCCTTATACTTATATTGTCCAATGATACTGTATCCAATGATACTGACCACTGATATGTCCAGTGGTCACATACGTGGATGGTTAGGGTCTGAGGATTTCTGACTGTGGCAGGTGACACAGTGGCAGTGTCTCTGAGGACCAAGAGACTCTGGGAAACCGGGGTCTGAGTCATGTGCAAAAAAATAAGGGCACATAGGCTCCTGTTCAGGTAGGCGTGTGCGTATAATCTAGTATTGCTTGACAGAAATAAATCTTGCATTATGTTAAAATAGGGAAGAAATGTGTTCTTAAAAATCAGCTGTAGGGAGAGCTGGGCCTGTTTGCCTCCACATTTCTGTCCTGATTTCTTCTCCATGCTTCTGAGCGTTCGGGCATGCACCTGTTTTACTGGGAGCCCTAAGGAAAAATCCCCTCGACATGCTGGTCCAGCTGCTTCTGAGACATACGCACTGAGGTTCCGTTCCTGGTGCTCCCAAATATTACGGTTGCTGTCCGGGAGGTCTCCGTGGCTCAGACTTTATCCTCTGTGTCAGCGGCCTCTGCCCTTAGATCTCTCCCTAGTGCTCACCTCCTGCCCAGATTAAAGGATTACATGTGTGTCTCCCTCAGAAGCTGGGGGAAGTGGCTCTTGACATCACAATGGGGCATTAGATTAGAGAACCTTGGAGAACCATGTGTAACCATAGTCAGGGTGTGTTTTCCTGTTCACAACCGGTTCAGAGGGAATTTTCCCTTATGGACTTTGTTCCTTTTTTCATTGTTAAGAAGAAACCTCAACATAATTGCTTCCCAACTATTGCAGGATGAGTCTCAAAATGTATATAAGCAAGTCACTGAGGAAGAGAGGAGGAAAGGAGGCCATTTAGCAGAGTTGCTTTGGCCGTGAGTTCTGGAAGGAAGCTGTAAACATTATTATTTGTTAGCTACTCAAGCAGCCAATCAATTCTCAGTATTTATGGAGTGCCTCTGCTAACTGAGGAGGGTAGCATAGTATAAAGGCCAGAGCTCATAAGCACCCCGTTTGGGGGGAGGTCAATATCAGATGGCTTGATGGGAGTTCTGCAATTTCGTGGTATCGAGTCATTGGGCTGCAGGGAACCAGCAGGGAGCGGGGGGGGGGGGGGGGGGGAGCGACTGGCCACACCCCTTGGTTTTGGATAAGGACACAGGCAGAGGTTATACTCCGTGTAGACTCGACATGATTCAGGGCAGAATACATTTATTTGGTTCTGCAAGGTGGCACCAGATCTGGAATTGGAGAGCCCTACGTTCTGTTCCCAGCTGTTCCCCACTCCCTGGGCGGTCCTGGATATGTCGCTTCCTTTTTCTGTGCCTTAGTTGCGTCATTTGCTTTCTGAGGGGGTCATGGTCCTCTGTAGGGTCCCTTTAAGCTCTGTTAAACATAACATAAGACCTCTAGGAATAGCGTCTAGAATAGAGGTCCTTGACGGGCAACTGTAACGCTTTATTCAGCATTATGTCTTAGTTGTACCCTAGGATATGGGCAGTGCTGCTTTTAGATGGTAGAATTTGTTCCCAACCATATGGCTTTTATGCCAGAAGAAGTGTTTTGTGTTATTTACTGGAAGGGGTGATCATTTGCATTTGTTCACACTCTGTTGTCTGGAGACCTACCCCCCCACGGGAGCCTGATTTATTCTGCCGGACTAGAGCAGGTGACCTTTGAAAAGTACCAAAGGTGACTTTTCCAAGCTGGTGCTGGGCTTAGAGCCTCTGGAAGGGGTCCTGGGTTGTAAGCATGTGCTGACTGCCTTGAGGTGAGTGCATTTCACTGATTCTTTCAATGAAGAGTTAGTATTGGGGGGGGGGGGGGGTGGTGATGATCATCTATGCCACACGGAGGTCCTCAAACAACGAAGCGTGGACTCAGACAGAGGACAGATACTGGTGGTGAAGACCACATGCCATTGAAAAGCCCACCTCCTTCATTTTTGCAGAAATTTTGGGAAGCAAGAAAAGACACTGTTGGGAGCCTCCAGCAGGATGTCACTAATTATAGAGCAGGAAGCTCTTGGCTATGTGTCATTTGCTGAAATCACATGAGTTTGGGGAACCCTTTAAAGGCTGGAATGTGCTAGGGCCAAAGATTTGTTGATCATTTCTCTAATGACAGCATAGAGACGGATAGCCATGGGGCTACAGAGGTGGTATGAGGATATTTTGGCTCTTAGATTCTGAAAGCTCAGATTACAATATTTTAATGTAAGTTAGCTAGCTAGGCTATAGTGCAAATTACGATTTTCTGCAAAGCATCTTCACCTGTATTATCTCACTTAATCCCTTCAACAATCCTAGTTTTAAGACAAACTTATTTGGTAATCAGAATTTGAGAAACTGTCAATGGTCCCACGACTGAAAGTGATAGGGCAAAGTCTCACGATCAGGGTCCTCTGACTCTCAAGCCAGGGCTGACTTTGATGTCATGTCAAAGGTCGAGAACTTCACCACCAGGATCTTCTAACGCTTTGGATTTAGCCCATCAAGGGCGCCTCGTATCTGAGCCATTCTGCGTTTTTCACATTTTAAGGCGAGTAGTTCTATCGTCTTGTTTATCTGCATTCTTTTCCATATTGCAATTCAAAATAAAAGGTGATACCATACATCTGGCTCAAGACATCTGCTTTGACTCTAGCACAAAAAAATATTTTTATATCCATAAGAGATTTTCCACGTTTTTGAGGTTCCATTCTCTTGCACATTGTTTGTAAGAAAATTGCCAAAAGTCAAGTTTTTGTAATAGGAAAATTAAATATTAAAAAACTTCAATTCGTAAATCAGAGAAATTAGTGGGTGACTATTCTCAGTGAATGAAAGATGTGAATTAGATTATCTTGAAGAGTCTTTGTATTTCTAAAAATTTGATTTCAGATTTCTGGGATTCTCTTGAACAGACTAGCTCTCTGGTCTGTTTGAATAGATTCTAGCTGATAACCTGCTCTTGTAAAACTTCATCTCTCTAGTTCATTTCATTTTATTATGGATTCGTCTTTCCTCAGATAGTTTCCTCCTTTGGAAATTTTCTTTTTTAATTACCCAACCAATATTTGCTGAGTATCTACTCTGTACAGGGAGAATACAAGCCAGTCCGTGGCTTTAGTGAACTTAAAAATTAATTGAAAAGATGTACCACTGACTATTAGAATGGGAAAACTGGTTTAAGTTTAAGTAACATGTTGAAGAATAGAGGAGGGTAAATCTGAGGTGAGAAGACTGAATGAATTAGGGTAGAGTCCAGGCTGTTGGGAGATAGAAAGTAGACTGGTTAGGACAGAGTTCCTAGAGGTGACAAAGGCTTTGGTGGCCAGAAAGGCAGGTTAGGGGTATGACCAAGGTCCTAGTTCTATAACTATAACATAATTTTCTTCTGAATTTGACCTGTGACAAGTCTCTATTTGGAATCTCTAATAGACCATGGATTTTCTGGGGCACCTGGGTGGCTCAGTCAATTAAGTGTCAACTCTTGGTTTCGGCTCAGGTCAGGATCTCATGGTTTGTGAGAGTGAGCGCCGCATTGGGTTCTGTGTGGATAGCATGGAGCCTGCTGGGATTCCCACTCTCCCTCTCTCTCTCTCTCTCTGCACCTTCCCTGCTAGTGCCCCCTCTCTCAAAATAAATAAGTAAACTTAAAAAACAAAAAAAAGACCGTGGATTTTCTCCAGATTGCGAAAGGCAAAAGGCATAGGATAAAATTAAAGTCTGTCCTAAGAAATCTTGCTCTTGAGTAATAATAATAATCCTTTTAATTTTCTTTCTTTTTTTTTTAAATTTTTTTTAACGTTTATTTATTTTTGAGACAGAGAGAGACAGAGCATGAACAGGGGAGGGGCAGAGAGAGAGGGAGACACAGAATCCGAAACAGGCTCCAGGCTCTGAGCTGTCAGCACAGAGCCCGACGTGGGGCTCGAACTCACGGACCATGAGATCCTGACCTGAGCCGAAGTTGGATGCTTAACCGACCAAGCCACCCGGCGCCCCTCCTGTTAATTTTCAAAGTGCTTTTGTGCCTGTTGTTAGGACAGGTACTGTATCTTTCTATTATATGGTAAAACTAAGATCCAGAGACGCTAAACAGCTTGCCCAAGAAGACTTGGCTAATTGTGATGGTTTCCATAACGTTTAACCAATACATTTGAAAAGGTAATTTGACCCCTTTATAGAAATTTAAAGAATAATAATTACGTGGTAAGAGAGCATAGTCACCTGAAGCACTGTGCACAGAGTGGGGCCATGTAAGCTTGGGGCCCAGGGCAGGGGTCCTAGATATTCAGGTCTATAGTGGGTAGTGTTCTTAGTGTCATTTATCTTTCTGGTTTATTTAAAGTAGGCTGATTGTGGGGGAGCCTGGGTCGCTCAGTCAGTTAAGCGTCCGACGTCACCTCAGGTCATGATCTCACGGTTCGTGGGTTTGAACCCTGTGTCGGGCTTTGTCGAGCTGACAGCTCAGAGCCTGGAGCCTGCTTCAGATTCTGTGTCTCCCTCTCTCTGACCCTCCTCTGCTCACTCTGTCTCTCTCTGTCAAAAATAAATAAGCATTTAAAAAATGAAAATAAAATAGGATGATTATCAAAACATCCCTAGAAAATGTTTCTGTAACATTATATCTAAGTCAGTAGCTAAAATCCTTCTTAAACCCAATTATCCACCTTCTAAAATGGAATTTCCTAATGGGTATGTTTGAAATCTTGACACTAATAATTTTTGTAGTTAGTGTTTAGTGTACAGATTTCTCTCTCTCAGAGGGTGAAATTTAAAATCAGTGAGTCATACTGCCTCTCTCAGATAAGTTTTTGCTGACCATATTTTTTACTTCATTTTATGTCTTTCTGGTTGTAAGGGACAGAGTTCACTCACACCAGCATTAAGAAAGAAGGGACACGTATTGACTGATGAAACGTACTGACTCGTTCCAAGGAGTGAAGTGGTTCCAGGAAAAGCTGGACTGAGGACTTTGGGTGACAGAGTCCAGACCCTGTTTCTCTGTTTCTCTCCATGTCTTTCTAATCTAGCAAAGATTCTACTTTGCTCTGTGTTAACTTTAGGCTCCAGCAGTTTCTTTCTCTCAGCAGCTCCGGGATAACTTGTTCACAGAGCTGGTGGGCCCAGATAAATAAGTGGAACTTTCCTTATGAGGTCATTTCCCAACATCCATTAGGCCCTGTTGGGTAATAGGTTTTGCCCCTGGCCAATCACTGGTTCTCTGACCAAGCGTGTTGGCGTCTGTGTCTAGACCTGTGGGGAGAAAGGAGTTGGGTCACTTGACTGATAAGTTCACCTGAATCACATGGAGTGAGAATGGCAGGTTCCAGAAGGAGAAGAGCTCTTTTACTAGGAAGGAGGAAGGGGTACTACCAAGGTAAAAACAATACGTACTCATTACAGTGGTCTTTGCAACGTGTGTATCATTATAAGACTCCTATAAAACCAGTCGGGGGTCGGGGAGGGGGTGGGTAAAGCATCAGTGAACCCTAAATCATTGGTTCAGTTTTCCTCAAAAATGAATATAAGTGGAAAAGCCCAATTGTCTAAATAGTTTATGCTTGTTTGAAAAGGTCTCACCATCTGTAAAATGGGATAATAGTAGCTACCGTGTAATACTTGGGATAATTCAATGAGATATGCAGGTGAAGTACTTAGCATTGTTCCTGGATCAAAGTAAATACACAGTAAGTATTAGCAGTTGTTTCTTTACATTAAAATGATATGGAACTACCATCCCCCCAGACTCATCTCACTGGACTCCTGCATGAGCCAGAGTCCATCTAAAAGAAGTTGCCCAAGCCTGTCTGCATTCCAGTTCCTGAAATCAGGGACCACGTTGGACAACCAGCCAGTTGTTTTGGAAAACAGATGGACCTAGGATCAGGTGAACTGCTCCTGTCATGAGCAAATTTAAATTTGCATTCCTGTCTTGAATAACCAACGAAATTTTCTTACCCTCTAAGGGAAGATGACTAAAATATGGGCTGCAATATGTTCTCTCTGGCAAATGCAAAATGCATGCCATCCAGGCTTGCTATACATGATTGGGTGGCTATTAGTGGATCTCTGCTAAAAATTAATTGTGTGGCTGCTTTGCAAAGTTTAATAGTCATTTGGAGACCATATGTTACTGGTGCAGGTAGCAGTATTTCACTGAATTCTATGCCAAAATGTGAAGTCACATGGAACATATGGTATTTTGGCCTGGTCATAATCAAAGGTCCTGGAAACGTGATTGACTGAAACCATGGGGGTACATACAGAGTTAGAAGACTAAATTCCAGTGTCAAGGTAACATTGGCCTATAGTAATGAGTGCTTTTTATAACCCTGGATATTGAAATTTTAATCTCACTTTCCAGACCTGGAGAAGCACTTTCCTGAGCCATAGATCCAGTCCCACTCCCCAAGCAATGTCATGCATGCCCATGGTTTTAACTCTTGTCTGTACATTCATGACCTTCTAATCATGGCTTTGGCTCAGGCCTTGCTCCCAAGTTTCTCATGACTGCCAATCCAGATGCTTATCAGATTGACCCTCCTGTTTGTCCCATGGGTGCCTCAAATTCACTTCACCCTAAAGAGGAACGGTGACCTTCCTCCTGGTCTACATGTCTTACTTCCATTGGTGGTAGGACCATTTTGCCTGTCATCCCAGAATTCATTGTTGACTCCTCCTTCTCCCTCATCTACCTTGTTCAGTTATCTCCAGGTTCTTTTGCCTCTGCTCCCTCATTTCTCTGTGATCTGGCCCCTCCTCCCTTATCCCTCCCACTGACTGTCAAGTTTATAATCTCACCCACCTGGGTCTCTGTTTCTACTCTCTTTTCACTATGTCTAATCTTCTGTACATACATTTTCCGGAGTGATATTTATAAAATGATTCTGATTTCTCTAGTAATTAGATGTAGGATTTTCTTCTAAAATGAAGGTCTAAAATCCTCTGATTATACTTGATTATACCTGGAATAAAGCTCAAGCTTTTTATTTTTTAATTGAGGTAAAATTGGTATATAACAATATAGAAGTTTCAGATATACAACAATACAACTTGGTGTCCATATGCACTACAAAGTGGTCAAGCTTTATAACAAACCACATTAGTTACTTCAAGCTCCAACCTCTGCCTCCCTGTCCAATCTCACTCCCACTGTTCCCACCACGACCCCTCAGAATTGGTGCCCTGGCCGTGTTGGGCTCTTCCTGCTCCCCATAAATAACATGCTGGCTCAAGCCTGTGCACCTGTGAGTGTGCTCTTTCCACTACTTGGACTATGGCTCTTTCTACCTTCCTCACTTTTTCTTGTACTTCATTTATATTTATATTTTCTATCATTTCACTTATTGATAACACTGCCATATGATATTTGACTTTTGTATCTGTTTTCCTTAACAGAGTAAGAGTACATCAACAATATGGAGTATTTCTCATCCATTCATCCAACAAATATTTATTGAGTGCCTACTGTCTTTTGGACACTATTTTAACATGAGGGATACGGTGAAGTGAACAAGACAGACAAGGTTTTTGTTGTCCTTGAGCTTACCCAGGGAGAGGTTAAAAAAATAAATACATTGAAAATACATAGAAATATCAGGGAGTGATAATTGCTCTAGAGCAAATTGAAAGTGATGGTGAGGAAACCGTGGTTGGGGGATAGCTTTAGAGTGGGTGATCAAGGGAGCCTTCTGAGGAAGCTAAAAGGTGATTGGCAAGAAGAAGGCAGTGGTGGAAAGTTGTGGGCAAGGCATTCCAATCAAGGTAAAAGCCATAGAACCTGAAGGAATTTATCTGGTCCCAACACCTTGCACTGTTCTCCATATATTCAGTGAATGAAAGTATTGATCCATCACTTCTGGCAGTTTAGCACAGGACCAGGCTTTGGGGAGGAAGTTGAGGTGAGGAAAACACACGAGTCTTGTTCCAGAGCTTCTATATCACAAAGAAATACAATTACAGAATACGTTGAGGTAACACCTCACAACCTCGTGAGAGGAAATGGTCCCACCTTATGGGCCACAGTACCAACAGTGCGTGGGAAGGAATTCAGAGAAGTGGTCTGGGAGGGGTAGGGGAGGGCGACCTAGAGATCTAGTTATGACAGGGTCTGTGGAGGAAGAGGACATCAGGCCATTTTGAAGGATGCAGTTTTTTCCCCCTTTATTGAGATATGATTGACATATACATTGTGTAAGTTTAAGGTGTACAGCATATTGATTTGTTACACTGATATATTGCATTATGATTACCACTTAGCATTAGCTAACACCTCCATCAAGCACATACTTATCATTTTTTTGTTGTGCTAAGAAAATCTAAAATCTCTCTCAGCAACTTTCAAGTGTATAATACAGCGTCATTAGCTATAGTCACCATGCTGTATATTAGATCTCCAGAACTTACTCATCTTCCAACTATAAGTTTGTACCTTTACCAGTAATCTCCATTTACCCCACCCCCAGCCCCTGATAACTGACACTGTACTATTTTCTGTAGGTTTAGCTTTTAAGACTCCACATTTAAATGATGCCATACTGTATTTGTCTTTCTCTGTCTGACTTACTTCACTTAGGGTAATGCTCTCAAGATTCATCCCAGTTGTCATAAATGGCAGAAATTCCTTCTTCCTTGTGGCTGAATAATATTCCTGTGTGTGTGTGTGTGTGTGTGTGTGTATCACATCTGCTTTATCCATTCATCCATCCATGGAAAGTTAGATCACCTCGGTCAGCCAATGTCTTAGGTAGGTTGTTGTGGTTAGCCAATGTCTTGGTTATTGTGACTAATGCAGCAATGAACATGAGGATATAGATACCTCTTAGAGATCCTGTTTTCATTTGCTTCAGATAAATTCTTAGAGGTGAGATTGGGGCGTGTTTCTTTTTAATGAGGGAGAGAAGGGACGGAGTATCTTTCTGGGAAAAGAAAAAAGGGATCAGGGAGATTCAGGAGGAGAGGATTATGAACCACTGTGGTAGATGATAGAGATCCCATGAGGGCTGAGGTAGGGGTGGGGAGGAGGGACTGGTAGGAGAGGATTTGCCTTGTGGAGGAGGAGGAGGAAAGCTTTTGGAGCACGTTGGAACCAGATGAGGGAAGACATTGCAGATGCTCCCATGAGCACCTGTATTAGAGCCACAGGCATTTAGGGGCCTGTCTGTGTTCTCGCATGGGGACTGACTTAGCCGGTGTAAGGGTTGGGAAATTTAATTTGGTGGTGGTATGTAGGGGAGACAGGGGGGAGAACACCTATTTAGAATCACATGCTTGGGGGCGCCTGGGTGGCTCAGCTGGTTAAGCGTCCAACTTCAGCTCAAGTCATGATCTCACAGTTCGTGAGTTTGAGCCCTGCATTGGGCTCTCTGCTCTCAGCACAGAACCCGCTTTGGATCCTCTGTCCCCCTCTCTCTCTGCGCCTCTCTCTCTCTCAAAAATAAATAAACATTAAAAATATCAAATGCATGAACTCTGGTGGAGAGTGAAGAGGCAGCATGGTGGTGGCTATGGGAAAAGTGGAACATGGATGAGTTCAAGGGACATTCTGAAGGCAGCATCATCAGGACCATAGGATAGATGGATGGTGGGACCCACGCACAGGGAGCAGTCACCCAGGACTACAGAGTGTTGGATCTGGAGCTTCAGGGAGTGGTGCCAGGAACAACTTCAGAGCCAGAAATATATTTGCAGAAGAAAAGGGCTGCACTTAGCTTAGGACCACCCAGTTGAAGGTGTGGAGGAAATAATGGGATTTCCCAGCAGAGATGGCTGATGGGCAGTTGGATATCGTAGGCACTTAGGTCAGTGATTCGATTCAGAGAGGCAGATCTGGGAATGAGACTAGAAGCACAGGAATCCAGAAGAAAGATCGTAGAGGGAAAAGACCAGAAAGCCACACTTGGGCAGGGGGAGATTTAGAAGCCATGATCAGAAAAAGTTCATATTATCTTGTGATACAGGCCACATTTGTACCAGGTCAGTGTTACCTTGACTTTGGCATTAATTTTCCTCACATTAAATGTACCACGTGGTCTAATTGAAGCAACCTCAGAACTTTTTTAAGTTTGTGTATTTTGAGAGAAAGAAAGAAAGTATTAGCACCAGAGGGGCAGAGCGAGAATCCCAAGCAAGCCCCTCACTGCCAGTACAAAACCCGATGCAGGGCTTGAACTCACAAACCACGAGATTATGACCTGAGCCGAAATCAAGAGTCGGATGCTTAACTGAGCCACCCAAGCGAAGCAGCCTCAGAATATACTAGATGCGGCGGGTTAAATGCAGTTCCATTAGATGACTGCTTCTCCCAGATTGCTGTAGGGCACAGGCGAGCTGAGACTGCGCACATGCCCACTGTCACCACCCCTATGATGCAACTAGACGTATCGCGCGTGTGTGTGTTCTGCTCACTACTTACTGCTACATAGCAACTACTCCACATTCTGTGACTTAAAACAACCATTCTGTTATGCTCACCAATTCTGTGGGTCACGAGTTCCAACAGGTGGCCGTGGTAATGGCTTATTTTTGCTCTATAATGTCTGGAGCCTCACCTGGGATGAGTGAAAGTCTGGGGTGACTCAACAGCTAAAGTCTGAAATCTCCCGGAGGCATCTCCACTCTCTTGTCGGGCACTGGGTGTTGCCATCCGCTGGACCGCAGCTGGTTTTTTGACCACAGCATTCTTGTAGGAAAACTCCACATGACCTGAGTTTCCTTACAACATGGCTGCTTCAAGGTCGCTGGACTGTTAATGTGTAGCTCAGGGCCTCAAATTGAGTATCTAAGCTCACAAGGCGGAAATGTATCACGTTTTGTGAGCTAGCCTCGGAAATCACATGGACTCACTTCCGCTGCATTTTTTTGGTTACAAACAAGTCACTGAGGCTGCATTGGAAGGGAGAGGATATAGACTCCACCTCTTGGTGAAAGGGAGTTAACATGGTTTGTGACATGTTTAAAACGACCACAACGAGCATTCATTCTATGCAATTTAATTTCGTGGTCTTTGAGGGTCTTAATTACTCACAACTTGGCTATGGAATTTTGCTCAGAGGGAGCATTCCATAACTATTGATGGAATATTACGTTGGTATCAGAAGTCCATTAAAAATTTTTTTTTCCTACTGGCAGAAAGTTACCTTTGAGTTTTTAGATGTTTATCCAAACTCTAAGCATTTAGAGAGTAACACACGGTTAGCATTTCTCTGTTATGCCTTCAAAGAATTCCCAGAGAAGGTGTGAATCAGGAACATCTTCATCTGCCTTCTCTGTGACCTCCAAAGTTCTCTGATTTTGTCCCCACTGATGATTGGGACTAATCATAGTAGTAGTTCCCGTAGTGTTGCCTCTTTTCCATGCTTAGTGTTTGAACTCATAATTTGTTTTGTATCTTTATTGCCCATGTGTCAAAGCAAAAGGAGGGACATAGCTTGGTATTAGGACTGAAGTGCTTTCTTTTCTCATGAGGAGTGTGAACATAATTGAGCTGTAATGAACATAGCTGAGGCCATTTTATAGGGATTAATGACAAGGAGAATGTGTTCATGGCCCGAGGCTTAGTCTTCGGTCATTAACCTAGTTGGTCATTAATATTGTCTGGGAATGCTTTATGTTAGGCCATTACAACTACGCCATATGCTGCTGGAATTGGGAACATGAACATTACCTGTATCAAGTGTTATTTGTTTCCTCTCCATTCCCCACGATTACTGAACAAGGCAGCCTTTTTAATACACACTCTAAAGGCATGAAGTACCAAGGACAGAACAAATTTGAAGCTTCCCTTCCCTCCTCTCCCCTCTTCTTCTTTTTAAAAAAAAATCATTAATGGAGGACTACAATCAGAGAGACATTATGGTGAGCATTGAGGATCTGTGGGCATATGTGTAAATACCACCTGGTCATTGATCTCAAGAACTTTAGAGTGTAATTGGAAAGGCCATTAGAAAAACAATTCCAATGTAGTGAGATAAATGTTAGGACAAAGAAATCGCCAATGTGCTGTGGAGTTGAAGAGCATAGAACAAGAACCACCACGTGGCACTGATGTTTCAGGTGAGTTTTGAAGGATTAGAGGTGGATAGGTGGATGATGGTGGTGGGGAGTCCCAGGTCCGGGAAAGAGCCTACACAAAGGCAAATGGAAGAGTTGCATGTTCCAACAACTATGTAACATTTTTGAATGGGGAAGGCAAAAGGGAATGGAGGAGAAGAGGCAAAAATCCTGGCTAGGGGTAGACACAAACTATTTTCTGAATAAATGATAAGGAGTTTGGACTTGACCATAAATTTTACTAATAGGCATCGATGATTTGAAGCAAAAAATGACACGTTCAGAGTTGAGATGTGGAAATACCACTCTAGAGGTAATACGGAGAATGGATTCAAAGAAGGGATGACCTGAGGAGAGGAAACCGGGTAGGAAGATACGGAGGTCGGCCAGGCCAGCAGTAACGTGGGCTTGAAGTAGTGGTGAGCCAATGGGAGTAGAGAAAAAGGCAGGGATGAGCAGTTCAAGTGGGAGACAGAGGTGGGTGGTTTGTAATGACTCCCATAATAAGTAAAATGCCTGCTCAAACAGGCTTTAAGATAGGGAAATTCTTTAGTTCATACTGAGTCCAGAGGGGAAGCCAATTCTAGGATCTGCCTCTGGTCCCACATTCACCTTCAGTCCCCTTAAGTCTTTTGGCTCTGTTCTTATCTGTGGGCTATGTCTTCAGGATGGCTTCCCTCACGTGGTCACAAGTTCACTGCCATTGGCAACTTCCTTGTTCAAGCCTGGGGGGGAGAGAAGAGTCTTTCCTTAAAACAGGAACCATGATTTCTTCCTTTATTTTTGAATGGGTCAACTCAGGTCATCTCCATAGGAAAGCCAAGCACTTACTGGCTTAAGCATGAGATCTTGAACTAGTCATTAGCCAAGAGGCATGGAATCACCGTGCTTGGCTTGATGTATCTGCATCTACCACTGAAGCTTGAAATTGGGTCAATTCTTACTACCCCACATAAGAAGGAAGGAAGAAGGGAGTGTGGTTGCTGCACAGACAACCTACATTATCTACAACTGGAGCACAGAAGAGGGCACTCAACCCACTCAGGACAATGGGAAGATGAGGGAGGTCGTTATGTAGATTATAGGTTTCTTTAGAGCGGCAACTGTGTCTCATTCACCATTGATTCTTTAGCTCTTAGCTCAGTGCCTGGCACATAGCAAGTGCTCAGTAAGCATTTGTTGAATGAGTAAAGCCTCCAAGAAGTGGTATCTGAGCTTGAAGATGCAGATCAGGTGACAAAGTAGAGAAAGGGTTTCAGGCAGAGGTCAAAGTATCAGCAAACGTAAAGGACCATGCAATTGCATGATACATTTCAGAAAAGTCAACGAGTTGAGATGCAATAGCAACTAAAATCCAAGACAGGGACAGGCAGAGGCCAAGGTTGGAGAGGTTAGGAAGGACTATACTCTTGCTGAGGAGCTTGAGCCATATCCTATAGATACTGGAAGGTATCTGAACAGTTTTGGGCAAGAGAATGAAATAATCATGCTGTGTTTGTATAGATCACTCTGCCAATGATGTGTAGAAAATGGCTGTAGGAATATGAGTAAGAAATGATGAGATGAGATCATCAGCTGATGAGATTTTAATTTGGCAGGTGACGCAGGGCAGGAGTCAAGGATGACCTCAGATCTTTATGTTGGGAAAGGAAGCAGGTGGCAGTCACAGGGGAAAAACAGATTTAAAAGCAATAATGATAACTTCATTTTGGACAGTTTCATCTCAGAGGCCTGTGAAAACTTCTAGTAGAGGTGTTTAGCCATGGTTGGATGTATGTATGTGAAGTTGGGGGAGATTTCTGGACTGGACATACATATTCAGAGTCATTAGTATGCAGACAACAGAATAAGGGTGAAGGCCACCAGGGGGAGTGTAGACCAGGTGAGGCCATGAGTCATGGATGAGGCAATGGAAGGATAGGGAATGGAAAGAAAGCCCATGAACGAGGCAAAGAAAGAAAGTCAGAGAGGTGGAAGGAGGTCCAGGAATGTATACTATCTTGAATGACAAGAGAGCAGAGAATTTCAAGAAAGAGGAACGATGATCCTGACTCCCAGAAAAATTAAAGGAGTGAAAAGCTGAAAAATCCTCATTAGATTTGCCAGTCAGGAGGGCAGCAGTGACCTTCTGGTGAGATGCCTCATAAATGTGGTAAAATCAGGAGCCAGGTTGCAGTGAACGAAGGCAGAATAGGAGGTGAGCAAGTAAAACAGAGAGGAGAACGTAGGAAAGCAGGAAAGCAGACATCGGGTAGTAGCCAGAGGAGGGGTAGGGAGCAAGGAAGATATCTGGGAGATGGGGAAAGCAGGAGCATTGTTAGAGACTCAAGGAAACACGCTCAGAGAGATTGGAAGGTGAGCACTAGGAGGGGGTGGGAGGGAATGTTGGCCATGCTTCCCCTGCTGGTTCCAAGATGGCTGCCCCAACTCTAAGCTTCACGTCCTTCACTCCTGTGTCCAAAAGCAGAAAGAAACGGAGCAGTAAAGAAAGCTCTCCTTTGTCTCTGTGTTTCTATCAAGGAGGAAAATTTCTCCCAGAAGCTCCCCAGAACACATCCCATTATTTTTAACTGGCCAGAACAGAGTGACTTACATGACATGTTACTGATAGGTTTACTTGGCACCCGCCAACCGCCCCCCCCCCCCCCCACCGACAACCCCTCTCTAGAAAGTCTCCTAAACTGTAGAGGCGGGGGGGTCTCAGGACTGCATTTCCCAACCTCGCTGCATGTGACTCAGCTCCTACCAAGCAAGCACACCAGCACCAGATCGGGGAAGGTGAGGCGACTGATGTGAAGTGGCAGTTGGAGATCAAACGTTCTTGCAAGCAAGGTGACACAGTGTTGAGGTTCTCGGGGATGAGCTTTGGCGGAGCTGCTGGCGTTCAGGCTCCAGGGTCAGAGGCGGCGGCTCAGTGACGCCATAGGTTTCCGCTGTAATGGCCTCTGGGTGCGCTTCAACATTCACCGTGGTCTGTGGGGAATGGTTTTGGTTTTCGGGTTTTCCTATATATTCTTAAACTACTGCTTAATTTAGTGTAATAAACCCCTTTCTACTTAGGCTATATTCGGGTGGGTTTTGTTGTCTGCAACAAAGAACCCTGAAAAACACACGAGATCACCCCGGCTGTAAGGGAGGCTAGGGAAGAGAGCGGCTGTCGTTTTTAGGCTCTTGCAATAGAGAAGGTGGCTCAGGGTAATGGCTGCTGTGTAGTGACCCGAAAGAAATGTGCTAACAGTAAGCGTGGATGTAGATGAGTTTGTAAGGAATTCGAATAGACTAGCTGAATGTTTGGTTTGGTACATGAGGTTTTTAGGGGCATACCAAAATATTTAAAATATAACTGTCATTCTCTCAAAGTGGCCTATGTGAACGAGACATTAGTACAAAGCCTAAACCTTTTCACCCTCCTGTCGTTGCTGACAATAGCCTCTGAAACCCCAGTCAGGCTACCAGTCCAAATCCAACGATGACAGTTAGGACACAGAATCCGCGGAACAACAGGGAAGGGAGGAGGGAAGGAATAACCATTGTGTCTTTTTAATAAATATCAGAATCTCAATCATGGGTAATTTTTTTTTAAGTTTATTTATTTTGAGAGACAGAGAATGCAGAGGAGGGGTAGAGAGAGAGAGAGAGAGAGAGAGAGAGAGAGAGAATGAGAATGAGAATATCCCAGGCTGGCTCTGCACTGTCAATGCAGAGCCCAATGCGGGGCTTGAACTCACAGACCATGGGAGAGTGACCTGAGCCAAAACCAAGAGTCAGATGCTTAACTGACTGAGCCACCCAGGTGCCTCCCCAGTCATGGTTATTTGAACAAACCGGCAATATGGCGAAGATGTTTTTGAAGCTCTTGGTAGATACCTAGCCGTGCGATTTTTCATTCCCAATCCTTCCGACCACTAACACCATTTTATTTGCAAATTAATTTTTTTGGCTGGTTTTTAAAAATAGAGATACTTTTACATGTTATATATGTATGTGCTACCCTAGTTCCTTACTCCTTCAGACTCTCGTGTATCCTTCCAGAAATTCTGTATGTATCTGCACCATCCTTCCTTGTCAATCCCTGTAGTGCTACCTCATCCTTTTTAAAGGTTGTACAATATTATATTGTCTGAACGACTCATAATTGGTTAATCAATCTTGCACTGATGAACATGAGGCTATTTTCAGTGTTCTGTATTTACAAACAGCCCTGCAGTGATCATCCACGTGCCTCCATCGTTTTGTAGATGGCTTGAGTATACCATACGTAGGATCTATCCCTAGGTAGAGAGTGCTCAATCAAGAGGATGCCATTTACGATTTTTACAGATACTGTTGTATTACTGTCTCCAAAAAGCCATGTTGTAAATTTGTTTTTAAAAATTCTACTTCCTTGGGGGTGCCTGGGTGGCTCAGTCAGTTAAGCGTCCGACTTGGGCTCATGTCATGATCTCGCGGTTCGTGGATTCGAGCCCCGCGTCGGGCTCTGTGCTGACGGCTCAGAGCCTGGAGCCTGCTTCGGATTCTGTGTCTCCCTCTCTCTCTGCCCCTCCCCTGCTCATGCTCTGTCTCTCTCTGTCTCAAAAATACATAAAACATTAAAAAAAAAATTCTACTTCCGAAGCTCTAGGAATATAAGAACCAATTCTTATCTGCTGGTAGGGAATAGAAGGATTGGAGGCAAAGTAAACTATTCTCTAAAGGGTATTTAGAGTCTTACTGTATAAACAATTGCAGCATTAAATGTCTGCAAAATTCAAGTGGCAAATGAGCAGTGAATATCAATTACGCATCTGCTGCATTTCAAAGGCAGATGGCCTTTTAATTTTATATCCCAAGAATTATACCCAAATTTCATTCCCTTCTTCAGATTGCTCCCCCCTCTTTTATTTACTTGCACTGAGAAAATGGTTTATTGCGCTTCTCACATATTACATTACTTTTGACGTAAAGCACAAAGAAACCAACTTGTGCGTTTACTAAGTAGACATCTGAGGTTGGGATTTAAACCCAGTTTGTATATATTGAGTCTTCATAATTGTCTAACGCTAAGGAGTGCCGTCTAAGAAAACCGTCCCTACTTTCGACGACCTTACAGTCAAATGGAGAAATCAACCTATAAAACTTGAATGGTTAAAGGCCAAATAAAAAAGGAGTATCTAAGTGCTCCGCTGTATAATTGACCTATTCTTTTATGGCAATACAAAACCCCCAGCATGAGAGCTGTCAGGGATTCTAAGAAACGTGGGTGTTGGCTTAGTTTTGAGGGGCAGGAGGGAGAAAGAAAAGCAGGGGGCAGTTTAAGGTGCCACCATGAACAAATGGAAGGAAGTAGGTAAGAACTGGCAGCGGGAGAGCCTGTGGGGGAGACACCTGAAGCAAGGTTGGGTGGAGGGGGTGGGGCCACGTGACAAAGGGCCATGCCTGGTGGGAAGAGTATAGGAAATAGTGGAAAATGAGCGTGATGTACAGGAAGGAACATTTGCAGGGAGGAAGACAGGTAATGAGTATACGCCGAAGAGCTCTGTAGAATTAAAAGGGCTCATGCTCCGTGGGCTCTCACATTGGAGGTGAACCCTTCTCAGTGTCCCACATGTAAAACGCCATCTTTCTTATGTTCCCAAGTTTTGTGAATTTATTTAAGTTTGCCCAGTCTTGAGAGCATAAGACAGCTATTTTCCAGGACCTGGACAGATACTCAAGAAACATTTCTTCATGGGCAGTGATGGGAGGAAGGGATTGGAGTTGGAGCGTAGGTGGGGAGCCCAGACAGTATTTCAGGTGCCATTGTAGCAATGCACTGACGGGGACGGAGCTCAGAAATTTCAAAGCCAGTAAGCACCAGTCTTGGTGATCATGAAGAGGGTGAGGGATGAGTCTGTTAAACAATGCAATAAATATCAGTGGGGGGGTCTGCTGTGTTCACACCCCATGCTGGGTGCTATAGGGGAGGAAAAAGCTGATAAGAGATCTCCTTCATTCAGTACAGGGTGGGCAAGTTGAGTGCAAGAAAGGATGAGGCCAAATAAGGTGAGAGGCCAGGACAGGTATGAACAAAATGCTGCAGAGGTTCAAAAAGGAAGCATCCTGGCTTGTCGGGGGACTCAGGTTGACATCTGAGGACATGTTGGAGTTCAGCTTGCCGGCTGGAGGAAGAGGGGCTGGGGAGGGGGTGTCCCACCGAGAGATGAGCCAGAGCAAAAGGATGTGGACACATCACTGGCAAGAGGAATCTATCATTCGGGGACGCTAGATACATGGAGTACAGGGAAAGGTAGGAAATCAGGCCAGAAATCAGTCTTTGAATTCTGGGCTAGAGAGTTTGTTTCAGTAAGACATGAACATTTGAATTTGAGTGTCTGAATTTGTAACACATCACAATCTACTACAGATTCGTGAGCAAGGGAGTTTTACCAGGGTGAGAAGATTGTAGTGAGCCAGTCAGTGGGGAAATGATCACGACGGTTCTGAAAGACAGAAGTAACCTGCGTAGTGAAAGCAGGGTAACCTCTGTTGGGTATGGAACTGGAAAGAAAGGCCAGGGTGGTTGGACTTTCGAATGCCCACCCAGCAATACTCTAAGGACAGCAGATTTTACCCTGCTTTGGAGGTTCTCAGACCTTGAGACGACCTGAGAACCCCATTGGGAGTTTGTTTAAAATTCAATTTTCAGGGCCTTAACCTCTGAGATTCTAATTCCCTGGATCTGGTGTGGCTCCAGAAATGTGAGATTTTTAGAAACCACTCCAGATGATTGTGTTTCGGGTAGCCCAAGAATCACATACGTTGAGAAATTCTCTGTTCCCTAACGTGCTTATCTGTGAACTGGCTGTGGTTTGAATATAGGTTGGCTAAAGCACTTTTTTTTTTTTTAAGGAAGAAGGGAATGGAAGAAAAGGCAGGTGTCAGGAGGGAAATAATACTGAGTCCTTGAATAGCTCCTCAGGTACATAAAAAGTGCGCATCGGCTGAATGCGTTTTTGCCATTCTTCCAGATGTTAGCTGTGAGAGGACGTCTTCTAGGATAATTGATTTAAGGTCATATTTTCAGTTTATCTGGTTTCTTGAATCCCACACTGATCTTGTCAGTATCCTCTAATTAAGGGGTGGTGGTCTCTTGTCCCTATCCACTGGAATGGCACCAATATTTCGTAACAGTGGTGGCAGTGGTCATGAACACACTTCCCATCAGCACTTGAACGTTTTCAAAGAGTCTGCTCGTTGTTCAACCTGAAAATCAACTTAAAAGAAGTACAGTCACTCCTCAAACATGAAAGATACGTGCAGAGAGAGAGAACCTTTGAATTTAAAAAAAGAGGTAGCAATTTCATATAAAAGCTGAGCTACATTTCCTCCTCAATCTGCTCCTGCATAATTTTATCCTACTTTCTAATTATGGTAACAGAACAAGAAACATCCAGACTGCTGTTCACATTCTCACTACTTTCCTCAAGGAAAAAAACAAAAAACAAAAAACCCCACAGTATCTATGCCAGAGAAAGGGAAACAAAGACAGGATGTAAATTTTCTTTGTGTGAGTTATCCTTGGCACATTTCTCTCCTTTCTCTTCCTAAAGTCATTTAAAAGACTGACACTCACGTCCAATTAAAGGGATTTGGATGAGAAACTTGGAGTTTACAGTCGGTTCCAATCAATAGTTCAATTTGTCCATCAATAGACTTTGAAATGCTCTTCAAAAATAGTTGCATTTAACCGTGGCTGAATGATTAGAAAACGAAATTTCATTGAGCAAGATCTCCTTTGTTTGAAAGACTGAGCTTCAGAGCCCTGAAAAATCATTTTTTTCCCTTTATTATTTGTGTGCAAGTCTGTCGATTGGCCAAGGAGAAATTGTCGGATGCATCTTAGATACTCTCTAACACGGGTTTTGCCACTGACTTTCAGCATGTGTTTTGTAAAGAATCCTGTATAGAGAAGTGAGGAATTGGAGTCAGGACTCCCATGAAGAGCTAGGAACCAGAATTAGAGTTAGTTGTAAGATGCAGTTGTGGGCCAATATGTCTTTCTTACCCAGACAGTATGCTCCTAAGTTAAGGCTCCATGAGGACTAATTCTTTATGTTCTCTGGAGTTTGGGAAGGCAAATAAAAGTTGCTAAACAAAAAATGTCCGTGGGATTTCTCCCATATGATCTCCTCATTTTTGAAAGAACCTCTGTAAAGTCACTGGTCCCTGCCACACAAGTTGTCACTCTGGGAAGGGATCACTTTTGTTTGTTCCCTTTGGGTTTTCTTCTCAAGTTATCAATGTAGATGGAACAGGGCAGAGAGGTGTTTTCTCACCTCCACAAGAAGGACAAAGGGTGGGGTGTTTAGTTCTGGCTCTGGAAGGTATGGAGTTAGAAGGAGAAGAAACAGAGGATTAGCATTTGTTCTTGAAGGTAGATCTCAAAAGCACTGTGTAAATGACCCTAGTGACCACCTCAAGCCAGAACAAATGGAAGGTGTCTTATACTCATGTTCTTTTACTTTCCATGGCTCATTTTTGGGGAGAATGACTTCTCATTGGGGGCCATTTTCCTCGATGGGTGTATTAGTTCAGGCTGTCATAACAAAGTACCACAGACTTCGGGGGCTTGACCGACAGAAATTTATCATTCACACTTCTGGAAACTCAAAGTCCAAGATCAAAGTGCCAGGCAGTCGGGTTTCTGGTGAGAACTTTCTTCCTGGCTTGCAGATGGTGACTTCTCACTGTGTTGTCCTCACATGGCTGGGAGAGAGTAAGAAGGCTCTTGGAGTCTCCTCTTCTTATACTAATCCCATCAGATTAGGGGCCCACCCTTCCAACCTCATTTCACCGTAATAACTTCCATGGAAGCCCCATCTTCAGAGATAGTCGCTTTGGGGGTTAGGGTCTTGACATATGAATTGGGGAGACATAAGCATTCAGTCCCTAACAACTGGTTAACATAGCCATGCAAGGCCCAACCCCTTTCTGATGTGTTGATTTTTCATCTTTGTAGAATTGTCTCTGATTCATTGTTGGATTCAAATTTGTAGGTTTTTTTTTTTTTTAAAGCACATTTTGTTTCTACTGACAAATGGATGCAACTGTGGTCTTTTTTTTTTTTAATTTTTAATGTTTGTGTATTTTTGAGAGACAGAGTATGAGTGGGGGAGAGGCAGAGAGAGAGGAAGGCACAGAATCTGAAGCAGGCTCCAGGCTCCGAGCTGTCAGCACAGAGCCTGACGCAGAGCTCAAACTCACAAACTGTGAGATCATGTCCTGAGCTGAAGTCAGACACTTAACTCACGGAGCCACCCAGGTGCTCTGCAAATGTGTTTTTTAAATGTTTATTTATTTATTTTTGAGAGACACTGTGTGTGAACGGGGGAGGGGCAGAGAGAGAGAGAGAGAGAGGGAGAGAAAGAGAAAATCCCAAGCAGGCTCTGTGATGTCAGCTCACAGCCCAACATGGGACTCAATCCCACAAACCTCGAGATGGTTGACCTGAGCTAAAATCAAGAGTCAGATGCTCAACAGACTGAGCCATCCAGGGACCTTATGGATGCAAATATTTTATCAAAGTGAAATGTTAGAAGTCAGAAACTAACAAAGAAAATCAATAAACCATGTTAATGGCTAATAAGTGTTAATGAGTTTGTACCTAATAAAACCATTTTACCTCTTACCAACACAATCACATTTAAGCTGTTTTGTTTTTTCCTGGCTCCTACCTTAGTCATAGGAGTAGGGTCTTATTAGAAGTTAAAAATGTTTTCTTCAAAGGGTTATGATTTTGCTAAATGTTGGCCACTCTCCCTGGTTCCCCTACCCTTCTCCATCCTATGCCCCCACCTACACACCCTGAAATTGCTTTGGGTTCAGAGTTTCACATGTATAAAGTACATGACTTTTGAATTATGGATAAATCATTTTGCCTTTTCAAGAGCTGGAGAAATTGAAAATAAAAATTTTAACCAGTGGACCTTAAGCCAGGCAAGACTCTATTGAATGTTTACCGAGTTGTTACCTCTATATTGCTTGTTTTTTGTAACCTGTGCATTCCCCTGTAGGGGCTTAGGTTCAAGTTAGGGATTTATATTAAAAATACTAGAACAGACTCCCTTAACTCTTTTCCATGGAGAAAACGAGCAGATGCTCTGATCCTGTGTACCCCCATTTTGAAATTTGGAATTGGTTGGGTATTAGCATTGCCTGCTATTATAATGGCCATGACCTTGAAAGGTAATGTTGGATCTTTCTGATTTTGTCTCCATTTACTCAACTGTTTGCTACATTAGAAGCATTAACTGATTACTATTTCTGTCTCCCAGTTAGAGCAGCCACTGGGTTTCACTTGGGTAAACGTTTGCTTTTTTCCCACAAGGATAGCCCAGTGTCGGGAGCAGATATTTGCCGCCTTCTTTCCCTCTTTTTCATTTTGAACTTGGCTCATTTTAATTTTCACTCTCCTGCTTTAAAACGTGCATTTAATTCCCATCAGGAAAAACCTTTATGTGTCTCATATAACAGTTAACTTTCCACAGTCTCATTCTCTGTGTAACGGTTACGAACCAGATATTTATGAAGGTATAGCTAAGCACCAAAGGGAACCCAGCAGAGAGAACATCTGGCATTCAAGATTCCATGATTACTAAATGTATTACCTTATTACTAGGATTAAACTCTATGAAGACGTTTCCTTGGCATAAGGTGTATGTGAATTCTGATACATGCTACATTGTTATACTCGGGCCATAAATAGTTGTAATAGGTCAAGGTACAAACTTTATTACTTAAATATGCAAACTGCTTTGCTATTTTGCAACAATTTCCAGGGTGCAGTGTGCTACCTTGGAGTATTTTACTATTAGAGGTAAGTGGGACATATGAATCTCCTTCAGACACATGCATATTTTGGGGAAATGTAAAAAATGGAAACTGGTCGATTGATGAAAGAAAAAGAATAGACTCTTCTTCGCTTTTTTTCACACCAACCAAGACTAGCCAGGTGCTGTGTTTAAGTATTTGTAGCTGAAGGAGATACAATATTGCCTTCATTGATTTGGGTTCTCCCAGAAACAGCCCCTGAGGCAAGGTCGGGAGGGCAGGTTGTTTATTTAGGAGGCAATTTGAGGAAATAACTTGCAGGGAAGCTGGGAAAGAAGGCAGGGAAGGAAAGGCAGCCGCAAAGGGAGGCATCCTCAAACCAGTTTCCACAATAGGCATCTGCCCCTCAGTGGGGAAACTCTTGGAGGCAGTGTGGAGGGCACTTCAGAATTATCCCAAGGCTGGGAGAGGCAGCTGGGGGTATTGATTTCCTAGTTCTCCATTTGTCAGTGGTGGGGGGCTGTTCTGGGGTCATTCATTCTTCTGCACTTGTAATATCCTCTGTGGGGAAAGAGCATTCTCCCGCTGCCAGGCACAAAACCCTTGGGCAGAGGTTTTAAGCAGGTAGCAGTGATGGAGGAGGGGATCTGGTGGGACACGGAGAGTGACTACCACAGTACCCACGAACAGAGCAGGCACTCTGGTAGCTGGACTCGACACGTTCTGAGGCCACAGGAGAAAAATGCCATGTCTCCTTCATTGATGGCAGTCTTTGCCCAGCTGGAAGCTAGGATTCCCACCCGTGAGTGGTAAATAATGAGAGGCTACCTATAAATGCTGAGAGTGAGATTATCCATTTTTATTAAAGCCACTGCTGTCAACATCACTAATCGTTAAAGAAATGCAGGTCAAAACCACAAGGAGATAAGACCTCGCATTCATTGGAATGGCTACTATTAAAAAAGAAAGACAGAAAATAACAAGTGTTGGAAAGAAAGGAATAATTGGAAGCCTTGTGGGTGGGGGGTAAAATGGTGCACCTGCTGTGGGAAACAGTGTGGCGGTTCCCCTAAACACTGAAAACAGAATTACATGTAATCCAGCAATTCCGTTTGTGGGAATATGCCCCGAAGAGTTGAAAGCAGGGTGTCGAGGAGATGCTCTCACACTCACGTTCACAGCAGCTTATTCACAACAGCCAGAAGGCGGGCGTAACATAAGTGTTACTGATGGAAGAATGGGCAAACGGAACGCGGTCTGAGCATACAGGGGGACACTAGTCCATTTCCTAAGGAAATTCTAGCATGTGCTCTGACACGGATAAGCCTTGAGGACATTGTGCTATGTGAAATGAGACGAGTATTGTAGTTTGCCACCTCTGTGCAAGGACCTCGAAGAGTCACATTCGTAGAATGATGGCTGCCAGGGGAGGGGGAGGGAAAATGGCTTCTGTTGGCCGCACACCTAGTCCCTCTACCTTTTTACTTTTAAGTCTTAGACCTTTGCATTCTGACTATAAACGCTGCCTGTGTCAGCCCCACACAGCTGAATTCGCTAACTGCCCACGTGTGCAACCTCAGACCTACCCCAGAGTCCTGACCATCCTGAGAAGCACCTGACGGGTTTCAGTGCTTCTTCCTTCTTGCCCAGGAGGGCTTGGGATCGAGGCACCCTTCCCAGTCCAAGGACCCAGTAGTCAAGTTGCCGTTACTGTGCGCCCGCTTCGGGTTTCTCTCCGAGCGCTCCCCGTGTTGCCAGGCCCAAGCATCCACAGTCCACGGACCAACAGCAGCATCAGCACCTGCGAGCTTCCGAGAAATGCAGAATCTTGGGTCTCACCCTGACCTACCGAGTAGGAATCTGCGTTTCAACAAGAACCCCGGTGATTCCTGTGCCCGCTAACATGTGAGAAGCAGTTGGGTAGACTCTGAGAGCAGTGGTTCTCAACCCCGGTTTTGCGTGAGAATCACAGGGTTGGAGGAAGATTTTAAAACATTGCCAGTACCCTGAGATTCTAATTGTGTTGCCGCGGGGTATTGTGTAATCACAGCTTGACCATTTATTGAATAGTGAATATGTGCTAAGCGCTGTTCTAAGTAGACGTCCGTACATGTTAAATAATTCAGGCCTCACGAAACCCTATTGTTATCCGGTACATGCTGGAGGCACGGAGTAATGCAGTAATTTGTTCAAGGTGCCTGGTACAGTTGGGACTAGAGTCTGACTCCAGAGCCCGTGTTCTTAACCATTATGCTGTTTTTGAATAAAGTCAAAATACAGAGAGGATCTCAGGGAATACATTACATACAGTCAGGTTTTACTCTGTGGCCCCTTTGCTCAATCCAGGTTGACTCTGCATAACATAGAAGTTTGGTTTTTTGATGGTTAAGACTTGTCCCCACCCGCACCCCCTAAGCCAGCTAGTTTGGCCTCTGGTGGCCAAGCTAGAGTAGGCTTCCAGCAAGAAGAAAAATTGGGAGACGATGAGAACCCATGAAGGGGCCTAAGAAGGATCATCAGAAGCCCTTGTGTGAAAGTCAAAGCTTTACCTCCTAGGCGAGCTCTCTTCTGTAGCCGCCTGGCCTCTGAAGCAGCCACCTGGCGGTCTTGTTTCCCTACTTTTGTTTGGAAAACACTCCTGCAAATTACTTTTCTCTCACAAGCCTTTCCTTGCAGGCCTCCCTGGGTCAGTTGATGCCCTGCTTTTGCTACTTGGTGAATTCTGCCAGCCGATACCCAATCATTCAGGGTTCTGCAGGCAATTTCTAGTTGCCATTTTTAAATCATTGGCTCAGTTCCTCCCCCTTTTGCATTACCTCATTGATTTCACTGCCCATAAATCTTTTCTGATCCACTGTGAATTTAGCATTTCTAAAGCCCACCCTGATGTTGGAGCACATGAAAATGATTTCTTACGGGAAAATAAGAACTGTGCATTGAGCGTGGTTGTAGCAATTAGTCTTAAGATTGTAGGAAGAAGAAGATATTTTCAAAAGATGATAGGATGCACTAGGCACTAGGTGTTTTTTATAGCCGTCAATATAGTTGAGTGAGAGTGAGGCCTGGGGGTATACACAGAAAACAATTACGGCTACTAAGAGGAGACCTCTGTCTCACACTCTGCCCTCTGCCTAGGGGACTTTGCCTCTTTGGGCACTTGGGAGAGGGACAGTCCCCACCACAGGCCATCCCAATTCTGACAGGAATTGCAAGTTCAAAGTGTTCCCCAAACGGCACTCGGTTTCGAGAATTCTATAGTAGGACTTAGAGAACTCACTGCAAACTCTTACTTATAGTTCGGGTTTATTTCAGTGAGAGGATAAAGCTGAAGACCAGCCCAGAGAAGACACTCGTAGGGCAGAGGCCAGGAAAGGTACCAGATGTGGAGCTTCCATTGTGGTCTCCCCTCCCCCCAGCCCCCAACTTTATTGAGCTTTAAAAATTTTTTTTCACATTTATTTATTTTTGAGCGAGAGAGAGAGAGAGAGAGAGAGCAGGGGCAGGGGAGAGTCAGAGAGAGAGGGAGACACAGAATCTGAAGCAGGCTCCAGGCTCTGTGCTGTCAGCACAGAACTCGACACAGGGCTCGAACTCATGGACTGCGAGATCAAGACCAGAGCCCAAGGCAGACGCTTAACTGACTGAGCCACTCAGGTGCCCCACTTTATTGAGATTAGTCGACAGGTAACATAGCGTAAGTTCAAGGTGTCGATTTGATACCTTTGTATTCATTGCAAAATGATTACCACCATAAAGTTTGCAAACACTAAGGGTGCCTGGGTGGCTCAGTCGTTAAGCGTCCGACTTTGGCTCAGGTCACGATCTCGCGGTATGTGAGTTCGAGCCCCGTGTCGGGCTCTGTGCTGACTGCTCAGAGCCTGGAGCCTGTTTCAGATTCTGTGTCTCCCTCTCTCTCTGACCCTCCCCCATTCGTGCTCTGTCTCTCTCTGTCTCAAAAATAAATAAACGTTAAAGAAAAATTTAAAAAAAAGTTTGCAAACACTTGCGTCCTTTTGCACCATTACATTTCTTTTCTGTGAGGAAAACATTTAAGATCTAGTCTCAGCAACTTTCAAGTGTGTAATACAGTTTTTTTTTCCAGTTTATATTTATTTTAAAATTTTTATGTGGATAAGCGCAGTCATCGAATACATTCTAATATGTATGACAAACAGCTTTATTATAATTTTGTGTTTTGGTATTTTCTTTGTATTTTAATTTTCTTTGAGGCATAAAATCTCTTGGAACACCACCTTACCTCTTCCTTTTTGGACAATCAAGAGACTGTTCGTGAAAAGTGGTCAGGTCTCTCATTATCTTTCTCTCTTCTCTTTTATTAACAATTATCACTCCGCTGTGCACTGTTTAGTAACCCAGAATTGGCTCAGTAGTATTATGAACCTTTAATGATAAAAATCAGTAGTTTCCTGGGAAATATGGCAATTTGGGGGAAAATCAGAAGAGATTAGAGGGATCTAGTAACATATTTAAACTGAGGCAATGTAGATATTTACATGATGGCAGGTAAGCCAACTCTTGTCAGCAATTGTCTGCACCAGTACTATTCTACTGATGTGTAGTCTTTTTTTAAAATTTGTTTAAATTAATTTTTTAATTTATTTTTTAATGTATGAAATTTACTGTCCAATTGGTTTCCATACAACACCCCGTGCTCATCCCAACAGGTGCCCTCCTCAATACCCATCCCCCACCCCGCCCTCCCTCCCACCCCCCATCAACCCTCAGTTTGATCTCAGTTTTTAAGAGTCTCTTATGCTTTGGCTCTCTCCCACTCTAACCTCTTTTTTTTTTTTTTTTTCCCTTCCCCTCCCCCATGGGTTTCTGTTACGTTTCTCAGGATCCACATAAGAGTGAAACCATACGGTATCTGTCTTTCTCTGTATGGCTTACTTCACTTAGCATCACACTCTCCAGTTCCATCCACGTCGCTACAAAAGGCCATATTTCATTTTTTCTCATTGCCACGTAGTATTCCATTGTGTATATAAACCACAATTTCTTGATCCATTCATCAGTTGATGGACATTTAGGCTCTTTCCATAATTTGGCTATTGTGGAGAGTGCTGCTATAAACATTGGGGTACAAGTGCCCCTGTGCATCAGTACTCCTGTATCCCTTTATTAGCTATAAACCCCATGCTGTACATCAGCTCCCCAAAACTTGTTCATCTTGGAACTGGAAGTTTGTACCATTTAACCAACATCCCCCCATTTCTCCCACCTCCCAGCCCCTGGTAACCACCACTCAATTCTGTTTTTCTGAGGATGGTTTTTGTTGATTCCACAAAGTGTAAGTAATATCTTTGTCTGAGTTATCTCACTTAGCGTAATGCCCTCGAGATTCATCCCCCTTGTCTTAAATGGCAAAATTTCCTTCTTTCTCATGGCTGAATAATATTCCTGTGGGTGTGCGTATGAAATATATCTCACACATTCTTTATCCATACGTTCATTAATGGACATTTAGGTTGTTTTCATATCTTGGCCATTGTGATTAACGCTGCCATAAACACAGGAGTGCCAGTATCGCTGGGAGATCCTGATTTCAGTTCTTTTGGCTGTATGTCCAGAAGTGTGATTGCTGGATCATGTTCTGTCGTCCTTTCCGTGGAGTTAGGACGGTGTTACTCTCTTGGTGTTGATGTTTGATAATATGCACTGAGTATTGCCAGCTAGGGAAGATCACCTGAGCCGTTGGTCTTGAGAGGTTTTACTGGAGGAGTGCGGTCACATGCTTCCATTGGTTGACCTTTAGTCTCCAATGCTTCCAGAGGTAGAACTAAGAAAGGGTGGCCCATGGCTCCCATCATAATCATACTGCTGGACTGTCCATTGGTCAAAGCCCCCAGGCAAACAAAGGCACTTGTACCAAGCATGACAGTCCAGGACCTGGAGATGACTCGACTCCCAGGAGCCGAGGGCAAAGGCAAGACCGCTCTTTCGGTAAGGGTAATTCTTCACTACACGGCACCTCACCTCCTACCTAACATCCAGGCCTTAGTTTCCCCATCTTTTCTTCAGGGAAGACTTTCCTTCTCCTCAGATTGAGGTATCCTTTTGTTTGATGATCTCATAAACACCTTTTCCTTTATAGTATTTCACACCATGCTTGACGTGAGCAAGTGTCACGTGAGTACCTGTCTTTCTAATCAGATTATACATCCCATGAGGGCAGGAATCAAGCTTGCCTTGGTCCCCAGTACAGGGCCAGCCTTTAGCACAGTGCTGGGCTCTTAAAATGACATGAGAAACAATTAAGTATCGTTTGAGCCTGAGTTAAAAAGAAATGCTTTCAGACTGGCTAAGCACATAATGTGACATAAAGTAATTAAAGGGCTGAAGTTTTATGCAGTGCTTGGCATCGGGCCTGGCAAAGTGGGTGCTGATGTTAGCCCTCCACGCCCCCAAGCCTGCTTTCTCATGAGGAATTGAGAATTGATGGTAGATGGAATAAAGCCGTTCTATTCCAGATGGGAAAGGCCTGGGAAGATCAGGAGGCTGGAGAGACACAGGAAAGACCTTGAATATAACTTGGCTAAGGAAATGCTTTCCATTTGGAAAGTCATACTTTCACTGACTCTGGTCAAGGAGGTCTTTCTGGACTAGATATCCAACATGGGTACTAGACCAGTTTCCTCTCTGGATTCTGGGGCAAAATTTGTTCTTCCGAAGATCACTCTAGAACCTTCCCCTTGGGCTTCCTGTTTCTCATGGCTTCCTCTCAGCTCTGCTTTCTAGGGCCATCGAGTAGAAAGCCCATCTATTCTGTAATGACTTTGCTTTCTTGCTCCGCCCGCCCCCCAGCCTCTCCCTCCCTCAGTCTCCGCCAAACTATGCATATCGAATTCTTCTAATCTTTCCTGACACATCAATCCTTCTCAGCCCTTAATTATTCATGTGGCTCTCCTCTTCATTCCCTTCAGGCCACTGGCTCTTTTCTGGTGGTTGACAATTCTTGTCTGAGATAGCTCATTTCATTCCCAGGGGGTGGGCATTGTTGCTTATGGCCAGGACCCCCCTCAAAGGACAGAGGAGGTGACGACTAGGGTGTGGGAGGTAAGGCGTGCTGCAGGAGTAGGGGTTAGGATGACCCTCGACTTAAACTATGGCTCCCACACTTAGTAGCTGTGTGACTTCAGGCAAGTCAGCTATTCGGCTTCCTCAGTTGCAAGGTGGGGTGAAAATAATACTTAGTTTGTGTGGGTTGTTATAAATATTAAGTGAAGTACTGAGCCACAGCAAATGCTTTCTCAGTGGGAGCCTTTATTATTAGCAACAGTGCAAATTTCCCTCCTCTTCCTTACAGGCCCCTGCCCAGTAGCTCCTCCGTTGGCCAGCCATCTGCCCACATTCCTGCCACTAAGTGGGTGTAGTCCTTCAGGATTAGAATTTCCTGCCAGAAGGTCCTGGTGAGAATGTACCCGGAACCAGGCATATGCAGAAAAGAGGAGGCCATTCCTTTCCATGGAAACTGCCAAGAAGTCGTCTCTCACTATGTAACAGATTGAAGATTTCTTAGTTTAGGAGTCTGGTCACCTTGTGTTGGGACTACAGGCATAGCCTCCAGACAGGTCTCCTTACCTCTTCAAGACTGAGATGTCCATTTCCCCATTTCCCCTGTCCTAGTTTAACCACCAAAAGTCCTGTGACCCAGGAACTCCTTAGTCCTCAGCAAATGGAAACAGCAGGTTATCCCAGAGAGAACCCCCCTTTTCCTAAATACCTTTGATGATGCCACCATAGTATCGATCTCAGAACACCATTCGTCCTTTGAATAACTCAGAGGCTCCGCCTTGGTTAGTCTTGGAATTGCACACTTCCCAGTACAGTCCCACCTTGCCGCCATGCCTCGGCTGAATGTCCTCCCCTCCCACACTTTGCTCCCGACCATGGCTCCTCCATCCATATGCCTTTGTTGGGCGGGTCCTCCCGAATTTCTGAAGTGCTTTTCTCTATAAAGCTCACTAACACAAATCCAAGCGTTTGCAGTGATTTTCCTTAAATTTGGTGCATTTCACTGTTTATGTGATTTGTCTCATTCATGTAGGCATCTGAGCTTGGGTGTTATGATCTAGTCCGGGGTTGGCCTGTATTCCCTTAACCTATCGGTCCCTGTCCACTGTCACCTGCAGGCAAGAGACACACAACAAGATGAAATCAGGAAAATGAGGCCTGAAATAAAACGTGAAGTTTAATGAAGAAATAGAAACCATAAAAATGAGCCGAACAGAAATACTACATCCCATGAAACCTAAAGTGTTTATGGCTTTGTGGAACATCAATTTACTCTTGCAGCCGTTTCACTCTGTCCTGGGGGCGTGAAAACAATCAGATAATATTGTAAGCGACTGAACATGGCTGCGTTCTGATAAAGCTTTACAAAAACAGGTGCTGGGCTGGATTTGGTCGTTGGGCTACCTCAGTTCCTGATCCTGTTTATTTCCCTTAGTTCACAGATGAGGAAACCAGACAGATAATGTCACTTGCTGGTTTATACAGCACTGATGCCAAGATCTTAGCCTTTCAACTCTTAAGGGCCTGATACAAATACCTCCATTCCATGCTGGCGTTGGCCCCCTCCTGGGGCTGCCTCCCTCCCGGGCTTTAATCCTGTCCTGCTGGATGGAGTGATCTGATTAGAGCTTTAGGAATACGGATGGAAGATAGAGGTGATACACTTTAGTAGAGTGTATGATAGAGGGATCTTTCTCCCCTGGGTACCCTGTAACACCCGACACCTCTTAGCGCCTTATTTTTTAAGTGTTTTTTTTTTTTAAATAAATCTTTATTTATTTTTGAGAGAGAGACAGAGTGCAAGCAGGGAAGGATCACAGAAGGCACGGAATCTGAAGCAGGCTCCAGGCTCTGAGCTGCCAGCACAGAGCCTGATGCGGGGCTCGAACTCAAGGACTGCGAGATCATGACCCGAGCCGAAGTCACATGCCCAACCGACCGAGCCACCCAGGCGCCCCACGAGTATGATTTCTTAAAATGGAGGCCTGGGTGATATGCAGATTCTTTATGTGTTCTTTACCTTTCTAAAGAGAATTTAGAGAAAGAGCATCTGAAAAGCATATGGGGAGCTGGGGTTCTCTGTGTCTGGCAGAACTGTAGTTGGTGGAGTTAAGGGGGAGATGATAAGTAGGTTTTATCTTGTGGGCTGTTTCTGTTCACTGGTTCCTGGATGCCTGCAGCACTGTGATGGGAAGTGCTATGAAGTTGTCTAAGCAAGGAAAGAGGGAGCGAGGGAGGGAGGGGGAGAAGGAGAGAGGGAACTCTGTGATCGACCAGCGATGTCTGCCATGGCGCAGAATGGAAGAAGGGGGTATGCGGGCTCCATGTGTCCACCACTAATTCGGGACAAGAAGATAAGTGGGGAGTGAGAAGTTTCATTAGCCATCTTCCCCCTTGCTGCTCCTCTCTGGGGCAGGAATGAAGACAACGCTGTAAGGAAGGAAGATGCCATGATGGAGAGATGTCCAACAGGGGGCCGAGGCAGGGACGAGAGTGCGTGTAATTAACGGTAATGCCTCTCCAGAAAGTAAACGAGAAAGTAAACAGAATTCATCACTCATCTTCTTTGGGCAGGAGGCACATGGTCTCCTTCTCATTTGGTTTCCACATGAGCATTTTGTATCAATAAGCTGCCAGAGGTACCAACCCATTTCGTTGGTGTGCATCTGAGTGGTACAGACATGGCGGGGGGATGATCTCACTGAAACCCGAGGGCAGATGGGGGCTGATGACGAAGGTGTGGGGATGAGAACCATGATCTCTAGGAGGACAGCCCCGTAGGCCTGACGAGGCAGGGACAGGAAAGCCTTTCTAAGCCGTTGGCAAGTGGGATGCAGGGGAGCAGTGAGTTCCTATTGTGGGTCACAGGGCACATTGCACACCCCCCGCCCCCATCTTGGAGCAGGGGGTCAAGCATTAGCTCTTTGTCCCGAACACTGGCCCCTGTTTTTGCATCTGTGTGTTCCTGCCTGTGAGCAACCTTGTCAGGTGAGGGCAGGATTTTATTGCTTTGGCTCCAGGTCTTTATAGGAAATATTCTCATCTGCCAAGTGTTCATGACGTTGTATATTCATCACCCACTACTCCCTCTCGGCACCATTTTCCTGGCGGGAGCGGGGGGTGAGGTGTGACCGCAGCAGGTCCGCTGCCGTGCCAGGCAACTCAGTTTTGCATCTTCCCTTAGAAAGAGACTTCTTGTCAAGTAATTAAAAGTAGAAATAGTAATTGGAAAAAAAAATTTTTTAATGAAGTGCTTGGGCAAAGAGAACTGTTACCATGCCACCGCACTTCCAAAAGGATCATTTCCTTTTGTTTATATTTTGACCTAATTTAGACTGTTGTATCCCATTTTTTTCTACCTTTTAAAAAATGTTTATTTATTTTGAGAGAGAGAAAGAGAGAGAGAGAGAACGTGTGAGCAGAGGAGGGCCAGAGAGAGATGGAGAGAGAGAGAGAGAATCCCAAGCAGGCCCTGCGTTGTCAGCACAGAGCCCATTGTGGAGCTTGAACTCAGGACCGTGATATCATGACCTGAGCCGAAATCAAGAGTCAGATGTTTGAGCCACCTAGACACCCCAAAATTATTTTATCTCATTTTCCGAAATTATTTTTGAGATAGCTTTTTGAAAGCTATTGAATTTTTGTACATTTTAATATATGCAGAGGCTTTTCATACTGAGCAGTAAATTTTATTCTTTAAAACATAGGGGCGCCTGGGTGGCTCAGTCAGTGACGCGTCCGACTTCGGCTCAGGTCATGATCTCACAGTTCGTGAATTCGAGCCCCGTGTCAGGCTCTGTGCTGACAGCTCAGAGCCTGGAACCTGCTTCACATTCTGTGTCTCCCTCTCTTTCTGCCCCTTCCCTGCTCATGCTCTGTCTCTCTCTGTCTCAAAAATAAATAAACATTAGAAAAAAATAAAAAATAAAAAAAGAATAAAACATGAATTAAACTAGGGGTGCCTGGGTGGCTCAGTGGGTTAAGTGTCATGATTTCAGCTCAGGTCATGATCTTAAGGTTGGTGGGTTCAAGCCCTGAGTCGGGCTCTGTGCTGGCAGCACAGAGCCTGCTTGGGATTCTCTGTCCTTTCTCTGCTCGTCGCCACTCAAGCACGCGCTCTCTCTCTCAATTTATTTATCTCTCTCAAAATAAATAAATAAACGTAAAAAAACCCCGGGAATTAAATGGAGATGTCTGTATCCCTGCCCACCACCTTCCTCTCCCAGACTCCTAAGGGAGAGCTGTCCATTCGTGGCCTCTGTCGCAGCCACATTTTATATGCCCTTCCCGCTCCTCTCTCCCTGGCCCCACTGACAGGGGGAGCCGAGAGTCCAGACACTGCCCGTGACATGTGACTCTGATTGGTCCGCCACAAAAGGTGAGCTGGGTGCAGCACATTCCCTGGTCTGGGATTGGGAAGCACGAAGAGGCTGAGGCAGCAGGAGCCGAAACGGAAAGTTCGAGTAACATATGGGGTCAGAGGCACCACGAGGAGCCTCTTCTTTGCACCCAAAAAGCAAAGCAGAAACAAAATCAACTTATACTTTCTTCTTCTGTTTTCTTTTTTTTTAATCACTTGACTTTCTAGAAAAATCAGAGCTTCCCAGTGAGTGCGAGAGAGAGAGAGAGAGAGAGAGAGAGAGAGAGAGCGAGCGCGAGCCTCAGTGGAAGTGAGGTGTTTCAGCAACGAGAATGAATCTTCCTGGTAAACCAGGGCATCGCTCGGAGGCAGGTGTGAAGTCCCAGGGCAGATTTTGCACACCTCCTGCTCAGGGCTCGGTCCCTGGGGTATGTGGATGGGGCACACCATGTTGATGCTGCCCTTTCTTCAACTGTTCCACCCATGTCATTTTGTCCCAAAGCCCGAGTTTATAGAGCCCGACCCTCGTTGGAATTACTGTCTTCAAGAGAGAGAGAATAATTTCATGACCAAAAGTCCTTTGCGTGGGACTCTATTTCCCCATTTGCCAAAAGCAGGGAACCCGGCTCCCCCCACCCCCATGTTGCCAGGGTAGATAGAAGGTGAATGTGACGGACTGAATGATTCAGAGGGCAGATGCGATGCAAATGAAGGACACAATAATAGCCGGGCGCGGCACACCTGCGCCCACAGTAACCTTTAGATGGCCTTTGTGGAAATAAGATGAGAGCTGATATTTAATAAGGCTTATGTTTTTGAGAAGATTGTGGGGAGAATCTCGCCTGGCAGATTTAGGCTTTGGTGACCTTTCTATGCCATTACAAATCGTGTCAGCAGGTTAACGCAATGCAGAATGTGTTCACTGTTGTAGAGGAAAAGCCTTTACGTCTTTATTAGACTTTCTTCTTCTTCTTTGAAAGATACTAAAGGCCTCAATTTCACTGGGTTTGTCCTTTTGAATCTGACTGAGTTTGGGGCCAGTGTATGTTACGCATGAGGGAAGCATGGTAATCAGGCCTGTATCAAGGGTCAGTGAACTATGGATTGCAGTACTTTGCAGAGATATTGCATTTACCGCAGAACCAGCGGCATGGCCTTATTATTTTATCTAGCCGATGTAGAGGACACCTAATACATTTTTTTTTTTTTATTAGTCCCCACCAGGCCATTTGGACATCTGGTTTTCAAAGCCCTGATTTTTAGCATTGCTGATGGCTTAAACCAAAGCATGCCTATTCCTTTTATTAAAAAGTAGGTATTAGATCATACATGTAAAAGACTACATAAAACACACGTCTAGAGGTGCCTGGGTGGCTCGGTTGGGTGTCTGACTTCGGCTCAGGTCATGATCTCATGGTCTGTGGGTTTGAGTCCTGCGTCGGGCTCTATGCTGACAGCTCAGAGCCTGGAGCCTGCTTCAGATTCTGTGTCTCCCTCTCTCTCTGCCTCTCCCCAGTTTGTGTTCTCTCTCTCTCAATAATAAATAAATAAAAACTTAAAAAAAGTTTAAAAAACACGCGTCTAGCTTAAAGAAGAAGAATAAAATAAACATCAATGTGTCTACCAGTCCGAGTGGGAAACAAAATGGCAGCATTTGGAAGTCCTGGGTGCCTGTCCTTGACTGTCCTTGACCGGACCCTCTCCTGCCCCACCTGGAGGTATGAACCCGCCTGCACTTTTATGTTATTCACTCCATGGCTTTCCTTGGTCGTTGTTCTGTGTAGCTATTCCCAAGTATACGTTCATTTTTGCTTACGTTTGAATTTTCTTTAGATGGAATAATCCTGCATGTATTCCTCTCTGACTTTCCTCCTTTTATTAATGTTTGTTTATTTTTGAGGGTGAGAAGGGGCAGAGAGCAAGGGGGACAGAAGATCCAGAGCAGGCTTCGGGCTGACAGCAGAGAGCCCGACGCGGGGCTCGAACTCACAAACCACAAGATCGTGGCCTGAGCCGCAGTCGGAAATTTAACGGACTGGGTGACCCAGGTGCCCCTCTGACTTTCTTCTTTAATTTGAGTTTCCTTCACATTGATACAATGTTCAATTCCAAACCGGCCACAGTTGATTCATTGGACTGTTGCAGAACACCTCTGGGCCATTTCTGGACTCCAGCCTGTATGACACTGCTGGATGAATATTCTTGAGTATGTTTCCCGGTGCATGCTTGCAAGAGTTTCTGCAGGGAATATATCAAGGAATGGAATTGCTGGGGCTTGGGATAAACACAACATATGTAATGCAAAATGCTTCCCATGAGGTTACGGTAATTTAACCTCTAACCAGCAGTAGATAAGCATTACCTGTTTTTTTTGTTTTTGTTTGTTTGTTTGTTCGTTTTCTGTATCTTCCTCAACTCTTAGAATTACCAACCTGGTAGTGTGACATGATTTTTATTATTATGCCTTATTGTCAGTGAAATAGGGCATTTTTGTTCGTTGGCTTTTTGCATTTCCTCTTCTGTAAAATGCCTATTGTCTTTTGCACATTTTCTGTCGATTGGCTTTTGCTTCTTACCTTTTGTCAGTTTGTTACATACTCCTAATACTTATCCTTTGTCAGGGCTAAGTGTGATATCTCTTTGGCGGCTGATATTTTCGCTCTTCTTTAGATAATAGCTTTTAGTGAACAGAGATTCTTGATTCTAACGTACTCAAATTTATAAATCTGTTACGTATTCCCCATTGGTGTGCTATTTAAGAACCTAGATGTGCTGTTTCTTCTAAAGGTTTTATCATTTTTCTCTATGGAGTTTAATAAAATCTGTCCGGGGCTTATTTTTGTGTAGCGTATGAGGAAGGTTTGCAATTTACTTTTTTTTCATGTGGAATGATGATGTTCCTGCATCATTTATTGAATTGTGTATCCTTTCTCCACCTGTCCTTTAATGCCATTCTGTGATAAATCTCCATATATGCTCAGACATACTTCTGTGCATTCTGTTCCATTCTCTTGGCCTGTTTCACACTAGTGCCAATATCTTACTGTCTAATTACTATATCTTCATGGCAAGTATGATATCTGCAAGACCCGTCCTCCTTCCAAGTTGTTCTTCTGGAACATCCTGGTTATTCCTGGCCCTTGATGTTTCCACATAACTTGCAGAATCGGCTCCTCTGGTTCCATAAAATATGCCTTTTGGTATTTTCAATACTATTACATTGAACACTTGGGTCAATTTGGGGAAGATTAACATTTTTACTACTCCAGTCTTCTTATCCATGAATTATTTAGACCTCCATTTATTTAAGTCTCTGAAGTCTTTCATTAAAAATGTCTCATTTTCAGATGGACCCAGAGGGTATAATGCTAAGTGAGATAATCCAGACAGACAAAGACAAATACCGTATGATTTCATTCATATGTGGAATTTAGGAAAGAAAATAAAATGAACAAAGAAAAAGACAAATGTGAAGAACACTCTTAAATACAGAGAACAGGCTGGTGGTTGCCAAAGGAAAGGTACGTGGGAAGATGGGTGAAATAAAGAGGAAAAAAGTAAAAAGGAAAAAAAATCTAATTTTCTTTATAAAGCAGCCATACATATTTAGATTTATTCCTGAGAAATGTGTACATGTGTGTAACTTCTGAGATGGTAGCTTTAACAAATAGCATTTTAAAATTATTAAATTTAATACATTAAGTTCATCTTTTATTAATCTTTATTAGTCATCGATTAATCATTTATCTGTGGATTCTTCTGAGTTTTATATCAGTGGTAAATGATAGATTTTTTAAAATTCCAACTCTTGTGTGTGTGTGGGGGGGGCGTGTATAGTATATGTGTGTGTGTGTGTGTGTGTGTGTGTGTATTTTTTATTCTTACTGTGTTAATTAGCAATTCCAGTAGGAGTAGTTATAGTGGGAATTCTTAGTTTGTTCCTGCTCTTAACAGTGTAACAGAGTACTTTTAACAGTTCACCTTTAAATATATTATTTCCTAAAGATTTTTGTGTAGGTAAACTTTATTAGGGAAATGAAATTCCTTTTTATTCCAAATTTGCTAATATTATTCTTATCATGAATACATGTCAAATTTTGTAGAATTATTATTATTTTGCATCTATAGAGATGATCAGATAGTATTTATTCTTTAAGTTGTTAATGGTGTGAATTGCATTAGTCCTTCAAGCCAACCTTGCATTCCTGACATGCAACCAAGAAAACATGATGGGTATCCTTTTCAATGCATTGCAGGGTAGTAGAAAGATCTGAACCTTGAGTCAGGAAACTTACATTGAAGTCTCCATCTTGCTTACTTTTTTTTTTTTTTTTTTTTTTACTAATGAAGCCCATGTCTCAATGTTGTTGTTGGCCACCAGATTTTAATTGAATAAACACTAGTTTCCTTCTCATTTTCAGTTTCCTCATTTGTAAAACACTAGAGACTTCATTAAAAATTGTAGATGGTATTACAAATATGTATAATTTGGGGGTGCCTGGGTGGCTCAGTCAGTTAAGCCTCCAACTTCGGCTCAGGTCATGATCTCGCAGCTGTGAGTTTGAGCCCCACATTGGGCTGTGTGCTGATAGCTCAGAGCCTGGATCCTGCTTAAGATTCTGTGTCTGCCTGTCTCTCTGCCCCGCCACTGCTCACACTCTGTCTCTGTCTCTCTCAAAAATAAATAAACATTAAAAAAAATTTAAAAACCCAAATATGTATAATTTGTATATCTTATGATTTGTTATATTTTTATTATTCTGAATATTATAATTGCAATATATAATTTATTATTATTATTATTATTATTATTATTATGACTCTATGTCCAGGAGAAAAGCATCTATGTTCTTCATTCTTACTATCTTGATACAAGTTGAAAATAGCAAGAAACTCCCTGATTTAATTTGCATCTTCCTTTTCTTTAAGTCTCAGAGGAAGTAACAGTTGAGTGTAAAAGATCTCAATCTGGGTTTTCTCATTTATTTTTCTTCCCAACTTGCTGTGGATAAATCTCACATTCCTAAAGCATCAATTAACTGTTATGGAGTCAAAACTCAATTTCACTAGTAGTAATAGATACCTTTTATTGTGTTCCTGTGTGCCAGGCACTGCACTAGGAATTTTTCATGTATTTTACACGTTTGGAACCCAAGACCCCAGGGGCTATCATCATTCCCATTTTAAAGATGAGGAAATGAGTTTCAAAGAAGTTGAGTAACTTGCCCAAGATGCTACAAGATGGAACCATGCAAGACTATCCTCCTTCCACACCAACCCGCTATTTTTCTCCATTTATTGGGGTATAATTAAGACAAGGTGATGGCTTGCTTAGACTGTGGAAAGTCCAAGTTCCCAGTGTAAAACTGTATTTATTCCTTCTTGTATGCAAAATTGCAATTTAGATAGAGCAAACCTGTCCCCCACTCCTCCCTTCTCCCCCAAACTCTAGGAAAACCATACCAGTATATTCCAAGATGGCTGGAGTTTGACTTTAAGATAAAATTCTGTAATTTCTTTTTGGGAATAATGGGATATCCTACTGCTTCACTATTGGGAAGTTGGACTTTGAGCTTTGCTATGAATACCTCTGTACTTATGTACTTGTTTAAACACTTCAGGGCATACATTTCTTGAAAAAAGTAATAGTGAGTATGAAAAGTTTGATGAAGGGTGTGGTTTGGCATAAGTCTTCCTTCTTGGGAACAGCCTTATCATCCCAACTTCTTCACTGGTGAAAGTCATTTCATCTCGAGAATCAGCTACCTCTGAAAATGGAAGATAAACACTTGGCTTCTCCATGGGAGTGTAGGGAGAATTCCTGTGGTTAATTTTTATGGCATTTGGATAAGAGTTATTCTGTCATTTCTGACATTAAGCAATTATCACCTTACCCTGTTTCTCTCAAACCTGAAATTTACCATTCTTCCCAGTTGCCAGGTCTTTGCAAAGGAAACCCCAAGAACTGGCAGCATGGAAAGCCTTAAGAAGGTCGAGAACACTGCTTCATCAGGGTGGGCAGTATGTAGCAAGAGAGGGATGAGAGCATGTATGAAGAGGGACCTTGTTTCCTCATTAATGAAAGGACAAATACTTTGATGACAGTGACTGTCTTATTTATAAAAGTTGTTGGGATCTACCAATAGAATTGGGTCTAAGAAGGGTTCAGTGGGGGTATCCTGCCCCCCCTGACCAACAGCTCACTCTTGTGATCCCAGAGGTTGTGAACATTTTTAGTCTCTTTAAACATGCTTATATGTCTAAGAGGAAATATAGTGAAGGTGTTATCAACAAGTATCTTACCAGTTTATTCAATTGTTTTTAAAAGATACATTCAGTAACTACTAAGTGCCATAACCAATGCTAAGATCAGGGGATATAAAAAGGAAGGAATCAGAGCCTTCCCCTTTTAAGACCTTGTAGGCTGGAGCAATACATATAAGAAAGCTGTAATTCTAGCAGTGGGATCACTGTCGATACAAACACACGCACTTTGCATAGAATCACAGAAGAGGGACATCATAATGACCAGGCTATCCCTCAGCAGGGGTGACCTGATGGCCATCTGGGGGCATGAATGGGTGGCAAAGGAGTCATGTCACAGAATAAGATGACTGCAAGAAGAAAGACTGGGATACTGGTAGGTGAAACTAGAAGATAAACTTTGCCTGCTTTGCAATTTTATCACAGAAGAGAACCCTACAGGTAACTTGAAATACAGTTTGTGAGAATGAAAACGTGCTGTTCCTATTGCGTAACAGCAACAGTGGGACCTCCACCATTTCAATTCTTTCACTGTCCCCACCAGTGCCAGCAACCAGCTGCTTGTCCCTTTACGGCCCTTGGCAAACTTCCCGTGTGGACTGGGTCCCTCCCACCACCTCCTTTGGCCTTGTCCCCACTTCCAAACCCAGCTGAGGTCTTGATGGGTTCATTCGTACTCTGAGCAGATTGAACGCTTATCCGTGTTCTCCGTGCTGGGGATAGATTGTGGCCTCCATACAGCCCATTTGCAACAATGCAAGTGACTTTGTGGCGTTGAGGCAGGCATGCTCTTGATCTTGTGCTGGAAAATGCAGCTGCTTGACTTCCGGGTGCTGTTAGATGCACAGCGTCACTGGGGAGTGGAGAGTTGGGTTTCTCTTTGTGTAGCTCTTTCCCCATCATAAAAATTTTGGTTTTCCTGGCACCTTTTTTTCTCAAGCTGTTACTTAAGACAGAGCATCATGAATATGAATAATGCAGTTTGAGCACGAATCCTATAATGGCAAGAATCTGAGTTTCTGTGGCTCGTTCAGCCTGGAGATTGGACGATATTGTTCAAGGGCATAGGACTCCGGCCCGTGATTTCATTTAAGGGATAGTTAGGAAATAGTTGAATGAGGATAAGCCAAGGCTATGATATCCTTTCTTTCTCTTTTTGACTATTTCACAATGCCGAGAGGAGGAGGGGAGAACTGAGCGTTTGCAATTCCTTTTCTCAGCCAGCCACGTACAAGTCCATGTATCGAGTCCAGGGAGAGCCGGGGCTTTGAGGACAATGCCGACGCTTTGAAAAGCAAACTACAGAAGGGCAATTTCTGATCTTAAATTAGCACCCTCATGTACGAGGAGAATTCTAATGATCCCCTTGCTGGGCTGGACTGCACGGTTTTATTTTAGGAACTCTGGAGTCCTTTCACGGATCCACCATTTTGCAGTTTTGATTAGATTTGTAGGAAACTGGTATTTCCAAACCCACAGTATTCAGACCAAAACATCATCATCATTTGATTAGTTTACTGGTTCCTGAGGCAAATGGGGACTGTTTGACTGATTGCCAATCGGCTGGCACTGATCCGTGATCTTAAGCCACGAGATGAGAGTTAGATGACTTTAGAGGAGAAGCTGGTGTTGGAAGAACAGAAAGGGAACTTGACTATTTATTGAGCGCACTCAGTGCTGTGACCTATAGTAGGTGCTTGATGTGAAGTGCTTTCTATTCTAATCCTGACAGCCTGAAGGTGTATTATTACCCCATTTGACAGATGGCCAGAAAAGTTGAGTAAGTTGTTTAGCGTGTGGTAGAACTAAGGGACAGACCAGTGTCACTCTGTAACTACCCTTTTTCCACTATACCAAGGCAGAAATGGGACCAACGATATAACCTGGGATCCGCTTCCCATGTGCCACCATGCGTGGGCAGTGTTTCCCTAGTGAAACCTTGTAAAACTACCTTCAGGGTAAAGGGAGAGCCCACCTCAAGGCCTCCCATGTTCTCTGGAGGTGCCCCAGTTGGACCTGGCTGTTCAAACTAATGTTTACCACCCACATCCTTTCTCACGTCTAGAAACGTGGCAGCAGCACAAGTGCGGTGCTTGGAGCCCCAGTGCAACTCTGAACCCAGAAAGGGCTTTGGAAAGACAAGAACGGGGCTCAGACCCAACAATGTGAATGTAGAAACTAGGCAGGTGAGGGGCGCCTGGGTGGTTCAGCCGGTTGAGGGTCCAACTTCAGCTCAGGTAATGATCTCCTGGCTTGTGAGTTCCAGCCCCACGTCGGACTCTGTGCTGACAGCTCAGAGCCTGGAGCCTGCTTCAGATTCTGTGTCTCCCTCTCTCACTGCCCCTCTCCTGCTCGTGCTCTGTCTCGCTCAAAATAATTAAACCTTTAAAAAATTTTTAAAAAACATAAAGAAACTAGGCAGGTGAGGCGGGGGAGCCCCGGTGGGTGGATTCTCTCTGAGGGTCTGCAGTTTGCTTTGTTAACTACTCCAAGTCTGACCCTTGGCTGTAGGTATCCTGTGAAATGGCATCTGTTGTTCTAATGTGGAAAGCCTAATGAATACTAGATTTTGAAATACTTACATTTTAAACCCCATTTTACACTACCTTAGATATTCAGGTTATTAGGAATTTAAAATCAGTACAACGTGTTCCTTCAGCAAATAATTATTGTGCACCTTCTGTATATCAATCAGGTCCCGTGTTGGACCTTGGTAGCAAGATTTCCCAAGGTGTAGTCCCTGCTCTAGAGTACCATCTAGTGGGGTTCTGTAGTAGTACAGAGGAGAGATCCGTTCCCTCCTGTGGGTGGAAGAGAAGACTCCAGAAGAAAAAGCATTTGAGATGGGCTTTCAAGGATGAGTAGGAGTTTTCCAGGAAGAGAAGGGAGGAATGAGGACTGGAGATAAAGTACCATCACACAAGTACATAGAGTAAGTACCAAACAGATACCTATAGCACCATACAAGTTTTGCAGTCACTACACATATTTTATTGCTGAGAGATCCTAACATATTTAACTCTGCAACAGCCTTTTATCATTGGTTTTTTGTTGCTATCTATCCAGTTACCACCATCACTATCTAAAAGTGTTATTTGGGGGATACCTGGGTAGCTCAGTCGGTTAAGCATCTGACTCTTGATTTTGGCGCTCGGGTCATGATCTCATGGTTTGTGAGATTGAGCCTGGCGTGAGGCTCTATGCTGACAGCACAGAGCCTGCTTGAGATTTTCTCTCTCTCTCTCTCTCTCTCTCTCTCTCTCTCTCTCAAAATAAACAAATAAAATTTTTTTTAGAAATAGAATTGTTATTTGGCATGCCTACATTAGGTTCAAGTAGAAAGGTGTACAATATTAGCAACTTAATATTTATTGGGTACCTAATTTGTGCCAGCCTCTGTGGTATGGGTTATGTATACAATCTCTTTCAAAGTTTACAACAATTCTATGAGCTGAGTTATTTTTCTCGTATTTCACAGTTGAGATAGCTAAGATTCAGAGAGGTCAAGGAATATAGTTGGACTTTTCAGGTTTAGACGGGGACTCCTCACTAGCTACTTGACCACGTGCAAGTTACTAACCCCGCCAAGTATCAGTGTCGTCATCAGAGAATTGGGAGTAATAATTGTATACTGACCAAGGGTTGTGGAGGGATTAATTGACCTTGGCACAATGCTCAATGAAGTATAGCTATTTTTGGTTATTACTACAGAGGTTAAAAAATTTGCCCAGAACTGCTCACTCTTCTGATTCCAAAGCCTATACCTGCCTGTTTTAAAATTAGAGCTCAGATTCAGACCTATGAGGAAGATTCACAAAATAAAGTTGTTGAAACAACACATATCATAAATAAGTGCATGAAGGTCAACACTACATACAGCCAAAAGAATCCCAGTAGTAATGAGGTGGTGAGTAAATGAATGTGGACACAAGCGAAAAGAAATACTTAAGGTTTTGAATACCCATACAGGGAGCCAATCCAAAAAGTTTCTCTTCTTGGATTTTTTTTCTAGTCTGTGTGTTTGGTTTTTAAAAAAATTTCAGTCCTTTTCATCTTTACCATGGTTACTATGGATATGTAGGCTAAAGCAATACCGTAAGTCTGTAATTAGGTGTACTATATAATTTCTTTTATATCTAGTCTTCCTTTCAACAATCAACTTTTTGGCTATTATCAATTTGAGCTCTGCTGCTTTAACAGTCGCAGACTTTGGCAGAAGTCATCCCGATTTGAAGCCATTCGAATTCTGAAATCTTTCTAAGTTAAAGTCAGCTCCTACTTGGAATCCAGATCTGAGGTTGGGAGATGAATCTGAGAACTTTAGTTGGAGGAGAAGCTTGTGAATGACGTTTAGCATGTTCTGCTCTTTGCTGATGATGCTGTTTGATAATCCCTTCAAATTTGTGAGTTTGGGCTGAAGGCTCCCAACTGAAACTCACAAGAGACAATAACATCTTTTGAAAACACAGCTGTAAGTGTCCAGTGGCAATGTTACTTGGACATGAACTTCCACATCGCCTTCTGAAGAGATGTACTTTGATGTTAGCTCAAACCCCAAGAAACTGCTCTATCCGGTTGTGGCTAAGGCAAGCTGTGTCTCCTAAGGAAGAGAAGGAGGACCCACCAGTCTGTGTAACAGTTGCTCTTAGAGAGCAGTGGATGGAAGGGAGGAGACCATGTATACAAATTTTTGCTCTGAGGACCCTGATTCTCAGCACCACTGAGTGATCGATCAAAGGGTGAACCAACTTGTACATATCCCTTTTCAGATCTGTTCTCATCATGTACCTTTCCAGTTATAAATCTGTAAGTGACCTCCCATCGGAGCCCTTCAATTTCTCTATTTCTTTATATAGTTTATTTCTACACTTTGTTCTGGAAACCCCCCATACTTACTTGGATTCTGGTTGCTTCCATTCAACTCCATCTAACATTGGGAGTAACCAAAGAGGATTTGCCTGGAAGCCCATGACAGGGCTGTATTAGAATGCATTAGTTTCCCTGTCTCCCCTACCTTTATTTAATCTGCTGAGTTGTGCTTCCTTATGGCTAAAGCAAAGACGATTACTCATTTTATTAGAGTACTTGTCTGCAGACTACTGAGCCTTCTGGAAGGATAGATGAGTCACAATTGCTAGTTTATCTTGTCTGCAAGCAGGAGAGTTGACTGGGAAGGCCATGAGCTACTTGGGATCAGTGTCTGGATCAAGCCCCAATACCTTTCCAAAGGGCACTCGCCTGCTTCTGATAAATATCCTCACATATATTGCCTTTAATTTATTGACTAACCTGTCCCTACATGTCCCCATGTGAGTTTCCCATTGTAGGCGTGGGAAGAGGTTGTGCTGGCTTGGAACAGGCAGACGGTCGCATTGCATAAGGTTAAAAATGAATCAGAAAAGGAAGTTAGTGCTTCATGGATACAGAGTTTCAGTTGGGAAGACGAAAAAGTTCTGGAGATGTCTACACAACAATGTGAATGCACTTAATGCCACTGAACTGTACACTTAAAAATGATTAAAATGACTGGGCACCTGGGTGGCTCAGTTGGCTGAGCATCCAACTCTTGATTTCAGCTCAGCTCCCCATCTCAGGGTCATGGGATGGAGCCCTGCTTTGGGCACCATGGTGAGTGTGGAGCCTGCTTGAGATTCTCTCTCTCTTCCTCTGTTCCCTCCCCTACTTGCATGTGTGCTCTCTCTCTCTCAAAACTTTTTTTTTTAATGATTAAAATGGTAAATTTTTTGTTGTATTTTACCATAGTTATATTTGGGCTCCCATAATAAAGTACCACAGACTGAGTGGTGCTTAAAGAACAGAAATTCCTTTTGTCACTGAACTGGAAGCTGGTGATCCAAGACCAAAGTGTGGCAGGGTTGTTTCTCCTCAGGACTCTCTCCTTGGCATATAGATGACTCTCTCCCCGCTTGTTCCTTCTCCAGGTCTTCCCTCTGTGTCTTAATCTCCTCTTCTTAAAAGGATGTCAGCCATACTGAAATAGGGCCCATCCTAATGATGTCATTGCAATATAATTACCTCCTTAAAGACCTTATCTCCAAATATGGTCCCATTCTTAGGAAATGGAGAGTGGGTTAGGACAACATACGAATTTGAAGGGACGCAGGTGAGCCCATAAGAAAAATAAAATTTTTAAAAAGTAAATTGAACTTGGTTATTAGAAGGAATGCAGGGGGTGGGCGGGGAAGGGGGGGGTGACAGTGGATCCAAAGCCGGTTCTACACTGACAGCACAGAGCCCAATGCGGTTTCAAACCCACAAACTGGGAGATCGTGACCTGAACCAAAGTCAGACACTCAAGTGACTGAGCCAACCAGGTGCCCCAGGGAGTCCACAACTTTTAATTACTTACTCAGTGGTTCCCAAATGACACATGATTGCCTTTAATCTTTTTTCAAAATTCACATACCTGGGGACTTTCAGAAGCTTGACACATGGGCCTAGATATTTTTGAAATACCTCCCTGGGAGCAAAATCTGGCACGACAGAAAGGAAGGATGGATCTAGTCGCTTACTTTAATAGCTAAAACTAGAGCTCTTTGTCACTGGAGTCTGTTTAGGAATGATTATTGTATTTAATTTTAAAAAATTGATTTATGTAAATTTGGATCATGTTGTTATACGCGTAAATCACGTAGTGACCTTGGTAGGTCTGAGAGACAAGGAAGTTCATAATGTGTATGACCAAGGTCAGGGAGGAAAAAAACCGGCCCACCGGCAAGGGGTCTCCATGATCCTTCCCACCAAACGGAGGTGATAGGGAAGGTGGGCAGCTCCCTCCTTACCCCTCCTTACCCCTCCCTACCCCTGTCTGCTTTGCCCCACCACCATGTTGCATTCTCAACCCCTGGCAGTATTGTCCTTAAAATATAAATGACCAATTATGTCCTGCATGGGTCAGGTTCTACTCAAGATAGGCAAAGAATTGTCAGGAGCCCTGAGGTGGCATAGTCACCCTACCACTACTTAACATGGTGGTATGGAAAAATGGCACCCCTCGGGGCCTCACTGTCTTCATTTGTGAAGTGTGGGACGTGCACTAGATAGCAAGGGCATGTAGCGGTTATGAGTGTGGGCTTCAGTCAGGCAGACCTGGGTTGGAAGTTGATGTCAACTTGAACAAGTTACTTTGTTTTTTTACCCTCAATTTCTTCACAATGGGGAAAACAACAGACTGTCTATCTTGGTGGTGTTGTGAGACAAGGCATGTAAACTCTAGCATATCGTAAGCAGGCACCCATTATTATCATCCACATCTGAGCTCCTGCTCCGAGTTTGGAATGTCCTGGTCTTGTGATTCTAACTCATGTTGGAGGGAATTCTGTCTGATCAGATGTGTAACTGTCCCTCTTGGAAGAAGTACGAGGAAATAACATTATAAGCAGTAAATTCAGATCCTTTGCCTAAGTTTTTTGAAAGTTGAAAAATCCCACTTCCTCAAGGGAATGGTTAACTTGGATGGTGAGTTTGGGTTGAACCTTCCCCCCACTTTCTAAATGCCCACAGACACATGCTGTGATGGGGCCCAGGTCAGGTGGTCAGCACACCCTGTAATGGCTCCAACCCTGCCAGGTGCCCCTGCCTCTGCCCCCCCCCCCCCCCCCCGCTGATGAACAAAGGAAACCAAAGACTATAGGGAAAAGGGAGAGTTATGGCAGCACAGCTGTGATTAGCTGGGGAAAAGAACCCATACAATTCATCCCGAGAACACAAAATCAAATACAAAAGCAGAAAATAAAGATTCCCGCACCTCCCCCCCCCAACTCCATCCCTCTAGCTATCAATGTCCCGTAACATCTATCAGACAGGATGGAATCAATGGCTTTATTTGGCCAACCACAAAGCTCCTTGAACAATAATGACTACACGGCCTCTTCCACATGGTCAGTCGGGAGAACCCCGAGGCCGGGGAGGGCAGGATTCTTTTCCCCTCTTATCCGGAGAAGCTCTTGATGTGTGCCACCACTTTGGGGTTTCATTTCTATTTCTAAGAAAATGGAGTCTGGCCCTGCTTATTTCTTTCAAAAAAAGGTTGTAAGAATAAATGTTTTCGAAGCTGTTTGGAGGAATGGCTAACATTCTGTGTGTTCTCGAGTGTTCTGTGAATGTGGGGAGATTGTTGGGTTTTCATGTTGGATTATGGTAACCTTAGACAAGTGTTTTCAAAATATTTGCGGGGGTGGGGGTGGGGAATTACTTTGTGCACTTGAAGCTGTATTCAGAGCTGAGCCTTAGCCGCCCACTGGGGATTGTGGAGTCTCTTTGGGCGTTGGGGGGAGTAGTGTGGTGGAGGAATTAAATCTTGATTTGGGAGACTATTGGTAAGTTAGAGGAACAGGGTAAAGGGGAAAAGGAAATCTATAAATAAGTTAGTTTGGCCTTCTTTGGTTAAGTCCCTATAAAGAGCGCTTTTAATCTTCATCCCTTGAACTCAGTAACTAATGTGACCCGAGAATGGGGATCCAGCAGGGTAGACCTCTGCTCAGGGGATCCCCAATTTCAAACTCTGAGAGCCTCATGACTCATTTGAAATGTAGGGCCGCAGCCTGTCAAAGAGGTCTCTGCCGTGAGACTATCACAAAAGATGATTGGCATTATGGCAGAGGGCCCTTTTGGTGGAGGCCAGGTGGGCCGACGGGCCAGGTATTTGCTGAGGAACGTGCACTGGGGTGATTGGGTGCCATTGGGAAACTGGCAAGTCATGATATGCTCCCTTGGTGTTGAATTTAAACTGCCAAGTTTGCTACCAAATGGCAGTGTTCATAGAGTGGAACTCAGGCCGCTGTGAAGAAATGACCTTGACAAGTCAGAGAAAGCCTGAGCTTTCCTGTGCCTGGGCGCTGCTGGGCTGGAGCTCCCTTCCCCGCAGGCCGAGAACTTATGACTCAGCCCAGAGTGTCCTCAGTAGGCAGTTTGGCGTGTGGGGAGGGGAGACCAAATGGAGAAGATGGTAAGGGCATGCGGGTAGGGCTTTCTTCCTCATCTGCCTCTTTTCTTTCTTCTTCCCGGCTCTCAGATTAGAGTCTGACCTTCATTCCTGACGACTGCCAAGCCTTCTGAGGCCCTCAGCTGGTCTGGGCAGGCAGGGCATGGTGCCCCAGTGCAGATGAGGGAGCTGTGGCAGGAAGAACGAAGGCGGCAGGCACCCTGCTGACTGCGTCGGAAGGGAAGGTTGAAGCTTAAAACCAGAGAGAAGCATACACACAAACAGAAAAAAAAAAATAATAAAGCTCTCTCTGGCTCTGGGGATGTGCACATTCTCGCCTCGTCCTCCTGCCCAAGGGAGCCTGTGACGTGGGGGCCAGCATTCTTCACACGATTTTACACAACTTCAAACTTCGCTGGGCAGGAATGGGAGCCAGAGGCAGGGGGCCAAAGTGGCAAACTAGACCTTGAAAATGGGGCACAGAGTTCCTGAGCTGAAAGGCCAGAAGGCTGGGGCCTTCTCATTGAGCGATTCTGAAGGGAGCTCTCCTTGAATGGGTTTCCCAAGGGATGGGGAGGAAAGCAAAAGAGGAGGTGAGGTTTGCGCCAAGTGGCTCTTTGTGGGGGTCTTGGGAAGGCTCCTCAGAGGAAGTGTCCAAGTTGAGTCCAACTGGGCCGGATTATAAAGCTGGTCACATTTTACTTCTGTCTCACTATTCTCCAGCTCTCAGGGTGCACAGCATCCTTGGATGGCCGCTGTTTCAGGCACCGTTGGAATACTCACGACACCGAGGCACGAACAGCAGAGCTCCAAGGGTCCTTGCAGGTTAACTAATATAAAATACTGGTTTCTGCTGGGGAAAAACTATCCCCTAGAGGTTATGTGACTTGGCTACATACGGGCCAGAGCCAGGGTCTCTTGATATACTCTGCCATTTTGTATTTTTGGAGACCAAGGATGGACTCTTGGTGGGAAAGACAACATTTTACTTAAGTACTGAGGTATTAGCATTTAACCATTTATCAATTTATCATTGAATGGCAGTGTGCTTGTCTATAAGAAAAGGCAAAAGCTTCAGAATCCACTGAACCAATTTAAGAAGTATCACCTGAGGAGCCCCTGGGTAGCTCAGTCAGTTAAGTGTCTTGACTCTTGATTTCGGCTCGGGTCACGATCTCCCACTTTGTGCGACTGAGCCCTGTGTTGGGCTCTGTAGTGACTGCATGGGGCTTGCTTGGGGTTCTCTCTCCCTACCTCTCTCTCTGCCCCTCCCCTGCTCTTGCACATGCATGTGCACAGTCTCTCTCAAAATGGATAAATAAACATTAAAAAAAAAATACCACCTGAAAAGATAAATTGGCTTGATTCTCAGCTCTTGGACATTTTCCTTTTTTCGTTTTGTCCTTTCTATATTCCTCATCTTTGCATCGCCTAACATCTTTGCATAGGCTCAGCATATTCAAATAGCCAACAACCATGTGGTTGCTTATGAAAATACAAGTTGTGTTTGCATATTTTGGCTAAAAAGAAAGGCAATGTTGCTGTACACGCTTCCAATAAATTTTGTCCATTGATGCCATATAACATTGTGCATTTTGATACTTCCCTTGTTAAATTTAAGTGGATTTTATTATCCTTCAGTGGTCTTGAGATAGTCTCTCCTATTGGGAGAGACTGAGATTTTAGAATTAGTATTAACTAGTTTTCAGTCAGTCTAGTTGTCACGACCTGATTGTAAGTCTGGGAGGTCCATGATCCTCAAGAGGTTTCCTTGATAGTCTCCATGTGCCTGGGATGGGGCAGAGAGCCTGGCACCTGGGAAGTCAGACCCACCCTTCCTGGAGACAGGGTAGAATGACTTGGCACCACTTGCTTATCTGTGAAATGAATTCACCCATGTGAAGTGCTTAGAGCTGAGGTCAGTCCTCAGGAATAGTGGTGTTCATAATCTGAAAAGAGATGGAGTCAGTCCTCAAGAATAGTGGTGTTCATAATCTGAAAAGAGATGGGGCAGAAAGGTGGTCCTCAAGTTCCGTCATCCCCTCTAGAAGACTGCTCACCCTTGTGGCTGCTGTGGTCTGAGATGGTGGGCCAGCTGACACTTCCCCTGGCTCTGAATCTAGAGCAGGACACCAGCCCTCCATCCATGCTATCTTCAGGGGCTGCTCCTCATTTATGCACAGGACTCCCCTCTGGTATTTTCTGCATTCGTACCCTGTTTCCTTTCTCTACGCCAATCAGAAGTATCCACAGTTATTTTATAGGAGTTTCTTTCTTCCTTTCTTCATTTCCCTCACCTTTCTGTTCACTAGACCCTCATGCTGAAAAGCCAGGATGATGTCTTTCTTGTCCATTTTTGTATAACATATTTCAGTACAATGCAAGGGCAATAGCAAGGGCTCTACAACCTTTATTGGATAAGTGAATAAATCTCAGATTTTATAGGAGAGTCTGAATCTTGAATCTAGAGATTTTATCAAGGTACCTAGAGTCCCCATTCCCATTCATCCAAAGTACATGGCACCCTTTCTGGAGTTGACTCTCACCACCCTGAGACAAAGGTATATGGAGATTAGGTCACTCCATGACTCTTACCGTTTCTGTGTCTAGTGTTGGCATTTGGAAGAGACAATGAAAAGGCAGGAATTCCCTTTTGCCTTTCATGTAGGCTCTGTTTTAATTTAAAAGTGTGAGCAGGGAGGACCATTCAGTTCACTCACTCAAAGTCACAAGCTTATATGAGCTGATAAATTTTATATCACCTATTTTACGTTTTCATTTGCAAAAATAATTTTGTTCAATTTTCTGGGAAGCAAGTTTTATAACTAATAGGCAAAGATTGAAAACTTGAACATGGATCAAAAGGATAATAACAGGGAATGCTTAACCTGGAGAACTGGCATTTCTTCATCTGGCTGTGGAATGTCAAATCATGGTCCTCTACTGTGGCAAAATTGGTGAGTCCATTGCCTGGGAGTCCACTGCCTGCTTTGAAAAAGCAATGGACGGGTGTCTCAGAGCCTAAGATGTCTTTTTGAGTAAAATATTTGCAAGTCACATCGATTAAAATATTAACTTCAAACACCTGGGAAAGTGGCATTCAGGCCCCTTTGTGATGTGTGAGCTTTGAGTGAGTCAACATTATTGACCATCCTAAAGGTAAATCATTCAGGGAAAGACAAATGTAGTGGATTTGAAGTGTCAGTCACTGCAGTTGCCATGACTTTAATAGAAATTAGTCGTAGTAGACAACCTTGAGGGACCCTGTCTTAGACATACCTTCAAAAAACTCCAGAACTGCAAAATGGCAGAACACTAGTAGAGGCGTTAGAACAGACGGTGGCTTGGTTGTTCAACCACAGATCACATTCTCTTCTATTTCCCGCCTCCTCTGAGGTCCAGTCAGAGTCATATGACTCTTTCTGGCCGGTGGCTTAGGAGAGGAAGTGACACGTGTCGCTTTCTAGCTGAGATACTTGAGAGCAGGGATGCCTTATTCATGTCTTTCCTCCTGCCTATACCAACCTTGGCAACACTACTTTCCTGATGGCATAGCTACATGATGCGGTAAGGTTAACTGAGCTACACTGGGCTCTGCCTGACAAAAAGATAAATCTTTATTTCATTCGTTGTGGGTTTGTTTTTGAGATACCAAGATTTATTAGTTGCCATAGCATAGCTCATCCTAACCTCATCATTATAGTAGGACTCTTTATGACTTTTCTGCCAAGCAGGTTGGGTAAAATAACAAATAAAACATTTTAATTATTAATTACATTTCATTATTATTAAAATTAATTGTAAATGTACTAATTAAGCTAATTCCTACGTAATAACCATAAGAGTTCCACTGGTTAGTAATGCCATGATGTTGGCCACTCTGCAGTTTCCAGAGCATAACAGTTGAATTTTAGCCCAGTTAACCACTTATAAAGAACATTTTAAAGAATGCAGATCGTGTCAGAGAAAAATCAGGAAAATGCCTCACTGCCCTCTCAGCTAAAAATTTTTACAGATGTTGATCATTAAATGAAACAATGCGTAAAGCAAAAATATCCCAAATCCATTATTGTAAGATGATGTGACTTTTAAGAATAAAGATGGGAGGCCTTTGTGGCTCAGTTGGTTAAGTGCCAACTTCAGCTCGGTTCATGATCTCGCAGTTCGTGAGTTTGAGCCCCGCATTGGGCTTTGTGTTGACAGCTTACATGGCAAAAAGGACTTTTCAAATATGATGCAGGTTAAGGACCTTGAGATGGAGAGAGTATTCTATATTATCTCCATGGACTCCATCTAACCTCTAATCCTTAGAAGTGGAAAACTTTTCCTGGGTCTGAAAAAGAGATGTGACAACAGAATTGGGTCAGAAAGATGCCTTTTTGCTGGCTGTGAAGGTGGAGGAAAGAAACAGGAGCCAAGAAACTGAAAGCCTCTAGAAACTGGAAAAATCAAGGAAACAGATTCTCACCTAGAGCCCCCAAAAAGGAACACAGCCCTGCCAACAGCTTGATTTTAGCCCCTTGAGACCCATGTCAGACTTCTGATCTATGGAACCATAAGGTAATAAACTTGGGCTTTTGAAGTTACTAAGTCTGTAATAATTTATTACAGCAGCAGTAGGAAAGTAATAAAACTGTGGAAGACTTTATTTAAAATGATTTTTTTAATGTTCATTTTTTTTGAGAGAGAGAAAGAGAGAGAGAGAGAGGGAGGGGCAGAGAGCGAGGGAGACACAGAATCGGAAGCAGGCTCCAGGCTCTGAGCTGTCAGCACAAAGCCCGATGCGGGGCTTGAACCCATGAACTGTGAGATCATGACCTGAGCCAAAGTCAGCTGCTTAGCCAACTGAGCCACCCAGGTGTCCCAACCATAAAAGACTTTAAATCTCATAAAGCAGCCAGTCTCTAGTCCCACCGAACTATGGTGCGGTTGCTGCTTCAAACGTGTTCTTTAAGTGAGCTTACAATTAATGTGGCGTTAGTGACACTGCCCACCCATTCTTTGGTCCTTCACGAAGAGCCATCACCCTGCCTCGGCCTGGCCCCACCAATGGCATCCACAGAGCCATCGTAGCTTGACTTCACAGCTCAGCATATAACCATCTAAACACAAAGAGAAAGGAGTTTATTTGACATTTCCCCTCTCTTGCTCCCTAACTCTTTTACTCAAACCTTAGTTTTGTTACTGACTACTTGTCCCTTTCTCACAAGGGACACACTTAGTGGACAACTGTTACCTCACAGTTGCTTCAAGGATGGGGCTATTTTTAAAGGCAATTGCTATTTCATTTGGAACTTTTATAAACTGAGGATAAGCACACACTGTGTAGAAACTAAAAAATTAGCCTTGGCTCCCTGGGTGGTTTGACATCACAGGAAATGCTGACTGGCTTTTGTTGGCTGTTGGCTTAGCTTGGGCAGAAATTTCCTCTATCTTGTGCCTGCACATGAATTGCAAATGAAGAGCCACCAAGCTTTGCATTTCCATAGGGATGTCGTGTAGATTCCATAATGCATCAAGTATTTCAGACTTTAAGTGGTTTTCTCCAAATATTAGTTAATCGTCACTAGTTTGTTGAAGCCGTTGGCAGGTAGGTAGCGCATGAAGAACTATAGCAATTTCATCGCTGTATTTTTTTTTTTATGAAGATGAATGAAAAAGTAAATGAATCGAGGGAGTCTTACAGTATATTACATTTGCAACGTTTTAGGCCTATTTGCAGAAAACAAATGGATCTAGGGCTGAAGCATTATGGATGAAGAGAGTCCAAAGGTGTCCGCTGATTAGATGAAGACTTCTGCAAAAAGAAATCATGTTCAGTGATCTGTTGTGTGTGGTATTGTGGGCAGTACAGGTGACCTATAACGTCGCGAGCAACTGCCCTTTGCTGCGTGCCGTTTTGATTGACAAGTGTCATGTTTTCTTAATTTACTGCTATGCCATAAATTGATAGTTATATTTTAGACTTAAAGCACAAAGCCAAACAAATCAAAACACATAGGTAACACAGTAATTATTTTTTCTGTTTTTAGCTGAAAACACACAAGCACATTTAAGCAACAACAATGGTAAAAATGGCACCTTTCTGATCATTTTCTCAAGCACTTTGACACATGCTATCCCATTTGATGTTCCTTTCAGAATTGTGATAATGTAGGTGGAGTAGGTATCATTGTACAAATTACGAAACCCGGACATTATGCCACTGATGAATGGCTAGATATGAGTTGGATACTTAAAACACACACAAACACAAGGATCCTCTATTTCATGTGAGGTTGCATTCTAACATTTGTAAATCTGTTTTTTAGAATCCAGAAGGCATTATTTAGTATAAAATGATCCAATGTAGTGATTAGGTGTCTAGGCTAGGCCACAAATGACTATTATGTCATGAAGCATTTGAATCTCCATGAGGCCAAGTGACATTCGCCAAGATACACAGCTAATAAACTGACGAGCCAGGATTAAATGTAAATTCCAAAAATGTGTTCATCGGCTCCTATTTATTTATGCCAATGCATACATGATTTATAAACATTGAACCTAAATTATTTGGAGTTTTAAAAGAGGTTATTTGTTAACTTAAATAAACTCCTCATTGGTGGAATTGCCAGACATTGAAAGAAAATGGAGAGAGTAGTCCATTCTCAAAATGAAAAGAGATATTTTGGCCAGAGAGGTTACTTTAAGCGGCTTATGAGGAAGAGGAGGACCTTAAAACTCAACGGAGCTGAGCTTGGGCTATGGCATCTTTGTTTTGTCACTTGACTTTGGACAAGTTACTTACTGAGCCTCTGTTTTCCTCATCAAAATGGGTCAATAACATACACTTCCCAGGGATATTATAGGGATGAAATGAGACAATATATGAAGATAAAACTTTGAGCTGTGTTTTTCCTTCTTCTCTTCCTTCTTTTAAACCTCCAAACATGTTCACGAGAGCCACAGTGCACACAGAGCTCCATTTGTGTGGAAGAGACATGTGTTACATAAAATAATAATTTAAAAAATCTTAAGGTCTTGACTTCTTACCTTTTTTAACCTCTCTTTCTCTCTTCAGCCGTAGACTTGCTTTGTAGAATTCTAGCCAATTATGTCTTCTCTGTGTGCTTTTGTTCTGACTCTGTTCACTACATCTATCTGCCTGCCCCAGGCATCGAGTGTCTCAAATAAAACTTGTTTTGTCAATGCACAGTGCTAGCAACACTAAAACTTAAAAGCTTCTTAGGAATTCCAAAGGAGAAGTAGTTCCGTTCTTGATTACTTCCATGGCACAGAGTGGGAATTCATTATATTTAATACTAGCTAGATGATATAAATTGTATATTGGCTACAACATGAACATTTATACACATCTATTCACCCTAAAATTCTTAGTGTTCCCCAGAGAGTAGTAAAAGGATATAATTTATAATAGTGTAATTAGCTTTTGACAATATTTGCAATTATATTTCTTGGAGTCTCTTCATGATAAGAAAGAAAATAAAGGCAGTTCAACTAATGTGTACCTTCAAGTACAGAAATGATTTTATTCCTTCCCCATTTTTTCTCTTGTGTGAATGTATTCTATTTATGTCGTTAATCTTTTGAGGAACATAGCCTTAAGCGCGTGTGCGCGCGCGCGTGCGCGCGCACACACACACACACACACACACACACACGGAGTTCTTCGCTTCAGATGAAGCCAAAATGGGATCATTTCATTCAGTAGTCCAATGGCATTGTACCAGAAAATATTATTAATTCTCTTAAGGCCCCTCCCCAGTCTATCTGACTTCAAGAGAAACTACTTTTGGGACATGATAAGCAGTGGTTTCCCATTTGGGGCTATTTTGTCTCCTACTGATCCCACCCCCTTGACCCCAACAGAGGACATTTGGCAATGTCTGGAGAGACTTTTGCTTGTCACAACTTGGGGGGAGTTGCTGCTGACATCCTCCCAATAGACAAGGATGCTGCTAAAAATGCAACAATGCAGAACTGCCCCTTTAGTGCAAAGGATCAACCTCCAATGTCAATAGTGCCAAGAACCCTGCTCAAAGCCTGCAGCTAATTCAAGTCCCTGGTTCCAGTGACCCAACGGTATTTTTATCGGCCATCTGAAGTTTATCTTCTTTGCTTGCAAGTCTTAAGACTTTTGTTGCCGTAGACATGGGGTGAGATGTCCAGACACACTTGGGTTCTTCTGTATTTTCAGAGCATATCATAACCTCCCGTCCACATCTCCCTCCCACAAACTGTGGCTGTCTTCCCATTGACATCTTGATCATTCATTCAATTACTATGTTATAAGGTCTGTTATTCATCATGGTTCGCCTTTCTTGGGGGGGGGGGTGAATGAATAACTTCTGTTGAGATAATAGGAGAAATAGACATAGGTCAACTCAACAAACTGTCATTATAATGGCTTTGGGGCATTTAGAGACGACTTTGCCTCAACATGGGTAGAGGGTGCGGGGGTGGGGGCAGCTTCAGGTGGGATTTATGATGGATGATTCTCTTTTTCTTCTTGGCTGCTCTGGCACACACATGTAAAGTCACATTCACAATCTATCTGGTGGGGACTGTTTTGGGGTTTTGATAGGTAGATGTGAAAGAAGCCTGCTTCTTAGAATTCCATAGCCATATCCTATCACTTAGAACGGTCACCAAATCCTTAGTGTCTTGCTAATGGGCCACTCAGGCATTATCAGAAATCACTATCAGATAATCAGCTTTGCTTTTGTACCCCTAGACTGCACTGAGTGTTCAAAAAAATTTATATTCATATTTATTCTTTCTGGCTTCTCCTTTTCACATATTTGGGTCCTTGTTCCAAAGTTTGTATGATTTATTTAAAAATTTTTCAATGTAATAAGTGATGGGTTTTTCTGAATATAGCATAAATCCAACCCCCCCCCCCCCCGGAACCTTATCGTTAACAAAAGTTTGCCCTTGGAAACTTTAAAAAAAAGATTACTGTGGTCCTACAGCTACACCTAAGGATGAAATATCATCTGATCAGTCAGGCATAACCTTAAACTAAGGACACTGAACGAGAAATCTTTTTAAAGGAAAGTAACAATGAAGATTAATATATCTTGTTATAATTTTTAGCTCACTTTAAAGTTTAGAAATCATAATGGTTTATGGTTATTTTAGGAATATTAGGGATCAGGCGCACCGAACATTTTGTGTGGAGTATGTCATTTACTCCTCACCACCAGCCCATGAAATGTCATAGGGATGAAGAAACTGAAAGCCTGGGGATGTTAAGTGGTTAAGAGGTGATGGAGGGGGGACTGGAACCCAGACCCACCTGCCCAGAATCTGGATTCCTAGCCACATGCTTTCAGAAGCACCATCACACTGGATTACGGAAGGCCTGGCATCAGGAGCACCACCCCCGCCCCCCCAAGATGTATCTAGGTGGCCTCCCTCCTGTTTTCTTCCTGACGTATATCCAACTTATCTCTGCTACCCAGAGCCTTGACATCCATGGTTGAGGCCACAGGCAGTGATGTCTACACTAAGTGGCGCCTTTGATCAATGGGCCTCTAACTCTAACCCTGAGCCTTCCCAAGATTCCCTCTAGTGCTGGCTCAGATCTCCTCACAGTTGGACATAGATGCGATGTGGTCCTTAGATCCACCGGGCACCCCTGCCACTGTATCTCCCAAGCATCTCAAGGCACTGAGCCAGCTGAAGGTGGGCCACGAGCTTGATATTTGTTTAAGGTCTTGTGTTTGAGTGTACTCCATTATATGGCCTTGCTTATTTTATTAGAAAATCAATATTTTAAATTACTTACCAGGTAATTTACTTAGCTTCCACCTCCGAATCCTTGACAAGAATGGACACCCTGGGAAGTTGCACAGTGGTTCATCAGAGGTTTCCTACCACTTTAAGTTTTCCTACCCACTAAGGGATGCCTGCTATGCTCTGGGAACCAGGGGGCAAAACGCCCGTTTTCTCCAACAGAAGAATCGGCCACAGAGTAAGTTCAGAGCCATTAATGGGCAAAAGGCTCCTTTCTTTTCCAGGACTCAGGATAATGTTGGTGGATTACAGTATTAAGGGGTTAGTTCTTTCTTTGTGCCAATGAAATTTAGAGGATGCAAAAGTTGGAGTTGGGGGAAATACGGAGCAACAGGTATTTCAATTTTGTAGGAATTGCCTATATTCAGGTTAAGTAATGTTACAACAAAGTGGGAGGGGCATCCACGTTATTTTTTTAAAACTAAGTTAGCACTGAGTGCAGTGTGTGCCGTAATGTTTGAAACATAGAAGCATTCATCTGCTGATTCGATTAATAATTCATTGTTTTGAATGTGCATCGGTCATTTGCAAGAGTCTAGCAATATGTCAGCTGTAAGAGAGTAACTTTTTTCTCCCTGGTAATGACTATTTTACGGGGAATTGATCAGTAATTGCATGACACGAAGATCCAGCTCATGTATTTGCCACCCCGATTCAGGGAGCCTCCTGTCGGTGAGAGGCTGGGCTGAAAGGAAAGACAGGGACAATGCAGCTCGAAGACCTGTGCTCTGCTGTGCATAACAGGAACGACTGCGCTGTGCCCAGGGGCTCCAGGCAGTAGCTTCCTCTCTGCTCAGTTACCCCATCTCTGAACTGGGCATAATAATAATTACCAGCTTCACAGGAGGGCGATGTGGATTAATGAGCTCATCTTGTAAAGTGCTTGGCAGGTGAAAAGTTCCTGAGAGGTGCTGTGATTGTGCTCATTAGTTCCCGTAGATATTCCGGGAGTGAATCTTTAGCAAGGAGACCTGTAATTAATGCAGCAGCTCTTTGTGGCTAGCATGATGCTCACTCAGGAGAGAAGAGCTTGGCGTTATTTTGACCAGTTTCTTCCTGTTGACGTCTGCTGCCTGCTTTTTCCCCGGCTCCGGTCCACCTCCGTGTACCTTCTCTGGGTTGTCTTTCCTGACAGCCGACCTTGCTGCTGGAGTGTCTTAATTAGATTTGAGATTTGCTTATTGTCTCAGTCCGTACAGGCTGCTGTATAACAAAGTACCATAGAGCGGGTGGCTTATAAACAACACATTTATTTCGCACAGTTCAGGAGGCCGGGAGGCCCAACATCAAGACACTGACAGGTTTGTCTGGCAAAGAAAGGTCTTCTAGATTCATAGACGATGTCTTCTCACGTGTCCTTACGGGGTCCCATTCATGAAGGCGCCATCCACCTTCATTTCTCAAGCAGCTCCCCAAAGGCCACACCTCCTAATACCATCACTTTGGGGGTTAGGTCTCAAGCTGTGAGTTTTGTGGGGACCAAAAGGCTCAGTCTGTAGCCCTTTTCAAGGGTAGGCGTGAGTCACGGTGGACATTAAGTGTCATATAGATCTGCTGATGACTCTACGGGCCTCCTTGAACATTATCCCCATCCTGCCTACACACAACATAGGAACTCAGCTGCCTCTGGCATCCAAAGGTCCTACCATTGACATTGGTGCTTTCACGTCGGACCCAGCAGCCTCCTCCAGGGCAGCGGGCAGATGGCGTGTGGTACAAGAACAGATTCAGGAGACTCAGAAACCATTGAGGGCAGGGATGACGTTCTGGTGAAGGGTAAGGGAGATCTGCAGTGAACAACCTAGATATTTTGAGGTTCCAAAGCACGTGGAATGGATCCACTTATTTAATTTTTTATTTGTTTGTGAAACAAAGGAAGAAGGTGGAAATGTTGGGTGATTCTTAGCCAGCCTGTCCAGTGGCTTCATGAGTGATTTATGCGGCCTGCCCTCACCTCCTCCCGAACTGGCTAAGGCCAAGGCCGTGTGCTCTGTTTTTGTGCAGGGGCCTTAAATCTGCCAAGGAGCAGCTTTGCTCGGATGGGGCCCGAGTTGGGGTGGGGGAACCAAGCTGGGCCGTGGGGCTGTCAAGCCAACTCCTAAGAGTGGTATCATTGTTCTGCTTTCTCTAATCAAGTCGGCCCAAACTTTATGGCTCTCTGTCCTTTAACACTGCCATTAGAAATGAGCACACGGTCCCCTCCAGGCCATTTGTCCTGCAAGGAACTTTCTGAGCAAGGGTGAGACGGGGCTCCAGGCCAGAGGAACACTGTGCTGATTTATTTACCCCTCTCGCTGGCTCTGACTGACAGAATGAGCACAGCGTGGACTGGATTTGCAGCTTCCTTCTTCTATGGCTCGCCCTCTGGTTTTCCTGATGAACTGGAAAGCTATTCAGTATGCCCACTTGTTTAATTAACTAGTGAAGGAAAATGTTCTTTAGGGTAGGGGCTTCCTCACCACAATGCTTATTAGCACACCTGAGATCCTTATTAAATAACACAGTGGTCTGTGGCCCCTCACGACCACCCCTGGGTTTGTGACGTTCTGTCTGTAATTTTTTCCCTGTCACTGGAGCATTACCGTTTGTCTCTCAACCCCTCAAAGAAAGAGAAAAGGCTCATTCCAAATTCTCTCTGCTGCTCACCACCCAGGAGCCTTTTGTGTAGTTTTAAATCCTGAGCTCTGGCGAGGGTCTGAGCAGAACGAGGTGAGGGCACTTTAGCTCTCTGAGGAAAAGCACTCCGCTCCCGCCCCTTTGTGCCTGTCTGGCCCTGCCGACAGCCCCCTACATACTGGCCTTCCAGAGCCTTCTGGATAAGCCTCATTATACTAAATATCATTACTAATATTTATACATAATAATTACTGAGAACTTACGCTGTGCTGGGCACTGAAATTTTAACACAACAATTGAATACAGTAGGTATTATTTTAATCCCATTTTACAGAACCAGAACTCGAAGAATGACACAATTTGCCCAGGGTTGCTTAGTGGTGGGGGCCAGGAGAAGAGATCAGCACAGTAGGTAGGGAGCAGAAAGCAATTTCCCAGCCTCGCTTTTCATAGTGAAGTTTGGAGAAAGCCACGGACTAAGATATGACATGTGTTTTGTGGCTCTGCCGTATAAAGGTAGATTTTCCCCCAAAGTCTTTCCACGTAGGAATCAAAGACTACTCTTGAAGTTTTGGAAGTGTGGGGAGATAGAGGAAGTATGCTGAGGAACGATAGAAAGAGGTGGCCAGAGAGAGAGAAGTGGAGTGGGAACGGCAGGTTGAGGGGGGAATGAAGGTGACGAGGGGAAGAGTGCGAGGGGCTGCCTTTCCCCAGCTGGATTGGAGCCTTTCGGTTACTTTGCTTTGGATACAAGTGGGCAAAAAGAACCCAGCAAACTGAGTTTTAAAAGTTCCTTAGTAACTACATGGATGTTGGGAACAAAGCTCCTTCCTGGCTCTTCCCCTCAGGTTAGAGATGGGAGGGACTAAGGTGCAGAGGCGTTAAATGATTTACCCAAGGCCACACACCCAATGGTCAGCGGAGCTGGGACGAGAGCTCAGGCCTCCCCTCACCGCACAGGGTGGCATTGCGATGGCATGCTCCTTGGAAGGGAAACCATCTAGAAAAGGCAGCTGGCAGGAAGCTGCTTCTCTGACAGCTGTTTCAATGATGGAAGTTGGCAGCTTCGATCCGAGCCCTCGAAAGGGAAGAGGTGAGCATCCCTTGCCCAGGAGGTCATTTTTTTTCAGTTCAGGACTACCTGGATGGGGAGAGAAGAGGGACGCAGTGTCACGGTCAACTTTGCAGCAAAATCCACTCTGGGCACCTACCATAGCATTGTTCTAATCACTCTCCAAGCCTGTGACTGGGGATACGTAATCACCAGAAAAGGATTTGCTCTTAAGTGACTGGAATGTCAGGCACTTCGTGGTGCCTTGGGGATGTCTGTTCCCTTCGAGCTTCCAGCCTGTTTTGTTTCTTTTTATTCTTCTACCAAATCTGGAGCTGCTAGATGTAGAATAATATTTACAAAGAAATACCTCCTCTCCATCCCCTGAGATGGGGAAGTCCATGGAGGCAGGGGCTAAGGATGTGGACTTGGAAGTCAGACTCTCTGGGTTTGAACCCTTGCTCTGTCTCTTACCCTGTATCTACTGAACTTCTTTACCTCACTTTTCCAGTCTATAAAAAGGGCATTGGAACAGTAGCACCCCCTGCGATTGTTTGTAAAGATTAAACAAGTTAACATTTCTAAAACATTTCAAATCACGTGACACACAGTCGGGGCTACACAGACACACGTATTTGTTAAGTAAACAAAAGTAATTAAGAACCACACTCCAAACAGAAATGCAGAGGTGGCGTCAGGAATCAAATATAGGTGATGACGTCATGTGGTTATGACATGGTCTCAGTTCCCTTAGAGAAACTGAGTGTGGCCTGTGTGTTGGTGCCTTAGCCATCAAGATAAATCCATGCTTTTTGACAGTTGGGGTGAGCGATGCAGATAGCGGGGCATATACCCGCCTCAGATTAGTGCGTACCAGTCACCCCTTTTTGATACCCACAGTATGAAGGCACGGGTTTCTACCAGCTTTGCACCTGGAGTTAGCTTCCCTTGATCATGCCTCTAAGACAGTCTGGGAGTTTCTCCAGGGAAGCGTCTCCCATGATCTTACAAACCTATCAGTCCTTCCCTGCTCCCACGTGCCCAAGGCTGCTGACCTCAGAGCTGCTCGGAGCAGCCTCATCCCTGCCCCTGCCCCTCAAGGGAAAGTGAGTCTCCATGCTAAAATAAGTCAGTCCACATAACTCACATCAGTCCTGACAGGCAACAAGTGCTCAGAAACTGCATGCTATTATTAATAATACTAAGACTATGATTTCTGGATGCCTCCCAGGCTTCCACTTTTCAAGGTGCTGTAGCATGGTCAGTTTCTCTGCAGATCTGGAGACAATGGATGCCTCCTGCACAGAAACCATTTATCTTCTGGGCTTGCTATGCCTAGCATTTTATGAAGTTTTTCTTGACTACTTGGGTCTGTTTCTGGCTCAACCCCTCACCCAGACTCTCATTAAGTCTCTGCTGAAAACCTCTAGCTCTCCTTTTCCTGACCATATGGGTTCAGACTCAATACAAGAGGCTGGCCATTGTAACAGCCACCATTTACTGAGCTCTTACCCTACACCAGGCACTTAAAAAAATTTTTTTTTTAATGTTTATCCATTTACTTTTGAGACAGAGCACAAGCAGGGGAGGGACACAGAGAGAGAGGGAGACACAGAATCCGAAGCAGGCTCCAGGCTCTGAGATGTCAGCACAGAGCCCGACGTGGGGCTTGAACTCACAAACTATGAGATCATGCCCTGAGCTTAAGTCGGACACTTAACTGACTGAGCCACCCAGGTTCCCCTACATCAGGCAATTTTAAGTGCCTGGCAACTTGATATCATTTAATCTGTGCAGTAACCCTATAAGGTTGGATTATTAGCACCTGTTTTACATATGATGAAGCTGAAGCCCAGACAGCATCACTTTCCCATGGTTACCCAACTAACAGATGATGCGGTAAGAATTCAAACCAGCAATCTCCTTCCGGATCCTAGCTCCTCACTAGGACACACACTGATGGGCAACAGATGTCATGCTACCTTCATCAAACTCTGGCCCTCCTTTCCTTCCTACCTTGCCCAATGGTACCAAAAATCCTTTTTCGCTTTTTGGTTCCAAAATGAATCTTTCACTGTATCTCAAATTGACATAAACATTTACTGGGTTGGATTCTGTTGGAGGAGTTGGTTACACATTTGGAGCCCCAGCTAGCTATCAAAACTATCTGTTAATAGGGGCCAGTGTCATGAAGCATAAACAGTTGATTCAAATGGCAAGGGTCTTTATCCCAGGATTGTGCAAATATCTCTTATATGTTAGCTTTAAAGACTCTGTCACTTGTTCCATATGTATCACTATGTTCTTTTAAGAATGGTCTGGTAATGCTCACTGGTAATTACTATATATCTATTAGTAAGGCTTACTAAAGATCTGTTGTTCACTTTTCAATATCTGTTCTTTCGTTTGTTTTCTGCTGATGCCCACATAGGCAAGAGCAATAAAGTTAGCTAAAAGGTGGTCCACGGAATTCTCGTTTCATATGTTCATTCATTAAGTTACTCACTAAATATGCATTTAGCCTGTCACGTGTAAGGAATCCATAAACAAGCTTATGAGCAAAGGTAATTAGGATAATGTTTCCAAGTATTTAACCAATATGTTTTATGCCCCCTTAAATCATGATTCCGTGTAGCCTCTACTTCCAAGGCTGGGTCATAAGGCGCATTGCCCTAAGGAAGGAAAGGCTGTGGACACTGTCTAGAACAAAGAGACCATGGACCACTTTTACGGCTCAAGACTAAAGCTCTAGTCTTTCAGTGCCAGGTTTCTACTGACGAGCTGCCATCTTGTATGAGGATTTTCAGCAGATGGTTAAGCGTAATGCTTTTAGAGGTCATCTACTTCAACACATTTCTTTTACCAGTGTGAAAACTGAGGCATAGAGAGATGAACGAGATGCCCCGAAAACTTAATGGCAGAACCAAACTTTATCCTACAGCTCTACTTGGAATCCAACATTCTGACTGATTTTCTTTGTTACTTGGGGAGATGTCTAGGTTTTCACCCATACTCATTTAAAAAAAAAAAAAATTGTAATGTATTTTTATGGTCCAGAAACGAGTTTGCTTTGACAAAATCCACGTTTCACTATTGCTGTGTATGTCTCTCAAGAACAAAGGGGAAGTTTGTGAGCATTGCTGCGAATGTTTTCATCGGTTCCACCAATTGATTGGAGGTAGCCTGGGGTGGCCAATTGGAAGCGGTTAAGACCAGCCTGCGCCTTGAATGGTAATCATTCTGGCTTTAGTGTTCTAATCTTAAAAAAATGATTCAACACGGTCATTAAGATGTCAGGCCATGAAAGAAAACCCTCCTTACTTATGATTTAATGAGTATTTAGGACAACCGATAATCCTCTGATTGGATCAGTGTGTGAACCGTGAGCCCAAGAGTACATTTCATGCCTTGTCTATGTTGTTGCAGCTGTTCTGCAGCTTGACCCCTTGACACAGTCACTGTTTGGTGTCAGTATTTGCAGACTGGACAGTCTCCTTCTGCTAGATGGTCTGCTTTGTGGGGACTTAAACTCCTTTATTAGTTTACTCGAAGATACATAGGTCTCCATTCAACACTTGGATTGCTCTGAAAGCAAGTGGGAGTCCACATAGTATAGAAAGGAGAGAGAGTAGTAGTTGGAAGTTGGATCATGGCAGGCTGGAATTTAGGGCCTTCCATGATCTGCTGAGGTCTGCTACATCTTAGACCCCCTTCATTCAGTCCCCTATGTTCCTCTTTCTGCGTGATGTCAGTGACAATCTGCCCTTTAAGTCTGGCTTAGCTGCCAAGAGGAAAAAGCATGGCTGCTTTTTTTCTCCCCCCATCCATGGACATAAAGATCCTTAGAGATTAATTTTTTCTTGAGAAGCTAGTATTAATTTCCTCAGAGATTTAAGACTGCAAAGAGGTTGATGCATACAGGAAGGAATAAGCTGGAGCCATGGGGCTGGGGCACCGTGGTTGTCATTGTGGTGTCCATTTTATGAGCCATGTGAAAGAGGGATCCCGTGGTGACAGTGATCCCCTGGTGACAATGACCATGGGAAATAAGCAGTCAATAGGCAGTCAGTAGCTGGTCTTAACCGCTTCAAAAGGAAGGTACAATCTACCCTTTGTGCATGTGCATTCGCGCAATGAAGTTAATTCACATATTTTCCATCTTGTGAATATTTTCTCTGATTAAAAAAAATTGTGGTTTCTGTTAAAAATGTAAACAGAGGAAATTATAAAGGAAAAAATTAAAATGACTTCAGGTTGCAACACCCAGAGATATGAAGATTTTAATGATATTGGCAAATGGCTTCTCTGAAAAGTTTTTCCAATTATATTTCCATTGATTGCTGGAATATGAATGCTTATCTTAGTTTATCAATACCAGCATTAATCTTTAAATTTAAAAAATGCCATTTTATAAATGAGAATTGGCAGGTAAATTATTGTTTTAAACATTATTATTATCAAAAAATTATATATTTTTCAGTTGTGAATGGTTTGTTTACACTTTTGACTTTTTAATTCATTTATCTGTTCTTATTTATTTGTAAGGCCGCTTTATACATTTGGTACATTAACAATTATATATCACTGTTATTGAAAATATTCCACCTTATTCTTTGCCTTTTACTTTTTTTATGGTTCTGCTCTTTTTCAAAGGGTTACTGAAGTAAAATGAATGTACAGTGTGCTGCACATATTTAAAGTATATATCACCACAGTCAAGATCATGGACATATCCATCATTCCTAGCAGTTTCCTTGTGCCCCTCACAATTCCTCTCTCGATTCCCTCTCCCTGTCCCCAGTAACATCTGCTCTGCTATCACTATATCTCAGTTTACACTGTCTAGAATTTTCTATAAATGGATTCATACAATATGTCTTTTTTCATACAGCTTCTTGGGCTCAACATAATTATTTGAAATTCATCTATGCTGTTGCATGTATCAATATTTCATTTCCTTTTATTGCTGAGTAGTATTTCACTGTATGATCGGTTATACCACAGTTTGCTTGTTTTTTCACCCATGGATGGACCTGTGGGTTGTTTCATGTATTACCTGTATTACAAATATCTACAAAAGCTGCTGGGAACACGTCTGTTCAAGTCTTTGTGTGAACGTATGCTTTCATTTCTCTTAAGTAAATACCTTGGTACAGAATGACTGGGTCACATGCTGGGTGTAGGTGTAACTTTTTAAGAAACTGCCAAGCTTTTCCAAAGTGATTGCAACATTTTACATTGCCATCAGCAATGTAGGAGGGTTCCGGTTGTTCCTTATCACCAGCAGCACTTGGTATGGGCAACCTTTTAAATTTTAGCAATTCTAGTGGATGTGTGGTGATATTTCATTGGGATTTAATTTGACTTTTCCTAGTAAGTAAGGATACTGAACACCTTTTCATGTGTTTGTTGCCGTTCTTTTATCTTCCTTGGTGAAATGTCAGTTACGATTATTTGTGGATTTTTTTGTTTGTTCTGTTATTGAATTTTGAGAGTCCTTATATATTTTAGATAAAATCCCTTTGTCATATGTGTTTTGAAAATATTTTCTCTCCAGCCTGTGGCTTGCTTTTTATTTTGTAACATGTTTTTTGAAGAGTATAACTTTTAAATTTTGGTGAAATCAAATTGACTGACTTCTTTTTTAACAATCTGTGCTTTTTGTGTCCTACTTTAGCAACCTTTTACAAACCCATGGTGACTACTATTTTCATCTTTGTTAAGTGGATTTTGAGTTAATTTTCATATATAGTTTAAAGTAAGGGTCAAGTTTTCTTTCTTTTTCCACTTGGATATCCAATATTTCTGGTAACATTTGTTGAAATGGTTTCCTTTTACCCACTGAAAAAGATTTCTTTTTTACCAACATATTAGGGCCCTAAGGCTGCCATTAACAAATTACCACAAAACGGTGGCTTAAAACAACACATTTTTTCCTTATGGTTCTAGAAGTTAGAAGTTCAAAATCAAGGTGTTGACAGTGCTATGCTCTCTCTGGAGACTCCAGGGGTGGATACTTCATTCCTCTTCCTGACCTCTTCTGGTTGCTGGAAACCCTTAGAGTTCCTTGGCTTGTGGTGGTCAATTTCTTTATCCATATTCACATGGCTGTCTTTCCTGTGTGTGTGTGTGTGTGTGTGCACGTGTGTGTGTGTTTTCTCTTCTTATAAGGATACCAGTCATATTGGAGGAGCCACCTTATTCTATACTAACTCATCTTAACATAACTAATTGTGTCTTCAAAGGCCCTATTTCCAAATAAGGTTACTTTCTGAGGTTTTGCTAGACTTGACTTTAACTCAGTACCAAATTACTTTGGTATTTTTGCTGAAAATCCATTGACCGTTTTTGTGATTGCACTATACTTTAAAACCCTTGCTCATCTTGAGATCAGTTTAAACATTAACCTCTGTTTTATTCCAGTTTGTTAAATCATTGAACCTTAAAATCTGGAGTAAATTTTCAAATATGGTAGTTGATTGCACTGTAAGTTTCCACCCCCCCCCCCCCATAACCAGTTTCCTTCCTTCCCCTCTTAGTATTTATTTTGTGTTTTAAATTCTAAAGATACATACATAATGTCATGTAAATGCATATATATGATCACATATACTTAAAAATAGCCATTTTCCACTTGTGAGATAATTCATCTCATACCCTCTTTGATGCGTCCTCTAAGTTTTTGTAAACATATATATGGGGCCACTTTGCTCTATTACTTTTTTTGAGATTTGGGCTAGGCTAATCGTAATGTTACAATTTGCTTTACTGATTATTAAGGAAGGTCTCTCATCACTTTAATTTTTCCTGCTTATTCTTCATGATAAACTTCAAAATAATTTGTTCAAAAAGTTTGAAGTCCATTGCAGTTTCTAGTGGCCTAGCATTGTACCAAAACATAATTTTGAGGCGAACTGTCACTTTTTCAATTTTGGTCATCTCGTGGAGAAATATGCCTTCTTTTACCTAAGTCTTTGCTATCTTTCATTAAAGCTTTATAGTTTTCCTCATGTGGGTTTCTAGTACATGTTCTTATTAGCATCATTCCTAGATATTTTCCACTTACTGCTTCTTATTATTTGTAGAGCCTTTATTTTTCTTGTTTTATTTTCCTAACCAGTTTCTGCTGATATATAGGCACATAAATACTTTTGGTAAGTTTATATTCAATATGGTTGCTTACGAAAACTACTTGTATTAATTCGGTAATTTAAAAAATTACTTTTATCCCCTTTTGGCATCCAGAATTTAAACCCTGTGGGTTTGGTTTTTTTTTTAATTTTTTATTTTTCCCTTTTGGCTCCTTCGATGATTGTTTTCTGATGGCTGGACTGAGCTCCTTTTCAGATCTGCAATTTGAGGACAGGTTTGTGTCTTCCGCTCATAACTAGATTCCTATTGTCGGGGGAGTGTTATTCTGCTAGTCTGATTGTCTCCTGCCTTTGCTGCTTTGCTCCCTGAAATTTTCAACATGGTGGTGCATTGAAATGTACAACTTCCTGTAAGCGATACTACCTGGGCTCTTGTGTCCTCACCTGCATCTCCTTTTGGACATCCTACGTTGATGCAGTGTCCCAATACCAGTTTCGATGCCTGATTTGTTTTGCTGAGGATAGCTCTGGCCAGTCATGTGGAAGAGATCTGGTACAAGCACAATTATGCCTACTTTAGGAAGTAGCAATTAGGCAATAGAGAAGACTGCTCAGCTTTCAGCTTATCTCAGAATTATAAATAGAGGAAGCAGACAATGGGAGAAGCAGGAAGAGTCGTCCTCCCAACTTTAGGAGGACGGCTTGGTTCGTTTGCTAACATTTTCATACTCTCTGCAGATAATGGAAATATTTCCTAGATTTTAGCACCAAATCGACGGCCGCTTCTAATTTTGAAATGGTCGTAAGCTCTTTTTTTCTTTTCCTATACATAGGTTTCTCAGTGGAAAGCCAGGGAAGCTTGCTTCTTGGGCTCCAAACCAGATGCCATTTTTTAAAAATTGTTTAATGTTATTTATTTTTCAGAGAGAGAGAGAGAGAGAGACAGAGCGTGAGTGGGGGAGGGGCAGAGAGAGAGAGGGAGACACAGAATCCGAAGCAGGATGCAGGCCCTGAGCTGTCAGCACAGACCCCGACGTGGGGCTCAAACCCACAAACCGCGAGATCATGACCTGAGCCGAAGTCGGACGCTCAACCCACTGAGCCACACAGGTGCCCCCAGCTGCCATTCTTAATAGAAAGTTAAGAAGTTTGGAGGCAAATGAAGCGAGTCTTTGGAAACTAGTGTTCTATAGATTGGGATCCTCCATCAAGAGGCCTTCATAGAAAAAGGAAAGTTTCTTAAACATTTGTACAAGCCCTTCCTCACCCACCTGCCCTTCCTCCTTGAAACTTAGGCTCTACCATTCTTATAAAATGTATTTGGCACACAGTGCACAGAGCATTTATTGTGTAGCATGTATCAGACAAATAAGGTGAAAAGAGCCCTCATATCCTAAAAAAAGGTGCTTACTGAAACTACTTGTATTCTGTCATCTTAAAAATTACGTTTATCCCCTTTTGGCATCCAGAATTTAAACTCTGTTTTTCGTTTGTTTGTTTGTTTGTTTGTTTGTTTTGTTCTGTTTTCCTTTTGGCCCCTTTGATGATATTTACAGGAAAACAAGGGCCTGAAACTGGTCCTTCTACCCTAGCCAGATCCCACTTCAAGCCTGTATATGAGAAAGCAGGATTCAGATGGTAAAGGAGTCAGCATTTCTTTGAAGAGAGTTGTCAGGTTGTCCAGTGTTTTCCCTCCTGAGAGGGATGTCCTTCTTCCACCCCAGACCAAGTGAAGGGCACTTCCAAAGAGTCATTTGTAGAGGGTGGGGTTATCTTCTGGGAGAAGAAGCTGACATATCATCCTCATTAAATGCATTCTGAACTGGAAAGACCTGTAGGTGTACCCCAGGTCGTGTATGATGAGTTTTTGGAAGAAACTGACTTTGGTTCCCTGGAGTCAAGGTAGCAGAAAGGTACCATGTTGTTGCATGGATGTTTCTGAAAGAAGGTCTAATGGTGAAATTATGATTAGAGCTCAAAGAAGGGCTGACTGGTGGAAAGTGGTTTCACCAGCACTTAGGGGCAGAAACACTGAATCTTTTCTTGAGTCATTGTGTGCTACAGAAGTCAACAGAGGAGCCTCATCATGAGAGGTTAATGAGAAATTGCATTACCTGAGAAGGGAAACTGTAAGCTGGAGGTGCCTGAAATGGGCCCTCTCAAATGGACCCATAGAAGCATCTGGTGAGAGAGGGAGAAAAAGAAAGAGCTGCCCCACTGAGGACACATAGCTAAATTACATTACCAGTCGAGTAAGATTTGGCTTTCTTAATCCAGCTCCCCACCCTACCTCCCATCCCATCCTTGGTCCTGTATGGGTTGAGGGAACAAAGAACAATGAGCAGAGTGATAAGGAAAAGACCACCATTCTCTCTCACCTTCTGCAGGTCAGGGATGTTCAGGTGTTTATTCTGAGCTGGGAAGAAGCTTTTTTTTTTTAAGAGACAGAGAGTGTGTGCGTGAGTGTGTGATTTGCGAAGGAGCAAAGGGAGAGGGACAGAGAGAATCTTAAGCAGGCTCCGCAGGGTATAACTCGACCCCAACTTGGGGCTTGTCTCACAACCATGAGATCATGACCTAAGCCAAAATCAAGAGTCAGATGCTTAACAGACTGAGCCACCCAGGCACCCTATGAAAGAAGCGTTAAATTGAATGAGAGATTCAAGTGCTTAATGAGGTTCTTCAGACACCAGAAAGAATGCGCAAAGCTTCAGATCTGTTCAGGGCTGGGAAAGAGAAATTAGAATTTTTTAAAGGTGGTAGTTTAAAAAATTATTTTCCCATTTTGCACCCTATAAATTCAGTCCATTCTCAATGTTGATTATACTTGTACAAAAACCTATATGAAAAGGTAAAGTTGTGTTGAAATTCTTTGCCTAGGGGCGCCTGGGTGGCGCAGTCGGTTAAGCGTCCGACTTCAGCCAGGTCACGATCTCGCAGTCCGTGAGTTCGAGCCCCGCGTCAGGCTCTGGGCTGATGGCTCGGAGCCTGGAGCCTGTTTCCGATTCTGTGTCTCCCTCTCTCTCTGCCCCTCCCCCGTTCATGCTCTGTCTCGTTCTGTCCCAAAAAAAAAAAAAAAAAAAAAAAATTCTTTGCCTAATTGCTGAAAAAATATTGGGGTTGAACCTGGTTTCTTAAGTTCTTAGAAGAGATGCCCACTATTTATCTTGAATGTTCCTTGCTGTCGTGTTTTGCAGGAATGATTAATAACAATGCCAACCCAGTTTCTCAGTCTTCAGTAGTAATAACGTTGACCAGAGCATAGGCAAAGACAATGAAAAAATTTTAACATGAACTGAATCTCTGCTCTAATAAGAGAAAATATACCTGTGTCTTTTAGAGATGAGCATATCTTTTCCTGGCCCATAAGTGTTGTCAAAGGAATGTATTTGACTTAGAGCTCTTCAGATTTATATTTGGTTTTAATAAAAATTATGGATAGTAAAAGATTAATAAGGTAAGAACCCATGAGTCAACACTGATATAAATAAAGGAATAAACAAGTAAGTGAGGAAGCAGGGAATGGGTTTTCCTTATAGTAGGATGTTAACTAATAAATGTAAAATAAATTAAGGAATTAGAAAAACGCCATCTGCCAACCAGGATAGTGTTCACTGGTTTTAGCATCGTGGATCAAAGTTTGAGTAATGAAGGGATATTCATGTAGTCTCAGACTGTACTTTTTGTTACAAACAGTAAAATAGTAACATTAGAGTTACCTGGCAGGCATCGTATTAACCAATGATCAAAGCTAACATTGCCAGAAATGGCACTGGTCAACAGTAGGTCCGCCTGATATCATGCCCTGACAACTCAGCATCACTTATGGAATATTCTTGCCAGACGGTGTAACTTGAATCTCATTTTGAGGAAAGAGTGGATAAACTCAAACTGAGGAATATTCTCTAAAATAACTAGCCTTTGTTCTTCAAAAATATCAGTGTCATAAAATACAACAACAACAAAAAGAGTCAGAAACTGTTATAGATTATAGAGACTAAAGAGACATGACAACTGAATTCAGCACATGATCTGGGACCTTCTTTTGGTATAAAGGACGTTATTGGAACAATAGACAAAAGGGAAACGTCAAGATCTGTGGAGTAGATGATAATGTCGCTTCAATGTTCATTGCTCCATTTTGATGATTTCCTGTGGTTATGTAAGAAAATTCCTTGTTTCTTGAAGACACACTGGAGTATTTAGGGATGCATTTTTCTTTAAGTCAGTCTGAAAAAAATATGAAAGAGAAGGCTAAAGCAAATAGAACAAAATGCTAACATCTGAGGAATCTGGAAGAGTTTCTGATCATTCTTTTTTCCTATTCTTGACGCTTTTGTGTAAATCTGAAGTTTTGTCAAAATAAAATATAAAAGAAATAAAAATTAAAAATTACAGGGTATGATACTGATGTCTCATTTTTTTATTATATGTTTTAATAGTCATAATAATAAGCATGTATATATCACTTACTCTTTGCCAGTCACCATTGTAAGTGCCCCCCCCACACACACACACAGTCACTTGATCTTTATCCTATGAACTAGGTGGTATTATTATTCCCATTTCACCAGGAAATTGAGGGACAGTGAGGTTAAATAATCTGCCTATAGTTACATGCCAGTAAATGGTGGAACTGGGGTATGAACTCCCAGGAATATGGATCCAGAGTCCACATAAGAACTCAGTGAATCATATTTCAAAGCTCATTAATACCACCTGGAAGCTCTTTTTGGAAGTTCTATTTGGAGTCTGTATTAGTTATGTAGATAACTAATCCGTGTAACACATTACCCCAGAATTGAATGGCTTAAAACATCAGACAGTTAATATCTCTCAGTATCTGTTGGTTAGAAGGTCTGGGAGAAGCTCACCTGGATGCCTGTGGTTCAGGATCTCTCAAGAGACTGTAGCTGTTGACTGGGGCTGTGCTCTCATCTGAAGGCTCGACTGGGGGGATTTTTGCTTTCAAGCTCCCTCACTTGGTTTTGGCAGGCCTGGATCCCTCACCACATGGCCTCAACAGATTTTCCTTGTGACATGACAGTTGGATTTCCCCAGAGTAAGGAAAGAGAGAGAGAGAGAGAGAGAGAGAGAGAGAGAGAGAGAAGATGCTTAAGATAGAAGCCAAAATCTTAGAATTGAATCTCAGTTGTGATGTGCCATCACTTCCTCTGGATCCTATGTATTAGAAATAAATCAGTAAGTCCACCCCACTCTTACAGAGAGGGAATTATCCTAGGGAGTAAATACCAAGAGCTGAGAATCATTCAGGGCCATCTTAGATGCTGCCCACCACAGAGTTTACATATGAGTTGTGTACATGTTGTTTTTGTTGTTGTTGTTTGTTCTCATTGGGCATTATGATCTCTTGAAAGAGGCCAGTTTTTAAACATGGCCAGAAATCATGTGGCAGGGGTGTAGAATGGTAACTTTCTAAAAGGCAGTCTTGTTTCTACCTGGCAATGAATACAAATTGGACCTCTATTACCTTTTTCAGTCATTACTCCATTAGCTCTCCAGGTACTGGACATTACTCCCAGATACCAGCAAGTGACCGGCTGTGACTTTTGGGCCTTCCCCAAAGAGTGCTCATTCCTGTTCTGCTCACTGTGTCCATGTCTTCATCAACATGTCTTTTGCTGGATTAGTGGACTCCCCAAGGCTAGAGAATGTGCCATTTTTGCTAAATCTGTTACTTCCCACCTAGTACATGCCTGAGCCAGGGGCTGAGTTAAAAGAGCACTGGCTAATTCTCTAGGAGAGCTCGCTTGATTTTTGGCCATGGCCGAGGGTCTGACATATGGCCAAGTCATTTGTACACTTAGTTGATTCTGTAAGACAGGCTTTTATACCTGTGCAGTTGTAATAGAGAGACCAAACAGATTTTGGACTTGATAACTTCCCAGGATTACAACCTTAATCTTTTCCCCTTAATTGGAAAATCCTTTGGCAGGGCAACACCTTTGTGAAAGTGGTGTAGGCAACAGTTTATGAACTAAGACACCATTTTCACCCGGGTTTTTCTCTTGTCATTCCATGTGGACACATTTCCTCTCTCTTTGCTGCCTAATTCTCACTGTTGGACTTCTTCTTTTGGAGGAGGCATAATGTTTTGGAGGAGAGGGTATAAAACAGAAAAATAGAAATAAAGTAGCCATGAAAAAAAAAGAAATAAAATCGCCATCTCATTTGATTCCATCACCCACTAATTAACCAAGTTAACATGTTGTTCTTCCTTTCAGTCCTCTTTGATGTATATATACTGTTTAAAAAGATGAAACTAGAATCCTATTATACAACTTCTTATTTTTTCCACTATTTCATGAACAGTAAACAAGGCTGTGAGCATCTAGTTAGACACATTGCTCATTGTGGATGTTCAGTGTGTTTCCAAGTTTTTTTCCCTGAAAAGTAATGCTATCACAATTTCCTTAGGCTGAATCATTGTGAATCTTTCTGATTATTTCCTTCAGATGATTTCCTGTAAGTGAAATGATGGGGTCAGCGGAAGAAGTGAGAATTGGCATGGATTCTGAAAGCCGCTGGGAATTTCTGGAAGGGGAATTAGCTGCAGAAAGTGGACAGGAGGTCAGGGGCCATACTGGGGAGACCATGGGCAGTGTAGTCAGTGGTTCAACAGATGGCCCCCTAGCCTGCAGTCCCAGCTACATGTTATTCAGACACTAAGTCTTTGATCTTAGCAAAGTTACTTTCACTTCCGAACCTGTTTCATGATCTGTAAAATGGGATTAATGATGTTATATAAAATGGACCAAAGGTACAGGGGCTTTTATGAAAATCACCCCTTAGAAAATAAAGCATATCTGGGGTGCCTGGGTGTCTCAGTCTGTTGGGCGTCCGAATTCAGCTCAGGTTATGATCTCCCGGTTTGTGAGTTTGAGTTCCGCATCGGGCTCTGTGCTGACAGCTCAGAGCCTAGAGCCTGCTTCAGATTCTGTGTCTCCCTCCCTCTCTCTGCCCTTCCCCTGCTCACGCTCTGTCCCACTCTCTCTCAAAAATAAATAAATATTAAAAAAAGAAAAAGAAAAGAAAGCATATCCACATATTGTAATCCTTACAGAGTGTCTCAAATTTTGGGATACTGTCTTGTTTACTTTAACTGAAAAAAGCACGGTGTTGTCTAAAGAAAATACATTGGCCTGACATGAGTTCAATCAGTGCTGGTTTAGGATGCTTACAGAACCTTCACGACAGAATCAAGAACCAGAAAGAAGGCAAGTGAATCGAACACAGATTTAGCAATCGTTTCTGGGAAAATGACCTCCTGAATGCAAATATTGGATCCATTGTAAGCAAACCTTCTGAGGATTCCTGTAAAAGGCACGGAGGTGAATGACTACATTGCAGAGCTTGTGAATAGACACCTAAGGTTTGAATAACTGGAACAACTGTCCTAATGTTATATTAATGGGTATTTGTGGCTTGGGATAAAATTTCCAGTGACAGTGTGCTACATCTCATACAACTGAGATGGAAATGAAAGTGACCAGTCGGGAGCAAGATGAACTGAAGGACTCCAAATGTGGCTGTAGAGAAAAAGAACACGTTGGTGAATAAATTATGTAATGATTCGTAAGACCAGAAAAAAGCAATATTTCTACAGTAATGTATAATTCAAATAGGATGTGATTTTAAATAGGTATGCGCGACTGAATTAATAAATTAAATTTTATAAGTCATATTTATTTTAGCTCCTGTCCTAAGAGTTTATGTAGTTAACTGGATAACAAGTGGTATTCAGAGGGTCTTTTCGTTGGGTAAGATGGGTCTCCTTACATCTGGGCAGTCTTAATTGCTTATCTAACTCGTAACGTTGCGTGAGAATACAAACGTGACCTTGATGAGGTGCTCGGCCCTCTGCCTGGCCCATTGCGCATGCTCATTTAACACCAGCTCACGTTATGGGGTGGGGGGTCAGATAGCAGATGCCAACTCTGCACGAGCACCCATAGGGGGGGTGGGGGAGGGGAGACCAGGAAGCAAACTTGACTTACTTTTATCATTGGTTTAGGGTAAGGTTTCACCATGTACTGTTGCCTGTTTCTAAAAGTAATTTTTTTTTTTAACTCATGAAAATGATGTTTCGTATGGGGACCCAAGAGAGCTTTCTGACTCCAGTGCCTAAGGTGTTGTCCCTGGGCTGATCAGCCTCCATACCTCAGCCCCCCACCCTCCTCCAGCACCACTACTCCTGACCCTATGAGCCTAAGAAAGGCTCATGACTTAACTTCCTCCTCAGGACACAACCTAAGCTCTTGTGATCGTCTTTGACAAACTTGTCATGAGAATGAGCACAGGGGTTATCATCGTCCTCATGTTACACCTTGGGTGCTACGATGCTGAACCTTTTGTGCAAGATCCTGTAAAAGGGTATAAGAGCTAGGAAGGTCTCTGCGTACCAAAGACTGTTCTTCTGGAAAGATAGTATGTATTTAGATGTTAATAAAGTGAGGCAGAGAAATCGTTTCTTTAATCTTTTTTTTTTTCCTGAGAGAGAGAGAGACAGAGACAGAGACAGAGACAGAGTGTGAGCGGGAGAGAGACAGACAGAGAGGGAGGCACAGAATCCGAAGGAGGCTCCAGGCTCTGAGCTGTCAGTACCGACTGAGCCACTCAGGCGTCCCTTGTTTCTTTAATCTTTTTTTTTTTTTAAACGTTTATTTATTTTTGGGACAGAGAGAGACAGAGCATGAATGGGGGAGGGGCAGAGAGAAAGGGAGACACAGAATCGGAAGCAGGCTCCAGGCTCCGAGCCATCAGCCCAGAGCCTGACGTGGGGCTCGATCTCACGGACCGCGAGATCGTGACCTGAGCCGAAGTCGGACGCTCAACCGACTGAGCCACCCAGGCGCCCCTCTTGTTTCTTTAATCTTAAGGAGAAAGAACATTAGAGCCACTGAGGGGTTCAGAAAATGACTCATAATGGTTCTTATTGGTCAAATGAGGCATGAATATTAAAGGAACATTATATTACAGTGAAAGGGAATCATAAGTCTGTGGTGTTTTAGCCTTAACTGCTTCACCTGAAAAATGGAGGCATAATATCTCCTTGCAGGGTCATTGTAGGATTAGAGGTTATATATGTAAGGTGCTCAGTTCAGCATCAGGTTGTTTATTTGTTTTGTTTTATAGCAAAAATAGCCTAGGCTAAATAAACCACAGTAACAGTTTACTTTCCCTTTTAACAGTTTATAACTGCAAATATTTACACCTCATATAGTATGTCTGCCCATACTTCTCACTTTATGCGTGCGTGGAATTTTGTCAGTGTTTGTGTGTCGCAGGAATGGAGGTGAAGTTCAGAGATGGTCATTTTTTTATTTGAGATTTTACTTGAGATTGATGTTTGACGCTACTTTTGTCACTGACCTGATTATACTTAGATTGCAGTCTCAGTACCAACTTTTCCCTTTCCCCCATTAAAAAAGAAAACTGTGGTAAAGTGCTCAAAACATGAAATTTACCATCATAACCATTTTTAAGTAATTAGTTCAGTCACATTAATTACATTCACACTGCTGTGCAACCATCACCACCATCCATCTTGTAGGGAAGGAGAATTTTTCCCTTCTTCCATTCTAGGTTCTTTGGCTAGTCTAATAATCAAATTGACATAAGACAGATTAACAGTAGAAAAATACGTTTTTATACCTATGGGAGCCCAGTAAAAATACGAGAGCCAAAGGGCAGATAGGTGATTGAGGCTCATATAACACTCTGAGCCAAGGAAACAGTTAGGGGTCTGGGGATATAAAGAGGAGGAAGGCCATTCACAGGAAGCCAGAGGATATGCAGACACGGTTCTTAGGTAAAGCTATCTCTGCTAATAACTTTCTTCCTGGTACAGGACACCTTTCTAATGTAAATTTAGACATGTGAGGGGTAGGAAAAGAGCCTTTCCTGAATCTGCTGGGGTTTGATCGCCTTCAGCTCACAGTAATCCTCATGCCAAAGACGCATATTTCTAGGGCGACAAGTACTCCCCTTCAGTCCCATTTCAGGAAGCAGTGTCTCATTTCAAGAAGCGGTGATGCAGCAGGACTCCCAAAGTTAGGCCTATATTGTGCAAGCAACCAAGTAATTAATAAGAGACGTTTCTATAGGAACAAAAGAAAAAGTTTTGAGTCCCAGGAGCTGCCCGTTAAGATTTCTAGATGTCAGGCTCGAGGCATCTTTAGATGGCGTGGGGTCAGGCAGTGGCAATCTGACGGATTTTCCTGGTTTGCAGTTTGAACGTCTCTGGTGATATTTTTGGGTACACCAGTAAAGTTCATGAGTAGCCCATCCAGGAGCAGGTGTGCAGAAGATTGGCTCAAGTGAGCGATTGTGGCTTCAGATTTTCTTTGAGGTTTGTATCACGTCATCTAGCTTCAGTTTACAGGGCTTCAGGAAAAAAAGGTAGTTTTAGTTGTCAGTGATTCCAAGTCAAAGGATTCCTAATCAAATTGGAAATGTTAGTTTGGAGATTTATAGCTAGATGAGGAAACCAAAAGAATTGAGGATCCAGTCCAGTTTATAGGTAAACAGTAAAACCTCAAACACAATTAAGAGAACTTGAATCTAATATCCATACGTGGGTATTGTTGTTGCTGTTGAAACATTTTTTTCTCTCTATAATTGCCCTCATTCCTACCAGAGACAGCAGAATTAAAACTAATATGTTTACAAAGTAAGCCTAGTTTCTGTAAGTTTGGCCAGATTATTTCTAGAATAATAGAATAGTGATTGCAGCAAGAATAGTGATTGATCATATAGGCTCTTTTAAATCTGCTTTGCTGGAACTTTTCAGAAGGAATCACAAATTGAACTTTTAAAAGTCTGTTGAGGGGCGCCTGGGTGGCTTAGTTGGTTAAACGTCTGACTCTTGATTTCTGCTCAGGTCGTGATCTCACGGTTTGTGAGATGAAGTCCCGCATTGAGCTCTGTGCTGGCAGCATGGAGAGAGGTTCTCTCTCTCTCTCTCTCTCTCTCTCTCTCTCTCTCTCTCTCTCTCTCTCTCTCACTCTGCCCCTTCCCCTCAAAATTAACAAACAAACTTAAAAAGTCTCTCGAGTCTAGGAAGCCAAGCCAGGGAAAGTTGCAGACTTTCCCTGCAACACCTATAGATTTTGGTGAATTCCTCTTTTTTCCGAGACCCACAATATCCTGAGGTTCTTGCACCTGCCAGGAAGTCACCATTCTTACTCACCTTATTCGCATGGTTAGGCTGATAGGAATCCTATAAGCAAGTACTAGGATTTATTTTTTCTAAGAGGCTTTATTGGCTCTAAAAAGTCCATCTTAGTTCCTTAAAGTTGTCTGGCATATCTGATTTTATGTACATTATTGTCAGATATAACATACCAGTCATATTATATCAGTGGCAGTTTAACCAATGTTTCCAGTTGTGTCTTGTTACAAGGAGAACAGATTCTTCCTGAACTTATGCAAATAAATATATTGAAATAAGATTACACACTCACTAAGAGTTTCCAAATTCTGTAGGGATCAGGTAGGGAGAAAAATTATTTCATCTTTGTTCACATAAGTACACTTTAACAAATGGCTGTAAGTCATAATTAGCTTCAGAAAAAAAGAGAAAAGTGTTCTTTACATCTGGAAAAACAAAACATTAAAGAACCAGCAACGTTTTAAACAAAGTCATAAAAACTATAATCATCATAGTTCATTTGGTCCCATTTAATTAATTCTTGTTGATCTTTCGTTAACAGCTTTATGAATCCAGTTTTTTCATTGGAGCTTCATAAGTTTTTACAGAGTCCAATGGTATGATCTTAAAGTGATCAGAAACCTGTACTTGGAATTCTTTCTTTGAGTCTCACTGAAGATCAAACACTTTTGCAAAAACATCAGAGTAAAGCAATAACTAAATGCTAAAAGACTTAACAATGGCCATGATTAAAGATCTGATGAGAATTCATTATAATATGGCTGACAAGGAAATTTGGTTATTTCTGTAATGTACAACATTTCAAGATAGTAACTAGAATTACAGGGGATAACATTCCAGGACATATCAGGTTTCTAGGCACTTTATACAATTTCTGGAACACTTTTATTAATAACGCTTACCCATACAATATAACCTAAGAATGTTTATCATCATTTATTTGACATTGCTTGCCACATGATTTAACATATCAAATAAGTCCAATTATTGTATTGTTAGAAGGAGAAAGAACAAATATTTTGCAGTGTTCTAGGGACCCATCTGGCAAATCTCAAAGTTAGTTCCAGGTCAAACAGACTTCATTTAGAATTTGATTTGGGGATGTTTGTCGAATGTCAAAAGGCTTGGATACTTGGCTAAATAAGGATCACAGATGATTATGAGACAATCCAGTTATCTATTTAATCAAAGTGGCAATAAAATATTTCAAAGGCAAATACAAAAGGTTACATAGTCATAAGTAAAATCTAGCCCTTTTAATATTGAGAAGACTCAGTTCTTTTAAATAATCAAAGATCAGATGATGTCAACATGAAGCCCAGGAAATTACTTTGGTAAAACACAAAAGTTTTGTTTTCTAGACAGATTACTTAAGAAGTAAAGAAAAATATTTTATAATATCTTATTATCAGGGGCAGACCAGTGGTACAAGGAAACTTTGTTCTTTTTGCAGGTGAAAGAAAATTATTATAGTTTTATGTAAGTACACTACTGATTTTAAAGCCTAATTTTATAACCCTTGTAATACACTCAGTTTTAGCCAACTTGACCCACAGGGTAAGATGCTCTTTTTTCCCAACTTATTTGATTTTTTGCTTTATTTCTACCTTTCCCATTGTGAAATAACAAATTTTACTTTAGGACACATGTGCTTTCTTTTCTCTTAACAAAAATACATTTCCTTATTTCATATCTTTTCTTTGTCTAGAAACATACTTCTATCCCCTTTACATACACAATTCTTTCCCTTACTATTTGTGGTAGCTCTAATCACATATATTAATTGGAATACTTACCCCTTAGAACTGTTACACCAGCATTCTGTAGATTGAAGGTTTATGAATATATTTCATAATTTCTGGAAACACATTTCTTCATAGCTCCATCCTTTAATGTGGCACAAGACATGCTTATGAATAGACTTAAATTTATCTTTAGTTTTCTGCAATAAGAAGGCCCAAATCCATAAGGCTATGTTCAGTAATTAATGTTTCAGTGTCTTATTTGGAAATGATCTAGATATTCAATGAATTTTGATGGGGTTTGGGGGTGATGGTGAGGGGATTCGGAGCTGACAGCCAAGAAAGAAGTCTTGAAGATGTCTTTGGTGCAAAAAGGTGTTTTTATTAAAGCACTGGGACAGGACCCCCATGGGCAGAAAGAGCTTCACTGGGGTCATGACGGGTAACTGTTCATATATCTTCAGGTTGGGAGGGGGTTAGGGATAGAGTAAATTTCTAAGAAATTTTGGAAGCAAGGTTTCCAGGACCTTGAGGGGCTAGCTGCTGTTAGGAAAATGTCATTTATTACTGTTTAGTAAAAACCTCAGTCATGAGACCCTTCACATGTACATCAGGGGCCCATAAGCTTGGGGCATGATTGCCAGCATATATCTTGGGGGAGTTGAGATAAAGGAAGTCTCCAAAGGAATTTTTATATGTTAAAGTAGACTTACAGGATCCTGGGGGGTGAGGATAATGTTAAGCCAAGATTCCCTTTTGCCTCTAGACAAGTGTCATCATCCAGGCCACTGAGCTCCTAGAGGGAGGTCACTCTGCCGGTCTCAAGGATTTGCCCATGGGCTGTAGGCAGTAAGGGAATTTAATGTTTCATTTGGCTTAGTTTCCCATATTACCGTGGCAAGCACTTAAACCCCTTTCCTTTGTTCTTGGGTGGCCAGGAGTGTCCAAGGAATATCACACATATTCCACCTCCTTCATCAAATTTTCTATCACTTTATTTAACTTAGCAAAACTTTAAGGTTTCAAGTTACCAAAAAGATTTGAGAAACTATTTTAAGTACACATTTCATAAAAACATAATTTGCTAAAAAAGTTTACCTAAAAATTCTTGTCCCACTTACATCTAAATCATGTGCTTGGAACAGTTATATTTCGATTACCCATGAAACTTCATGAGACACGAGACAAAGTCAGCCATCATCCCATTTTGCTGACGGATCCATAAGAGAGATAACATGAAGTTTATTAGCAAACCCAGGTGCTTATGTATCTGAATTATAATCAGTGTTGATAACGCTGAAGGCATACCTATTTTAATTAAACTAACAAACTTCCACCAGCTTTTATTTACCAAAGATTATCCCAGATTGTGTGGATTTGAAAAACATTTGGGTTTATATTTCTGGAAATTTTGGAATATCCAATTCTTATATAAGTACTTATTTGTTTTTAAGCCAATTAAATAGAGCCCTTTTACAAATTAATTTTGGCAAACCGAGACCCCCATAGCCACCGCCTTAACATTTTAGCCATGAGTCAGACGCAACAACACAAAACTCACCAGTTTACAAGAGAATAGTCATATCCAAATTTTATCTTGGCAGTTGGAATAAGTTAAGTTTACCTGTTGAGATGGCTGAAGCCCCATTTCCAAATACTACCCTCCCTCCTTGCTTTTCCCCCTGAAGGAAATAATGTCTCCAAAGTTTGCATTTCAATATTTGTTTTTTAATGTTCTACTTATTTTTGGGAGAGAAAGAGACAGAATACAGGTGGGGGAGGGGCAGAGAGAGAGAGGGAGACACAGAGTCCAAAGCAGGCTCCAGGCTCTGAGCTGTCAGCACAGAGCTCAATGCAGGGTTCAAACACGTGAACCATGAAATCATGACCTGAGCCGAAGTCAGATGCTTAACCAACTGAGCCACCCAGGTGCCCCTCCAAAGTTTGTATTTCAAAGAATGGCTCCTTGGTCCTAGAAAAGGGGAGTTTGAAAATCTACATTAAAAAGGCACAGAGAGGGGCGCCTGGGTGGCTCAGTCGGTTGAGCGTCCGACTTCAGCTCAGGTCACGATCTCGCGGTCCGTGGGTTCGAGCCCCGCGTCGGGCTCTGTGCTGGCAGCTCAGAGCCTGGAGCCTGCTTCCGATTCTGTGTCTCCCTCTCTCTCTGCTCCTCCCCTGTTCATGCTCTGTCTCTCTCTGTCTCAAAAATAAATAAACGTTAAAAAAAATTTTTAAAAAAATAAAATAAAAAAATAAAAATAAAAAGGCACAGAGAAAGTATCCAAGTTTTCTCCAAGATGTTTTTATAAAGGGACTATTTTCCTTTTATCAGAGGTCTAGAGTGGTTTAAATGTTAGCTTTTTTCTTAGCTTCAGGACAATTCTGTTTTTAATATCCCAGTATCAACAAGCATGTTCAGATGCATACGTGAAGTTAAGGGGACTGGTGAGGATGGACGAGATCGAATTGCCTCTAGAGTCACATTTCTGGTTTTGTAGAAATTGGTTATTTCCAGTTCCCCCCCACACAAAATTGAGTTGTAGCCCGAATGATATCCAAAGGCTGACCGGCCCATCCAACTACATTTCCTTTAGTTTGCTTCTGTATCCCAGGAAGATTTCCAACAAGTATGGAAATTAACAGATGTGTGTGTGTGTGTGTTCTAGAACTGTGGGATTTAATGCATTATGTCTTTTTTTTTTAAGTTTATTTATTTTTGAGAGAGACAGCAAGAGCATGACAGAGGAGGGGGCAGAGAGAGCGAAGCAGAGGATCTGAAGCAGAGCCCGACACGGGGCTCAAACCCATAGACCATGAGATCATGGCCTGGGCCGAAGTCGGACACCTAACCGACTGAGCTACCCAGGCACCCCTAATGCATATGTCTTTAAAGTGTGTATAAAGTGTTTACCAAAAGTCTTCTGTTTGAATGTACATTCCAACCTTGGACTAGTTCAGCTTAGGGGGGAACCTCTGCCATGGCTTCTGTTTGCCCCTGAACATGAGCCTCCAGCTTAGAGATCTTTCCTGGTCATTTGTATGAGGGCCTGGGAGAGATTATGGCCCTCTGTTTTCTCTGTGAGAAAACAGGGTTTTTTCAAGGGGGCCGGCTGGCTTACCCGATAACTACCATATACTCATGGATGGGAACAATACCCCTTGATAGCCAATCTAGGTCCCTCTGAGTGGGGTTGTGAATGGCCACTAATCCTTTTAGCTCCTAACTTCGGTAGGATCTTCTGAAAGTGGAAGTAAAAAGACTTTATAATTTATAAGATGTGCTGCTGTCCAGGAGGCCTGAGTTCTTTGCAGTGGGGCTCTAAGTAAGATACATCTGCCAGGGACATTGTATAAGAAGGCCTGAAGCTGCCCGAGCCTGATTATAGAGCCCTGGAAAGTTGGGAGAGTTACACGGAGCGGCAAAATGAGCCCTACCCCCTGTCTGGGGTGTTTCTGCTAAATTCACTTCCCGACTTACAACATTTACATGAGCACACTGTATACTGTGACACTGGAGATTAGGCTGGAGTGTTCTGTGTAAATCTCACAGGGAAAGGGAAGTTGAAACAGGCAGATGGGGCCAGATTTTGAGAAGAGGAGTTTATCTTGGATTTTAATTTTTTGTTATAAGTCTGATTTCCATCCTTTCATTTTGCTATCCCTAAGGCTAGCCATTATATTCCTTTGTGTCCACTTTTTAACTTGGTGTTTCCATAGGTACCAATAGGACAATTGTTCAGGATGGGACTGTCTGACATTTTTTTTAAGTATAGCCAATTCAAAGGATCCATCATCTGGCCATTGATGAGTAACATATTAATCTCAATAGCAACTCAGTCCAATAAGCCTTTTACAGCTTAGCCACAGACATAAGAGTGTCCCAAAAGAAGGTGCAAAAGACACAGTCCCCGTAGGAACCAGAAAGTTGGCTCCCAAAGATGGTCTAAGAAAGTAAAGCCCTCCTTCTGCCTCCAGTCAGAGTTGCTAATCTGTGACCCTGGGAAGGCATGACTGGGATGGGGCTTTTCTCGTACTAATAAAACAACGAAGATCGAGATGACATAAGCCCCTTATGGACCAGGACCCCCTATGACAAGTTCCCCCGAGAGCTGGCATGGTGAACCAGAGAGAACTGTGCTTGGAACTTCATGTAGTTGAAGCCCAGGTGTACAAATATCTGATTGGGTCCTTGCTTTCAATTCTTTTGGGTGTATAGATCCTTAAGGAGAATTGCTGGAGCCTGTGGTCCTTCTATTTTTAATTTTTTGAGGAGGTGAAGTATTGTTTGCAATATTGCGTGCCACTTCACCTTCCCACCGACAATGTCCCTTTTACTCTTTGCTCCCTGGCTGGCCTCTCCATGAAGGACTTGGGAACATTAGTTGCTTTTCTCACATTATCGTACAAAGGACAGGGTCCCCTCTTGCATCCCGTCTATCACGACTTAATTTGGCATTTATTGCCTCTTTATCCTTGTTTTACTTGGTAATTTTGTTCAGAGGTCATGGGCTAGAGGCTTAGGTGTAAATCCTTAAAAAGGACACGTGAACATGCAAGTCATCCTTTGTACATCTTTGCTGGATTTTTGTCATTTTTTAATTACCGTTAATATACTACCTGTACCTATGGGCTATCTATCACTGAATTTCTCCAACATCCTTAGCAAGGGCATGTAATAAATATTTGCAAAAGCTAATATAGAAATGCAGCCCCTTAGAGATTTGTGGGAGTAAAATTAATCTGGGGAACGTATTTGATGTTTGTTTAGTGTGTGATTCTTAGGTGTACTAGATGTGTCTGACTACATGCTGTTATACTGGAATAAAAACGCTTGGGCAGTATGGTGAAATCTACAGATGGTCTCCTCCACCCGGTCCGCTCCCCATGACTCCGAATGATAATAAATATCACCAGTGGAGTTCCCCCCCCGTTTTCTCAGTACGATCTGTCCCTTTCGCTTTTGAGACGGTGGCGGTTTTCTCCACATCTCTTAGGTCCCCAAACCTGAGGGGGTTTTAATTTCCTAAGATTGCGTGTTTAGTCTGTGAGGAGAGGTACAGATGCCTTAAGGAGTAAGAGAACAGATAAAGCAACAAGTTCTCCAGGGTTCTTTCTGATCGTCCCTTCTAGAGTCAGGCTCTTCTCCACCAGCATTGTCTTGGCATGTGGCAGCCCCCTCCTACCTGTGTGCTTGCTAGCATTCCAAGACAAGCAGCGTGGTGTTGAAGCAAGCTTAGGGAGCCAAAGACTTTCCAACCATGGCCTTGCTTCCTAAGTCAGCCAGAATCCTACATGGGTGCTCCCGGAGTCCTCAGGAAGCCGTCTTCCCATTGAAACGGGCAGAGATGCACCTACAAGTGGCAGTAGCTCTGTGATTTTATTTTATTTTTACAATTTCTGTTCCTCACACCACCCCTGTTTAATTCTCCATTGATTTTTTTTTTGAAAGGAGAAACAAATCCCCTCCAGTACTCTGTAGAAGGCGATTACAATCACTGCTGAGGAATAAAGTAATTTTAATGTAAATCATATAAACTCTGAATGTAAGTATCTGAACTGATGGGGTCCTTCAAACCATTGCAATTTTTTTGTATTTCCACTCTTGGGAATGGAAGACTTCTTAAAAACCGAGACTTAAAAACAAACTCATCATTGCAATCTCTCTTATGCTAAGTAGGAATCTTAATTATCGTTGAATAATCAGCCTCGCCTAAATCTAAAGGTTATCCTAAAACCGCTGACAGTAGCAAAAAGCCTAGTAGTTCTTTCGAATGACAGGTTCAGATAGTTCCAACTGAGTCGCTATGGGGTTGTTCAGTACAAAGAGCTCAGGTCAAAGGAGAGTTTTGTTTGATATATTCTTTTTTCTCTGAATGGGGACTGACTGCCTATTTTATAAATATGGTGACATGGAATTAAAGTTTATATTATCTGGCCGTTTTATTATAGGCTGCTTTTAATACAGGCTCTTTTTTAGGGCTCTTTTATCATATACTTTGAAAGCACATCTTTTGGTGGGAGATATTCTGTGCTAATTAAACCAGCAGAAATCTATGTAGACTGAATTAATAGCCAATGAAACTGGGGTAACTGCTTCTTCATTTGCAAAATGCTGAGCCATTAGGAGGATCAATCAGTAGGGGGTGGTGTAATCCACAAACACAGACATGCATCTGAATGCAGAGTTGTTCTTTTTTTTTTTTTTTTTCCATTTTGAAATGCATTAAGAGAAAAAAGCATCCCAGTGGGGGCTTAATGAAGGACTTTTTTCTTCTTTTTTTACCTTTTATTTTTATACCAGGCTTCACAGTTTGGACACCACTGTGAAGTCAACATTGTGAATATTAAGCAGGAAAGGGAATGAGGCCAAGCTGTTACCTGGTTGTAAGAATCAGATACGAACCTTTTTTCCATTGCCTGTGTGGAAGGTGTGATATGCTCAGAATGACCATTTTGATCTTGTTAAATCGGCAAATTTAGTAATAATGGTTAAGTCTTATGCAAGCACGAGGGGGGTTATAACTGGTATGGATTTATGATGGGGTTCTAATCTCCAGGGCATAAACTTGAACCTCCCTCAGGAGACCAAAGCTGTCCTGTTGCCCGGCATTAAACTAAACACGCTGGTGTTGCCCCTAACAACAGTTGCTAGGAGACCTTTGCCAGCATGTGGAGGGGAGGGAATCACTGCTGATCATGGCACTGTTTATCATCATACACCAGCAGTCTTGTTTAGGGAAAGGCCTGGCACACACTGACTGTGCGACATGATAGAAATATCATACACACACTGGGAACGGAAAGCATCTGGAAAAGGTCTGAGAAATCAGACATAGTTGTCGTGCGACTGATATCTCATCCTGTGTGGTTTCTGACTGTGACTGCCAACTCGGCATCAGTTGTATGACAGTATTAGATTTACTGTGTGACCATCCTGCCTCTGCTGGGGGAGGCTTGGAAGGGATGGGGAGGGGGAGTGGGCAAGAGATCATGACGATATTGTTGCTCTGTCCGTATTAGGATTGTAACTCTGGTAAAAATCAACACCTACCCTATATTATCAATGGACAGCCCAAGTAAGGATATATTTGGAGCCTTCTCTAAATCATGACATGATTTGATTTATAGATCATCAAATATCTCATGATGTAACTCACTTTCTGAGGCGCAAATGGCCCCTACTCCAGACTAGTTCCTCGTGTGAAGGTATTACATGCATCCTAGCACAGCACCACTGTTCATGGAACGGATGAGCTCGACCCAATCAGAGCCCGAGCAGGTGTTCCCAGGAAAGCACGCCACTCTTTGAGTTGAGTGACTGCTTGGAACATCATCTTTTTTTTCTATTCTCTATCCCTGTGGCCAGTCTGTGCAATCACAGCGTGGGCTGGGATTCATGTGGTTGGAGTGGTTACACTGCAGACCAATAGAAACCTGCCTGACCCCACCTGCCCTACTTTTATCAGCTTTAAAGGAGCACTTCTCAACAAGACTTTTTCTTTTCCTTTTTTCCAATTAAAAGGCCATTTTTAATGATAGCACTTTAAGGTGGTGCATAAATTTATTAATGCCTGTAGTGTTCCACTACCAAATAGCATCCCTGCTTTCGAGGCTTCAACTCTTAAATGATCCAGCTATGTTACCACCAACGAAAAGAAAGAAAAGCATCTCCCAGAGATTTTTCTACGAATGTGCCGGATAATTAAAATGACAGTAGCTTCAGGGTGAAATGTTGTACCTGCCTTCCTGTGTTCTCAGTGTTAGAATCGCATTTTTGAAGACATTTTTATAGGTCACCAGGAGGGAAGAGTAGAAATAAATCAGTGAATTAAAAAAGTACATTTTGCTCAGAAAAGAAGAGGGGAAAAGCTATAGATATATAAAAGGTCCTTTGGCAAAGTGATGGGTGAGAGTATGTTATTATTTCCCCATGGAAGAAATAAAGTGGGTGATGATCTGACTTTGGGACAGACTATCACATAGTGTTTCAAGCCTCTGGCTCTGGCTCTGGGATCAAACCTGAATTCATTTACTGTCGCTCCTTCTTGTTGCTGAACCACTTTGGGCAAGTTGTATGTATGTATGTATGTATGTATGTATGTATGTAAAAAAATTTTTTTTGAAGCTTATTCATTTTTGAGAGAGAGAGAGATACAGAGTGTGAGTGGGGTGGGGGCAGAGAGAGAGAGGGAGGCACAGAATTCCAAGTGGGCTCCAGGCTCTGAGTGGTTAGCACAGAGCCTGACACAGGGCTTGACTTCACAAATCGCAAGATTGTGACCTGAGCCCAAGTCGGACGCTTAACCGACTGAGCCACCCAGGCGCCCTGGGCAAGTGTTTAAATTTAGATGAGCTCTCTTTTCTCCCATAAATTTAGGATAATAGTTATGTATTACATGCATACGATATACAAACACGATTAGATGGCACAAGGTATGTAAGGCCTTCAGTACAATGCCTGACACATGGCAAATTTGCAATAGATGACAGCCTTATTTTCTGCTGTAAATTCCTGGGAAAGAAGATCTTAAGGCAGAACTCTAGAAGGAAGAATTGAGTGTTATTTGCATGCGGGGAGTGGTGATTCCTGCTCGCCTGTCCCATTAAAGACACTCGGCTGAAAGGCAGGTGTCCACGGCACAGACCTACCCCAGGATGCTGGAACGACACGGCCGGAGAACGGAATGAATGCTCCTAAAGCAGATGAAACCAAGGCCACATCTGCCCCACTGCTAGGAGAAGCTCAGAGGGACCCTCACCAGTAACCTTAGCAGAGCCTCATGGTGTCCGATGCTCACAGACCCAGAGCAGATAATGGATTCCCAGAAGGGACCGGCAGTGGTCAACATAATGAATAGCATTTGCCCAACACGGTATCCTTTTTGATCCCAGCAACAGCCCTCTGTCACACAGAGGGCTGGGACTCTTTCCTTCCTCTTTCTCTCCAGAGAGAAATTGATCCTCAAAATCTGTGACTTGTCCCTGATTAAATGGGTCAACCTAAAAACTATAAGGCACAGGACCTCATGTGTGTCTTCTGCCCTCAAATCCCACATCCTAGAGTTTTGACTTACTGGGGCAATGCTTGTGCCCATATCCTTGTGTCTCATCGGCCTTCAGTGCAGCTGTGGGGACAGTGCCTACATATGCCCATAAACTCACTTTAAGCACAAAACTTTGTTTTCTCTCTGTTTCAACCTGTAGGATTTCCCCCAGAAGCCTCCTGACCTTGACCTGACCTTGAAGTAGGAAAAGTAACACCCTTGGAGGCCACCCTCAAGGAATGGAGGTGGGAGTCAGTGGATAGATGCCCCAGGTTCTGGTCTCTAAGAGGACAGTTTTGGGAGACACTCTACTAGGCTCCTCAGAGGGTCCCCCATGAGCTTGAGCTGTTCTTTCCATAGTGGTAATCAGCTTAATCATAAACATTGGTTTCTTTGTTGTTGTTGGTTTGTTTTGTTGCTTTTGTTTTTTGGTTGTTTGGGGTTTTTTTTGTTTTTGTTTTTTGCTTTTTACTTTCCTTCCTTCTGTTTCACTTGCCTGCCCTCTCACTGCTGATTCTTAAGATTTCCTCTCAGATAAATTGCTCATACCTTGTATTCAGGGAAAACCCAAGCTAAGAAAGCTTTGTAGTCCTATAACAAAAGAAGCTCTCACACCAACAGAAAGCTTTAAAAAATTGTTTTTAACTTAATTTATTCATTAAAAATAAATATTTTTGAGAGATAGAGTGTAAACGGTGGGGGGGGGGGGTGGGGGGGGCAGGGCAGAGAGAGAGGGAGACACAGAATCCCAAGCAGGCTCCAGGCTCTGAGCTGTCAGCACAGAGCCCAACGTGGGACTCGAACCCATGGACCATGAGCTCATGACCTGAGCCGAAGTTGGACACTAAACTGACTGAGCCACCCAGATGCCCCTCACCATAGAGCTTTTGTAACCAGGAAGGACAAAAGTCATATCCTTAGGAAGGTGCCAGTTTAACATTCAAAGCTGCTCATTTTGTAAATTTGAGGAAAATGAAAAAAATCTTATCAGAATTCAAAATTCAACTGGGCAAAAGGAAGACTGGTTTTTGCTGTGGTTGTTAAATGGGTTTGTCTTCCATGGAACCAAGTGGCCTGGGTCCTCTTGGATTTGCTGTCTCCTAACTGCGGGCCTGTCCAAATGCAGGATGTACTGGAACACTGCTCAGGGCTCTTTTGGCTTCCATACAGTCCATTGCTTTTCCTGGGTTCACGCAGAAAGGAAAAGATCTTCACCCACCCACCCTACCCCACCCCTGAAATCCCACCACAGAACTCTGTGTGGAAGGCCAACAAGGGCCAGTGGAGGATCAGGGAATGCTGAGACCCCAGATCTGGGCACCTCCCCCTGGCTGGGCTCTCCATCATCACTCATATGGGATGTACATGGGATGTAGGGTTGGAACTTCCAGGTTTGAGGGGCACCTGGGTGGCTCAGTCGGTTGGGCGTCCGACGTCGGCTCAGGTCATGATCTCATGGTTCATGAGTTCAAGCCCCACACTGGGCTCTGCACTGACAGCTCAGAGCCTGGAGCCTGCTTCGGATTCTGTGTCTCCCTCTCTCTCTGCCCCTCCCCTGCTCACTCTGTCTCTCAAAAATAAATAAACATTAAAAAAATTAAAAAAAAAAAAAAGAACTTCTGGGTTTGAGTTCAGGCTCTTTTTCCCATCTGCTGTGTGGATGTGAGCAAGCCTCTTAAGTTCTCCGGGCCTCGGGTCCTCATTTGTGAAAAAGGAGCTATGGTCATAAAGATGGGTGTGTATACCCTCTGGGATTGTTGTAGGCGCAAAGCTGGATACGTACGTAGGAACGTGCACAGAAAACCAAAGGGAATGAAACAAGTGTTATTAATTTTTAGGAGGTGGGGAGGATGGATGGGAGAAACAGGGAAGAAAGGTACAAGAGTCCTGCTCGCTAAGTAACTTCCACCCCCTCAGGCTGCTGCTCCTTCCACGTGACCAATCCCATCCCCCCTCTGCCTCCAGCCCGCTTCTGCCTGGCACACTCCTCTTTTCCTTAAGGTCTTAGCCTAAAGGTCACTTCCTCCAGGAAGCCTGCGCTGACTTCTCCTCCCCTAAGACTCGGACGGGTGCCTCTGTGCCCTTGTGCTGCCCTGCACTTGACCTGTCACAGCCCTTCCTTGCGTGTGGTTTGTCTGCGTTCTCTACAGAGCATCATGACGACAGTGTCTCCAACCACAGCATCTCGGTACCTGCCCCAGTGCTCAGCACACAGCATGCTCAAAACCGGGGATACACGACTAGCTTGAGAGTGGACGTGTTCTTTTCATCACACCCTAGTTGAGGTTTCGGAGACCCAAAATAGCTGGTCTGAGTCACCGTAACCTTTTTGGTAATTAAATACTACAGTTACCAAATTACCAGAAAGCAAAAACCACTGGGTGGAATATTTTTCTAGTAGAGGAACATGTCACTTATTTATGTGTGAGCATTAGAGTTCTCAACTAGTTAAGTTCAGGATGAGGAGCTCCAGCCTTTCCCAAAAGCTGAGGAAGCCCTAAATTGTGCATTCCTGGAGGTTTGACGTGCGGTGTAAACACTGCCTATCAAAAACATGTCAATATACGAAACAAATGCCATCAACAATTTATCAATGTGCTAAGTTGTAAACTTTAAAAAGCAAGTTCCCGCTCCCTCTAATTCACTAGGCGGAAGGAATATTTTTTCTTTATTTAGTGCAAAAGGCACAGTTAGCATTATGAAAGGGAATGATGGAATCTTGAGGAATTTTGGTGGCTATGTCCTATGCATCTTCTAAAAATATCTGAAAATTTAAATTTGGAAATATTATGACTCTCTACTTAGCATCTCAATCTTTTCACGGATTCTCTTCAGGGCAAACCACACTGAGCGCAGTTATAGCACAGTAGCCAAGCTCTGCGGTGATTTAACACACACGGATGGTCTCTTGTCACTTTCACCGTAGCTCCTTTCACTGTGTGCATTTGATATGTACTGCTCCTAATGACGGAAGGACACTTCGTGGTCTTTGCCGCCCAGTGAAGTAACACGGAGTAAGAAAGGTGTGAGGTGAGTCATTGAGGCAGTTGATGTCACATTATGATCGGTAGGTATCGCTAAAGCCTGTGAAGGCTCCAAGTTTTAAATGGGTTAGGGCTCCACTCCTATGCTCATTGCAACACTATTCACAATGGCAGAGATGTAGAAACAATCCAAATGTCCATTGACAGAAGGCTGGATGAAGAAAATGTAGTATGTGTGTGTACATATGCACATGTGTACACACACACACACACACACACACACACACACACACACACAGTGGAGTATTATTCAGCCATAAAAAGGAAGAAAGTTCTGCAAGGTGCAACAACGTGGATGAGCTTTGAGGATATCATGCTAAGTGACATAAGCCGGTCGCAGAAAGACAAATACTGCATGATTCCACTTAAATAAGGTGTCTAACGTAGTCGAATCCATAGCCTCAGTGGTGGAAAATTGTGTTCCCCATTGCTGGGGGGATGGAGAAATGAGTTGCCAATCAACCAGTATGGTTTCAGTCAAGCAAGATAAAAAAAGCTCTAGAAATCTGTACAGGATTGTACCTGTTGTCAGCAATTATGTATCATACATTAAAAAGTTTGATTAGTGGGTAAATCTCATAGTAAGTGTTGTTCCAACAATAAAATAGAGTTAAAAACAAACAATCCTACCTCATGGTAGGCTTCAGATACGAAGCGTTTTAGTAATACTTGGGATTTGCAATTCCCTGTGGTCCTTCTTTATTTTCCTTACCAAGACAGAGAAGCAGGTTTAGAAGAGTAAGGAGGGTATCCGATCAAGAGCTCTGTGTTGGTTTAAGATGCCTGTTAGACTTCCAAGTGGCAATTATGCACGTAGTCAGATGTACGAGCCCAGCTTAGGAGAAAGGTCTGAAGTGGATAAAAATATTTGGGTGATCATCAGCATATCCATGCTGTCCAGAGCATAGCCTGGGGGCAGTAATCTAGGGAAGGTAGCTCGTAAAGAAAGGAGGCTCAGCCAGGCACTCCAGCATTCAGTGTTAGCTAGGTATTTCCGGTGCGTCTGCCCCCTGAAACAACTCTGCGTAGCAGGAGGGCCCCCCTCAGAACTCAGGGTTCCTCTTCAGTGTGGGAAGAGGCCAAGGTGTTCCCAAGCACAGTAACCTCAGTACCTAAAGGTTAGTCACCCACCACGAACCAGACACAATAATTCTGCTGCCGCGGGACACTTTGCTCCAAAGATCACTCCCAGGCCCAGCAGGCGTGGTGTTTCCTCAGTTTCCTCAGTTCCTGAGTTTGCTCCTGGAAAGAGGAGCCTCTGAAGGATTGCTTCTACTTCACCTCTGTCAGAATACCGTGGCCACTGCAGGAGGTGGCCGGTGGCTGTCGTCTGCCTCTATCCCAGCCCCTGCCACTGCCTATTTGCAATGCTTCCGCTTGGAATTTCCCTCAGAGATCCATGACAGCCGGGTGACCCCCTCATCCCAATTTGCCTGGAAATTCCCACCTTATAGGGAACCCCTTCAGTCCAGGACAAACTGGGACTGTTGGTCACCCTAACTGGAAGGAAATCCGGGAAATAGTTACCATCCTCTAAGCAATTCTTAGGTAGCTACATCCCTGGCTAGGACCTAAGCCGTGGACTTCAGGGTTCCTCCCTGCTTTCCAGCCTCTCCTTGTAAGAGGTCTCTCCCCTCTGCCCCCAACCCCACTCACTCTCCCACCCCTCAGGACTCTGGAGCTCTCGCCTTGTCTGTCTCTTCGACAGCAGGCTGGCCCAGGGTGGGGAAGGTAGCTGAAGAAGTCTATCCTGGACCCCACTAGCTACTCCCTTATTCTTCTGCAGACTTTCCGAATTGTTAAGTATCATCTGTTCTGAATGTCTGCCTCTTGGATTGTTCATCTCTTGGTTGGTTGGCTATCATCTGAGCTCCTGGCCCATTTACCTGGTGTGTAAGACAGGGTCCCACTGCCCAGGATGGAAGCAAAGTAGGGACCGATGTTTCCTCTCCTTGCTCTTTGGCAGCTAGGGGCAGGCGTGTGACCCAGACCTGGCCACCCGCTGTCCCTGCCTGCTTCTTTGCATCTGCAGAGTCAAGGCACCAACACAGGGACAGTCAGAGGTTGTCGGGGGTGCTTCGGGCTTCGGAGGCGGCATCAGGCATGCGGGGGTATGGGGCCGGCTGTCCTAACTGACCAACTGTGGGAGACCTTGGCTGCCTCCTCTGCTACACCCGTAGCTCTTGCGCATTCTCTGACTCTGGTCCTCCACGCCCCCCTCTCAGTTCAGCGCGCTCCCCATATCTTTCCAGTGATGCTTTTTTTTGGCTAGAATCACCCAGAATTGCTTCCTTGGGTGACAACCATGACCTCTCACTGATGCTTCTGAGAAACTGAGGCCACATTTTACCGATGGGTGTTCTTCCCAGGAGAAAAAAAATGTTCTCCTGAAGATCTATCAACAGAGGGGGGAGGCTCAGAGTGGATTGGGACTAAGGAAAAGGGTTCTCCTTTGCTCCTCTCTACCATCAGATCGAAGGCAAGTAGAGCAGGAAGACCTTTCCTTTTAGAAAATCTAAAGAATACGAAAGAAAGATTCAGGGAGACCTTGTGGAAGATAGGCACACACGAGACTAGGTGGCCTTCTTTCTGTTTTACCTCCTTTCTGGCTCTACGGGATTCTGGGTGAGACTCAGATACTCTCTCTTTTGTCCTGAGCTGTTGGGTCTTTAAGGGTGAAAGGTTAGCTTTGCAGCCTGATTCTCGGAAGAGACAGGGGTGACTATAGTTTGGAACAAGGACTACAATCTGTGCTCATGCTATAGAGTGCTTGCACATTCACCCAGAATCATTTCTTTTCCTACCAGATGGCAAACCCAGCACATGGTCCCAAGGGCAGAATATATCCTGCCGCACTCTGGGATTCCCCGTTCACTTCTGTGATCTTTGCCACAACACGGCAGTCCCAGGCAGACCAGACGGTGGTTGGGAGGAAGCTTCCCTACGGCACAGTGGCTGAGCCCATCACACACGTGTTTACAGGCGTAGGAAACATTCAGTAACAAAACCCCATGGAAGAAACAAACGTGCAGGTGTTGACGTTGGTGTGGAAGACGTGTTACGGTGTGGGACAGGAAGTAGCTGTAAAGTAAAGCACTTCCTAGCAATGCAGAGATGGGCGTGTATGGGAGATGGGGTTGGTGCCAAAAGACAGCTTCTGCTGCCCAGAAATCCCTCCCTCGGAAGCCGTGTAGTCCCAGAAAATGGCACTGCGGCGAGCACGCCCTCAGGTGGACGGACTGCCGAGGGAAATACACCTCCCACTCCTGCGTGTGTTTCTACAGTAGCGAAGGGAGAAAGAGAAAACAGAGCTGCAAAAGGACAGTGGATGAAGGTAAATGCTTTAAAGCCTGAGCTTGGAGCTGGTTTGGCAAGATGCTGAATCTTCCCTAAAATCCATGGGCTCTGCGTGAAACACAGAAATTAAACCTAACATGGAGCCGTGAGGGCCGTTAGCAAATGTGGGACCATGGAGGCTGCAAACTTTGATCGTGAAAGAAGATATGGGGCACCTGGGTGGCTCAGTCGGTTAAGCGTCCACCTTCGGCTCAGGTCATGATCTCACAGTTTGTGAGTCTGAGCCCTGCATCAGACTGTCTGCTGTCACCACAGAGCACATTTCAGATCCTCTGTCTCCCTCTCAGCCCTTCCCCCTCTCTCAAGCCCTCTCTCGTTCTCTCTCTCTCTCTCTCTCAAACATAAACATAAAAAAAACCAAAAAAGATGATGTAAATGCCCAGCGTGGAGACATTTCCCTGGCTGCTCTTGGCTGACAGTTCCAGCTGTCTTAATAAGAAAGTAGTAGTCTTAAGGGTGCCTGGGTGGCTCAGTCAGTTAAGTGTCAGACTTCAGCTCAGGTCATGATCTCCCCGCTGTGAGTTCGAGCCCCACTTTGGGCTCTGAGCTGTCAGCACAGAGCCTGGAGCCTGCTTCAGATCCTGTGTCTCCCTCTCTCTCTCTGTCCCTCCCTCACTCACACTCTGTCCCTCTCTCAAAAAAAAATTTTTTTTTAATTTCTTAAAAAATTAAAAAAAGAAAGCAGTGGTCTTTAGCATCAAGGTTCAGTTACTGAGTTCTGTTTCTAGAACAAGATGAGGGCCCTTTTGACTGTGGTGCACATCCTACGTTCACAGTCTGTAGCCACAAAGACCTGCCTTGGCATCAAAGGTGCCTCCAGAATGCCCGAGCCCAGCCCCCGGGGGCTCCTTTCCAGGCCAGTAGGTCTGAGACAGGCTCAGACACGGGCTCGTTGCCGCCTATGAGGGATTCCCTCGTGCCTAATTCGCATTAGCCCTGAGCTTGCTCTGAAAGCTCCAGAGGACCAGGCGACAGGAGGAAATCGCTGATAAGAATTTTATGTGAACACAGGTAAAACACAACCAGTCTCTGATGTTTTGATCAGGGGGACGAGCTGCCTCAGAACTTACAGACGTTTTACCAGGGACAGACACAAACACACCCAGAAACTTAGGATTGCGGTGGTTTGCTGAATTTTCCCCCCTCTCTGAAGTCCTAGCAAACAGGCAATCAATATACTAGACGCGTATCTTCAGAGATGCTGTGTCAAGGGCTCAGATGAGAAAGATGCATTTCATTTATCCGCTTGTCTGTTTCTGAGCACAGCGAGGGCACCAAGTGCTCTGTGCTTAGTCTCAGGAGGGAATCCTGTAGATTTCGCTGCCATGAGCTTGGGATTTCTTTCTCAAGACTTACTTTCAACAACATCTTTCCAGCCTTTAAATGTTGAACTAAAACCTGAAATGGGTTCTGATTCTGACTTGAGCTCTTCAAATTGCAAAACCAATCAACTGCCCGAGTGTGCGGCGATTTGCGGCTCCCTCTGCCTGTGCCTGTGTCAAGCTCCCTCTTTTGTAAGGAAAGCAAAGCCAGTGGGTCTCCTCCAGCTGTTTTCATTCCCCTCTAGTCTGTTCTTGTGAATTTGCAAAGCTCTTGCCTCCTGCCCTGAACTGACTAGGGTCACAAAAGTGCCCATGACAATCGTGTGTTATGTGAGGGGAATGCCGTGAAATCAGATGGTTTTGAGGACGGATATTTTGAGGCTTTGTTGGACGTAGAAGACTCATACTAGCAGTAACAACCATTTCCTGAGTGCTTGCTCTCATTGTCCCAATCATCTTTCTTTAGATTACCTTTAATTCACAATTATCCTGTGAGGTAGGTATTATCCCCGTTTTACAGAGAAGGAAACTGAGTCTCAGAGAGGTTAAGAAAATGGCAGAGGATTGCCTGACTAGTACGTGTCAGAACTGGGTTGGATTGCCGATGTGGCTTATCACGAAGCCTGTATTTTTTTTTCCTCCTCTTCCAATCTATCCATACAACTCAAAATTATGACCTGGGTTTAGGAGTGCCAGTACTCACTCTTATAAATAGAAATAATAGTAGCCACAACAGAAACAACAGTAATAATAACTAATATTTATTGAGCACCAATGGATGCCAGGACCCTTGTGATTTATATCCAGGGTTTATTCCTGATTTATGAACAGAGAGACTAAGTCCTAGAACAGCTAAGGAAATTTGCTTGGGGACAGATTATCGTTGGTGGAACTGAGTGTTAGACCCCGGTCTACAGAACGCAGATTTGAAGTTCTTAACCATTTCTTGGCGAGGACAGCAGGCAAAAGAGTCCCTACATTCGGTGTTTGTGTCCCATGATGCCTGGAAGAAGAGGGCCCCGCGTTTCTAGTTTATCAAATGAGCAATGGTAATGGACCTTCTGTGGATTATACAGATCTCCTTGTCTTTGCTTGTGCTTATTCAGGGTTGGGTACACCCTGCTGCCATCAGAAAGTCGGACAGTGACTGTATTTACAAGAAACTCCCTGAGCACGTGGGATCTGAAACCTGTCTGACAATTAGATCAGCCTGTCTCTGTAGACGGCGGTAGAATGAAGCAAATTGGATTTTCCACCAATTCTCAAAGGGCACGAACTCAACTTTTATAGTTCATAGGACGATTCAAGTCTTGATAGGGGGCAGAATGACCCCATGTAGGGAGGACAGGCGAGCCAGATGGTAAGAGAGTTCAGTTCTGTTTCGACGCGGGAGCTCTGGGGAGTTGGAATCTTAGTTTTGTGCTTTAGATAGAACCCGCTGACATTCAGTCACTTGGTTTTTTGAAATAACAATGTGTGTGTTTGTGTATGTGTGTATTTAGCATTCACTAGGACAGCCCTATGTTGTTGGCCTGAGAAAAACAAGATATTTGAATTCAGTTTATAAGAATATATCAGTTTCTCTGGTTGCCATATTTCCATACCTGATTTTAATTTTGAAAATAGTACCACTTAGGGGCGCCTGGGTGGCTCAGTTGGTTAAGCATCCAACTCAGGTCATGATCTAATGGTTCGTGGGATCAAGCCCCACGTCAGGCTTTGTGCTGACAACAGGGAGCCTGCTCGGGATTTTGTCTCTCCCTTTCTCTCTGCCACTCCCACATGCATACTTTGTGTCTCTCTCTCTCAAAATATATAAATAAACTGTTTAAAAAATGGTAGCACCTAAAGAAGTGCAGTATTTCTAAAATTTTTTTAATGTTTATTTATTTTTGAGAGAGAGAGATACAGAGCGTGAGCAGGGGATGGGCAGAGAGAGAGGGAGACAGAATCTGAAGCAGGCTCCAGGCTCCGAGCTGCCAGCACAGAGCCCGACATGGGGCTTGAACCCATGGACCGTGAGATCATGACCTGAGCCAAAGTCAGGTGCTTAACCCCTTAACAGATGGAGCCACCCAGGTTCCCCTACAGAAGTGCAATATTTCAAATAGCACAAGTTTAAACGGTGGTGTAGACACGTGCATGCAACCCCTCACCCCCACATCCACTGATGTAACCAACTTGGCTTTAATATGTTTAAAACCTGTGTTGATGCTTCTGCAGTGAGTCTTTATTACCTCTATTAGAACTCACCTTTCTGAATATGCATTTAAATTTGAGTCGTGTTCATCAGAAGATGACGAAGTAATTTTATCCTGGAAGTAAATCTAGTCTACCCTCCCCTCATTAAAAAGGTTCATTTTTATCATTAAGACCATTTCCCCAACGTTGCTAATATGCAGGAGAACAAAGACAAGGAAAATCCACGTGAATAGTGCCTGTATTGGGCTGTGGGGTGTATTTTCATGCTTCTGTTACGTGCTTATGTTAAACTGATGTTGTGGCACACTCAGCACTTGAAACTGAATCATAAAGCAATCTCAGGCAATCTGATAAGGGAGTTCTAGAAACCAGACCTGCATTCCTCTCCAGATTTCTGCTTTTGAACTGTGAGGATTTGAGCATAATGTATCTTAATATAAGCAATTATTTGGATATATTTCTCAATGACTAAAACAACAACAACAACCCCCCCCCAAACTCAGACATTAGTGTTTCGTATTAATTAATCTAAGACCTAACCTGCTTTAACTTCATTACTCCCAACACCTGAATTCCCTGTCAGCTTGATCACAGGTTGACTCAAATGTGTCTCATTGTTTGCTTTATGGCAAAAGTCTGTGTCTTACAAATCTGAGTTACTATCATCCCTTTGTTTTTAAACCCCATTTTCTCAAACAAATCTCATTTGTATTTTGGACCATAGCTGTTTATTTTCCCCTAAGAAAGCAGAGTTAGGAACACACTGTTTGTCATCTATAAAATGAAAAATTTGTAAACTGGTTTATGAGTAGGTGACCATATAATTAATCATCGGAAGCAGTGTGCTTGTAAGAATGACCAGGAATGTCAATAATAATTATGCTTGGAACAATAGGCTTAAACTGGGCAGTCCCAATCAAATGGGGACATATGGTCACTGCACCCATGTGAGCATATTGTCACGTATACTGTCTGTGAGGATATAAATGGGATTTGAATTAATAGGCCTGGAGTTTTGCAACTGAAACCACAGAAGTCTTCCAACCTTATTGTCTACTTTGAATCTAAATTGATTCAATTAAAATCTGATCTGACTAAAATTTTTGGTCAGAAAGCTTTGTTAGAAAAAAAGAGTTGTTACTTTCTTTTTTAAATATTTTTTAATTTTATTTGTTTTTGAGGGGGGTTGGGGCAGAGAGAGAGGGAGACACAGAACCCGAAGCAGGCTCCAGCCTCTGAGCTGTCAGCACAGAGCCCGACGTGGGGCTCAAACTCATCAACCGTGAGATTGTGACCTGAGCCAAAGTTGCACGCTCAACCGACCGAGCCACCCAGTCACCCCAGAAAGTTGTTACTTTCAACAAATATCTGGCAATGCTCTTTAATACCTTGCTATCAGCCAGGAATGTGCGAGGCACTCCAGGGATGCAATTGTGTGCCAAGTAAGTGGAGTCAAGCCCATCAGGAAGTTTATAGTCTGTGGAGAATGTGGACGAATATGTGGACCATTTCAGTACTTTATGATTAGTGAAGGAAGGAGGTCGTGAGAATACGCAAGGAGGACACTTCCCACAGCCGTGGTGTGAGGAATAGCCAAGCACAGAGCTAATGGATGTGCAGAAGTTAAAAGGGTGGAAGAGAGGAGCCAAGTGTTCTAGGCTGGGGGGAGAGCGTGTTCAAAGGCCAGGAGATGAGAGAAAAATAAAGGCAGAGATGGACCACTCTTGCTGGGTGCGCAGCCCTGGGTAGGGAGCAGTCTGGCAGTGAGGCTGGGTAAGAGGTCCCAGACCTTAAAAGTCCTTAAAAACTCCGATAGGGAATTTTAACTTTATACCGAAGGCAAGGGCAGCACCACTGAAGAGCCTTAAAGGCAATAATAGCGAGTGCTTTAGAGAAATACCTCTCAGTCTAGGGGTGAGGAGTAGATTAGGGGTCTGGGTTGGGGGAGCAGGAGGGCAGGAAAGCAAACCGGGGGGCCTAGAAGAGAGCAGTGGCAGTGATGGAGAGTTGCTTAGGGTCCACAGGACTGGGCAACAGCTTTGAGGTGGGGGCAGGGAATTAGGATTTTCTTATGGGTTGAATTATCTTCCCCTTAAATTCATATGTGAAATCCTAACCCATGATGTTCTTATACGGGGGGAAGTTTGGACACAGGCATAGAGGAGGGACAGTGAAGACACAGGGAAAAGACTGTCCTTATGAGCCAGGGAGAGAGGCCTGAGACACACGCTTCCCTAGAAGCCCTCAGAAGGAGCCAACCCTGCCCACACCTTGGTCGTGGACTTAGAGCCTCCAGAACTTTGACACAATATGTTTCTGTTGTTTAAGCCACCTGGTTGGGCTACTTTCTGTGTCGCAGCTGCCCTAGGCAGCCCATACAGATGGCTACTCGGGTTTTAAGCTTGAATACGTGGGTACTTCTCTCTAAGTGGTTTTAAGCAAGAACAAAGAGGCAGAAGCCCACCGTGGCGGATGGTAGTGACTCAGTGTTGACATGTTGGCTTTGGGGCAGTTGTCGGATCTCCGTGCCGAGAGCTCCAGCTGGCCACTGAACGATCAAGGCTCAGGAGAGACAGCAGAAACGGAGTTCCAGGTTCAAGAGTCATTGCGTGTAGGCAGGAACTGGCAGCTTGGGGGTGTATGTCAGGGAAAACCTGGGGGCGGGGGGTGAACTGAAAGTAAGCCCTACCGTCACCTTGGTTCTGGACACTTCCCCACACATCAAGTAGATGAGAAAGGCTCTGTTATGTGTTGCTTTAAAATATTTGCTTGCAGGAGGGTGCCTGGGTGGCTCAGTCGGTTGAGCGTCTGACTTCAGCTCAGGTCATGATCTCACAGTTGGTGAGTTCGAGCCCCATGTCGGGCTCTGTGCTGACAGCTCAGATTCTGTGTCCCCCCACCCCGTCTCTGCCCCTCCCCCACTCATGTTCTGTGTCTCTGTTTCTCAAAAAATGAATAAACATTAAAAAATTTACAATATTTGCTTGTGGGAATTACCACACATAGAGTTTGTAGCAAGATTGGGATATCAAGTAGGCTAGCCTTGGCTACCCCTCAGGTTAAGGAATTACCCCCTTTAGGACTGTCCCAGAACAGACCAGAAATTCTGACTGAAACTCACAAAGCTTAGAGAGACCACAGCTAGCCCTCAAATGCCCAATGATTAATTTATAATAAATAGAACTGGCAGATGGAACAGATATGCCCTCTGCCTAACCAGTCTCTTCTATCATTTACAAAACCGCTACAGTGGGAAACAAATTCTCAGAAGGTTGTTCGGTAGCACGGACTCAGAACAAGGGGGTTAGTTTAATGATTTTAATTAATAATGAGGTCAGGTTCCAGTCGCCTGACATGGGGCTCCCCATAATCAAGAAGGGATGGTCGGCTGGTCTGCAGCCCATGCACCCCCAGCCACATCCGCTGGCTGCCCTCCACCCTGGACAGTGCTTGGGGGGCCAACTTTCATTTCTACAACTTCCCCGGCTTCCATACATGATCCACCCCATTTTCATGAACACACGATTTGTCTTTGGAATATGAATATCTCCGATCAGATTAAACACCCTAGGACCGACTCACTTTCTTTGAAATAACCGTGCATCTCTTTGCTTTCATCCATCACATGTTAATTTTAAAGTTTCTTTCCCCTTGTTTCTACATGCTTGGCCATGGGGGGTGGGAGTAGGGGTTGGAGATGAGAACTTGCTGTGGCTCTCATTTAAAATTTGTTTAGGGACACCTGGGTGGCTCGGTTAAGCATCCAACTTGAGCTCGGGTCATGATCTCATGGTACGTGGGTTCCAGACCCGCATCCAGTCCCACGTCTGGCTCAGGCTGATAGCTGGAAGCTTGAAACCTGCTTCGGATTCTATGTCTCCCTCTCTCTCTCTGCCTCTCCCCTGCTTACGCTCTTTTTCTGTCTCTCAAAAATAAACATTGAAAACAAATTTTTTAAAAAATTTTTAACGGTTATTTATTTTTGAGAGAGAGAGAGAGAGAGAGAGAGAGAAAGAAATGTCCCATGCAGGCTCCACACTGTCAGCACAGAGCCCCATGCGAGGCCTGAACCCATGAACCATGAAATCATGACCTGAGCAGAAATCAAAAGTCGGACGCTTAACTGACTGGGCCACCCAGGCGCCCCTCTCATTTAAATTTTTTAAGTAGGTATGGACATAATAGTTTCAGAACAATGATTTTGGTAATGATTATTTCAGGATAAATGTTTTTCAGCAAATTTTTGTAGGTGTCATTTTGTGAAGTATTATTAACTGTTTTGTATGTAATGGTTCACTCTTCTCTCTAATTCTAACAAGAAAGCCAAGCTTCTCTGGAGTCAGCTGACTCTCTTACTATGGGGGCACCTCTGCTTTTAGGATTTTTCACATGATATGGTATCACAATGGGGAGGGCAGCGCACATTTATTTGAGGTGTGTTGTTTGATTTCTTTGAGACCTTTTGAATACTTTCCCTTCACTTAAATATTTTTTTACATTTATTTATTTTTGAGAGACAGAGAGAGAGCACAGCTGTGGGAGGAGCAGAGTGAGAATGAGACACAGAATCTGAAGCAGGCTCCAGGCTCTGAGCTGTCGGCACAGAGCCCGATGTGGGGCTTGAACCCATGAACCATGAGATCATGACCTGAGCCGAAGTCGGGTGCTAAACCGACTGAGCCACCCAGGCACCCCTCTGGTGTTCTTTTTATTTATTTATTTTTTTTTTTTAATTTTTTTTTCAACTTTTTTTTTATTATTTATTTTTGGGACAGAGAGAGACAGAGCATGAACGGGGGAGGGGCAGAGAGAGAGGGAGACACAGAATCGGAAACAGGCTCCAGGCTCCGAGCCATCAGCCCAGAGCCTGACGCGGGGCTCGAACTCAAGGCCCGCGAGATCGTGACCTGGCTGAAGTCGGACGCTTAATCGACTGCGCCACCCAGGCGCCCCTCTGGTGTTCTTTTTAAATGTTTATGTTTGAGAGAGAGAGAGAGAGAGAGAGAGATTAATCGGTTCTCTCCTGTTAACACAGTCTGTCATCCAAAGTCGTATGTTCTACAGAGACAAACACGAATCTCTTTTACGCATCCTCTCTTACATCGTTAGCTGCTTCTGGATGGTGATTGGGGTGGGGCCCTGGATGGGCGAACCTGAGAGTTGGGATTTATCCAGGCAGGTTTGCTTGCACGATGCAGCTCTTCGCAGGAAAAAAAGATTTCAAAATGTAGTCAGGGTGCAATTTTCAGTCAAAAATGTTTCCTCTGACATATATGAACTGGCATTTGCATTGGCTACACCCCCAAATCCTCCTTATTGGTCTGAGTAGGGGTGGAGGTGAGGGGAGAAAGACCATGTGAAATGAAACACAGTCCTGTTTCCAAAGGGCCCCCGATCTGCTGGGGAGGCGGACACGTATGCAGCAGTCGCATGGTGGCGGGTGTTCTCAGAGAGCCGTAAGATGTTGCAGAAGAATGAGGGTGTGTTGAGAAGCCCATTGGACGATGGGGCAGTAGGCGTGGGCCACACATTCGGAAACCAGGACCTTGACTTCATAAGACATTGCTCTTTCTGTGGAGTTGGCTTTCTGCACATTTTGGGGAGCCATGGATTGGAAAGAGAAGGGCGATCCCTTTCCATCAGAGGGACCAGAGCAGGAATGCGATGGCGACACTTCTTCTTGAGCAGAACAATGGATAGTGGATGTCACCTGAGTACAGTGCCAGCTTTCCACAGGGAGCAACCTGAGGGGGTGCGGGACCAAGCCCCCTGCTGTACGTGATCAGTCTTAGAGAAGAATCACCTAAAATCTTTTCAGCGAGCCCCTTAGCAGGAATGAGTTAATGGCGGGGAGGGAGTCCATGGCACAGGTGCCTGTGGGGTTGAAGAGGAGAGTTCAACAACGGGGAGTTAGAGGGTTGCCACGGTGTCCCCTCCTGGCCACACCCGCCTCTGTCCATGGCTCACATTTTTCTCTTTTCAACATTTCTCCAAGAACCCCAAAGAAAATGCATTGGAACCAATGGCAGTAGAGTCTTGTCTTCCAGAGAGCAACTCTCCCAGAGGCGAGCATGGATGTGGGCTCCAGCCTCAGTTTACAGGAAAGACAGAAGGGTCTCCTCACGCTTCACAGTGGGGGCCCAAGTATCTCTTCTACCCGTGGAGAAAAGGAGGTGTTTAGGACAGGGTGTTATGCTGACCTTACTGAGCAGGTGGCTGGATCCCCTGGGAAATGTGAGGCATCACTTCATCTCAGAGGAAGTGAAAATCCCCAGACCAATGGTTCCCGCTAGTTTATTAACTTTGAAGCCCCATTGCAGTCCCCAACAGCCAGCGGTGTCACCTGGAAGCAATGCTGTTTATCTTCTCAAAATGCTTTCACCCCAGTGATGAACCTCTTCTACTCCCAGACGTACCTATTTCAATATCACGGTCTAATTCTGCAGTGGGGGCTGGAGGGTGGGTGGGGCATAGCACAAGCTGAATGGGAAGGGGTCACTTGTGATGAGCATCACATTTTGATGTCACTGTAAGAAGGCTCTTCTAATTTTCAAGTATCTGTTCTCTTTATTAAAAATTTTTTTTTGATGTTTATTTATTTTGGGGGGGGGCAGCAAGAAGGAGACACAGAATCCAAAGGAGGTTCCAGGCTCTGAGCTGTCAGCACAGAGTCCGACACGGAGCTTGAAGTCATGAACCGTGGGATCGTGACCTGAGCCGAAGTCGGATGCTTAACCGACTGAGCCACCCAGGCGCCCCTCTGTTCCCACTCTTGATTCAGAATATCTGCTGTTGCAGATGACTTAGTTTCTCTCTTCTCCCTCTACTCAAATCAGATTCTCCTATCTTCTCTCCAGAGATATTCCTGATTATTTGGCAACCGGACAACCATTGCATACCTTTTTAGGTGTGTAAGCTGAAGTAGGTATTTTGCATGCCAGGGAGCACCCAGCAAAGCTGTGCTCACGCTGAATAATGAGACCTTTGCTAAGTGCAGCTTACTGAAATTTGTTGATAATTATTCTACGCTGCTAGAAAAGAACCCAAACACACAGGAGTTTCGAATGATTTCACAGCTGATTTATATGCACAAAGAATAATTACCATCATGTAATTTTCCTTGCCAGATTGATTCTCGTTTGAATATCGAAAGATACGTCATTTAAAAATAATTTCATACTTCACTGATGAACTAAAATTGAGACATTGGGCACATATGGTTTGGTATGTGTTAGGGGGCAAGGCAACAATCATTCTCTCTCTCAGGAAGCAGGGACAGCAAAACCCACAAAAAGTAATTACCTACCTTGGGGAGAAACAGCCATCGTTTCCAAGCCTGTTGTCTTGCAACATGAGTCTGGGCCTCACTACTCAGGGGCTAACTGGGTCCCCTCCAGTATTACAGAGGAGTTCGGAAATAACACCATGACATCAAGACTCCACAAATTAAGGAAGACAGATACGGTGAGGGTTTTCCACTCATCTTTTTCAGGGTGAACAATTTTATTTTTAATTTTTTATGTTTATTTATTTTGAGAGAGAGGAAGAGAGAGAATCCCAAGCAGGATCCATGCTGTCTGTGCAGAGCCCCGTGCAAGGCTCCAACTCACCAACCTGGGGGTCATGACCTGAGCCGAAATCAGGAGTCGGATGCTTAACCGACTGAGCCACCCAGGTTCCCCAGGGGTGAATGACTTTAGGGCCACAGCCAACTGACTTGGTTTTGAAGAAAGGAGGGTGTTGGGAGTCAGGTGCACGGATCATGCTGTCCAGGGCCTGCCCTGTGCCCACATGGCACTTTCTCTGTGGCATTCTGTTGAATTCCCCAGGCCTTCTCGTCCACAGTTCTCCAGACTTTGAAAGGCCTCCACTGCCACCAAAATACCCCACTTGGGTCCCGCTGGTGAGCTCCCCAATCCTATGCTTAAGCAGTTAGCCCTGACTGCACAGGCCAGGCCCTAAGCCGAGCCCCCACAGTGGTGATGGTCTAGTCAAGAGCATAGAAGGCCCCACGGGTCGGCAGGGCCTCACCAGAACCATGGTCTGGGACCAGCTTCACTTCGGCTCTGTTCCATCCAGGAACCTGGTCAGTACCTTGCTTCCACACCGCCTGAGTCTTGCCACCATTGGCTGCACGATCCCTTGTCTTTCAGGATGGCTGTCCTCAGCTTTCCTGCCCCTCGCTCCAGTCCGTGTCCAGGATTTTCAGGACCAGGTGGTCATCAAGGACAGCGGCTGTGCCGGCTAGAAAAGCTGTCTCTTGCTGCACAGATGGTCTCTGTGGTGAGGTTCGTAACAGATCACATAAAAATTTATTCCAAGAATTCCTACATTTCACCTCTTGTCTTGAAATAAAGGGAAAAGTACTTTTATTGCTCTCAACTGCAGGCGCTTGCATATTAGGAAGGACCGCTGTGACTAATCTAAAAAATTCAGGCTCTGGCCCAAACTGGATTTCCTCCTCCTGCACTCAGGGGTTGCTCCTGAAATGAGTGCTTGCCCACTTTCTGTCAGCACTTCTGAAGTTCTCAGAGCCCCTGTCCGAATATTCCATTTGGCTTAGCAGCTTGCTCCTTGGGTCTTAAAACACAAAACAGAACGGTTAGGGGAGGCAGTCAGGATTCCATGGGGTGGCACGAATCAGTAGAAGGAGCAAAAATTTGTAGCATGAGACTTGACAGAACCCTGGGTTGGCCATGACCTACTCCTGTGGTCTCAGATAGATGTCTTACCATCTTTGGGCCACAATTTGCTCAGTGACTAAGAAGAGTGATATCCAAATACAAATAGGACTAGTAATACCTACTTTGCAGATATAGTGGAAGGATTAGAATGTGTCGGTGTGTAATATGTACTCGGTAAATATTTGTAAAATATGGTGGATTAGCAAATTTCACACACATCCTTGGGGATATATGTTCCAGGACATGCAGGGCCTCATCACAAGCATTGGGCAGAGAGGACAGAGAGGTGTCCTTGAACAGTGAAGAATGGTTCCTCCCACAAAGGGCGTTCCCACCCTGTCCCAGCCCAAGGTGCCCCCGGTCACTAAGAAAACACACCTTAGTACCCAGACAATGCCAAACGGCCTTTGGGATGTCTTTATTATTCTGTTTCTCATTCTCTCTGTCTTTTGGAAGTAGTGTCTATGTGCATCATGGGACTTGAATTTATAACTCAGATAACAAGTTACATGCTCTACCAACTGAGCCAGCCAAGCACCCCTGTTTCTAGTTCTCTTGGTCACGTGGTCTGAGCCCCATACATGTGGCTTTCTCTTGCTTTCTTTTCCACTCCTTCTCACCTTCTATTTTCCTGCCCCCTTTCTTATTCTCCTTTCCATCATGAGCAACTCCATAGCTAAGATTCATCTTAATCCAGCCCTATGACCTATCACAACTCAGGTCGATTGTGTGAGATGGCATGAGATTCTGTATTCAAAAGAAGTCTAAAATCTCATACAAATGTAAAGAATTATGATCTTGGTGGTGGGGATAATGCCTGTAATGATGACCAAAACCCAGGGGGTTAATCCTGAGAATGGTGACTCCGCAGTTTTGAGTTCTAATCTGGGGCAGTTAATGAACTCTCAAAGCGACTCTGCCTACTGGTGAAAGAAAAAATTAGCTCAGTAATCAATTAAATTCTCTGTTGGTGTGAAAGAGCATGTGGAGAAAAAGAGGACCAGTGTACGTAATGTTTAGGAAAGTCTCCAATTGTATTTCACACCAGTTCAACAAGCGGAATCATCATGGAGTTGGGAAATGATTGGATGTAGATTGCAGAAGAAAGAGAGACAGTAGGGATAAATGATCCTGATTTTGGAGGATTCCCTGTATGTCCACAAAGCACCTTTTCAAGAATTTTCAAAAGGTGGTCCTTCCTGCAGGTGGAGGGAGTCTGTCCCAGGAGAGGGGGCCTGGCCCACAGAGAGCAGTTGGAGTTCAGCCCCAAGGCCACTCGGACCAGGCACTCTCCTGCAGACCACCACCCGGCCGTCCTGCTGGGGGCTCCAGAATGGGAGCCACGGGTTCCTCTGCTGAGGGGCATTTGAGACAATTTTGTTTTAAATCTATTAAAATAATCTGAGCTCCTGTTGAAGGCCTGTTTCCTAGGCTACAGATGGGGGACTTGAGGCGCCTGAGTGGCTCACTCGGTTAAGTATCCGACTCTTGGTTTTGGCTCAGGTCATAATCTCACTCCCTGCATCAGGCTCTGTGCTAACAGCACAGAGCCTCCTTGGGATTCTCTCTCTCCGTCTCTTTCTCTGCCCCTCCTGTGTGTTCTCTCTCTCTAAAAATAAATAAATAAACGTAAAAAAAAATAAAATCGTCTGTTAAAGAGAGTGTATATTCCTTTTGAAAACTTATCCTGTATAGCAAAATGTTGAATCAGAAAAGAAGCATGCACCCAGCATGATGACAGAAAAGTGAGGCAGTGAAGGAAACACTCGAGTAAATCATGTGGACCACATCTCAGGAAGAGATGAGCACACTCCCGTGATCCCGACAGCCAGTCATGTCTCAGACACACTACAGTCACCTAGGAAATTTATGGGAAAGAACTAAAGGGAGGATGGGAAGTTGGAAAAAGGGGAAAATTGGAGAATGGGGGTCACGGCTAATTGTGAATGCCACTTCCTTGAAAGCCACACTCACCTTGTCCTCCCCATAGTGAAATTAAGAGTTCATGTTGGCAACTGATTTTATTGTTTGGAGGTTCGGGTGTCAGCTGTTTAAGGATCTGATCCCTGTCTCCGGGATATCATAATCTCACCATAGAGTGGGACTTGTGGGCGAAGAGGTGACTGGTGCAAGACTGACAGTTTGCATCTTCTTTGAAAAACTTGAAGCATCCTCTTCCTATGACCAAAGATATTTATTTTTTTATTAAATTTTTTTCAATGTTTATTTATCTTTGAAAGAGAGAGAGAGAGAGAGTGCTAGTGGAGGAGGGCAGAGAGAGAGGGAGACACAGAATCCAAAGCAGACTCCAGGCTCCGAGCTGTCAGCACAGACCCCGACACGGGGCTCGAACCCACGAGCCATGAGATCATGACCTGAGCTGAAGTTGGACGTTTAACCAGCTGAGCTGCCCAAACACCCCTGACCAAAGATACTTAAAAAGAAAGAAAAAAAAAAAAAGCCCATTCGACTTTTGAGCAAACCCAGGCAATATCCCTACTTGGAATTGGGAGTGAGATTCCTGTGGCATTGATCTTGAGAAGATTAAAGAAACAAGGAAAGAGCCCTAAAATGTTGGGGTGTTTAGTAAGAGAGGAGAGAAAATCGAACTGCATTTGATTATGTTTGGAATTGATTCCATCGCGAATGGTAGTAAGGACAGGATGAGTGCTTTTTCAGCAAATCTCACCATCCCGGAAGGAATTTTGAATAACCACATTGTATGGGAAGCTGGTGGGCTTTCCTAAACCCAAACCTAAGAGTTCAAGTCCAAAAGCGGCAAACATGGTCTCAGATGTCACCGTCAGAAAGCATGGTTGAACTTCTTTTCCTGATGGGGATTGCAATGTTAGCAAAACAGGATTTTAAAAAGGAAAACAAATCAAAGCATTTTTTTTTTCTTCCAAGAAGAAAATGGAATGGCCTGCTCAGGAGCGTAAGGCTTTCTAGCAGAGGATACAAGGCAGCTGGGAGGCATGGAAAGTAGCAGCGAGGCTCCCATGACTAACTTCTTAAAAAGTGTGAAATGGTTAATTTCACAGTAGGCTTTCCTCATTCTTTGGTAAAACTTGGTGGATTTCCCGACTGATTTGTTAATACAGACTTTCACTCACATGTTTGTACTATTCTTTCAAGCTTTCCACCCAAGCTCTTCAAATAGAACCTCTAAGAAAAGCTTTCAACCTGAGTGGGAGAAACAGCTGAATACCTTGCCGTAGTATCCTGTGGGGAATTGTATTATTATACTCAATTTTATTAAATTTTCTTTTCTTTCCATGTAATGCTCATTTTCTCCAAAAGAGGGAAAGCAAAAGGAGAAACACTGTCTGAAAATCACTTTTGTACTTTTGGTTTACGAAGTTAAAAAATTACCATAAAAAAAAGAGAATCGTTCTTTAATGCAGGGGCTAAGATTAGGCATTCTATAGTCTTAATAATTATATTCTGGTGTTAAATTAACTTTTGACCAATGCTCTGCAATTCAAGCAACAGAAGGCCAAGAAACCAAATTGCACATTATTTCATTTTTTATGAGTAAGAAATATAGGTCCCTTTCAAACCTGAGTAGTTCATATTGATGGCTTTAATTATTTTAGGGCCTGGCTTGTTTTTCCCTTAAGTGTACACATGGAATTTAAAATAACTTTTGAGTCCCCGAAGGTTATTTATTTTCTACGAATTTTTCCATTAACATTAAGACATTGGCTTTAGAGTTGATGGCATCTACCTTTTTCCAACCTGACTGGCTGCTATCATGACATGTCAACTGTCCAACTGTTGGCATTTTTAAACTTCACACTGTTTTGTCTTTAATCTAATTAAATGGCCCAGTTCACCATGCTTGCCCTAATTCAGCCACAATAACAAACTGCAAAAAATTGGGATAGTGTGCTTTTCATTACATGCCTGTTAACTTTACTGGTGTGATTCAATCGTACAAATTATGATATTAATGTGTAAATTAGCAAGGGGCTATTACTTAGGTAATTCTTTGTTTACACTTAGGCACAGTACAAGGAAGATTTTTAAAAATCACAGTTGGTTTCCTTCCTTTCTGTTTCTCCCAGAATGCTACAGTTTTGGTTCTGTCCGGCTGGTACGATGACAGTGGACTTGCAGACCAGGGGAAAGATGTCAAGTAGAAGGTTATCTGTGGGCCGTGGAACTCTGAACATCAAAAATCAATGAAATATTGATTGAGAGTCTAGGGAGACCCTACCTCTAAGAAATGCACACTCTTTAGAGAAATATGATAGAAATGGGGATGTTGGAAATAATTGGAATAAATTATTAGTTGGAATAAATAAATGAATATAAATAAACAGGAAATGGAGATATTAGGAATATGATAGACATGGAGATAATGGAAATAATAATGCTGTATGAGATAATGTATATTAAGCACTAAGTTACAAATATTTTGAGTTCAAAAGTGACAAGTTATAAAATTTTGGAGCTAGCGGGAAATTTAGGCCTTCTGAGTCCCACTCCCTTATTTTGCAGAGAAAAAACTGAGGTCCAGAAAGGGCAAATGATTTGTCTAGGGTCACTCAGCTTATACGTAGCAGAGTGGAACCTAGATTCAGTGTCCACTAACTTCCCGCCCAGCCCCTTAGGTACCATCACTGCCCCCCCCCCGTCATCTCCAAAGGGCAATCAGGGAACACTTCATAGCAGACATGGGTTTGAATCACACTTTAAAAACCCCAATTCAGGGCCTCTCAGTAGGGTTGTGCAGGTTGGGCACTGCACATCTCTAGCAGGTGCCAGCCATTCCCATAGGCTCTGATGACCACCTCCCGGAGAGGAAGACATAAGGCAGGATTTATAGAGGCAGAGAACATGAAGTGGTGGTGGGTTGGGGTGCTTTGACTCCTTCTGGCTCTCCTGTTCCCTGGGTGTGTTTCTGTTTGAGTCGACCACCTTAGCCCCAGGACACCCCTCAGGGAGGTCAGGTTGGATCTGTAAGGCATCACTTCAAGGATGGGCACTTCAGGAATCCTTGGCATCACTAAAACCTCCACTAGGGCTTGAGTACTGGTTCTATTGTCTGTGTGATCTTAGGGAAGTTACTTAACCTCTCTGAGCTCAAAGATAATGGTAGCACCTACCTAACAGGATTCTTGTGAACCTTAAATGAGAGCATGTTTACAAAGCAATTATCAGAGCACTTGGTCTGTAGAAAGTGACTTGGTTCATTCCAGCTGCCATAACAGAAATACCACTGGCTGGGGGGGCGTAAACAGCAGTCACTTTTCACTAGTTCTGAAGGCTGGCGAGACCAAGATCAAGGCACCCGTAGATTCAGCTTCTGGTCCATGAACAGATGTCTTCTCCTGAGTCCTGATATAGCTGAAGGGAAGGGGGCGCTCTGCGCAGTCTCTTTTATAAGAGCACTAGTCCCATCACTGAGGGCTCTATCTTCTTCACCTCCCAAAAGTTTTACCTCCTAACACCATCACCTTGGGGATGAGGTTTCAATGTGAATTTGGGGTGGAGGGTTGGGGTATACAAACACTGAGTCTGTAGCAGTGAGTATGAAATACCTGTTCACTATTTTAAATACTAGGGTTCTAATCTACCCTGAGATTGTACATCCAGCCCTTGGTTTGCCCTGAGCAATCCCTCTGAGGATGCCGAGGCCATGGGGGAAATCAACTCGCTTTCTTCCTCGAGGCAACAAAGTCAAAGGCATGTATCCAGGCCATCTTGAAAAACACACTCATGAGCAAAGCCTTCTGGCATCTCTCCCTCGGTGACCATAAAGCACTGTGCCATTGATTCAAGGAGCATTAAGACCATTCCAGTTTTCAAATTTTGAAACACCTTCTCTAAAAACAGCTCACCGTGTTGCCCATGACAAGCGTCTGTCACAAAATTCCCAAGAATCATTCTGCTCTCCTACTCTGGTTTCAAAGCATCTGCATGTGCTGTAAGGGCACACAGATATATTTCTCTTCCTGGTCTCCAGTGTCCAGAGTAGAAGATCTGGCTGAGCTGGCAGCTTGGCATCACAGGGACTAAATGATTTTCAGTATCAGGAGTGCAGATCTGTGCTTCCATTAAGGGGGAAATACAATCGCTGGATGCTGGGATCTCAGAGCAGACATCTGATACAGCCCCCGTCTTCTCTGATAAGGTGGCAGTGTGGGTGTGGGGCATTTAGGCGAAGCTACAAGGACAGCTGGGGCCAGCCCATCTCTCACTAGAAGCAGGAGGGTCTAGAGACACTAAAGGGTAACGACACACTGTCGCTTATAATTAATATTCTCCCAAAGGCATTCCTTCCTGGGCTGCTAATTCAAAGACCTCTGCGCCTCTGAATTTTGGTGTGGGCACTGCTGAGCGCTCCTTGTTAGTGGGGGTCCCCTAGGGAAGGCGAGGGGGTGATATACTTCAGAGAAGGGCCCACCCCCTTTCTCCTCCTGCAGGAGAAGGGCCAATTTGGAGCTGTCCTGGGGCACTTCTTCAGCCCAGACAAAGACTTACTGTCTGGAAGCTTTCAAAGGGGATGTCTATTTATATCCTAGGTGTCATTTTGGAGCTTGATTCTGCTTACTTATACCACATGGGTTTCCACTAGAGATGAGGAAAATCCCGCAGTCTGTTTCTCTGTGCTAAGGCATCACTGAGATACAGAAGTGAGGCTTTTAGGCACTTTAAATTTAAATCTCTCCCATGGCAGTCTGTCTACAACTTCCATTAGGAAATTGGATTATAATATGTCCTAATGTCTGACAGTTTTTCATTCACTTAATCTGACTCATTCTTGTGGTTCTTACTTAAGTGTTAAATCCCAGCTCTAAACACTTTGTGGTTTGGGGAACACCAAAATTCATTATGATCCAGCCTGGCCCATCCAGACACTCAGTTGTCATTTGCTCTCTCTAGGGGACAGTTGGTAAATCTTCAGGGGGACCCAAGATAAGTAAAATACAATCTTTGCCTCCACAGAACTTATCGTGGCAGGGGAGAGAAGGGGGATTTAAGAGAAAAAGTCAGTAATCCTTTATAAGTAATCTGCATAATTTGGTCTGGTTATTTCTGGAGCACTGTAGAAATATCTATGAACCTTGGTTTCCTTGTCTGTGAAATGGAGACTGATGACTTACGGGGCTATTATAATAACACAGTAACTAAGAACATAGTGATTAAGAGGGGTAGCCCCCAACCAGACTGTGTCAGTTTGAATCCCAGATTTGCCATGTGGATCTAGCTGGTCTGAATACTAGTTCTGGAACTCCGAGTGAGTTATCTTACTTCTCCAAGCTTCTTTGTTCCCTCCCCTGTCCAGTAGGGTTTATGACAGTACCTGCCTCTGGGTTGTTTAAACAAAAGATTGAACGACCAAAGTACTCAGAGTAGATTTGGCACAATGTAAGCTGCTGCTGAAAATTAGCTATTGATATTATTCATGTTCTCACACATTACAAATTAATTTGTTTCAAAAGGACTGATGAGCCAGGGAAGTGTGGCTGGAATAGGAACCCAGTTCTTCTTTTTTAAAAAAAATAATTATTTATTTTTGAGAGAGAGAGAGAGAGAGAGCGAGAGCGCGCGCGCATGAGCAGGGCAGGGGCAGAGAGAGGGAGAGGGAGACACAGAATCTGAAGCAGGCTCCAGTCTCTGAGCTGTCAGTGCTATGGGGCTTGAACCCACGGACTATGACTCAAACCCCAGGCCAAAGTTGGATGCTTAACCAACTGAGCCACCAAGGCACCCCAGGAACCCAGTTCTTCCAAGATAAAATTCCTGTTTTTCTCTCCCCTGTATAATAACACTTCCCTAGAATATGAATAACAATACTTCAAGACCCAACATAAGTCCTCTCCATGCTGTTGGAGATCTACAGACTTGCTGAGGAGCTGGGACCCTGACTTCACCATCCACATTTCTCTCACACTTAAGTCAGCACGTGGTGAATGCTCAGTAAATGGTAGTTAAGGACACTGCTGCTGAATATGAGCACATAATAAGGAGGCAGAACATCCCCTGGCACGTTCAGGGGTGAAAATTCAGCATGTCTGGAGTTTAGGGGCTGTATTTGCTAAGATGAAAACAGATTTTCACAAGCTTGGTGTCTTAAATTTATTCTCTCATGGGTCTGGAGGCCAGAGTATGAAACTGTAGGGGAGGAAAAAGTTTTTCCTCCACCCTGTTAGGTTTCCTCCACCCTGTAAATTAAAGTAGCAAAAGTCACATTAACATAACAATTTTATTCGATATTAACATTTTAACATTTATGTGTATACTGGAGTCTCATAGAAAAGGAAATGAAAACCCATAGAAGGGGGTTAGGCCCGAAAGCTTGTATACTACTTTAACAAAGAATGATAAATTTGTGAAGAAATGACAGGACGAAGGAGAAGTGTTTAGGATCTTAAGGGGCAGTAATTGTGAGAAAGTAAATATATGGAGAGAAACTAATGGAAGATAAGGATTATTTATTTATAAGGTGTGTGTGAAGATTCAAGTTGGTGCTATCTTCAGTGATAAGAGTTGTCTCCTATTCCTGGTACAGGGGAGAGGAAGGAGGACACCTCCACAACGGGAAATTTATACTCTACTCTTATGCAGAAGGAGGGGAAGAGTAGAGAGCTTTTCCTGCATCTGCAATTTCTTGATTGCCTCCAGCTCAAAATAGTCTGTATGCCAAAGTGGTATATTTTGGAGGAACATAGTTTGATCCCATTCAGAACCAAGTTGTGTGCAAGCTTGGTTCCTCTTGGATGTTCAAGGGACACATCCTTCCTTGACTCTTCCAGCTTTTGGTGGCTCCGTGTTCTCCTTGGCCTGGGACCACATCAGTCCAGTCTCTGACTCTGTCTTCACATGGCTTCCTCCTCTGTGCGTCTTCTCCCTCACTCTTCTCTTACAAGGACACTTGTCATTGGATTCAGGGTCCACTCTAAGCCAGGATCATCTCCTCTGAAAATGTTGAACTTCATTATATCTGCAAAGACTCTTTTTCCAAATAAGGACACATTTATAGTTTCCAGGTAGACATACCTTTTGAGGGACCACCATTCAACCCACTGCAAGAGTGTTAAAAGGCACCAAGGAATCAGGGCACCTGGGTGGCTCAGTTGGTTAAGTGTCTGACTTCAGCTCAGGTCATAACCTCATGGGTTCAAGCCCCATGTTGGGCTCTGTGCTGACAGCTCAGAGCGTGGAGACCGTTTTGGATTCTGTGTCTCCCTTTGTCTCTGCCCCTCCTTGGCTCACTCTCTCTCTCTTAAAAATGAATAAACATTAAAAAAATGTTTTAAAGGCACCAAGGGATCAAATTATTATGGAAAATAATTTGCTTTCTTTTTTTATTGAAGTATAATTGACATACAATGTTATATTAGTTTCAGGTGTATGACATAGTGATTAAATGATTCTATACATCATTCTATACTCACCATGATAAGGATAGTTACCATTTGTCAGTAAACAATGTTATTACAACATTATTGATTATATTCTCTATGCTGTACTTTTCATCCTTGTGATTTATTTATTTTATAACTGGAAGTTTGTACCTCTTAATTCCCTTCACCTATGTCAGCCCCCCATCCCTCTGCCCCCACTGCTCTGGCAACCACCAGTTCTCTGTATTTATGATTCGGTTTCTGTTTTGTATTTGTTTTGTTTTTTAGATTCCACTTATAAGTGAAATCATATGGCATTTGTCTTTTTCTTTCTGACTTATTTTACTTAGTATAATACCCTCTACATCCATCATATTGTCACAAATGGCAAGATCTCTTTTTTATGGCTGGGTAATATTCCATTGTGTATGTATGTATTATGTATGTATGTACACACACACACACACACACACACACACACACTCCACATCTTTATCCATTCATCTATCCATGGACATGGGTTGTTTCCATATAGTGGCTATCGTAAATAATGCTGCAGTAAACATAGGGGTGTATATACATTTTTGAATTAGTGTTTTCATTTTCTTTGGGTAAATACCCAGTAGTAGAATAACTGGATTATATAGTATTTCTATTTTTAATTTTTTGAGGAATCTCCATACTGTTTTCCACAGTGACTGTACCAATTTACATTCCCACCAACAGTCCACGAGAGTTCCTTTTCCTCACCAAAGCTTTTTATTTCTTGTCTTTTTGATACTTGCCATTCTGACAGGTGTGGGGTGATTGTTAAGGTTTTGATTTGCATTTCCTTGATGAGTGATGTTGAGCATTTTTTCATGTATGTGTTGACCATCTGTATGTCTTCCTAAGAAAAATGTCTATTTAGGCCCTCTGGTTATTTTTTTAATTGGCTTATTTTGTTGTTTTCTGTTGAATTGCAAAGTCCTTATATATTTTGGATATTAACTTCGTAGCAGATATATCATTTGCAAGTATCTTCTCCCATTCACTAGGCTGTCTTTTTGTTTTGTTGATAGTTTCCTTCGCTGTCCAAAGCTTTTTATTTTGGTGTAGTCCCAATTGTTTATTGTTGCTTTTGTTTCACTTGTCTAAGGAGACATATCTAGAAAAATATCACTAAGGCTGATGTCCATGAGGTTACTGCCTATGTTTTCAGTTAGGAGTCTTAGGATTTCAGGTCTTACATTTAGGTCCTTAATCCATTTTGAGTTTAATATTGTGTATGGTGTACAAAAGTGGTCCAGTTTCATTTTTTTACATGTAGCTGCCCAGTTTTCCCAGCACCATTTATTGAAGAGACTGTCTGTTCCCTGTTAAGCATTCTTGTCTTTGTTGTAGATTAATGGACTGTAGAAGTGTGGGTCTATTTCTGGGTTCTCTATCCTGTTCCATTGATCTATGTTGTCTATTTTTGGACCAGTACTGTCCTGTTTGGATTACCATAGCTTTGTAGTATGTCTTGAGATATGAGATTGTGATACCTCCAGCTTTGTTCTTTCTCAAGATTGCTTTGGCTATTCAAAGTCATTTGAGCTTCTATACAAATTTTTGGATTATTTGTTCCAGTTTTGTAAAAAATAGTGCTGGTATTTTGGTAGAGATCATGATGAATCTGTAGATTGCTTTGAGTAGTATGGACATTTTAATAATTTTCGTTTTTCCAATCCATGAGTATGATATATTTTCCCATTTGTTGGTATTATCTTCAATTTCTCTTATCAATATTTTATAGTTTTCAGAGTACATGTCTTTCATCTCCTTGATTAAATGTATTCCTAGGTAGTTTATTCTTTTTGATGCAATTATAAATGAGATAAATTTCTTAATTTCTCCTTCTGTTATTTTGTTATTACTATATATAAATACAACAAAGTTTTGTACATTAATTTTGTATCCTGCAACTTTACTGAACTTTTTATTCTAATAGCTTTTAGGTGGAGTCTTTAGAGTTTTCTATATACTGTATCATGTCATCTGCAAATAGTGTCAGTTTTACTTTTTACTTACCCATTTGCATGCCCTTTCTTTCTTCCTTTCCTTCCTTCCCCTCCCTCCATTGCTCCTTCCTTCCTTCCTTCCTTTCTTGTCTGAATGCAGTCGCTATGATTTCCATTATTATGTTGAATAAAAGTGGCAAGTGTAGACATCCTTGTCTTGTTCCTGATTGAGGATGATGTTAGCTGTGGGTTTGTCATATATACCCTTATGATGTTGAGGTACATTCCCTCTAAACCCATTTTGTTGAAAGTTTTTAAAATGAATGTATGTTGAATCTTGTCAAATGCTTTTTCTGCATCTGTTGAGATGATCATATGGTTTTTACCCTTCATTTTATTAATGTGATATATCACATTGATTGATTTGCAGATATTGACCTATCATTCTATCTCTGGAATAAATCCCACTTGGTCATGGTAAATGATCCCTTTAATGTAATGTCAAATTTTATTTACTAATATGTTGTTGAGGATTTTTGCATCTGTGTTTATCAGGGATATTAGCCTATAGTTTGCTTTGCTTGTAGTTTATCTATCTGGTTTTGCTACCAGGCTAAAGCTGGCCTTGTAGAATGAAGTGCAAAAGATTTCCTTCATCTTATATTTTTTGGAATAATTTGAGGAGAATAGGTATTAAATCTTTAAATATTTGGTAGAATTTACTCGTGAATCCACCTGGTCCTGGTCTTCTGTTCATTGGGAGTTTTTTGATTACCAGTTCAATTTTGTTACTAGTAATTTGTCTGTTCACATTTCTATTTCTTCCCAATTCAGTTTTGGAAGATTTTGTGTTTCTAGAAATGTATCCAGTTTTTCTAGGTTGTCCAGTTAGTTTGCATGTATTTTTAATAGTATTCTCTTACAATCTTTTGTATTTCTGTGGTGTCAGTTGTTACTTCTTTTCTTTCATTTCTGGTTTTATTTATTTGAGTCCTCTTTTTTCCTTGATGAGTCTGGCTAAAGGCTTATCAATTTTGGCTACCTTTCCAAATAACTATCTATTGGTTTCATTGATTTTTTTCTATTGTCTTTTTAGGCTCTGTTTTATTTATTTCTGCTCTGATCTTTATTATTTCCTTCCTTCTACTAACCTTGGGCTTTATTTCTTCTTCTTTTGTTAGTTACTTTAGGCAGGATATGAGATTGTTTATTTGAGACTTTTCTTGTTTCTGGAGGTGGGCCTATATTGCTATAATCTCCCTGTTTAGAACTGCTTTTGCTGTGTCCCAAAGATTTTGGACCACTATGTTTTCATTTTCATTTGTCTCCATATTTTTTTTTTTAATTTCTTCTTTGATTTCTTTATTGGCCCATTGTCTGTTTAGGACCATGTTATTTAGCATCCACATAGTTGTGATTTTCCAGCTTCCTTTTTGTATTTCTGTATTCTCTGTATATCATATCTAATGATAATTATATTAATGTATATTAATAAAACATGTATTATATAATATATATTACACACATATGTAATCCAACTCTTGTTGGATTGTTCTCTTTACCATTATGTAATGCCCTTCTTTGATTCATGTTACATTCTTTGTCTTAACATCTGTTTTGTCTGATACAAGTACTGCCACCCCAGCTTTCTTTCTCTCTCTCTCTCTCTCTCTCTCTCTCTCTCTCTCTTTTGCTTCCTTTTGCATGGAATATCTTTTCCATCCTTCACCTTCAGTCTAAATGTGTCTTTAGGTCTGAAGTGAGTCTCTTGTAAGCAGCATATAGATGAGTCTTGTTTTTTTAATCCATTCAGTCACCTGTGTCTTTTGATTGGCACATGTAAACCATTTACATTTAAAGTAATTACTGAGGGAAGCCTAGGTGGCTCACGTTGGTTAAGCATCCGGCTCTTGACTTCAATTCCGGCCATGATCTCACAGTTGATGAGTTCAAGCCCCACATCAGGCTTTACATTGGCACTGTGGGACCTTCTTGGGATTCTCTCTCTCTCCCTCTCTCTCTCTGCCCCTCCCCTGCTCATGTGCTGTCTTTCTCTCTCTCTCAAAATAAATAAACTTAAAAAAAATAATTACTGATAGGTTTTTGTATTCTTCTCTCTTCCTTTTTTCTTCTCTATCTCTCTTTCCTTGTGATTGATGACTTTTAGTGTTATGCTTGGATCAAATAATTTGCCTTTAATGTAATTACCTGTGAGGTTAGCAAGTGACAGCTTTGTACATGTACAAGAAGTGCCTCCTGCCTAACTTCTTCTCCCACCCACCCCTCACAGAACTTCCATGAGGGAATCCCCCACTCCAGAGTGTCAAGAATATTGAACATTGAACATTCTAAATATTGAAGACCTCAGGATGGGGAAGGTGGGAGAAATGCAACTTGTTGGTACACATTACCCTTTACTATCTCACTAACACGGATCTTCCAAAGATCTAGGAACAGGGGACAGGACAGAAGAATGTGAACAGAAAGAGGCCAGCATCCCAATCTGTGCCTTTTCTGAGTATGACATTTCACTGAATCAGAGATGAGCATTGTTACAGGAAAACATACGTTAATAATATTAAACATAGAAAATTTATCAGGTCCTTACTATGCCTGGGATTTCTTTTGAGCATTTAATCCTTTTCACAATCCTTTGATGTAGGTATTATTATTATCCCCGTTTTATACATAAAGAAATAGACCCAGAAAGGTTAAGTCACTATACAAAGTCACACAGTCACAACTAGTAAAGGCAGAATCAAAGTCCAGAAGGTCTGGGTTCAGAGTCTGTGCTCTTACCCAAAATAACAAGTAATAACCTTAATAAAAGGTACACAATAGCCCCTCCTCCACCACCACCTGCAAACACAACCTTTAAGCCTGGGATCTGGGCATTGAGTCCATTTTTCCTATATTCACCCACCCAGGTCTTAATCCTGCATTCCGTGAAGTCCTACTATGGAAGTATCAACACAAAAGGTACAAGTGGGTCATTTGTAATCCTTTTTCACATACTAGAGGATGACCAATGGAGATAAATAGCTTTGCTTTCTGTGGGCTCGCTAGGTAGGGACTGAATAAGAACTGCAACTTTAGTCTGACGTTTCACGCAGTTTTTTCAGCTAAAGAGATATTCATGTGGCCTCATATATTAAGTCATTTGTTTTTGCATCCTTTTTTTTTTTTCCTTTAAGAAGATCTTAAATTTTTACTGTTGAGAGCTGGGAGGTCATAGGGCGGTGTCCCTATTTCTAAAGGGAGAGCCTGGGGCCACAAGTGGCAGCTGTGGCCAAGTCACAGTACTGTTCTCTGCAGTTGGCCCTGCCAAGTCACAGTACTGTTCCCTGCAGATGGCCCAGAATCTCCTGCCCCCATGATGGGGGAGAGAGAGCGAGGGTTGGGCCACCAGCACAGGCACTGGCTCGCAGAGCAGTTGCTGCTGTTCATGGTGCTGATACAGGGTCCTGAGGTCTTCTCCTCAGCTTCCTAGTTCTTTGATTTAGGGGGATCTGGGGCTGCTGGGGAAGGTGCTGCAGCAGAGGGTGGGGCAGTCAAGCCACTGACTCTTTTTCCATCCACCCTGGGAGAACTTAGTATTTTAACCCCAATTTGGCAGATTCTCTATGTGCTGGCTGAATGTCAGCCCTACCCTGGGCCTCAGTTTTCTACTTGTAAGAGGAACATTCTGGATTCAGGGATGACCAGGGTTGTTCTGGCCCCTATATTCCAGCCTGTAGGCCTGATGGGCCCACTGGGAAAACAGAGGCTGGGGTAGGAGAAGGGGGAGAGGCAAGCGAGTATCACAGAGGCACCCCTTCTCCAGCCCCCCGGTGGGATGTATCAGAACGAGCTGTAGGCTGTCAGGCTGTTGGGATTAACTAGCATCCGTGCAGCAGGTAAAGTGACAGTGAACAAGCGTGAACACGAATGGGTGTGTGTGCAGGTCTGTGAGCATGTTAATGAAATTCTCTGGTATGGGGTGACATTCCTGATCAGAGACCCAAGGTAGGCCAAGAGCCATGGGCAGCCTGATCAAATTTTCTTCCTTCAGCAGCTATGGCCAGAACCCTCACCTGTGACCTCTCCAATATAGCATGTGGTATTTCAACAAGTATTTTATTATATTACAGTGAGGTTCATACTATCTTCTTCAGACTACAAATGTAATAATATATGCTCATTTTGTAACCCTGGAAATGCAAACAGTTTAAAGAAGGAAATAAGAAAGGAAGGAAATAAAAATCGCTAGTAATCTCATTGTCTACTGATACTCTATGTATTGCTAACTAGATTCTCGCTCGTGTGTGTGTGTGTGTGTGTGTGTGTGTGTGTGTGTGTGTGAATGTGTGTTTTGTCACATATAATGACGATAGCTAACATACATGGCTCTCCTGCCTGTGTTAAACACTGTGCTAAGAATTTACAGGATTGTTTCATTGAACCCTTATAGAAAACCTAAGGTGAAAAGGTACCATAATTAATAGCAGTTTACAGGTAAGGAGACTGGGGCCTCCAGTGAGTTCACATTTCATATGCAGGTTTATATTATATTATATATTATACATGTTATTATGTTAATATAACATGTATATAATATATATTCTTTTCTATCCTGTTATGTTACCTACTATAATGTATATTCCATTATGTAACATAGTAACATGAGCAGCTTTCATGATATTAAGTTTTCTTTAAAAGCCTGATCTTTAATGGTTTCATAACATTCCAGAGTGTACATATATGGTTCATGTCACCAAATCTCTCTTGAACATTTTTGGTCCCCTCTCTAGCTTTCAGCATCAAAAGTAACACCGTCATGAACATCCCGGCACATAACTTTTGGTGGGATGTCTGACTGGTTCTTTAGTTCCCCCAAAATAAAACATATTAGGTCAAAGGTTGGGAGCATTTTTTTTTTTTAATTTTTTTTATTTTTGGGACAGAGAGAGACAGAGCATGAACGGGGGAGGGGCAGAGAGAGAGGGAGACACAGAATCGGAAACAGGCTCCAGGCTCCGAGCCATCAGCCCAGAGCCTGACGCGGGGCTCGAACTCACAGACCGCGAGATCGTGACCTGGCTGAAGTCGGACGCTTAACCGACTGCGCCACCCAGGCGCCCCAAAGGTTGGGAGCATTTTAAAACCAGTGATTGGTCTGGATGAAATTGCCTCCTAGAAATATTGGACCATTTTGTATTCCCATCAGTGGAACATGAATCTGTTGATCTTACCTCTGGTGTTTTATGCAATTTAAAGATTTTTATTTCTCCTTTTAATGATTGGGTTTCAAACTGAGGGTTGATGGGGGGTGGGGGCCCAGGGGTGGCAGGGAAAATGGGTGATGGGCACTGAGGAGAGCACTTGTTGGGATGAGCACTGGGTGTTGTATGTGAGCGATGAATCATGGGAATCTACTCCCAAAGCCAAGACTACACTGTATACACTGTATGTTAGCTAACTTGACAATAAATTATATTTAAAAAAATAATAAAATTTAAAACATTGATTTTTAAGAAAAAAAATAAAGATTGGGTCTTGAAATAGCGCTTTAATAAGAAACATTTGGGCTTACAAATAAGAGACAGAAAAAAGAAACAGGGATTAAGGGGGGGGGGCAACCAAGCATGCAGTTGTTGAAAATCTATTAAAATTCAAACCGCAGGCCTCTAGTATGGAGGAAACAGCTGCAATCTTTTTCGTTTTAAACATACATGGTGGGTTCTCCTTTTAATTCTTTTTTCCCCCAATTTAAATGCTGGATGGTTGTCAGTATGTTGCTGGGAGGGAAGAAAAAATGTGAACTTCCCTGTTGAGAAGGTTATGAGAACGTGTGTGTGTGTGTGTGTGTGTGTGCGCGCGCGCGCACACACAAGTCTGTTAGATTGTTCTGAATATTTCGCCTCGAGAATAGTTAAACAACCACTCAATTGCTGGGCTTCTGTTAGCAGTAGCTAGACATGCTGTACCTCAAATAGAGAAGCAGACTGATCACTGTCACAAGGGCTGCTCTCTGGGAAAACCAGCCGAGAGCCAGCTTTTATCTGTCTGAACCCACTCCCTCCAGATTACAGTATAAATCGTGGTAAGGGGCAGCTGGGTGGCTCAGTTGGTTAAGCTTCTGACTCTTGATTTTGGCTCAGGTCATGATCTCACGGTGCATTGAGTTTGAGCCCTGCATCGGGCTCTGCACTGACAGCACGGAGGCTGCTTGGGATTCTCTCTCTCTCTGCCCCTCCCCTGCTCACATGCACACACGCTCTCTCTCTCTCTCAAAAAAAAAAAAAAATGTGGCAAGAAATAAGAGTCTGAAGGAGTGACAAGTTCTGGGGTTAGTCATTTGCATCGTTAATAATCTCAGAGTAGATCCAAGCCATGCAGACCAGACCAGATGTGACACACGGCTGTCTCCCAGGGAAGGGTGCTGGAGGCTCGGTGCCCCCCAGTACTCGCTCATTACTCTTACCCTGTGTATCCTTGGCATTATCTTTGTTGCACTTCCAAGACTGGAAGTGTGAACCCTCCAACCACTAAGCGTTAGCTGGTGCTTGTGCCTGGAGCCTGGGCCCTTTCCCGGAGGAGCGGTCTGCCTGTGTTTCATGTCTGGGGGGGTTGGAACTAGCTCACGTGATTAAGGAGTCTGCACACTCCCATGATCTGCGTCTGGATACCCAGGAAAGCCGGTGGTGCGATTCAGGTCGAGTCTAAGGGCCTGATGGGAGCTGATGGTGTAACTCCCTCTTCAAGGGCAGAAGGTGAGATGAGATGCCCCAGCTCATGCAGGGAGGCAGGGAAAAGAGGGGTGAATGCTTCCTTCCTCCACCTTCAGTTCTCTTCAGGCCCCGGATGGATTGGATGAAGCCCACTCACACTGGGGAGGGTCACCTGCTTGCCTGACTTCACCCATTCAAAGGCCAGTCTCATTTGCAGAAGCCCTCACGGACACATCCCGCAGCAACGTGTAATCAGGGCACCCCAAGACCTAGTCAGGTTGACGCACATTAGTAGCCATCACGGTGACTGTGGGAAGCCGCTACAAAGATCAGGAAGAGAGGTTTCCCTTTTGTGTCCCACAAAACAGAGGCCTCATAGCCTGCAGGACTGAACAGTTTCTACGTAACCTTGAGTCACCTAAGCCCCGAGGCTTTTCTGGCATCTGAGCCCACATCGGTAGGAATATCAGGAACTCTACCAGGAAGCAGGTAGAGCCAATCCTCGGAGGGTCAGAAAGCTCATAGGAATCAAATAAATTGCATTCTGGAAGGGGAGCCCCATTTCCTGGAGGACTTTCTGTGGTGATGGGCACGTTGTCTCCACACTGGCTAGTCTGGTAGCCGCTCGTCACGTGCGGCTGTTGAGTACCTAAAATGTGGCTGGTGCATCTGAGCAGCTGAATCCTTGATTTTATTTCATCTTGACTAATTTTAATAGAAACGGTCACCCGTGGCTGTTGGCTGCCACGTTGGGTAGCACAGAGGTTGCAAACAATGAAAAAAGCTTTTTAGTTTTATGGCTAACCACGTTGAAAGCCCGAATCCTGTATTCAGAAAACTTTCGACTTATACAGTCGCAAGGAAGTAGGTGTTGCCATCTATTCAAAAAAGAAGAACCAGGGGAGCAGGACTGAAATAGAATGGCTGAGTCTGAGACACATCACAGGGGTGGAGAGACGGTCATGAGTTTGTTTGAAATGCAGCCGGGTCTGCGTCACTGTCTGTGCTTTGCTGGGGCATTTATTCCCTTCCTTCCTGGTTTTAAAGCAGTTATTTTGGTGGTTCAGTGCTTTCGTGTTCAATAGACTTGATTTTTCACACAGCTGGGTTATCTCGGGCATGAAAGCTCTCTGCTTAATCTTCTCGATTTCTCCCTGTTCATCCCAGCTGCACAGATGTGAGCGTGACGTTTTCATCTTTCTCTCCAGGCGCTGATCAAGTATGACAGCTTCTGTGATGTGCCCACACAAATATAAAAATGCAACTTTATGAAGGAAAAAGAAGGCCCCGTAAAAGGAACCCAAAGGCCCCGGATGTGGTTTATCTTCCCTGTTCCTTGGCCAAGTGAGGCCTCGTTGACTCATTTTACAGTTGGGGGGAAAAGGTTGAACCCTGACTCTGGCAGCTCGTCTTGATGTAAGATCATTTAGCATTTCCACTCTTACCTGAAGCCTCAGTTTCCTAATGAATCGTTATTTCCGGATGGACTTAGTGATATCTTCCCAGGAACCTCCGTTTCCTCTTTCCAGTAATTTTTCAAAGCTAAGGCACCTGGTTACCTGAGAGAGTTGACTATCTAAAGTGTAACACTCGTTTCCCCATTGCCAACAAGAGATTTTCCATCCACTTCTCCTCCCGGTAAATGCAAACACAGAAGAAAGGGGAAAATTGCAAAGGTTTCTAACGATGGTGGAACAGAGCCAAATGGCAAGTTGATAGACGAGGCATGTGACGCCTGTGGGAAGCCCTTACTGATTCACAATCCAAATGATCAAGACTGTAAGGAAATAGAAGTAAATGAGCTGAGTTAATATCTGTTCTTTATGTGACTGAAGAGTGGAAGGGACCACTTGGTGTTGTTACTGTTGATTCACTAATACCATCGCTTCTAGGGTCTAGATTCTTTCCAGAATCTGGTGTTATCTTGAGTCAGATGTTTATTGGGTGCCCCCTGTTGTGCGTGTGATATTGCAAAAACATTCTGTGCCAACCGCAGGAACACAGGCCTGTGTACTATAATTAGGCTCATTTTAGGAGAGCCCATCCCTACCAGATTTTGAGACAGAAAATGAGAAAATAGTGATGTCACTTGCCAGCTTCTTTTACATGACGTCATATATTCAAACACCTGGTTGTTCGATTCGTTTTAAAAATGTTTACGTGCCGCAGCACAAACTTAAATTTTTAAAAAGGGAGGAAATGGCGTTAAAAGGAGAGCAAGGGACGTGACGCCTGGGTGGTTCAGTCAGTTCAGGGTCTGACTCTTGGTTTCAGCTCAGGTCATGATCTCATGGAGATCTTGAGTTGGAGCCCTGCCTTCAGCATGGAGCCTGCTTGGGATTCTTTCTCTCTCCCCCTCTCTCTCTCTCTCTCTCTCTCTCTCTCTCTCTCTCTCTGCCCCTCCCCTGCTCACTCTCTCTCAAATAAATAAATTTTAAAAATTAAAAAAAAAAAAAAGGAAAGCAAGGGAGATGACATGTGAATGTTTGGCATGCCACCACCCTTCCACAGGCTCGGAAGTGTCAGGCCCAGATTGGCTCTAAACTATCCAGTGGCCACTGCAAAGTGAGACATACCCGGTCATAAGCTGCACAGTGAGTGTATGGTCAGAACCCACCGGGTGCTTGGGATGAGGACAGCTGTCATCACACAGACACGTCAGAGCACATTCCTCTGCCTTCGAGCGTCCGAGGGGCACCGCCGCCCTCTGCTTCCTCACCAAAGTCGGGCCCTGGACCGCCACGAAGTCCACTCCCGGCTGTCCGCTCCCGCCCACCACTGCCTTGTGTCCAGCCACTGACCTGGTTTCCAAAGTCCAGTGGCTCCCCCTGGATTTCAAAAACAGCAGGTCCCCCTACGCGGAGCAGTTAGGGTGAGGTGTCGGGAAACAAGCCTGTTGCAGTGATGCCCTGTGACACCCGTGTGGAGAGAATCGCAGCTCTGGGGGTGGGTGGGTCTTGATCAGGGGCCCCCTCGTTTCTCAGGGTGGTTTCAGGAGCAGCTGAAGAGAAAAACGGCAGCTTCCTCGCTTTGGTGAGAAGCTTCCCTCCTCTAGGACCACACTTTTTGCTGGACATTATGATAAATAAAAAAAAAACTTTTTTAAGGCTTATTCATTTTTCAGAGACAGAGAGAGACAGAGCAAGAGCAGGGGAGGGGTAAAGGGAGGCAGACACAGGATCCGAAGCAGGCTCCAGGCTCTGAGCTGTCAGCACAGAGCCCGATGCGGGGCTTGGACCCCTGACCCGTGAGATCATGACAGAGTCAGATGCTTAACCGAATGGGCCATCCAGGCGCCCCAAAAAATAAATTTTAAGGGAGTGGAAATGAAAGGTAATCGAAGGGGTGGGCACGATGAGGATAACTCAAACTGTCAGCCTCTGAGATGCCTGTACGATTTCCTCCCCCAAGCCCAATCCCAAAGCCTTCCCTCCAGAAGAAAATGTGCTTTTCATATGCTAATAAATATATCAGTCCTGGTCCACTCAGAGGACAGAACCCAGGCCACTTATTCTACCAGTGAGAATTTGATATAAAGAATTAACTGGGTAGCTCAGAGGGCAAAGAGGGGAAATCAAGAGATCGAAGAGGACGCAGTTACCTCTCCCTGGGCAGGGGGCCAAGAGACGAGCTGGGATCACTGAGTCTGAGAAGGTTGGAGGCAGAGCCCTATGGAGCTGAAACTTAGACCTCTAAGCGGGGGGGCCCTGTGGTGCCAGGACATCTGGGCGCCAGGACCTCCATCTCTGTGGAGCAGGCACTGGTGTCTCTGGGCTTGTCATCACAAGGCTCCTTCCGCCGGTGCTGGAAAGCCTGGAAAACAGATTCAGCTACTCCTGTTGTTAGACCCAAACACTGTGGCAGGTGGACCCAGCCGGGCTGCAGTGATGTAGACAGGACAAGAGGCAGACAGTAAGAAATGAGTCCTTCTCCTCCTCCCCCTTTGCAGGTTTTCTCTGGTGGCTGCTGCACTCAGAGCCCCACAGAGAAGTGGAGGGTCAGGCTGGACTGGGAACTAACCCAAGCATCAGGAAGAAGTGTCTGGAAGGGCGGGTTTGAAACTGAGAAACAAGAGGTTAATTACTGGCCTGGTGAATCGTACAGATTTTACTGAGGGGTCGGTCTGTGGTTCTGAGAGGGGACTTACATTGTAGACTGGTCAGCACTGAGTGATTCCTTTCCACCAGGATCAATCCCCTGGAAATCTCTCTGTCCTTCCACCAGTCCTTCTCCCTGACCCCTTCTACAGCTGCCTCTTCTTTTTAGAGCGAGCCGCACCGAGTTACCTGCTCTCAGATCTTACCTCCCCCTCACCATTGCTCTGTAAATAAAAATGATCATTGGGGTGCCTGGGTGGCTCAGTCGGTTGAACGTCCAACTTCAGCTCAGGTCATGATCTTGCGGTTTGTGAGTTTGAGCCCCGGGTCGGGCTCTGTGCTGACAGCTCAGAGCCTGGAGCCTGCTTCCGATTATGTGTCTCCCCCTCTCTCTCTGCCCCTCCCCTGCTCATGCTCTGGCTCTCTCTGTCTCAAAATTAAATAAAAGATTAAAAAAAAATTTTTTTAAATGATCATTCTCTTGGGGCGCCTGGGTGGCTTAGTCGGTTAAGCGTCCGACTTCAGCTTCAGGTCATGATCTCACAGTTCACGAGTTTGAGCCCCGATCAGGCTCTGTGCCGACAGCTCAGAGCCTGGAGCCTGCTTCCGATTCTGTGTCTCCCTCTCTGTTCCTCCCCTGCTCGTGCTCGCTCGCTCGCTCTCTCAGAAATAAATAAACATTAAAAAAAATTTTTTTTAAGTTATCATTCCCTCCCCTAGAAGGCGGAAGAAGTTTACACAATATATTTTTTCTGTCAAAAATAGTGTCTTTTCTTCACATCATTGAAAGATAATAAAGAGTGAAAAGTTAAGGTTAAAATTTAAAAAATTGGAATGAGATAAGAATAAATTAAAAGAAACAAGACTACAAGAATAGAGAATTGTCTGAAATAAGATTAGTGAAATAAGCCAGACAAGCACAAATACTGGGTGGTCTCATTTACATGTGGGAGTAAAAAAAAGAAAAACACATAGGAGTCAAACTCAGAGAAACAGAGTAGAAAAGTGGTTGCCAGGGGGTGGGGGAGATAGAAGGAGTAAAAGGGGACACAGCCTTTCTGCTGTAAGATGAATTAGGTCTTGAGGAGCCCGTGTAAAGCAGGGTGACTGTCATTGGTAAGACTAGGTTAGGGGCCCCCGGGTGGTTCAGTCGGTCAAGCATCTTGATTTCAGCTCAGGTCACGATCTCATTGTTCGTGAGTTCGAGCCTCTCATCGGGCTCTCTGCTGTCAGCATGGAGCCCACTTCGGATCTGCTGTCCCCTTCTCTCTCTGTTCCTTCCTCATTCATATTCTCTCTCTCTCTCGAAAATAAGCTAAAAAAATAGTTTGGGACTATTTGTTTCTCAAAGCTTGTGTACCCGATATGCTCATTGTCTAGGATTAGTAAACTATAGACACTCAGGCATCAGCATGAAGTCGGCATTTTAGTTTACATGTATTACAAATACCTTTTTTTTTTTTTTTTTAACGTTTATTTATTTTTGAGACAGAGCATGAACGGGGGAGGGTCAGAGAGAGAAGGAGACACAGAATCGGAAACAGGCTCCAGGCTCCGAGCCGTCAGCCCAGAGCCCGACGCGGGGCTCGAACTCACGGACCGCGGGATCGTGACCTGAGCCGAAGTCCGCCGCTTAACCGACCGAGCCACCCAGGCGCCCCTACAAATACCTGTAAAGCAGGACCATGGCCCTAGACAGGTATGGGCCCTGGGGGGCGCCCCTACTTTCTCTGTTCTACTCAGCATCACTTGCTGCTTCTCTCACTGCAAAATACTGAAAATATAAAAATAAAGCAATGTAATGCCATAGACTAATAATAATATAAACCTTGCCATAAGTAGGCTGTGTATCCTACTTGCCCTGAATAGTGTTGGTTTCTCTTTTGCCCCATTATTACAGTGTCTCCTTTCACCCTTAAAAATTATCATAACACAATAGCCATAACGCAACAAATGGGGTCCCAGTTTGTCCATTGTATAAAATACGAGGTTCCTTAGTTGTGAGGTTAACGAATTGAACAAGGGAGCGGCCAGACGGCAGGGAACTTCTGAGTTGGGCTCTTGGGCCCAGTCTTGTTGTGGCGCCACCTGGTGGCAGATTTCTGAATTGACTTAAATGTCCATGGGGACCATTCTGGGTCTTGCCTCAGGCTGAGACCATTAATGACAGTAGCGGCCATGCTAGGATCCTCCCATTAGTTGGTTTCCAAGTCATGGCGAATGGGCTGGCAAACTGCTGAGATCGCATCAACTCACCCTCCACAGGATAGCCTGCCTTTGCTGTCTGGCCTTGTCGTCCCTCGACATCATGCCTCCCCTAGACAAGAATGTCGCCCACCCCATTTAGGCAATTAGAGCTGGACACGGAGGATGGGGGCGAATTGCCTCCCACTTGGTATTTGAGTTCAAGTTATCATAGTTAGCATTGCTAATCACAATAATAGTTCACATGTGTTGAGAGATTTCTCTGGGTCAGCAATTTACATTAAGAAAGGCATTTCTAATCAAACACCAAATAAAGACAGGCAGAAGTCACTGTAGGCTCTACTGTGCCACATATCTGCCAAGTCCACTGAGGTCAATGTCTCTACGTATCTAGGATGTATTTTATGAGATATTATTTTGGTTTGCACATGATTTCCTTTTGTTCTTTTATAAAAATAGAGCCTTCAGATTTTGGTTTAAATTGAATTTTAGCTTTTGATTCAAAACTTCCACGTTTGTCATGTGCCCCAGAGCACAAAATAGGTGCATTTTAGTGTTTGACAATATCTAGAACTCTGAAAGTTTGGGTTATTGGGTCCATGGCTGAAGGCCAGTCTGGTAGGTGACTCTAGGATCAGTTCTTGGAGGGTAGGTCATATTTGAGTAGGTCAAGTCTGAGTTGATGTTAATTTCTGGTTGACCCCAGAATCTCAGTTGACCCCAGTTATCCCCGGTTTCTACTAATGAGACCCCTGCCGTATTTCCCTTAGGTTTGTGCGTGTGCCTCGTGTGTGTGTGTGTGTGTGTGTGTGTGTGTGTGTGTGTGTGTGTACACATGCGGGTGCATATGTTCACTCGTTGGCATGCTGGAAGGGTTTTAACATTAGAGTCAGAACATGTTTTTGCAGTTTCTGCCATTTTGATTGACTTGTATTCCTTGGGAAAGTCTTCATTGAATCTCTGCCTCTCTACTGATCTTTCACACAAAGCTAATAAAGAGGCAAAGTAGCTGCTCCCTGATTATGCTGAATGAAAAATTTTGGTGTTGCAAAGTGGAAAATAACAACTTGGTTCCGATTCTTGGTTTGTATGTGTTGAATGTGGGCACCAGAACCTATGACAGTGTAGACGATGGCTGCCTTCCTCTGGGTCACTTGTCCTGGGCTGTACATGTGTTAGAGGGTGTACCTAATCCCAGGAGCTGCTACTTTATTTTTATAATTGGATACACCCTCAGAAAATACTACCAGCTCCCTCCCTGGCAGTTGTGTAAGGAATTGACTGGCCCCAGCTTGAATCTGCCTGCAACAGAGGAACCCCTGGAGATCGCGCGGCCGGAAGAGTCAGACTCCATGTTTAAAACTGAGCAAGTTTATTTATTACCTGAGGAGAGAACAGAATAAATGGGGAACCTTAGGGAAATAATTTTTACAGGTAGTTTTCAGTCTGTAACTGCAGCCCTGAGCCCCTCTGCTATTTACTGATGGTAACTGATTTTTTATGCAAGGGAGCACAGGGGAGACGTTTTACTTTTGTGAGAAAGATTTACTATCTCACAAAGAGAGGCTTCTCTCCTAGGTATGTTTTTCTTTTCAAATCTCACTGAAATGCTGGGCCAGATTTGAAGATTTGGTTTCCTGGTCTTGCTCTGTTTCTAATTTACTGGATTATAATAGGCAATATCCTTAACCCCTCTGGGTTTTTCCACTCAGGCAAAAATAAAAATTAGGACATCTAGCCTACATAAAAAGGGATGTCAAGGGAATATGGTAGATTATTTTTGATGTTTGGAAGAAATAAATAACAGATACTACTAATAATTCTCATCGCTCTATTTAAACCTGCCCTGAGAATAAGAATTGTTATTTCACTCTTAGGGAATGAAGGAAAAATAAAACTAGGCAGAGAGACGGCTGTTTAATGCTTTGGAAGCATCTAAAGAAGAGATGGGATACTCCTCTTCAAAACCAGATATGGTTGGGGCACCTGGGTGTCATCTTAGTTGTTGAAGTGTCAGACTCTTGATTTTGGCTCAGGCCGTGATCTCATGGCCGTGAGATCGAGCCCCATGTTGGGTTCTGTGCTCACAGTGCGGAGGCTGCTTGAGATTCTCTGTCTCCCCCCACCCTCCTCGCCCCTCCCCAGTTTGCCCACCTGTGCACTCTCACTCAAAAAATAAAAATTAAAAAATAAGAGAAATAAAAAGTTCCTAAAAGTAAGAACCCTCCTTGTTTTTTTTCCACCATCCCTCCCACATTGCCCAGCCCAACTCTGTAGGGAGAAAAAGAACTCAATATGTGGTCGATGAATGAATGAAGAAGGGTGGAGATGGATGAAACACTGTAGAAACAAGTGGATATTAGGGAATCATCTCCGTGCTTTGTTGTTTGTTTGTTTTGTCATAGCATTTTTCATGGTAGGAAATTTGGAAAATGGAGATAAACATGAAAATGACAATCATAATCACAGAGGATCCCATTGTAAATATTTTGGCACATTTCCTTCTGTTTTTCAGACACATATGGAGAGAGACACATACACTCATACACAGACACACACAAACACACACACATATGTGTTTGTATATAAATCTATAGCATCATTTTTATAACAACATCATATTATGCAGTTGTGATTAACTGTTTCTTCAGTGAATAGCCTATCGTGAACACTTTCTCAGATAAAATGTTGTTTCAAAGTTGATTGCGTGTACCTTGATAGAATTACATTTTCTTACAGATTGGACCTTTAAATTTTCGCTATGAAAATAATTTCGTAATAATTTCTTTGAATATAAATATGCTATCTTGGGCGACTTTCTCAGGGTAATTTCTATACATCAAAGGGAAGGTCATTCTTGAAGCTTTGGTTGAGTTTGCCACACATTCATTGACCTCTTGTATTTCTCTTTTTACCTACTCGTGGCCTCTGCTTACAGGTGCCTGTGTTCCTGGAGGAGATGAAACCTGTCACTCTTTTTTTTTAAATTTTTTTTAATGTTTATTTATTTTTGACACAGAGAGAGAGACAGAGACAGAGAGACAGAGAGACAGAGAGAGAGCATGACAGGGAGGGGCAGAGAGAGAGGGAGACACAGGATCCAAAGCAGGCTCCAGGCTCTGAGCTGTCAGCACCGAGCCCGACGCAGGGCTTGAACCCATGAACTGCGAGATCATGACCTGCGCCCAAGTCGGACACTCAGCCGACTGAGCCACCCAGGCGCCCCAAAACCTGTCACTCTTGTCAGGAAGCACACATAGCCGGTTCTGTCCCCGGATACCTGCTAGGGGATAGGATGGGTCAGAGAGCAGCTTGAGAAATCTACATAAGATTTTCTGGGGTTCTCAATATTTTCCAGCTTAAATGTGGCTGTTGGTTCAGTCTTGTTCAGAATAATTGGGGGGTTCCTCAAAAAGTGAAGCGTAGAATTACCCTAGGACCCTGCAATTCCACGCTCCGATATATACTCCCCAAAACTGAAAACAGGTGTTCCAACAAATATATACACATGCATATTTATAGCAGCACTGTTTACTGTAGTCAAAAGCCAGAAACAACTCACATGTCAACTGCTGATTGGATAAACAAATTATGGTATATACATATCATGGATACCATTCATAAAAAGGAATAGAGAGCCAATGCTTGCTGCAATGTGGATGAACATCAAAAACATTTTGTGGGGCGCCTGGGTGGCTCAGTCGGTTAAGCAACTGGCTCTTGATTTCAGCTCAGGTCATGATCTCACGGTTTTTGAGACTGAGCCCCGCATAGGGCTCTGGACTGACAGTGCAGAGCCTGCTTAGGATTCTTTCTCTCTCTTTCTCTCTCTGCCTCTCCCTTATTCATGCACTTGCTCGCTCACTTGCTCTCTCTCTCTCTCTCTCTTTCAAAATAAATAAGCCTAAAAAAATAAAGATTGCTTTAAAAAATTTTTGTTATGACAAAGAAGCTAGATGGAAAAGGGTCACATGTCACATGGTCCCATTTATATGAAATGCCAGGGTGAGTGACCTTTTCGAGACAGAACGTAGAATCGTACTTGCCGGGGGCTAGAGGTATAGGAGCAGCTGCTTACTGGGTACAACATTTCCTTTTTTTATTTTAATAGTTAGGAATCCCCTTTTTCTTTATGTCTAGGCTTAAAGGAAAAGCAATTAATAAGCGCTGATGAGGTCACAACTGTTATGCTGTGTTTTCCCATGACTGTAATTTTTCAATATAGGACTTGTTTTTTTATTGAGATATAATTGACGTATAACATTATGTTAGTTTCGGGTATGCAACGTAACGATTCGGTATTTTTATGTATTGCGAGATGATCACAATCAGTTCAGTTAACATCCCTCACATGTAGTTACAACCTTTTTTCTCTTGGGATGAGAACTTTGAAGAGCTACTCTCTTGGCCACTTTCGAATATGCAGTGCGGTTTTATTGACCATGGTCACCACGCTGTACATGACATCCTCATGACTTACTTATTGTATAGCTGGAAGTTAGTGCCTTTGACCCTTTTCATCCATTTCACTCACCTCTCCCCCCTCCCCCACCCCCTAACTCTAGCAGCCACCAATCTGTTGTCTGTATCGGTGAGTTTGGCTTTGTTTATTTGTTTGTGTAGAAGTAAGATCCTGTAGTATTTATCTTTCTCCGTCTGACTTATTTCACTTAACATAATGCCCTCTAGGTCCGTCTGTGTTGTCTCAAACAGAAAGATACCATGTTTTCTGTACCCCTTCATCCACCGATGGACACTTAGCTTGTTCCCATGGTGTCTCGGCTATTAGAAATGACGCTGCAGTGAATACGGGAGGGCAGATCCCTTTTCAAGTTAGTGTTTTCATTTTCCTTGGATACATATCCATAAGTGGAATTGCTACAGCACGTGGTGTTTCTATTTTTAATTTGGTGAGGAACCTCCGTACTGTTTTCCACGGTTAGTCGCCCTTATTTACATTCCCACCAGTGCACGAGGGTTTCTCTTTTTCCCAATTCTTGCCTTGCTATTTCTTGTCTTTTTAATAACAGCCATTCTAGTAGGTAGGAGGTGACATCTCGTTGTGGCTTTGATTTGCATTTTTGTGATGATTAGTGATGTTGAGCACCTTTTCACGTTATGTGTTGGCCGTTTGTGTGTCTTCCTTGGGAAAAATGTCTACTTCGATCCTCTGCCCATTTCTTAATCAATTTTGGTTATTGAGTTGCACCATTTTCTTTTATGGTGACGACAGTTTTGGAACTAGAGAACAGTGGTGACTGCACAACATTATGAATGTACGAAACGTCACTGAACTGTTCCCTTTAAAATGGTTCATTTTATGTTATGTGAATTTCACCTCAATAAGAAGAAGAAAATCTAAATGGCGAGATGCGGCATTATGCACATACCTAAATGATCCTGGATCAGTCTAACAGCAAACTGTGAGGTTGGGGCACGTGGCAGGGGTGGAGGTGAGGGTTGAGCAGGAGGATGGACTCGTGTGTGAAATGGGAGTAATCGTTCCTTTGTGAATAATGGGAGAGGATGTTTGTAAAGGTCCATATCCTGAAAGTAATTTTCTTCCTGTAAAAATTCAGGGTCTTCAGTGTTTCCCCTTACCCACCCAACACACACACGCACACACACGCACACACACACACACACACACACACTGTACCACACACGCACACACGCACACGTGTCTTTGCATGACCAGAGAGGGCAGGAGCCTTCCCTGGGCATCAGCAGATGATTTTACAGAGTGCGTGATGGAGGGCATGAACTTCCCCGGGGTCTGTACATGTTTGTGCTTTACCAACATGTATAGCTAGTCATATAAATCTAACTCATAAAAATTCTATTTCTTAGAGTGTCATCTTCAAGGCGTAGAGGAAGAATGGGAATTTCCATAGCATGTGCATATCCACCTTTACATGGGGGAAATTTCAGATAAGTGTGGGACATGGGCAGGAGCAGACATTCCACGTGTTCAACATCCACAACAGAAAAATTGGGGAACAGAACAAAGAGGCCCCGGAAAGCAGCAATACATTTCCCTCAGTCTCACCAAACTGAGAAATGTGCCAGTGGATTCGTAAGAGGAGTCTGGGGTTGACAGCAGAACTTCATAGCAATATTTCTAAGCATACATGTTTTTTCAAAAAACTATGCGGGGCGCCTGGGTGGCTCATTTGGTTGAGCGCTGGACTTCGGCTCAGGTCATGATCTCACAGTTCGTGAGTTCAAGACCACGTCCGGCTCTGTGCTGATAGCTCAGAGCCTGGAGCCGGCTTCAGATTCTGTGTCTCCCTCTCTCTCTGCCTCTCTCCTGCTCGTGCTCTCTCTCTCTCTCTCTCAAATAAATAAATAAACATTAAAAAAAACATGAATAGCAATCTAACTATGACTACATCAGTATGTCATTTCACATATGTCTATAGTATATATACATGTATGTGTACTTTTTAGTTTATTGCTTATGTGCTATACTTAAGAAAATTGATTAACAAGGTTTCTATTGTTCATTCTGTGGTATTCAGGGTTTCTTCCCCCATGAATCCTTATGCCTTTATAAAGCCTCAGGTTTAAAGAAGCTCTTGAATTATTGCTGACCAGGCAAACTAGATACACAGAGCTCTAGGTGACAATTTCTGATGAGCAGTACCCACGCGCAATGGTATCTAAGCAAGAACTATCTTCTATCACTCTTGCCCTGCATAAATTACCCTGTGAGGTCACCCACTCTGTCTTTCACTGTTTGGTCTCTGCCCCTGTCTCTGATTCTGCCTATTTGGAAAATCCCAAGCCACATCTCTGGGGAGCCATAAGGTTTCCCCCCACGCATTCTCCTCTTTAACTTACGTGTCTCTGCATTCTTATAGCACTTCTGGTGTCTGCTACATCTTGTCCCATGTCATAGGCCATCTTCTACTTATTATGACTTCTCGTTTCTTCCCTGCCCAACAAATTTGTATGCTTTTTGAAGACTCACCTGGGTCTGGTTCTGCACGCATCCCTATGCATTCACTCCCTCAGTGGTTATGTCAAAGTTGGAACATGATAAGAGACCTGTGCAAGTTAAATGGCAAGGCACGGTGCCATTTTTGTTTCTTGGGAGTTTGGTGTCTCACTGATAACAGAAGGTCTGCAGACCTGGAACAGTTAAGTAAAAGTACCAGTAAGGGCTCTCTCATTGCCCCACAGCATAGTTATCGATGCAAGGCACATCCCTTGGTGCATTATTCTTGATTGGCTGGTTGATTGACTGAGAGCCAACCTTTCAGGAAAAACCAAGGTAGAGTACAGTCCATTGGTTTGTAGACAATAGAAACATGTTTAAAAATCATCTGAAGCAAGAGCGTGTTCTTCACCAGGTAACGATCGCCAGAAATTGTATTCAAACGCCAAACAAAATTAGCCATGGTTGCCCCAGAGTAGAATTTCTGAACACAGTATTTAACTTGATCTAGATATTGACAAGGGTACAGTGCAGTCCTTGAAGTAGGAATCAACAAATCAGGCTGTTACTCTTTCTCTCTTTTTGTGGCATTGCTCTCTGTGCAAATATGTTTAGCTCACATTGCTCCATACACAGCCCTGACAAGTGCAGTGTTTGTTTTTTTTTTGCGGGGGGGGCAGATTATAGATGTAGTAGTGAATAAATAAATCATCCTCTGGAAGAGTCTGGTGACCCCTGGAAGAAAAAGGTGACTCAAAAATGCTGAAACGCTCTTTCTAGGAATCCATTATGCTTTTAAATTCAGTAACACAATGGCAGAGACGTCAGTTCCTGGAAATTCACAGATGAAAGTCACACCTTGGTAGTGCCACGCTTACCAATATGCTGGAACTTATCTAATACTGTGGAGAAAACAAGAAGGCATTTCTTTGGAGAGGTTTAAAGAAGGGAAGAAAATAAATAAGTCTAAGAGAGCCTGAAACTCTCTTAAGCAAAGGGGTTCAAAGGACAAGGCTCTTAACAGAAACCCGAAGGTGTGAAGAGGCTGGTGCTGGGTGAACAAAATAGATGTGGAGGACACTTGTCACACAACAGTGTACTAACTTAACAGCTTTCCTTGAGCAGAATTTGTATTTCCCGACTCTATATTCAGAATTTCCCTTTTTCTTTCTTCTAAGCTAACTAGGTTATAAGAGTCGTCTTTCACAGCCGATTAAGCTCTTTTAACCTCTTTAAACAAGATAAACAATGTATTAGTGAGCATGTGTGTGCATGTAGACACATATATCCAAAATGTGGAGTATACAGAGTTAAACCAAATACTGTTAGCAATTCTCCTAGGGGAAAGTGGAAATGACATACCTACGATTCCAGATCCAGAAAAAGATTTTACACAAAGCCTGGAAAAGTCAGTAAATGGGGATCACCTTGAATGATAAGGGGATGGCAACCTGAGAGATAATCACCAGGGAAGCAGCCGTGCCCCTCTGGCTGGGACTCAGAACAGTTCATTATTAGCAGCTAAGGCTTAAAGTGTGATCGGTTAAAACCAGTGGGGATTAAGACCTAGATGACGTTTCCACTAGGGAAATGAAACATACAACTAGGGAGAGTCTGGTGGAAGAGGAGATAGGCAGCCAATGAGAATATAATTTTAATTATAGAGTCAAGAGAAAATAAGATACACGACTGAAGCGACATCTAGGAAATAATGTGTATAAAGAGCTGCACTCTCTCTTAAGGAGACGGCACATTTCCTAGAAGAAAAAAAAAAAAATTCCCGTCAGTTGAACTGAAAAATCCCATCTAAATATGAAAGCGGGGAATGTATTCTGAAGCTGGAAATACTCATCAGTGTGTTAAATGTCACACATTCTAAAAATATGAGGTAGATTTCAACAGCCCTGTGGTTAAAGGCTGATGATTGGAATTTTGCTTTTATGATGCCATAGCAATTCAGATGGTCCTTAGGTTTCCATAGCAACAGCCTGATGCTACTTTTTGTTCTGTGTAGTCACATGATGCCTCATGTACTGCTGCATAGGAAGCATAGAGAAGCGGTTGGTTGTATTTTCTAATTAGTGACACAGAGACCAGGGGCCACGATGAAGGACTTCCATTCCCATTGGTTCTGAGCCTTACAAACAAGAGCCATCTTGTGACTGTTTTTTTCCTGCCAGTTGGCCCTTCTACTTGCCTTCAGGAGCCACAGCTCTATATCAACAGTATTATTGTTTCAGGAATTGCATATCCATCTGGATAAAAGTCCCTTCTCCTACGTGTGATGCCCAATTGTCTTAGAAGTTGCCACCAATATATGAGTGGTGGTCATTAGCCATGAAAAGTGTACCATTTTCACCCTAGGGTGAGTGGCAGCCTAGTCCACGAGAGCCAGGCCATAATAGTGTGTCATGAAAGGCTGTCACTGTAGTGATCTGTACCTCATTTTTACCATCTGTGAAAGCGGAGTGATGACCCTTTTCTTACTCAAAAGGTACTATCTATAAAACATTTAGACAAGTTTTGGGGCACTTGAGTGGATCAGTTGGTTGAGTTTCCAACTCTTGATTTTGGCTCAGGTCATGATCCCAGTGTTGTGGGATTGAGCCCCGCAATGGGCTCCATGCTAAGCATGAAGTCTGCTTAGGATTCATTCTCTCTCTCTCTCTCTCTCTCTCTCTCCTTTTCTTTTCTTTTCTTTTCTTTTCTTTTCTTTTCTTTTCTTTTCTTTTCTTTTCTTTTCTTCTTCTTCTTCTTGTTCTTGTTCTTCTTCTTCTTCTTTTCCCTCTCTCTCTCTCTCTCTCTCTCTCTCTCTTCATCCCTTCCCCCTAAAATAAAATTTTAAAAATTTAGACAAGTTTTTTCAAACCTGTTTGGAAGGTGTTGTCATGTCAAGAGAACCCCAGCTGCCCTGGATTTATGTATGAGAAGTATTAAGGTGCTACGTGGCCTCACTTAGAATCAGAGAGAACACCACGAAGCTTGCAAGCATTAAGTAAGACAGATAGAAATCTCTCCGGAGCTCTCATTAAACTTATAAGTGTTTTCTTACTGAGGCCGACTTAAGTTCCCAACATTTGTACTACCGTTCTCAGTACTGAGCATCAGGTTAAGATCCATCTAAACTAACCTTGATGTTGGCTGTTTTTCAGTGGGCATTGGAAATTTATGGGTTCTAGGCCTAAGTGATGACAGCAACATTTGTTATCCTGGCAGAATCAATTCATTCCTTTATATTATTTTTTCTTTATATGGGAGGACATTCATAAAAGAACCAAAAAAATGGTACCTTGTATAAGAAGGTAGCCAATAAATACATGTTCACCTTCCTCCTCTTATCCCTTTCTTCATCTAAAATTCTTGCATTTCTGGAATTTTGCTGCGTGGTGGTTAAAAGGTGAGCCAGTGATGTAAGCATGTTTGGAGCTAAGGACCACATTCTGGTGATGCCACAGTATCATCAATGTGAGGGATTAAGCTCTTACTATCTATGGGACAGGATGCTATACATACTGATGGAAACACAGAGCTCTGATAGCCTGTGCTTGATGGTTACAATGAGGTGAAGGTTACAAGATAACAATAAAAGATAACCTAAACTAGATGTCCAATAGCCATTACAGAAGAGAAGCAGATTGGATTGAGGAGGAGAAGCTTCTTGTAGGAAGAGGAGTAGATGTGGACTTTGAAAGGAGCATTTAATATTTATGGAGTACTTACAAAGTTGTGGGTATTGGGCTCTTTATCACTTGATATCATTGATTAAAGGGGAAATTCTTGATACGGGAGTAAATGTGGGAAGGTGGGGGGCACCTGGGTGGCTCAGTCCATTAAGTGTCTGACTCTTGATTTAGGCTCAGGTCATGATCTCATGGTTTGTGAGATTGAGCCCTGCATTGGGCTCTGTGCTGACAGTGTAGAGCCTGCTTAGGATTCTCTCTCTCCCTCTCCCTCAACATAAATAAACATTTATAACAATGTGGGAAGGTGGGAATGGTAGCTTCCAAGTGGGAATGATTGAACAATGTGTTTGGCAGGAGGGGAGGTAAGTAGGAAAAAGGGTGGTGGATGCCTCTGAAAGCCAAATTAAGGAGTTTGGACTTCACTGTCATGTAGTGGGGAGCCATCGTACATTTCTTAGTAGGGACTGCTATGCACACAATTGTACAGTTTAAGAAAGAAACACTGGCCAAAGCAACCAAGAGACCACTGACACAGCCCAGGCATCAGGCGGTGGGAACTTGGCACATGAGGAGAGGCAGCAGACAAGGATGTGGATAACATTGGCCGTAAGAATTAGTACTGTTGATGACAGTGTTTGGAAAGTCTGGAGAGGGATCTCATTTGGGAGAAAGAAGGTGCTGGGATGTATAAAATTTGAGGGAACTACAAGCATATGGGGGTATCTTTCCTGGAAGGTATTAGACATGAAAACTTGCATTATGGGATACATATCCCCTCACCTTCCTTGTGGGCAAATGGGGAGCCCGTGACCATACAGCCCATGAGGCCAATGGCACACATCATCCTCCCTCTTCAAGCAGTAGAGAGATTGGCCACCACCAGAAACTACTTTCTTCCTCCTTACTGGACAGAATCATACCTGGCTTTCATTTTCCAGCCAGTGCCCTAGGGGAGTATGCATCATATGTTTCGATTTAGCTCCCTTTCTCTTTGTTTTATCTTTCTTTTTTCCTAGCAAATTATGGACTCAAATAAAAACCAAGTTGTCTATTGCTAACCCCCAAATAGGTCATTCAGCAAGTGTTCTTGACTATTCCTAGTAATGGGCCCAAGTCCCCTCCAACTCTTCTGCCCACCACACTTGGCTGGCCTTTTCCCCACATACACTGAGGGTGAGCAGAGAAATGGTTGGATGCAGGTCAACGCAGATGTCTACGGAGAGTTTCCAGGTCATTCTATCAGCATTTGTTAGCCTGGTCTAAACAAAATACCTTTATTTACAAAGGGGATATAATAGACAGTATGTTGGAGTAAGAGGAGTATCGGATTTTTTCTAAGGACTTGTGTAATCTAAAGAGATTCACTGAGCTCCCTGGGACTCAATACCCATCTGTGAAATGAGTGGATAAAACACTTGATATAGAATTCCATTCCAGTATCCTTTGCTTTTATATCATGGAGTTAGGCTTACCATGCCTTTGAGAAGTAGCATCATTGTATTAATAGAATATAAGCTGTTTCTTTTTTGTAAATTAGTCTTTGAGGATAAAACTTTCATCCAGGGCCACCTTGACCAGGTCAAGGCCACAGCTCCCTTTCTGAATCCTCTGGTCAAAACTCCTGGGCTCAACCCAACAGCTGCAGCCTCAGGCTGAATAACCCTTTCCTCTCTTAGGAGGCTATGAATATCATTAAGAGGAAAGAAGATGCACGGTCTATTCCTGTGGGTCACACGTGGGTGACATTGAATAAAAGAGCAGCAGGGTTTTCAGACCATCGTGTTTCCTTACATGATCACGTGGGCGCAGCGCACACTCCTACCTACTCCACTGCTCCATTGACCATGGATTCTGTGCAGCCAGTGCTCTGACTGACCTCCTATCCTTACCATTGACCCAGGTAACTCTGCTCTGGCTTTACTTTTGCCCGTTGCTGTTTTGGAGCCACTGCTGAGGCTATCTGTGCCTCACTGCTGTTCCTATCCTGTCCCACTCCACACAGAACCTGGCCAGTCCTGCTTCTGCTGGGTCTAGCCCAGCTCAGCCCGTGACTTCCAGGACTAGGCTGGATTTCACCTCCCTGTTGTTTTGACTGGTACCAGCCTTCTCTCCTGTCAGCCACCACCACATCCCTCTAGAACTGCCTTGCTGTCATGTGGCCACTGGAGATACTCCATGTGGCTGCCAAGTCCTGGTTCTGCTGCCAGTCATACGCACGTCCAACTCTGGTTCCAGGGCCACCCTATCACTCTTCTGGCAAGCGTATTACGGATATGTGCTGCAACATCAATGCCATAGCTATGTGGCTATGATTACCTTCACCTATAATGCTGTTACCCTTGTACCTTCTTACGCATGAGGTACATTCCCTCTGCATACATGGAGCCTTTTTTTTTTTTGTCCTGCCACAATAGGTCCTTGAGGTTTTAGTGTTCTAGTTCTGTTTTGGTAGACTTAACCCTAAGTCCTCAGGAGGGTCAGGAAGGCTGCACATAGTGCTGGGGCTTGCCAGGGTTTTGGATTTTTGCTTTCGTTGTGGGGTTCTGATCTTTAGTACATCTCCTTCTGCTGAGGATGATCCCTCTTTCCCCAAGAACACCCTACAGATGTTGAGGTTAAGTCACAAGCATCTCTCATGTGGATGTCTAGAACTAAATGAAAAAATGAAAAGAATCCATCTCTAAGTCCTTCTTCCAGGGTCTCCCAGGAAGCAAGAGCCTTACGCAAACAGCATCTTCTAGGCTTCTTGAAACAGACATGCAGATTCGACCCCATAGTGGCTTTGGGCTACACCATACAATACACATCATAGGAAAAGGTGGGTAGAATGTTCTTGCAGAGATAACTGCCTAAGAAAGACCTGTCCAGACACAGACTCTGGCAAAGGATGGCCAAAATGTGTAATAGGCCCAGGTTGGTTTAACAAAGAAGAAGTGAAATCAAGGTCCAGCGACCCAGATTCAAAGCATTCCTCTCTCCTGGGCATTGTTTTCTTTCATTCCAAGCTCTCTGATTGTGTAACTATGTAAACATATTCAGACATGAAAGGGAGACACCCCACACTACTTTAGTGGTCATGTTTGTTTGTGCTCCACTATGCCCGCAGAGTTACATCCTGGCCATCCATGCATGAGGATACAGCCAGGAAAGCCAGCATTTCCTTTAAAAAAAAATGTGGCTTTACTCACCAAACTTCTCTCCTCTCTATTCTGACACATAGCCTGTGTGCCATACATCTGAGTTTCTTTGAACAGAAGCTTCAGGAGATATTTATTTCCTTGAGGTGAAAAAAAAGTTGTGTCTTGTCCAGCCTGGGCATGTGCTTCTATGAATATTCAGACTGCCCCTTGGGAGCTGGGCACGGTGCCTTGCACTGAGATCTTGAATCTTTGTTGAGCAAATGAATGCACTTAAATTGGAAAGAAAGTACCATTTTTTTCAGGAAGGTTTTGGAACATGTGGGAACTAGTGATTTTCCCATTTTACATTTAATAGACTAGAAAGCTGGCCTTGAGAAGCCAGGAAAGATCATCAAGATCATTCCATAAGCTAGATAGAGAAAATGAGTTCAGGTAGAAGAGTTTTGACGATCTGCTCCATTTCCTTTCCCTTGACCATGGCTGGGTGATCATTCCGTGACCACGCTTGGAAACCATAGCAAAGTTTTCAAGCAAAATCTTTTTTTCTGCAGCTGTGTTTCATACCTCATCATTTCTCTTGGTTCGTGTGATTAATTGCCATTATGTTTAAAGTCAATACTGTTCGCATTCAGAATTTGGTTTCTCAGGTGCAGGCAGAAGTTCTGAATCAGAAAAATCATGTTTTATTAGAATTGAGGCAGAAATATTCCTCACGTCTGATTGATCCAAAAGTCAATGACTTTGTGACCTCGGGCACTGGTGCCTCTTTTCCATTTGTGAGAAAAAACAGTTCTGCTTCTAAGGCACATACTTGGATATCAAGGTTAAGATATCGTTTGCAAAACAGAGCATGCTTCCAGGTTTTTGGATAAAAGAGGCCCATCAATATCTACCATTAACTTCATGATTTTAACACAGAAAGAAATTGAGGCGAGCAATTATTTTCCTTTGTGCCTCAGGTCAAAACTGGCCAATGAAATTTAAGATGCAGAATTGATCTGAAAAACCCCTCAGAGCTATGAAAATAATGCACGTTGAGGCACATTTATTGTTTGAAAGGTCACATTCTCAACATAATTCCACTATTAAGTAATCCCACTACTGTCAATTAAAGAGACAAGCAAGTACGGTTCAGGTAGGCGCACTTCAACTTGCGATATTAGATAACTTAAAAGAATGAGGCTTCGTAATATAAAAGAACTTCCCATGGAATTTTAATAAATTAACATGCAACTTTTCATAAGAACACTGACAGTATAAAGTGAATTATGCCTATTACTTGTGCATGTTGTGTAGATTTTTTTCAAAGGAGGAAAGGTATAAATTAAGTTTTAAATTAAGAAAAATAGCATCAGAGATCATACAACCTGGAGATTGTTATCAGCACTCTGCACACCTCAGAGTTCTTACCTCTGCCCTCACATATCATGCTACTTTCAGCCCCCAGATTTCCTTGGCGTGTTTCTTTCTTGGCCTGAAATCCACTCTTCAATCCCATACTTCAGCACGCCCATCCCGCCATCTTAATGGCCCCAACATAGTGATCTTCTCTAGATAGCCATGAAGCCACAAGAGTAGCCCCCTCTAGGAAGCCTTAATCCAGAATGCCGGGTGAATTGTACTTCCTTCCACCTTTGGTTCCACTTTGTGGTCCAACCCTCTGTGCTAGTTCTCCCTCCCCAAATTGGGATTTTCATCTCCAATCCTTGGAATTTTTCAAGAGCCATCACCCACATTCATTACCTTGGTAACAACCTCAGGGCAGAGCCTCTGACTGGGCCTGACATCCAGTGGGTTCTTTCTATAGACTGAATGTTTGTGTCCCCCTAAATTCATATATTGAAACCTAATCCTCAGTGTGATAGTATTGGGAGGTGGGTCTTTGGAAGGTGATTAGGTCATGAGAGTGGCGTCTTCATGATGGGATTAGTGTCCTTAAAAAGGCCCCAAAGAGCTTCCTTTCCCTTTCTGCCATGTGAGGAGACCGGGAGAAGGAGGCTGTCTGTGGACCTGGAAGCAGGTCTTCACCAGACACTGAATCTGTTGATGCCTTGATCTTGGACTTCCCGGCCTCCAGAACTGTAAGAAATAAATGTCTGTTGTTTATAAGCCCCCCAGCCTATGGCATTTCTGTTATAGCAGACCGAATGGACTGAGACATTTCTTAACACATACGTGTGGCTTGAAAGAACCCCACAGCACCCCAGTGCCAAGCCTAGATGAGCTCAGTGGTTAATGATGTGCTTTTAGGATATAAGATGGAGAGGGTTATACAAGATGGCCACAATCACACCCCCAGCTTGCAGGATTGGCCCTTTAGAGAAAAAAGTTCTCCTTCTGTTTACACAGCTTCAGGGTTCCAACAAGTCTCAGAAGCAGAAACTGCTTGGATTCCCATCTCTTTGGATCGCTGTCATTCTTATCCCATCCAAACGCACGCTTCGATAAACAATTGCAAGCCAGTTTTTGAAAGGGACTTGTCTGAGGCCTGACCTTCCTGAACATTTGGAGGGAGATCTCAAGAAAAAAATGTTCCCTGTTCATGACACCCTTTAGCGCCGTACTGCCTTATTTCCAGCAGAAACAGGAGACCTTATAAAATGCTAACTGAATGCCCTCTTTGAGGGAAGGTGGGTGGAGAGGATTAGAGGAGCATCCGAGCGATTCCGGCTCTACAGGGATGGGAAGGAAGGAAAGTGCCAGCAGCTTCCTCAGCGCTTCCGTCTGCATGCTCCTCTCAGCTTTTTCCTTATCTCTGCTCCCAGAGGTCTCCTAAGCAAACACTGGAGTAATGATCTGAGGCCAGGGCAGCTGTTGGTTGCCTCCCTCTTCACGAAAGCGCTTAAACCAGCAACCCTGAAAGCAAGCAAGCAATGGAAATACCTCTTTCCAAACCCTTTGCAGACTAATGTCACTCTGTTCCTCATACTTCTTCATAAAACACAGGGGTAGGTAGAGACCCATTTCCAGCTCAAGCGTGCACAATAATGCAAAAAAAGAGGCAGGTTTGTTCTTCCCACCGTACAGCACTTTTTCAGAAAGACAAGAGCTGCTAAGGAAGTCTCCCAGGGCTAGAATCCAATTAATTGCTGTACTGATTGCTGATAACTTTAGGCAATCACTTGTGCTTTAGAAAATGGGACAGAGAATCTGAAAGATCATAAAGACAAGATGACTGATCAACCAAGACATAGAACCTAACACCACTCTTTCCCCTAGTCGTCCACCATTTTCGAATGAAAATAAGGGAAGAAGAAACACGGGGAATGAAATGCCGTAGGTCTTATACTTGGTGTTTTGTAACATGACAGTGCCAGTCTGTATGTCTGGAAGCTCAGATTCTGATGTGGAGCTCTGGGAAATACTTGAATAACCATTAAGTATTTCCATCACTCTACATGACTTGCTCTCAGAGCTGCAGTAGAGTAGGAAATCTTGACATATGTGGAGTTCTAAGTCTTCCTGTGTCAGGTTCTGGTTCCTGTGTGACCACTTAGAAACTCTGGTCTTGGATTAGTTATGATATCCATTAGTTGCATAACAAACATACCGCCGGGTGCCACACAGTGGTAGATGTTGGGTGTTCAAAAGTTTGCAGAGTTTTACTGATCTATCCTGGGCTCAGCTGATGTTGGCTGAGCTTGCTCCCAAGTCTGTAGGTTGGATTTCTTTCATCCTCCTCCAGGAATCAGCAGGACATAATTCCTATGTCCTACCCAGGAACATCTTTAAGCTTCTGTTTGTACCATATTTGTTAACATCCACTCCATCAGTCAAGGGAAGTCACATAGCCATACCCAGAGAAAAGTGAGAAAAAGAGTGCATGACCAAGTCTGAATGGCACGTGGACAGATGACAAAATGCATGAATAACTGAGGCTACATGATGCAACCTACCACAACACTAATTCTCTCAATCTCAGTTCTTGCATCTGTTAGATGGGAATAATAATATTATTATAATAACATATCATAACATACCTTTGAAAATGAAATGAGATGGTGCTTTAAAGGTCAAGGCTGGAACAAAGCTGGTGCTCAGCAAACATTATTTTCTTCCTATTCATCTCCCTACTCTTGCAAAATGGAAATTAATACCTGCCACACACACCTAACAGAATTATTGTGAAGTTTTAAAAAGATAACACACGTGAGCGCCCTTTCAAAAATGCCAGTCACTGTAAAATCTCTGCTTTACAATAACGTATAGAATGCTTATCCTTACACAGGTAAAACATAAATTCAAGCGCTTAGAAATTAAATCACAACTTTCATTGAGCACTTTAGTTTAGCATGTAGTAAGCGAAAATTTTCTCCGTGATCTGTTTTGGCAGTTACAGTATGAAGCAAAACCAATACATGTGGCTCAAGGTGAGGGGCAGAGGCCAGGGGGGGTTGAAAGCAGGAGGAGATTTATAGCCTCAGCTAAATAACTCCCTTAGTGCTGCCCAAGATACCTGGAACCAATCCAGGAATAAGGTCTTTTCTATCCTTTATCACCCCAAAGCTTAAGTCTTAATGAAGATGTTTCCCAGTAGGAACTCAAGAGTGATGAGTCACAGAGGAAAAGACCTAAGTGGTTGTCAGGTCACAATCCTCTTACCTTAATGAATCGAAAACCATTTATGAAGCAAGGCAACCCAATCCTCAGATAATGAACCTTAATTGTGCAACTGGCTGTGGTCCCCAGAGACTACAAGGGGCCTAAAGAAATTAACCTTGAAGATGGTGAAGATGTGAGGAAGAAAGGGTCACTGTTTTCATGCAGGAGAGATGGGAAATCTGAGCCTCTGACCACGTCCTATCTAATGGCCTTTGTGACATTTCCAAGTGCTCCTGGTCTAGAGAGGTTTATTATAAAGGTCATCCATCCATCCATCCATTTCTCCTCTCCTTTTTTTGAACATCCAAATGGGGAAGAAGAATGGCTCAAATGCAAGGAGATTTGCTAAAAGAGGTTGCTTGGAACAGGGACACTCCCTCTGTAAGTCAGAAGCCCTCACCACCCAGTGGGAATTTGCTGAGTTGGATTGCAGCTAAGACTCCCTTTCCCTGTGGTACACACTTAATTGATATTTCACCAGTTTCTATATATTTGATATTCATTGACTTTTTCTTCCAAGGCTGAGTTAATCCCAGATTGTAAATTCTGCCCTTTTTGAAGCTGAAGGAACTCTCTTAAAACGTGAAGTTGCAAGCAGAGAGCACCCCTACATAAGGGAGCCTGGGATGTAGAGCGGTGAATGGGGTTTCCTGTTTCTGACTGTTTTGGCAACAGTGATCATTCTCCATGGTGTTAGGACACCTAATGATCCGATGATTATTTTCATTGACACGGTACATCTGTTGCCTAAATTAGAGTATTTCATAAGCCCTCCTGCAACTACCACCTCTCCTCCTGCCCCCTCCCATCGCTAAATAAGTCTAACTACTTTAGGTGTAAGACATGGAGTGCTCAGTAGGTAAAGGACTTGGAGATGCTAGTAACAAATTGACTGGCACGTCCCACTTTACAAATAGCTTTAATAAATACAAGACTTGTGCTTGATAAGTGTCTTCCATGGTACCTGGCTTGAGACGGGTGGCCAATGAATATTGGTTCTGTGAACAAGTCAATGAATGAGATACAGAAAGTTAACACGATGGCCTAAAATAATACACTTTCAAATGCTTAATTTGAAGCCCCTGACTAATAAAGAATAGATGATGAAATATGCATTTAAGTCTTTGTATGTTGGTGGAGATGAGAAGGAAATAGCATTCTCACTATGTGTGGCCTCATGGAGCTAAATACAGGTCCATTGTGTGCAAATTAACCAAAGCTTCTGCAAAATAGCCAGAAGAATGGTACCTCCTTCATAGGAGGAGCTAATCCATGAAAATCTCTGAGTGCAGTGCCTGGGACAAGGCACCTGTTGCTACCTTCATCTTGATCATCACCATCAGCATCATTTCAAGATCCTAATATGATTCTGAATCCTGTTGATTCCCAGGGGGTTGCTTTAGTCGGGGACCTTGCAGACCACTATAAAAACACGATGAACAAACCCAGACTCCAGGGGCTGGGGGACTGGAATGTAAACAACCAGAAAAGCTAAACCTTCCTTATATGGTGTGATGATATAGGATATTCGCAATTCCTTGCTCAAGGCCCTTCCCCTAGCTTCGGAAGGTAGTTTTGGTTCCGGAAGCTATGTTTAGAGTTTGTCCGAAAACAACCAGTCTTACACATGTAATTAGTCTGATTTTTTTTTTAATCTTGACACCATCCCAGTCTGTTCTACCCCTTTAACTAAAGTTTAGGGTCAGACTGACAAGCAGCAGGGGGTGATCCGTTGTGCCACAGACAAAAAAGGTCAAGGAGAAAACTCTAGAGGGGTGATCCTGATTGATAATTCTGGTGAGAGGGTCTCTGGGACTAGGAAGGGACAAAGACCAGAATAGAATGGCTCAGGAAAGAGTTGCCAAAAGTAAAAAGCAAGTAACAGATATATCTTGTTCAAATCAGGAGCAATCAAACAGGATGAAACCTGAACGTGGTACGTGGGATCAGTGATGTCTCTACAACGGCCAGGGTAAAAAGCCTGTCCGAATATCTGGGGCTAGTAAGTCAGGCAGAGGAGGAATGATACCTTGAACATACAAAGAGTGATTTCCTCCCCCAACCCCAAAATAAAGCCTTTGAGAAGATGGAGGGAGGGCTGAGGAAGAGGAAAGGAAATAAAATTAAAGATGGCAGTGAAGGAATGTAATTCTTGTGAATAAATCAGTTTTTAGTCGCCTCAAAGAAAGTTGATAATGGGTACCCAGTTAGGAAGAGGGCCAAAAGAAAGCAAAGCTCTAGGGGAAGGGACAGTCTCCTAGTAGGGTTTGCAATCCTCTAGAGAAACACAATATCATGGGTAGAGGTCGAAGTAAAAAATGAGATGACAGATGAAAGGGCTTGGTGAGTTGGTTGAGTTTTGTAGCAAACAGAATATAAGGGCATGGGGGTAAGAGCTTTCTCTACCTTACTCTCCACTCTATAACCTGAAACTAAAACCTCCTGGCACACAGTAGGTGCATTATGTCTCCTTATTGAATGATTGAATGAATAAAACAAAAGACTAAGGGACCCCACACACTAGGATACTGTGTAAGAAAACGTCATGGTTAAGCCAATAGCAAGAGATAACAAGGTCCAGAGGCCCCCAGAAATGGCAAAGATATTTTATATAAAGACAGAGTATTACTTTCAGTAGGTTGGAGCCATTGAGGATTTGTCAGGACATTAAGACTCTGGTCAGAGGAGGTAAGCGCTTGGTTAAGTGTGAATGAGGCTGTAGACATGCACCTAAGATAATAGGGGGAAAACGTTAAGAATAGAGAACTGGGGACTAGCCAAGGAAATGAATCAGTGCAATGTAGTTGGTGTAGAAGCTGAAGTTCCTTAGATACAGATGAATGAACTAGAAAAAAACTTGAGGTAATCAAGGATTAAGAACTAGAGTAATGGACCATCCTAGGACACCATCTGGAGAACCAGCATAGATGGCCCCATCTTCAAGACGTCTTGGGAGTCGTGGCAGATAGAGAGAGGGACAAGTGCCATCCAAGGAACAAAGGACACAGGATGTCAGCCTTAAATATCATCGGTGAGTTCACGTATGGTCTGTGTGTGTCACATTATATAATGTGAAATCCCTTATAATGGTATAGATGTTCTTAGCTACAATTAAGGAGTCACCTGCTGAAGTAGAGATGTTGAATTATTTTCATATAGAAAACTCCTTAAACATAAGAAAGTTCAAAAAAAAAAATCTGTTTTCAACTTCATTATGCCCTGACCCAAGTCTTTGCAGTATTTTCTCACTGGCTACTTTTTACAAGTGACTGGCAATGCCGAATGAGAGAGTCAATCCTGGTTTATCTGGAGTCCTGGAGAGCTACACGTGCTTATTATTTTATGCTCCGCTGTTAGGAACTGAGTCTATAAATCAGTGTTGAAACTTTTCCTAAGAAGAGGCTTTGCTTATATGCTCTTAAACATCTGGTCAGACAGGAAAAAAAAATCCAGTTAACTATCCAGATGCTGTGTCAACTACTGGGCTAAACAAATGAGCATTTAGAAATATCTGAGAGGTGAGATTTCTTTTTCAGCTTTCAGAAAAACAGCTGAGTAATGGTGACACCTGGATCCACTGCTCTCAGGGTCCTGTTCCTTAAAAGAGAAATGAATGGAGAACCAAAGCAGTGCCTTCAGCTGTCAGCTCTAGAGAGAGCGACTGCACAGCTGAGCTCGGGAGCCCAGGATGCCCGGGCAGAGCTCAGCCCCCCTCGCCTCCTTTCCTGGGTGAGCCGCCCCTGTGGTTTGGTTCAGATCACTTTTCTTGGCTCAAATGCGGTACCTAAGACAGGAATCATTTGTCAAGTGAGCACGGTACACAGAGAGCTCTAGGCAGATTATGGAAAGAGAGGGAGGAAAGGGAGGGAGGAGAGAGCTCGGGAGAGAGAGAAGCAAGAGAGGGAAGAGGGCGAGGAAGCGAGCGGGCTGCTCTAGGAACAGCGCTTTCCAGGCACTGGAGATTCAAGTTAGACAGGGTGACGGTGCAGAGGCACCGCCCGGGAGAGGGGAGAGACCAGGACTCCCCGCATGGCTCTTTTCGTGTGGGATGCTTAAGGACAGCACACACAGAGAGTAACTTGGAGAGGACAGCAACTGGCATGAGGATTCCGCCAAAATGGAAGGGCTCCTGTCTCCGATGAGGACCAAGGTAAGGAGAGTGAATCTCGATTTCTTTTGATTCTGCTTGGATGTTGGAGAAAAAAAAAAAAAAGGCAGCTGAGGTGCCCGGAGCCTCTGTGAATGGGAGGCTCACTGAGCTTTTGTCTTCTTTCAGAACTAGGCTGGATCTCTGAAAGAATAGGCTAGCCTCAAAGGCAGTGGGAAGGGGAAAGCAGGGGGGAGAGAACCATCTGTCAGTGCGGACAATGGGAATCCTGGTAAATGAGTTCCCCTCTCGCTTGATTAGACAGCCATATTTTAGCAGGATTTCCAATCACTCCTCTTGGAGGCTGTGCAGCCCCGGGAGCTGTTCGTTGCAGGAAGTACCAATTTCTCTGGCGGCATTGCTGTGTGTAGCAGGAGGAGTAACACGTTTAAAGCAGAGCGTGCCCAGCTCTTACTGGAAATACCCTCTTTACTCCTCCTCTTCCTCAGAGCAAGAGGGTCAGGGAATCCTCTGTGGAAAGTAGGTTAATGCATTCTGGAAGCCAGTGTGTTCTCGGAGAGCTCCCAGACCTGCAGAAAAGAGCCCAGAGCACCGGACTCGCCTGACATCTTGGTCAGAACTTAGTACCGTAACATTTAAGGGTGCACCCAGGGAGCTGCTTACAATCTCCTGGAGGCTCTGGGAACTTGTTCTCCTCGGCTGGAGTTTGCTTTTTCACTCGAGATGCCTTGGAGCTGGGGCTTTCCATTAAAAGCTCAGATGATGGGGAGTCTGTGTGGTATTTGCTGCATCCACAGAGAACTCTACATGGGTGGGCCAAAAGTTCTAAATAACGCTAAAAATAGTACTTTCTTTATTCAGAAATTTCCAAAAATATCAGGGGGAAATTGGCTATATAACCACACAGAATAGTTACAGCCAATAGAGTAAGGCTTTGATTTACCTCATCTCTTTGATGCTCCGTTCAGTGGTTCCAACACAAATAGACTCTTTTGTTGAGCAGGGTTTTTTCCTGCTAGTTAATGAGCACGACCACGATGTCATAAGGGAATGTTAAAACTAGGGTCTCAAGCATGAAAGCATCCCATCCTTTGGGAGAATTCGTGATCTCCCAGTTGTCTGATATTCACTCATTAGAAGGATCACCCCAAGAGAGTTTGTTACCAGAGGTTCTAATTCCAGCCCTCCGGCTGGCTGGCTGGCTGGCTGATCTCTGGTGAGATCCTCTCAGTGACCTGTTTGCACTCCCTGAGCATGTAGCCGAGGCGTGATGGGTGCAGGCAGCATGTCTCAATCCAAGGGGCCGTGGAAACGGCGGGTACCCGTTCATTTATCTTCTACCGCTGCAAAGAGAATGGCGAATGGCGCCCTTTATGGACAGGGTAGGGTATGGATGCCTTAGGGGATGGCGTGATCATCTGTTTATTCGGCTAGCTTTTGAAATTGCTGCCTCAGACCTTCTGTCCTGGTGTTGTGCAGTTTCATGCTCCCATCAGATCAGTGGATCTGAGCTCATAACCTTAGGTGAGTTCAACTCTGCTAGACTTGGAAGGCAGTTCCCTATGCAAATGAATCAGGACCCAGACACTGTGTAAATCACACTGTGGGCCCATGAAAATGGCATGCTGTGATAGCGGAAAAATAGGTATCAGGGGTCAGACTGCTCGTATATTGTATTTATCGTGTAATTCACATCGCAGCTTGTTCCTTAACCATCACGTCACCCCATGAACAATGAAACTGTGGGGGTTTGGGTCCCACCAAACTTCAAACATAAAATCTCTCCATAGCAAACTGAGTCTCATTCAAACCCTTTAATTTTTAGACTTCAAGCTGCGTGTGTGTGTGTGTGTGTGTGTGTGTGTTAAATTGTTTCTGTGAATTCTTTAATCTCCTTATTTCTGATGCTGGAAATTTATATTTCCATATTGAAGATTCAAGTTACACTTGAATTTGGTCACCTACAGAATCATCATACTTAGGAAACAAGACCTGACTGTGAAATGAGATCCCTCGGTGAGACTTGGCTTTAGTTCCTAAATTGCTATGTCCTGTGTTGTTGAAGTTACCCAATGTTTCTCAAAAATTTACCCAAAGACTTATATCAGTGGCAATGTGTTGTCATTTTTAAACCTTATCCCACATTATGCCTCATTAAGCCTATTCTGGAATATTCTCCCCCTTTCGTAAGGCTTCAGCTTGAAGTTTCTGATTTCAGGGTATCATGATGGGCTGGACAAAGAAAGCCTCCCAGAGCTAAATTTTGCTGTGTTGTGGGGACTTAATAACTTACTGACAGTTTAAAGCAAGTGTTGAGGTAAATTGGACATCATGCAGTAATTTCATTATGCCATGTAATAGACTTAACCAGTCTAAATCATGGGTGCTTAATGCATTTTTATCTGGGGATTTGCATAATTGGTACATAAATATGCATGAGATTAACTGGAAGTGGCAAAACGGGGTGGAAAAATGTTCACGAGTGTGAAAATTAAGGCAGTTGCAGAGGGGGCACCTGGGCACACGCCGTCTCCTGGGTGGTGGCCACACTTGACGTACCTAGAAACAGACAGGACAGCAGCTGGCCTCCGCATGGCCCAGGCCGTGTGTTGTCAGTGATACACGGGCTGAGCGTAGCTTTTGGCTCTCGGCTGGATTCGCTTGGGCACACTACTTATTCTTTCTTTTATATATAATGCAATGTAGAGAGTCTCTAGGCTGATGGATATACTTCTGACTGGCCTCCTGGCAGGCCGTGACACAGGCCTCAGGATTCTAACCATAACAAATGATGTTTGCAGAGGCAGGGGGAAAGAAAAAGAAAAAAAAGAGAGAGAGAGAGAGAGAGAGAGTCGCTGATTGAGTCATTTCTCCTAGGAGGGTAAAGGAAAGAATTTGATAATTAATCATTCTTTGGGCACGTTTTAAAACGTGTCCTTTTCTGATTCGAGTTTTAATCCTCCAACCTTCATGATTCTCTTTAATCCTCCGTGCATTGCCTCCAAGTGCACGAGGCCGCCAAAACCATTGCCCTCATTTTCGGCCCCTCGCGAATCCTGCTTGCCAGTGCCTGCTGGGGCATCGGCAGTGAGCGCCCAGCTTGGGCCACGCGCAGTCAAGACAAGTCTGTACTTTGCACGGAGTAGGTTCTGGGTCAGCCGCAGCATCAGGTGCGAATTTATCCTTCTCCACCACACTGCAAGAAGGGGGGGGGGGGGGGGCGAGGACGTCTCGGTTGGACATCCATCTTTTTATCTTTCCGTTTTCTTGAGATATGATTGACATGCAGCACTGTACCAGGTTAAGGTATACAACGCCACATGAGTTTATGTAACATCCATCTCCTCCTGTAGTTACCAAAAAAAAAAAAAAAAAAAGTCTGTTTCCTTGTGGTGAGAACTTTTAGGATTTACGCTCTTAGCCTCTTTCAAATATACCACATGGGAGAGTTAGCTGCGGTCACCACGCATACCTTCCGTCGTAGGACCACCTGATGTTACAGCCGGAAGTTTGCACCTTTTGACCACCTGTCTCCAGTTCCCTCACCCTCGCCCCCATCCTCGCCTCTGGCAACCACAAACGTGATCCCTTTCATTAGGAGTGTGGTTTTTTGGTTCGTTTTTAACTTTTTAGACTCTGCGTGTAAATGAGATCATGCAGGATTTGTCTTTCTCTTTCTGACTTCTTTTCACTTAGCATAATGTCCTCCAAGTCCATCCATGTTGTTGTAAATGCTAGGATCTTCTTGGTTTTTAATCAAATGCTTCCACAGGAAATGGGGAGTGGACCTGAAGTAACGTCTCTAGCAAGGCTGCAGTGTTAAATTTACCAAGTTTAACTTGACAACTCAGTAACCATTGTGTGTGCTGACTAGGCTTTTTAGTATACTGTGATACTATTGTCTTTAATATCTGCTGTCCATTTACGATTAGCTAACTCTCCAGAGAAGATGCTTTTATTTAAATTGTTAAAAAAAAATTTTTTGCTGTTTATTTTTATTTTTGAGAGAGAGAGAGAGAGAGAGAGAGAGAGAGAGAGAGCGAGCGCATGAATAGGGGAGGGGCAGAGAGAATCCAAAGCAGGCTCCAGGCTCTGAGCTGTCAGCACAGAGCCAGATGCGGGGCTTGAACTCACGAACCGCGAGATCATGACCTGATCTCGGCAAAGTTGAATGCCCAACTGACTGAGCCACCCAGGCGCCCCCGGATAAGATGCTTTTTATCTGTCCAAGCTTCCCTTATTTCTGCTGCAAAGACATTGTGTCATTAATTGCATGGCAGTGACCTTTTCTGAAGGAATGACTTCAGAGTTGTGGCATAAAGTAGTTTTTCTAAAGGAAGTCTTTCTAAAAGGATCGTCCCTTAAAAAAATTTTTTTTTAATGTTTATTTTTGAAAGAGAGAGAGACAGAGACTGTGCATGAGAGGAGGAGGGGCAGAGAGCGAGGGAGACACAGACTCTGAAGCAGCTTCTAGGCTCTGAGCCGTGAGCACAGAGCCCGATGTGGGGCTCGAACCCATGAAACGTGAAACCATGAGCCACCCAGGCACCCCAGGGTCATTCTTTTTTCATGAAAGGGACATTTCCAGGGAAATGAAAGCCGAGAGAATAAAGAATGAGCAGTTGGCATGAACATCAGAATAGTGTCCTGTGAGTCCAGCTCTCATGTCCTCACAGTAAGTGCCACACATAGCTACAATCAGTTCAAGATTTATCCTTCTTCACCCTACTGCAATTTTGGAAGTACATTCGATATAGATGTAAGATGTAAAAATTCTAAAATTACAGGCAATATAGATAGCAAAAGAAAGAGTCAAAAGAGTATAATCATTGGTTCTCTGGTTCCTTAAGCCAATTATCAGACAGTACCCGAAACCCTTAAAGTCACTTAGAATTGTGCTAAATCTGCTTGAAATTTTGCCAGGACTCCATGGAGAGTACTGCCTGAAATGATCCACTGTGTTCTATCTATCTATCAGAATACGTGGATTCTGATAAAATATTGGACTCTCCCTTTCACAGAGCTCTGTGAACTAGAAATCATTAAGGCCTCCAGAATGGTAGCACCTGAGCAGGGAAGACTAAGGAGGGCTTGACAATTACTTTCAAACACATTAAATATCCACAAGATTATTCACGGGCTAATGACAGGCTATCCTTTATCTTAATGGAGGCTTAAATAAGAGGAAACCTTCAGGAGCTGGTGCATGACAGGTTTAGATTAAATTCAATGCACCGTTTCTTGACATCAAAATGTTTTCCTGAGGAAGGTTGATATGGTTTCTAATCTGGAGACCTCTGAGACGGCTAAGGATGATCCAACTTCAGAAGCCAGAAGCCTTTAAGACATCCCATGTTTTTATGGCGCCATGAATTTTTACCATAAAGCCAATAACCAGAAATAGGTTTATGAGACACGCATCAGATTACTTTACAAAGAGCTACTGTAATGCATTTATTGAACCACTGACCTCAGTTGCATACAAACAGGAAACAACTTGATTCATTTTCAAACAACCCCTTGCAAGGCATCTGTGAACCGTGCCAAGGAAGGTAGGGACTATAGGACCATTTGTTCGGTGAGTCTGGAAAAGGAGATGTGCGAGGCACCATAGCCTTGTTTGAATCAGACTACAGACTGCCCAGGTTCAAACCCTAGCTCTGTCACTTCCTAGGGTATAACTTTTCTGGGCCTCAGTTTCTTCATGTGTAAAATGGCATACAATAATAGGATCTCTATTAAGTGTTGTTGCAAGAAATAAGTGTGTTAATGCCTGTGAGGTCTTGGCACACCACAATAAAAGTTAGCTATTACTAGTATGAATGTATGAGCAAATACATAAATGGATATATGCAGAAATATAAGTTGAATGACAAATGTTTGGAATGAATTGTCATAGTCATGAGTCCAAGTAGGGAAGGCAGGCCATCTGTCTTCAAGATGATGCTGTTAGCTGAGACACAGAGAGAGAGCTCCTCCTCCTGTAAGACTCCTGTGAAGTTGGGTCCTCACCTGTGCAGGTGCAGACTCAGCTCAGAATAAAACAGATGCCTCTGTAGCATGAATCAGCTCTCATTATAATAAAGCCTTTCATGACAAATAATTATGGTAGGTAGAAGGTTTAGAAGAAAGGATTATAGACTCAGCCTAAGCCAAAGATTTCCTCTCCAGGACCTTAAGAAAATTACTTTTCTCTTTTGGTCCTTGGTTTGGCCATCTCTTAACTGACATCTTAGTAAAAGAACAATCTTCCTTTGGTGCTTTGGGTCTTGCAAAGTTGAATATACATCATCTCATGTGATTTTCACTATCATAGTTATAATCTACCTGGGAGAAGAGGACCTGGAAAAGGCACAGGCACCAGGGTGCCTCTTCTTGGCTTCTCCAGATGGAACAGCTCATACATTGTCCAACAATGAAAGTTTGGGCCTCTAAGACTAGGTCTGGGTAAATTCAGAATGCGAGGCTTGTTCCACACCCCAGCAGATAGATAAAAGAACCGGGAACAGACCACAAGTGCCAGCCTGGCCACTGTTGGGCTTTCAAAGCCATGGTTGGTTCAAAGCCCTTTCTGTCATGTGTCAAGAAAAAATTCTGTTGACCTAGAAGATTTTATGAAGTCATGTTGAAAGCCGTCTGGATGGCCCTGTGGAATGAGAAGATACATGGGCCACTGGCTTCATCAAAGGGACCCCAGGTGGCCACTCCCAGGGGCTGGGAGGCCAAGCTGTACTTACAGGGGGAGATACTCAGTTAGTAAAAAGAAGATGGATGAGAGTCCCTAAGCCACCGACCTCATGTTGTATAATTAAAAAGGGATAGGAGTGTGGTGAGTGAAGCATAACATGACTGAGGGAGGGGAGGGAAGGACGTGAGGATTTTCGAGGATTTCCGATGGCTAAAAAAATTGAGGAGTTGATTAATTCGTGGTAATTCCCTTCATGCTCTGGTCAGATCTGTTTGCTATATCCCAAGCAGGGGAGGAAGAGAACTCTGAGCAGCCAAGCAGTTGGGAAGGGAAAAGTCATCACAGCAGTTCTTCTATCTCATTTACTTTTTCATCCAGTGGGGATTTATTAACTGCTCATATCGAGTGTCAGGCAATAAATGCTTCCTTCTGTCACCGTTGTACAAACACAAGGAAAAGTGTTGAAGGGTCCACAAATAAGACAAAGCAACCCAATCACTTTCTCTTGAAAACAAGGTGGGAGTGCACACTCTAGAAGCTACAAGCAGGAGAAAATGATTTTTCCAAAGGCCACATTCCTTTTCACTAAATGTGATGCTTTTAATACAAGAAGATGATAGCAATTGGGTAAATTAACTCTGCATTGATATTCAGAGGGAATTACCTTAATGGTAATAACTGAGTGTCTTCAAAGGGATAAAAATGCCTGAAGGAGGACCCTATTTAGTCTTGGAAGACTTGGAAGTCTTTATCTTAAACAAAGAGCATGAACTCGGACATATTTCCTAAATGGGAAACCAAAGTGTAGTCATTTCTCCTCAGATTTCAAAATAAAACACTGTACTTAACACTAGGGAAGCCAGTTTAGGAAACTATAGGAAACTATGAAATCATATAAAGACCAAAGTCCTTATTCCGACAATTAACTTTGAGAACTAAAATAACCCCAAGTACTTTCTACGATTCTGTAGTCTCTACAAATTTTTGGTGAAAGATTCATATTTAGTGCACATGCATGTGCACACTCACACATGGAGTGTGTGTGTGTGTGTGTGTGTGTGTGTGCGCGTGTTTGTGTAGCTGTCATTCACTTCCAAAATTGATGCTTCTGAAGTTGATTCCAATACCAGTGTATGTGATAGGAACAGCACAGGATTTAGATATTACCCTACAACCTATAAAGCAAGTCTTTACTTTATAGGTTGAGTAAAGCATGAATACTTCTCAGACAGAGCTCTTGGGCTGGTTTCTCATTGGTAGATTGGAAAGAGATGAACATTTACTCTGAATTGCTTTGTTTTCAATTTGGGGAATAAGTAAAACAATGAAGCCTAGTATGTGCCTACGACATGCCTAGAATATGCTAAGGAGTGAAGGTTATTTAGGTTCTAGAACTCAGTGTTGGTCAGTCGAAATAGAATTCAAATCACAATGGGAGCCACATGTGTAATTTTACTTTTTCTAGTAGCCACATTGAAAAAGTTAAAAGACACTGGCATATGTAATTTTAATAATATATTTTATGCAGCCAAATGTATCCATTATTATCATCTCTTCACGCAATCAATATAAAAAATATGAATGAGATATTCTATGTTCTTTTTTTTTTTCAGACTGTCTTCAAAGTCTGGTGTGCATTTTGCCCTTACAGCATGTCTCAATTCAGACTGGCCACATTTCAAGTGCTCAGTAGAAACACATGGTTAAAAAATTAAAAAAATAAAAAATAAAAAAATAAAGGGGTGCCTAGGTGGCTCAGTCAGTTAGGCATCCGGCTTCGGCTCAGGTCATGATCTCACAGTCCGTGAGTTTGAGCCCCGCGTCGGGCTCTGTGCTGACAGCTCAGAGCCTGGAGCCTGTTTCAGATTCTGTGTCTCCCTCTCTCTCTGCCCCTCCCCTTTTCATGCTCTGTCTCTCTCTGTCTCAAAAATAAAGGTTAAAAAAAATTAAAAAAAAAAAAAAAAGAAACACATGGTTAGTTGGCTGCCATATTAGATAGGCCAGCTCTACCTGACTTATTGGTACAACCAAAGAAGCCATAAAGCTGGGATTTGTCTAATACTGGTAAATTGCTATCACTCTCCTAATAGCTTATTTTGACCATGTAATCTCTCCCCAGTGCTATTTTGTAGTTGGGATTTTGGCATAGCCCGGGACCTCTGGTACAAGCATATTTGGTCAGATGAATACCCCGAGCGCTTTGACCTCTGCAGTGAAAGCTGATGATCACACACAAAGAATGAATTAGCTCAGTGCTTCCATTGTATAGGAGAGACACGGGGTCAGGTCAGAGGGCACATGTGGATACAGGGGAACGGAGCAGTTCTAAGCAGTTAACTTGGTTGTTTTCCACACTTTCTTCCCAGTCAATTTAACACTGGTTTTTAATGTTTCTCAATCTCTCTCTCTCTTCCATTCCACGTATTGTTTCAGAGCTTTTTCTCCTTTAGTTGCATTCCCATAGGGATTTTCTGAACCAGTTGCTGCAGATACCAAGGCACTCCGTGTAAAGGTATTGTGAGCTGAGGGAGCATTTCCTTCCACTCTCCTCGGATAACAAGGTCCAAGTTCTTGGCCTTGCTGACCACTGTTATGTGAGGCCTCCAGACTCTCCACCCCTGGCCTACACCTCTCTCAAGTTTCATGGCTACACACCCGAGTCCCTGTTGGCTTTTGTTGTTGTGTTCAACAGCCCCTGTTATAAGAGGAGATATATCCCTCTGGGATATATCCCAGAGATGTATTTAACTTACTCTAAGCCTGGACTCCTTGTTATGCCCCAAAAGCTACTCCTCTTTCTGGATCCATTAACTCACTGAGTGACAGACCCCTCTCTCCAGGCCCACGTCAGACACCTGGGTCTCTGCACCCCTCCCCTTGTCCCTGACTCTTCATATGTCTTCAGTTTCCATTTCATGTTATTTCCTCTCTTCACCCTATCTTGTGCCTTCCCCTTCCCCTTCCCCTTCATCCGCATGATCACAGTGTTGGTGCAAGTGGCCATCTTCGGACTGGATTCTTCCCATAATCTCCTGGCTGGGCCTCTGGTCTCCCAGCAAGACTCACCCCCTCCAATCCATCAACTCATGGCTGATAGAGCCCCTGTTCCAAAACACAAACCTAGTCATGTAATTTTGCTTTGCAGAATTCTCCCCTAGCCGCTCCCATTGCCAGAGAAGAAAGTTCTACCCTTAGTATGACGCTCAGGTCCTTCTTGATTGGTCCCTGCCTCCCAATTCCATCTCTGCTGCTACCACCACCTTCTGGGATGTTATGCTCTAGCATTACTGATGCTTCATCAACAACCCATGGCTTGCCTGGCCTCTGTGCCTTTGGATGTCCTGCGTATTGCGTCTGGATTCTGCTCTCCTTCTCTGCCTGGAAATTCCATAGTCTCTAAGAGCTGATTGTCTCTTCTTCCATGAATCCTTCCCTGACCTGAGGGGCAGACTCATGTCTCTTTTTCCTGTGTCTCCACTGCCACGTCCATTACCTCCTGTACACACATTGCACCTGCTACAACAGATCGTCCACACAGCGTTCACTGGATGACTGTTCAAAAGGCAAAACCATCATCTAAGGATTAAGCCCTTAGGCTTGTCCCATGTAAATGGCAAGTTTGGCTTAATGCAGAGTTAACATTTCATTCATTAAATATTGGCCTCATGTCCTGTGCGTGCCACGCCATAGAAGACTAATATTCATCTACAGATGTGTGGGTTCCGGTTGCATAGGATCAAGTGGCCTTCACCTCAGCCAGAGCACCAGGGCTCACCTGTAGCAGGAGTTGTGTGTAGATGCTGGTGTTGGCTGGGCTTCAGAATGATGGGGACGATGATGTCATCTGCTGAGTTCCAGCCACTGTGATTAGTGCACGAGTTAAGTGTTTTCATCTCCATTGTAATGCTGAGAAAACTGAGGGTCAAAAAAAGTCCGGTAACTTTCCCAAGGAAGTTCCGCGGCCACAAAGGGGATAAAGGCAGGGTCTGAACCCTTGTTTGGCCAAATATCTCACACTCCCTCCTTTTACTACACCAAATGCCTCCCAAATTTATCTTGTGGTTTTGGTATTCTGATTATAATATACAGATGGCAAAGTTCCTCTGGAAGAGGAATGAAGGATGGGCCAGATGGCAGTAGGTTTTAGGTTCCACTGGGATGCAGAGGTAGACAAGGAGCCATGGAGAAGGCCCAAAGACTCTACGCAAGACCCATGTCCCACAGTGTTGGAACAGTTGTCATATGCTCCCTTATGACATGAGTGTGATGTATGGAAACTCTTTCAAGAACCCCAGGGGAGTTTTTTTTTTTCCATCTTGGTTTTAGATTCAGTTTAGACTTTGCTATAGCTTTCAGACCTGAACCCCAAGGCTCCCAAAGGGTGGTAAGTTCTGTCAGATGAAAATATACATGTTCCTTCGCTCTGCTCCTGGGAGCCTTTTCTCTATCAAACAAATGAACCGCCGAGAACAATAAAAGCAACTCCTTTAACATGGGCACATTTGCTTCAAGAAAAACACTTATCCAGATTGCTGCAAAGTTTCTTTTACTTTCCAGACTAATGTTTTCACATAGAGAGCCTTGATAGAATAACAAGAGGGTAAATAAGCCTTTTTGATGGAGAAAGCCAATGAGGTCATCAGGCAAGGCTTGAGCTCAGGTTTACAAGCTTTGTTCCAGGCATGTCTAGGAGTCTATGGAAGCTTCAAAGTTTCCATTAAAGTTTTTTCCAAGCAGAGTTGTGTTTTATGTGAGATGACTGATTCATTAAGATGTTTTCTTTATCATGACTTATTTCACGTACACAAAAACACATAAAGAATACAGACCGATATATATATATATGTGTGTATATATATATGTGTGTGTGTGTGTGTGTGTGTGTGTATATGTGTGTGTATATATGTGTGTGTGGGTATATATGTATATATGTTATATGTGTTTGTGTGTGTGTATATATATGTATATATGTTTTATGTGTGTATATATGTATATATGTATATGTGTGTATATATATGTATATGTGTGTGTATATATATATATATATACACATCAGTCAGTGTAAGAAATAAAACTGCTGATGGAATTGAAGCCCCTGTGTACCTTCCACAATCACACCCCCCACTTCCCTCCCAGAGGTAGTATCTATCCTGAATTTATCATCTCATACTCTTCTTTATATTTTTATTACAAATATTTTGTGCCTGTGTGTTTGTATTCTAAGTGTATGAATCTTCTGCAACTAGTTCTTCTCACTCATCAGTTTGTGTGGGGTGGGGGAGGGGGGAGCATCACCAGCATGAATGTACATAGTTGTAGTTCATGCATTTTCCTCCCAGGGGAATTGCTTGAGCACAACAGAGCATTAATATACTGTCAGTCCTATATCTGTCCTCTTGTGGGTAAACATCTCTCTCTCTCTCTCTCTTCAATCATTACAAACAATATTGCCGTGTCCATTCTTATACGTGTCTCCTCTTTGACGTGTTTCCCCAGAGTCTCCACCTGGGAGGGGGACAGCTGGACTGTGAGGTGTGAGCCTCCTGACATTGACCAAATTGCTCTCCAGGGACCATGACTATTAAAACTTGTCTTACTTCCCTGGGCTACAATTCTGTGTTCTGTGGTATATGTATCTGTGCACAATTAAGGATGCCAGAAAATGAGCAGTGTGAGTGTCCTGTCTACACACAGAGCATTTATTACACTTGTATTGCATCCTGAGAATGAAAGTAAGAGGGAATTTGGTCACTTCCTTCCAAAACCTCTGTTCACTATCGTTCCACTCAAACGTGTACTTACTTTTTTTTTTTTCAGTTTATTTTGAGAGAGGGCACCCAAGTGGAGGAAGGGCAGAGAGAGAGAGAGAGAGAGAGAGAGAGAAAGGGAGAGAGAGAATCCTAAGCTGGCTCCGTGCTGTAAGCACAGAGTCCAGTACAGAACTTGATCTCACAACCATGAGATCATGCCCTGAGCTGAGACCGAGAGTCTGACGTTTAACCGACTAGGCCACCCAGGTGCCACAAACACATACTTTCAGTATCATTCCAATGTCTCAGCGTCTTCCCTGATGCTCACTGCATTATCGAGATGCTCACGACATCGATATATGTCATTAATTGATGTATTAATTAATTAATGGATGGCATCCATAAATATGGCTGGATCAGGGATCACCTGATTTTATTTTCCTCATGCAAACTTCATAAAACCATAAGAAAGCCTCTTAGACTATTACTAAAACCAAGCCCACATCTTTTAAGGCTGTCACACAAAGGAGAATCTCCACGTGGAAAGGGACGGCAGCTAATTCCTCGAGCTTCCCTTCCCTTCCCTTGTGGTCTTTCTTCCGTGGGATCATTCATGATTATTGCTACCACTACTAGGCTGGCCTCAGGGACAATATTGCTAGTACTGTTTCTCAGGGGGCCTTTATAAGAATTTTTATTTTGTGGTTTTAACACAATAATCTTCAAAACACAAAGGGTAGGAGAGAAGTGTGCAGCATCTGATGACCACCTCACAGCTGGGCACTGGCCCATGATTGTACTGTCCACCATATTTCTTTCAGGCTAATGAGGGAAGAGCAGAGATTTACTTTGTAATAAATGATGTGGTTCTGACAAATGTAGGCCAAGGGCATCACCCTGGATTATTAAAGTTTGTGCAGAGGTTTGAGCTGGAAGAAAACGATAGGAGAATTGACTCCTTATCCAGCACGTGATAATATAGGCATGCCACACTCAAAAGAACCTACTGTATGGGAGTCAGAAACGTATTCAGTTTAGTGTCAGTAAAAAAAAAAAGAGAAGACATATATATCTATATATACACGTACATACATATCATCAGATTACACACACACACACACACACACATCAGGTTAAATCAATTGTGTTCATTTTGATTTTTCACATATGTATATATTTAATTTACAAATTTGATTTAATAGTTATGTAAGAACTTGAGCACAAATGGATTTTTTTTTCTGGCTGTACACATTTAAGTAAGTAAAATTACAGTAAAAATAAGTTAAGCCAGCACTCGAAGCCTGGGAGTAGGCTGCCCTCGAAAGAGGTCCACACATTTCTGAAGTGAAATCAAGCCTCGCGGTACAGCTGAGACCCAGCTGGCATCGTCCCATCTGACTTTCTGAAGTCTCAGTGACGGCAAAGGGAGGCAGACAGAATTGCAATGGTGATCTCTATTAGGAGGGGTGATTTTTCCATCTCCAGCTTCCGGCCCTCCTGCGGTCTACTCTTTGCCCCTCTCTTTCTCAGAGGCCCTCCTTCTTCACCGCCCTGCCCTTCTTACAGAGCTGATAGAAGCTCTTGACATCCGTACCCTAGTGCTTGAAGTCAAGAGAGAACGTGTCGGCCCTGCCTATCTGGGGTCATTTCCTGTTTCAGTCAGGCTCCAGTCAAGAATTTCAAACACAGATCATTTCAGACAGGGAATCGGTGACCCAGGTGCTGGGAGAGCTAAGAGACCCAGCAGGGGGGTTGGTGAAGTGACAGCAGGAACTCACTATCCCCCAGAAGGCTGTAGGGACACAGGAGGGAGTGGGGGTTACCTGCCATCTGTCAGGAGTCAGCCTCACAGCAGGGACTTCCTGGCAGGGGCTGAGCTCCTGGAGGAAGTGACAGCCCCCAAGGGAGGCAGCACTACAGGAAGCAGAGAGAAAGGTGTCTTCCTCCAGCCTTTCCTCACCACTTCCCACTGGGAAAGCAAACAAGCCTGGGAATGTACTTCCCTATGACACGGAGCTAGGGGAAGGGGAGAGAAACTCGAAGGTGAAGTCATGCCCCCCAAACTCTGTTTTCATGTCTAATGACCCTCCCCTCCTCTTAGATGACTAACGCTGGGAACCACCTTTATGAATGACTACCTTCTACACGCTGACGTGGCCTCACCCTGTGGAAGGAAAGGCAAATAGGATTCCTGTTCTGTATCAGTTCCGAGTGGTTGCTGTGGCTGCCTGAAGCCCTGTGTTGAAGTTCCTGTGACTCCATCTGTGTGTGTGTAAGGTTAATTTTATTGAATGTGTGTGTTTGTGTGTGTGTGTGTGTACTTAATTTACAATGAAAAGTATGATGATTTGATTCAGAATGTCTGCCATGAGTGCAGAAGGTGAGGACCAACACTCACATGTGGTCCATACCATCCCTGTCTTCTGGCTTCATCAGAAAAGTCTTTCAGGAGACACATACAAGGGGCACCTGGGTGGCTCAGTCAGCTAGGCGTCCGACTTCGGCTCAGGTCATGATCTCGCGGTTCGTGGGTTCAAGCCCCACGTCAGGCTCTGTGCTGACAGCTCAGAGCCTGGAGCCTGCTTCGGATTCTGTGTCTCCCTCTCTCTCTCTCTGCTCCTCCCCCACTTGTACTCTGTCTCTTTCTCTCTCTCTCTCTCTCAAAAATAAACATTTTGGGGCGCCTGGGTGGCGCAGTCGGTTAAGCGTCCGACTTCAGCCAGGTCACGATCTCGCGGTCCGTGAGTTCGAGCCCCGCGTCAGGCTCTGGGCTGATGGCTTGGAGCCTGGAGCCTGTTTCCGATTCTGTGTCTCCCTCTCTCTCTGACCCTCCCCCGTTCATGCTCTGTCTCTCTCTGTCCCAAAAATAAATAAAAAACGTTGAAAAAAAAAAAATTTAAAAAAAAAAAAATAAAATAAAAAAAAAAAAAATAAACATTTTAAAAAAAGGACACGCATACAAACATTAGCATCTTTGTAGCACATGCGAATCTCAGTCTATCTACAAACAGGTGTGAGAGAATGTCTATTTCTCTATTCCTTAAATGGAGTTAATTTGAGCCTAAGTCTTCACCCCTCTGGATGGGTGGGGATTTCAGTCTCGATCTCATTACTCTTCTCATGCAGTGCCTGGAAAATGGGTACAGACCTTGCCATTCCCATCCATCGTGACACCACTGACTGCTCACTGTCAAGCCTGCATGGGAGAAGTGGAATCTATCTGCTTTCCTTCCTTGTGTGGGGCCCAGAAATCTTTGCCATGGTCTGGACCCTTAGTGCTCAAGGTCCAGCATTCCCAGCAGGCCCTTGCTAACATTTTTCCCTTGGATCACGTCTCCTTCCTGGGGCTCTGCCAGAGAGTAGGGTAAAGATCTCTATTGCTCATGGAGCATGGAACCACCTGACCTTTACCCCTTCCCAGACTGGATTCCCTCTTCTCTCCATTCTCAAATGCAGATGATGCTTAATAAAGGGGGTCCAGAAGGAGAACCTTTGTCCTCAGGTGTCCCCTTGATAGACACAACCTAGATGCTAGCCAGATACTATCTTTAGACTTCTCTAATGAGAGTACATGAATATATCCTGGTTTAGCTACATATTGATTTATTTTCTGGCAAGTCCTAGTGCATTGAGAGACAGCACAAATGCATTACATAGCCTTCCCTTCATACTGCTCCAAGTCCCACCCCATCTCTGATCCCCACTGGGATTCCCGACAACAGCTTTTCAGTGAGCTTGGTTTGAGGAACTTCTGCCTTTGGCCTGGGGTGGAAACATTCCTTCAGTGAGGAGCACAAGGGCCTTCTGCCTTTCTAGCAAAGGAAAGGAACATACGAGAAAAGAAATGAATTAAACACGTCCAAAAATTAGCCTATAGCATTTCCAAGAAATGCACCCTGGGGGTGGAAGGAGGGGTGGGCTATTCTCACTACAGATTGAAGGTTCTGTTCCTTCAATCAGATATTGGTTCTCCTGCAGTGGACACAAGATGTATGCTACCAAATAAACTACCAGAGCCACCCCTGGAGCTTAGGACTGGGAAGTCAAGGTATTTCAGTAACCTCAGTCTTAGTGCTCTGAGCAGCCTGTAAAATCCCCGTGCCTGTGACAAATCCTATACTTAGGATACCAGGTATGATTCTACACTGAGACTTGTCTAAAAAAAGCCCATAGTCTGCAATTACATTTTTTTTCCCCATGAATGAGTATGAAATCAGTGGAGTAATTTGTAGAGTAATTTTTAAAAGTGCTGATGTAGTTTCACCTTGTTTCACTAGCTCAAGCTTATTAGGAGAGGAGGTGGGGAGGAAAATGGAAATGCGTAGTGTGGGGTCCTGGCTGTGAGCACATCTCCTAGGAAACCACCTGTGATAGAGTGCCATAGCTCTCCGAGGCATGAGATGTGAGAGGGTGAATATGTGTGGGGAAAGGAAAAAAGAAATCGTTGGCTGAGCCCCCCAGTCTTTAATTAATAAAGAAAATGTTCTTGGCGAAAGCTTTTGGAGCTGTCGATGAGGCCAAAGCAGGGGTAGGGTGGAAGGAGTAAAAACAGGTCTGCTGGCTGGACATGAATACAGTCTTGCCCCGTTCACATGCAATAAATTGAGCAAGTGTACAAATGAACTAGGAATGTGTCTACTTCAGCTTTGCAGTGTAGATGAAAATCCCAGCCTAGTTATCCTCTGACAATAAAGCTGATACTACTCGCTGTCATTAGGTCACAGGTGTTGGTTTTTACCAGTGGAGGCCATGTATTAAATGTTTTGGGAGCCTCGCTCCTTCATCTACTTCTTTTCATGGTCAACAGTATGGACCTAGGACCTCAATGAAAGAGAGCTGGCTAGGATGGGATGTCGCTTGGGGACTGGAAGCATGTAAGCTAACCATCTGCACATGCCTTCTTCCTCTGCCATTCCTGAGGGTAGGAAACGGAGCTGACTCCATATTTAAGGTGATGAGGGGGAATATTTAAAAGACACGTAGATTAAACCCACTGGATATTTTTGTGCCTCTGGCATAATTAATATTGAAATACTACGCATCTTATGGGAGGCATCCAGTTGCCTGATGAATATTCTGCCTTATTTTTCGATTGAAATTCTTCTGGGATGTGAGTTTTCTGTGAAAGCAATGGTCTGTGAAAGAGCACATTTAAGCTATAAACACGTGCAGCTTGGTAAGTTTTAAGAACTTAGCTTTTGACCTGCTCATGATGTTTATGGGTTTCTAGAATCATCCTTATCCATATATTGTCTTTCTGTGCTTTGGTGTGTGATTTAGGTTTATTTTCAGTGATATGTATGTAATCCCATATTATAGCTTGGTTGTAATTACAAGCATGTGAGCATTTGCATATGTCTGGCTATGTATGTGAGAAGTAAACTCTTAGTGTAAAACTCTAATAATGTAGGAAACACATTAACACTGTAAGATCTTGACCCAGATCTTAGTCAAACATTCCCGGATCTATAAGTCCTCACAGAAACAGGGGAGCGCAGGGTTATTTTCCTTACTTCTTAAATTTTTTTTCTTTTTTTTCCCCCCTTACTTCTTAAAAAAAAAAAAAAAGAAAAAGGTTTCCTCTTGATTCTTAACCTCTCTGAGCATGTCTCCTTTGTCCATTCATTGTTTGTAAAGGAAAATTCCCGGTTGAGGCCATGGTTAACTCTTGACCGTGAGCTTTGGTCAACCATGTTGAAAGATGGTAATTTCTATAAAACAATCATGACGTGTAAACTTGCGGAGCTCATTGAGGAGGGGAAGTTACAATATTTTATTTTCTTCAATTATCTGACTACATCTCCCGGACTCCAGAATGGTAAACATTGCATGTATGCTCATCAAATGCATGGTGGTCTGAGTTTCTTCAACACCTTCTCTATAACATTGTGCCACTAGCATAATACACATTTATATAAGGTGTACTTAAGGGAATGATAATACCCAATGTGATTGAGAGCATGCACTGTTCCAGATAGGGTTTCTGAGAACTTATTAGAATTAAATTTTATTTAAACACCTTGAGGAAGGAATTATTTAGGCCATCGGCTCCTTTACAGACCAGAAAACAGACACAGAAAAATTAAGTAACTGTCCCAAGATTACATGGGAGGAGCCAGAATGTGAACCCAGACAATGTGTGTAAAGAGCCCACAATGTTAGCACTGAGCTCTGGCTCTCTGGTCTGGACATGTGGTTTGGCCCCAACATCTCCAAATGGCCAAATGACTTACTTCTGGAACACAGTGACACCCCCATCCCCCATCCCCCGCTCCAGAAGTTGGCCCTAGGCTGTCTCACCCCCTACCTGTCCTACAGACTCTCACCTACCCTGGCTCATAAGTCATCCTTCAGCCACAGGTTGGCATGAGGAAAGACAAATTTGTATCTTTTCCAAAGATAATAAGTCCCAGGGCTCCCGAATGTGCAAAATCCAGGCCATCTTTCAATGAAATGGCCTATTTGGCATTTTGTTTATTTATTTATAATTTATACCTGTGTCCAAAAAGGTGTTGAAGCCACTTACAATAAAGACATGTGCACACGTGCTTATGAAATAAAAACAGAAATTGCAAACCTGAAAAGGTTCTGAAGCAAATAAGTGATTATATTTACTGTGATTTAGCATTACCTTTAGCTCTTACCCTCTGATTTGCCCTAACGGATCACCGAACCACATATTTATTTTCAACTCATCAATCTACTCATTTTTTCCTGGCCATGTGTGAGGTGTTCCAGGTGATTCAAAAATGTTTAAGACATGGCCGGATGCTGACGTTCAGCCTCAGGGAAAGTCGGGCACGCAGGCAGGTAGCTGGCGACTAGATTACATCTAACAGTGTCTTACTGTGTCATAAATGGTATCAGTAAGCGTGTGTGAGGTGTTCCAGGCCAGTGTGAGGTGTTCCAGGTGATTCAAAAATGTTTAAGACATGGCCGGATGCTGACGTTCAGCCTCAGGGAAAGTCGGGCACGCAGGCAGGTAGCTGGCGACTAGATTACATCTAACAGTGTCTTACTGTGTCATAAATGGTATCAGTAAGCGTTCTGCGAGGTTAAGGACCAGTCAATGTGGGCCAGCTACTCCCTAGATTTTTAGGATTCTCAGGTATAGTGACCCCATCATCATATGTGGATAATGGCCATGATAGGAGTCAACAGCAGTACTGAATAGGGCGCTGATCATATGTAAGACATTGTTTTGCTGTGTGTTGCATTGAATTGCAATGTATCCTGAGGTTACTGGACTCACAGATCTTAAGAAATGCGCATCCTGACTCCTTTCCACACTTTGTAGGAATCTTTCTCTCCCTGTATCATTGCTGTCACGTGATTGTCTAGCCGCCACAGTCAACATAGTACCTTTACACCCTCCTTATTATCAACTCGGTCCTTACAACAGCTCTCAGACATAGGTCCCGCGCCTAGCCACATTCCTGAGAGGAGGCAACTGAGGCACAAAAGCTGAGGGGCTAGGTCACGCCACCAGATAGCAGAGCTCTTAACCACCACACCTGTTGAGATGATTGTCTTGTTTCTACATCTTATTGTTGGGAAAATATTCTCAGTTTTGTCTGAAATCTGCTTTCAAGTGCCCCAAAGCCACTGATCCTATTTTATTAGACTCCGTACAGAATAAGCCCACTCTTATTCCAAAATGAAAATGCCACTAATCCTGTGTCAGAGACCTTAAGTCCTTGCCTCTATGGAAGGTGAACACAATCCCCAGTGTTTTGGATCAGTTTTTGTCTCTCAGGGCAGCATAGTGACAGACGGAGAGCCTGTGTTCTGGGCCCAGGCAGCAGAAGTTCAAATCCCAGTTCTGCCAACCATCAGCTCTGTGACCCTGGGTATGTTACCTGACCTCTCTGTGCTTCAGTTTCCACACATGGTAGGAGTAAAGACACATTTTGCAGATACAATTGCTAAACTAATAAACTACTAAACTAGTAACTGGATCTGAAAAATAGCCTTGTCATAACGTACTAATCACTTGTGTACGTAAAAGAGGGCCTAACACAAGACAAGTGGGTGTCATTATTGCTGGCACCCTCCCCCTGAACCTGGGGGACAATGTCTCAGAGCAGTGCTCAGAACTGGACACAGTCCCTCCGTGACCTGTAAATAGAATTCATTTTTTAACTCCAGGAACATTAGTTAATTGTATACACTATCTTGATCTAAAGAAGAGAATGATGAGTTGGATCTGGGGGAGGTTAATTAAGTGACTCTTCCGAAGCAACTCAGTAAATCAGTGATAGAATTAGATTCGAATCCTAGTTCCCCATGGCTTTCTTGCTTTACTGAGAATTTCGGTTCTATGGTTGCCATCCTCTTCCAAAGCGTGATCTTTATGCTTCTTCCTGTTGTTTTTGGACACAGGTATTTGCTGTCTTTCTGTTTCAGTGTAAGCTTATATCTGTCCACGGTGAACACCATTCCCCAAGTCACCCCAGAAATGAACCTTGCGGGGACCTTGGGTTCCCTCCCCTTCTCTGCCACCAAAATCCAACCACCCACCAGCAGTTTCTCCAGGCCTCAGTAAAATGAAGGAACAACCCTGCATCGTTCAAAGAAACTTTTAGGGTCGGACGGTAGTTAAAACAGTAAATACATGTTTTTATTAAGACCTAAGGCAATAGGGGAAAAGAGACTCAGGGAAAATGGAACTGGGCTCCGTTCTGAATATGGCGCGGGCAAGTGAGGATCGAGAGCCAAGGGGCAGGGTGGGGGTCAGTGGGTGGGAAATTACTAAGAGAAGGTACAGGCATGGGGGGCCAGGGTTATCAGACATCACCTGGGGGTGGAGAGGGATGAGAAATTTGATCAGATATGGAGGGTGGGGATTCTGTCTAAACCAGCTTGACCGGATTCTTGCTCCCTCCAACTGGGCGATGCAGACACCATGCAGGGTGATGTCCTCCACAGAGGGCATGAAGACCCACCCTGGATGTCAAGGTCTAGAGGAGGGTGACTGCAGTTTAGTCAAGTACAACGTCTATGTTAGTTTCCACGTCTGAGTCTTCATCCGGCCATTCCTGCCTCTTGTACCCGTCTCCTCTGCCATTTCACCAGCTCATTCCGTGTTCTTCACTACTTAGCCCCGGAGCCAAACACAAGAGGAAACAGTCTGCAGGTTTTTCTCTTTCTGAAGCTACAACCTGTTCCGCCCATGGCTTGGGAAACCGACCTCCCTTTTTCAGGCTCATAGGTGGCCATTCTATCCACTGGAACAAATTCCCACATGGCGTCCCAGCATGATGATACCCTTTGAGTGACACACATGCACTGATGATATTACCAAACTTATGATAATGCCGCCGACAGCAGAGAGAAAAAATGCTGTAAAGACACATTTATTGCCACTGGGGTGGTTTAGAGCAGAAACCCATCAGGGTTTTGTGCTTTTCAATTTGGAGAATGTAAATTGTGTATGATGCGGAGCAAAGATAATTGTCTGTGCTATTTAAAAGATTCACCTGAACACACAATAAATTTAAAAAAAAAACAGACAGGAACAAGAGAAATAAGAAAGAATTCATGGGGTTATTAGACACCTGCTTCCCCTCTTCCCTCCTCCCCTCTCTGCCTCAGAACCAGCTCACAGGGGAGACCCCGACCCTTCTCTCCAAAGGAAGCCACTGGTGACCATGACTGATTGTGCTGTAGCTCCCAGGAGCAGTGCTGGTTTGCATCTTAACACAACCTCAAGTCAAATGAATGAACTTCCAAGGAGGAAGTTTTGAGTATCAGCCAGCACATGGGGAGGCCTAGATGGGGCGGGGGGAGGACTTGAGTCCTCCCCAGGGGCATGTAGGGACCTCCTCTTCCACTCAGTTATGTTGTTCCACATTTCAGCATCTTTTTAATGTGGGGCCTTTTATTCCAGCTCTTTTAAACCCTCACTCTTTGTCCTCATTTACCAAAAGTGATACATATGTTCCATCTTCGTGCACCATTTTTATTACACCAACAACAAGACCTTGGCAGTTAGATATGGCAGGCAGACCCACGGTCAGATATCTATAATGCTTGGGCTGTTATTCTACCCACTGAAATACTCTCTGGCTTGAAGAGCTTCTGACCCTGTTCTCAGTTTCCCTCATCTGTAAAGGTGGCTGTTGGATTACATCATCTCTCAAAGTCTCTGGCAGGTTTGGAAAGTCCCGGATGCTAGTTACGATTCAAACATTAGTTTGGGGGAGGGGAACATATTGTATGCAAACTCTTCAAACCCGTATCCTAGAATCAGATTTCCAGTGAAGGATGTATTTCCTCCTTCTGCTTCTTTCAATTCTCTTAGGGTATATGATGGGTTTTTGACAGTATTTGTACTCTGAGAAGCAGTCACCATGAGATGACAGCTTCTGAAGGGTCAGCATTTTACGAGGTCACATTTTCTGCTTAAATTGCTTGACAGTTTCCCTTAATACAGAGAGTATACTCCACTTAAGAAACCTGTGCTCAACAATTTAGAGAATGTCACCAGAACATGTATATAAATGATGCACACACTTGAATAACCAGTATTTCATGACAGAGAGGAAGCCTCCTCCAGGGGTTAAAGATGAGAAAGTTGGAAGTTTCTGACAAAAAAAAAAAATCTTTTCTGTTAGTTGCACCTTTGTTTAAAAAAATATTTTTTCGGTTTCTAGTACTCTCTTCATCTATAATAGGGCTTTTATCACATATTAGCGATCCTAGTAAAAGCATTCACTTGAACCCTGCTTTAAAAAAAAGTTTATTTATTTTGAGAGAGAGAGAGAGCACAAGGGGAGGGGAGGGGCAGAGAGAGAGGGAGAGAGAAGATCCCAAGCAGGCTCTGTGCTGTCAGCATGGAGCCTGATGTAGAGATCAAACGCACGAACCGTGAGATCATGACCTGAGCTGAGATCAAGAGTCAGAGGCTTAACCATCTGAGTCACCCAGGCGCCCCTCGAACCCTGCCTTTTGCCTGGACCTTCCTTTGTGACGATAGAGCCTATTAGTGCCAATACATATTTTGTGATGTTTCAAGGGAAGTGAGATTTTTCACTCAACCAATCTTTATTCAATTCAGTCACTATGTCAGGCATCAGAGGGTCCAGAGACACAAGAAGCTGGAAATATTGTGGGTCCACACACCCACCAAACTCTAAAGCACAAAGACCACATGGTGAGAAAAAGAGAGAGAAGAAAGTAGAAGCAAGCAAACTCAGTGTGAAAGTGGAGAGGAGGGAAGGAATTAATCTTGCCTGTGGGTGAGAGGAGTAGGAGGAGGGCTGGGAGGATCACAGGTGAGGCTTCACAGGAAAGGTAACCTCAGAGGTATTCCTTCATGGAGAAAGGGCATTTCACTAAGTAGATGGGACAAGGATAGAGGTGTGGAGGAAAGGATTATGGGTAAGAGGAGCAGCTCAAGTGTTAGGGTTCTCCAAGGAAACAGAACCAGTAGGATGTGTGTGTGTATGTATGTATGTATGTGTGTGTGTGTGTGTGTGTGTGTATACTATATATATGCATATATATAGTATACACACACACACGTATATACTTTTATATATATATATATATATACACACCATATATACCAACCACACACACACACACATATATATATATATATATATATATATACACCATATATACCAACCACACACATATATACTTTTATAGATAGATAGATAGATAGATAGATAGATAGATAAAGGGATTTATTATAAGGAATTGGCTTGTCCAATTACGGCGGCTGACAAGTCCCAAGATCTGTAAGGTGAGTCAGCAAGCTGGAGACCCAGGAGAGCCAATGGTGTAGTTCTAGCTCAAGTCTGAAGGTCTGAGAACCAGGAGAATCAGTGCTGTAAGTTCTAAGCCAAAGGCTGGCAGGCTTGGGACTCAGGAATTGCCACTGTTCCAGTTGCAGGGGAAAAAGCTGATGTCCCAATCGTAAGGGAGTCAACCAGGAAGAATTTCCTCTCATTCCAGGGAATGTCAGCCCTTTGTTCTAGTCAGGCTTTCAACTGATTGGATAAGGCCCACCCACATTCAGGAGAGCAATCTGCCTTACTCAGTCTACCAATTTTAATGTTCACTTTATCCAAAAACACTCTCGCAGACACACTCAGGATAATATTTGACCAAATATCTGGGCACCCCATGGACCAGTCAAGTTGACACATAAAATTAACCATCACAGACTGGGCAAAGGCAGAGCAGTGAGTAAATGTTCAGCATGTTTTGGGATGAGTCCCCCGAGGGAGAACACTGGGTGATGGTTGGTTTTACAGGAAGAAATGGGAGATAAAGTTGATAGCACAGGGTCCTATGGTAAAAGGGCTTGGGTGCCCTGCCCTCTGGGCCTCTTTTTCTTACTTGTAACATGATGATAAAAATGCTTACCTCACAGCCGCTGTGAGAATGCATGCGTTACCTGAAGTGGTTTGTGCGACAGTTGGCACCTACTTGGTGGTCACTAGATATTCATACCTTCCCTTGTGTCTTCTAAGGGAGACTGTTAAAGGCTCCTCTTCTGCCCATCCCTAGGCCTCCAGGCTCCTGATCAAATATCAGATGACCACTGCCTCTTAAGCTCAGAAAACATGTCCAGACTCCGTCTCTTTGACATTTTCCGTCTCCCTGGAGCATGTCTTCTTGCCAGTGCCCGCTCCCTTTCGGACGGATGCTTCTTTGGGACAGTCACGGCTTCTCCCATTGCCCTTTGTAAGTTGTGGCTCTGTTGTCATTGGGCAAGTGCTGGCCAGTGTCATTTTGCCAGATCCTGGCCCCTGGAAAACCACACCCCAAGCCAGACCACCACTGGGCCTCTGCTCTCTCTGAGAGGGATCGTGACGAACTACCTACCTCACCGAGGAGCTCAGGCCTTCCTCTATGGAAAATGGGAGAACTGAAGGATGATGAGTAGCTCCATGGCATGATTATATATTTATATTTAATGAGGGTGAGGTTTCCCATAAGTGTTTGAGGAATGGGAGAGAGATGAACCCACAGCAAGATAAGGTCTAAGGAGAAAACTCTGGGGCCACCGGCACTTTTTCCTTCAGAAAAGGAACCCAGAATAAATGCGCAGAGAGAAGAGGAACCAGGGGTGGTACTGAGGAAGGAAGGGAAGAAAGAGTTTTAAGGCGAGGGGGGTGATGCCCGGCTTCAGAGGTCAAGTATAAAGGAGACATAAAATTTTCATCTCTCAGGTCCCCCTAAAAGATAATGGGGAAGTTAATGCCCATCTCAGCAGGTTGTGGTGGGTATTAAATAACATTTACAAAGTGCTCCGAACACACCCTGACACAGGGTAGCTTCTTATATCCTTGTTGAAAAGTTCTTGATGCTATTCTGGAGCTTTGGATGTAGGTATCCTTCAAAATATAGAGGCATACAATTTAATATGAATAATAAGGAAAATAAATAATATATTTGTAAAAAGCTATCTTTCCGTCATAGGGTGTCATAGTTTTTCCAGCAGTGTGTGAGCACATACAAGGAGTGAAGCACATACAGCCTGTGTAGGAAAGTCACAGAGATTAGCATTTGAGGGGTTTCCGGAAGGGCTGAATCAACACCGATGGCCAAGAACAAGAATGACAATGTGTCTTGTGAGAAACATATGTTTGATAGAATTTATTAACTTTCTTGGTCAGTAGAGGTAAGAGTATGGACTATGCCTAGTCCATAACTTCAGCGACCTTTAATATGTACCGTTTAAGAAACAGAATGACAGTTGACTTGGACACATACTCTGCAGAGCAAGTGATGCTTTTACGGTGCTGCTTATTTCATGACCATGTGTCTCCAACTTCCTAGTATTGTTACCTTTGCACTTTGCCAATTTTCAAACAACCATTGTCTTTATTTGACGTAACTATCTATTCCTGTTTCTGCTATTTGTGTATAATAATATATAAACAGGGTGATTATAAAAATGTCTAACAACCAATAGGATATAGGTATTTGCTACTCAGAATGATTGTTGGTTTTCTTTTAAATGTTTAACTCTTTATTTGAGAGAGAGAGAGAGAGAGAGAGAGAGAGAGAGCTGGGGAGGGGCAGAGAGAGAGGGGGAGAGAGAGAATACCAAGCAGGCTCCACACTGCTGGTGCAGAGCCTGATGTGGGCCTCAAACTCATGAACCATGAGATCATGACCTGAGCTGAAATGAAGAGTCGGATGCTTACCAACCGAGCCACTCAGGTGCCCCAGAATGATTGCTGTTCATAGCATTGGAGCTAGATCCCAGAGGCCCCAGGCATCTGGATCACAGGAAGGTTCAGAGGTCCCAGAGCAGAGGCAGAGTGGTTCCACAGTCCAGGCTAAGGACACAAGGACACTATGGCAGTTCAGGCTCTGGGGCTCAAGGTCATGGCTTGGGAAGTGTGTCAGTATTTTAACAACCAGTATAGCCGTGGTGGTTGTACTAGCTGAATATCATGGATGCTAGTAGGTAGGTTGAAATTACTAGGTCTCCAATTTTCTACTGGTTGATCCTCTCAGTAGCATTGGGAATTTAGGAAAGCAAGCTGAATTTATTTATTTTGCTAGTATTGCCATCAAACATTGACTGCATTACTGGAAATAGACCATTACGTTAGGGAGAAGATGAGCCCCTTAAAAAACTATAGAGATTCTTTTCTACTGGACATAGTTGTATTCAGCTGCTTTGTCCTACCCGCCATATTATGAAATCTTGGAGATCAGAGGCGCATACATCTTGGTCACCTCAGTGTTTTAAACATCTAACACGGAGCTAGGCACGTAGACAGTGATCAACAAAAGTTTGGGAATGAATGAACAAGCTTGGTTTTGATTCCTTCAGGCTCCAGAGCTAGTTGAAAACTTAATGAGCCATTTTCCATCCCCTTCAAGTAAGTATGTTTGACCCCTTTTAGTCTTTTGGCTTCCCTGCCAGGATGCTGAGGTGGCCTTTGTGCATAACAACTAGCTTCTTCTTGGGAAGAGCTTGCCCACACTTGCTTACCAGTGCAGAGTGCAGAGTGGCTTTCTTCAAAGTATTTTGGAGTGTGCCCAGCCCCAAAGTGCGTCCCAGAGAAAAAGCACTTGGGGCTTAAATAATTCCATCTCATAAGAGAAGGAAAAGAGACAGGTATGCAAATGTGATCAGACAGAATTAAAATTAAATTAAAGAATGGAGAGAGGGGCAGCAGGGCATCCTTGCATATTCAGAGGTGAGAAAAAAATACATAAGCAGTTGGCAGCTAATGAGAAGAGAGATGATCAAGGCTAGGCAAGGAAGCTGGGGGTAAGGAGGTGCAGGGAACAGGGAACCGCATCTCAGAGGTGTTTATCTTCAGTGGAAGCAGATTTTCCTGGGCTACGCAGCATGAATTTTTATCACGCCTCTCTACTCATCTCTCCTCAACTTCAATCAGTTCACTCCTATTAGGCAAACAACTTCTTGATGTCGAAATTAGCGTGCACTGCTAGCTCTCCAGTCGCGAGGCAAAATTCAAAGGGTGGCAGTTTCACTGGGAGAGGAAGAAAGAGAGAAAGACACCAGACCAACTCAAAGCTTCCGTTCAGCCGAACCCAACATCTTTTTGTCACTTTTCATCGCTTCAAAACCCACACATTCCCAGACAGAATCAAAAACCCGGCTCGAACGGCTCACCGTTCCTGCATGTAGACTGTGAATCTCATTTCAGAGTTGGAATGCATCCTTCCACCGGGGAGGGGGAGATGTTCCTGCAGCAGAAGATGATTGATTTTTAATGACTTAGGGTCCAAATTATACCTGTTCTCTTCCCGTGAAAGGGAAACAAAACTGAAGTAGTGAGACCCTCCCTGTAGGAGGCACCTGATGAAAATTCGCCCATGTCTGCTGGCTTTCAGGAGCTCAGGATAGCAAGGCCCTCCGTGACTTCACCTGATGACGCAGCTCTTGTTGCGCTGCCATAATGGGCAAGTGCGGATAGTTGAGGGGGCAGGAGAGTGACACCAATCACGACCTATTGCCTGGCAGGGAGGTGGACGAGACATGCGTCCCCCTGGAATTTTGCTGTGATTCAGCATTGTTTCACTTAGCGGTGCCTCATTGTCTCTCAATCTCACGCTCCTGCAAAATGCCTGGTGCTAATTATGAATGCTAGAAACCCACCATTTCCTAGGGATTAATTAACAATGAGATGATAGGGAAGTCTTGAGTAGCCTGGCTAGAGAGGGCAGTGAGAGGGTCAGGGCCGACCTTGATAACTAAGGAATCAGAGTTGAGGGAAGGGGTGCAGGGACCCAGGGTATAGTCATAATGACTTACCATTTGGAATTTATCCCTTGGCCCCATACCTCTGAGAACTTGAAAAGGTGAATCTGAAAGCCAAATTTTCAGTTTAATACTGATATACAGAGTGCTTGTTTTCTTATTTTGCAAAAACAAATTTCCATGGAAATAGAGTGGCAGATTACCTTTATAGCCTCTAGTTAAAAAAAAAAAAAAGCCCCTCCTGTGCTGACAGCATAGAGCCTGCTTGGGATTCTCTCTCTCCCTCCCTCTCTGGCCCTCCCCTGCTCCCTCTCTCTCTCTCTCTCTCTCTCTCCCTCTCTTTCAAAATAAATAATAATTTTAAATAATAGCACCTCAAATCTTCTCTATTTCCTTTTTACACAATTGTCAAAGGTAACGTGTTCTGGGCGTTGCCACCACAGGGTTTGTGACTGTTTTCTCTAACCTTAGTTGAGTCCTCAGCCTCAGTTGGCCTCCTAGTTTTTCTTTGATCTCCCTCGTCAGCAGCCAGACAGCGTGCACTCTTTCCCTCACCGCCTAAATCTCCAGCATTATCTCCAACCCGTTCATCTTTCCATCCACGTGATGGTCCATCCGCCCATCTCTTCATGCTTTCCAAGTGTCATCCCAAAGACATGTCAAGACATCTTATGAAACACGTGTCTTATAACAGAAAAGGAACAAAGAAAGACAAAGAGAAAATGCCAAAAGGAAGCCCAACATGAAGTGGCCCAGCCATGGCCATCAGACTCTCCCTACGTGACCCATGGTCCTATTTCTTGTTGAGATGGCCAAACATCTAGAGACTGCTGCCCCGGTGTGAGAGGCACAAATGCTTTGAAAACATATGGCCAGATGCCCTCACCCTTTGTACATTCTCAAACATTGCTTTGTCACCTAGAATTAAACTGTTCCATTATTGACTTATTTTCATACACTGGCTTTATACTTAAAAGCCTATGGACTCTCAGAAAGTGGCATTTGCTTGGCCCCAAATAACATCATCCCCAGGACCCCTTGGCAAGACCTCCTCTTTTCCTGCTAACTTGACATCGGTTGACTCTGCAGTAGGTATGCTGAATCGAAATCACTTATATCAGCAGCGCCATTCCTTCCACGGCCAGAATCTTGAACCACATCTTCTCAAGTTTGGTAAGAATGAACTTACTCAAATTTCAGTGACTTTTTCACCCATTTACTCTGTTCTCACCGATCAAGGCATGAGGATTAAAGAGGCTCTTTATAAATTAGCTAACCAGGGTGGTTGCCCTGTCTTTAGAGGTCTAATGGTACAAGAAAATACTTGTACATTGTTGAATCTTCTTGAGATGATGATCGGAGCTCAACTCCTGTTCAGTAGGTCACATCAGGGCGAGACTGTGCCTGGGGCAGAATAAAGCCAGTTTCCCTCCATCCATAAGGAAGACTCACAGAGAGCAGGACCGGGCTGGCGGTCGGTGCGCCTCACTTGGGGCTTCCCACAACGGGGCCCCCTTATGGTCGGGCCTGCGACTGAGCCCCATGACGGCTGTGACGGCTCTGGTGTGTCCTTCTCAGCTCACCAGGCAGCCACTGCCCGCCTACCTGCCAGGTGCAGAGAAAACTCCCCACATCAAATGGAAGGTTTTAGAAGAGAGGAATGGCGGGTGGTGGGAAAGACTCAAAACCCGGCTGCCTGCAATCAGGCTGCTACGACACAATGATCACAGAAGGGGAAGTTTGAACAACACACATTTATTTCTCACAGTTCTTGACACTGGGAGGACTCCAGTCAAGGTGCGGGCAGAGTCAGTGTCATGGTGAGTCAACTGCCTTCTCATTATGTCCTCACATGGCCTCTCCTTAGCTCCTGCATGCAAAGAGGAAGGAGGGAGGAAAGCAGAGGAATGAGGTGGAATTTTGTGTCTCTTCCTCTTTTTATAAGGACATCGATTCCCATCACAGGGGTCCTAGCCTCGTGACCTCACCTCACCTTACCCTAACCATCTCCCCAAAGGCCCATCTCCAAATACCATTCAACATAGGAATTTGAGGGAGATGCAAACATTCAGCCCAGCGCACCAGATTTGTCCTCCCTCCTTTCTGTGACGAGAGCCTCAGAAACTTCCCGAGCGCCCGTGGGGAGGCTCGTAGCAAACAGGGTCCAGAGTGGCCGGCCACAACCACAGCACGGTCAAAGACATTATGAGGGGAACGCTGCCTGCTGGCAGTTCCCGTGAACCCTTGACAACCTCCGCTAGCCACAGCACACTTGCTCCGTCCTCCTTTTCCCTCAGTATTTCTCGGTCTATTTGGTTGACAACTTGAAATGCGTGGCTCTCTGGGAGCCCTCCCCCGCCCCGACTGTGTGTTTGAGTTTTATGCCCCATTGGTCAGGGATACGAAATTGGAAATTGCCTGTGTGCCTGCAGACCAAAGAGTCACTGCCAGAGAAGCGGGGGGGGGGGGGGGGGGGGGGGTCTTCCGCCGGGAGAATGGAGGCGGGGTGTTTTGATCGAGAGTGAAGGGGTCATTTCAGGGGAGAAAGGGATAGGACAGAGGTCTGTGGTTTCAATGGCCCTGCTCCCAGCCCTCGCGGCATTTTGCAGACTTTGCTGAGGAGGAAGAATGAGCCCTCCTGGCTCAGTAAAGTGCAGAAAAGGATCCCATCCATCTCGTGGTGCTGCGTCTTGTTTGCCTCTATCTCCTGAGCCAAGATTTTCCAGTGCATTCTTATCGGCGCCCAGATTTCTTGTAATGGACTGACAATGGATCAGGAACTTCAGATGAAATTCTTAGACATCTGTTACGGGAGCCAAAGCAGCCACACAGCTGAGCTACAGACACTTAACTACGTGACACTGTCTGTTCACTTGATGCTTTGGATCCGTGTCCTTTCAAACAGTCACACTTAACTGGATTGCATCCCCAAGGCTGAGTTGTGAGCCAGCGTGACCCAGGAAAGACACCAGACAGAGGAGGCAGCGGGGCGTCTGGGGGACGGTACTTTGGGCTAATTGGCCCAACAGCCAGAGGTCAGCTCTCCTTCTCGGCTTTCAACTTCGACCGGCTCTGGAAGTCCCTCGGTGCCTCCACGTCACCTGAGCCTCTCGTCTCTCTGGTGGTTTTGTCAGTTCTGGTGTTCTCGGTGTGGCACAATTAGAGGAGAAATTTGTGAACTCTGCAATTCACTGTTTCCTTTGTTCTAGCAAAAGTGTAATTTGGGGATGTGCGTGGGCAACTTGCATAGTACAGCCGCGGGTAGGTGCTTATGGTGTAACAGGGCCAATTAGAGGAGAGCCGTGGACCTGGTACGCAAGAATTTAAGGCTCCCTGGCACGGGTGACCTTTTCTAAAGGAGCCAGTGCTGCCCTTTCATCGGGTGCCAGGCGTACAGACCGAGGCGAGATTCCAGCACGGTGAATCACACCTGGATGGGAGCTGCAGCCCCAGCCTGGGTCACAAGTTGAATGGCCCATTGGGGAATTTAGAAATCAGAATTTAAAATTTAGAATTAATCCCAGGCCACACAGGCTTCAGGACCTAGCAGGAGCCGGAAGTTAGGGGTTTCGAGATAAATGTATAGAAAGCCTTATTTCCGATGTCAAATAAATACACACATATTAACAAACGTGTGTGTGCGGATAGGTAGCAATGCCTCTGTCTCAGCTGTACAGCTCATATTCAATATTCAGATGTGTGATCATCGCACCGCTTTTCCAGTGCGAATGAGAAACAAGGGTCGTGTGTTAGTCGTGCATCTGATAGTATCACCTGCAAGCGTTCACAGACCAAACATTGCAGCAAACCCCAAGGAGGCAACGTGGAACTATTGACTGTGGCACGTGTCACAGAGAGAGGACTCTGGTTTAATGGAGCAAAGAAGGCCTCTGAATATAGCAAAGACAAAAATGGGAGGTCTCTGGGGGGGGGGGGGCAGGGCAGAAAGAAATGTTAGCGACAGCAAAACGTCATGTGCATCTGTGGCCGTCGCCCGGGGCACGGGGGAGAAGACGACTAAGGCTTGAGAGCAAGCAGGGCAGGTCCACGAGCCCCGAAGCAGCCTGAATGCAGTGGTTGGAGCCCAGCCCAGGGAGGTTGGCAGTGAGGACAAAGCACCACCCACCCACCCCACCCCCCATCCCCGGGAGCCACGAGAACCGAGAAGGCGAGCTGCAACATGGAAGGAGCTAGACGGAAAGTCTCTCCAAAGCTTCAGCCACAGAAAAGCCAGCTTCCAGGTGCCCGCAAGATGGAAAATCTGGCAGCATTGTTGCAAAGACGTTTGCCAACTTCATATATCAACCACTGACTTCCTGTTGTTTAATGTTAATTAAAGCTGTTAAAATCACCCATCGGTAGAGACTTCCTGTCTTCTATTTCAGATATTTGCCAGGAGGGCTGACAGAAGAGGTAACAGGAAGAGGGCAGTCGGGCAGCACTACACAGGGCCGACTATACAGGGAGATCCACACGTGGCTCCACCCGCAGACGTGTTAGAAGTGGCCCCCCCTCCCAGGCTGGTAGTGTGCCGATGCCTCTGTTTCCAGGGGCCTGGCCTCCTGCCCAGCAGATGGGTCGCCTGGGAACCTCCTTCCTAGCAGGGCGCGGTCTACAGTCAGCCTTTTGTCCTGAGTGCTGATTCCACTCTGGTATTGACCCTCTCTGTGCCCTCAAGCTAGCTTTTAAATTTCTGGTTCTAAATTGTGTTCTACAGTTCACACACATGGAGGAATAATAATGGCATTGTTGGAAACCAGCCGTGATTTTTAATCAGTGAGCAACCCAGAGGTTCTCGGAGGAACTGTTTTCGTTTGTTGGTTTTCTCCCGATTGAAATCAAATGATCAAAGAAAAAAAAATGCCTCTATACTTTGGTTTCCTTTGAGTCATTAACTGGATATACCATGATAAGATGCTTCACCAACCATTCGCAGTGGTGGCAAAAGAGAGAGTGGGATGGGGCTGCTATCGGTGGAAAGTCCAGCCCCATCAGGCACGGCCCAGGTTTGCAGAGGCCAGGCCAAGGCGGGAGGGAACTTGGTGTCGCGGGGGGGTGGGGAGCAGGGGGCGCGGTGCACCTTCGGGCGAAGCTTACTTTTCTCAGCTAGAAAATGAGCAGTGTAGCTTCCATTCATGTACCAGTCACTTTTCACATCTGATCTTTATCCACTGCTCACGGTCCAGTGACGAGGAATGAAGGGCAGGTGAGAAATGAGGCCAAGAGGGCGTTGGGTCACACGGAGATGGGGTCAGGCCAGGAGTGGTGGAGACCGTGCCAGCCACGGACGTAGGGATGATGATGATGATGACGGTAGTAATTAACATGCATGTAGTCCTTGACCATCCCCAGAGTCCAGACCATCCCCACTGCCTGCCTTTTTCCCATCACAAACTGGAGGACTCATCTGCAGTAATGTTTGGGACACTGAGTTGGGAGGCAGAATACCTTAGGGGCTGGATTGGCTCAGCTACGATATGCAGAGCCGGGTACAAACCAGCAAATTTATTTTATTTTCACAGGGAAAACATACCACAATTGGCATCAGATTCGAGCGCCTGGGATCTGGGGGGAGACGACGATGATGCACATGGCCCTTGCCTTCCATAACATCACATTTAAGCAGAGGGAAGAATCACATGTGCCTATAACCCCCAAGAAAGCGAGAGACGAGAAATGACAGGAAACCTGACCCAGTGCATAGTAGGGAGGCCGGAGGGAGCAGAGATGGCTAGGGGTAATTGAGGAAGGCTTTCGGAGGTGGAATTTGAATCAGTTTGGGGATGGATGGGTTGGATTTCAATAGGAGGTGGACGACAGTTATTCTGGGGAGAGAAAATGCCTTGAGCAAAGGCAGAGAAGAGAAAAACATGAGCCAGTGGAGGGAATCATGGGTAACCCAGGTAGGAGCTGGCAGAGGGCACGGGAAAGTGGGTTCGGAGTAAAGGCTGAAAAGGGAGGCAGTTGGTCCAATTGCGAAGGGTCTTGGAGACGGAGGCAGATGCTATTATTATCCTATTTTACAGATGAGAAAACTGAGGCAGAGAGAGGACACCGTCCTAAAGCCAGGAAATGAATCTGCGTGGCCTGGCTGTGGAAGCCATCCTCAAACGCACATACTAGGGCTCTTATCCGGGTGCTGGAAAACCCTTCCTTGTCGTTAGCTTCCCCAGAGCGTGGTGAGGTCTCCTCTTTACCTCACAGGGTGGTGAGCTCAGTATCTGCTTTTGGCTGCAGCAGACCCCAACCCAAGTGGGCTTAAACAAAGAGGAAAGTATAACCTCACAAAACAAGAAGCCCAAAAGTTAGACAAGAACCGTCACTGGTAAACGCAGCAGCTCAACAGTAATTTGGAAACCTAGGGTTTCCCTTCACTCCACTCACGGGCCACCCTCTCGGGTCAGCTTTACCCCCTGCCTCGTTACCTTCTCAGTCTCAGCTCAAGCGCCCCCTATTCAGGGCAGCCTTTCTGACGCTCTCCCGGCCGAGGCAACCCTGCTTCCCTAGGCTCCTCCTATGTGTGCACATGGGTCTCCTCCCGGTCGCCCAGCTGCCCTTTCCCTTATTATCGGATCCTTTCAGCCCTCCTGGTTCAACCCCAGGCTCTGTGAGGGAAGGAGCTCTGTGGATTTTTGTTCACTCTTGTGTCCCTAGTGCCCGCCACTTAAATACTTGTCAGGTGAACAAATGATAGCTTTGTGTACTGCTTCGGAACTCACGAACTACAGTAAATATATAATATGGCAAATGACGAATTACGAGTTATTCTCCTACGGTGCCTTTTCCCTGAGGCAAATTGCTATTGGTTTCTTCCCCAAGAAAGCTTTCTCCTTGGGGCGCCTGGGTGGCTCAGTCAGATAAGTGCCTGACTCCAGATTTTGGTTCAGGTTACGATCTCATGGTTCATGAGTTCGGGCCTCGCATAAGGCTCTGTGCTCCCAGTGCAGAGCCCACTTGGGATCTTCTGTCTCCCTCTCTCTCTGCCCCTCCCCGGCTGTCTCCCTCTCTCTCTCAAAAATAAATAAACATAAAAAAAGAAGAAAGCTTTCTCCTCTTTCCCCTTCCTGTAAAACCCACATTTTGTTCAGACATCTGAGCAACCCCCTGTTCTAGAGAGAGATTGTGATTATTCCACCACCGTGTGGCAATTGCTGTTGGCCCAGGGGTGGCCCATGGCCTCAGCTGCCCAAGCAGACCAAAGGAGAGGACATATTCTTGTAGGTGAACAAGGCTATTGGTTGCCCCAGCAGCTGGTGACCATCTTGTAGCCAATGTCGTGCTAGCAGGTTTGGAAAAAATAGGGAGATATTTTGTGGATAAAAGTGAACAGGATTCAATGATGTTTAGGGACATCGGATGAGGAAGAAGACAGTCTTAGGGAAGAATTCTCATTTCCCAGCTCGGACCCCTGGCTGGCGGCCCCAGTCATCGTGATGGAAAACGTTGGACAAACCGAGAGCCGTTCAGACCAGACTTTCACACAATGCATGAAAGTGTGCCTGGTTGTGCGTGTGTGAGATTGCATTCCCCGTGGCAAATGATTGTTGTGTCCCTAATAAGTGGTGGATAAATAATTCGGTGGATTTAACTGGCCTGCAGCATTTGTGAAGATCAGATAGTCTCACTTTGGTGGGAAAGTTGCCTTCTACCCTCGGAGCCCACAAAGCCTGCCTCACCAGTAACCCTTGCTCCTGATCATGCCTCCGGTGGCTGCCTGTTTAAAGAGTTCATCCAGCAAGCTTCTTCAAAACGCATTTGAATCTTTGCAAGCCTCGGGCTGTTGGGCAGGGTGATGGCATCTCTGAGTGTCCTGGAAGGAGGGGACTTGTTACCCTTTTGTCTTTGAAAGGTAGGGGCATCTGCTCCCGCCATCCTGGTTAATAGGTTTCCAATTATTTGGGCAGATCTAAAATAATATTCCAGAGGCAGTGAAGAAGCAGCTGGGCGACATTACTTGTAATTGTTTAATATTGTTATCACATGTGCTTACAAGAAAAACGAGGCAACTGGCCATCAATCAAGGGAGGGAATATTCATAGATGGTGATCACGGTGCCCGCATTGGAATGTCATGGCAACCGTCCCGCGGTCCCGGGCTTGATTACTTCCTGCTACAGCCCTGGTCGGAGCTGCGTTGCTTCATTAACTTTACTTTCTTCAACCTCATTTGTAAGAGGAAAGCTGGAAACAGCCCCACATCAGGCTTCATGCTCCCCTGCTCTGAAAATCTGATGTTACAAAACAAGCCGCGTTTCTTCTCTTCCTCTCTCTCCTTCTAATATGGTCTCTAATTGTATTCAGAGTCTCACAGGTCCTACTGTGACCACCAGGGAAGGACTCACCCAGAGGCGACAGAGAATTATACCCTCTCCACACCTGCCATTTCACGGGTGGGGAAAAAGGGAGCCAGGACAGGAACATGCTGGTATTGGATAGAGTCCTGTTGGTGATCAGGTACCCCTGGGTTCAATCCTGCTCAGGTTGCTTACTGCCTGTTAGGACGTTTCACTCCACCTGAGACTCCGTGTTCTCCTCTGCGAAATGGGGATGTTACCGCCCACCTTGCTGGGCTGTGGTGGGACCATAGATCAAGCGACCGTCACGGTACCTGGCACAGAGCAGGTGTTCAGCACCTATACATTGTAATAATTACCATATCTAAAGTCACAAAAGGAGTTTTCAGAGAAGTTGGAACTTAGAATCTGTCTCTCCGGAGTCTGATCTGACTAGACCACACTGCTCTGCTTGAGTAAAGAGGCCTCAGAGTCTCTTGGGTGAGGGCATTTGTGACATCTGCTCAGGACACAGTTTTACCATGAAACTCCAGAGACTGGCTTTGTCCGGGTCGCTGGGGGATACCGGTGTGGGTTGGTGGTCTTTGGGTCAAATATTTGCCCGATACCCCGCCCCCGCCATGGCATTTGATAGAACCTCCATGCCCTCCTAAGGCACGCTGGCAGAGTAAATGGGTTGTATGGCAAGTTGCAAATCAAATGGCCAGTCTGAAAGTCAACAGGGCCACCTAACACAAGCAAACGTCAGTGAGCGCTGAGCATGAGGAGGAGAAAACATGCCACACGAGGTGTAGGAACAACAACAGATACTTAAACTTCAGCTCCCAACAGCCTAGCGGCCTCTTCTGGAGCAGAGCTGGGGGTCCGGGGCAAGCCTACGCTCGTGGCGGCGCCCACGAACAGGGTGCCACAGACCCACCGCTGCTCCGCAGACCAGAGACGCTGCAGCCCCAGCTGCCTGCCTGCTGCGGGGGACAGGGCAAGAGCAATGCTGAAATCTGCCCCAGGTCAAGGGTGCTTTTACTCGATTTTAGCATTAGCTACCGTTGAATCGTGCAATGCTTTCTCTGCATTTTCTCATTGAATGCCGCGGCCTCCCTATGAAGCAGGAATGGTTATTTCCATTCGGCAAATGGAGACCACGAAGGTTAGAGACTAGGTCAAGTAATCTGCCCAGGAACAGAGCTGGTAGGTAGATGAGCGAGGATCGGAACCCGGTCTCTCTCCCTCTGAAGTCCACACGCGCAACCCGGTCTCTCTCCCTCTGAAGTCCACACGCGCACGTGCTAATCATGTAACAGCAGCAGCTACCCCTGACCGAGACCCATCCTGTGCCAGGAACACACTTTGTACGCATTAACGTAGTGCTTATGACCACCTTATAAGGCAGATACCATTACGAGCATCGGCTCCATTTAGCGGATGAGGAAACGGAGGCACCAGGAAGTCAATTTGCTCAAGTTTGCGCAGCGAATGAACGGCAGAGCCAGGCTTCAAAGTCGGCGGAAATGGCTCCCAAGTGCACGCTGCTGGCCGTGGAGCTAGTGGCTGTCACCACGTGGTCCCTGGAACTGCGGCGTGAACCTCCCCTCGGAACTTGTTGGAAACGCCGAGTCCCGTCGTCCCCCCAGAATACCCGGAATGAAGGCACCGAGCGGGCTAGCCTTGCCCTGTCACATCTGCAGGTGGTATTCTCTCTGGGGAGCGTGAGACGGTAGCTGAACCAAATTCTTGCTCTTCAGAGTGTGGTCTGTGAACAGACCCCTTGCGGGCTTGTTAGAGCTGCAGACTCTCCCAGACCTCCTGAGTCCGAATCCATGCTTTCCTCAGATCCCCACATGACGTGTGGGATGTCATCATGGGGATGTCCCACGGCTTCCAAGATAGGGGGAGGGAGGAAAGTGACCTTCCCCAGTGTCAGATGAAGGGGCATCAGCCAGGAGACACAGTCCTTGGAGAAGAGGTGTGGATCCACTAAGGTACCAGTAGCTGCTGTGACAGATAAACTAAGTTTCCGTGACATGACGTCCTGGGCACTTACTTCTGGTTCGTGTAAAATCAGATGAGTGGGGAGGGCTCTGCGCCCCCGGCGAACCAGAAGTGATGTCTGTTACTTCCCCCTCACCCTCCGCGGCCACCTCTACCTGCGAGGGAAGGTGGAAAACGTGGCCTCGCTGTGGGCTCAGGAAAACCGTTCGGTGACTCCACCACCTCTCCCTGGAAACTTTTAGCTCTCAGCCGTTCGTTTATCCACTCAACATAATACTGAATAACGAATTAGAGTCATGTATTCACCCATTCATTCTTTTCTTCACTCAACAAGCATTTGTTAATGCCTGATATGTGGAGGAACTTGGAGCAAAAGGGGGAGTAAAATTGTTCCTCTTCACAAAGGAGCCCCGTGTCCAGAGGGGAGGATGAGCAGGGCGGTGACTAGAGACTGTGGGTTATTAATACGCAGCGGGGCTCTGAGAACGTAGGAGAGGGAATGAGCATCAGGTAGGGACATCAGGGAAGGCCTCCTGGAGGAAGTAACCCTGACCTGAGCTTAGACAGACGGGAGGAATAAAGCAGGCAGAGTGCAGTTGGAAACCTCGAGCCTGCAGAGCAAGCCCTTGCGTGAGGTGGCAAGGGGTTTTCGTTCGGGAGGCGAAGATACCATCCGGCTGAGGGCTGGGATCAGAGCACGATAAGGGATAGGCAGGAATACAATTCAAAGTGGCTCAGTGGCCCGTCTCCTGGGACATGGGGGGAAAGTGGACCCATGGTCTGGCCCGTGCTTGGAAAGAAAGGATGCAGATAGTTCTGTCCACACACGTGCATGGTACCCTCGTGCCCAGGCACCTAGAAGACAATACACACCTTCCCGTGAGTTCCTCACTGAGATGCCCGTCATAACCCTGCAAGAATGGAGGCGCAAGCTGCTTTAAATTACCCCGCATTTTATATTCCTGGAACAGCTGTCACCTGCCTTGCCCCGGGGACCTCATTACCTAAAGAGGGATATGCAGATTTCACGCTTCCTCCGAACCTTGGGTAGTGCTGGGCTTTCTGAAAAGCCGGAAGCTATACCCTCCACCAAACTGTCAGCCCAAAATATGTCCCTTAGAAGGGCCGTGGGACAGGGGACAAAGTTCTGTCCTTCATAATTAAGGCGTGATTAATAACTTAATCAGAACAGAGAGCGGCCCACGCGATGTCGCCTCCCCTCATTTGTTGGGCGACGAACCCCCATTAATCACAGGACGTGCCGAATGTAAAAGAGACAGGTTGATTTGAAGCCTAGCGTTGGGGTAACCTCGCCACCGCTCCCTGATCTGCTTCAGAAGCGCTGCCGATATATCGCAACAAGTATCCCTGTCACTGGCCCAGCCTCTTCCTGATGAGCATTTTGGGCAAGGGAATGCAAAATCTGCGTGTCAGGGAAGCGTGCTCCGTCCCACCTCCTCCCCCTGTGGGTCCTGAAAACTGCTTCACAGCAAATGCGAGGAAGTTCCCCCGGGTGCAGTCCCACCCAAGGGACCCGGAGCCCTGCCCTCGCTGACAACTGTCCCCCGCAGAGTGCAGGTGCTACCACTGCAAGATCAAGTCTTGTTGCAAAGGATCTTCCCTTCCTCTCCGAAAGACGGTCCTGCAGAGAAGCCTGTAACCCTGGTGTCAGCGGGGGTGAGAATGAGCCCTCCTCTGCCACGTCTGTCACAGCCCTCACGGCCTTGCCCTGGCTGCTGGCAGTCAGCACCTGTGTCCCTGAGCCCTCTCACGGCCACCTCCCTGAGCAGCACGCCCAACTGGAAACCAACACCTCCTGCAACAAAAGACCACTCAGTCGGCTGGGGTACTTAGTTCCTTGCTACAGAAACACATCGGCAAGAAGGAAGTTTGTTAAAAGCGAGGTCACTCAGGAGGTTGGAGAATTTCCAGAGAACCCAGCCAGAGGATCGCTGGGTTTCAGGGTTACGGGAAAGAAGCCCCAAATCCCACCACCAGACGAGTCCCTTGAGGGGACCGCTGCCTTCGCACCAAGCCCGGATCCTGCAGCTTGCACCCAAGAGATTCTAACCCTGGGTACCACACATCCTCCCTAGGTTTCCCCAGGGCCACACGCTCTGCCACTGTGGTGCCCCTAGGGATGCCTCTTGGTGCCCAGGACTCCTTGACCCCAGCACCTGACTCCAGGTCGGAGGTCCCTGCACATGCCCAGGTCCGGGGCCCACACCCAACAACAGGAGGCTGGGAAGGCCAGTGAGTGCCATGGATTTTCAGCTTTTGTAGTGGGAAATTACCTCTGGCCCACCAAGACTCATCCGGTGGGCTTGCCCCAAACAGGAAGGAGGTTAGTTGTTGGGCTTTTTCTCTTTCATGCTTCTGTGGGGTGAAATGAGGCTTAAATATATCAACACTGGGGTGGCTTATAACATTATCCACAACAGGCAGTTAACGCTGTCAGATTCTGACAATGGGCCCATTGTCCAACCCTCCAGCCACCTCCCCAAAGTCTTAGCTTGTACACATCTGCGGTCCTTCCTCCTGCCTCCCTGCTAACAGGCGCTGGTGGCCTCCAACGCTCTGGGCGTTCCGAGGAAGAAGGACCTAGGAGTTTTGATTCTATTTGACTCACGGTGCAAGTTCTTTTGGTTACTTTTCTCTTTGCAGTCTCTCTACTTTTTTGGTTTGCTGCCCCAAAGGGGCCTTATCTCTCTCAAGATCAACACCTATAGTATCACGTAGACTATATTGAGGGCCAATAATTTCTTGGATGCGTGTTAAAATTCACGTTCCTGGGTCCTAGATCCAGAGATTGTGGTGTAGCAGGTGCTCAAAGTTTAAGTGCTTAGAGAATTCGCTAGCTCTCCTTATGCTGTCATCTCACAAGAAACTGCACTCACCACTAACTGCTTGAGTATTTGGGGCACCTGTCCTCACCCCAGATTCTAGACAGATCACACATCCGCAGCCAAGGAAACGCATCACAGCTGTCCTAGACTTCCGGGTTACCCTCATGTGCTCCCGTGAGTCACAAGGATGTTGGGGATGAGTCAAGGTCTCCACGGCATCCATAGGTGTTCACACGATTCTCAGATAGCCGCTACCTCCTCAAACTCTCCTGTATTTCCTTCCATCCTCCCCTTCTCCAGGATGACCAGCCTGTCTTGCTTTCCATTAACTTCAGCCTTTACTTGGCAATGCTGGCTTCTTGACGGGATCTCCTTTCTCTGGCCCCACTGGGTAGAAGGGAGGTGCTCATTGCCTGATGCCCTGAGAACACGGAGCTCAACCAAGTAGGCTGCTTAAATTCTAAGTTAGAGTCTCAGACACCCAGAGTCACTGCAGCCCCCATGGCATGAGAAGAAGTTCCCATCACCTTCAGAAAATGGGACTTCTGCTTCCTCAGGTGTGGGGGCAGTGGCCCCCACGATAAGGAAGCCAGCAGACTGTCACTGGGACAATGTCATAAAAAGATTCATCTTCATAGCTAGGGCTACCTCCTTTGAGCGTAAGCGTCTTTCATTCATTCATTCAGCCAATATGGCTTACGAGCCTTCTGTGTGCAAGGCCCTGTTCAGGCCCTGCCTTATAATGGACTCATGACTTCTCTTGGGGTGCCGGAAAGGAGCATACATGAGTCTAGGCCTTGTAAGAAGCAGATGCCAAGACCGGGTTACACGGCAAGGATTTTATTAGGGGAATTACCCGCGTGAAAGGAGATAGGGAGAAACTGCGAGAGACTGAGAGAGCCCTTCTCCAAAGGCCAAGTAAGTCTGACCTTGAGTGAAGGGGAGGGCACGCGGTGGTCTGAATGTTTGTGTCCCCCCTCCCCCTGTTCAAAACTCACGTGCTAAAATTCTCCCTGTGTAAGGATAGTAGAAGGTGGAGCCTTTGGGAGGTAATTGAGTCAAGAGGGTAGAGCCCTCATGTATGGGATTAGTACCTTATAAATGAGGCTCCTGAGTGACCCCCAGCCCCGTCCACCATGTGGGACTACAAGGAGAAGTCCGTGACCCAGAAGAGGCTCCTCACCCGGCCATGCTGGCGTCCTGATCTCAGGCTTTCAGCCCCCAAAACTGTGAGACAAAAATGTCTGCCGTTCAGTTTGGGTGGAAGCATCCTGAACTGTTTTGCAGACATGCAGTGCCTAAGCCACGGTGAGCACTGGCGCCCAGACTGGCCGTAAGAGAGTACAGCGTCACCCCAGCAACGGGTCCCTGTTACTGTCTGCACTGCACTCGGTCACTGGCGGGGAACAGCCTGCACGAGGCGAGGCCTCAGCGCATGCGCAGCAAGGGACTTCGACGGCCCAGCAGACGGCCCCCCCCATCATCTGTGCTCTTGGCTGTAGGGGGTCTGCCGGGCGCACTCTCCTGATGGCCCCAGGGCCATGCTTTTAACCAAAACCAGAATGAGGAAGGGAGCCCGAGGAAACTTTGGCATGAAGTCGGATCTAGTGTGAGAGCAATTGCATCCACGTTCCTGAGGTGGCTTAGGTCGGCTTGGCCAATAGCCACTACCTACCTTCTAAAGACCGGGAATAATTTACGGCAGGTGGCTATAAATCGTGCCAGGCGCTGGTCTGAGTTCACCCTCATATTTATGGGGGAAGGGTGAGCTGGACGAATGTTTTTAGGAGATGGCCTTTGTTTACTGCTTGTTTACAAGGCTGCAGTAAATGGGGCTTTTGCACGGTGAGGAAGCTGGGTTCGAAGACCCCCAGGCTTCCTTCTGTCTCAGGATCCCGCCATCTGAGGCTCCCTTTTACCCATCTGCCCCTGGGGCCTCTCACAGCATCACAGCGGTGTGGATCCCGTTATTGGGGTAATTCTCAACATGAGCCTTCAGCCGAGATAGAACACACAGGGGGTGTAACTCCTGATGAAGTGTGTTCAGCCCGCCGGTTCCAGCGGGTCCAATTTGATCTTGACAGAGACACGGACATGCAAAAACCACCCACGATGTGCATCCTTACCTTGAATCTGAGGCGAAAAGCAAGCTGTCGCGGCAGTGTTTTGGGTCTTCCTAATGGATGCCGCACACGTTTCTGGGGTGAAACACGTCCCTGCTTTCCTGTGTCGGCTCTGCTTCCTAATAGGACAGAGCAATGAGGCAGGGCATGAAATTTTCATAACCAACCCCTGCATTTACATGCACGAAAGCGGTGCTCGCCTGGGGAGACAAACAGCCAAGTCTCCGAGATCTAAAGTGATTCTGAATACTGGTGCCGTTTTCCTGGTGCTTTGAAATCGATAAGTGCGGATAACATTCACAAAATAATTTCTTCAGTCTTTCATTCGAAGATATTTATTGAGTGTCTGTTGTGGGCAAGGTATTTCCTTTTTTTTTTTTTTTTAAGAGACTATGGTATAGCCAGAGATGCCGATAGACAGTGGGCTGGGGTTCGGGGGAATCTTATATCGATTTCTGTGGGTGTGGTAGAGGAGAGAAAAGTCATAGAAGCAACACCTTAGTCTGTGGTAGGAGGACTGGAAGGTTCATCATAGTACATCTAACTAGGTAAAATAGTAATTATTTGTGATTTTTCCTACGTAGTTTGTGGCTTTATGAGGGCTGCGAGGTAAGCTACAAACAGACCGATCAAAAACGGGTTGGGACCTTTGCATATGCAGCGATCAAGGCGCAGCCAGCTACGCCCAGGCCTGCGTGTGCCGTTCGGCACAGCGGCCACTCACACGCGCGGCTGAGGTACACTGCAAAGTGCTTCCTCTGAACTAAGGGGCTTTAAGTAAAAACTGCACCCTGGATTTCCAGACGGAGCTGCTGTAGACTATAAGCCTCCCGGAGACAGGTTCTCATACTGTAGCCCCAGAACCCAGCACGATTCCTGGGACGTACAAGGTGGTCTAAGATGTTTGCCGGGTGGGTGAGTGCATGAGTCAAGTACACGTCAAGACTGTCACAGGCAGGTAGGTAGGTGATTATTTATCATCTCCCTCTGCACCCACTCGTTCTCCTTCCGTAGTTCCTTTGTGCCTTCTGACCAGTGCTCTCAGAGGTCTTCCTAAGGCATCAGTGTGCAGATGACATCACGGGTCCTATGCTAATCGTGGCAGCTTCCAGGGGGCGCTGGTAAGCCCAGACGGCGGCCAGTGGATCTGTGGCATTCAGAGACTCTCTGAAGGGGGCTTGACTCTGTATATTCAGATTTCCCTCCCCGCTTTCTTACCTCTTATATTTCTCAAAAATTTTAGTCGACGCAAAGAAGTATGTGGTTATCCTTTCTTCCAGCTGATAGTTCTATGACCGTTGTTCCCGCTTGGAAACATTCCTCTGGCTGCTCCCTCGTTGTCCGTGGTCATTCCTTCTACTCTTTGTGGGTCTGTTTCCCTAAATAACAGGTTATAAATAGATAAGGACTAAGGAAACAAAAATGGGCTGTTTAGAATTGCCTCTAAAAATAAGAATAAACCAGTTCCAAGCGAGGGCTTGAGGAGTCCCCCTGTAGACACAGTCTTGGGAGCACGGATTTAGGCTACTTCTGTTGGTTCTTATCACTAGTCCCCGGCTGTGTTTGAGGTGTGTGTGTTTCCAGAGAAGTGAGCTCTGAAAAGTGAGGTTAAGGAGTATCTAGGATAATGCCATATGTGGAAAGTTACAAGCAACTGGGGCAAGGTCAAGATAGTACTTGGCCGGGGAGCTCAGATTTACCCAACCACACCTCCAAATGAACATCTCTAGGAAAAGATATGCACAGAGAGCCAAGGACAAAGAATGAATATGTCACTGCCAGTGGGGCTGTGCTCTCCTGTCCCACTGCAGAGCTCTAGTAAGCTGAGTCACCTGCCTCAGAGGACTCTTGTACTCAAGCCAGGCTGCTGAGAGTGGTGTCGGATGGAAGCCAGTCCGGAAAATGCTCTCAAAATCTGACCTCCATCTCGGAGAGCGGGACCCGGCTTGTGGCAGCCCAGAGCTCACGCACAGAGAGAAGAGCCGAAGCAAAGAAAGAGGGAGAAAGGGGAACAAATCTCCCCAAGGCTGAGGGGAGCTGAATCTTTGTTAGGACACACAGTAGGCAATGGGCAGGGGTTAACTTCCAGAGAAGCCACGGGGACAAGACAACATGTCCCAAGGACACCATACCCAAGCATGCTGTACCTTTGAAGGCACCACCTGCTGAGACTGTAGCCCAGTCCACACTCTGGAGTCTGGCTAACCCATAATAGCCCTCAGCATCCTTGGAGATAGGATGAGTTGGGGGCTATGTGGGGTACAGAAGAACAGACCTTCTTGACCCCAGAGGTCAAGGACGTCTGACTCCCAGACTATTCAGCTAAGAAAGAAGGGTGATTTCTTCAATTATAGAAACCTGCTGAAAAAGAAGAAAAACTAGCATGTGTGTATATATATATATATATATATATATATATATATATATATATACATACATTAGAAATTAGAATTTCTAATGAGGGCTTTACTAATTAGTCTTTGATTTGGATCATTTGAAGGAAAGGCAACAAATGATTTCTGAAAATGGGTTTCTTATGTATAGTTGTATTTTTTTTAAAAAAGGCACATATTTTTAAAGGAACATTTTATTCAATAATGATGGCAAATGGGATGAAAATCAACGCACCTCCCTCACAGCACCCTTTGAGCTGGTTTTCCCTGAACGTATTGCCGAACATAAGTGTCATTAAAAGGGCTAAGTACAAATCTATACGGATATGCGAGGTCCTCTCCCCCTCCGCCTCCCCTCCGCCACGACAGGCCATCCATGGCCGCCCTCTTGGTGTGTATTTCACAATTAGCACGCACTTACACAGACCCACTACTTAATAACCCCTTTGTATGTCTCCCTAGTTACAATAAATACACCCATTGAATGAAGGTGGAGAAAGAAGGTGCAAAATAGGATGTCCTTTTGGATTTGGAAAGAAATAAAGTTTAATCATTTCCTTCCTGTAAGCCTAACCAAAGTATAGCGATGGTGCAGTCCCAGGAGAGTCACAGTTATCTCTTCAAGGCCATCTCATTCTTTTGACGTTGACTGAGAAGAAACGCAGACATGGCCACAACTAGACCACGGCAAAGGTTCTTAACGTCTCTGTCTTCCACCCTTTTCCCTGCACTAATCCATCACAAACACCTGACAGATTAATTCTGCTAAAATGCCACATTAATCATGTTATTCCTGTTCGCCGATCTTCCTAGCTCCTAATTACTTAGATAATTAAATTCAAGAACAGATTTGGCTTGCCCCAAGCCCTCCCCCACAGGGCCCACATCCTCCTATCCGGCCTTGGTCTCAGGCACCTCCATGGCTGTCCCCTTCCTTCTGACAAAACCCGTCTGCTTAGTGTTTCTCAGATAATTCATGAGCTTTCCCACACAGAGCATTTGCTCACGCCGGTCCCCAGGCCACAAACCTCTTACATCATTCTCTTTGCCTTTTCAAATCCTAACCTTCCTTCCTGCCTTCAGTAATCGTTGAACACCTACAGTGTGTCAGGGGCTTCGTGGCAGCCCCGGTCTCAGCTCTGCCTGCCTGCAGGACGTCCTCCTTCCCCAGAGCACAGAGTGATTCATTTTTAGTCATCAACCTGCCAATTAGCTGTAGAACCCTGAGACAATCTCTTATGCCACTACGATAAACCGTCTGTGTCCATTTAGGCTGTGTAACAGAACACAAGCACCTGGGCAGCTTATAAACAACAGAAAGTTACTCCTCACAGTCCTGGAGGCTGGGAATCCAAGATCAAAGTGCAGGCAGATTTCGTATCTGGTGAGGACCCTCTTCCTGGCTCATACACAGCCGTCTTTCTGCTGTGTCCCCAAGTGGCTGGAGTGCGGGCAGGGGAGCTCTCAGGGGTCTCTTTTACAAGGTCACTCATCTCATTCATGAGGGCTCCACCTTTATGACTTAATCACCTCCAGAGGCCCACCTCCGCATGCCATCACCGTAAGGTTAGGATCTAATGTGTGAATTTGCGGGGGGGCGGGGGGGGGGGAAGAAAATATTCACTCTACAGCATATACCTGATGTTTTTTTATTGTGTTTACCTCTCTCTCAATGAGATTTCCAGATTCTCAGTGCAAGGATCATGCCTTATTCTTTTTGGTACCTGACGTAATGGCTTTGCCTGTGGTAGATACCTACCATGCTCAGTAAAGATGTCTTCTACGGATGACCTAATTAATTAATAGATCGATTTTATTAGTGATCTCTATACTCTGCTATTTCCTATAGTAGACCCAAACATAGCCTTTCAAGCTTAGGGATCCATTCAGGGAAGGGGCAGCCATGCTTTGTAATAACCCTTGTCTTGGAGGAAAGGCTATGTAAACCAGAGCAGTCCCTGAGCTGGACATCAGACACGTGTGCATTTCCTAACTATCCCGTGGCAACAACAAAATCACGAGCCAGATCACGGCGTGGTATATCCTATCATTATTCTCAATGGATCCACGCCTCAAGGAACCCCACAGCCTAGAGGCCTGTGATCTTGTTAAAACAGAAGTAAATAAGAGTTAAAATATTGCTTCTGCACCTGGAGGATATTATGCTCAGTGAAATAACGCAGTCGCCAAAAGACAAATACTATACGATTTCTCGTACCTCAGGTTTCCAGAATAGTCAAACTCAGAGACAGAAAGTAGAATGGTGGCCGCCAGGGAGGCCGTGGGACAGAGAAATGGGGAGTTGGTGTTTAACGTGTATGGAGTTTCAGGTTTGCAAGATAAAAATAGTTCTAGGGATTGGTTGCACAACAATGTGAATGTACTTAACACTACTGAACTGTATATTTAAAAACAGGATGGCAAATTTTATGGTATGTGTATTTTACCACAATTTTTTTTTTAATTAACCATCAAACAGAAAAAAGTAACTGCTTATGAGAATTCTAAGATGTATGTTTGGCAGATTAAAATCATTGCAACAATGGCAAAAAATTTTTTTTCCTAGGTATTGATTTTCAGAATAACAGAGATTCATAGGTGTTTTTCAAAATAAGTGAGAAATCTGCTTCGGTGTAGTTCAGGTAACTGATGAGCCCTTCCTTGGAAGGTCTTCCAACCTTGCCTTAAAAAAAAAATAGATGCACATTTCAGTTGTCCAGAATGTATATTTCTGTTTTCTCTTCTTGAATAATAAAAAAGAGGGGAACCTTACAGATCACTTTACAGTTTATAAAATCTCTCACATTTGCTGTTCTCAAAGATAAGAATGTCACTGACATCTTCACCACCTCGTTTCCATGTTTGATCATGGGCGAAGGACATTTTTCTCTTCCTTTCAAGTGAATTACTTCCATTCTTTTCATAAAGCCATTTCTTCTTATTTGGCCTTTTAAGCTAGATTGAAAAATCTTAGCAGCCTTCTCATAAAATCCTTCTTATACATTTGAAAGCAATGTTTGTGCATAGTTGTTTTTATTTTTCTTTACCACATCTACTTTCTTTTTAATGTTTATTTATTTATTTTGAGACAGAGTGGGGGGGGGCAGGGGGAGGGGCAGAGAGAGAGAGGAGAGAGAGAGAATCCCAACCAGGCTCCATGCTGACAGCCCCACCACATCTACCTTTGATGAGACTTTCAGTGGCTCATGGGTTGAACACTTAAGCATAGAAGAGAGGCCATTTGTAAGAATTTACAATAGTGAAGGGCCACCCGGGTGGCTCAATCGTTGAGCATCCAACTCTCAATTTCAGCTCAGGTCATGATCTCGTGGTTTGTGGGTTCAAGCCTTGCCTTGGACTCTGTGCCGTCAGTGTGGAGCCTGCCTGAGATTCTCTCTCTCCCTCTCTTTCTGCTCCTCCCCTGCTCAAGATGTCTCTCTCTCTCTCTCCTTCTGAAAATGAGTGAATAAACACTGAAAACTTTTAAAGAGAAAGAATTAAAAACAGTGAAGACCTCTATGTACCTCCATGAGCAATTTACACCACTTGTCGAGGAATCTTGCTACAAGTTTTTCTGGCAGCTTAGACACAAGAGGAAACACACTCGGTTATGTGTTCTGTTTTCCAGCAACAGAACGTGTTCAATTTTAAGTGAACTTGAAAACAGTAACGGGACACCTCCTGGTTTTACTTTCTCTAGAAGAGTCGAGTATAATTCCATTTGCCTTTCCTTATAAATACTAATTTCCCATCCTTTTGTTAAGTCCTTCTCCTCATTTACAGATCTTCCACTTTGTTTGCAACTTCCATAACACAGTGAGCCAAACTAGACATTATGCCCTTATGCCCTGCTAGTGAGTTGACTGGATGAAAGAATCAATGAATGAATCCTTCCCGGCCTGTGCAGGGTGTAATATCTTACCCATTGTTATGGCCTCCAAGGTGTTTTCTGAGATGCTTTTACTGAGCTAGCGTTTTCTCAGCCCATATTTCCTATTCAATTCAGAAAGGACATGAATACCTACTAGTCTGGAGGCTGTGAAGCTTGAAGCATCTTGCACTTGGTAGAAATATAAATTGGTGCCACCACTATAGAAACGGTATGGAATTCCTTCAAAAAATAAACATAGAACTACCTACCTTTGACCCAGCAATCCCCCTTCTGGGTACACATCCGGAAAAGATGAATTCACTTTCTCAAGAAGTTATCTGCACCCCCCATGTTCATTGCATTAATCACAGTAGCCAAGACGCGGAAACAACCTAGTGTCCACTGAGGGGCGAATGGATAAAGAAGTCGTGGTGTAGACACACGACGGAATACTATTCAGCAGTGACAAAAAGGAGAGCCTGCCATTTGTAACAACACGAACAGAACTTCAGGGAGCTATGCCAAGTGAAATAAGCCGGAGAAAGGCAAATCCTGTATGATTTCCCTCTTACGTAGATTCTAAAAATGTCGAATTCATAGCAACAGAGAAGAATGGCGGTTCCCAGAGGCTTGGGGTGGGGTAAGGGGATGTTACAGGGAACAAATTTCCAGTTATAAGATGACTAAGTCCTGGGGATTCCATGTATAGCATGGTGACTATGGTTAACAATATATATTATATACTTGACGCTTGCAATGAGAGTAGGGCATCCATATTGTTACCATAACTACAAAACAGGAACTATGTGATGTAAAGGGTAGGCTGTGTGTGTGTGTGTGTGTGTGTGTGTGTGTGTGTATTTAGTGGTAAACATTTTGCAGTACATAAGTGTATCAAATCATCCCACTGTACATCTTAAACTTACATGATGTTATATGTCAGCTATATCTCAATAGAGCTGGAAAAAAAATTGTTTTAAAAGAAGACCCAAGGTGGGGCACCTGGGTAGCTCAGTCACTTAAGCGTCTGACTCTCGATTTCGGCTCAGGTCATGATGTTGCAGTTTGTGAGATCGAGCCCCACATCAGGCTCTGCACTGGCAGCACAGAGCCTGCTTGGGATTCTCTCTCTGCCCCTCCCCTGCTTGCATGCATGAGCGCTCTCTCTCTCTCTCTCTCTCTCTCTCTCTCTCTCAAAAATAAATAAACATTTTTAAAAAGGAGGCCCAAGGAAAAGAGGTAACTGTAAAAACGCTCTTAAGAACACTCTTAGCTCTTAGTATGCCCCATTTCTCATGGGCCAGGCTCAGTGGGGGGTAAGTGGGACATTCAAGCTGAGACTGTGAAGATGAGAGGGAGTGAGCCATGTGAAGATCCGGAACGATGGGAGGAACACCCCACAGGGAGGGCGCCAGAAGTTATGGGGAAGGGCTTGGTATCACCGAGGTCAGGTCCGTTAAACCCTAAGAATGCTTGGTCGTCCTCCCTCGAGATGTAATCTAAGGACACCTTTCTCAGCCCTGCTCCTACAGCATATGCAACTTGGAGAATTTTTAAAGATTGCTGTTCTGATAGGATGGTGTGAGATTATTTTGTTTTACTGTTCACAGGAGAGAAGCAGACAGTGAGAGCCAGAGTAGTAAGCTGAACCACATGGAGTTGCCAGCTTCATGGGTCAGCAGAGGTTGGCTAAAGGCAGTTTCAAATGCTCCAACCTCACCATTCTCAGTATTGAAACCGGCCCGTGGCCCAAGAGTGGTCAGAGAAAGTCTCTTGGCTTTATATCTCCTTTCACTCTTCTGCACATGCCAGATTGGGGTACCTGCACAGACTTGGGCCCTGGGCCGGGAGAAGAAGGAAAGGAAGAAGGAAGAAAGGAAGGATGGGAGGGAGGAAGGAAGGAAGGAAAATAAATAGCTGTTTACCTGTTAACCATTCCAATGAAAATCCTGGCCCAAAGAGTGGTCAGACATGGTAAGCCTCCCCCCTCCCCACCCCTGCCCAGAGGTGCGGCCTTAATTTATCAATTGTGTACTAACTGGAACCTGACATTGGAAAGACACTAATTATAGCAGTTAGGTTGGCATTCAGCTGCCTATAATAGAAAAGTAAGGTCTGCCAGGGTTACTAATAGTGGCTTAAACGGGACAGATCTTTATTTCTCTTTCGTGAAACATCCATCTGCACGTGGGCAATCCAGGACTGGCTCGCAGGCTCCATGGTCAGCAGGGACCCAGGCCTCTTGTATTTTGCTGTCCCATCATCCTCACCGCATCACCTCATGACCCAAAAAGCGTCCTTGAGATTGAAGCAACCCCTCTGTATTCCCAACTGCTGTAAGGGAGAAGAGGGAGAAGGCCGTCGGAGAAGACTGTCCTTGGCATCCCACTAGGTGGCAAAGCATAGTCACAGAACATACCTGCATGAGAATGCCTTTGCCTGCCCTTTTGGATGGGCTCCTTTGCCGGTCTGACTAAAATGCACCTTTGTCAGAAAGGCAGAAAGCATGTTGGGGTCAACACTGCATTTTCCAACCCTTCTGGGGTGGAGCCCGCTGTTGGCCAAATCACCTGCATAAAGGAGAAGCGGATGTTATAAATGCAGATATACAAGACACCCGAAGAGAACAAAGAGTAAATCCTAGCATGCCCCACACCCTAACTTTTTTTAAAAAGCTCTTGATTTTCTCGAGGCTGGGTTTGGAATTTTAGAAAATAAGGCTTCAGGAAAATAAGGACAAGTTGCCCCGCGTGAAACCTCCGTGCACATAATCATTGTACCGGCTATAATTGGGAGCTAATTTCATATTTCCCGCATATCATATTGGAAAATTGAGCTGTCAGATCTATTTAAGGGCTACATGCTGAATGGGAACACCCAAGCCCCGCTCTCTCCAAGAATTCAATTCTGCAAAACCTTTTCTGTCTCTTTCTAAGACTTAACAATATTGTACTAGAAGCCAAATCCAATTGAGTAAGCTTTTGAAGTTCAGGTATCTGGTGTGTATAAAATTTAGAAAACTTACAGAAGACAGTGTAGCTGAGGGAAATCTTCTCTGAGGCATCCTTTTCCATGTAAGTCTCTTAATTTCCAAGGTTTTTAAAGCTGTGGATTGTAATACGGTAGGCTGATGTCTTAAGCATTATGTGAGGTTCAACTGGGTCTTGATAATCCTTGGTCAGGGTGCCCTGACATACCCATGGAATCAAAAGCTTGGTTAATAAGAAATGAGTAGGGAATGATTCAGCCTTTCTCTCGAGAGAGAGATTAAACAACATGCTGTGAATGTTTATTACTGAAGCCTAGTGCAGGACCTTCGGTCTGTCACTCATCAAAGAATCTTCCACTTGGTGGACTGCCCCACCTGTGTTCTTTCCCCATTGCTTTTTCTGAGCTCTTTTGCATTTTTCCCCCCAAATATGTTTAACTGGGAGGAAACCTGCATCTTCTGTTCCCTAAAAACGTGTGAGTACATGGATTGGTCCATCCAGTAAAAGCAGCTTGATTTTATCATTCATTCTAGAAATAGTTGAGAGATGATGGTCATCCAGTATCTGGTGGGAGATATGCTTTAAATAAGATAAAATGACCTTGATGAAGAAGGGAAGAGGAAGAGAATATACTTCTGTGATTTGCTCTGTGAATAGTTTGTGGGCATTATTCTCAGAGAGAGTGTGCTGTGCTGTGTTCGCCTTAGAGGTCAGGCTTAAGTCTTGCAAGTAGAAATTCTCAAGCAAGGGGATTGCAGCCATGCTGAGCAGGTGCAGATATGAATAGGACATCAAGTGGGAAAAATGCCTCCCTGGTGTCCCCTGAACCCCTTCACCTGAAGTCCTTTCCCCTTCAATCCCTGGTCACTATTTCCTGTCTTAACCTGTCTCAAAATGATCTGCTGAAACCAATTCACACCTCACTTGGAATCAAGTGTAAATGGATTTCATTGGAGTTTCAGTCACCGGTAAGGATCTGAGGAAGGATCTTTTGAGTAGCTGATTGCATAGGCCTTTATATTTACCTTCTCATAAGACTAACTGTGTGGCAAGTGACTTTGAAGAAAAAACCTGGGAAGCGTTTCAGCAAGATTAATGATTGCGGGCCCATTCCCCTGATTTCATTGCCCCCAAGAAGTATCAAGGTGGGAAGTTCTGGGCGAGCCTATAGCCTGCAAGAGATCTCACGCGGCCAACAGGATTATAAAATCACCAGTGAGAAGCAATCTAGCTTCCCCAAGCTGTCACCTAGCCCAGAGGTTTTCGAACATTTTGGCTTTTAAGTGGAATATTTTTTAACAGTAACGTTACGGGGATTCTTACTATGTGAAACCTTAAGCAGATCTGGCAGAGCGGTGTTTAAATTTTTTTAATGTATATTTATTTTTGAGAGAGAGAGAGAAAGAGAGAGAGGGCATGAGTGGGGGAGGGGAAGAGAGAGAGACCAATATGTAAAATCTGAAGCAGCCTCCAGGCTGTAAGTTGTCAGCACAGAGCCTGGCGCTGGGCTCGAACTCAAAAACCATAAGATCGTGAACTGAGCCGAAGTCGGAAGCTTAACCGACTAAGCCACCCCAGCAACCCTAGCAGAGCTGTTTTAGTAGAAACCTGGGTGGATATCAGGGGGGTGGGGGAGGGAGAAGGAAAGTCAGAAGCTCTTGCAGGAACCCCTAGAATTTGGGGTCAAGAGTCTAAACCCCCTGCCCTGTCCAGATCACATAATGAAGATCCAGAAACTTGAGCTCTGAGATGCTTAAAGACTTGCCCAAAGTTACACGGCCCACAGGGTATCTAGGTGGCTCAGTCGGTCCAACATCCAACTCTTAATTTCGGCTCAAGTCATGGTCCCAGGGTCAGGGGACTGAGACCTGTGTGGGGGCACCATGCTGATTATGGAGCCTGCTTAAGATTTTCTATGTCCCTCTGCCCCTTCCCCGCTATCGCATGCACATTTCATCTGTCTCTCTCTCTCTCTCTCTAAAATAAAAAAAATTAAAAAATAAAAGTTATATAGCCCAGAGTTAAAAAACCAGATCCAACACCCCACACTTGTACTTCAGAGTTCTATAATAATGTACAAATGACTGATTCTCCCTTAGAAATTTATTTTTTTCTGATTTTTAGAAAGTCTGTAAAGTGTAGGATCAATCAAATAAAAAAAAATTCTCTATTTCCAGCAAAAGAAAAATCTTCAATAATTTCAACTTCAAAATCTTAGAGAGATTTAGATTTTTCTCATGTTGATTCAAAACTGTGGCAGATCATGAGACCCAGTAAGTACTTGAAATCAAACATCCCAGATCTTAGGTGGTCACTGCATATAGAAAAAGTGAGTTATTTCATTTATTCTGATTTTTAGGGAGGCAAAATATATGGTAGGGCAGTCTTCTTAAAATATCTTGTCCTGAAACCTCCCCATCTCAGGTTCCCCAAACCCAGACCCAGCCTGTCCTTGCAGATAATGACAGAACAATCTGGAAATACGTGCAGCAGGGAATTTTGGTCAGCATTTCTCCCCAAGTGTCCAGCATTTCTCACAAGCTCTGGCCACACCTGAAGGTTTCTAATGAATTTTCGGAAGCTCCAATACGGATGTTACTTCAAACAAAAAAGTGATGGCAAATGAAGTGTTTCCCTTGCCACGTGCATTAAGTGGTTTTAAATTCATGAGTTCAGATGAAAGGCTGAGCTGACTGTAAAACAAGGACCCAAGGCTGGCACCTGTGGGGTGATAACCTGAGAGTCTGCGTAAATGGCAGCGATGGGGAATTGAAGGGAGAGCCAGACAATGGATGGAGGAGAAGCCGGGTTGCCTTGGCTCAAATCAGGCTCTGTCACTTAAAAGTTACATACTTTCTCTGACCTTTACCATGCCCTATCTACAAAAGAGGGCTAATAAAAAGTATACCAATCTTTTGAAGATTTTTGAAGTACATACATCTACATCACCTAAAGCAGGGCCTGACGCATCGTGTAATATTAGCTATTTTGATCATAATTGTTATGCAACTTTCTGATTTTTACCCTCTTTTGCCTCTGACGTCTCTACTGGCCCTGCCCTGTAAATTTAGACTATACAGACTGTTTTACTGGATGCCATTTGGGAGACCAAGGGAAAGCTGAACCATCGATGTGGGTTTGGGGCTTAAGCCAAAAGTCAGGTCACGAATCTGACATGAATGGAGCATGACACTTCATGGAGCTAGAGAGAGGTACCCCCTGAAACACAGATCTAAGTAAGAAAGGGCAGAGAACTTCCCAAGGAGGAAAAAATGGCTTCCATTTACCAGATAGAGTGTGCTGGATACTGGATACTTAACTCTGCTGAGTACAATGCATCTGTTCTTTCATGTGATGCTTCAACAATGCAGGTTTTCAGATGAAGGAAGCAAGGTTTAGAGATGTTACACAACTAGTCCGAGGTCACACAGCTGGTGGGAGGCAGAGTTCAACTCCAGGGCTCGTATTCATGCCCACTGTGCCCTACTGCCCAGCAGAAGACAAGCCACACTGGGGGCCAGAACATGTGCAGAAGTCTTAGATGTTTTGTACATTGAACAAAAGTGTTCAGATGGATATGAGAGATGCAAATAGGGCGTGGGGCTGGATCAGGGAGATCAAATTCAGAAGCTTCAGATTCTTGAAGACCAAATTCAGAAGTTTTTACTTTATTAGTCAAGCGAAGGGAGCCATGGAGATCTTTTGGATATTGGAGAGAGTGATATGATTTGCATTTTTAAGAACATTACTAGTGGCAGCTTTGGGCGATAGATTTATTGGAGCAGAGATAGAAGTCAGGAGCCAAAGGTAACCAGTTTAAAGACTATCCATTGTGGGTTTCCTGCACTAGGAAAATGGGAATAGAAAAGAAATTTTATATACGTAATGAAATATCTAAAATATAATATATCCATAGCTTTTTCAATCAAGGGCACTGACTTTGAGATTGTATAGTTCAAAGTTGGAATCTCTGTTCTGTTGTGTATTAATTGGTTAGCCTTGGACATTAACCTTCTTCCTTTGTAAAGCAGAGATAATGATTGCCTTAGCTAGTTCGAGCTGCTGTAACAAAATACCATAGACTGAGTGGCTTATAAACAACAGAGATTTCTCCCAGTTCTGGAGCCTGGAGGTCTAAGATCAGAATGTCAGCACAGTTGGGTTCTAGTGAGAAGCCCCCTTCATGATACAGACTGCTAACTTCTCGTTCATCCTTTCATGGCAGAGAGAGGGCGTGCGAGCTCTCTGGGATCCCTTTGATAACATCACAAATCCCACTCATAAAGATTCTACCCTTGTGATCTAATTACTTCCCAAAGGTCCCACCTCCTAATACCATCTACTTGGGGGTTAGGATTTCAAATACATGAATTTGGGGGGAATACAAACATTCAATTCATTGCAGTGGTATTATCTTAAAGGATATTATAAAAATGAGGACTAATTATAGAGATGAATCACAAAGAGATGAATCACAAAGGAATTATAATAGAGTTGCCTAGCCCATAGTTAGTGCTCAATAAATAGTAGCTGCTTCATTGTCTTTATAATAATTAATGTTCCTTACTGCCTTAGTCCTTCCTGTCAACCAGAGAACAGAAGACTGCAGAGAATCAGAATGGAGGAGTTTTTGAAATTTCATTAGGCTCTCTTTTAAACAATTAAGATTTTTCCAAAGTTGCATTCCTAACATTTCTTCTAACCCATAAAGAATCTGTGGTAGGTACCATGATATGTTGCTAATGACCTCCACTGGATGAGTGGTAAATTGTGTGTTGCTGTTATGTTTCTGTTTCACTACCTATTTGGCTCAGACCAATGTGTCCCCCCTGGGTCCCCAATCCCTGGGCAGCAGAATCCAGACCTGCCTCTTTTCATGGGCAGAGTGAGTCCCACACAAAATGAGTTGCTTAAAACTTATTCTCTTTAAGTGAATTATCTTTTGTTACTTTGGAGGGAAATGTCTAATATTTAAGAGCTTATTTGAAAAGTTGGGTTAAAAAGTAATTTTTCCCAGAGTGCCCAGAAGATTTCTAAGTCAACTCCCTACATACATCTAGTGGGATTTGGAGATCACAGAGTCCCTCTACGTAATTGCTGCTAGGGAAAGAACTAATTAAGGATTGGCACTATTTTTTCCCCAAGAACAGGATGGTGTGGGTTATTTTTACAGCGACTCTCAATTGGACACAGATGATCCAAATTCACGGCAGTGCTAGAGTGTTCTAGTTTGTCATTTTTACTCCCCAAATCTTCCTGTTCTCTTGGTTTTATTGATCCATGGAGAACTGGTGCTCTGGCCATTGCATTCGTGTACTTTGATCTTGCCCTGTGATGGGACCACCAACCTCTGGAAGAGGTCCAGTGTTATTAAGCTCTAGAAAAGTTGGTTATTGTTTGGAAAGCAGGTTAGCTATGCTTAATTATGTGCCACACCATGTATGGGCTAACACCTACACATGCGGTCTTCGTTTCATTCCTTCATATTAAATAAGGATTTGATCTACCAGGTGGGATAGGAACGATGAAATGGAGAAATGGATCCAGTGAACAATACTGGCCCATAGACTGCAAAGTACTAACATTGAGATTATGTTTACAAGTACGTAAGTAAGATAACCTGAGTGCCTCCTGCAATACATTTAGGCTCTTTAGACATCGCTCTGTTAATAGCTTATGTCCCCACGGACAGTGTAAGCATTCCATTTCAATTGACCGTTGTAATTACAATACAAATATCATCAAATCAGTGAATGGCCCCATGCCAAATGATCTCGCCATTTTTTTCAGTGGGGCAAATCCCTTTAAGTGTGAAGTGGTGGCTGCCAGGAAGCACTCAGTTACAGGTGGAATCTTTGAAATGTGAACCAGTTCCTAGGGAGACAAGATTTTCTCTGGAGGACACCTGGGGAACGGATGTCATGAGCTGCATGGTCAGCGATCACCTAAGTGAACACATAAATCTGGAAGTTTCATTTTGGTCTCATTTAATTCTTAAACCCATTGGGTTCTTTTTCTTAGTTTCTGAGCCAAACAGCCTTACTCTCTTGTCAACTATCATAGTCATTAAAACTCACCCTTCAGGGGCACCTGAGTGGCTCCGTTGGTTAAGCATCGGCTCTTGGTTTCAGCTCAGGTCATGATCTCACAGTTCGTGGGTTTGAGCCCTGCTCCGGGCTCTGTGCTGACAGTGACAATGTGGAGCCTGCTTGAGATTCTCTCTCTCTCTCTCTCTCTCTCTCTCTCTCTCTCTCTCTCTCTCTGCCCCTCCCCTGCTCATTCTCTCTCTCTCTCTGTCTCAAAATAAACATTTTTTAATAAAAAAATAAAACTTGCCCTTGTACAAGACAATAAATGACTCAGTGTCATTATCCCATTAGTGTTCACATACATACATGCATGCACATGCACGCGCAAGCACACATATACAACCATGCACACCCACGTGCACGTATACACACACACACACGCGCGCGCGCACACACACACACACACTCCAATGGCGGTATCCACTACAGTTCTTTAGTGTTTCTTTCCAGGGACCAGCACAGGTGTTACTCCCTGAACCTGAGCAACCCACTTCTCCTGCATGTACGCTGGGCAGGGCTGAAGGCTCCCACATAGAGAGCAACCAGGTAGATTCAGGAAGAGGAGGCATATTTCCAGGATGGCCAGATGGGGCCATGCAGCACTCAGTACGTCAGCCCCGTGCCCGCCTCTCTCCTGCCGTCTTGTGTGTGGAGTGATGGAGGAAGAAGCGCCGACTGAGTCTGGGTTTGGGGCGTAGGAGGTTACCCTGGCCTGCTCTCGATTCATGAGATCACAGCCTCCGTGTTCCCAGTGAGGGAAGGCCGGCCAAAGACAAAGTTGAGGATGGGGGGAAGCTGCACATGATGACATTTCCATTCTCATTACATCTCCTTCACTTCTGTGATCGTCCCCCCAGGGGGCCTCGTTCACAAAGTTTCAATGCCTCATTTGCCCACTGGAGCTTCTGCACAGACATCCAAAACCCCTTTTCCTACACCCAGCAGGTGTAACATCTAACATCTAACATCTGCACGGGGTGGGCAGCGCCACATGCCCTGCATTTGGGGTCAACCAAGGGGCAATCAAAGGAACAGATTGATTCTGTCCGAAGCCAGACTGTCCTGATCAGAAGCCCTGTGTTGTCATGGCTTGCTGACTTCAACCCGCACTTTTCAGAAGCCTCCGCCGGACCGTTCATTTATGTGTTCTCCTCTGGTGGGTTGACTTCATTACCTCAGCCGTGGCCACTTGGCAAGAGCCTTCACCTTCGTACTCCAATACGCATTAAAATCTGCACTAGAAGGCCCCCCATAAAGCCGTTTCCTTTCCAGCCTTGGTTTCTTTCCCTTGTAAATTCACTAGGTGGCAGTGAGCAGGAGGGAAAAGAGGACAGCTCTTGAAAGGCATTCAGAGGCAAGTGCAGTTGAACATTCCAGGATATCGAACAGCGAATTAATCCCTCCTCGATCTGTGGGCTCAGATGTGCCTTCCTAATAACTAACTGCAGCTTAAGGAAACACCTTGTTTTCACTAAATGATGAAATGCAAGATTTATTGTCACACCTCCTCCGAACGCTCTGCCGATCACTTCTATCCTGGTTGTATTCGTCATATTGTCAAAACCAGAGACATTTTATTATTGGCTATAAACATATTTCCTCTGCAGAAAATAGTGGTTACAACCAGGTCCTACTCATTCAGACCCAACTTTGTGTGTGTGTGTGTGTGTGTGTGTGTGTGTAAGTGTGAGTGGGTGCATGAGTAGATCCGTCTCATGATGACTTCAAAGAGTAACTGTCATTGTTTTTGATTAATTTCTCTCTATAAATGTCATCTCCCTTTCTCAATCAAGAAGGACCCTCCTTCCACCCTTTTAAACCCAGGGTCACTTTTCTAAGCAGGTAAAGCCTGGGGTCTACACGGCCTCTGCTTTGGGAAGACTCTAAAACTTCAAATTTATGAAAGGACACTAAAATCTGAGTGCCTATGCTGTCAATTAGTTTATTTATATGCTGCCTGGTTTTTAACCTAAATGCACCTTGTTCAGAGGGGAGGAAAACAGTTGTAGTAGTCAAGTGAAAAAGGTAAATCAAGTTCTGTAAACTGCTGAGTCTTGCCTGCAGCTGAGAGTTGACCTCGCGGGGATCAGGAGTGCAGACGCTGTCACATCGTCACGTTGCCCGCCCCCCTTCCCCACTTCTCCCCGTCCACGGCACGTCCCGGGCCCCGGCCCCAGGACCTTAATGGACGTGGTGCCAGGAGCTCTGTTTCCAGCAAACACTCTTGGACACAGTGACAACGTGTCCGTCATGTTGTGCTTCGAACGCTGATCTCATACTCCAGCTCTCAGGGCTGGAGTCTCTCAGAGCTGGAGGGCTCCAGCTCTCAGTCTCTCCTGACTTCTGGCTTCCTCTCCAAACAGGGGTCTCTGCCATTCCCTAGACCTGAGCCCCCGTCCTGGTAACCGGTTGACGCCCTCTGGTCCCACCTTGCTCTTGCCAGATACCCTCCAAGGTAAAGTGCTGCCGTTGTAGCCCAGCTGGTCCCAGGACCCCACTGTCTGATAACAGACTCCCTCCCCCATGCCAGCTGCACACCTCTGATTGCTCAATATTGTTCGTGGACCCCAGGAGCGTCCTCCACTGAGCTGTTGAGGAACCACACAATTCCACATTGAACTAGGAACAGTGAGGGTCATCATTAAAAACTCCAGCTTTGCTGAGGTTTGCACTCAACGACACATACTGTGAGCTAGGCTCCAAGCTGGGTGGAAGAGAGACAGTGGACGTAAGACACGGTCCCTGTCATCGGAGAGCTAGAGCCGGCCTGCCGAGTCTGTTCCCATCCTGCCCACGTTTGCAGGAAGATGCTTTCCTCCCAGTCCCGTTGGAGAAAACTGGACTGTGACTGGCTGTGCCTGACGTCATCAAACTGTCCTGTGTCACCTGCAGGTAAGACTGCAGCTAGCCTCTGTCTTCCTGGGGCTGCACAGACTACTGCCCAACAGCAAATACAACACGGAGCACACATGAGGGACCTGTGTGTCTTGGGGTGTGAAACTGTGGGCCAAGTTCTGCCTGATTAACTTGCTGTAAGACAGATGAATGTGTCAGGAGTTTAAAATCACCCTGCTTTAGCTTTTAATTGTGGAGGAGATCAAGAGATCCCGACGTGGTGGCGAGCAGAAGACAGGCTCTCCCCTGCTAGAAAATGAAATCGTCTGAGGGTGAGTTTACTGGTGCAGGGGACAGCTGTCCCTCCTAGAAGAGCTGTGCTCCCAATCCTGTGTTAATTATCTTGTAAGTGAGTGTGAATAACAATGGCGATTCCAGATGGGGACTTAAAGACACGCGTTGAATATCTTAGCGATACGGTAGCTGGAAAGCAAATAAGTAGAGGCCAAGTTCCTCTTCAGCTACTGAGAGAGTTTGATCTGAAACCGAGACGGGACACTTTGCTGACCTCATTGGAATGAGGTAGACATAGAAAAATCTCCCAATAGGGGAACTACGGCTGGAAAAATCAGCTCAGGAAAAGATGCTCTTCAGAAAAAAAAAAAAGAAAAAAAGAAAAAATCTTAACATGCACAGTGCGATGTTTTCATGCAGCTGTTTTCTCTAAAATCAACTTATGGTAGCATTTTTTTTTAACGCTGTATGCAAGGTACCTTTTCTAGTCGATACTATGTATGTACACACATACACATCAGCTGATTGGTTTTTTTATTATTTTTTTTAATATTTATTTTTGAGAGAGAGACAGACCGAATGTGAGCAGGGGCGGGGCAGAGAGAGAGGGAGACACAGAATCTGAAGCAGGCTCCAGCATCTGAGCTGTCAGCACAGAGCCCAACCCGGGACTCGAACTCATGAACCGGGAGACCATGACCTGAGCCAAAGTCGGATGCTTAACCGACTGAGCCCCTCGGGAGCCCCTGACTGCTTTTGAATGCATTTTTAAAAGATGAAATTACTTAAGAAATTAAGTATGTAAGGATATCCTTTTAAGAAGACTTTTAGGAGTCCAAACTTCTTCCCTCATTTTCTGGAAGTCTCATGCCTCGAAATTCTGATACATTTGGTGTCATTTCATGTTTCGCTAATCTATGGGGTCAGAACCCAAGGGTGGTTATTTCCTTGTTACTTAATTTGGGTACTTCTCTTTAGTAAAACCGAGAACTCAAGGATTTAAAACAATGACAAAATGATTTATTGCAAAGGTACTGAACCCATGCTATAAAGAAGCACTTGGCATAGTTCATAAAGTTACAAATACAGAAAAAACAAAAAACCCAATACCCAAGCCTAATTGAAGTATGACTCCGGCATTAACTAATAACCTACTTTCTGGGCAGTTGGTGAAGACTTTAGCACAGAGTGGCTGGGTTGGCGCCTCCTGATTTGGGCCCTGACCCCCTCTCCTTGGCCTGATTCTACATTTCCTGCCCAGGTCTTGCTCCTTGCAAAGTAGCCCCCTGCTGATGCCCATTATCATGCTGATTGTGGTGTCCTCAGGCTCTCTCTCTGCAAGTCTGCAGTGCCCAGCACAAAATTCCCTAATCAGGCTCCTGATAATCTCACCACTTCCTTTGCTGTTTCCACTTCCTGTCATATCTGTGCGGCACAGAGTACCCGAGGTATGAATTCTGTGCGCTCTGTGAACCTAGCGCGTTTTCTCTCCTGGGTGACGGTGGGCCCTCAGGCCTCCGGGACTTCAGACAGGAGCAAGAATACTTCCTCGATGGCGTGCCCCCTGGAAGAGCTGTCTGTTACTACTCCAGAGGCTTCTCCTTTATAGTTATTTCTGGGCCCCTGCTATAAACACGCCCCCAGCAGCCATCTGTGCCCGCAGCCGAGTTTTACTATTTATGCTCGCTGTTTGGGTTTTACAATCACAGTTCTGCCATCCATTCTAGAGCCATTTCGACTGTTCCCCTCTCGCCTAGAGAATGGCAGCCCTCCTCTGTCAGGACAGAGCAAGATTTATTCCAGTGCCATGAAAAATCTGTGCAATTTATACCAAGCAGTCAGGAGCTTGTTGGCTCATGAGGTTTAATCCTGGGCTCCTAAAGAGGACGGATGGAACAAAACAAGGTCTGGAAATTACCTGAACATCTGCGCCGTCCGTGAGCTCTGGCCCCGTGGAGCTGGGCCAGTCCCCTCCCAGAAATCCAAACTGTGGGCGATGGCACCTCTCAAGAGGCCAAGTAGATATTTTCCCACAAGTGAAAATTTTCCAGTAAAACTATCGCCTGGTTTTTCTTTGTTTTGTTTTTCACTTTTTAAAGCTGCGGAGGATAAACTCTTTTCAATCCATCATAAAAAAAGTGTTGTGAGGCCAAGACCCTAATGAGATAATCACCACAAAAGCTGCTGCCGAAATGAACATGTTTGGAAACTTATGGAAAACATAAAATGGGGCTGGCCCTGTTCCCAGCTTACCGGCTGGAAGGTTGGGGGGAGAGGGTCTTTGTTTTCTCTGTAAGAGGTGACAGTTCAGCGTTGGAGCAGCCATGCTTTCCGGGAACCGGGCTGATACGTGCGCGCATGGGGCTGTCCGGCCGGTCTGATGGGGAGAAAAACGAGTAACAGGTGGGGAGTCGGCCCGTGGCAGTCACACCGCTCACTCTTCTCTCCCCGTGGACACAGAGCCTCCAGAGAGCCATTGCCAAGGGCCTGTGGGAAAAATAGGTAGAGTTGGGAACAACCTTTGTGACAGTAAAACCAGCTGGGGAAGTAAATGGACTTCAAATGCTGGGGACTTTCCAAGAAAGAGGCTTTGAAGTTGCTGGTCGAGTGCCACCGGCTCCCTCATAAATGAGCTTTATCTTATAGGCTTTTCCCAACACCTCCCAGCTTCACCCCTGCCCTCCCTTTTTGCGCTTTCCAGACAAGCGAGGAGACTCATCACCAGAGCCCGGCCCCCCCCTCCTCACTCCTGGACCCACGTCCCCTGCTTTCCCGCATCCCCGCTGTGCGAACCGGCACTGTGACCCACCCTCCCTCTGCCTCCATTTCCTCGTGTACAAAACTGAGTTCCTGGTTGGGCTTCCCAGAAGCAGACCCTGAACCAAGGATCCTAGTGAGAGTGATTAATTAAGGAAGTGCTCCCAGGAAAACCTAGCAAGGAGTAGGTAAGCAGGATGGGTAGGCGTAGAAGACGATTGAGGGTTAGACTTCACGTGGAGTCCCCGCTTCAGCCTGACCCTCCGGGGAGCTCTGGAGTGTAAATTGCATCTCTGAGCTCACCCTCTCTTGAGGAAAGGGATCCAGGCCTGTGTACCCTGGCAGCATTCGGATCATTGCAACGGTGGCAGGGTGGACTTAAATTTCTGCTCACCTCTGGCTCTCTCTCTCTTTGGCAAAACAACTCTGGCAGCCCGAGGGCAACCCTCTGAAGCAGACGGCGGGTGCCAGCTGTTAGCAGCAAAGCCCACAGAGGCTGGGTGTGGGCACCAGCAGAGGGGTCTGCCACGCGGGGGACGATAGTACCTATTTCATAGGGTTGATGTGAGGATTGAGTGAGTGGATTCCTATAAAGTGCCGACCTGGAACTTTCCACATAGCAAATGCTCGGTAACTGTTTCCTTTTTGGCTAATGAGCATCATGTCTGTTATTCCTCGGCTTCCCACCCAGCATGTTGGGAACGGGGTCACTCCTCTCTGTGGTTTTACACGTGCTGGTTTCAGTGGCAGCCTTCACAGTGATTAGCTCACACGCTCATAGGACCACTCCTCAGTGGGCCAATACCAGTGGGTAGATGAGTCAAAGCCTGGACAATGGGGAATCTCTTGATGACAGGATGAGCAACCCAAAGGACCAGAGGAGCTGGAGCAGTGGGTGAGCCCAAGAGAGAAAAGCTAACCACCCGGGTGTGTAGGAAACTGGGGAAAAGGCACAGAAGACTTAGCCAAAAATACACTCCCCTTGAGCCAACACACAGCTCAAACTATCAAGAACATGATACAGACTTTAGCTCCCCTCCTGGGACTCTAATTTTTTGAACTCTATAAGCAGCAGTGCTGTCTGAGTCCAAGCTCACTCAGCTATCTCTGGAGTCATGAGCAGTTCCTGTCACTGGCCTCCAGGAGAAGCATGGGCAATCTGGAATGTGTACTTAGATCAGAGGGCATTGAAGGGACCAGCAGTGGTTAGCCAGGCAAGAAAAGTCGAGGCAGGAAAACATCCTCAAATATTCAGAAAACTGTCGTATGAAAGAAGACGTAAAGCTAAGAAGAGAAGGGCTAATGAGAGGAAATTACGTGGACATTCTTTGTGAACTTTCCTTCCGTCACTGTGTTCCAAAGACCACCTGAACTCCTGGAGGGCTTGTCAGGACAGGGCTCTTCCCATCACACAGGATACTGGTGCCAATGCAAATGATCGATAGAGGGGACTCCAATGTGCAAGGCAGACCCCATCCTTCCCCTGACTTTCAAGAGCCATCATGCTTATCAAGGGTCAACAAGGAATAGATATATAGATGATAGGTAGTCAGACTGATACGTATATGGATAAACATATAGATAGGCAGGCAGATAGATGATGATAGATACATACATATGTACATAGATAATAAAGAGACAGATGGATAGATGCACAGACAGAAAGATGGATGGATGGATGGATGGATGGATGGACGGATGGATGGATGTAGGACACAGGGTCCAATACATGGAAATAAATACCAAAAAAAGTTCTACTGGAATTAGCCTTGCTTTGGGAAGACAAATGAGTGGAAACTTAGCTATACCTTTCATAAGGTTTAGAGCTAGTCATGGCATGCTTCCTAGAGGCAGAATAGATGGGTCTGAGCTCTGGGCTTAGAGAGATGTATGAGCAGGTGGGAGGCAATGTCCTGAATGTCAAAGCCATGTTTGTTTTACACATGTTTGTTTTGGGTTCTACTTTACAATTATCCTTCCAGATACCATGAAAGTAAAGGAATCCACTTCTGTCTCTTGTGAGTGACAGGCAGCCCCTACCAGCATTTACTGTTTACCATCCAACAGAAGCCACTGCATCACGAGCCTTCGATGGGAATTTGCTTAGTCTCCTTTCTGTTTCCTCTTCTGTTTAACAATGTAGCACACACAGCACTGTTGTTTAGATTAATTATCGATTGCGAATTACTTTGAAATCTATGCTGCATATAGGCTGTTTAAATCACAGTCATCTTCCAAGTTAGAAGGTTTGCTTCAACTCAGAAGGTTTGCTTTTCTCTCTGGATTCCACCAGGACCTACAGCACCGACAAAGTCATTACGCCTTCTCGAGTCGAAGAGCTTCTGCCTCACACACAGAATTGCTGTGAAAATGAGAAAGAAATTGTGGAAATGCTTGAGAAAGATAGTGATAATGAGTAATGTCACATGACAGGTCATATGCTGACACTTTACCCGTATCTCTTTTCTTCCGCACCTCAGCCCCCCAAGTCAAAGGCCATCAATAGCACATCGTATAAATCAGTGCCTGTGCTCTCACACAGCACATGCCACACACCCACTCCCCACTAAGTGGCCACCTTGTCCCAGTTGGGACGAGAACTTTCCCAACGGTCCCACTAAAAGTCCCAAGTCCTGGGAATGCTTCGCAGTTCTGGGCAAACCGGGATGTTTGGTCATCGCCCGTGCACGTGTATGCACACACATACACACATCCTACTAGTATAATGTGCCATGCAATTCCAGCATTCTGTAGTTGGGGGGACCTCAAGATGACCCAAGAAAGCAGGAAGCCGGGGTGGAGGCCAGTGGAATCGTTTATCCTGCTGGGTAGTGCTGGATGCAGGCCCAGGGAGCTTCTAAAGTCAGAAGACCAAGAATCAGTCCACTCAGGGGTGTTTCTTTACACCATGGTGACCACTCATAATTCTAAGAAAATATACATCATATAAATAAACTCATAGGGGTTTTACACATAAAAGATTGTCAAGATAGGCTTTTGCTGCAACTGTTGGCTGGTTATGGAGGGCCACAAACTGTGCCCACAATAGGACCTGAAAAAATGGCAAATCCGTTAGGTCAGTGTTGGAAACAGCCATTTCCCCTTCGGCTGAAGGGGAAGGCGAGGCAGTTTATGATAAAATACTTTTTAGCCCAAACAGATTCTCCCAAATTTCCATCAGTGGGAAATAGCCCTATTTTCCATTTGTAGAAAGTATGATGAAAATCATTAAAAAGTAAACTATGAAGAGGGACGCCTGGGTGGCTCAGTAGGTTGAGCAGCCAATTCTTGGTTTCTGCTCAGGTCATGATCTCACGGTTCGAAAGTTTGAGCCCCGTGTCAGGCTCCGTCCTGACAATGCTGAGCATGCTTGGGATTCTGTCTCTCCCTCTCTCTGCCCCTCCACTGCTTGCTCTGTCTCTCCCTCAAAAATAAATAAACCAACTTTTAAAAAAAAAAGGTAAATTATGAAGAATTTTTTAAAATAATTTTTTCTAAACTTTGTTTAGAATACGTAAAAATTGATTTAAATATTTTGTGCTGGCAGAGTTGAGGTTTATATTAGTGAATCTGAAGCACCATCAGAAGCTGAATTATCAAAGATTCATCAAATGTTCAGTCCACCAAGGCAGGAAAAGCAGCCTGGCACATTTGAAAGATTTTTTTTTTTTTTCTAGCACGGTGGAAACGAAAATGAGCCTTCTGTCTAACCTTTAGTTAAACAGATAATTAAATTAACCAGTATACTATAATCCCCAAGCTACCTAATTAGTTTTATATCTAAGGAGTTAAATAGAAACGTGTATCACTTTCATTTATTTTATATGTATACTGAATTATACATTTACTAGAGAAATATATATCTAGAGTGAAAATACATGCCTTTAAATATGACAGAGGTTTCTTAAAAGACATAGATATGCAAGGATTATTGCCAATCACATTAAAGTTGAAAGCAGAGGATTTTGAAAAAAAAAAAAAAAAAAAAGGTTTCAATGCTAATCCAAAAAAAAAAAAAAGCCAGAGTCCACGCATGCCTGCTACAGTATGAAAAAGATTCAGATCCTCACAGCTGTGAATTGAATTGATAATTCCTCCTGCTGAAAGGAACGGTTAAATGCAAATCCCTCCAAGTTCATGAATCACGTTGGGGACCAGGCAGATGGTCCATCCCCAAAATCACGACCGCACCAATCTCACCGAGAGGAGGTTTTCACAGGACAGGGAGCGCAAACGAACAGATGGGAAGATAGCCACCCCCAAGTTCCCACCCTGTTCTGCAGGCTGAGCTCTCTGGCTGGCGCGGGGCGGTGCCCAATGTGTGAGATGGTCTTCCTTTCCCAGCATACCCGTGGGCATTGGGTTGCAAGGCAAGCTCACCAAATATGAGCTGCTGAGACGTCTGTGATCTCTCCGCGGCAGAAAGAATTTATGATAAGGGAGCATATATTCCCTGTGGCGTCAGAGCCTCACCCAGGGGAGGTCAGGAAATTGTACCAGGACCGTTGGTTGGAGAAAACAAGAACTGTTAAAAGCCACGCTTCATATAGAACTAACTGGAATCCAAAGAGCCTCCTGGGTTGTCAGTATACCCCATCTCTGGTAACCCCACCCCCTACGAGACGGAGGTTCACAGCAGCATTTACGGTGAGAAGACAGAGACTTAGAGGTAATAACTCGCACAAAGTTGCACAGCTAATGAATAGTTTGAATTCAACCACTTTTCCATCTCCATACACTTAGCCACTGTCCTATAATGGCGTGAGGTAACCTATGATGTGAGGAGGTTTTCGGAGCACGCGACCAATGCTTTTGTACAAACAGATGGGGGAGTGGTTCCCTTAAGACAAAGGAGGAGGATTGATTCTGCTTTTTAGTTTAAGGAGGCATTTCGAAATGTACCTGGGATCTTGTTTTCATTCAGGTTCAGGGAGGCCAACTTTGGGAGATCATTGCCATTGAAAAGGAACTTTGTGACTCACAATTCCCCAGAGGAGGGGGCATTGGGCACCATGCAGGGCCACCCAGGAAAGCACCAAGGTTGACCAGGAGGCAGAAGGAGCCAGGAGAAAGCATGAGCCAAAGCCTTTATTGTGGTTTTTCACAGAAAACAACAGACAAGTCAGGGTTAGCAGTTGAACAGGTTTAGGATTGAACACTAACTAATTTGGGGCGGATTCTGGGCAATGGAGGTGATCCCCAGTTGTCCTCTGCCTGGCCCCAGGCTGATTTAGGGTAGGGGGAGAGTGTGCTCGCCAGCAGGAACCTGATAAAAGGAGGCGGCTAGGGGTGTGGACTTTGAACTGATCCGTTTACCTACCGAGGTGTACCCGCAGGCCAATCGCTTGCTATCTCTAGGAATTAGCTCATCCTGGGAGAAGCAGTCTGTCCTCATAGCCACAAGGCACCAAGACGTCAAAACTTCGTCAGAGGGGCACCTGAGTGGCTCAGTTAGTTGAGCGTCCAACTCTTGGTTTCAGCTCAGGTCACGATCGCACAGTTCATGAGCTCGAGCCCCATGTCGGGCTCTGTGCTGACAGCGCGGAGCCTGCTTGGGATTCTCTCTCTGTCTCTGTGTCTCTCAAATTAAATATTAAAAAATCGTAAGACGTACGAAATAAAAAATGGCGACTATTACAAGGGAACACCTAAAAAACCTTCTGTGCCTGTACCTTTTTTCTTTTCCCGCATGACAGCAGAAGCAGCAGTTATGGCTACAGACATTTTACAGGACAGTTTTAACGTTGTCAACGCACACTGTGTATGCACTGTCTACAAGTCCGTGAGGTCTGAAACATGGGCCCCCGGACTGCTTTTCTCTGGGCGTAACCTCTCGTAAATGAGGCTTTATTAGCTCCAAGGCTTGACTCATGGAAATATTTCTTTAGCAACATGGTGATCTGCTTCTTTACCGGTAAAGTTTTCTTTACCTTCCATTTCAGCTGGGCAGAGTGGGGGGGGGGGGGGGGGAGGAGGAGATACTTAACACAGTTATTGATGTCATAGTGTGGGCTTATACTGAGTTTTCGTTTTATTTATGTCTTTTGCAATTACCTGCCTGCTTTGCTGCCTCAAGCAAAGAAATTGTGGCTAAGAAAGGAATCTCCTCGAAATGTCTCCTCGTCCACTGGTGAGCACAAAATGGTAACAGTAATGCGGGCAATCAGAGACACTGTGCTACTCCTCTCTGACTTCCTAGCTTAGCTCTCCCCCCCTGGTTTGTCCCCAGACGGAAGCCATGTCTGGAGGGGCCACTTTGTCGGCCTTCTCCTCATGTGGAGGTGCCCGGGGACCCAGTTCCTTTTATGCAAAGACAGAACCCAATGGACACCATCGCAGCCCGTCACACTCCACTCTCGCTCCTTATTCGCCCTTTTGTAGAGGCTGATGGCTGAACACAAGCGCTCTGTAGCATAACAGTTGGCTCCATACCTTACCAACTCAGGGACCAGAGCTGGTCACCTAATCTCTCTGTGCTTCCAAGAGATTTTTTTCCTCATCTCTGGGATGCAATGACCTACTAGATAAGTTGGTAAGAGGAAAGAATTAAATAACTATTCCAGGGACAGAGTAAGGGCTCAAAATGTCAGCTGCTATTAACGATCTTTCAAACAGCCTTGTGTATATAGTGGGCTGTATATTCAGCCCACTAATGTGTGAGAGCCCCACCCTAGAGTGTAGGGTTGCACGGTGGTTGGGATAGGGACTTTGCAGACAGACACATGTAACTTCAAATTTTCGCCTTATGTCTTAGATAGATATGATGCAGAACAAGTTACTGGCTTTAGCTTCTGAGAACCAAGTAAATTGAAATATTAATATCTCTCTTGTTCAACAAATATTTATCAGTCATGCTATATACAAGATATCCTGCTAGGTTCTGGGATATAATAGTGAACATTCTTGACAAATCTATGTGTTTCCATCTTTGTCAGACCTTTGCAGGTGGCTGTAGTAAATTCACAACCAAACCGACCCAAATTAGTGACTACCTGTCATGATCATTGATAGGTCTGAAAATGCCCTGGGAGAGAAGACTTGAAGAGTTAGCCTTTGGGCTGCTAAGCTACTCCATCTGTATTTTAACAGTGCCCATAAAGACCAAGTCAAATGCACTTGAGTTGCAGATGCCTCTGCCTCACCCAGCCTTAGCCCCACCTCTCTGCAGCTTGGGTCACAGTGAAATAAATGCCAGAGCAGTGAGCCATGGGCTGTACCTCTTAGCCCAAGAGATAGTGCGGCATGGAGGAAGGAGCATTGTGGGTTAGAGTAACTAACCCAGCTCTGCCACCAACTAGTCAATAACAGTGGACATGGTACTCAAACTCCTTAAGCTATAGAACCCCATTCTGTACAGTAAGGATGTTGGATTCAAAGGACTCTATAATCTTTTCCAATTTGAGTGGCTCATGAGAAACCTATTCCAAATGCCATTAGGAGTTCTAGTCCCTCCTTGAACAAGCAGCTTCCAGGATCCCCCACTGCCTCCCCACCCTTTATCTCCCACCCTCCAAGTCTATAGGGCTTCTATAATCACTCTTGGGAAAGAAAGGCTAACTTCTGTAGGAAACCTCTTAAACACTGGCTATCAGTAGAGATTGCACATCTTTTGGAGAATCCGTGCCTGGAAGATTAATAAAAATATGCTGGATTGCATCTGTGTTTTTAACAATTAGTAGAAAATCTTTCCAACGTGTGGTCGGAAATAAGACGGATAATGCCTTAGTGAAAATTACGTGTTGAATGGTCTAGGGCAGTTGCACCAACATGAGCAGAGCCAGGTGACCAGCCCTGGAAGTCTGAGCCTGCCACACTAAGCTAGTTGTGTCACCCCAAACAAGTTACCCGTCCTCTCTAAGCCCGAGGAGAATGATGCTTGCCTCCTAAGAGTACGGTAGGGATTGAAATCAATAAAGAATGTCTAGCATGTGGCACACTGCCTTGCATGGTAGAAAACACCCGGTATACAGTAGTCACTTACTGTGATTATTATCGCATTATTGCATTTGTAGTCTCCATGACATAGAGCTTGCTATTGAACGTTTGCTCCTTTTATCCTCAGTCAGCCCCCATAGGGTCTGCAGAGCTGGTATTAGCATTTTTAGATGAGAAATCACTTGCTGGTCAGCCATGGTTCCCACCCAATTCTGCTTCAGAGGCCCTCAAAAGCTTTGCTGTCTGTTCTTCACCCGAGCTATCCAGCTGGGCGAGCACCCGGGCCCCCGGGGAGGCACATCAGCCTTCATCCAGGTGCCTACCACAGTAAGCTGACAAATGTCTTGTGGCCTAATTTCTGTCTTGTTATTGGCCCTTCCACCTTCCGCGAACACACACGTACAGAAGGAAGTCAATATCAGAAATGGCCCTTCAGGGGCACCTGGGTGGCCCGGTCCATTAAGCATCCGACTTCAGCTCAGGTCATGATCTCATGGTTCGTGGCTTCGAGCCCCGCATCAGGCTCTGTGCTGAGCCCTCAGAGCCTGGAGCCTGCTTCTGCTTCTGTGTCTCCCTCTTTCTGCCCCTCTCCCACTCACCCTTGTCTCTCTCTATCGCTCAGAAATAAACATTAAAAAAAAAATTTAATAAAAAAAAAAAAAAGGAATGGCAGTTCAGCACAGACCAAAAATTGACTACTGTGGTTTTATGAGTCATGGAGAGTTTATTAAAAATTTAATTGACAGCTAAAAAGAACTCTGACTAGGAGAAGCCCATAAACTTAATGGCATTTATTAATTTATGGGCTATTATTATAAAATGAGTGATCATGCTATAAAAGCAGCGAAGTGCTGTGATTTTGTTAGGATGACGCTGCCTGTCTCCCCTTCCAGAGATAACGACTCACCCTCACCCGCGTCTGAGCCTTAGGCTCCACACTTCAGATGAAGTGCCTCTTTCTCCAAGCCTCTCTTTGACTCTTCGCATCTATCTCCTTGAGATCAGCCCCTCATGCTGATGACTAAGCCTGGCAAATGATCAGAAAGACCACATAAGGGGCTGAAGGGGTCCCGACTAAGGATCCTCAGGTCCTTTTCCAAACTCAGCCTCTTGCCGACAGGACGTGCCCTCTCCAGGCTTTGGTTTCTTCACTTGCAAAATGAGGGCCTTGCACATGTTGCTTCCTGTGGCCTTTAATCATCGCAAGCCATGCCCCCCGATCCAAAAGGTCTCTGGTCCAGCAGAGTGTTGGCTAACAACCCGCAGCCCGGGGGGGGACTCATCGCCTTGGCCCTGGTGCCAACATGGCGGGAGGAAAGGGCGAGGCACCAACACAGGACACCCCCTGCTTGTCAAATTTCTGTTCCCATGAGGCCCAAGAGGCTGTGAACTATTGGAGGGCTTAGAACATTGTCGGCGGCGGGGGGGGGGGGGGCCTTTCTAGACTACTCCATGCATAGGAACTAGTTCCCGTGTCCACAGGCTGGGAAAATATGGAGGAAAAGAGAGGGGAACACAGAACATCATAAAAGCCTCAGTTGGTATGTAAGGACCAAATTAAAGAATGTGAAAGTGGCAACAAAAGGGGATTATTTGGAAAGAAATGTCCCTCCCTGGGACGGTGCAGGGGAAGGAGGCAATATTCAAGTTGCAACACGAATATCACAGAGTATGACACCATTTCGCTGAGTGTCATAGGTGTTCAAGGGACCAAAGGATGCACAGAAGCAAGCTTGTTGCTCTCTGGCCAGTAAATATGTTGTCTCAAGGCTCTGTGTATTTCACCCACTTCATTACGTAGCATTACTATTTCAGCTTGGTTACCTGAAAAGTAGTGCCAGATGTTAAAAAAAAAAAAAAAAAAAAAAAAAAGGTGATGGAACCGGGAACCATAATTTTCATTAATGGAAACACTAGAAACCACTTTCATTTTTACCTCATTTACTTTCCTTGCATTTTTGAATTATAAATATGCCTCACGCGTACGGAATGCTTCCTGGACTCTGACCCCCATTTTAAGTGCTTCCGAGGCACTGGGTGTGCAGTCTTCATGTTGACCTCATAGGGTGTTTGCTCTCATCATCACCAGTGTGCAGACGGGCAGGTGAAACACAGGAAGTTTACCTCCATAGGTGGCGAGGGGCAGAGTTGGAACTTGAACCACCTATGAGGATCCACCCTTAACCTCTGTGCCACATGAGGGCTGTAGTGCTTGATTGCTGGGGTCAATGAGAAGGAAACTGAGGGGTTTTTTCCTGGCCCTCCAGGATGACGAAATTCTTCAAGACCTAGAGGCAGTCTTCCTTCCTCGTTCCTGGGAAGCCTTCTTAGGACTCATCCAGAATACGGAGCTTTAAGAAGCAGCCAGCCGGAAGAGGCTGAATGCCGACCCGCCCATCTCCACGGAGGGGGATGACAGCTCAGAGTCGCAAGAGGTTGATGTGGTGGAACAGGAGACGCGGGTTGGGAGGCAGAAGACCTGAGTTTGACTTCTCCTGTCTTTGGACTTTGAGTAACTCACGTAACTTGTTTGAGCATCAGTTTCTTCATCCATCAGTTAGGGGTCACAACCCCCACCGCGCCCTAACACAGAACGTGGCTGTGAGGGTCCTGTGAGAAAACACGTCAAACACTGTAAAATGCAGCATGTCTCAAAGAGCACTTTGCGCATAATAGGTGCTCAATGAATGTTGAGTGAGGCAGTTTCCACTCCGGCCTTAGGTCACCCAAGGCATTGCCTGTATGTCCTCTGGAGGGGGAGAAAAGGCAGCTTTCTAAAGTGTGCCACTGTAAATGAGCCCCATTGCCCCTGACTAAATGTAAGACACATGTAAGATTCCACATACAGTAGGAAGACTTCTCAGAGCCTGGGTTTTAAAGCCTTGAACTTGTTCTCACAGCCTGTCAAGGTCATTCCCACACCATTTGGTTTGGTTTGGGGGCTGTCTTGCCTGAAGACAAGGGACAAAGCAGAGTGACCCTCTGGCTCCTTTCTATCCTTGGGATTCCAAAAAAAGACCCCGAGAATGCTACAGACAGGGCTGTTATTTCCTCAGGGTCCTGCGAAGCAAACAAGATGAACCTCTGGCTCCTGTTTATTGGAATTATTCACTCAAGGAAGTGGTCCCCTGCAATGAGAATGCTGTCTGCCTCTGAAATCTAATGACAAGGGTCATTAATCCTCGAAGCCAGAGTGATTGTCAGGTGGATTGGGGCTGTCACCATCGTGTTATATTTTGCACAACTGGGTTCATTTTATACGCCCTTCCGTTCCTTCCCCCTTCCCTACCCTACTCCCTGATCACATGTGGGCGAGGGCACAGGTGCACACTCAGCCACGTGGCACGTGTATCGCCTCCAACCAGCGACAGGACTATGTGAGATATTGTCCCTCGATGAGAACAGACTATTTCTGGGCACTTCAGGAGATAAAATCTATTATGTAATTTTAAAATCCTCTGACCAGTAGACGTAAACCTCAACTCAAATAGGTCTGCTTCGCCTTGTGTTTGCTTCTAAAACTTAAGGCGCTCATCAAACCTTCAGAAGCGCTTGCTCCAAATGGATCGCTCCCCGCGAGGTGCGCACCAAACTCCCGTGTTGCAAAGAACCTCTCCGAATTGACCTGCGTGACCTCCTAATGGCAGGGAGAGGAAAAGGCTCCCCATTCAGGTGGAAGGGGTTGCAGAAATTGACATTTTGCCAATACGAATCATCATCACTGCAAATCCTTCGGGCGTGGTTTAGAGTTTACAAAGCACCTTCACATGCATTATCCCCTCCGAGCCTCATAACAACCGGGAGAGGTCAGTGGACGAGGCATGAATATCACGATTACTATTACTATCCTCACGTGACAAATGAGGAAGTCAAAGCTCAGAGGTCACAGCCATCCAGAGGCGGAGGAAAAGCCTGCCTTCCAGCCGACCAGGGTCACATCTTCTGCCCCAGTAAGTGAGAAGAGTCTGGAATAGGAACAACAGTTTGGGGCCCGGCGTACAGCTCGTGCAGTATATGTTTCAAGTCTCATGGACCGTCCTCGGGCGCAGCACAATTTTCAGTCCGTTGCAGTGCCGACCTAAGCGCATGGCAGAACCTGGGATTCCTGGCGTCTCCTCGCTTCTCTCCGTGTTTGAATGACACTGGGTGGGCCCTCGTGGGAGCTGCGAAGTGCTCCTAGACCCAGGCTACACGGCAAGAGGGTCGAATGTGGAACTGCCTTTTCCGCAAGCCCGGCGTTGCTTCCCGCCCCCCTGCGCAGGGCATACCTCCTCGCTCAGCCCCTGCATCTCGCCGTCACTCTTGGTGCCCCCTCTGCTCCCTTACCTGAGCGCACAGGGAGGACAGGGCCCGCATGGTCTTCAGCTTTGCATTCCAGGGCGAGTTGTCACGTTCCGGGAATGTGTGTGGAATGGACGCACGGAGAAATGAATGAAGTGATTAATTCTGAATGGGAAAGTACAGACAAGTGTGGGCAAAGGCAAGCCGGTGGATTTTAGCCATGTTGATGCTTTATCTCCCCCCAGACAAACAGTGATGTGTTTCCAGCCCTCCACCTTTTGGCTTAAGAAGCCTGGCGATAACAAAGCAAACCCCAGCACGTTTCTTTCCTTGGCCATGCTCAAGACGTCCCAGGTCCTTAGTAAGCATGCGGGTAGACTGGGAGGGAGTGGCAGGGATTCATAGGCAGCTTTCCATGACACAGCTGCTGGGTTAGACCCACACTGGGTGGATGGCTGTGCCTGGTGGGCTGGCCTCACAGTCATCGGCTCAGCAGTGGCAGATGGTCTCAAGACCAGGTAGCCGCGCAGCTAAAGTCAGATTCTTCTAATAAGTATTAGTGCCCTCCTGTGGTTAGAGATAGGTGGTGTATGAAAAGGAAAACAAGTCTGAGGCCAAATCCTGCCCAACGTGCATTTATCAGCAAACAGACACAAACACACAGACACACAGCCTTTCCCTGTAAGTTGGGGGAGTCCCACTCTCTGTCTTTATGACATTACAAGAGCATCGCTAATGCAGGCTTGTTATTTAATAAAATATAAATATATATCTAACGGCATCTGTATGTATTAATTTATTTACTGGAATATATATATCCGATATATATTCCATTAAACATTAATATATATGTGCACACATACTACCTACACGCACATGCACACACACAAATGTATATAGACGATATTTAAGAATTCGCATCACACAGGGGCGCCTGGGTGGCTCCGTCGGTCGAGCGTCCGACTTCGGCTCAGGTCATGATCTCACAGTTCGTGAGTTCGAGCCCCGCATGGGGCTCTGTGCTGACAGCTCGGAGCCCGGAGCCTGTTTCAGAGTCTGCGTCTCCCTCTCTCTCTGCCCCTCCCCCGCTCACGCTCTGTCTCTGTCTCAAAGATAAATAAACATTAAAAAAAAATTTTTTTTAATTAGAAAAATAAAAAAAAGAATTTGCATCATACATACCCGGTGAAGCTTCACTCATTCCTAGAGAAAATATTTCAGCCCACGTTGGGCTAAAATCTACTTTTTCACTGTTGGTTTAGAGAAGCAACGCGCTGTACCAGGAGGAGCGATGGCATTGGAAGCAGTAGACATGGGTTCGGATTCTGTCTCTGTTCTTTGTTTTTGGTTTGTGTGTGTGTGTGTGTGGGGGGGGGTTGTTTGTTGGTTTCTTTGTGGTTTTTGTTTCTTGGGTGTTTTTGTTTTTGAGAGGGGGGAGGGGCAGAGAGAGAGGGAGAGAGAGACTCCCAAGTGGGCTCTGCACCCAGCAGAGAGCTGGACACAGGATTCCATCTCACAACCATGAGATGGTGACCTGGGCTGAAGTCAAGAGATGGTGGCCTGACTGAGCCACCCAGGCCCTCCCCCCCGCCCCTATCTCTGTTCTTAGTGGCTCGGGAAAACTACATAAACTCTTTAGGCCTTTCTTAACTTGAAAAATAGAATTAATAGGGGCGCCTGGGTGGCGCAGTCGGTTAAGCGTCCGACTTCAGCCAGGTCACGATCTCGCGGTCCATGAGTTCGAGCCCCGCGTCAGGCTCTGGGCTGATGGCTCGGAGCCTGGAGCCTGTTTCCGATTCTGTGTCTCCCTCTCTCTCTCTGCCCCTCCCCCGTTCATGCTCTGTCTCTCTCTGTCCCAAAAATAAATAAATAAATTAAAAAAAAAAAAAAAAACGTTGAAAAATAGAATTAATAATAAGTAACGCATGGTGTTGTTCAATCTGATAATGGACGTAAAAGTATTTAATATGTGCTTCGATTGATTAGGTGCAAAGGAAATAACGTTTCTTCCCCTTCTTGCCTCCCCTCTTCCCAGTATGGTAAAATAATTACACGAGCAAGATTTCATGAGGACATAAAGTACTTACTGGAGAGGAGAAAACATTTTTGAGAGTTGTAGACCATTTATTGTTTGCTTGCAAATGCGAGCGTGATTTAAATAAGCCACATCTAGTCCCTGCTGATGACCTTGCAGAACCTTTTCTTGGCAGTGTTATAGTAGCTAGAAGTCGGCTCTGGTCACTGTAGCTTTTCTGCCTTTTATTAAGGGCATCTTTCTCTGACTATCTTCTATGGAATATGCAGACTGTCACCTAATTCTGGAGACTCTCCTCTACCTGTCTGCAGGATTTGTTATAGTATAACCTTCTACAGGATCCAGAGTAAGCCAGCTAAGTCCCTAGAAGTCAAGACCTGCAAGCTTTTCTCTTACACAGCCTTCCATTCCCTGTCCCAGGTGGTTACCCAGAGCCTACCGGTGTTTCCTCCATAAAACCCCCTCCTGCCTGCCCTGGGTGGGTCTCCTCCGCTCGCCCCGATGTGGTCCCTCCAAACCAGCTGTGTGTAACTGCATGTAAGCGGATGGACTCATTCTCGGGTGCTTCCCCAGAATCTGTAGGGACTGAATACATTTCTAAGGGGAAGGAACTGGTTTTATAACCAAACATGTATGCAGATCAATCCAACCCCTTGCTGGCTGAGCATTTCCTCTCCTGTGTGTTCATTAGGCATGGACTCAGAAAGCATTACTTTCCAGGGGCAGTGTATCGGGACACAGAAATGCTGTCTCTCCACACAGCACTTTATAGCTCTCGCAATGGCTGTGATGTCTTCTCAGCTATTGGTTTTGGTTGCCTTTGCTTTTTCTCATCTGTTTATATCTAACATTCCAGCCATGAGACAGCTGATGATTTGTTTTGTTGAAGACCCAGGTCTTACACATTTGCACTGCCTGGATCTGATCCTCGGTTCCTGGACACATGGAAGATTGGAGCACAGAAACTAGGTCAAAGGCAGTTGGCACACCCTTGAGACACATGCCCTCCCTACCCCCTTTCACTGCTCCCTGTTTTGCTCTTTCCACTGAGGCCCTGTTCTGTAACCTGTACCCTCATGATTCACCTTGACCGCATTCTGCTAATCACCTAAGTATGATGATGCCATGGTACTAACTACCCAAAATGTAAAAGGGACTTTTTCATGACCCAACTTGTACAGGGCAACTTTCAGTCTTCTAGAATCTGAGTTTTCCGGGACTGCAACTTGCCCAGTTGGGTGGTTCTAACAGCATCATGAAGCACCCAAGAAGATGGCTTACTCCTTTCCCTGAACTTCCCCTTGCTCCACCTCCTCCTCCAATGGCCCTTGGGCAAGACAAGACACCACCAACCGCATTCGCCTTCATGCAAGATCTTTCCCATCATGGATACCAGCCATGGAATATCTGACCTCAGGCCCCAATTATATATTGACTTGGAGAGAATACTCAAGGTCCTTTGTGTTTAGTTTGAGTCACACAACCTCAAAACCAACCATGCAAAGATGGTGGGCAAGTCAAGTGAATCGCCCGGGAACTTGAAGAATGTTACATTTCTTGCAAAGAACCCAATGGGTTTAGTTTCTTCGTTCTTAGAACACCTCCTTTTATACCAAGATGCTTTCAGACTTTATCCCATCAATCTTCTGACAGCCCTTCCCTCAGTTCCAGTAGGCATATCACCCCCATTCCCAGTCTATTAAATGAAATGTAAGAAGTATACCAATCAGCAAGATCCCCAAGCAAGGCAAATAAATAGAAGGTACTGCCTAGTACCAACATCTGAGCCAAGAAATGGGGGCACCCTTGAGTGGCCTGGGCAGCTGGTGTGGGTGCAGATAACAGAGTGTCCTCAAAGAGCAGGCATCGTCCTTGTTTCTTTTCTCTTTTTCTAATACTATGCTATTTTTCTTTAGTCGTTTTTCCCTTCGGCGCTTTCTCTCTTTCCCTTCACATAAATTATAAACATATGTATATATTTTCCTAGTAATCTGTATCCCTAGCTATACTTTCCCAAGACTTGCACTGAAGAAACAACTCTCATAAGTGGGAGGTGCAGGGTTGGGGAAGGGTGGAAAAGCTATTTTCCAGAAGCATGTTTTATTACTTTCATGACTCAAATATCTCCATCTCACCTCATTTTCCTTTAAGGGTAAATATGTAACAAACTGAGACACACTGATACGGGGTCTCAGTGAGGAATGAGTACAGACAAAAAGCTTATTAGCGTAGTTTCCTCTCTTCTAAAAAAAATAAAATAAAATAAAATCCTCCCCTTTCCCAAAATAACTGATAAGTGATCCTTTGTGATGATGGCTGTGGGGTTGCTTCTCGTGCTGTCAAACGCCTACTTCTTGCCGAAAATTAGAGCTTCACAGATCTGGGACAGCAAATGTGGATGATTGCAGGATGGGGTAACAGTACTGAGGCTCAGAGTATACTCAGCTTTAGAAAGCCAGAGGTGACTTCAACTCACAGAATTTAAATCTTAAAAATATTTGAGAGTTTTCATTTTCCAAAGAATGCTTACAACTTAGAAGAGTTAGGGTTATGTGAATTCTACACGATGCCAAAAATTACATAGCCACAGTTATTATATTTGGCTCGTTCTTCCTAGTGCCTCCCTCACTGGGCACTCTGTGGACATTATCCTGTACGTCTGACTTCCCAAGGCCCAGTATCTCCTTAACCCAAATTGCCTTGCCTCTTCTTATCTACTTGACCATCATACTCTTGTTGTTCAGCTGATCTCAACTAGATATCCCAAAGAAATTAGTCTTATTAAACATTCATTGTAGAGAATGAATGGTCAGTTGACTCAGAACTTCCCAAGAGAATTTTTATTTTGTGGAGGAAGTTGTTGGCATAAGCCAGTGTCTGATGGGTAGAATTTCAGGTGTAAACATCCGCTTTTATTTAGAAGTTATTAGATGTTGGTCACAGTCTTTTGTGCTTTGTGGCAAAGCCACAAAACTAAGAGAAGCAGCCTTGCTTGGGAGAAGAGTTCTTCCCGGCACCCTTTTTCCCCCCTCTTCTCTCACCCCAGCCACCAGCTCCCAGTGGACCCATCCAGTGTCCACCCCATTGTCCATCAGCTCCTGGTACTCTCCCTGGACCTGGTACCCCAGTGTCCCCATCTCTCGGTGCTCTCACCCAGTCTTACCCTCCTTCACTCAGTGCTTGAAGAAGTGCTAATCTCCCCACACATGTGTTTGGTCATCTTCTCCGCCCCATTACCACCCATATCCTAAGGCACCCAGGGCACCCAAGTTCCAGTCATCTTACCTCCTAACAACAGAGTTTAGGGGCAGTAATAACTTGGGTGTTACATTTTGTTTCCTCTGATAATAGAAAACTACTGGATCATTTACAAAGAAAATTTTTCCATTGAAATATGTTTCATGTAATTTGTCCTAAACCAAGGTTTTCTTCTGTGTTTTGGTAACATGGGCATGATGTATGAAGGGTGAACTTAACTTTCAGCTAAAAAAGCAGGATTTACACAGTGGCCAGTGTTAATATGAACTTTGTTTAAAGGTCATCTGCATTAAATAGACTTCCTCCCCAGCCAACTCAGATGTCAGCTTGATGTAATTTTGGTCTCTTAGAGAGTTGGTTTCCTTTCTGAATGTGGCATGGAGTACACATGTTTCAGGGGGCACTAAATCAGCCCTGGATTTATATTTGCCCTTGACTGGCTTCTGAGAACCTGAGGTCTAAATGTTCTCACCTGTGGAATGGCCACAGGGAGCAGCAGAAAGGCACATCAAGAAACTGAGGAAGACACAAATGTCCAGGGATCCTTTCCTTAGAAAGGAGTATTTGCTCTGGTATATCGGTGACCTTAGCCTATGCCTTTTTTTCTAGAGAATAATTACTAAAGATTCGCTGGTATGGATCTTGTCTTGCAACTCTTCAGTTGCCTTTGATTAGATGCATCACTCTTGGTCTGGAATCCTGGCGCTTCCTTTTAAGAAGTGGAGGAAACTTCCTTGGGCAGCACATCTAACTCATTGATCTTAAAGCGTACCCTGCTCCCTAATCCTGCAGATTCAGTATCAGTACGAGCTGCCCGTGTTTGCAGAAACCATACCTGCATTTGTTCATTGTGGCATCCTCAGTGCCTCGCAGTGTCTAGTACACAGCAGGCATTCAATAGACAGTTGTTGAATAAGTGAATGAACCCAGATCCAGCACTACAACAGGGATAGCAGTTCAAAGGCACTTCAGAGCCCTAGGAGGCTTCCTCCTTCGGAAGCCTCACGTGAATAGCACTCTGTTACCAGGTCCATTCTTGCTTATACTGAAGACCGGATCTTCATTTCTCTGCCTCTCTTCAAGACGTTCCCTCTTTGACCACATGTTGTACTTCCATCCCATTCTTCTCCAATGAGCCGCTCTTCTATAATGCTAACAATATGTTGGTAGAAGATAGAGACTGGAGGTGGGGGGGGGGCAGGGAACAAATAAAATGAGAGATTAAGAATGAGGAATGTAGTTTATAGCTGTCACTTTCAAGTCTCACTTCTTTGAACTGGAACTTCTGTTGCAAGATGGATTTTGTCTTCCAAAATTCCAGAAAGGTTGCTTGGGGGAGGAGGTGATGGAAAGGAGGTGGATGCTGGCTCACCCATCCTGGGGGTCTGGCCAAGGTGGAGGGTCCCCAGGGAGAAGCAAGGCGTGGGACGCGTCCCCATGCTCAGAAGCAGGTGGGGAATGCCGAGGGGAGTTCCTAGAGCTGAGGGAAAGAAACTGAGCAGTTCAGCTTGACATGAGAAGTGAGGGGAAGAAAAGTCCAGGTGAACTGTGTTGTGCGTGAGAGTCACCCTTCAATAACACCTAAGATGAAGACCTGTTTGTCCCGCAAGGCTGATGACTGTCAATTGGTATTGAACAGTCTTGCCCTAGAGGCAGTCCAGTGATACTTGATTAAGATTATTCTCAAAGGAGCCAAAGATAGACAGCAAAAGTTAGAAGGGAAAACAAAGGGCCAGGACAATCCTCTCTAAAATCTGTAATTCCTAAATATTCGGTTTCACGGGCCATGAAAATATTAAAAAGTTTTTTGAAGCTAACTTAAATTTTTCCAAGGGAAGTCACTGGCGCACAGGTGGCAGTGGGGGCGGGGTGGGGGTTACCCTACATTAACATGACCATAACCATAGTGTTAAACACCAACAAATTAGAAAATACATGCCTTTAAGATGAAAGGCAATTTTTAACATCGAATACATTTTTAGCTATGTGGAAACTCCCTTACACCTGTTCTTATTTTTCACATTTCATCACGGGCCAATGAAAATTCTTCATGGCTCCCAAGACCAGTGTTTTTGAACAGCTGCCCCAAGGTTCCAAGGCATACAGGCTCTCCTGAACCCTGAGGAAATTTAAGAACTCTCTCCCAAGAAAACACATATATGCACACGAGCTTTTGCAGAGAACTTCAGGGAGTCGTCTCTAAACTAAGCACTTGTGTCCCAGAGAACCCATTACACTAAGAGAGATCAGTCATTTGAATTTCACGTACCACGGCCAATGGTTTTTGCAATCTTATCTTAATTTCATAGCAGCACATACCAAGGCATGGCAGTTCAATAACTTACAGTCTCTTACCGTGTGAATTAGTAGCAGACCAAGGAATAAAACTCACATGACCTCAGTTCAACATTGACTTAGCCAAACTACCTAACACTCTGAGAATACAAGAGAGTGAGCAAATGACATTTCCCCAACAGTACTGAAAAGCAAATCAGCAAATCTACTTCCCTACTACCCTGGAGGCAGGAATAGGGAGTGGGAGTAGAGGTTGGGGGGGAAGAAGGTAATTGGAAACAGCGACAATAGAGAGAACAAAAGCCTAGCGCATTGACATGAGAGACTAATATACCCACAAATCATTCCGGATAATTTTAAGAGGGAGAACAGAGTAAATAAGACAGCTTCCTTCGTCTCGCTTAGCCTGGGAGGGAGGGCAGAATCCAGGAAATAATTTCAATTAGCCCTAATAAAATTAGCATTCTAATATGTAAAAATCCTGAGTTCAGCTGCTACCCAGCAGGCTATGATAATGTGTGCGTGAGAATTTTGAACTCACACATATGGAAGTGATATCAAATGTAAGGTATTTTTGTTTCTGTACCATGTAATTCTTTTCAATTTTCAATGGTAAAGAAAGGACAAGCCCCCTCCCACCCTCCGTAACCATTTTTAGATCCCAAGATTAAGAACTCCAAGTACAGCTACTTAGCACAGCTCAAAGTCAGCTCTCAATATATACATAATGAATAAGATACAGTAATACAGAAATGTACTAGATTATATATAAATGTATGGATATGTAAAACTATAAACGTATTCGAATTAATCAAATTTTTGTCGAACTACATTTCTGTATCACACTTGAATGATAAAGTCACAGGAAAACAAATAAGTATTGGAGATCTGATATGTATTATTTGTTCTTGATCATAACCGGTTCGCTCTCTCAAACATTTTGCTCAGATAGTTGGCCTACAATCAACCGGGAAAAACCATCAGGGAAATGACACGCGGTTCCTTCCACTGACACCAGCAGAAACCTCACTCCTCCCTGGGGCCCGAACGTGGAAAAAGTACACTTTATAATACCTGAAACTCCTGCTGGGGTGTTCAGGACTACATTCAGTACCTCCTCTCTGAAAGACGACCCTAGAAAGCACATTGCTTAATGTATTAGAGTGAGTTTCTAATGGTAGAATTTCAGATGACATGACACCTGGTCGGGGCATATTTGTAGTGGAAGGAAACTGTCCCAGTACAAGTTAAATCTTGCTTTGTTAGTTATGAGTTTTGATACCTAGAATTGGCCCCAGCCCCGCTACCACTATGACTAGTAGTGAGTTGACTCTGTGTCTATACACGTGGGCGTGTGTTCATGCCGATGTTACTAATAAGGCAGCGGGCCAGGGAGCTGATACATTTGTGTTACTTCCTATTTCTGCTTTCGTAAACAGGCTGATTTTCCCATGGCTAGCTTTTGTTCTTTCTGTCTTGTTTTATAGAGTTTTAGTTTCTCTTTTTCTACCCTCTCCTGGTGATTATTGTTTAAAAATGTACGAACTTCCATGAGAGATGCACTGAGATTTTCTATGTGATTTACTATATCACACGTTTTTGTATGGGCTCCTGAAAAGAATTAATCCCCTGGTTGATTAATTAATTAGTTAATTCCCAGGTTAATTCCCTGAAGGATAGGAGGTTAGATGTACATCTGTTTGTACCGCTCTATGATCGTCAACATCCTGCCATGGTATTATGTGGTTTTGCCTATTTGATCATAGGCTGAAAGATGTGCATTTAAGTGTCTTATAACAACAACAATCCTGTTTCTCCCAATTTCTCTTCGTATTTTCAATGGTTTTTGCTTTATGTATTTTTATGCTGGGTTATTTACTACATAAACTTTCTTCACACTAGTTGTCATTGTGGATTCTGTGTCATTCGCCAATATACTTTGTTCTTCTTAGTCTTTTGTGAGCTGTTTTGCCATGACTTCAGCGTGCAGCACACAGACACCGGCTGTACCTCTGAATCCCTCAGATGGTGGTTGCTCCCTATTGTACTTCTGTGCGCTTTTCGTATCGTTCTTTCTACACTTCTGACACACATACGTGTAATTTTTATCCTCTTTACTCATCCTCTATCTCCAGATCCAGAGCCTTCTCCTGTTTCTTTACCAGATACCAAGTGCCTACCTGAGCTACAGTCAGCCAGTTTCCTGATCTTAAGGCGCTCAGGAAATAGACACGCACTTACCCATACCCTGAGCACACAGGTGGGTTCCCCAGTTGCCTTCAGCGGAGGAGGTATGTGGCTTTGGCTCAACTGTCCTTGCAGGGAGGCCAGTCCCCCATTCTGATCTCCAATAAGAGCAGCAGTTTGAGGTGCAAGAAATCCCACCCAATTCCTAATGGAGCTCTCCTGTACCAAGTTGGGTCTCCTCCTCAGTTGCCCGGGTCTCTGCAACTCTGAATCGGTACGGTATTTCTGAACATTCTCTTCTTATGTATGTCTACCAGTCTCCACCCATCATGCTTCGTGTCCAAAGGCGACACCTCCCAGAAGGCACTGAACCGTCACCAGTCTCTGTCCCTGTCCCAACCTCCCTCAACACGTACACACGTGTCCCACATTCCTTCCACTTCACATTTCTGCCTTTGTTATTTCCTAGAAGTCCTAGGGTGCTTATGCCAGTATAATTATGTTAGGGACAATTAAGGGCTAGGACTCTGGTCACCTTTAAATTATTCCATGTAGAAGAGTCCATGTACTCTAGTCCTTTTCATGCTCTATCCAGGCCCTGAGTCTGAGCCAGGCGGACATACAAATAAGGAGGAATGATGTGTTCCTATCTTTTTTTCATGGGGGAAGGGCCTCTTCGTTTCATAAAAGTAAGCGTGGCTAGGCTACTGTTTAGTTTTTCTTAATTCCAACAGCCTTTCTGATAGTGGAAATTTCTTCCAGATTCTGTTTCTTCACGTTTCTGCTTGGGGTACTTGAGGGAGTTCTTATTTTCTGCGACTTACATATTTCAGTGGGAAATGGAGATAGAGGCTGCACAGAGGTCTCCACTCAGACAGTACTTCAAATGTGAACTAGAAAAATGAAGTTCAACTGAATGAGGCAAGGCCACTATTCTCCATGTGCCTCCTTCTGTTATTGGTAGAACATCAATAAAAAAATAAACAATGAATCAGTGATGCATGTGAACAAGGACCCTATGAGCTAAAATCATGGGTCTGGGGCTGAGCACACTCTCTCTACCACTGAAATTAGGCAGTGCTATGAAAATGCTTAGAAATGGTGTGGCTAAGCATCTGACTCTTGGTTTCGGCTCATGATCTCACGGTTTGGTGGGTTCGAGTCCCGCCGAGGGATTCTCTCTCTTTCTTTCTCCCTCTCTCTACACCCCTCCCCCACATGCATTGTCTTTGTCTCTCTCAAAATAAATAAACAAACCTAAAAAAAAAACAAAACGGTATGGTATCAGGCAAATGTTGGTGGCTTCATTACCATATGTTATTATCAACACAGTTTTGCCATCTAAAATTGCCTCAGCCGCTCTGTCCATGAATGATCCATTTCTTTGGTGTTCAAAAAAAAAAAAAAAAAAAAAGCGTAATATCCTGATCCCTGAAGTTCATCAGAGCACCACAGTGACGGGCACCAGGAAAGTGCCTTTAAAAGTTCATGCAGAAGCAATCATAGTTTCCCGAGAAGAAGCATTTATTGTTTTCCAAAGGCTAAAAGCAAAGCCTTCCCCTCCGGTGGCCATGGCAATGTCGGGTGCAGGAATTAGGCACTCAGAAGGCAGCCTTCACAGGACGCTGTTTTATAATAAGGATTTCTGGGAAGGCTGGAAGTGGCCGACACGGCATGTAATTTACAAGCACTATGAAAGGGAAAGTGGAACTGTGAACACTTGCATTCTTTCCTGGAGGCTGTAGTGAGGGAAAACACCAATATAAAAATAAGCTATTTTTAGGGCCTCAATATCTCAGCTCTGTGAATGCTTCTGAGTCATATTTTATGAGGAAGACACACTCAGTACTGTTGGGCCACCGCTCCCATCCAGCTGGAGGGATTAAGTGGCATTCCATTGTTGAACACTTCCCAGCAAAATTGCCAGTGAGCCTCTGATTGCAAAATCTTTACCCCTCGTATTGACTTAAGCAGCGGAAAGAACATGACTTGATTTTTCAAATCCCTGGTTGATACACTGCTGATCTTAAGCTTTCGAATCAGTCGTTTCCCCCCAAAGTCCTGTGGAAGCTGTACAATTTCTATTTCTGATTCTTAATGATTCTTAATTGTTTTAGTGAGCTAAAAACCTGTGGGGCAATTTTTCAATGACACATATATAGCAAGTAGACTTACTTCTCGTGTTTTGACTATAGTGTCTTTTGTACTGAGACAGATAGGAAATTCTAAGTCGTTTGGAATGCACCGGCAGGAGAATGCATCCCAGCTGGGAGTCAGCTCAATTCACACACAAGATTGTGTGGTTTAAAGCGGCGATCCCCTGTTTACCCTAGTTCGATTGGATAATGGCCAGGTAATTATTAAGACATAACTACCTGCTCAGCATTTGGTTGAAGGCTGGTAAGTTTCAAAAGAACAGTTAAGGAGTTTACTGCTAAATTAAGGATATGCAATTAAAGCATATAACATAAGCCTTTTTTTTTTTTAGAGAAAAAGGAGCCTAGCGGAAAGAATTTTGGCTTTTGTTATCTTTAATTTTGGATATGTTACTAGAACTTTCTGAGCCTCAGTTGCCATATCTATAAAATCTCCCAAGATAATGTAATCAACCTAACAGTGTCGTTGAAAGAATAACTTTATAAATAACATAGTGAATCTCTGACTCAGTTTGATGAGGCAAATCAGGACTAAAGCCAGAAGAAGCATCTGGATCTTGCCTCTGCTTTGAAGAGTCAGAGATTGACTTTTGTCAATTCCCAGAGTAAATGAGGCTGGAGACATAAGCACACGATAATCACAGCACCCAGGAGACTGAGGTGGGCACCAAGGTGCTGTTAATTTTAATGCATTTTTATAATTTTATTTATTTTTATTTTTTTAACATTCATTTTTGAGAGAGAGACAGACAGAGCATGAGTGGGGGGAGGGGCAGAGAGAGGGAGACACAGAATCCGAAACAGGCTCCAGGCTCTGAGCTGCCAGCCCAGTGCCTGTTGCCGGGCTCAAACTCATGAACTGCAAGCTCATGACCTGAGCCGAGGTCAGATGCTTAACCGACTGAGCCACCCAGACACCCCTGCATTTTTATAATTTTAGATTGATTACTTGGAATGGAAAAATAAGTTCAAAAACAAGTACATCTGCCAAATAAGTACACTGTCTCCTTCGTATGTGTGAAGCTCTTAAAATCGTGTCTGGGATATGGTAAGTGCTTCGTTAAATAATAACTAAGACGTAAGTTATCAAAAGAAGTTATATGTAATTAATTAAAGTTATCATAAGAAGCACTTTATAATTAAAGTTATCGTAAGAAGCACTTTCCAAGAAACAGGAAACATACGATGCCTGAAAGATCAGCACATTATGCCCCTGTAGACAAAACCACTGGGGATTAAAACAAGGAAGCTGGAGTAAGAAACTAAGGACCACGGCAGTGAGTTAGTAGACACTGTAGAGTGCCCACCCATAACCCAAATACCTGCCCTACATTTTTCTTAACATTCTGTTCAGGTACCTGCCACCCAGGAAAAGCCAAACCAGCCTCAGTTCTGATGGAAGGTGTAGTTGGGCTAGAGCAACATTACCCTTATCGTAAGCAGCTTAGTCCCAGTGCAGCAGAGGGAATGTGGCTAATGGGATAAGAGGGAACTCTACTGGGATGCTGGAGGAGGACTTGCCTCCCTTCTTCCTCTGGATGGTGTCTTTCTTGCCTCCACGCTGAGCAGGAAGCCCGCACTGCGGACAGCAGAGAAGAAAGATGAAGAACGCTGGGTCTCTGATGAGTCAGTCACACCGCAAGTCCACTCTGATGCAGGACTTGAGTTAGGCGAGATAATCATTTCCTCACTACTTAGAGATGAGGATTCTGTAACTTGCGGCTGAAGGCACCCGAACAGAAACAGAGGCCACCTGCTTTGATGGACGCACCATCTCACAAGAGGAAGCCTTGCCAGTGAGACCAGAAATATTTGAAGTTCCTTGGCCACAATTACAATGCCTTATTCTTATCCCCCGCCCCCCGCCACGCCCCCCGTCTTAGGGACAGCCTTGCCATTGGTAAAAAATACTTGAAGTCCAATGGCTGACACTCACTTTCCCAGCAGCATTGGTCTATCAGACTCTGCCTGTGTTTGCTCTGGGAGAGTCATTTTCTATGCCTCTATGGCTTAACAACCCTACCCTCACCCTCAGTTTGGTGAATATCCTTCTACACATCTCCTTAATCAGACACACATTACCTTAAATAAATGATATCTTCCCTATATATGCTCTTTTGTAACCTGATTTTCCCCCTGAATAATATGTCTCGAATAACATTTTTTGTATGTAAATATAGATCCGCATCATCTCTTTTTGGCTGTGTAAAAGTGAGCTATTTAATTGTGTATTTAACTAGTTTCTCTTTGAAGGGCATTTAAGTGGTTTCTGAGTTTCTCATTGCTTATAGAATGTTGTATGTACATCTCTTTGTACTTGTCTAGTGATGCTTTGGGATGAAGATCTAGAAATTACAGTTTGGGTTCAAAGCATATAGACAGGATTCATTTTATCAGGATTCTTTCAGTTACAAAATGTAGGAGAGCCAATTAAAGAAGTAAAAACATAAGGAACTGAGTAAGTTACCTGACACCAAGTTTGGCAGTTGGGACATTCTAGGGGTAAGAGAATAACTCGGCAATGTCACCACAATACAAATTTTTCTGTCTCGTTCATCTGGTACCTTCAATGTATTGGCCCAGTTCTCAAGCTTATCCCTCATGGTTACAAAATGGCATCAGAGTTCCAGGCATCACACGACAATACCGGTACGAAAAAGCGGGGTATTTCCTCCCGTACATCCCTTTTTATCACAAGGACACTGTTTCCCAGCAGCTCCGAGCAAATCCCCTCTTGTATCCCATAGCCAGAATTGGCTGGACACCTAATGTGTTAGCTAAGAAAAGTCTAGGGATAAGGAGGATACTGACAACATAGTCTCTGGAAAGATTGTATCCACTATATTGTCACCAACAGTGCCTGTTTTCCACCTTTTGTCAATCTGATAATACATAAAAAAAAGATACTTTGTTTTTATATTAACTTATCTGCTTATTGAACATCTCCTCATATATTTACTGGCTGTTTTGGGCTCTTTTATGAAACTGCCTGATTATATCCTCTGCCTTTTGTTCAGATGTTTTTTCCTATTGGTTTGTAGTGCTCTGGGTACATTAGGAAAAGTAAGTCCTGTGCATTAGAATCTTCGATGCCTGCTAATTGTTCTACTAATTGGCTATCTGCCTATTAACATTATTTCCAGTGAATTTTGCCATACAGAATTTTTAATTTTTACATAGTCAAATTTATCAAGTTTTCCTTTATGGTTTCTGGCTTTGTTATTAAGCTTGGAAGTCCATGCCAACTCAAAGATCAAAACACATTCACCTGTGTTTTCTTTTACTATTTCTTCTTTTAAGTGGCTAGCCATCTGTCCCAGCAAACATTGAGTAAGTAATTCATCTTCTCCCGCTAACTGGAGAATGCCATCTTTATAACATGCTAATTCCCACACGAAAACTATTTGTGTACACCAGTATTTAAAATGAAGCATTCGGGGACGCCTGGGTGGCTCAGTCCCTTCGGCTCAGCTCATGATCTCATGGTTCATGAGTTCGAGCCCCGCGTCATACTGTGCTCACAGCTCAGAGCCAGGAGCCTGCTTCCGATTCTGTGTCGCCCTCTCTCTCTGTTCCTACCCCGCTCGCACTCTGTCTCTCGCTCTCAAAAATAAAGATTAAAAAAAAATTTTTAATGAAGCATTCAACCAACATTTACTGGTTTTTTTTTTTTCACAACCAGTAAAAGCACCTTGCTTGTGGTTGAAAGTAGAAACAGAGATGAATTAGACCCAGTGTTTGTCTATAATCATGCACATGCCTATTACTGAAAAGTACAGGTACTAGACCAAGAGTGATTGGTTGGATTCCCAAGTTGTCCACTTATAAAAAGCTGTGACCTCATAGGACCTTGAGCACAAGACTTGGGTAAGCCGCATTGCCTCAGTTTTCTCTTGTGCAAAATAGGATAATAATAATAGTACCTATTCTCATAGAATTGATATCATAGTTGAGTGAATTCATGTAAAATGCTCGGAGTCTGGCACAGAGGGAGGGCATAATAATGCTTAAACTTGGAGGGAGGGTATCATAGGGTTAAAGGTATAGACTTTGGAACCACACTGCATAGGTTGGAATCCTTCTCCCAACACTTACCAATTGGGTAAACTTGGGCTACTAACTTAACCTGGCCTTGCCTAGAGTTGCTGTAACTATTAAACAGATTGATACATATAAAGTCTTTAGGGTGGTGCCTGACTCGTAGTAAGTGCAAAGTACGTTAAAGCTATTTTTAGTATCCATGGGATATCTTCACTGGATCTCAGACCGTTTCAGATCCTGACAATAGACTAAGGACGGAAAACAATTTTGGGGTGCTCGCGGGGACCTTCCATTCTTGACCCACCCAACTGAATAAAGAGAGGGAAAGCTTCCAAGAACTTCCGCCTCTAGCTTCTCCATTGTTGTTTTGGAGCAGTGCATTGGAACTCTAGACGAAACAATAGCCACATGGTTTCATCTACAAACATTAGACTCTGCAATGACTTTCAGAAAACATAATTATATTTCGACCAGGTTTGCTCTTTCTGTCCTGATATGATTTGAAATAAGCTCTTCGCTTTTTCATTGTTTTTTTAAACCATAATGATCGGAAAGTTGATATGCATTGCATTTTGGTTTTTGCTTCCTCCTCAATTATATCCAAATCCATCATTATTGCCTTGACTACAAGAAATATTTTTAGTTTGACCGGGGCATTTTTTCCACTGCTCCCACCCACCTTCTAAAGCAAGGGTAGGCATTATACATGATGATGGCAATCTCAAACTCCACATGTGGCCTCTGAGTGCTGCACGGTGCGTTTAGATCTGTGGCTTAGCTGGTGGGCGGGTATAAATGTGCGCCGCCAGGCCGGTCCCTGGAGACTCTGCATTTGCAGAGAGCTCTGTGGCATGTGGCTTCACCAAAAGGCTGCATGCTGTCCTTGAAGACCGTCATGCTGAGAGGTCTGCCGTTTTCCAGCCAGGCTGTACCCTTCTGGTCATGTGGGGCGTAGAGAAAGGACCAAGAGAATCTATGCGATGCTCACCTAGATTGGGTTCTCAGTCAACACTGGATGTCTATATTTATCCTTTTGAGGAAATGTAATCATTTTTTCCCTCCAGTTTCAACTATGCTATAGGAAATGGAAAGTCCTGGATATGAATAGCAACATAGAATGTCAAAAAAAAATTACTCTTCGCATGTTTTCTCACTCAGACTCTTCTTTTTCTGCCAATGTTTTATCGATCCAGTTCGACAATGGAACGTAAATGATAAATGGGGAAAAGATTCTTAAGATGAGAAATGAAGATTTCAAAGAGTGCATTTCAAACTGCATTCATCTATGTGCAATTTGTCCTTTAAAAAAGAGCAAAATGTATGTTAAGTTCACACTTCAGATTGACCCTAAGCCAGTGAATTCTATGTGATGGGTGAATTCAGTATGACCATAGCCAAATCTGTCTTTCTCATCCCTGGGGCTTGAGAAAAGAAGAAGAAGCAGCTAGCATTTGGGGACAGGGTGTGTTTGGAAAGAGGAACCTACCCTACCTCTCCCTTCAACCAAGCTCATTTGTCTTCTCTTCCATCCATCAATGGAACCAGAAAATACGCCCATTTACGCTGAGCTTAACTTAAGACCTAAACAAAGGTGAACGGATCGTTTCATTTGTAACTAGATAGTACTTCCGTGATCAAATACTCTTTTATTTCTGGGTGAGTTTATTTTTTTAATAAACTATCAAGCAAACCGACACAGTCAAGGGAACTTGACTTTAATTCTAAAAACTTTAATGCGTCAAATGAGAGCAAGAGTATAAATAAACACAGTGGGAAAGGGGTCCTTTGGTTTCAAACTTGCCTTGTTTCAGACAAGACCACATACCTTGTCTTTTGTCTTGTTAGATTCATGCCTCCCTTTCCTTGAAATTTCTCAAATTAAAGAAATCGTACCAAATAGCCCCAGAGCCTGACATTTATTATTTTCTCGTGCTTGTCAACATGACATAGTCTCATAAATCCAGCTTGAAGGTGGAGATGACATGTGAGGGAGATACTATGTTCAGATGATGCCGAGGAGGAAAAAAACAAAAGCAAAAACCAAACTCTCTTTCATTGCTTTCATTTAATTAAGAACTTCACTGTACTCCTTGGAATCTGAAAAGTAAAGCACCAGTATGTTTTCTGCTTATGATGCCTCATGTGAGAAGCAAATAACCTAAGAGTCTAGGGTCCGTATGGATAATAGTACATTGTGTAACTTCCACGGACTCCAAAGCAAAATGCATTAATTGCAAAGCGCTTTGAGGCCTCTTCCCCTAAGCCTGACTGAAGAAGATTCTTAGGTTTCTATTGTCTGCTGCTTCTCCAATATGGCAAGCCCAAAGAGAGGCAGAACGTGTCAGTCTACCTATGGCTTCCAGGTTTTGTGACGAAACGTCAACTGCCAGACCTGGCAGGGCTACGTAGAACCATAAAAAACTCACTTGCTACTGGGGGAAAGGTTGGGAACTGTTGACTCTTTTCCCAAATATCCCCTACACGACACCTTTTCTTTCTCTGTTGAGTGCATGAGGGGCAGAAAGCAAGGGCTCAGGAAGGCAAGAACACAAGTTCTTTTCTCTCCCTGGAGGAGACAAAGAAGCAGCAGCAAAGAGCTTAGCTTGCATGTGAAATGCATGAGTATTTGTGGCTGAATGGACGGGGCCGCAGATGGTGGGGAGGTCTCCCAGGGACTGTGGGTTTGGATAGGGTGTATGACGTGCGAGTAGCAGCTTAGAAAGCCGGTCCTGAATTAATGACGCCATGCACACGGCGGGGGGTGGGGGGGCTGGGGGGGGAGGTCTGGGGAATTGGTACTTGGGACAGAGACCGGTACTGCAGAAATTGGGATAAAATATTTTTGATTTTTATGTTTTCCATTTAAAAGAAACTAATGAGCTTGGCATGTAAAAGCTGAAAGGAACAAGTCTCTTCAGAATGAAAGCAGGCGTTATTTACAGTCTTTTTAATCCTTCAGTTGTTGTATCAGAAGCTTTGTGACAAAGCGAATCATCTGGGGATCATTGAGTGCCTGCTGTGTACACACAATTCAGGATTTTAGGTCTTGGGTGTGGGTGTGGGCGTGGCTGGAACAGCATAAGGATGGAGGAGATAGGAAAGTCAGGAGAAAGGGAAGACAGCCCTTTCTCTCTATTAGAGAATCTCTAAGATTCTTAGAAAATCTTATTGTCTAGATGGGAACACAGATCATGCAGACCTCAAGATAAACGTTGCATCTGCCAAGAACAGGGCCACTAATGCCTATTCATGATGCAACCTGATAACTTGAGTTTCTCGCATCTTCCTTGGAAGGAAACGGAGCACTGATGTATTAATTCATTTATTAGCAAAGTGAGCGTGGTTGACTTGCTGGGGACAGAGGATCAGATGGTACTTTTGTGGCCGGAGGTGAGTTTTTCTCCGGAGTCAATCAGTACCCTTGTTCCTTACCTTCCTGGGAAGAGGCAGAAATTGAAGACGCAGCCAAGTGGACTTTGAGATAACGGTTAGAGGGAAATACTCCCTCTCATGGGATCCAAGAAGGTTGTTTTTCCGGACAATGAAGGCTGGAGAGAACTGGGCAGCCTCCCTCACGCGTTGAAGACTATCCAGACACTGGGTGGGATGCTGGCTGTGTAGCCGACTCCAGGATGGGTCTACACTTGTAGAGCAATTTTAAGTCTTTCTTTGGGCTGTTGCTGAATCTTCAACAAGACCTTACAGGAGTTTAAGCTTTGTCTCAGTTGTGGTTTGGGAAATTAGGGCAAAGTGTGTCTCCATTCTTAGGACAGAGTTATACAGGCAAGAGAGAGCAGCATCCCCTGTCTCAAAGCTAGAATTAGGGTAGCAGTGGCTAGACCAGGAGAGACCATTTCTCCACGGCCACCAGGAACAGAGGAGACGGCAGGAGCATTGCAGTTGATAGAAGGGCCAAAGCCTAGGGACCAGAGCCGTTTGCCCCAGAGCGAACTGAAGACCTGTGCTTCAGGAAGTGCTCACAAACAGCAGCGGTCTTTTTGATGGAGGCAGGCTGATTGCATAATAATTTGGGTATCAAAAGCAAATGTAACCTTGCTTAGAATTCAAAGGTGCTGAATCCTAGGCTGTGGGGGTGGAAAACCAACAACTTAAAAGTAAGCACTCAAAGACTGAATGCTATGTCCCCCCGCCCCCCCCCCCCCCCCGAATTCATATGCTGAAACTCTACCCCCCAATATGATGGGATTAGGAGGTAGGGCCTTTGGGAGGGAACTGGGGCTAAATGAGGTTATGAGGGTATCTCCCTTATGAAGGGGATTGGTGCCCTCCTGAGTCACAAGAGCACTGGCTTCCCCGTCTTCTCTCTGCCATGCAAAGATCTAAGGAGAGGCTGCATCTGGATGAGAGCCCTCGCTGGAACTGTCATCCTGGCACCCTGATCTCAGACTTCCCTGCCTCCAGAGCTGTGCAATAATTTTCTCTTGTTTTAAGCCACCCAGTCTATTGTATTTGTGTTATAACAACCGAAAGAGACTAAGACTAAGACTGGAAGAGACTAAGACACTAAGACTAACTAGAAGAAAGGAGTTGCCTGTGTTGGATGAGGATAGTAAGCTGAGGATCATGGGAAAGGTACATTTGAAGTAGAATTTTAGGAACATAAGGGACATGGAAAAGAAGAGCATTCCAATTTCCAGCCAGGGGGAGATTTTCAGGGCTGAGCTCTGCTGGTAACAAAGCCATATGATTTACATGATTTCCAGGCTGTGCAAGGTGCTTCCTGCATAGTCTTGGCCCCAAGATCCTCACATTTCACAGGGTGTCACTCAGGCAGGTCCAGAATTACTCACAGTGATCTGGTCCTCCTTGAATACAGCTCCTCAGCCATACTCTGCTATCAGTGGCCATGGGTCTCTGTTTGCCACCGTGGAGAGAGATAGAGTTCCGTGACCTCCTTTCCTTCATAGCTGTTATTAGCCTGAGAGAGAAACCAAAAATCAAAGAATCCAAAAACAGTCTTCATGTGGTTCCTGCTCCACAGTCTCTGCAGGAATCCTTCAAAACGTTTCCCCCATGTACTTTGGGAGTGGCCAAGGGAGAGGTTTAAGTTGTGCGTATTAGTTTCCGAAAGCTGTCGTGACAAATCCCCACGGGGTGGGTGGCTTAAAACAGCAGAATTGTCTCTCTCATGGTTCTGAAGCCTGGAAGTCCAAACCCAAGGTGTCATCAGGGTTCTTTCCGGTGGCTCTGAGGGAGAGTCTGTCCCGTGCCTCCCTCCCTCCGAGCCCCTGATGGTGACCAGAAATGCTCGGTGCTCCTTGGTTTGTAGATCTCTCCAGTCTCAACCGCCATCATCACGTGGCCTGTTCCCCTCTGCGTGTCTGTCTCTGAGCCTTTCTTCTCTTCTTACAGGGACACCAGCCACGTTGGATTAAGGGCTCACCCTAGCGTGACCTCATCTTAACTAAATACATCTGTAACAACTCTATTTCCAAATAAGCTCTTATTCTGAAGTCCCAAGGACATGACTCGGGTGGGAGGCAGTAGTCAATGTGCAAGTGAAATGTTTCTCTCGGCAACTACCTGGCGACTCTTTCCTTCCTGACCTGCTCTGGGCCCTCTCCCTGGAGAAATTGGATTGCCAAGGCCGCCGAGGCTTCACCAAGCTGCCGCTGCCCTGTGCCAACCCACACCCCCCCGTGCATCCACTGAAAGTTTTGGTGCCACTCCCCTCCCACAGTGCCAAGCCCCGCTGTGAGAAAGCCTCTCTGGCTGATCCCCAGGCTGGTGTCAACCAAGGAAGTTTGAGGAAAACTGCCTTTTGAGTTCTGACTCCCTTTCATTCCCAGCTTCCCACTCTGGGACCCAAGCAGGAGTCTTTGGGATAGAGGCACCAGGGCAGGCTGAGCAGCAGACTTGCTATCCTCACACTTGGCCCACCCTCCCAATGCTAGACCTCAATCTTGTGTAGCACTTGACTCTCTCCTTCTCTAGAGCTGGTGGCAAGAGGTACCCACTCAGGGACACCGGGCAGGGCTACGCTGTGGATCCTCCCAAACGTGTTCAGATAGGGCTGAGTCCTCACAGGGACACACAAGACACAGTTGAGATAATACGGCCACCGAGTAGGCACATATGACCTCGTCATGGGACTGCAGAGATAAGGATGGGTGTGTGATGTTCAGCAAGGAGAATCCTTCCAGAGTGGGACAGATGAAGGTTCAGGTCAAAAAGAGAACAAGAGGGGCGCCTGGGTGGCTCAGTCGGTTGAGCATCCGACTTCGGCTCAGGCCACTATCTCGCAGTCTGTGAGTTCGAGCCCCGCGTCGGGCTCTGTGCTGACGGCTCAGAGTCTAGAGCCTGCTTCAGATGGATTCTGTGTCTCCTTCTCTCTCTACCTCTCTCCGGCTTGTGCTCTCTCTCTCTCTCAAAAATAAATAAACAGTAAAAATAAATAAATAAAAAGAGAGAAAGAGAGGACACCTGGACACAAGAGCTTTGAGTCAGACCAATACTTCTCAACTCTTGATTCTCAAACACCAGCTAGGTGTCCAAAAACTCAATTCAATTCTGCCATTAACTACCTGGAGTTAGTGTCAGATCCCACAAGTTAAAGTCCTCAGTCTCATAGACGGCCCTCACCTCAGGTACCAGTCACGGGCCCCACGCCTTCCATATTTCTGCCCAACTGGTTATAAACCAAGGGGTCATATGATGCCCTCCTCAAGTTCAATAATTTGCTACAACAACTCATAGAACTCAGAAAAACACTTTGCCATGTCTACTGGTTTACTACAAAGGATGTAACTCAAGAACAGCCAAATGGAAGAGGTGCATAGTGTAAGGCTTGGGAGAGAGAGAATACAGGTCGGTACCCACCCAGCACCTGGAGGTGTTGGCCAGCCCAGAAGCTCACTGAACCCCACTGTTGAACTGTTTAGCAAGGTTTCATTATGTAGCCATGATTGCAACTAAATCACTCGCCTTTGTGACTGAACTCAATCCTCAGCCCATCTCCCCTCCCCAGAGGTCAGGGGGCAGGGCTTAAAGTTCCATCCCTTCTAGTGGGGCTTGAACTTTCTGGAGATCAGCCCCTTCCTTTAGCTGTAGGGTCCTCAGACCCTCCTCCCCAGTGAATCATTTCGTCAGCATACAAAAGAGTACAAAGGTCGTAGAAGCTCTGTGTCAGGAAGCAAGGACTAAAACCAAATATTTATCTTTTTATTATACCACAATACTAATTTATATTTTCTTATGTCCCTGACGATACTTCGATCATTTCTGTTAGTGTGTCAAACGTCTGAGCCTTAGTTTCATCATCCATAAAAGAGTAGGATAGTACCCGCCTCACAGGGCTCTTGGAGGAATTAAATAAGTTAATTCATAACTTATGAATAAGTTAAGTGCTCAGGGCAGCAGCGCCTGGCACAAGGGCACATCAGTCCATGACAGCACTTTCTGCTGAATGTGCCTTTCATACATGTTCTGAGTGTTTTACGTGCATTAATTCATCTCATCTTCACCGCAACTCGGTGGGATGCATACCCTTAATTCCACTTTACGGGTGAGAAAACTGAGGCAGAGAGGAGTTGTAAAGTGGTGCCTGACACTAAGCAGTTTGTAAGTGGTGAAGACAAAGCCTATGCTCAAAACCAGGACTCTTTGGTGGCACCTGCATGGCTCAGTCGATTAAGCCTCAGACTTTGGCTCAGGTCATGATCTCAGGGCTCATGAGTTCAAGCCCCATGTCAGGCTCTGTGCTGACAGCTCAGAGCCTGGAGCCTGCTTCAGATTCTGTGTCTCCCTCTCTGTCTGCCCCTTCTCTGCTCATTCTCTCTCTCTCTCTGAAAAAATAAATAATAGACATTAAAAAAAATAAAACCAGGACTCTTTTGTCTCCATATAGTAGGTGCTCAGTAAACCCTTGTTGGCATGAGAGTCTGGGCTACACAGAGGTGTGCTGAGCATGTGGAAGGACAACTGTGAAACCATGGCCAATGCACAAGAGCAAAATACGTCCTTGTGTTTGACAAAATTATTGCACCACGAGGCCCAACTTAATTTATTTTTTTTAAGTTTCTTTTATTTTTTTGAGAGAGAGAGAGAGTGCATGTGTGCACACATGCAGATTGGGGAGGAGCAGAGAGAGAGAGAGAGAGAGAGAGAGAGAATCACAAGCAGGCTCCATGCTATCAGCACCCAGCTGGTTGCAGGACTCTAGTCCATGAACCGTGAGACCATGACCTGAGCCAAAACCAAGAGTTGGATGCCTAGCCGACAGAGCCATCCAGATGCTCCAACAAGGCCCAACTTAAAAAAAAAAAAAAAAAGGAAAAAGATAAATCCAACAACCTCGAAGGAAACCTGAGAGGAAAAAAGATTTAGACCACTACGAATTATGAGGAGTGGAAGGAAATAGTTTGACCTCTTTCATAATGCTCCAACAACTGCACTGGGGGATCTAGTTGTAAAAGGCCAGAGTCCACCTTTGATTCTTAAAGTTCTAGAATGCTTGCCAGCACGTTTCTTCCACTTCCTGTTCTCAACTTATTTTGAAGACTCTGTCCCGTGTGAAACTACACACTTCACCATAAACGGCTTACTTATAAGGACAGTTATCTCCTCACCTCAAACTCTCCAGTGCACATCTGTGATTCTAAACAGCTTAACTGCTCCATTTACTATCTTTGAACTTCTGTACTTGAAAGAAGTATGAGAAAGGTCTCAGGTACAAATTAAACCAGCACATCAGTCCATCAGGAATGCAGCCCTGGGCAAGACAAACACTTCTTTCTCAGAGAGACCAGCTTCTTTTCACAGGATTCTGTGAGCCCCAGGTCGTTCCCCCCATGTAAACCCTAGGAGCCATGGTCGTCTGCCTTTTGAAGCAGAAGGGGGGTTTCCACATTCTTGGAGGAAAGGATTTTGTTGTTCAGGTCAGCTCCTGTCACCTGTCTGAGAGTAGTTGAAAAAGTGGAGGTACACTGAATGGAAATATGCAGGTGTAACCGAACTAATGTGAGTTTGCTCCTTTAGTGAGTCAAAGATAGAAACTCTACGAGGTGAGTTGTGACCCAAAGGAAGCTTTATTTGCAGCAAATATGGAAATCACGGGGAATAACTTCCAAAGCTGTGACTCCTTGAGCAAGGGTGAATGGAGTCCTTCTCTTCAGAGTCAGGAGGACTATTCAAATAGGGAAGATTTGCATCGTATGTACAGGCGGGTCTAAGATCATGCATGTGCCTTATGGAAACATGCCTAGACATACATTGTATGTTATGTAAATGAGGTTTGTGCTCTTCCTTGGGTGGAGATTTTAGTGTCTAATGAGGTAAAGGTAATTGTCAGTCATTCCAGAGGTCACCCCATGGTCCATCATGCAGGTGTGAGTCAGGGGGTTAGCTCAAGCTGGTCTGGGGTGGTCTGGGCCATGAGAGTTGGGCAGTTTTTATTGCTCGAGGGGTAGTTTCAATTTCCATCATGGGATATTATACCCATAGGGTCCTTTGCCTGAGTTAGGAGACAAGCTGGAAAAGAGAGCTTAAGGGAGATTGTGGGACAAAGGTTGGTGGGTCCAAGCAGGTGAGCAGTAAAACTCAGGTCTTGGGGTCTAGCTGGTGACACAGCGCCAGAAGGAGAGAAATATTTTTGTCTTCATAACAACCAGAGAGTCCCATTCTGTTAACAAAAATTACTCTTGTTTTTATCACTGTAAAACTCTGCCATAATGTAATAAGTGGGGAGTTCCCCAAAAAGCCAGTCATGCAAAATGAGAGGATTGTGCTATTAAGAGGCAAACGCCAGGAATAAGGCGGTCTCAAAGCTCACCAGCCACACTGTCCCAAGTTCGTGCTTCACCATCCAAATCCATTCCAGTCCCAGCCATGCTGACTCTGGCTTGAATGTCTACAGGGAGCTTTCCAGTCCTGTAGCTGGCTGGGACTTTCAGGAAAGCGGCAGCCATCCTAGTCATATCTTGGTAGGCAGGTTCATTCTTTATGCTGATCCAAGGCCATGGGCTACTGACTCGTGTCCAGCCATACCCTCTTCCTCAGTTTCCCCTAACTTCCTCCTCTTCTGTGAGATCTCTACTTCCCTCCTTCCCATTATCTCAGGATCTTAGTGAGAAAGAAAACAGAAATAATGTCTATCGTTTATAGAGTGACTATGTGGTAAACTGTGTGCTAAATGCCTTATACATTTTTCATTAAGTGGTCAACACAGCTCTATGTGGTGTCTACTGTTGTCCCCACTGGTGGAGAAGGAAGCTGAGGGTTGACTTCAGGGGTCTGTCACGGGCCCCACAGTGGGGAGGCAGCAATGCCCCATTTCTAACTGTTTTGCATCACTCTAGAGCCTCTTCCAAGTTCATGCAGCTACCTTGCCACTCACTGGTATTAAAAGCCCAGAACCACATTCCCCTGTACTTCTTGGACTTGGAAATTCCTCAAAGGGGACATTTCTAAGACAGAAAGTACTTTTCATCCCTAAAGTTTCACGTTTCATGTTATAGTCAGTTTTGCTTTCTGTGTTGTTGGGCACTAACACAGCAGGGTTCTTCTTTAGGTTTTCAGGGCACAGCCAGGAGAGGAGTAGACAAGAGTGTTTAAATTCACTTCCCCACTGGGGCACCTGGGTGGCTCAGTTGGTTGAACATCCAACTTTGGCTCAGGTCATGCTCTCCCAGTTCAGGAGTTCAAGCCCCACATCAGGCTCTGAGCTGTCAGCTCAGAGCCTGGAGCCTGCTTCAGATTCTCTGTCTCCCTCTCTCTCTCTCTGCCCCTCTCCCACTCGTGCTCTATATCTCTATCTCTCTCAAAATTAAATAAACATTTAAAAATTTTTAAAAATTCGCTTCCCCATGAACTGATAATCAGCTGATTAAAGACTGAGTCTGAAAGATGATGCATAGTTCACATCAACCCCCTTGACTGTCTGGCGTCTGAAATGACTGAAGCTGACCACACTCCAGTTTGAAAGGCTGAAATTCAAACTCTTTCTTTCCTGTACATATATTGACCCACATTTTATTTACAGTCTTTGAGGCTTCCCAGTCCTCTTGAAGCCAAGGCTTCTCAAGGGAAAGATCCCTGAAAGATGACCAACATTGAATCAACAACCTTTAAAGGGAGATGCTCCAAAAGCCTTCAAGTGGTCAATCTTAGACCCAGGCAGTGGTTACAGTGTGACTCTAGCTTTAAGATCCTCTTTCCTTCCCAACCATTTGCAAAGCCAGTGCCATGTGAGTCACCTCAGGCTTGGGCTCCAGAAGACAACTTACCCCTTTGTCCTAGATGGATGGGATGTCTAGCTGTGGGCCAACTTCTGGTGTGGTCTGCAGTGTGCCAAGTCTGGACCTTTTGCATCCTGCAGACCCATTTAGCTGCCACTCCAGAAATCTCCACAAAGGCCAATTCTTATAGAGCTCCTTGAGGGTAAACGTTACATCCCCATCAAACGACAAGAAAAATAGCCAGTAGATGAGCATGTAAAGAACTTCTTTTACCTCCAAGACAGTGATACCGCTTGGGGACTTGGCTGTGAGATGCTGGTCTACCACAGCCAAAGCGCATCAGCATCTGTGGGCAACCTGCCCTCCCAAGGAACTAAGGAGCTCTTCTTCCCATTGTTTCCACGAGGCAAGGGCAACAATAAAAACAAGATTGCAAAGGATGAAGAAGCCGAAACAAAACAATTTGCAATGACACAGTTCCACCATGAAGAATCTATTCCCTACTCAATGGATCCTATTGAATGGAATTAAAATGTTAATGTAAGTCATCAAAATTCTGTTCATATCAAGACATCACTATGCCTCACAGATGGTTGTCCCACAATATTCTGAGAGTGATGTTGGAGATGGAAGTCCAACCACTACATCTCTTGACAAATTGGAAGGAATATGGATAGCCTAGTCCCAGGATGTAACTCCACAGTCTATGAAGACATCGCTCTTTCCCTTCTCCAGATAATCTCCAGCAGGCAACCCTGATGAACGTGCTTCACGACAGTGGCAGTTACCACTTTGTGGGATTTCCCTCATTAGGGCAGCCACAAAATCACCCCCTTCCCCAGTGTTCAGGCTGCTCTGGGGCAAAAGCAGGCAGGATACTGAAATTCCGTTCATTAAAGCATTCTAGATGTGAGCACGAAGGTCAGGGCCTGATCGTGGCCCTGAGCAAAGGGAAATGATTACCTCTCTCAAGTCAGGAATCAGAAAGGCTGGGGGGCCAGGAATAAGATCACCAGAGAAACCAGTAAGGCTGAAAATGACCTCCACCTTGGCATTAACGAGTAGTAGAATAGTTCTGCCTTGTGTTTTCTTAAAAATTAAGCCCTATGGACTCCATTGATCTGGGAAAACACTTTTTTCAAAAAAAGTTACAAAACAGCTCTGTATGTTGCCCTGTGTCTTTTCATTTTTATTTTTTGTTTTTACTTTTATTTTATTTTTTTTAATATGAAATTTATTGTCAAATTGGTTTCCATACAACACTCAGCGCTCATCCCAACAGGTGCCCTGTGTCTTTTTAATAGTATGTCAAGGAGCGCCTAGGTGGCACAGTTGGTTAAGAGTCTGACTTTGGCTCAGGTCATGATCTCACTGTCTGTGAGTTCAAGCCCCACATTGGGCTCTGTGCTGACAGCTCAGAGCCTGGAGCCCGCTTCGGATTCTGGGTCTCCCTGTCTCTCTGCCCCTCCCCTACTCATGCTCTGTCTCTCTCTCAAAAATAAAGAAACATTAAAAAAAAAATAATAGGCTCAAAACATTCCTTTAGCCAAACAAAGAAGAAGAAAATAGTGCCTCTGTAGTCCATTCACAAGCTTTCACCCCACAGTTTTATGCGGAGGAAAGTGTTACAACTCCCAATCAGTGCAATGACTATAGAGCAGTAGAGATCGTAAAGTCTGATTGTGTCTTAAGCAAATATTTTAATTATTTCAACAAATGTGTCAAGGAAAGTGAATCATAATTTGTGTGCATGCCAGGATATGTCAGAGCTAGTGATCCAAAAGATGTACAGTATTCGGTTAGTGAACTTGAAAGTATGTTTCAGTGATCCAATTAGCTAAATAGCATTTTTTTATATTTATGCCATAAACATTTCATAATACATTTGTTTAAAATACAGGAATCACCATAAGACAAGAAAAATGCAATCTGTATATAACAGAGGTGCTAACTGTGGATGTTAACAAAGGGAACAGGGGCCCCTGGGTGGCTCAGTCGGTTAAGTGTCTGACTCTTGGTTTCAGCTCAGGTTATGATCTCATGGTTTGTGGGATCGAGCCCCATATCGGGCTCTGCACTGATAGCATGGAGCCTGCTTGGGATTCTCTCTCTCCCTCTCTCTCTGCCTCGCCCCTGCTCACACTCATGCATATTATCTCCCTCTCTCTCTCTCTCTCTCTCTCTCTCTCAAAATAAATAAAATTTTTAAAAAGAGGGAATACACACACCTCACTGAGGAATGCTTTATGAAGATAGTGGCATTTGAATGCCTTGAAAAAGTAGCACAATTTCTACAGGAGGAAGTCAAAGGGAGAAGTCCCATCAGATGTTGTACACGTGGCGTGGAAAAGGCAGGTGGGTGCTGGGAAGAGAGGAAGCTACAGATTCTGTAGCAGAACTCACATGAAGTTATAATGGCAGGACTGACTGGTAAAGGCATCACTTAAATTAACCTAGATTAATCACTTAAATTAACCTAGTACACACGAGGGAGGCATTGAAAATCCTGGAACAGAGACGTATCGTGGTTAAAAGCAGTATTTTATGAAGGCTGCGGTGGCGGCTTTATTTCTTTACTAAGACCGTCATAACAAAGTACATAACTGGGTGGCTTCAGACAACACAAATTTATCCTCCGACACTTGTGGAGGCTGGAGGTCTCTGAAATCCGGGTGTCGGCAAGGCCGTGCTCCCTCTGAAGTCTCTTGGGGGAAATCTGTCGTGTGGCTCTCTTGTGGCTGCTGTTTGTTGGCAAATGTTCAGTATTCCTGAGCTTGGACACACCACTCCAATCTCTGTCTCTGCCTTCTCAAGTGTGACAATGTCTCCCTGTCAAATTTGCTTCTTCTAATAAGGACACCAATGGTATTGGATTTAGGCCCCCCCCCCCCCCCACGGGATGATTTTGACTTGACTCACGTCTGTAATGACTCTGTCTCCAAATGAGGTCACATTCACGGGAACCTGGTGGACATGAACTTGAGGGGGGACACGACTCGACACAGTCAAGTAGCCAAAAGTAGGAAGAATTAGCATGGGAAGAGACTTGTGATAGTGAGATCAGTGAGGAGCCCAACGCAGCCGATGAAACCACGAAGGCCCAAGATGGTAACAACACTGGAGACGGAGACTGGAGATGGTTTGGTTGGGTGACCTATTGGAAACGGGGAGGAGGGAAGTTCGAGGTGACCCAGAGATGGGGGACTGGGGACCTGAGTGAGTGGTGGTACCATCAACCCAAATAACCAGGCAGAAAGCCGCAGGCAGTTGAGTGAGAAATTAGTTAGATGTTATGTTTTATTGGGTAATTCTGGCAAAAGATGTAGCCATCTGTGGCTGTCCAGGCAGCTGGGTGTTCGAGGCTGGAGGGCTGGACAGGAGTTCGAGTGAGGAGTGGGAATTTAGGAACGACGCAGCAGAAAGAGGTAGAGAAACTGTCATCAGAGTGGGTAAAATCCCAGGTGGTGAGGGGACGTGTAGGGAAGGCAGATGACGGAACTGGGAGAACAGCTCGACTGCACCTCAGACGGGAAGACAGGGATGCAGGAGACAATGGGAGACTTCAGGAAGCCAGTGGGCAGGAACTGAGGTGGAAGAGGGAAGGAAAAAATAGTTGTGTGGATAAAGCTCGTGATTTAAGCCTTTGCTAAAATATAAATGTACGTTCTAGGGCAATTCCTTTGAGTATTAACTTTATATCCCCACAGCACAGCAAATTTTAGAATTTCTTCGCAAAATAACATGGAATGGGGTGCCTGGGTGGCTCAGTTGGTTGAGCGTCTGACTCTTGACTTTGGCTCAGGTTATGATCTCACCTTGAGTTTGAGCCCCGCATCAGGCTCTGTGATGACAGCTCAGAGCCTGGAGCCTGCTTCAGATTCTGTCTCCCTCTCTCTCTGCCCCTCCCCTCTGTGCACACTCTCTCTCTCTCTCTCTCTCAAAAATAAGTAAACATTAAAAAAAATTTTTTTAAGAAAACATTCTTTTTAATACATAGATAACATGGTAACACGTTCAAGTAGAAGTATCCTTTTTCAAAAACTTTTCTGGGGCACCTGGGTGGCTCGTCAGCCAAGCCTCTGACACTTGATTTCAGCTCAGGTTGTGAGCTCACAGTTCATGGGGTTGAGCCTCACGTGGGGCTCTGCACCAACAGTGTGGAGCCTGCTTAGGATTCTCTCTCTCCTTCTCTCTCTCTCTGCCCCTCTGCTCTCTCAAAATAAATAAATAAACTTTTAAAAAATAAATAAAAAGGGGTGCCTGGGTGGTTCATTCAGTTGAGCATCCGACTCTTGGTTTCGGCTCGGATCATGATCTCGGTCTCATGAGCCAAAGCCCCACATTGGGCTCTGTGTTAACAGTGCAGATCCTACCTGGAATTCTCTCTCTCTCCCTCTCTCTCTCTACCTCATGCTCACACTGTCTCTGTGTGTCTCTCTCAAAATTAATAAATAAACATAATAATAAATAAATACATATATAAATACAAAAATCAATCAATCAATCAACCAATAAAGGTTTTCCGAGTCTTATCCTGTCTCTATACATTTAAGATTTTCAGTGCTTTTGAACTCTATGTAAATATAACCACACTATGCGTACCATTTTGTGTCTAGCTTCCGTCACTCTAAAATAAAAGATTTACCCATGTTCTTGAATGCAACAGAGGTTAATTCATTTTTATTGATATATTTTATTCCAGTATATGATTCTTCGACGTGAATAAACTATGTATTTTTCTCTTCAGCCTCTGATGGGCATCTGGATTGTTTTCACTCTGGAGCGATTATGGGTAACACTGTTGTGAAAATCCCCGGGCATATCTTTTGGTGCCCACGTGGACATGTTCTTTTGCGTGCATGCCTAGATATGGAACTTATTTGCAAATGTTCCTAATTTTACATCTTGTTTAACAAAATAACTCAGGTGTGAACACTATGCTGTGTTTCCCTTGGGGTGCAGAAAACTAATTGATAAACGGACAGAAGGACTTTGAATTAGTCCAAATTGTAAGGATGGAACTTTAATCTGTAAATAAAATGTTGGAATTTTGGAAGTGCTACAACACAGCAGGGCTTCTCGAAGAATGTCATAAGAAGAAAGGCTTTTTGGAAACCGTCGTAAGGAAGCTGTTAGGCTCTGAAGAATTTGAAGGACAGAAAGAGCTCTGTTTCATTTGGAGAAAGAAGAAGTGTTCTAATTGCCCAATTTCGGCATGAAAACAAAACAAAACAAAAAAAGGAATCGAGTATAACTCCACAGACGCCATGACTTTTTCAAAGCACTGCAAGTTGCTGTTCGAAAAGCTTAATTATGATAAAATAAGTCATTTTGCTTCTTCGCAAGGGAGTCATATAATTCTTTTAATTAAGAGGAAGCAAAACAGTGATTCCACTCTGAATGCCTGGTGCATGCTTCTTCGAAGCCCAGAGAAGTGTGTTTCTACCGGCTTGTTGGTAAGACACCTTGCCATTCCTGCCCCCTCAACTCTGGGCATTTCTGTGTCAGCCACCTTCCCGTCAGCACGTCGTTACAGGAAACACCTGCACGAGGAAGACGGAACGCTGTGGCCACCGCAGGGCTGAACTCTGTCTCCCGCTGACCTCAGTCAGTGCCTGGGAAGACGCACATTTGCGGAGAGCGAAAGGAGACGCCTGATTCATGTGTGGTGTCTGAGGAGTCCGCAGTCCTCTTAACCAAGGATGAAAGCAAGATCAGGGACCTGGAGATAGAATATCTGGACCCGGGGCCACTGGATCCGCGCTGGCCTTAGGCAGACAGGCCAACTGAGGCCAAGGCCCGGAGGCTGTTCCCTTGACTCCAGTCTCACATGAATGTTACACTCTTCCCCCAACTTCAAGAATTACATCACTGTATGTTCTTTGCTCCAACACTCACTTCAACTAAATTCCTTTGGTACCATTATTGAATCTCTCCATGACACAATGGAGAAGCTCTTAAGAGCATCTTGTAAATGGGAACCAGATATTTTCCAGTAAACCCGCCCCCCACCACACACACTTTTTAACCAGCTCTGCTTCCTCACGAGAGCTTTCTCTGTTTCGTTCAATAGAAGAATGATTTTCCCTCAGTGACAGGGGACATGTGATTGCTCACAAATCTAGAATATCGTACACACACAGGCCCAGTGTATGGTCGTATCATGGATTCTGGGGCCAGGAGACTTGAGCTCACGTCCAGACTGCACCACTGAACTGCTGCGTGACTGTGACTGAGTGACTTAACCGCTCTGTTCCTGATTTTCCCCATCTGTGAAATGGGACGGAAAAATGATAGCTACCTGGTGAGGCTACTGTAGGAATTAAATAAGTTCATATCTGTAAGGCATTTGAAATAGTGCCTGGTGCAGAGACTAGATGAGTGATAGGGAGGGAAGGAGATACACAGATAATAGATGATAGATAAGCAAGGGAGCAAACAGTAACATCTTCCTTAGAAATTAGAAATGCGGGGGCGCCTGGGTGGCTCAGTCAGTTAAGCATCCAACTTCAGCTCAGGTCATGATCTTGCGGTTTGTGAGTTCAAGCCCTGCGTCGGGCTCTGTGCTCATGGCTCAGAGCCTGAAGCCTGCTTCGGATTCTGTGTCTCCCTCTCTCTCTGCCCCTCCCCTGTTCACGCTCTGTCTCTCAACAGACATTAAAAAAAACTTAAAAAAAAAAAAAAAGAAATTAGAAATGCAAATTCTTAATTGTGAAAGACCTGCTTCACCTGTCATATATACAATTTCGACCCCCTTGTGAGAAAAAGGATATTATTAAACAACAAGAGCAGTAAGTGGTCTAAGTGCAGGACATATTCTATAAACTAGCCTAACGATTCATGAGTCTACACATTTCCAGCCACAGGATTAATAGCTCAGTGCTTGTAGTATTATGACAAAAATCACAACAGCCTCAATGCAAATTCAATAGAAAACAAGGTTGGTAAATATTGAATGTGCTTAAATGAAGTTAAATGAATTAAATTAACTATTTTGTTTGTTGGCCTCTATTCTCAAATGATTTCTTTCATATCCAAGAAATCAGCGGTGTCGACACTGCCCCTTTCAAAAATGCTCAAGAAATGGTATCCTGAAGGTCAGTATTATTATCGTTTCGTCCAAACACAGCTCATAACCTTGAGAGTAAGTGGAAACCTAAGCAGAGATTAGTGACGGAGTAAAGTAGAGGCCCATCATAAATTTAGTGAGGCAGTAGGATGAGCCTTGCCAATAAAAGTCACGGGTAACAAGTCTGTGCAACAAAGTCACGGGCAACCTGCAGCCGTGCTTCGAGGTGTTGACGCTCGTATATCTTGGCACACAGTGGAAATTCTGAGGACCTTTATTGCCTACACTGCTGATCCTCTATGAGATTAGCTTCAGAGTTTGGTAGATTTGAAATTGAGTGGCTGACAACTGATATCAATTTTGTACAGTCCACATCTGATCAGGTGTCATGGTCCAAAGTCTGTCAAGATTCAACCTTTCCACTGCTTTGATATCCCTTCTCAAGGCCGAAGAGGACTATTTGGATGAATTACCCTTTGTTCTTGCTTAGTGTGGTTTTAATTTTCATTCATCCTAACAGGTGTGTTTTGGCGTATGTAATCCAGAGATGCATAAGGGAACCATTAATAGAGATTCTCTTAAATTGCCTTTGAATGTGGACTTCAGTGGGTAGAAGGGTCGAACGTCTTGTTGCTAATCATTAGTGTATGCCCATTAGTGGAATGTTTATGAGACACAGCTGGACCCATTTGGATCGATGAAGCCTGGGTTTAAAACAGGGAATTAGTATTAGGGCATTGGTGTGAACAATATTTTCACTTACTAATGGAGATTTTAAGTTGAAATAAAATGTGATGCCGTTTTTCACATAACAAGATTCACGTCACCCCTGTGGCTGAGGGTGTCAGGAATCAGGCACTCTCTATTTTGTGGGAATATAAATTGGTACAAACTCTATAGAGAATAAAATTTACGGTATCGGTTTTATAAAAAATGTATATGACCTTCGAGCCAGCAATTCTACTTCTAGGAGTCTATCTTACAAATATGTTGGCATGTGGGCAAACTGCATGTTCGCGTTGCCTTAGCAACCATTCAAATACCCATCAATAGGGAATAGGTTAAATGAAACCTTCCAGACAATGAAGTACTATTTACAGTTGTGAATATTTGTGGGTATTTACTACATATATACATATCACTTACCCAAATGGTAATATTTTGTGCCTGAATCTGATTGGAACATCTCCAGAAATAATAAAGGTGGTTGCCTCTAGTAGGAACTGAGTGGCCATAAGTCAGAGGTATAAAAGAGACTATTTATCGGTACTCTCCTGTTAGTTTGTAATGTTGTATCATCTGCGTATACTACCTATTCAAAACCACTAACAAAACGAGTTTCCAAAAAGAGGGTCTCGTTCTGTAGACAGAAACCAGGTTGCTCCTTCTCAGGCGCTTGCTTAGAGAAAAGTCTTCATCAAGGTGAGGCTTGTAGCTCCCAGAGAACCTTGCTGGTTCCAGAATAAGCCTGCAAGGAAGGATGTGTGTTGATCAAGAAGTGAAATAAGCATTACTCTCCTCTCCCTTGGTCTGGCTTCATCCCTTCTCCACGCCTCTCAGAGTGAAGGCAGAGTGTTCATTTAGGCTTTCCCGTCTGCCTCCCCGGTGTTATTCTCAATGGTAAGAGAGTTGGGGAGGGGTAAGTCACATGGTTCTGCCTCCCGTGATTCACCATCAGCTCACTCCTGAGTGTCTTCGGTCTGTTTTAGTGGCAAGTAATAGTGAGAATACCCTGAAAAGTAGGGATAAAATGACAGGCATAGAGCTGAATTGCAGCTGAGGACCCTCCCCTTCTGTGGTTCCAGGCTCCAGTCCCTGATCTGCATAGGCCTGAAATAAAGTCCCTGTGGCACAGCAGAAAATACACACAGACAACAGACATCCAGCTGACTTCCATTTTAAAATTTGAGATGATATCTCTTCCGTTTTTGCTGTGTGTTGAAATGTCTTTTCTTTAATATAATCATGTTGACAGCAGATGATAATTGGCTTGGGATTTTTTTAACATTTATTTATTTTGAGAGAGAGAAAGAGAGCTTGCGCACGTGCACATGCGGGCATGTGCACGAGTGGGGGGAGGGGCAGAGAGAGTGGGAGAGAGAGAATCCCAAGCAGGCTCCGCATTGACAACGCAGAGCCCGGTGTGGGGCTCAAACTCACGATCCATGAGATCATGACCTGAGCCGAAATCAAGAGTCAACATTTAACCCACTAAGTTAATTGGCTTGTTTTTGTTACTTTTTTTTATTTTTTAATGCCCCAACTTAGTATATTGACAACCCTAGCTTGGTCCTCCCAATATTTAACTTGATGTGCAAATTGTACTGTTCCATAATGCCCAACATCTAGAAACCTTTGTCTAGTCTCTGCCTGGAATTGGACCCATGCAGAAACTGAGCCAAAGAGGCTGAGATCCTAAAGTATAGAGACTGGGGACCCCAGTGTCACTCCTGCCTCAGCTGTGCTGAGACAGCCTCCCTGTGCAGGAAGAAGTATAGACTTGACATTGAGAATACCTCCCTGTCCTCACTGTGCTTCTTACTTCCAGTTCCAACCAGCCAGCCCGCTGGTCGCCACATGGAAACCTAGTTACAGCAAATCCTGGCTTATCCAATGGGATAAGCTCTTAGGTCATTCACTCTCCATCTTAAGCCAAAGGTCCTCATGTAAAAAGTGAGAGAAGCAATATTAATTATGGAGGCAGCCCTACTAACTTGGGGTAAGTCGTGTAGCAAGTGGAAATTTTCATATTTATGTATCATAGTTAATACACAGTTTACTCAACAGAGCAACTGCTACTCAAGTTTCCATACTTCAATGCCTTGTTGTCTTGATGTGACCCGTGGGCTTTTCCCCATACCATTTTTAGGAAAAGAGTTCACTCCACTCTTATCAGCGCACAGTGTAGCATGAAATGGGATTCAGAAGAGAAGTAGACTCTGAGACACCTGGATGTTTTGGACTCCTTTCTGAGGCTCAGGAAGATTGGTGAAGAGTTCCTCCATCCACCTGCCTTAGCCAGCTCATCTCCCTATTACGAAATCACCCCAGGAACTTTAGTTTTTGCAGAAATGTCAGAGAACCCGTGAAGAAACAAACCCTCTTCTCTTCAAGGGTGCCTGAGTGAGGATGGTCAGAGCCTGGTCTCTGGAGCGGTCCTGCCACTGAGAGATAAATTCAGGTCATTTTACCTCCTTCTCTTGTCTGGGTCAGCACTCTAGCTAACCTTGATTAGAGCTGTGAGGTGTGGGTAGAGGCCACCCAAAGCCCAGCATCCATCCCCTTCCGAGTACCTCTAACAAAAATATATGTCTTGTTTTGTGGAAGCTTCATTTTTCTCCACGATGGGACTATGTTAATCGCATGAGAGTACAAGGTCAACGGCCATCCTGTCATTGCCATTCGTTGGCCAGCTGTACCAGGAACGGCTCTTCCAAGTTCTGGAGATGATGTGTGGAAAACACAGGGTCCTGCCAAAGGACGGTTGGAGTCCAGCCAGGAGCCAGCCTGTCCGGATTCTGATGACCTATGAACTCCCAGAGAGCCTCACTTGCGTGATGCTAGCCTGCCACAGCTGGCTGAGTGCCCATTTCCTCTGCGGCTTGAGTAAGGCCAGGACATGCACAGTACAGCAGGTGGATTCTGATGAGCACCTGGGAAAAGTAAAAATGCAAAGTCAAGCCCAAGTGCCATAGACCCCTGGCCTGTCCGCAGTGGAGAGCCCTAGGATCCAAATGGAAAAATGTTCAAGTTACACTAGATAGCTCCTGCTAATCAGGGACATAATATCTCAAGAATATGCTGGAGATGAGGAGACATTCAGTTCCATCCCAGGCCTGTCTGGTAGCAATTACAGCCGCTCAAATCACTCTTGAGTTGGTCTGGAACGAGAGGCTGCTAAGTTACTAAGACTGATCAGAATGTGCATGAATCCCAGACACTATTCTCTTCTGCTCAAACACACACAGCTGCGTTTCCTTACTTCCAGATTTCTCCTCTCTCCTGTTATCACTGTCAAGCCCAGGGAGGCTGTCCTCCAACAACAGACAAGGGCGGGGAGGTGGTGGGAGGCAGACCACCACACCGACATCTTGGGGAGCAGGCTGATGTCAGTTTGGGTTTGGTCTGTTGAATCTCCAGTGAGTACGTTCACCACGTTTCCTGGAGTAGTGGCATCATACAAAGACATTTACGTGTAGTGCTCTGTGTTATTTCTTTATCGATTACTTTCATCCTATTGCTTGTTTACATAGCAGAGTTGCGTTGGTATTTTTTAAATAACATGTGTAGGTAGGTTATAGTATCCATGATTTCACTCGAGGGCAGTAAGGGACATTATACAAGAGTCATAACAAAAGGCCATTGACTGAAAGCATTAAGAGTCATTCATCATTCTAGGGCAACACAAGAAAGGCTTTTGGGGAGAGAAAACCCAGTCCAAGTCAGAGTTACTTAAAATGGACAGTGGTTCTCCCTGGGATATTCTCTTACCACCAGCAGACTCACTTGTTTGGGCAATGACATAACCGAGCCAACTTCTCATTCACGTAATATCTGTAACGGTAGTGTCTTCATGTGCTCAGGCGGCTTTAACAATATACCACAGACTGGTAGCTTCTGAGCAACAGAAATTTACTTCTCATGGTTCTAGAGGCTTCTAGAGGATGTCCGAAGTCAAGGCGCTGGCCAGTTCAGCCTCTAGTGAGGACCCATTTCCTGCTTCATAGTCTTCTCACTTCTTGGTTTATAGACAACCTTCTTCTAGCTCTGACCTCATATGGCGGAAGGAAGGGGCGAGGGAGCTCTCTGGGGAGAGAGCTGTGAGTTTGGGGAGGACATAAACACTCAGTCCCTAGCAACTAGTATCTCATGGTCCCTGTGCTCACAGCTTCTCATTCCAGACAAGGAATGCGTGGAAGGCATGGAAGTCTTTAAATCCTGTGCAACTTTTACAGAGGAGAAAGGGTCATTGAAAACATCCATAAAAGATTTGGGAGAATGTGGTGAAGATCTGTGTCTCCAAAACTGCCTCTGAACTCCAGAAAGTGAGGTGGCTGAGAGAACACAGATGGAGGAGCTGAGGGGGTTGCTTTGGCGTCTCCCCGATGTGCCCCACTGGTGCTGATTTCCGAACCTCCTCAAGCTTCTGTTACTCCAAGTTGTAGAGCAAGTGACAGGTGGCAAGACTGAGCGATCAAGCGAGTCATTATGTGTTTCTCTGCATCATAAACCCAAGGCACTCCTGCATGTGCCTGACACGAATTTCACTGCCTGTTCGTTTTGAAAGTCTTCAAATTCATCGTTGTGACCAGGCAGGGGATGCGGGTGGGGGGAGACGGGCAGATTGGGGTTGGGGGGGGGGGAGGGGGAGACAGATGTAGAGGAATGGAGCCTTTGTACTTGCCAGGCTGTCAAAATCGAAAATGCATTGTGAACGGGGAAGACAAGGTTGGTTGTGTTAACCGTCTGACGCCAACACGGGAAGGATGAACAGACCCTGAGAGCGTGGTCTGCTGATACCATTGCCCTGAGCCACTGCTGTGCCAGCCTGCCAGGGGCCCTATAGAGACAAACCTTTAAATTAACATGTCTGTCCTCCGAGAGACAGCTCGAGCAGACAGGCGAGCCTTTATAACTAGACCCAGACAGGCAGCTGTCTGTAGGGCCATCAAGAGAGTCTCGTTTACTTAAACAAGCACAGTCTCTTTAAAAATCCTCTTTTTCTGGTTTTAAGGTGAGGCAGAAGCTTGACAGAGAAGTACATCGATAAAGACATTGATATGGGTCACATTTACACATATTGTTGGGGGTTTTTTGCCCTAGAAACTGGGTGTGTGGGACATAATTGAATGATCAAAATAAAAGCCCATGATTTTGCTTTTAAGAAAATCTTAGTAATTAATTCATTGTTGGACCAAATTTCTGCTTAGATTCACTAGTCGAGGCACTAAAATGGTGTCTAGGTTATCTCAGTGACCAATTCTGATCAACCGGATGGGGGTCTGATCTACTCCTTTGTGCCTGACCTTTAAATGAAATGGTTTTACTGAATAGAAAATCATTGCTCTAGGGTGGAGAGAGGGACCTTCCCGGAAAAACTTTTTTGCCTATTCAATTACCTATTGCCTTGGGCTTGCTCGTCATTGTATGTAATAGATTGTTTGATATGAATTGGACTGTGATCTGGTTGAACCACAGCGCTTGCCTCCATAGAGACTCATGCTTTTGAAGTAGACAATTTGTTTTCAAAGCTGCAGAAAACACGGTACTCTCTAGAAAGATGGTTTGCCCACAGCTCCCCTGGGGAGTCTGAGGGGTGCCTATCTACATGACTGTACAAGGAATTCGGCCAAATTCCCACTTTCCAAAAACTTTCCCTTTATTGACTTCTATCACCAAAATGTTGAGCCCTGCTGGGGGGGGTTTTCATAGACAGGGGGGAAGGAGATGGTCACTGAAGATTCAAACTGAAAGAAACTCGAAATTTACAACCCTGTGCACCAATGTTTTTATTCAAGTGGCTGAACAAATTCTAGCATTTGCCTCCCATATCAGGTGTATTGCTGACTCCTTGTTCTTACTTGGGGAGCCCCGGGACAGTGATGCATGTCAGGTCCTTCTCAGGTGACCAAGAAGCTTTGATCAACTGCTCAAGGTATTTTTTTTTTCCAAATGAGATTTGTACCATCCAAGGCATGTCTGTGGGATGGTGTCATAATCCTGTGTTGAGAATCTTGAGATCTTGGTTGCCACCTTGTCAAATGCAATTCGGTCTTTGGGCTCAGACCCCTAGCATCCATCACTGCCCCCGGCCGTGCCCCTGCCACTTATTGCTATAAATCCATCTGAAGGGGTACTCTATACCTCACTTATTCTTGCCCTTGCCTTTCCCATAGGGTGGGGGTGACACTCTTTTTTTCTCCCTTTATCACCGAGCTCTCCTGCACATTCAAGTCCCAGAATAAGTGCACCTGACAAGGAAGTATACTCTTCTCTCATAGCCTCAGAAAAGAATAGTATAGAATTACGCCAGCACATCTCGCCGTGTCTTCTCAAGACTCTAAGGTCTTGAAGAGAGAACTGTGTCTTCATCTTCCTACCAGCACTAGCACTCATCACCCCACTCTCTGGCCCTGGTGCTGATTAAGTCTTTGTAGAAAGGATGCATGAATAAATGAACACATAAATGTTCAGAGTTGATATTAGCATCAGTAAAACTCCATCATTAACAAAAATACATCTTATATAGAGAGACTCTAGTTGCTTCAAAAAATCTCCCCTTCAGGTACCAAAGCCATCCTTCACCAGCTTCTCATAAGCATTGACACTAGTGAACTTGCCTTATAAGCACCATATGAACAGTCCCCCGGCCCACCCACCTGAAGAGTGGTGTGGTCCTCTGTGTCTAGAGTACCCACCTACCCCACATGGCTGATATCATCCACTAACGCTGGAACTCATAATAATTGTCTCTTACGGGTGATATCCACAACCCGATACCGATTTCCTTATTCCCTTCGTGCTAACTCCCTTTTGGTCAATTTCTCCTCTTTGAAACTGTGAAAGTGATTTGTTCCTAAAATCAGGGTATTCTCAACAAATCCTCCTCAGAGCCCTCGTTCAAGAATACTAACCACTCACATGGCTCAAATTAAGCACAGCTTCTTGTCCCTGAAGTCTGCTGTTTATATTCTTGAGAAGCCACTGCCTGCTCCTTAAAAAACATGTAAACTCATCACTGGGGCTGGGAGACTGCCTGCCTTGAGTGAAAAACATTAACTGCTCTCCATTGGTTGATCCCTTGTCCATGTCAGGAAGAAAATTAATGAAAGAAGCAAGTATACCTTTTACAAAATTCCAGATATTCGAAACACTTTGCCCAAATTCCATTCATAAAGAGGGGGGCTACAGAAAACCTGACCTTGAAAGCTCTCCTGTGATTGCTGGGAGACCAGACCGTACTGTATGTATGTCTACACCTGTCTTCCCCAATGGTCTCCTGGTCATATAGCTGATTGTTTGCCCAGTGCTCTCACCTGGTGAGAGAAGGCACCTAGCCTTTTTTAGTATTTTCCAGACAGCCATAGTTTTAACAAAAGATGACAGCTCCATGGCAAGAAGTCAGCTTGTGCTGAGTCTTTGTTGCTGACATTGGTTGCTCTACTCACTGTACCAGTTGCAGACATGGTAAACACATTAGCTGATAGGAAGTTCTGTGAATACGAGTTCACCCATCCGGGAAATATATTTTCTGTACATTCTTGGCTATTGGAGCCATTCATCACAGCATTGCCTCCCCCTCCCTGGTGCTGTTGCCTAAACAGAGATGCCGGTCATGAAGTCACTCGAATTCCTCCATGAAAGACCCCAAAACAGAATTGAAACCATAACTCAGAGAACATTTACGTACAATTTATGACCAACTGTCAAGCTAAACTACTGACAGATTCCAAATCCGCTTTAGAAATAGTATGATGCTTTTTATCAACTTTTTTCCTTTGTCCTTTACTTTGTGGTTGCTTTGTTTAAATGTTAAATGCTGACTCAAGGGGGTCTGTATCTCCTTTGGGAAAATGGAAATTCATGGAAAGATACTAAATTGGAGAGTTTCGATTGTTCCCACTTGAGACCAGAGCTCTGCCAACAGAAAGTGGGGAAAGTTTTATTGTAGAGCAGAGACTTCTTGTAATTCCTCAACTTCACCCGGGGTACCCTCTTCTCTGCCGTCAGTATTGACTGTTAAGTGGTCACATTCTGTGTGGAGTCAGAGACTAGACTCTCCATGGATCATTCGGCTTGTTTAGGGAACAGGACAGAACTCACTTGCAGACCAAGGCTGTCTGGGTTAGGACGTCACAGCAGGAATGGCCACAAAAGACTTGACAGCCAAGTGTTCCTGAGAGATTTTCCCAGGCCTGAAAAATTGTCCAAACCAGGAGTCTTTCTTAGGATATAAGATTTCAGCCTTATAAGGGAAAGAAATTCTTACATAGGCTACAACATAGATGAACCTGGAAGACATGCTAAGTGAAAGAAGCCAGACACAAAAGGACTGGGTACAAACTACGTACTGTATAATCTCACTTATATGAGGTACTGAGAGTAGTCAAATCCATAGAGACGGAAAATGGAATGGTGGGTGCCAGGGGCTGGGAAGAAGGGGGGTGACGGCGATTTGTCTAATGGGCACAGAGTTTCAGTTTTGTAAGATGAGATGGGAGATTGGTCCTACAGCAATGTGAATGCACTTAATAGTACTAAACTTTACACATAAATGCAGAGAAGATGGTGAATTTTATGTTATGTGTGTTTTACCACAATGTTAAAATCTTTTAGGCAAGAAAAAAAAAATGTCAGACTTTGAAGGCCAAAATGGAGAAATGACATTTGCAAGATATAGTGGATGTTCTTTACTGGCAGAAGCTTGAGGAGTTGACACAAGAGATTAAATTTTTTTCCTTGATGTTTATCTACTCTTGCAAGAGAGGGGGTGGGGAGGACAGAGGACGGGGGAGAGTGTAAGGATCTAATAATATTCTGAGGAAAAATTTAGTACCCCCACAACTTTCGTTTCCTTGTTTTTCACAAGACTATGTGCTTTTCTGTCGTCGTGTACAGAACAAGGTCTGATGGGTTTTTCACAAAGAACTATTGATGGCGTGTCTGTGTGAATTGCCCCAGCATTGGTCACAGCCAACTTCTGTGGGACCCACTGCCCCCGCTCTACAATACACTCCAGTGTGCTTGGCCATTTATGAAAGGTCAGAAATGAACTGAGAAATGGGCTAGAGTCAAAAACATGTGGCCCTATAAATATCAGAGTCAGACGGCTTCCTCCATTCTCCCGCTGCTGCCTGGCATCATCCCCCCCGGCGCCTTCTCTTTCACCCATTTTTGGGGTTTCACGCAGCACCTCAGACCAGGAAGCTTGCGAAGAGCAGGCGGTGGCTGGATTCTTTACCTGGTGACATCACTTTGCACCCAGGGTGGTCCCCTAGTGCCATTAGTGCAGCTTTTTTCTTTTTAACCCTTAAAGATCTCTGGCTACGGAGCTCCATCGGCGCGGTCTGCGATGCTCTGTTCCGCGTCCCACTAGTGCCCATTCCGCCTGTGCCTAAATTTGACACCGGCCGTGTTTTCTGAGCTGAGGAGTGTGCAGGTTGGGGCCACCCCCGAGGCCTGAGCGCAAATCGGAGCATTCGTTATGACTCTAGCTGCCAAACTGGAAGACTTTGAAGTGACGCTGGAGCACCTGCTCATGGATGTGTTTGTAAGTAAAGGCTTTCATTTATTCCGCACAATAGGTCCTCCTCTGCCACCCCCAGCGTCTTTACGACTCTGTCCCTGTTGCTGAATAGGATTCTATTCCACAGTTGTCCAGTTCTCACACAGCGTCTTTATTTCTCGCTCGTGTGCCTCGGGGGAAGAAAACCATAAAGTGGCTAAATGCCTGAGTGGCGCGGAATGGTCTGTATGGATGACATAGCGGAGAAATGGCTTCTCAGAACAAGTAATGTCCAGACGTCTGAATGAATGGGTTGAAGGAATAGAAAACACCTGCCCAAAGACACAGAAGCAGCCACAGTAGGTACTCCCGGGGAGACTTAGATGTGTTTGTGAAGTGAAGTGATCATTCCAGAAAACAAAGGAGAGGGCGGGCTCAACATACTGTATTTTTCCCATGGAGCGTGCAGAGGGTGGGAGAGAGAGAAAACATCACTCTGTACAGAGCACCGGTGTCTCAATCTTGTCCACTCTCCTAGGGATTAGGTTACTAAGACTTCCTCAGGAATTGATTTTATGGGATAAGGCTGTTTGAGTGACTGGTTTTTTTAAAGCAGCAGCAGCTGACAAGGATACTTCTATTCCTGTGATGGTTTTAGAAACACAATCTTTGAAAGCCCCCATCATCCGTAGCAACCTAAACATCATTTCTACCCCAAACCAACCACGGTCATTCTTACTCTTTTCTCGGGGTTTTCTGTTGGTGATAGGTCTGTTTTGTATTACTGATGGGGGCGTAGGGAGCTACAGACTGTGTGAAGCATGCAGGGGGTAATACAGCTGAAAGAAAAGTGTTCTCCTTCCAAGAACAACACTGGCGCTCCCCTGGGAAAGGCGGTGGTGGTACATTTTGAGGACCAGCCAGTCTGTGTCTCGAATCTGGAAAAGGCTGTGGGGGGTTGGCCCTTTCACTATACATCACTAAGTCCCTTTCAGGAACCTCACAGGGAATGGTGTGTTTTGGCAGACGTGAGAGTCTGGGGTTTCTTTTCTTTATTAATTTATAATCTGTCATCTAATTGAGGCAACATTATACTGGCAGGATTCCCAAAGGGAATCACCCTTTGCAGGCTGGATACTGGGGTCCCAATACCTCGCATTCATTCTGACTAGAGGATCAGGAAGTTATGCCTTCAGGAGGAATGGGTCAAGAAAGGAGAGCGACCTTCTGGATTTCCAGTGACGGGAGGTTCATGGCCAGCATCGCTATTTTCTGAAGTATACATAGAGACTGAGCCGCAGGATGGGAAGTTTCTTTGACAGCTGATACCCTCTGCCCAACCACCATGGTCTGCCATGGTCAGGTGGCTATAGGGTCTTGTCTGGGGGGTGGTCTGTGTGTGGCATACCAAAGGGTGAGTGTGAGCTTGGTCACCTCAGGGAAAAATTAAGCAAGAAGTTGTTTTATTTAAATACCACCAAGTCGTTAATGTAGTCCCTTTCTGTCCTTAGCTGCCCCTCCCCCCAACACACACACACTTTTCCAATTACTTCCAATAATCTTGTTTGTGCGTTCCTAGATATACTCTCCCCTAGAAGGGAACGGGATCACATACTCCACCCTTTTCTGTAAATACAACCCTTAATTTCATGGGCCCAGTTTAGGTCCTTAGTACCTCTCACTTGGACTAACCATCTAATTATTCTCCTATATCTATTATTTCCCTCCAGTTCATCCTATCACTATCATCTCCAGATCAGCCTCTGTATACTCTATTTTATTAATTGCTGAAAAATATTGTTCAGACTAATTTGAGGTTCACAGCAAAATTGAGCAGAAAGTAAAGAGATTTCCCCTGTACTCCGGTTCCCAAACACTCACGACATCCCACACTACAGCGATATGTTTATCACCATCAAGGAACCTATACTGACACATCATTGTCACTCAGTAGTTTACATTGTGGCTCACTATTGGTGCTATACATTCTATGGGTTGACTATGGGTGACTAACATATGACATGTATCCACCATTGCAGAATCATGTAAGATGGCTTCACTGCCCTAGAAGTCCACTTTGCTCCATTGATCCCTCCCCCCTCCCTCCTGCCTGGCAACCACTGATCTCTTTACTGTCTCCTTTCCTATTTTGCCTTTTCCAGAATTCCATATAATTAGACTCATACAGTATGTGGCCTTTTCAGATTGGTTTCTTTCATTTAACAATACACATGTAAGTTTCCTCCGAGCCTTCTCGTGGCTTGATAGCTCACTTCTTTTTAGTGCTTAATAATAGGCTGTTGTTTAGATGTGCCAACATTTATTTATTCAGTAACCTACTGAAGATATCTTGGTTGCTTCCAAGTTTTAGCAATTAGGAATAAATGGCTATAAACATCTGTGTGTAGGTTTTTGTGTGGACATAGGTTTCAATTCATTTGAGTAAACACCAAGGAGTTCAATTCCTGGATTGTATGGTAAGTGTTTAGTTTTGCAAGAAATGACCAAAGTATCTTCCAAAGTGGTTATGCTATTTTGCCTTCCCATCAGCAATTAACAAGCGCTCCCGTTGCTCCGTATCCTTGCCAGCATTTGGTGTCATCAGTGTTTTGGATTTGGGCCATTCCAATAGATGTGTAGTGGTATTTCATTGTTGTCTTAACTTGCCATCGCTCAATGACATATCACATGAACATCTTTTTCATACGCTTACTTTCCATCTGTATATCTTCTTTGGTGATGTGTGTTAAGGTCTTTGGTCCACTTTTTAAACCGGTTGTTTGTTTCCTCATAACTGAGTTTTAAGAGTTCTTTGTCTCTCTGGGATATCAGTCACCTGTCAGATACATCTTTTAAAAATATTTTCTCCCAGTCTATGGCTCTTCTCATTCTCCTGGCAGTTCTTTGCAGAGTAGTTTTTCATTTTCATGAAGTCCAGCTCATCAATTATGTCTTTCATGGATCTTGCCTTGGTGTTATGTCTAAAAGGGTATCACCACGTCCAAGGTCATCTAGATCTTGTAGGAGTTTTATTGTTTTGTGTTTTACATTTAAGTCTGCAATCCATTTTGAGTTAATTTTTGTAAACGCTATCAAGTCTGATGTCTAGATTCTTTTTTTTTTTTTTTTTTTGGTATGTGAATGTTCATTTGTTCCAGAACTGATTGTTTGAAAGATTGTTTTTCTCCATTGTACTACCTTTTCTCCTTTGCCAAAGATCAGTTTATTTTATTTATGTAGGTTTGTTTCTGGGCTCTCTATTCTGTTTCATTGATCTATTTATCTATTCTTGCACCAGTACCATACTGTCTTAATTAAAGTAGCTTTATAGTAAGTCTTGGAAGTTGAGTGGTATCAGCTTTCTCCAACTTTTTTACCATCAATATTGAATTAATTAATCTGGATCTTTTGCCTCTCCATATAAGCTTCAGAATCAGTTTGTTCATATCTACAAAATAACTTGCTGGGATTTTGACTGAGATTGTGTTAATCTATAGACAAATTTGAGAAAAACTGACATTTAGATAATATCAAGTCTTCCCCTCCATGGACATGGAATTTTTCTCCAATTATTTAGATCTTCTTTGATATCTTTCATCAAAGTTTTCTCATGTTCCTCATATAGATTTTGTGCATATTTTGTTAGAACTTTCTATACCTAAATAGTTCACTTTGGGAGTGCTAATGTAAATGGTAACATATTTTTAATTTCAAATTGCACTTGTTCATTACCGTATATAGGAAAGCAACTGACTTTTGTGTATTAACCTTGTATTATATAACCTTTCTATAATCACTTACTAGTTCCAGGAGTATTTTTGTTAATTTTTTCAGATTTTCTGTATTAACAATCATGTCATCTGTGAACCAAGACAGCTTTATATGTTGTATGTTCTTTCTCAATCTGTATACATTTTATTTCTTTTTCTTGTCTTATTGCATTAACTAGGATCCCAATATGGTATCGGAAAGCAATGATGAGAAAGACATCATTGCCTTGTTCCTGATCTTAATGGGGAAACTCCCAAGTTTCTCACCATTAAGTATGGTGTTTAGCTGAAGGCTTTTTGAGGATATCCTTAAGTTGGGAAAGTTCTCTATTTCCTAGATTATTGAGAGCTTTTATCATGAATGGGTGTTGGATTTTGTCAAATATTTTCTCTACATCTATTGATATGATTGTGTGAGTTTTCTTCTTTAAGATTTTTTTCATTGCATTTTTGTTTCATTGGTTGATTTTTAATGTTGAAACAACCTTGTATACCTGGAACAAATCTCACTTTTTATCCTTTTTATACATTGTTGTACTCAATTTGCTAATATTTTGTTGAGAATTTTTGCATCTGTGTTCATGACATATATCAGTCTGTAGTTTTCTAGTAATGTGTTTGTCTGGTTTTGATATTAGAGCAATGCTGACCTCATAAAATGAATTAGGAAGTATTTACTTCTGTCTTCTGGAAAATATTGTGGAAGATTAGTATAATTTCTTCCATAAATGTTTCACAGAGTTTAGCATTGTACCTATCTGGGCCTAGGGCTTTCTGTTTTGCAAAGTTATCGATTATTGGTTCTATTTCTTCTTATGTGAGTTTTGGCAGATTGTCTTTCAAGGAATGGATCCGTTTCATTTGGGTTATCAAATTTGTGGGCACAGAGTTGTTCATAGTGTTCATTTATTATCTTTTTATTTTTTTTTTTATTTTTTTTTAAATTTTTTTTTTTCAACGTTTTTTATTTATTTTTGGGACAGAGAGAGACAGAGCATGAACGGGGGAGGGGCAGAGAGAGAGGGAGACACAGAATCGGAAACAGGCTCCAGGCTCCGAGCCATCAGCCCAGAGCCCGACGCGGGGCTCGAACTCACGGACCGCGAGATCGTGACCTGGCTGAAGTCGGACGCTTAACCGACTGCGCCACCCAGGCGCCCCCATTTATTATCTTTTTAATGTCCAAAGGATGTCTCCTCTCTCACATCTGATGGTAGTAATTTGTGTCTTCTCTCTTTTTTTAAATTATCCTAGCTAAACATTTATTGCTTTTATTGATCTTTTCAAAGGACCAGCTTTTGATTTTATTGACTTTCACTATTAATATCCTGTTTTTACTTTCATTGATTTTTTGCTCTAATTTTTATTTTTTTTCCTTCTGCTTACTTTAGATTCAATTTGCTCTTCTTTTTTCTACATTCCTTAATGGGAAGCTTGTATTACTAATTTTTAGATTTCTCTTCTAATTTATGCATTTAATGCTATAAATTTCCCACTGAGAACTTCTTTCACTGCACTCCACAAATTTGATAAGCTGTGTTTTCAGTTTCATTTAGTTCAAAAAACTTTTAAAAATTTCTTTCTAGATTTCTTACGTGATCCATGTGTTATTTAGAACTATGGTGTTTAATATTCAAGTATAATCTATCTTTTTTATTATTGATTTCTAGTTTAATTCCACTGTGGTCAGAGAGAAGACATCATATGACTTTTAATCTTTTAAATTTGTTAAGATGTGTTTTATGTCCCAGGAAATGGTTTATCTTGGTGAAAGATCCATGTGAGCTTGAGAAGAATATGTATTCTGCTTTTGTTGGATGAAATAGTCTATAGATGTCCATCATATTCAGTTGTTTGATGGTTTTGTTGAGTTCAACTTTGTCCTTACTGAATTTGGGCCTGCCGGATCTGTCCATTTCTGACAGGACAATATTGACATGTCCAACTATACCAATAGCTTTATCTCTTTCTTCTTGCAGTTCTATCAGTTTTTGTCTCACATATTGTGACACTCTGTTATTAGGAGCATATATGTTAAGAATTGTTATGTCTTCTTGGAGAATTGGCCCATTTATCATTATGTAATACCCCCTTTATTCCTGATAGTTTTACTTGAAGTCTGCTGAGTCTGAAATTAATATAGCTATTTCTACTTTCTTTTGATTAGTATTGGCATAGTATACCTTTCTCCATCCCTTTGCTTTCTATCTATATGTGTCTTTGGGTTTCTTATAGAAAACATATAGTTTGGTCCTGTGTTTTGATTCACTCTGATAATATCTGTCTTTTAAGCTGTATATTTGGACTATTGACATTTAAAGTGATCATTGATATTGTTAGATTAACATTTAATTCTATTCGTTACTATGTTCTTATCATCAAGCTCAGAGATTCTTTCTTCATCTGTGTCCAATATACTAGTAAACCTATCAAGTCACTCTTCTTTTCTCTCACAGTTCCTGATCTCTAGAATTTCTTTTGAATCCTTAGAATTCCCATCTCTCTGTTTTCATTTCCATCTGTTCTTCCATATTGCCAACTTTTTCCATTAAAGCCCTTAGGATATAAATTTTAGTTGATTTTTTTTTAGTTCCTGGTCTAATAATTCAAATTCCTGCCATATCTCACTCTGTTTTTCATGCCTGTTCAATCTCTTCAAATTGTTGTGTTTTTTTTGCCTTTTAGTATGCCTTGTAATTTCAAGGTGGACATGATGTATTGTATGAAAGGAACTATGGGAAATAGACCTTTAGTAATGTGGTGGTAAGGTATGGGAGGAGAGGCATTGTATAGTCCCTTGCTCGTTCTCAGTCTTTTAGTGAGCCTTCGGGACTTCTTCTTCACCTGTGTTTTTCAAGTTTTTTTTCCTCCCCTAGGTGAGACAGGATAGGTGGAGGGGCTGAAGTTGGGCTTTTTCCTTCCCTCACTTGGAAACCTAGCACCAGCTGCAGTTGTGTATTTCCCTTCCCCAGTAGGCTCCCCAGGAAGGCTTCCCTTCCCCATTGTTTAGGCTTTCATAAAATAGTTTCTCCTGAGGGCAAGCCTTGTTAAGAAGGACAGGATCCTCTGATGTATTTTCATTTATACATCCCTAGAGAATATTGAAAATGAGCTTTAAAGTTGCATGAGCTTGGGTCTCAGTCCCAGCTCAGCGCCACTTCCTACTTGTGTGACTGTCAGCAGGCTGGCAAGCATTTAATCTTTCTGAGCTTTGATTTCCTTATCAATAAAATGTAGCTAATTCTACCCAGCTTACAGGATCATAGTGAAGGTCTCAAAGAGGTAATTTAGAGCAAGTGCCCAGGGCCATGCCTGATGCAAAGGAGGTGCTCATGGGTTAATCCGCATCTTCCCTTTGCCTTCCCCTATAAAGGCATCTGTTTCAATCCCCAAAGTGCAATAAGTCATTTTCTGTTTCTTTACTCCTATGTTCACTCTTACCACTCCCACCCAACACTCTCCCTGGAATTATCAGGGGTTTTGGTTCTGTGGAAGCACAGCATTTACTCCTGGCCTTGACTTCATCAATCTGTGGCCATTTCTCCTGACTTCTCCCAAAATGGCAAGAGGTACCCGGTCCTGAGCTCTGCAGCCAACAGGGATGTGGAGCCCTGGGGACAGGCTTCTTCTGCTTTCCAGCAGGGTTTTCCTGGGTAGGGCCTCTGAGCAAGGTGACTCTGGGCTGCCTTTCCAGAACCACCTCCCAGGAGAGAACCAGAGAAAAGTGTCCAGCATCCCATAGGGCTTGAGGACTTGTCATTCATAGGTCACTGACTCTCCTCTCAGCAGTGCTAAGGAATATAGGCTTTGTCATGTGAGTCTAATTGTCTAGAAAAAATATTTGCATCACAGTCCCATCAGCCTTAGGTTTCCTCTGTTGCTCATAGTATGCTCATCAGGATGTCATCCCACTATCTGAAGAACAGCTGTTTCCAGATTGACACTTCCTTTCCAGGATTACAAAGGGCCACTGGGGGAATGCAAGGCTTCTGCAAGATACGATAAAAGGGACATATCAGACCTGGTGTTTCATAATTAGTTGTCACCACTCTGGGGCTCCTGTAGCCGCTACAGTGCTGTTGGGTTCACGAGAGGAAATAACATACATGAGTGTGTACATGAGTGTATTCATGCAAACACACACACACAATATCACAGCAAAGTGAAGAACACAGAAGGTCCAGTCAAAGTGCATGAATGCCTCTCCAGGAGAATCTCCAGAATTGGTGGCAATGCCCTTACTGATATATTTGTCTTCCTTCCTTTCGTCCATGTGTCCTCATCTTGTTTCAAAGGATTTAAGGTTCTTTTCAAGGTGGTTTGGAGGCTTCTCATTCAGTAGCCATTTCCATAGCAGATCCATAGACCAAGAGCTCTGAAACGTACACTGAAGGAAAGGAAAACGGAGGAAATCAAGCAGGTCTCCTGAAACATTACTTGTCAGATCGAATAACCCAGTATCAAGACTCGAATCTGTCCATCCAGAAGGAGGCCAGGCACCTCCAGCTCTCCCTTCTGCTGCCAGAGAGCTGCACACACTTTCTCAAGGCCATCAGTGACCCCATAATGCCACCCACTGCTCCCAGTCCTTATCTGTTCACACTGCCCGGAACGTTGCTCCTCTGTTTACAATTCAGTTCTCATTTTTATCAAAATGATGTATGTGCATGGCAATGTTCATAACATTTTAAAGGTGAAGAGGGACTAGAAGGCTTATAAAGAAAAACACCAGGGTTCAGACCCTTTCTCCCCATCTCCGGGTCCTCTCCCCAGGGACATCCTTTGTAAGATGAGGCTTTAACTTACTTGAAAGCTTCCTCCACATCCCTACAAATACTTATCTCTCTCCGTCCACCTTTACCAATATATCTATACCACGGTTTAAATCAAAATTCAGTTTTATTACCATGGCCAATGTATTGTTTACACTGGAGAAATGGTGTGTATTATGATCACATCTCCTGGATTTTACAACTTTCTGTTTTTCCAGGTGGCAGTAATTGCCTTGTTTCATTGTTTGCTTGATTTTCTGTGCACCTATTAGTCATTTTTCTCTAAGATCTTTAATCTTTAAGGAGCTTTGTATCTGCTCTCAATTTGGTGCACTCATCATATACTCAATCCATGCGTTTTTTTTTTTTTTTTGAGACCTCCTTCCGGGGCTTCTCCATGCTCCTGCACCTCTTGGGCGAGCTCCTCTCTGAGTCCCTAGCATGACTGTGTTCTTGGGGCTCCTCTTTTCATTATTCTGAGAAACCCTTCTGTCAGCTCTCCTAGGATTCATTCTCCTTTACTTGGAATTCAAATACCACCACCACCACCACCCCCCCTTGTAGGCTTAACTTTCTTTTACTGGAGACTATCTTCCAGTAAACTCTTGAGAAGAGGTATGTGAGAAGAAGTAAATTTTGTGTTCTTGAATGCCTGCCCTCACACTTAACTAATAACTTGACTAGTGGTTACTTGTCTGCAGTTGAAATCCGAAGCAACATTTCTAGGTTCGACTCCCCTCTTATGTTCCAGGTCACAATGTTCGGGCTCCAGGAGCTCTGTGTGTCCAGAACTACTCATTATCATCTCCCCAAACCTGGTCCTCCTTCTGGGTACTTGGCTAATAGGACCATCCTTCCTCTACTCCATCATGATAGAGGATCACTGTATGCCTCCCTCTACCATTTATTTTTCCCCAGTATCTTGTATTCAGCCTCGCACTGCTGTCCTGGTTCTGGGCTCCATCACCTCTCGCTTGGATGATGGCAATAACCTTGCAACTGTTCTCTTGGCTTCTGATACACCTGGGCTCTCCATCCTACCACTCAGCCTTTACCACTCAAGCTCAAGAAGTTCAGGCTAGATGGTGTCACTTCCTTGCAAGAAGTAGCTTGTAATGACTCCTGTCATTACATCACGGATAAGTTCTAAAATATATTTTTCTATAATCTGCATGTCAGAATCCGGCTCTACTGTCATTTCTTACCGCCTTTATTCCCACACGTGATTCCACTATGTCACTTAATTTTCACATGTCTATTATCTGCATTCGTGCTATCAAGGTTTAGAATTCAAAGAGAATGGAGTACGCCAAGTACAGTAACAGTGAGAGTCCCCTATGCATCTTCGTTCACATCTTAGCACGTGTCCATGGTAGGTATTTTGCCCATTCTGGCCTTGATCGTCTACTGTGTATCCCTTTTGCATTTTGACCTATGGGATGTTAGGAACCATCTAGGACACGCTCAAGATAAACCCTATGCTTATGATGGGAGGTTTCTCAGCACCCATCTTTAAACAGATCAAGTGCTTTCCTTTCCCACGTTGGTAAAATACAGACCAGGAGGGTTATCCCAGAGAACCATGCGCAATTGGGCACCTGCCCTTGGGAGTGACACTGTCCTGGGCACAGGACAGAAAGCAATCTGACGGCCCCAAAGAAAGCCACCGTCCTTTGCAACACCAGAGGGATTACTTAAAACAAGGTAACCATTCTCCTATTAAAGAAAATCATGTTAAACTTCTCCTGGGAAAAAAGGTAGCATGGAAATTAGTAGCAGATTTAAAAGTTGATCATTTGCCACCCAATGCTTATCTAAGACACCTGAAATTTGAGAGCTGCGCCTCGTAAAAGTCAAAAGCCAACATCCATTGACTCTGTTTAGAGGTGTACTATATATATTCAGCTAATCCTGGGTCGTCAATACCATAGATAAGAACATTATTTATTTTGCCATTCTGGGTGCAATTACACAGTTTACCCTGTGCAAACGGCACTTCATAAAAATGGCAAATCAATGCTAGTTATCAAAATCCATCCACATGGATGGATAGCCCATGAAAAAGAGCTTTGCAAGACGGTCTCGCAAGCCAATCCACACAGCCAGCCCCACACGGGTCAGCTTATTACCCGATTAATCACACAGGCATCCTGGCAATCTTATCGATTCTTCAGGACCTGGACATGACATCACTTCGAATAGCACATGCAATAAGCCATTACCACCATGCAGAATAGCCATTATCCCAGGCTACAGCCATTGATTGCCTGACTTAGCCTCATGCTGGGAAGGGCAAGTGGAGCTCTGATGGGGGCAAATCATATCCAGGGCAGATGTGAAGGACTTTTATGTGGAGGAATGAAATTCGTCTGCTGCTTGTAAGCTGGATCTCTGCCTGCTCCCTCCTTCTCTGGGTGAAGAGTTGAATAATCCCGCCAGCAGGCTGATGAGCTGGCATTTGGTGCCCATGAAGCAAAGGGCGCTAAGACAGAATCTAGACTAATCCTCTGCACAGGCCGTTCGTATTTTCTACTTGACATTCCCTACAGCTTGATCATTGCCATCAAGATTGAGTGAGATTCTCGGATCCCTGATTAGCACATGAGGTTTCCAAGCAGCAAATGCTGTATTTTCTCCCCTACCCTGGAAGAATGTAAGGTCTGGGTTCCTTTGTGACCGGATGTGTATTTTTGAGTTGATGGGGAATGGGGTTGGAGGGGGGTCTTCTTCTGGGCAAATTAATTCTCTACTCCTAGTTACCCCAATGAAACCTACCGAACAGGGCATTCTTAAAGGTCTAAAAAGAAGCCTCTTTACCACCCAGTATATGTGGCTAAACTGTGTGACCTTTAAGGAATTCAGATGGATGAAACATGTATGTCCTAGGAGAATATGTATGAAGAGGCAGAGAGGTAGATGGTGAGATCCAGTAAGGCTGTTATGTTGAAGCAACAGGAAACAGTGTACCAAAGTGAGAGTGGAAATTGTGTGTGTGTGTGTGTGTGTGTGTGTGTGTACACCATTTCCAAAGAACTTGGACAGATTGCATTTTATCCTATTGGGTAGCTCTTCAGCAAACTTCCAGGTTTCACTATGAATACCTCATCACAGGGGGGAACTAAGCATGAGGAACAAAAACAAATGCTTCCAGAAAGCAGAAGTTCCCTTGTGTCCTCCCTTCTTGGAGCAGCACCTGATCCATAGCAGGCATCTAGCAGAGTCCAGCAGTTAACGAACCCCGAAGCCTCTTTCTGTGTGACCTGGGCCAGGTGACTTCATGTCTCTGGGCCTCAGTGTCTTCATCTTCATGTAGGGAAAAGGCAAAGTGCCCATTTGACAAGACGTTACGAGAATTAAAGAATGAATACATCTAAAAGCTTTTAGAATGGTGCCTGCAGCAGACTGTGCCTTGAAACGGGGTTGCCATTATTCTATTCGACCCTCAGTAAAATTAGTGCTGAATGAATGATGCAGTGTAAGCAATAGAAGGATGTTTTAAAAATTGGTTTAGACGGGGGCAAAGCCAATATCGTAGAGCTTGGCGTGGAATACAAGGAGAGCACAGACAATGTCATATCAGAAGCAATTAGTAGACTCGTCCCGGCCCACCAGACCTCTACCAGCAACAGTAATTAGGAGCCAAACTGAACAATTCGGTTCAAATTCCTTTTATTTTCTTTGCCTGGCTGGTCATGGAGGCAGACTATTCAGTAAAGCCCAGAATGTAGCCTAAATAGGCAAGGGAAGTTAGAGACAGACAGAGGGGAAGGAAGGAGGGAGGGAAGGAAAGAAGGAAGGATGGAGGGAGGGAGGGAGGTTGGAAGGAAGGAAGGAAGAGAGAGGGAGGGAGGGAGGGAGGGAGGAAGGAAGGAAGGAAGGAAGGAAGGAAGGAAGGAAGGGGAAGGAAGGAAGGAAGAAGGAAGGAAGGAAGGAAGAGAGAGAGGGAGGAAGGAAGGAAGAGAGGAAGGAAGAGAGAGGGAGGAAGGAAGGAAGAGAGGAAGGAAGGAAGGAAGGAAGGAAGGAAGGAAGGAAGGAAGGGGAAGGAAGGAAGGAAGGAAGGAAGGAAGGAAGGAAGGAAGGAAGGAAGAAGGAAGGAAGGGGAAGGAAGGAAGGAAGGAAGAAGGAAGGAAGGAAGGAAGGAAGGAAGGAAGGAAGGAAGGAAGGAAGGAAGGAAGGAAGGGGGAAGGAAGGAAGAAGGGAGGGAAGGAGGGAAAGGCAAGAAGCAAAGAAAATTTTATCTGCCCACCCCCCTGGCTACAATTGTCCCTACAGTTTCCTCCAGATGCCACACGAGGAAGAAGAGACCGTCCAAAAATGGACACTGCCAATAGTGTCCTGCATCAGGCCAAACCTGCATTAAAACCAAGAGGCCCCTCAACTATCCTCCCTGTGTGACCTGTGAATAGTCTCACCGGCCTTGGCCCTTTGAGGTCTGGTGATAACTGTGTTGCTTGATATCTTCCTCCTGCTCTTGGGGTATTAGGTTTCATATTTGGCCTAAATTCCAGCCTCTTTTCAAACAGAAAATTATGGATGTGGGTAGCACTTCTGTTCGTGTCACCTCAGCCATAGCTTACTCTAATAAGACGTGACATGAATGACCCAGGTTGGCTGAGTCAGGAGCTAACGGGAATGGTGACGGAGCACTGAAGAAAGACAGGGCTTCCCTCCCAAACTCCCCTCACCCCGGCTCCAGGAATGTTCCAGATTGCTGAGGAATTCTTCGTGTGTGTCTTTGGCTCAGTCTCATCCCGGTTATCCTCCCACCTGGTTTGCATGACAGCAATTAACCCCAAACTTCGTTCAAAGCCAGTGTTCCCTCTCCCGGCTCAGGGCTACCGTGGGTTCCTCGTCCCTGTCCCTCCGCACGAGCCCTGCTCACCGAGCTGCCTCTACTGCATCCGTAGTCTCTCTGTGGGACTGGCCTGGCCTCTAAACCCAGCTCTTGTCCTGTGGACGGAGTCCCTGGTGGGGTCTTTGAAGACCCTGCCTCCTTCACGCTGCGGTTCCCTGGTGTAAGTGACGTGTTTCTTCCACTTAGTCGTTTAAGATCTCCTCTTTCCCTGGCCTCCCTCTTGTTCTCTGCCCCTCCCCCATGGCCGCTGGGCTGATCCGTGAGTGGCCATGGCGCCCACGCGCACACCCAGCCAGTGGAGTCTCCCCTCTTCCACTGCTGCCTCCCACTATCTCCGTGTTGTCGAATGCTTTCTCTCTGACAGGCCGTTATCCCCAAGCCCCCCGCCCCCCGTTCACCCCCTGCTATAGGTGACCAAAAACATTTGATCTGATACATCTTACGTTGGCGTGTCAAGACCATTGATTTTCCGGAAATATGGTTCAATCGATCCCCGTGCATTTTCATTCCAGAGTTTGAATGTAAACAATTCTCACTGAGATGAGGAGGAAGTGTTCAAAATAAACAAACAAAACCCCACTCCACCCGCCTTCAGTGCTCTGCTCCAAGAGGCATCCAAAGCAGGGGCTTCAGAGGCTCTGGAACAGAAGCGTGTCTTCTCCACCCCACGTCCCCGGGTTCACTGACACCGCACCCCCATGGCATCCTCCCCATCTGTCCCGTGGGCCATCACCCTGAGCCCCGGATGTGCGGGGAACCTCCGTGCCCGCCATCCTGGCAAAAACGTGCTTTCTCCAAGTCGTGTGCTATTCGAAATGTTCTCCCCTTGCTTTTCTGTTTTCTTTTAGTTACTCTTTATTCACCATGTCCCAGTCCTTTGGTCCCCCGTCTCTGGTCTCAGTGCCGATCCTGGTTTACCCTCAGATCTCTTCCTTCTCTTTCCGTCCCCCACCCCTATGGCTGTTTCCAAGGCTCCCTGTCAACTGTCATCAGCGCATGGAGGCTGGGGAGGGTAGGCTGGAATGGAGGAGGGGAGGACCAGGGCCTTCCCTACTCCACCTTGGCCCGTGGCTTCAGCAGTGATCAGGTCTCACCCAGTGGGTCCACAGGGTTCCAGCCTCTGCAAGGTGACCCTGGCCCTGCTGCTGGTAATCTGGCTCGTCCCTTTACCCCCAGGCCGGGGACTGTATTGGCTCCCACTGGGCTACCGGCACAGCCCCTGTGAGCTTCTGTGCTGCTCCTTGCTGCTCACCAAGGGACCAGAGACTCGAGAACTGCTCCTTCAAATGCCATTTCCTGTACTTAAATTCTCTCTCTTTCTTTTTTTAATGTTTATTTACTTTTGAGGGAGAGAGAGAGAGAGAGAGAGAGCATGCGTGCATGGGAGGGGCAGAGAGGGGAACAGAGGATCTGAAGCAGGCTCTGCTCTAACTACAGCGAGCCCGATGCGGGGCTCGAACCCACAAACCGCGAGATCATGACCTGAGCCGAAGTCAGAGGCTTCACCAACTGAGCCACCCAGGTGACCCTAAGTTCTCTCTTTTTCAAAGACAGGGAATTTTCCCTTATCTCTCTTGGGTCCCATGGCTATATCTCCTTTTTGAATTTCTAACCTGCTATAATCTAATAGAGTCCTCGTGTTATGTGAGAGTGTAATGGATCAAGTCAGGCCCTGATACGAAACAGCTTGACTCTGGTTTCATCTTCGGTCTGACAGTTCTAGCTGTGTTACATTGGTTAAGTTATCAAACCTCTCTGAGCCCCAGTTTCATCACCTGTGAAATATGGACCGTGAAACTCATTTCTGCCATCGAGATAGCCATGGGTAACCTAGGCTAGGCACTCAGTAAATGTGAGTTCCCCTCACCCCTCCTAAAGTGGTCCTATCTGCAAAGGTATGAGTGCACATCCCTTCCTGGGAAACATATTTGTGTTTTAACAATGGCTTTCTGAAATTAAATGCTTTCGTCTCAGCAGTTAGTTCTAAATGTATAAATCTTAACTCCCCACAGCAAAACTATCAGCTTGTATTTTTGGACAAGCTGACCTTTGAGAGCCTTCAGATCTGTCTGTGAAGGTGCCTAGTTACTCTGTGGGGGCTGGGGAAAGCTCCGGAGACACCTCCTCGTCCCCATTAGCTGGGAGAAGGCCCTAGGGCTGATATGGGAAAGGATCCTGCACCTCGCCCCCCTGGGGGGTAGAGCGTATGGGGCTCAAATGTGTGGGAGTCTGGCTCAGGGTTATTTTTGTTTCCTTTAACATTCTCTTCTGTATGTATTTTAACCTTAATCAAATGCATATGTTTTTGTTTTATTTGCACTTAGCTCATCAAAGTGTCCTTTATGATCTGAACTATGCCATGAGGCCTTAACTCGTCAGCGAAACACTCATTAATACCCCTGGGAAACAGGAAGTTCTATTTAGTCAAATATAAATAAATTCAGCTCCCAGGGGCTTCACCCCGGCCTGGGTCAGGAGAGAGACAGTGACTTCCCTCTCAGCTGTTCTGAGCCAGCGCCCCCCTCCTTCCCTGGCCCCCCGCTCAAACTGCGCTGGAAGGAAGGCATCCCGGGACTCTGGACCGATTAAGTGTTTTTGAAAATGTGCCTGTCCTTCATTCACAACCCTTACGTCGTCCAGCGTGGTGTTATCAAGGAATCCGGATGCCTCTGGCCAAATAATTGGACACCATTCCGGATTTATTTCCATCCCCAGATAGTTTGAAGCCAGGTTTGAAACCAGGCAGTGCAGGAAGGAGGTGAGAAAGAGGGAAAAAGGTAAATCTAAACCACCTCCTTGCAGGAGCCGCTCCGCAAGCCGGGCTGAGTAACTTCCTTCCCGTCTCTCCTCCTCGCTCGCCTTCTCTCTCACCCTTTCCCTGGCTCTCCGATGCACATATGGAACCCATTACGAACAAAGCCCGATTGTTGTATATTTGGAATTTCCCACATCAACTTGATGCTTTCTTTAACTGCCTCTTAATGCGTGTCTGCGCTGGGTGACCAGGCCCTGCTTCTGTCGGTCCCACCCCGCCCCCGCCAGCACCCACCTCGGAGAGGCTTTCCTGGTTCATTTTCCAGCCGTGTAAACCTTTGCTCCTTCGCCTTGCACCCCACCCCACTTCCTATTAGAGTCTTTGAATAAACAGAACTTTCTTTTCCATGGTTTGCAATAAACTGGCCCGCAGAGAATAAATAAAAGCCAGATCCCAAAGCACGTAAGTGATATCAGGCTAACACCAAAAAGCATGGATTACTACAAAGGAAATGGCATCCCTTTCTGAAAACCCAGCACAGAGAGGACCAGTGGATGTAGAAATACATTAACAACAAGAAAACAAAAATTGGCTTCCTCCAATTCAGGAAGCCCCTGACTTGTTTTTATTTATCGTTAATTTTTCTGCTGGAGAAATAAGCAGATTTGGGGGAGAGGGGGGCAGGGAGCAGAGAGAGGTAGCCATAGATGAAGAATATATCAAGTCCAAAATATTACAGAAAAGTTAACATTTTAGATCACGTGTACCGTCCTTTATAGGGTTGTCTGATCTGGAATCATACGCTGTTATCAGAAAAGAATAGGAAATATGAGGGATGAATCTGAATCTAGTCCTTTTCAGAGCCTTGTAAAATCAAACCTAACTGCTTCATGTTAACTGGCATGCGTAAAAATAAATGTCCTCTGACACAAACATTTAAACGAAGACGTGCCAAATGCGAGTCTGTCTGGTGTATTTGATTTGATTCATCAGAACCATATGATACCAACATTTTTTCCTTCACTCACACTCTATCTTTGCGGACTACATCCACATATATAATTAATTGCACTCCCACGTTTATTTCCTGTGCATTGGAAAGCGAGAGAGAAAAACCAGATATGCACATCTGATGCTCAGGGTCATATGTGTAATTTACGACCGTGAAGAGGGATTCCCCAAGTCCCCAGTGCGTTATGTCACTGGTCTGCAAACATTTTTCCTGTGCTCGGAAAAGAGTGAAATCAGAATGCAGGATTTCACATTAATCTCCGCACCAGATGGTGATATTCCAAATAGTCTTTTTAAGGGGAGCATGTGACCTACTGTACGGCCGAGGGGCTTTGGAGTCACGTGATGGAATGAATACTACGTCTGATGGAGCTTTGATTAGACCACTGACCTGGTTACCGTCCGTAGCCACGAGAAGCAAAGTTGACATTTCTGGATCACTCTCCCCAGAGGCGTCGCTTGCCAACTTCTGGGACATGCAGTCTCACCGAGGGGACTGACAGGCAGGGACAGACAAGAGGCAGCTAAATCCGCGCTGCTGAAGGCAGGCTGAAGTTACAGAACTTGGGCTCTTTTTCTGCTCCCCCATCCCCCCGCCTCCCTACGAACCACATCTTGACTCATACAGTCAAAAGAAAAAACTCTTTTGGTTATTTGATATTTGGGAAACCTCCAGGAGACCATAACTTAGTTTTGAGGAAGCCTTGTCTCTCACTTTGCTGGGAGCACACACACTCACACACACACACACACACACACACACACACACACACACACACACACTTGCTCACACGGCTCCAACACCATGGTGGTTCAGGCTGCAGTGGCTCCGAATAGATCTCAAAGACTTTTACTGAAAATTCCGTATGGATCTCTGAGAAGACGCAGCGTGGAGAGGGTAAGCAACGTGGCGGGCGGCTTGTTTTGCATCGAGCAATTGCTCCAAAGAAAAGGAGATGTTTGTTTGCATTGTACACAACATCCCTTCTGGTAGCCCTATTTTCCTGAAAATTCTGAATTCCTGGGAAGGTAGAACACTCTATGATGTGTAAATTTTTTTCTTAACAGGTAACTGATGAGAAATTTGCAGTAAATCTGTGCTGTGCATGGGGGGGAGGTGCTGTCAGAGATGAGATAGGAGGGAAAGAGATGGGGTGGGGACTGACTGCCCTTTGGGATGGGGAGAGAAGAAGTGAGCTCCTGGGGAGAAGAGCAGGGGCGACAAACAGATCCATTAGTCGCACAGCTGCAAATTTCCTCTGTAGGGTGATGGAGTCTTCAAAGGAGGCGCTGATGATGTTAAGGAGCTTTGATGCCTGGAGGGTTTGAATTATGCCCCCCACCCCCACTGATGCAAACCGCCCTCTGTCGTGTTGTTGTTGTTGCAAATACCTCGCCATCATTTTGGATTTTTTTTTAATACTACGGATTTCGGCTCAAAACTACTCTGTTAATTTTCTGAAACATGCTTACTTTATGGTAGCCCCTGGCAGAGATGATCCTGTAAAATAATAAGGATTTGTCCTTCTTTGGAGTGACTAATGCAGTGTGGGGGATGACTAAGGTTAACGCAAAGCTAGCTGTCCTCGGGATGTTGGGCTCGGTGCAGGGACAAAATGCCTACATCCCCGCAGGGGGTGGAATGCTTTGTGGGTTTTGGAAACCCAGAAGCTCCTGTTGGAATCATGGCATTCCTCTCCATGAGCTGTGGAGTCTATTTAGATGTCCTAGACTAAAGTGCAGTGGAAAAGCCATAAGGCAAATAGCATCACAAAAGCTCTCTTGAGAGATAAGCAACCTGCTGTATCTTACGAAGAGGAACAGGGTTGAATTCGAGGAACTTGTTCTGGCTGGAAGGCTTACAACTCAGTGATTTTCTTTTTTCATTTAAGGGAAACACAGTTGAAGCGTTAAAAAAATATATGAGGGTCTATCTAGACTTTCAGGTGGACTTGATTTCCTGACTCGTGATGAGTTGCGTTCTTTCTGCCATTTGAGTACGGATGAAAAAAACCCTTCACTTCCTATTCTGGTTGTGTGTAGGTCTTTATTTTGAGACATATCTCTTGTGTCACTCTTGTGTCAATAACAGAGTCACCAGCTAATATACAGTCAGTGCCTCCTGTATGCTCCCTTCTATCCCAATAGCTCTAGAACCTAAGATTAATAGTTACAGCTTATACTGAATATGATTTTAGCTTCTGTGGAAAATATTTTGACTTTTACGATAAGTCGATGTAAGATGTTCTGTTCACAACCAATCATTTAGAAATGCGAATTGTACACGCTGGAGTTGTAGAACCTGGTCACAGTAAGGAGAGAGTTATCTGGGCACGGGCACAAAAAAAAATCCATAGTAACCTGGAAACTTCTATTTAACCATTTAACCATTAGAATCTCCAGATGGATGCTTGATAGATCATGGGTGGTTAATAAATCCGAACGTATGTAGTTACCACTTCTGTTATTCACTGTTTACCAATTTAAGAAAAACCGACAGACTATGAACATAGCATCATACATAAAACATGGTCGTATGTGTTGGTACATACTTACATTCAAAACACACAGACCTATTTTCCACTTGTGGGCCCATACCAGGGACGCGATCTTAGATCTGCAAGCTGCTGGGCCTGCAGGAGAAGCAGACACCTCACCAGACCATCAGGTAGCCTATTCATTCGTCTTGGTTGCTAGATGTGAAGAAACGGGGCCGTCACCATGGCTCACAGGAAGAGAGCCCTTGCACTCCTTATGAGCCCCCCCGTGTCACCCTCCCCTGTAAGGGAGAATGACACTGATTGCAATGTATGGCGAATGTGTGAATTCCAACCGGACGTTTTACCCTGTTGTCGACTTTATGACTGTTTTCAGAATCGGAGTCAAACATTTATGTAAAAGGAGGGCAGGAAAAGTGAGAAATGGCATCTGCTGTTAAAGGCAGACACTGGGGACCAGCACTCTTTTCAGGGGACGCCTTGACTTAAAAGCAACAGCACCTTTCCCAGGTCTACCAGCCGCCTAGAGGGTGACAGGCATTCAGGTGGGTTTCCATTGTCTTGTGATGCGTAATGATCTTAAGTCCTCGCAAGCCTGTACCGTCTTTACTCCAGTGCATTTTTATATTCGTTTCTTCGTAGTGTGATCCTGAGTTGCTGGGGAGGCACAGAGAATGGGGGTCATTGCCCTTGTCCTGTAGGAGCAGGGAAGCCGTGACGTAGAGAGGTTTAATCTTCTGCCCAGGAACATACAGTCAACCACAGAGTAGGTCCCATGTCTAGGGATGCAGTATCTTCTGTCCCTGCCATTGGGTTCTCGTCCCTTTACCTTTGCTCTCTGGGGGAGCCTCAACATTGCAGCCTGGCCCTGAGCAAAGGGTGATCACCAACCTGTCACCAGTACTTTGCATGAAAGGGAATATAGAAGACTCATAGGCAGGGAGAATAGTTTGTGATCCCCGGGGCCAGCTGTATGCACAATTACACAGTTGCTTCTGTTTTCCAACAGGAAACATTTTTTTGGAAAACAAAATGCACCTTTGAACTGTGCTATCTAGACATTCATCAAATCCTGATTTCCAAAGCACTCACTCGGGCCAGGAGCCCATCACCGTGCTAGGCAGGGCAGGAAAAACATCAGAAATATAAGATGCTTTGCTTGGTAAAACAGGGGAGATTTGGGATCCGGGTTTATATAAACAAAATAGTTACAAGCTTTGACGTCACAGGGCACTCATTTAGCTACAAAACAAGATATGAAGACAAATTAGGTGCTACAGGAAGCAGCCAGGTGGGATGAAAGGGCAGGGCTGGCAGTCACACGGTCCCCAAAACTGAGAGCCTCATCTGTTGCTAATTGTGTGACCTTGGCCGTGTGACCAGGCTTTCTCCACATTCTTAGTTTCTACATCCGCAGTATCCACCCTTGAGGGCAGTTATTAAGGACTACAGATAATTTCCTTATGTAAGGACCTAACACAATAACCTCACATATAGAAAGCCATCATTAATGACAGGGTATTTTTTTTTAAGTTTATTTATTTTGAGAGCGAGAGAACCAGAGGGGGAGGGGCAGAGAGAGAGGGAGACAGAGGATCCCAAGCAGGCTCTCAGCTGACAGCAGATGGGGCGCCTGGGTGGCTCAGTCGGTTAAGGGTCCGACTTCAGCTCAGGTCATGATCTCATAGTCCGTGAGTTCGAGCCCCGCGTCGGGCTCTGTGCTGACAGCTCAGAGCCTGGAGCCTGCTTCGGATTCTGTGTCTCCCCCTCTCTCTGACCCTCCCCTGTTCATGCTCTGTCTCTCTCTGTCTCAAAAATAAACAAACATTAAAAAAAAAATTTTAAGCTGACAGCAGAGAACCCGATGTGGGGCTCCAACTCACAAACCATGAAGTCATGACCTGAGCCAAAGTCAGACGCTTAACCGACTGAGCCGCCCAGACACCCCAATGATAGGGTATTTTTAAAGTTTGCTTATCTTTGAGTGGAGGAACAGTGGCTTGTATTTTTAATAACTGGTGGCCTTTACACACACACACAGTCTTGGGCACACCTTGCTATTATCTGGAGAAGTCCTTTAATAGTCCTTTTATAGTCACTCAATAAAGCCAAGACAGACAGTATTTCCTGGTGATAACTTGCCCTGGACTCCCAATTTTATGCAAGACACATAGAAAACAGAATGTTTCCAATTTGCTGCATGCAAACACCAAGTACCTAAACTTGTACAAGCCCGTATCCCTCTATAGGGTCTCTTCCTTCCAGAGCCAGATGTTGTGACTCCAGAGGTAAAAATGAACTTCATGGAAAATTCTGAGTGTTAAGAGTGTCGCATGTAAATGAGTGAAGGGAACAGCAGATGTGGACCTTTCTCCTGGGAGTTTGCCTTGGAGAGGGGACAATGTTTTTATGAACCTACTATGACCCTACACTATGAGAAAATGGTTTCATGTCAGAGATTACCTTTCCTTCTAGTTCCAAACCCCAAGAATAAGTCGGCTAAAGCTTTCTGTGGCCGGGCCCAAGCTGTCTCAGGGTGTGCATTTATTACGGATGCTCACCTTCCCATTGATTTATCTTCTCTACCGCTCAGCCCCACATATCCTGAGAAGGAGGGACATCTCTGTTCTCCTGGATGTCTCAACACCTCAAATTCAACATGTCCAAAATGGAATTGGTCATCTTACAATCCTGCTCCCCCACCAGTCCACCGGCTACCAAGACACCCGGAGCAGAATCCAGGCACCCTCCCTGCCACTCCCCTTCCCTGGGCTCAGGCCACTGTCATCTTTCACTTTCAAACAGTTGCCGTTCTTATGCCCCCCCAAGTCCGCGTTCTGTGTTACAGCAGTGTGATCTTTCTAAAACATAGGCTTGGTCAAGTCACTGGTTTACTTAAAACCCTTAAGTGGTTCCCTACTTCAAGATAAGTACTTAGATAAATGCCTCAATGTAATGACAAGGCTTTCATGGTTAGGACCCCACCGCCCTCCCCAGCCTCAGCTCTTCCCCTAATTGACCCTGAGCAAGTTAGACTCCAACCACACTGAACATATCTGTGGTCCCCCCAACTACCATGAGCTCCCTTGCCTCAGGGCCTTTGCACATGCTTTGGTCTGCCTGACACACACTGCCTCCTCCCTCTACCTCCTTAACTTCCAAGTCATATCCTTCGGTCTAAAAGTAACACCCTTAGGAAGGCTTTTCAGAAACCCTGCCCCTTCCCCAAGTCTGAATAAGTACTCTTGGCTTTGGGCTCCCCAGCCCTCTGCATTTTCCTCATAGTGCCCCAGATCACACTGCATTGGATGCCCCTGTTTCCATCTTATTTCCATGATGTCAAATCTCCACACGATGATGAGCTCCCTGACGCAGGGAGCACATCTTGGCCTCTGGTTCACAAAACAAGTGTGATATTCACAAGATGAGCAAATAAATGAAATCTGAAAGCTCTTATAAACTTCCCTCAGTGAGAGAATTTGGGAGGAAGAGAAGAATTAAGATGTAAACAGAAACAGCCTCCTTTTTCACATGACGTTACCCCAAGCCCAATTATTGCTGATGGGAAGTGTGTTCACTCTTACATGTTGACAGAAACTAAGGAGACAAATGCTCTAAACTCTAAGAGTAGAACAAGCGTGTGTGTGAACAACTGACCAGACTCATCTCGCATGTCTCTTCGCAGAGTAATGTAAATTTGACATTTTTATTGGTGAGGGGGGAAAAAAAAGAAACAAGAAAGCATTCTCTTCTACCACAATTATTTGAATATTTAAGTAAAAGGATTTTTTTTTTTTTTGGCTCGGAAAGACTGAAATGGTGTGATATTTCTGGAGCAGTATTTTTAACACGGTATAAATTAAACCTCCTCGCACCCACATTATTCATTATTTGATGTGTTATTTCAGGTTGACGTATTGCCAGTCTATTATTTTGCAAACCATTACATTATCGCAGCTGCTAAGCTGCATAACTTAAGAATTCAGAATACAACAGAGTGTCTATAGTCCAGCGTGTGGTGCTTACATTCTGAATGTATTCATGCAGGGAAGTGCGAGACTTTACCAGAAACACATATAGCAGACGGCTTTTAGTGGATATTTATTACCATTGAAAGCAGACAGCCAAGAAACTGTTCAGACACATCAGTGTATTCACACATATTATTATCCAACCCCTCATCCTGCATAAAGGTTTTGTTCTTTCTATAAATATACCCCTCTTTGGAGAAGAACATGGCCTCGCGGGGACTCCAATGCTCTGGTTCACAGGTCGCGTTAAAGGCCATTTTCCCCATATTGGCTAGTCCCATGCCATTTTAAGTGACCCCAACTTGGCGAACTGACGTGTATTTTATTTCTTACAGTAGCTTATGTCCAGTTAAACCCATGACTTCACGTCTTGGCCAGAATGAGCTCGCACTGTGGAAAGGCTGTCCTTCCTGGTACCAATCTGGAGGTTTTATTCCTTGGGCTAGTGTGGAAAACAGGACAGGAAACCTCGATACAAATGGTCGGGACCCCCTGGAGCTTCATCTTACACCAAATGGCATTATCCAGCTGAACGTGAAACCAAGCAATGGTATCTCTCTCTAGACCGCGTGCCTCCAAGTCCTGACTCTTTCTCAGGACTCTCTCTCCCCGATGTCGTGGGTCAAATGCCATGACTCATCCTAAAACGGCACTTTTCAACCTTGGTTTCACATGGGAAGCTTCCGAGGAGCTTTAAAAAGTCCCAATGCCCAGGCTGTCCCCCAGATCCGTGCTTATCAGCATCTCTAGAGAGGGGTCCCGGCATCGGTATTTAAGCCCCAGGAAATTCTAATGTACAGCCACATTGAAGTAAGATTATGGACAACACGGGTCGTCCGAGTAAGGTGGAGCTTAAGGAAGTTAGCTAGTTTCTATGCTTTCTGGTGTCTTCATGTGAAAAAAATAATAGAGTTGATTGTGTTGGATTTTTACTCAAAAGTGCTATTCTCAACGGGGAAAAAAAATCATTTAAACCCTTTGCGAGTTGGGTCCATATTGCTGGGACATCTTGGGCAGCACTCAGCACTTTGAGGCCGCTTTCTGGGTAATTAAACACAACCTTCTGAAGTCACAGTGGCTAGTTTCATGCAGGACTTCCAGACAATTTAGAGATCAGAAACACCCCATCCAGCTAGCCCTGCAGAACTCCCCCCCCCCCCACCAGAGCACAGACAAAGCCCCCTCCGAGTTTTCCAACCTGCTGTATTGCAGCTATGTCCACAAAATCAGTCATGTAATCTCAGAACACTTTCTGTAGGTGTTTTGAAAACAGATCTCTTACAAATTGCACTAGCAAAGCGAATACTCTCCACCTGTGTGACAGAAGAGCTTCTTGGAACACACAGTTACAAACAGTGAGCTTTTATTTGTATTGATTCATCAATGCACCTCTGAGAACACTGTTATCTTATGTGTATAAAACAATGTGGAAGACGTTATGGCCCTGGGTCTTTGTTTTCTTACCTGGGAGTGGAGAAGTCACATCTGTGGATTTTTCTTTCTTTCTTTCTTTCTTTTTTTTTCTTTTCCTTTCTGGTGGCTCAATAGCTAACTGCTTCAAAGGACTTGGTCAGTTTTTCTACTAAGCTCCAGAACCTAGAACAGTGCCTGGCGTGTATATTGGACAAACAAACATTAATTGAATGCCTGTGACATAAAAAGAATGTCTTCATGGTCAGACACTCAGACCTTGAATCAAATAGAATTGTCACCCAAAGGATAGGGTTGCAAAGTGCCTGCCTTTGTTATGCAGATGAACATTTGTGTCATTGTTAGCCCTAAAAAATGCCAAGGTCACATTTCCACATGGATAATGCTTCCAAAGGGTCCCTCTCTATTACCTCTATTGGAACATGAATCAGGAAAACCAATAAGTCTTAAAAGTATATTGATCGTTTCTGGAAAATTCGGTCCGAGGTCAATCAAATCAGTCTCAAAATCCAACCACCCCAAGGAATGGAATGCCTAGGATCTGAACCACTGTTTATTAAGTCCACAGATTTTTATTTAGTACCTACTACGTGCCAGGCAGAGGTCTAGACCCAGGGGATATAGCAAAGTCTCGTAAGTGATGTGAAGTCTTCTTAGAGAAAATAGAGCAGTATAAAAAGTGAGGGGAGATGGGGGTGCTGCATTTTTATGTGCTGTGGCTCTCGGTAAAGATGTTTGAGAAGAGACATGCGGGAGAGAGGAGGGGAGCCATAGAGCCCTCTGGGGAAGGAATGTGCCTGGTGAGAGAAACCACAAGTAACACAAGACGTGCAATGCCAGGGCATCCTTGATGGGCTGGGAGACTAGTCAGGCTGGGGGTCAGGGGACAGCAGGAGCCGGAGCAGAGTGAGGGGAGAGGGTACCTGGAACAGAGCCGTGGTCAGGAAGTGTTAGGAGCCCCGGTGACAGAGGGCCGTGTGGGCCATGATAAGGACTTGGGGGTTTTACTCTGAGTGTAGCAGAAGAAGACCAGTGGTTTGGGGACCAAAGAATGACACTAGCTGGTATGTTTTGAAGGAATAGTAGGCTGATAGAGAACTAGGTGGCTCATTAGGGCAATAGTGCAATAATCCTGACAAGAGATGGTGATGGTTTGGACCAGAAGATACTCTGCCGGTGATGAGCAATAAGAAATGAATGGATTCTGGATTTACCTGGAAGGTAGGGCTGTCAGGATTGGCTGATGGATCCGGGAGAGAGTGAGGAAGGAAGACAGGGGTCAAGACTGACCCCTGAGCAGCTGTAGCCTGGAGTTGACCCTAATGTTGGAGACATTGCCAAGGGGCTGAATGGGAGTGACAGCAGAGGTGAGGGAGACCAGAGAGCTCCCTTTGGATGAGGTGAACTTGAGATGATTCACATTCAAATGGAAGACATTAAGAATATAAGTTTCGTGGGCAAGTGAGAGCTCCGGGCTACAGAGGTAAACCAGGCGCCCTGAGGCTGGCTTGTCCAGGCTCGTGAGTGCTGATTGTGCACACGTCTCTTCCCACCTCTCCAGGCAGTGGTGACATGTGGCAGCTTGAGAGGAGTCCCTAGTGGGAGAACTGCACCAGGAAAATCAGCAAACGCTACACATCTGGGCTTCTTTTTCTTCTAGAAAAACATCCACTGGTGGATGGTGTTTCAAGTCACAGAACCAGTAGCTAAAACCTGGGAAACGTCCAAGGACTGGACCCGTGGCCACTCTGAAGTTTAGAAGTCAGTTCCAAGCAAAGAAGACTAGGAAGGAGCAGCCAGTGAGGTAGAAAGAGAATTGAAGAGAAATTCTCAGAGGGGAAAGTGGGGCTGCCCACTGCTGCTGATAGCCAAGGAAGATAAGGGCTAGGACGTCATCTGACTGCACTGTTATCAAAAATCTTGGGTGCAAATAGCCCGCATCAGAATTGCTGGGTGTTCTCTAAATCACAGATGCGCAGTCTCCACCCCAGACATACTGAATCTGAACCTCTGGGGCACATAATTACGGACTACAGTGTGAGAAACTGCAGATCGTTTTTCCAGAAATATAGGCGCCAGTGAGGAAGAGAGGAGAACGCAGCCTAGGAAAGGGGAAAATAATGCAGACAGGAAAAAGAGAGATTCTTAGGACAATTTTTGCTCAACCAAAGGTCAATCCTGGACACAGCAGGTAGAGACAATGATGGGGAAATAATGAGGTGAAAATTATGACAGCCAAGGCCAGTAGTGAATCTTCCTCCTGGTGGCACCCTAGAAACACAGTGTTCCTACTTGACATCCCCTCCCCCCGCTTAAACCACTATATCAGGAAAGGGGAGCTGTGCTTGTCCCTTACAGCTTGTCCCGCCAAAAAAAAAAAAAAAAAGGTGAAAAATTTCAATACCTTTTTTTGGTCACCTGTGTCAAAAGCTTGCCCCTCTACCTCAAAGCTTTAGCTTCCCTGGGATCTAGCCGAAGAAAACTTCTTTTCTGTTGTTTTGCTTTGCCTCGGAAATTTTTTTTTTTTTACAAGCCATGGATTGATGTAATCATGTGTCAGGGCCTCATAACACAGCCAAGTCCCAGAATATATTTAGAAAGTATAGTTTAGGGTCGAGCCAGCCACCAAATGGCCGGAATGAGCAAGTTCTCATATGAACTCTGAATTTAGGGCCTCAGACCTGGTCTGTATAAAGCAGATGGATCTGAACTGAACTGGCAGAAATCATGTCTCTGACACCAGGGTTCTATTTCACTGAGTTTTCGCGGTGTCCTCGTAGAAGAAAATTGTACTCTTATCTCCCGGTTGGCTCGAAGGAAAGTAACAGCCACTAGCCATCTGCACATAGTCCTTCATGCAGATCCCATGAGTGTTCACCCAGTCCCCACATAGAGTCCCCTTCCCCATCCCTCCCATTCTCCCCTTCTAGGAGGCACATCCAATTCGAACGAGTGAAAGAACAGTTTTTACAGCAGACGTGTGGTGGGTCCCTCCCACTGTTCTCGGCTGACGGTGGTGAATAAGGCTGTTTTGTTTCTGGAGCGGAACTGGTGGGCCTGGGTGTGGATAAACTCAGTTGCCAGGGGCCCTGAGCATGCTTTCCCCGGACACGTGCAGTAACACCCCTGCTTTCACAGGGCTGCATTGCGTGGCCAAGTCCCTCCATGTAGGCAGCAATGTGGGTACCAGGTCCTAGTACCCCTGTTGTTAAGATGTCAACCTAGTACTGAAGGAGAGCGAGCCCTTCATCCTGCTGGGCCCCAGCTCTGAGTTTTCAAATAGCGGAGCGTTCAGGGAGAGGAGCTACAAAGGAAAAAAAAAAAATCTCCTGAAAACACTCAGTGATTTGAACCCAGCAGCACAGAGCGATATACTCACACGATTGCCTTCAACAGCAGCTGTGCAATCTCTCCCAGGGACCAGTGCCCACAGGGCAGAAGCCAGGCTCCCCAGGCCATGTGCAGTCCCATTCAACTTCACCTCCAGGGGCCGATACCAATGTCCTGTGGCATTTGGTTTAATCACAGAGTCCATTCTCAGAGCATCTTAACTGCCCTTTACTTCTAAAACCGTCCTTTTAGATGTGTGTTCTGCGGTCCCCTCTGGACAGTACTGAACCAACATGCTGGACAGCAAATGGAAGTATCTTTGAGACCTTGTGGCTTCCTTTTTTTCCTTCAATGAAATGGCCTTAAGGTGGCATGAGAGAAACATGTGTAATGCACAGGCCAAGACTTTTCCTGTCCATTCTGAGACTCACCAATCAGAGAGTGGTTATTTTCAACAGCCAGTGTCTATTTCTGATGGTACCCTTGGGACGTAATCCTTCCGTTAATCCTGGAATGCCTCTTTCACATCCACTGTCCTCTAAAATAAGGCCCCATCCAGGCAACTGCAGATACCAGCCGGGCAGGTGAATAAATGTAGCACAACGAGGAAAGTTGTGCCCTAGCAAATGGGGCCAGTATTACGTAGCTCTGCTCGGGGAGACTGGGGTTGCTGGTCCTGTATCTTCTGACCTTTCCATAAAAATCTTTGTGCAGTTTTCTTCTAAGCAAGGGAGAGTGTGTGTGTGTGAGTGAGAGAGAGAGAGAGAGAGAGAGAGAGAGATAAAATATCTCAATTTTTAAAGAAAGTTTATTTATTTATTTTGAGACAGAGAGGGAGAACAGGGGAAGGGCAGAGAGAGAGAGAGAGAGAGAGAGAGAGAATCCCAAGCAGGCTCCACACTGTCAGTGCAGAACGGACACGGGGCTGAGTTTCATGAACGGAAAGATCATGACCTGAGCCGAGATCAAGAGTCAGAGGCTTAACCAACTGAGCCACCCACACGCCCCTGAAATATCTCAATTTTTATATGCTGGCAACGAAGTCAAGCTTAAAGAAAAACAATGCATGCCAAACGAAGCACATTTGTGGCCTACATTTGGCCCACAAGATGCCAGTTTTCGATTTCTCCAATAAGATGAGTGCCACCCCAACCTACATATCTATGCATTCTCTCTCCCCAGTCTTCAATTTCATAAAAAGGAGACATCTCAATACAAAAAAAAAAAAATTAATCTTGGAATAGATCGTCAGGCCTTCCAGCTGGCATCATAGTCCTACTGCTAAATCGGAATTCCTTTAAAAAAGAAAAAAGAAAAAAGAAAAGAAACTCTTGACAGGTTAAATGCAAATTCTAAAAAGCATTTCAATAAACCGAATGCCTGTCTCCAGCTACAGGAAGTAGGAAGACAGCCTCCTCTTTGCTGAGAGCAATAATTTTAGTACCCGGCACGGGGAACAGAACTTGAAAACAACGGAAGCTATAGTTCAGTTATTGCCTGAGAGGCCAGCTGAGCATCAGCCACGTTCTTCTGCTTTTGGCAGATGTTCCCCCATGTTAAAGTGAACCAGGTCGAACAATTTCATCCAACGAAGCAATCACTCCACCACCGAGAGGAACAGTTTGCTGCTAACTCCTACTTACAGACCAGCGGTCTATGGTCCCGCTCAGAACCAGCCACATGAGAACCAAAGTGAGCTTCTTTTATGATCAAGGTGGTTGACTGGGAACAGCCCAACTCAAACCTTTTCGTTCTAAATCACCTCTTTCATGCTCGATGGAAGGGAATTCTGGGGTCTCGGCCAAGTCCTCGAGCAAGAGCCTGAACGGTGTCACAGCCCCTTTCCTGATGAAAGCATTGGCTCTTTCCATTGGAAGCCTTGATCTTCCCAGGTGGAAGAGGGCTCCAGCTGGGGGAGGATACAGGTCACACCTTGTCCCTGTCCCTTCTGAAGAGCGCCCTCCCTTGTCCTGTTTGCAGCAGAGATGTGTCTCTTTCATTTTAATCTCAGAATATCTGTATTTCTGCCTCTTCCCTGAAATGGCAAGGGAACTGACTGCCTTCTAGCACCAGGCCAAAGGCTTCCCAGGGACATCCGATGCGCAGGAGACACAGATCAATGTACATGTTAGCTATTCATTACTTTAATTCCTTTATGCTATATCTTTAGGAAGTTAAGTAATCAAAGATCAATATACCCAGAACACATTTTCTCAACTACCTGCAGAGAGTATTTTTTGAGAGACAGAGAATGTGTACGTGTGAGAGTGAGTTAGGGAGGGTCAGAGGGAGAGAGAGAGAATCCCAAGCAGGCTCCACATTCAGCACAGAGCCCGACACGGGGGCTCGATCCCACAACCCTGGGATCATAGCCTCAGCTGAAATCAAGAGTTGGACGTTCAACCGACTGAGCCACCAGGTGTCCCTGCAGAGAATATTTTGAGTTCAGATTTAATTCATCTTTACTGAGGACTGATGTTTGCATCCTCTTTTTTAGATCAGCAGCAACCCATTCTGGGCCTGAACCTGGGCCAAGCGATGACGTGGGTCTCAGGCAGGAGATGGAGTAGAGTGGCCAGGAATTACAGAATATACAGTCAGAGCCAGATAATAGAGTTTGCCGGTGGCCGTGGTCTCTGAAACGAGCCCCACAGACAGGTTAACGGGGCACGCGTCTGAAAGTGTTTGAGCTGGGAAATGTTGGAATGAAGCCGTCAGATGGAGACCAGAGAAATTAGAGATGTAGATTGAAAGCAGAAGCTAGCTAAGCAGGAGCTGCAGGTAGCCCTTCTATAGCTGTGGTGTGCGTGGGCCCAGGGCGATGGGGCCAAGAGACCACCTTGATCAGAAAGCCAACAGCGTGCCTGGGCCCAGGGCGACGGGGCCAAGGGACCACCTTGATCAGAAAGCCAACAGCGTGCCTGGGCCCAGGGCGATGGGGCCAAGAGACCACCTTGATCAGAAAGCCAACAGCGTGCCTGGGCCCAGGGCGACGGGGCCAAGGGACCACCTTGATCAGAAAGCCAACAGCATGCCTGGGCCCAGGGCGATGGGGCCAAGAGACCACCTTGATCAGAAAGCCAACAGCGTGCCTGGGCCCAGGGCGATGGGGCCAAGGGACCACCTTGATCAGAAAGCCAACATCACGCCTGGGCACAGGGCAACGGGGCCAAGGAACCACCCTGATCAGAAAGCCAACAAAAGAAACATGGGGGATAATGCTTCTAAGCCTTTTTCAAAATGACAGTTAAAGATACTGTTCCTGGGGCTCCTGGGTGGCTCAGTCAGTGGGGCGGCTGACTTTGGCTCAGGTCGTGATCTCACAGCTCATGAGTTCGAGCCCCACGTCGGGCTCGGAGCCTGGAGCCTGCTTCAGATCCTGTGTCTCCCTCTCTGCACCTCCCTCTCTCTCTCTCAAAAATAAGTAAACATTAAAAAAAATTTGTTTTAAATGAAGATACCGTTCCTTATGTTTTTCAGGATCCCCCATATAAATTCTACCCTGTTCATTCCTCTTAGGAGATGACAAGTATTATGTGTATGATTCACTGTGCTTACCTTTTTCACTTTTGCTGCCAGGTAACCCAATGGGGTAGCTCATTCCAGATGCCTTCTCCCCTTGACCGCATCCTTTTAAGCAGTTCTTTGGGGTCTTTTTCCTATTCTATATTATTCTTCATTTCCTAGTTTACCCCTACGTTCCGTGTCTTTATTTACATGCCTCTATTGTTCGCCCCCGCCAAGCAGCATAGAATCCTGGAAGTTTCCCTCCTGTTTGTGTTCCTTTCTCAAAGGGAAACCAACACAATGGAAACACAGTCCACTGAGAGTGAAAAATAGAACAAAGTCTGCTACTCCCCTTCCCTTGGCAGAACTAATGATCCCGACAGGTGTATGAGAAATGCTTTAAAGGTAAGCTGAGACATGGGAACATCGTGCTCTGAACAAGGCAGCTCTTTTTCCCAGAAGGGAGCGAATTCACTCGGAACGTTCAGCCCTGACAAAACAGAGCTGATCCATTTCACCCCATTGTGCGTTGTGTGTACACGGTGACTTCACGCACCCCTTGGTGGCAGTTGAAGGGGTGTTCTTGGGGAGAACAGAGAATACGCTATAGATGGCTATCCCCCGTGGAGGGTCAGAAGGTGCGAGTTCCCACTGGGAATCTCCGTGTCTGATGCCCACCCTTCCCTACGAGCCACGACTGCGCCTGACAATGACTTTTCTCTGGAGTGCTAACTCCCTGCGCGAAGGGCCAAAAAAGAGGCAGTTTCTGCTTTGCCGTTCCCACCAGGATGTTGGAAGCCTCTGTGTTTGTCCTTTTCACCCTACACCTCTTTTTTCTTTCTCTTTCTAAATTTTGCTGTCAGTGCGCTCCACTGTAAACTATCAGATGCACAAATAACAATAGCTTCCTGGGAAAGATTCGTTGCTACAGGCGATGGGTCCGTGCCAGGAAGAATAGTAAAGCCAAGAACGCTGCTTTAGGGAAACCACAGCATTCGGATAGCAGTTTCGGGATAATTGTTCGATTCCATTAGGGATTCAGAGTCCTAATCTACCGCAGAACCTGGCTCCAGGTTCTCCTCCGGGGGAATGTTGAGCCCCATGCATTTCCACGTACCTTGGCTTTCTTGTTTTGTTTCACGTTTAAGGACAGTCAATTACCAGAACCTAGTCTCGGATCTTGCAGTTCATGGGAAGAAAGATGGTAATAAAAGCTGAGAGACAACCAGGTTTCACTGGTGGGTCAGGTTCACTCTGAGAGGAAGAAAGAACACATGCCCAAATGCTGGGATCCTGAGAATCTCTGCCCTTGAGATAGAAGATGTCCCTGCTCTGGGGGTTGTCCGCTTTGCCAGGCTGCCGGATCTCCCGTTGCTCAGCTAAGTGTTGAGGAAGCAAGGTCTCGCTCCCTGATTGCTCAGATTTAAGGCCAAGTGTCCTTCCTTCCATTCTGCAGTGAATTAATCGGGTCAGCCGGGGTCAAGGAGCAAATATCAAGTGACACATTCTCCTCCCTCCTTCCCCAGCACATCCCCAGACACGGCCCTCTGGGAACCAGAGGAAGGAAATGCACTGACCGGATAGACGCGCCGGCCAGGCCCCTGGGGAAGGAGGGGAGAGCGCCTCCTTCTATGGGTTTCCAGGCACTACGTACATGATCCTCACCCTCACCCACCTCTCCACCTCGATCTCAGGTCTCCAAGAAAATGACTAGGAGCAAAGTCAGACAGAAAGTTGCTGAGACCCAGGAGACTTTGACCTCATAGACAACGATGTAAAGGGTATTTCTGCAATGAGCAGGTGTTCATGTGAACCCCATTTCACAGAAGAGGAGAACAGAACAGAGAGATGAAAACATTGGCCCAGGGTCACACAGCCAGCAGTGGCAGATCCGGGATTCGAATCCAGAAATCTCTGATGAGGAAATCCGACTGGGGGGGCCTAAACTAGATGGAGACTCTTGGGGACCAAGCCACTGAGAAAAGTGTCCTTGAGGGAGGAACCATGATTACCAGATTTCGGCAAATGAAAATACAGGATGCTCTGTTCAGTCTGAATTTCAACCCATTGTTCTTTAAGTATGTCTCATGTTGTTTGCCTGAAATTCAAATGTAACTGGGTGTCCTGTATTTTCATGTGGCAGTCCTAACTATAGAAGACACTTCCATTTTTCTGTCCTTTTCTTTCTTGTCTCCCTCTCATATTAGGTTTGTTCATCCCCCTGCTTTCCTTGATTTCTCCTCCTGGGTCCTTCTGTGGAATTTTTGGAGCTCAATTTCTGCACATAATCTTGCTTTAAAATCAGTTGTTGGGGCGCCTGGGTGGCTCAGTCGGTTGAGCGTCCAACTTTGGCTCAGGTCATGATCTCGGGGTTCGTGAGTTCGAGCCCCGCATCGGGCTCTGTGCTGACAGCTCAGAGCCTGGAGCCTATTTCGGATTCTGCATCTCCCTCTCTCTCTCTCTCTGCCCCTCCCCTGCTCACACTCTATCAATCTCTCTCTCTAAAAAGTAAATAAACATTTAAAAACATTTTAAATCAGTTGTCTATGATCCTCTGATATGGCTTAAGCACCCATAATATGCCAGGGCTCACATGTCCAGAAGACTCCAAGTGGGGGTCTGTGCTCTCTAAGCCAGTAGGGGTTAGGGTAACCACCCTGGGAGTCTTTGGCGCCCCCAGAGAGGCAGAAGCAGCCTCCGCCCAGAGGTGGGGTGGGGGGAGGTGCCACCAGGGCACGGGGGGAGACTTAGATCCCTCACCCCTGCCTCACCAGAGCAATGTTAACCTATTTCTGACGTTTCTACCCACTGTGCTCAGTTCTAGGCTCTTGTGTTCTAAGGCAGGGCTTCTCACACTTCAGCGTATGAGGGATTACCTGGGAATCTTGCCACACGCAGAGTCCCATCCTGCAGGTCTGGGGCAGGGCCTGAGAATCTGCATTTCTAACAAGCTCCATGCAGGACACTTTGAGTAACAAGATTCTCAAGTGTCTTAATCGATGCGCACGGACATAGATTATTCTCCTTTCTCTTCTTTATTTCAGGTGTCATCTATCACCTATCTGTCTCCTTAACTGTTCCCATGCCTATCTATTACCTTTGCCATGACCATTTGGTACAAACACGTGGGCAAGACCAGCGAGTGTCCAGCCTGCCCAACAGGAAATGAAATTCTCCCAGTGCAGGAGGTTGTAAGAGACAAAGGAAGGAACATAGCGTGTTGAGATGTCCCTTGCCAAAAAGCATTCCTTCCTCGTACATGGTGGACACTTAAAACACAATCCCCTCTGAAATAGTCTCTCCTTCCTTAACATCCTCCCAAGGTCAAAGAGTCCGCAATGAGAATCTCACATTTGCCAAATTTGGAAGCCCTACAGACCTGAGACGGCCTTAGGTCTTAAAAAATCTGTAACCCTCGCATGACCAAAAGGGAACGTTTCTGGGTTGTGCGTGATCCCAAAAAAGCCCTCTGCACAGATGGAAGGCAGATCATGGCCTTTAGGTCGGAAAGAGAGTAATTCACTCCCCTCTCTGTTTTGTACAAGTAGTAAATAAAAGTAAGTAGGCCTGAGACACCAGCCTTTATCTATTGTCTGATTGGATATTTTTCATTTTCTATCATATCTCAATGTTTGCTTTCTATTAAATTTAGAGCTCCTTAAAAAAAAAAAAAAAATCAAGTGTTTCTTTTCCAGCCACAGATGATATCGAGTGTTCCTGCCTTGGAGTGATTTAATTATTTTCCCTCTTCCTTTACAGCTGTAGCCTCGTTAATTGTAGGTGGGAAGCAAACTCTGAAATCGTTTGACTTTCTGCTTTGCTTAGAAATCTTGCTCGATTAAATTGTAGGATATCCTCCTTCACAGGAAGTCGGGTTCCGAGATCAGCAACATTTGTGTTGTTTGTGCTTTGAGATAGAGAAGATCAGGCATGTCGCCTGCGGTTTCCTCGCGGGCAGGGGAGGGTGGAGAGAGAGGGCAGATGGACAAGAAATAGACAAGAAAATGACCCGAACATGACTCACTCATTTCTAAAACAAGAGTCGAAATGCTCTTTGTTGACTGCAGATCGTAACCTCTGAACGTTCTGGCCTCCCAGCCACAAGGACAAAGGAGCGAGTGATTCAGGGTCTCAGTATGGCTGCTTCATCCCTGCCTTTGGGGAACCCAAGTACTGAAAAGATCACATCGCTAAGAAATCCTTTTAATTTAGAAACAAACACGCGTTCCTAATACCCCGGCTTTTCGAGTCAGTACGCAGTCCTCGGGATGGGAGGAAAAATTCTTTTACCAAAACATTTCTTTTAACTATTTCATTATTCTTTCAGGGAAGGATGGGAGAGGAGTAGTTGGGTGGACGGTCCTTAAGTGTTGATTTTCCATCGTGTGTGGGGAAAAGGTCATTTATGAGCCCCTGCCAGGGACCGGCTGATCCACGGGAATGTTCCTTCCCGCAAGGGTTGGAGGCGAGTACAGGGCTTTTGAAGAGGCTGTGGGAGAATGCAGACATAAAAAGTCGACACAGTGACTTGCACACCTACCCTCCGTTTCGCTCAAGCACCGTAAATGTGAGAATTGAGGGCCGTTGCGGGCCTAGATGAGTGGCTCTCAAAGTGTGGTCGCAGCCTTACCAGCGACTCTGTTAGAAATGCAGGCGCCCAGGGGAACCTGGGGGGCTTCGTCGGTTAAGCGTCTGACTTCGGGTCAGGGCATGATCTCCCGGTTCAGGGGTCCAAGCCCCCCGTGGGGCCCTGGGCTGACAGCTCAGAGCCTGAAGCCTGCTTTCCATTCTGTGTCTCCCTCTCTCTGCCCCTCCCCGGCTCATGCTCTGTCTCTCAAAAATAAACATTTAAAAAGTTAAAAAAAGAAAAGAAGGAAAGAAACAAAGAAACAAACAGAGATGCCCAGGCCTTAACCCCATCTACTGAAGTCAAAAACTGGGGTGAGGCCCCGAGATCTGTGTTTTAACAAACCCTCCGGGTCATTCTGATGCGGGCTAACATGTGAGAGCCAGTAACTGCATGACAAAGGCACTTGTGTCTGCAGGACAGAGACCTCAGAGCCGCGCTGCGAGTTAGAACCCCTGGTGTGCTTTTTTAAAAATAGCAATACCAAGTCCCTCCCCCAGACTGCTAAAAATGGAATCCTTAAGGGTGGGGCCCCAGTAAAAACATTGCCTAAAAGCTTCCCTGGTGACTCTTAATGAGCATCCAGGGTTGACCACCGTTGTTAGCTAGTGGGAAAGGAGGGACCGGGTAGGAGAGGGCGCTAACTCAGCTGAAATGCTGATTCCCTGGGAAGGGGTGCCTGCAGTCTATAGGATCTCCAAAGTCGCCATGCCAGGCAACGGAGATGTCCAAAGCCCCTGGTGGCTTCGCTGTCATCCATGGGCACCATGGGGCTGGGGAGGGGCTTCACTGAGAGCTGGTGGGCAGCATCCCGTCACATGCCTCCTCTCGAGCCCCCCACCCCAGCTACAGGTGTGAAAACTGCCACCCTTCACTCCTCAAGCGGCACTGATGGGGACTGGCGGAGTGCCAGGAGCCGACCTGCCCCGGGGGGCAGAGTCTACTGGCTCTGAAGCCTGGCTCCCGAGGGCTTAGGGGGTGCCAGGGACCCACACGTACCCGGGTCGGGGTTATTTCTTCCTAACCCCCGGGGCCAAACCCGTGGGTTCATGCCCTTGACCCTGACTTGCGTCTGCTTTCCCACAAACGCTGGAAGCTGCTAGCGCTGGGGTCCTAACGCCCTGCCTTGCCCGTCCTAACCCTGCTCCCAGTTGGGGGCCCTTCTTCAACTCAGGAAGGGTCCCGATGGCTCACTGTCTGGTAGCTTTCCACGCCCTAACGCCTGACCCTACCTCACACCCACTAACCTAGGTTCAGGGTAATTTATATGTGGCCACAGCCTCAAGCAGCCTGTAGCCACTCACCCCCAAACACCCGAGACCAGTGTGGTTTGCTCAGCACGTACCAGCCATTCCTGATCTCCTTCCCTGTCCCCAGCCGTCAGCAGAGGAACCTGCCTGCCTGTCCACGTAAGGCCCCATGGGCCACGACAGGGAGAGTGGCCAGAGCTGTGTGTCCAGGAGGGGAGAACTGTGAGGGTCATGCAAGGTGCCTTAGCACCAAATGACATGGGCTAGACTTCAGAGCTGGGCCCTAGGTCCAGCCCAGGAATGAGGATACAAGCCCAGCCGACGCTGTAAATGTCAGGGCTAGGCGAGGCTCCCGCGTGCAGAGAAGCGTAGGTTTACCCCAAGGCCACCTAACGAGTGGATTCACCGAGACAAACAAACCCTAGATGTCAGCAGCTGGGCGTCTGTCTGTGGGCAAACTCCTGGCCTGCCTCAGGAAAGTTCCTGCCTAGGAACTGGACAGGGCAGAAGCAGTAAGTGGAAAAGATTAAATAGGGGGGCGGCACCCGGGTGGCCTGGTCGGTTAAGCATCTGACTCTTGATTTCCACCCAGGTCATGGTCTTGCGGTCGTGAGATCGAGCCCCACGTCAGGCTCTGCACTGAGTGTGGAGCCTGCTTGGGATTCTCTCTCTCCCTCTGCCCGTCTCCCCTACTTGCACTCGCTCGCTCGCTCTCTCTCAAATTAAAAAAAAAGAGAGAAAAAGAAAAAGGAAAAAGGGTAACGTTAGCATGGAATGGAATGACAGTTCCTCAAAAAATGAAACATAGAATCACCACATGACCCAGCCATTCCACTTCTGGGTAAACACCCAAAAGAAACGAAAGCAGAAACTCAGTCACGGGTTTGCACACCCGTGTTCACAGAAGCACTATTTCAGAACAACCAAAAGGTGGAAACAACCATCATGTCCATTGACGGATGAACGGATAAACAAAACGTGGCGTGTCCATACAGTGAAATATTATTCAGCCTTAAAAAGGAGGCAAATTCTGGGGCACATGGGTGGCTCAGTGGGTTCAGCATCCAACTCTTAATCTCTGCTCAGGTCTTGATCCCACAGTTTGTGAGTTGGAGCCCCACAGGGTGGGGTGGGGTGGTTGGTGCTGGCAGTGTAGAGCCTGCTTAGGATACTCTCTCTCCTTCTCTCTCTGCCCCTCCCCTGCTCACTGTCTCTCTCTCTCTCAAAATAAATAAACTTGAAAAAAAAGAAAAAGGAAGCAAGTTCTGACACTTGCTACAACAGGAGTGAACCTTGAAGACACTAGGCTAAGCGAAATCAGCCCAACATGAAAAGACAAATACTGTGTCTCCCCTCATACGAGGCACCCAGAGCAAATTCAGGGAGAGCAAATAGAATGGTGGGTGCCAGGAGCTGGGGGTGGGAAGAAGGGAGAGTCTGCATTTAAAGGGTTCAGGGGGTTAGTTTTGCAAAATGGAAGGAGCCCCGTTTGACCATAATAATACGATACCATAATAAAACGACCAATAAACGTCTGAGATGTGGAGGCTGGGTGGTGTGAAATCCCACAGGTAAATGCTTCCATGCATCACACCGGAAGTGAGGAGGGGGTTATCAGCCGGGGCCTGCGCTCTGAACACATGTTCAGTTTCACAAAAGCTCTGCCCCGCCGGCTGCTCTGGTCTTCGCGTTTTGAGCTCCGTGCTGAGTTCTGGTGGAGGACGCGGAGTGCTCCCCAGAGAGAGTGCCTCAGGCCCCTTAACTGTGGTCAGACTCACCAAGGAGAGCTCAGACCTGCCTGTTACCGGTGCTTAATTAACGAGAAGCCTGGTCCCAGCTGCCGTACAATGAGGCTGTTGTCTTGGGTTTATTAAGAGACACTAACAGAAGGCGCTGAGCTCTCGCACGTCCCCTCCCAGCTGAATCTTAAATGATCACCTCTGTTTTATGCATTGGAGGGGGGGGAGGGGAATAACCAATACCCGGATCCAATTCCCTTCTTCTCTAGTGGAAATTTACCCCAAATTCTGACGCACCAAGAGTTTTTCTTTTTGAAAAGGAGGAAAAAAAAAAAATTCATCGCGTTATAGTGTTCATGACAAACCAAACAATGAAGTCTACGCTAGTTTTCCTTACAGATTTTCAGATGCTTTCATGGCCTGCGTGGGTGTAGTTACATTTCTTCTCTTGAATCGTTAAAAGGCGTTACGTTTCTTTTCGCCGGCGGCTTCCCTGGTTCACCAATTGGAGGCTTGCTGAGGGAGGAAAAGGAACTCTTACGCAAAATTCAGGGTCACCCCGAGCTCTGGGTTCAGTAAATATTGCCCTTAGACGGTCCAAGGTTGGCGGGACATCAAAGAGATCCAAACAGAGCATTTTAAGTGGTTGATACAAGTACCTGGCAGGCTCTCCCTCCGTCCTCACCTGTACACCTGCACTTTGGGTCCGGCCTGCTTTGCTCTCCTTCAGTGTTCCATCCAGCCATGAGCCACGCCCCCCACACACCCGCCGGCTTGCCTTGCTGCGTATCTTTTGGTTTGCTCTCTCTCCGTGTAGTTTCTGGCCTCCTGGTCCACTCCAACTCTGGATTCGTTATTCACAGACATTTTGATTAAATCCTGGATGACTCTATCTGTGACCACTGTCCTGATTTCCTAGCCATGATTAGACTAGACCTCAAACATCCCCAGTGTAGCTCTTAGTTTTTCCCAAGCTCTGTTGCTAATTCCTAACCCACCTCTACTCTCCTCGGTCAGCCACGGAGGCAGAAAAGATCGTGCTACCTATAGTCAGGCTGCTTTAAATGGTTCCAGAAAGTAGCCCTCCATGTGAACACTTTTATCTCTAAGAGATCTTAACGAGAAAAGTAGACTATTAAATTCTTCCATGGTAGTGGAGGCAACTTACCACGTCGATAAGTTTATTATCCTAAAACAGACCTAACTTTGAATATATATCAAAGGATTTGCCTTTTGGCTCCCTTGGAATGTGTAATACCAAAGTCGAATGGATGGATTAATCCAGTCCCCACTGACCAACTCAAGTAAAGAACTCATGGTTGCTTTTTGCTTTGTTTTACGCATTTTGGGATTTTCTGTCATTGTTATGGATGCTTTTCCGTGAGAGAACTTTTCTTAACTGTAGCAAATGGGATGGACTGGTATAAAAGGGATTTTCTGCCACCGTCGTGTTAGAATATGGTCTCTAGAATCAGGCGTAGCTCTAGGCTTGTTGAAGTCCTGACCTCCGGACTCAGTGATACTGATGACACAGAGCACTGGGGTTGGGACAATGTGGTGGTCAGCAGACAGTCTCCCAGCTGGGTTCTTGGCATTGCCAGACATCTTTTGCATCTCTGCTTTCTTGTCCCCACTCCCCTCCCCACCCCCCACCGGAGAAAAGCATTCTAAGGAAGTGAGAGAAAAATGTAGCTTTCAAAATGGCTTCCCAAAGTCGTTAGCTCACCAAAATTGCCTCTGACCCACAAGAGCTGCATTGACCCCATCTACATTAGGAAGACCATTTCATTCCCATTCATCAAGCCTCCCGCATTGTCTTTGTCATAGTGTGTCATGTCTTCATTACTGAGTAAGAAAGGGGACGGAGGCGTGCCCCGATATGCCTGCTCCTTGAGAAGCCACGACAAGCATAACAGAACTTCCTGTCAGGGAAATTCATCTACCGGGTAGACTTTAGGAAGGCATGGCACCCAAGAGCAGCAGGAAAAGCCACAAGCCCACGCTTTTCTCTAAAATACACGTTTTCATTCATTCCATAGTCATTACATTTGTATTAAGTTCAAGTGCTAAGGACTTTCTAAAAAGATTGCCAAATGAGAAGGAATTTTAGAGAGGAAATGGACTTTACTGGAAATGAACAACACATTTTCTTAAAAAGCTCCTAATATAAGTAACGCAGTATTATAAACAATGCAATAGCCACAATTGTGTCAAGGGCTAGGATGAATGTAAGCCCTAGGTAAAAACTAAGTGTTCTTACCCCGGTTTACCTCTTAATCAGTTTTACTTGCCTTCCTTTGTGTCTAGTTAACTTCCTCCCTGCTCGCTCATCCTCCAACCTCTTCACACCTCTAGACACAAGTTTTCTAGTGTCTTCCCTGTTCCCACGTGGAGGGATAGTGTTGACGATCTGTCAACAAATGCCCTATGAGAATTAACATGTCTTCCTCTGTGAGAGGACACAGAAGTGGTTCTCAAGCAGGCACACCCTCCTTTTGGTGGGACCAGGATCCCCAACCTTATAACTTCACCCCCGACCGGCCCCAAACCTGTGTTCTTCCGAGTGGTTCTTGACTCCTAAGCAAAGCAAAGCATCTGTTGTCTCGTTTGGTTTGGTTTTGTTCCCAGAAAGCCATGATCTCATAAACACAGGCTTGCAAAATATATGCTCAAAAATCATCCTTGGCCACTAGGTTCAGGGAAACCAAATAATAAGAGATCAAGAAAAGAGGAGCTGAGAGCATTTCATTTCTCATTCAGGGCCTGGACTGATGGAATTCAGACGGCCCTGATTGTATTTCTGTTGGGGGCCTGGCATGTATATGAGAACTTGCTTTCGTGACCACAGTAATTGATGGGATGACATCACTTTTTGGGCCTCAGGACCACTTGTAGAATGGTTGGTGGAGCGTGAAGGGGAGTATTCTAAACATAGCTCTTGGCATACTGCTCTGGAAGTGCCTGAGCCAGAGGGCAGCTCCTGTCTCTCGTCTACTTTCCCAGGGACGCGAAATATTTTTATACACACGGCCAAGAGTTTTTTAAAAAAAAATTATTCTCCCAAATGAACGGGGTGAGCTCCCTTGCTTTTACATAAACGGGCCTCTTGAGTTCTCAGGTTGAGGAATGATGCAGCGATGACTCTTTGTCAGAGCTGGGACATCTTCCAGACCCAAATATGGGATCAAATATGTTAGCGAGCGGCCCTGAAACGCCCCTCGATTTCAAAACATTGTTTGGGTTTGGGTTTAGCACATCGCCCACTCGCTTAACCATACAAGTGCTATTTCTAAATATCCTTTTCCCAAAGAGCTGGCGCTGGGATGAGAGAGACAAATGGGAACATCCAATAGGGCTTGGACTTTTGCCCCGATGGTGGGCGTGAGAGGGTCAGGGTCGGAAGGAAGGCAAGGTGGAGGGAGCGGTCTCAGAAGGAGGAGGGAATTCTGGGCTTTCTGGTGTCTTCCGCCCCCGTTTCCCCAGAGTCCCTCTGCGGGCTCGGTCAGGGGGGCTGGCAGCCAGCCCCTGAGAGACACCCTTCCCACGTGCTCCTGCCCTACCTGCACTCAAAGGCGTGTCACAAAATGTGATTAGGAAAGCAAGAGCACGACCACCTCATACCCACTAGGTTGGATCTAGTCACAAAGACAGGCAGCAAGATGGCTGGTGAGGATGTGGAGAAGCTAGAGCCTTCCAACACTGCTGCAGGGAATGCAAGACGGTGGGGCCACTGTTGAAAACAGCTTGGCGGTTCCTCGGAAGGTTACGCACAGAGTTGCCATATGATCCCGCAATTCCATGCCTAGGGCGTCTGCCCGAGAGAACCGAAAAACATACGTCTCCACGGACACATGTGCGTGAGTGTCCACAGTGCTCTGTGTGCCCAATAGCACACAAGTGGGAACAACCGAAATGCCCCCCCACCGCCGTGGGTGAACGGACGAATAAAATGTGTGTGAGCGGTCTGTACGACGGAACTGTATTCACCAAGAGAAAGAAGGGAACTGTGGAACGTGCTTCCGCGTGAATGAACCTTGAATGCATTATGCTAAGTGAAAGAAGCCGGTCGTAGAGATCGCGCTTCTAGAACATTTTCGGGAAGAGGCTGGGGATGGGAGGGAGGAGTGAGGAGTGGTAGTGCTGGCTCATGGGTACCGGCTTTCGTTTTGGGGTGATGAGAAAGTTCTAAAATTCGAGGGTGGCAATGGTTGCACGGCCCTGGGAATACACTAAAAAAAACCATTGAGTTGTACAGCTTACATGGGGGGCGAGTGGGGACATACATTATATCTTAACGAAGTGTCGTGTTTTTTAAGAATACCAACAAAGAAGTAGGGGCCGCCTTCGTTTACAGAATAAAGCTCTGCCCCAGACCAGTTTTTCGGTTTACACACGGGGATTTAATAACAAAAGCATTCGGTGGAAGGAAAGAACAAAATGTGCAACAAATTTAAGCCTAAGTTTGAGTCCCGTGTTGGAAGCCAGGAGGCGAACGGAGAATTAAAATGCCAGCTAGTAGCGGAGAACTGAAATGGCCCACACGTGGCACAGAGATGTTAATTGCAAAACCCAAAAGAAAATCGGCTTTCTGTGCAACCTGGAAGTGTGGTGGACGAGTGTGTCTGAACATCCCCCAGCTTCCCCCTCACTGTTGCAGACTCGTTTATTTTCCAACACCTCCTGGGGCACCTGGGTGGCTCTGTCGGTCAAGCGTCTGACTCACGGTTCTGGCTCAGGTCATGATCTCGCGGCTTCCTGGGTCCAAGCCCCACGGCAGGCTCCGCGCTCTCTCTCTCCCTCCCTCTCTGCCCCTCCCCCAGTCACGCCGTCTCTGTCTCTTTCAAAATAAATAAAGAAACTTAAGAATAAATTAAATTACAAAAAACCTTATTTTCTAGCACCTTCTCAGGTTCACTTTGGAGTCCGTTGTCCATTGATCCCTGCTCTTCCAAGAGAACGGATCTGCTCAGAGTAAGGCCTTAATTCTGGTTGAAATGTCTTGGTATTGGAGCTCCACTGGACCGGGCTTTGATGTGGGAGAAACTACCCTTGACCTTCAAATTCTGTCAGTAAGATACAACAAAACGCTTCCAAGATAATCTTTTTAAAAAGCGGTGTCTGGGGGCGCCTGGGTGGCTCAGTCGGTTGAGCCTCCGTCTTCGGCTCAGGTCACGATCTTGCGATCCATGAGTTCGAGCCCCGCCTCAGGCTCTGGGCTGATGGCCCAGAGCCTGGAGCCTTCTTCCGATTCTGTGTCTCCCTCTCTCTCTGCCCCTCCCCCGTTCATGCTCTGTCTCTCTCTGTCTCAAAAATAAAATTAAAAAATGTTAAAAAAATTAAAAAAAAAAAAAAAAAAAAAAAAGCGGTGTCTGTGCCTCCCAGCAGCTGACTTTGACCTGACACAGAGCGTTGGACTTCTCCGGTCAATCCGACGGCTGACATTTTCTAAAATAGGTGGCAGCAAATAATCACTGAATAATTAAGACGGGTTCCATTGGAATTCATTTCTGAATACATTTCTTGGGCTGCTATAGATATGTTTCTCCGTGTGCACGCAAGTTCCTGTATCTCTAATGTGTTTGCGGATTTTGTTCCTAATTGTGCCGCGTATTACTTTCACCTTAGAGTTTTTGCGAGTTCTTCTCAAGGCGGTAATTGTGTCCGAAAATATCTCTAGAGTCAGGCAAAGGCATTTTTGGCTTTGCAAAGAATTCCTCCGTCTTTGCGAATACAGCGAACGAGAGTCTGAAAGCAGGGACGGAAACTCCTGGACGCAGGGATGGTGATGAACGGCTGAACCAGGTGGGAGGAGCTGGGAGGAATGGGGGAGACATCGAGGTCAGTGCCCTGCGGTGGCCCCGTGTGTGGTGCAAGGGCCCCACCTGCCTCTCCTGCCTTCGCCCTGGACGGGAACTCCCGGCTTCACCACGCCCGCCTCCTTCCCACGGTCAGCACCTGATTTAGAGCTTCCAGCCTCGGTCCCTTCCCAAATATGGAACCACAGGACCAAGGCTTTGGCTTTCGCTTGTGATGTCCCCCAAGGGCATACAAGAGGCCAACACTCAGCAGCTAACCCAATCCTGCCAACTGACTCAATCCTCAGACTCTTTCCACCCCAAACATTAGCAAAAAGTCTCCTGAAAGGAGGGGTGATTCTGTAGTCGCTCTTAATGACATCTTCCTGGGATCTCAGATGCTGTTCCTCACCCCGTAGACACACACCCACGATGACACTGACGGATCATTCTTTAAAGTTCTGTGAGTAACTGTCTAAGTGGTAAACTGCCCAGAAAACCCCGATTTTCTATTATTTTCAAAGAAAGAATAAAGAACGTGGTTAAAAAGAGGTGGAGTCAGCAGGACAAACGCAGTTTCCTCTTTTGACTGGTGAGCCCTGAGGTCATGTCCCTGGTCGGTCATGATATTCACGTGGTCTGGGCAGGTGACTGCCACCCTCTGCACTATAATTTTCTGCTCCAGATGCACACGCAGACACACAAACAGGACACACAGATATACATACACACGTGGACACACAGAGGCAGACACATTTGTATCTAATTGCTCTGAGGATTCGTTCGAAATCCTTTTAAAAGCACGGGGCTCCGCGGTCAATGGCAACGGTGCTATTTGCCCGCGCAGCCTCTCAGAGGCCGTTGGGGAAGCTGCCTGGCAAAGTCTGAATTATCGACCTCAAATCTAGGGCAGAAGCAGATACAGCTGAAGACACCAGGCCAGCGACAGGGGTCAGCGTCCCCCACCAGCACATCTGCTGAAATTACCAGGCTCCACAGAGGACATCTCCGTCCTCTGAGTGAGAAAGATTTCAGGCCAGTTTAAGTCTCGCCGTTCTCAGGCATTAATATGTTTTTATGCAGGCATGTTTTTAAAAGCTCATTATGGCACCTTTGTACTTCAAAGATTCCCAGACCATAAGCTAAATATATATTTAACTTGAAAAAAGTGTTTAAAGTCGCATTGTTTAATCACAGAGCAAAACAGTGCCTTTAAAACTGTCCCTATCTATTCCATAATTACATGCTTTGGATAAGAGCCTGGTTCACAGCCAAAACCCCCAGAGGATGGAGAGTATGAGCTTAGGGACAGGCAAACGCTAACTATGATGTCGTTTGCCTTTGTTTTTTCTTGAGAATTCCAAGGTGGTTAACTAATGTTAATGGAGCAATCATTTTCCACCTACTATTTGATTTTTAGTTTTGCTTTTTTCTCTTTCTTTTTCTTTCCTCCTCCCTTTCTCTCTCTCTCCCTCTCTCTCTCAATAAAACAATCTCTGCTGATGGACTGTTGGTAGAAAAACAAGACTCCTTAGTCAGTATCCCCTCACCTTTGACGACGGGGTACGTGAAAATGAAGGAATAATACACAGGAATGAGGGGCGCCTGGGCGGCTCAGTCGGTTAAGCGTCTGACTTCAGGTCAGGTCACGATCTCACGGTCCGCGAGTTCGAGCCCCACGTCGGGCTCTGTGCTGACAGCTCGGAGCCTGGAGCCTGCTTCGGATGCCGGGTCGCCCTCTCTCTCTCTGCCCCTCCCCCACTCATGCTCTGTTTCTCCCTGTCTCAACAATAGATAGGCCTAAAAAATTTTCTTAAAAATACAGGAATCAAATCATGCATAATGTTTTACCCTAGAACCATTACTCGTAGGAAGATGATGAAACTCATCAAAGAAGAGTTTAAATGAAAATGCTCTTCACGTATTAATTAAACGAATGAATGCATCTATCCCTAACCAAAGGAAAAGGGATTAAGAGAAGATGATTTAGACAAACACCAACTTTGTGTTTGTTTTTTTTTTAATTTTTTTTTTTTAACGTTTATTTATTTTTGAGATAGAGAGAGACAGAGCATGAACGGGGGAAGGGGAGAGAGAGAGGGAGACACAGAATCAGAAGCAGGCTCCAGGCTCTGAGCCATCAGCCCAGAGCCCGACGTGGGGCTCGAACTCACAGACAGTGAGATCGTGATCTGAGCTGAAGTCGGACGCTCAACCGACTGAGCCACCCAGGCGCCCCATCAAACACCAACTTTGAAATGATCACAAGAGGTTCGTATGATCAGGGCTAGGTGTGTCCTTGATTTACGTGATCATGGTAAGTGCTAAAAAAAAAAAAAAAATTAAAACCAGCTTCGTGACACAGCCTGTGTTATCCACTCTAAGTATATCATCTCATTTAATCCTCACAACAACCCCATGGGCTCAGTATGATGCTCATCTTACAGATAAAGAAATAAGTCAGAGAAGTTAATTAACTTGTCTAAGGTCACACAGTAAGCGGTAGGGCCAAATTCAAACTCAAGTACATCCGACTCCAGGATGGTCCAGTAGGTTAGTGAGCTGAGCTTGACTACTTTTCTGACGACATTTAAGTTTTGAATTAAAGAGACAAGATAATCAGTTAATCAATGGAAAGAATGTACAGGAGGAAAATGTGCCTGGGTGGCCACCACGGTTCTTCGGGGCCATGCAATCGAAATTGTGTCAAGTCTCAACACGCCTCTTTTCTTGTGTTGTGACTCAGTCTTCCCCTACACCTTGTCTGCCCTCCCCACTTTGGATCTCACCTTTTGGCCTATAACCTATTGAATTAGGGTACAGACGCCCTTCTGAAACAAGGTTAAAGATGATCCAAACTCAAAAAACTTAATCAACATGGCAAGTAGCTGTACCCTGTTTAAGTGGATGCCTTTCCTCCGGCTAAGGTCTTCGTAGGGCTTATCCAACGCGTGGTAGTGTCGCAGGAACGTTGGCAGAAAATGACCCGTCACGGGGAGAAATGAGATATGTTGACTTTGCCTCCTTTATCTACTTTCCTCCAAAATCACAGATGTTGATATTAAATCCGATAGATAAGTTTTCTTACAGCCCTTTTAATCCTAATGTAAACTTGGGAAATTGCCAAAGAAAATGCCTGGGTTTTTGCCAAGTGCCCACAGAAGGCGCAATCTCTCCGGTGTTGATGTAAAACTGGACGTTTTGCTTCGCCAACGCAGACGCTCTTTGGTTCTCTGAGTTTTAAAGAGTTAAGAGAATAGATGGAATGCCTTGGGAATGTTGGCAGGGGAGACCCGAGCTCTTTCTCCTTTGCTTCTCTGCTTCTCACCCTGGACGGAATCTCGAAACCACGAGAGCACGGGGATGACTCTGGGCTTACGCCGTTCCCTACTTTCTGGTTCGACCTGCCCCCAAACCTGGCTCTACGTCCCCAGCGGCCCACGGACAGGGAGGGATGGCGTGCGATTATCTGCAGGGTGAGGCCTATTTTTACCTTGTCCCTGGTGAGTTCCCAGGGCCAGGGAGAAAACGTTTCGATTTATGAGCCATTTGCTAATCCTTGAGGGGAAACAGTCCCTGCAGATTAGTGAGAGTAGAGGGAAGGTAGGAGGAGAGGAGATTGGGGCAGAGGAAACAAGAGTTATTTTGACTGCATTTTTCCCTTGCCTGATTAAATCTCGGTGACATTTGAACTTCGCTTTGCTAAAAGAACACAGCCCTGGATGTGGGGGCCTGGGACCAGAGGGGTAAAGGCGGGGCCTGGGGCTGGCATGGCTGGAGGGCCGCTTGGCTCAGAGGACCTGCTATGTAGCCGGGGCCGTCTGGTTCGGGGCCTGACTTCCCAAGCACTGAGGACGTGTCGAGGGGGACACCTTCGGGTCCTGCAGCTGATGCTGAAGCCATGGTGCATCTCCAGGGCCGTCTACCAGGTGGGACCGGAAGCTCCTCTCACGTTTCTTTGCAGCCGAAGAAACCAGTGGGGGATGGTGGGGAAGGGGTATAAGCCGCTGTCACGTTTTTAGGACCGTAAAGTGTGTTGTAATAATGGGGGCGCGGCTAACATTAACGGAACACCGTCTTCCAGAAGCCAGGCACCGTGAGGTGCTTCGTAAGCAGTTCAGTTTTCCAAACAGCCTGATGTAGTAGGTACTTCGGTCACCATTTTGAGATGAGGTTATTGAAATTCAGAGGTTACTGTTAGTAGATGACAGAGTCCTGTGATTTTTTTTTAAGTTTATTTTAATTTTTTTTTTTTTTCAACATTTTTAATTTTTTATTTTTGGGACAGAGAGAGACAGAGCATGAACGGGGGAGGGGCAGAGAGAGAGGGAGACACAGAATCGGAAACAGGCTCCAGGCTCCGAGCCATCAGCCCAGAGCCTGACGCGGGGCTCGAACTCACGGACCGCGAGATCGTGACCTGGCTGAAGTCGGACGCTTAACCGACTGCGCCACCCAGGCGCCCCTAAGTTTATTTTAAAGTTTATTGATGTATTTATTTTGAGAGAGAGAGAGAGAGAGCAAGAGAGAGAGAGAAAGGAAGGGGCAGAGAGAATCCCAAGCAGGCCCTGCACGGTCAGCGCAGAGCCCGACCTGGGGCTCAATCTCATGATCCGTGAGACAACGATCTGAGCCAAAACCAAGAGTCGGATGTTTAACCAACTGAGCCGCCCAGGCACCCCCAGAATCCTGTGATTTAAAGCAAGGTTTTTCCGGCTGTAAAGACAAGAATGCCCTTTCTATGAGTTCATGTTCCTCTTACCCAAGAGATGCTGTTTTTCTCAAAAGATGTGTATCTCTGTGTATGTGTCTGTGTGTATGTCTGTGTGTGTGTATGTGTGCGCATCTGGGTGTTGGGGGTGGTGACCAGCTGGTAGGGAGCATGTGGCCGTGGGACAGGAGGCAAGGAGGGAAGAACACCGGGGAACGGTACTGAGTCTCTCTCCTCACCTCCCCGCCCTGTGGTGGCTTCCCCAGCAGCTTCCAAAGCCAGACATCCATAAACAGCCTCTTTTTCTCAAGACAGAGTGTCTTCTGCAGGAGTGTGGCCCTCTGAGTCCACTGGCCAGAGATGCAGAGCCCTTCACAGGGAGATGACAGGGTCTGCTTTCCTCATCTGTCCAACCAGACTGGTGCCATTAAGCCAAAGTCCCCACTTGCTACGGGGACTTCCTCAGCCCAGACTGGGAGGAAGGACGCAGACCCACTGGGGGGGGGGGGGGGGGAGGGGGGCGGGGCACAAAGGCAGAGTGGCAAGGGGGAGCTTTTCCCCTGACTGTTTCTTGAAAAGGCAATGATACACGAGCTCTTCCTCCGTTGACGGTTTTCACAACCTAGTTTCCCTCACTAAGCCGACTTGAGTGGTTTTGCTGTCTCCGTCAGCTGGCTCATCACACCCCTCGGCACCAAGGACACACAGCTGGCCTTTGTATTTTTAGGTGTCACTTGGTGGCATATAATCCCTTAAAGAGCTGCAATGGCCAAGCAGTGCAGGGCCGGGTGGCCACCCCTCCCCCACCCCTCCTCATGGAATGTCTGGACTCACTGAAGGGACGACTCCTTGCAAGACGTGCCCAGGAGCCCTGTGTTGACTTCGCAGAGGGGACACAGCCCTCCAGGATTCTCACCCTTGGTTCTTCATCACCCCATTGGCCAACGGTCTGAAGACGGTTCAGGCGGAAATGAGGTCTCTTTCCAGAATGCTTGTGTTTGAAGGGCCCATACCCGGAGTTTTACTACAGGCGGCAAATCTATCTGTAATAGATCATGAAAGAAACTTGAGAGCGAATCTGACAGCAATCTGAGAAATGTACGCGGCATTTCCAAATGATGAGTTGTGAATCTGAAAGAAGGCTGGGAAAAGGAAGCAGTCACGTGGGTGGTTTGTGCATTTGAAGCTTTTCCTGAACCCCCGGTTGGCGTTTGGTAGAATTCCCGAGTCAGGAAAGTTCCGTCTTCTTAGTTGCTCGGATTGCACGTGAGTTTGGGGGTCCTGGTTCCCCACCTCCATCTCCCACTTTACCTCTTGTCTGTCTTCTCTTGTGTCTCATCGAGTTACATAAAAACTAAGACTCTCGGGGCACCTGGGTGGCTCAGTCAGTAAAGCGTCCAACTTCGGCTCAGGTCGTGATCTCGTAGTTTGTGGGTTCGAGCCCCACGTCGAGCTCTGTGCTGACAGCTCAGAGCCCGGAGCCTGCTTCGGCTTCTCTGTCTCCCTCTCTCTCTGGCCCTCCCCTGCTTGCGCTCTGTCTCTCTCGGTCTCTCAATACGAAATAAACGTTAAAAAAACATTTTTTTAAAAAACCAAGACTCTAAATCAAGTAAGTAAGCTAGCTCCCCTTCAGGGGGCTTCTCCAGGACTTGCCTTAACATTGTAAGTGGCCTGAAGGGAACATTGCATTATTGGCCACCAGGCCCGGAAAAGCAAATTGCCCCCCGCTCCACCTCAGCTCCGTTCACCAGATACTTCGTGTTTATGTGCCCGCCCCCTGTCTCTGGCTGAGCCGGGCTGGTCAGCCCAGGGGCAGACGCCTGTAGCCCACACGGCCTTGTCCACGGCCGGCAGGTAGTGCCCACAGGTGCAGCCGGGAAGCCGCCGCTGAGGGGAGAGCCAGGAATGCCGGCCTAAACCAGTTCACTGACCCCGGGGGCCAAGTTGGCCAGTTCGCAGCCTGCGGGGCCAAGGTGAGGGGGAGGGCTGCCCAAAGCCGAAAGCGGCTGGCCGGACCAGGGATGGTCTGAGTAGTTCCAGAGCCGACTTGCCGTCCCCTGGCGGCTTTACCTGCTCCCAACCCCCACTCACGCTGGCAAGCAGGATTGGTTTGAAGGGACATTTAACACCAAAGACTGGCATGTCCTCGAGAGCTCACAGTCTCCTGGGGAAGAGTTGAGAAAGCAAATAATTGCATTTCGACTAGTAGAGTCTTCAAGGGAAGAGAAGGGAGAAACTAACTTTGGTCAGGGAAGACGTTACCAGAAAACCTTGTCTCTGTCCTAGGCTTTGCTTCCCGCCGTATAGAGAGGGGGTGACAGCTCAAAGCGGTGCCCGGATTGAGTGAGAGCTCGTTTGCGGAAGGGAGGGGTACACACGAAAGCATGTACGAGGGGGACAGACTGTTTTTCAATATACTGTATTCCTTCTGGTCTTTATCTTGGGAAAAATTCATCACGAGTGCCTTTATGTATTAGGGATAAGGGGTGACTAATGGCCATTCCTGTATGTTTTGTTTAGTTAACCGGGGGAAACTACGTGTTCTCCTCTATTCACACACTGCTTCCACACTCAGGGCACTTCGGGCATCAGGTGTGGGGTTTTCCACACCAAGCAACTGGGGTGCAGACTGGAGCACAGGTGCCCCAGGTTAGGAGCTCAGACCCACAAGAGCTCCCCCCCATGAGACACCAGTCGCAAGTAGTAGGTCCCCCGTTACCCACGACTTCTGTCCCACTCGGCTACAAATCAGAGGTTCCCCTGACCCCATTCTTGGACGCCATCATTGCTAGAACAGCTCACAGAACTCAGAGAAACACTTCTTACGTTTACCAGTTTATTATATGAGAAAGGACGTGACAAAGGATATAGATGGACAGCCAGATGAAGAGATAACGCAGGGCGGGATCTGGGAGGATCCTGGGCTCCTGTCCCCTTGGAGTTTGGGTTGTACCACCTTCCCGGCAGCTAGCTGTGTTCGCCAGCCTGGAAGCTCTCTGAACCCAGTACTTTGGGGACGTTTATGGAGGCTTCATCATGAAGGCATGATCAAGTATCAACGCCATTTCCAGCCCCTCTCCCCTTCCTGGAGGACGGAGGGTGGGGCCGAAAATTCCAAGCTTCTATTTATGGCTTGGTCTTTCTGGTGACCAGCCCCCATCCGGGAGCCCACCCAGAGGCGCCTCATTAAAACAAAAGACGGCCGCTACCACCCAGGAAATTCCAACGGATTTAGGAGCTCTGTGTCAGGAACCAGGGTCAAAGACCAACTATGAGATCAGAAGATGTTCCTTGCACTCTAATCACTTAGGAAAATTACAAGGGTTTTAGGAGGTCTGTGGCAGAAACCGGGCGTGGAGACCAATATATATATATTTTTTTCTATTTTTTCATGGCCATGGTTTCATGGCTCACAGTCTCCCCATTGGCTAAAGTGATGGCTTTCAATCTCTGAGTGACCTTTAGATTCAACTGGGAAGATTTTCGTTTCTTTTCTTTTTTTACTAAAAAAAAAATTTTTTAAGTTTATTCATTTTGAGAGAGACAGAGAGAGTGAGTGGGGGAGGGGCAGAGAGCGAGGGAAAGAGAGCTCCCAAGCAGGCTCCACACTGTCAGCGGCGAGCCAGATTTGGGGCTCGAACCCACACACCGTGAGAGGGTGACCCGAGCCAAAGGAAGGAAAATCACAGCAGATGACAAATGTCGGAGAGCTGGCAAATACCGTAAGCATCACGAAATCCAGAGAAATGGCACGTCCGCTAACAAACTGCCTAACACCTCTCTGTCTTCCTTCTTTGCCCTGCACCTTCGGACTGCCCAGTCTTTGATCTCTTTTTCACGAGGCAGTAAGTCTGTCTTCCTCCAGCACGGCTGATCACAATGGGTCCCTTCATCACTGCTGGGTTAGAAAGGTTTCTTTCTGGGCCATAACTCATCGTGGGAAAGAGTGTGCAAGTTTTTCGGACGGCCGTCAAATTTGGAAAGCCTTCTGCCACGCTTCCTTTCCACAGGATCTGTTACCAAACATACTTGTTGCTTATAGTAAAAGCACACGCGTGTGCCCTCGAAACACAAGAATGGTGGGAAAATTCGATTATCTTCTACTTCTTCTGATAAGGAAAAAAAATTATAGGATGCTTTTGTAATTGTGTATATTGTATAGTATGAACATACCTCTGCCGGGGGGGACATCTTCCACTTTTATTAGGGGTTATGAGAAACTAACTCTTCACTTATAATTTTACCGGTCTGATGGTCGGAAGGTTTCTCCACAGACTGGCTTCTGTCTCCTAGCATTTTTTGTTTGTGTGCTGTTGTTTTGTTTTTTGAGAAAGAGAGCACCCATGGGGAGAGGGAGAGACACGATCTTAAGCAGGCTCCACACTCAGTGAGGAGCCCCGCACGGGGCTTCATCTCATGACCCTAGGATCATGACCTGAGAGGAAATCAAGCATTGGACGCTCAACCGACTGAGCCACCCAGCCACTCCTGACTTCTAGCATTTTAAATATTATTTCTCCCGTGTGGACGGAGTTCACGTACCTCATAGCCAAGTCCTGTAATATGTAGTAACATCCACATAAGGTCTCTCTCTGGACTGATGTGGACAACACAAGGCGTCGGCACCCAGGGGTCAGGAACCTGGCCGGAATCCGTTTCTACACCGGTACCTCTCACCTCTATCTTTTCATAGCTAGAAATGAGTGTGGAAAGAGCCATGAGTCATAACTGATGACGATGAAAATAGCTTGCTTGTGCAAAGACGGGTGTGTGCACATATTGCTAGGAATAGTCCTGGTGACCTGGGAGAGACCCCAGGAAGTGAAGAGCCCTGGAGTCTAAGCTTCACGACGAATGCCCTTCTGTGCCCTCCCAGCCACCTCCCATTCCCCCCTGGTCATGCAGTATGAATTATAGGAAAAATAAAATAAATAAGACCAACAACCTGAATTATTACCATGCCATAAATTGCTTCTGGCCCCAGAGATGTGGATCACATATGCAAGGCATATGTGAGCCTGTTTTAGATTGTGATTTGATTTTTCTAAGTTGGATGTCATCGGTTTTTAGAAATGTTTTTATCTTTTTATTTTTGGTCTATTTGCAGAAACTGCACCCTTCATGACGGCTGTCAGCTCTGTTTCTGCTTTTTATTTTCTAAGGCCCGCCGAACAAAGCACAAAAGCAGCAACATACCTGGTCCTCCTGATTTGGGGATAGAAGCTGCGTCAGAGAAAGCAGGACTAGGAAAATGGCCCAGGGCACATTCCCACCTTCCTGCGAGAAGTGTGGTCTGTTCCATGGTTTTCACATCATCCGTGTTCACCCATCACCACTGCTTCTGGGAGGAAATAGGGACCAGTGGCCCTAGTGACCACCCAAGTGCCAGGAATCGGGGAAGAGTCCTTTTTAAATTACATGTTCCAGTTCCATCTCCCCACCCCCCACCGCCCCCCAGCTCTTTGTGGCTGAGAGCCGGGGCCACAAGGCTCCGGACACACACACACACACACACACAAACACACACACACACCGTGGTTAGCGAGCTAATCCATGCGAGGGCCCTACCATCCTGGGATAGCACTAGTGGTCAGAGAGAGAGGTTCCTGTGTTTTCTTCCTGGTACAGATTGTGTTTCTGAAGCTGAGAGGTTCTAGAAATTGAACAGTTTGAAGGTTCTACTTTGTCATCCGTCTGCATGATTAGTTATGGTGATGTCAGTGCTACATTCTCCTAATGACGAGCAAGTCCTCCAAAATGAGATTGGGGTTCCAGTGATTCATTCGTATCTTCTGAAACAACTAATACAACCAATCTGGGGCCAGTGGATCTTGCCATGATTCCAGCAAACGTTTCCACATGTGGAAAGTGAGGCTTTGATTCTCAATTTGCTATTTTTGCTTTTCCCCTTTCATCATTGTGTTATGGCAATGTATGTTTTCAAAGGGCTGTGCCCTTTGTATTATTTAATGCCTACATATGGCGTGGGCTTAGCCTTTCCTCCAGTGATCTATAACATGTGTTATGGGTAAAGGAGGAAAAAAAAAAAAAAGGCTCGCACCAAGAAGAACAATTAGCTAATTTATCATATGCCTTTCTAATTTCTGTCAGATCTGCACATTTGTGTGTTTTAACCTTTTCTGCCACTCTTTGGCTGGTGTCTTGTCAGTAAAGGATGACGTGTTTGCATTTCCACCGGTGCCTGAATGTCACACACCCCGTCTTTTGCAACGGTTCATTCTTATATGGACACGGAAGCACGTCTTCGCAATCAGACCAGGAGCAAAACTCCCTTTCTTGCGTTTTCCAATGCTTCTTTGATGTGGACAGTGTTTGCAAAGAATATAAGAGCTCAGTTTTCACTTTGTTCTTAAAATATTTTTTGAGTCTGACACGGGGTGTGTTTTCATTGTCCTGGAAGGCATTTTCTTTGGTTCCAGTAAGAAAGTAATACTTTGGAGGTTTAAAAAGTTGTCAGTTACAACATCAAGCATGTCTCCCTTGGGGTCAGTTCCTTCTAACACATGCGAATCTACTTTCAAAGCTCTGTGGAAATCAACTCAGAATTTCAGCTTTGGACCAATCTCAGACTCCCTTTGGAGGAGCTCCTAAATCCTACTTAGGTAAGGCCTGCAGATAGTAATCCCACTGAATGGGGAATAGCCTGTTTTCCCTTGAATCGTACATTTGTTTGGGTGTCTCTTGCGTTTGGGGCTGATGGGGTCCATGGGGGATCTAATTTCTCTGCCATTGTCATGAAAAAAAAAATGACATTGAACTATATGGAGAGTTTTTGCCTAACATCCTCACAATGTCCTATTCTTCCCAAACTGGTATCTTTTCAAGATCTCATCAATTGAGAGAGAATTGCTCACACTTCTTAACTTCAAGAAAACTACACATGCTTATCTTTTTATAGTTTGCCCAGTACTTTCAAAAAAAATTGTTTTAATGTTTTTATTTATTTTTGAAGGAGAGAGAGAGAGACAGAGCATGAGCAGAGGAGGAGCAGAGAGAGGGGGAGACATAGAATGTGAAGCAGGCTCCAGGCTCTGAGCTGTCAGCCCAGAGCCCGATGCGGGGCTCGAACTCACGAACCGTGAGATCATGACCTGAGCCGAAGTCGGACGCTTAACCGACTGAACCACCTGGGTGCCCCTTACCCAGTATTTTCAAATGCTCTCCCTTCTTTTTGATTCTTCATACCACTGGGAGGTGTCATAAGTAAGGCTTATAAGTAAGGCCCAGGGAAGCTTGTGGCTGGCCTCCTGTAGGGAAGGATCTCAGAAGCGATGCTAGACGTTTGCTCTGGGGCGATGCCCCGCTATACAAATTTGGGTTGATTCTGAGTAGTCTCTTCAACAGAGTCGGTTGGTATTCCGAGTTACATTTCTAGCTTTTACAGTGATTCTGGGTATGGCGTATGTCTGCCTCAGCTTCCCTAATAATTAAGTACAGATTCGCTCATTCACTGATGTGTCTGCTCATTCCTCTAACAAATAATGAGCGAGCACCTACTATGCGTTAAGCATTGGCTGTGTTCTGGAGACGGGATGGTGAAAAAAACCAAACATGACTCATATTCTTATAAAGGTTACGTTCCAACGGTGGAGATCTGACATTCATTCCTCCACTAGTGCTAATACAATAATTATACAAACTCACGTGAATTTACAATCATGGGTCAACGCTTTGAGGACAAGGTACCTGGTGGTCTAAGAGGGTACACCACAGGGGAACTTGGCTGTTCTCAGTTGTTCAGGAAGTGTTCTTGAAGAGGCAACACATGAGCAGAGATCTTAGAGACAAGTGGGGTTAACAAGGCAAAGGGGTAAGAGGGGGAAATCACACTAGGCATGTGCAGGAATCACATTACCTACTGACCCAGAGTTGCTGCAGCAGACAGGAGGGCAAGGATACTGGATTTGTGATGCTTAACGATCACGTGCCCTTATTTAATAAGTGCAACGTGTTTTGTTATCATTTACAATCGGGGTGACTGTGCTGCTGGACCAGTGTGGTCACTGGATGCTTTTCACTAAGCGTTGCCCTACCCCACCCCTGGACCTTCTGAAAACCAGCTGGCCTATTTGGGGAGCCTCACCAACCAGCCTCAGCTGGAAATTTGCTTCTGTCTCAAGGGTGTGAGCTCATTCCCACACCAGATGGGTTCCCAGTAAATGATTGTGCAATCTGATCATTTTCATGTCATGCCGACTCCCTTTGGAAGATGGAAACAGGGTACATGGTCCCTATCATGTAAGTTAGAGGAGAATTTCCTCGATACGATAGCACACCCTGCAGATTGAGAGAAAACATACCCTTTAGAACTATGTGGCCGTTCTTCCACTAATAATAACTTATAACTGTGAACAACCGATTCATTTTTATCATAGGGCACATCAGTGAAAGTAACTTGGGCTTCTGCAACAGATGCCTTGGAAATCTAAGGGACTTAACATGACAGAAATTTATTTCTCACTCACAGTTAAGTCCGACAATGTTCCGGTTGGTAGACAGCCTTCCATGGGATCACTCAGGGTCATCTTGTGACTTTGACCTCCTCTAGCAGCCCAGTGGTCTATTCATTTGCCAGAAGAAGACGGAGAAGGGAAACTCCCATCACGCTTTTTTGTGAGTCAGATGTGGCAATGGTGGTCTTCCCTTGTATTCGCATCCTGTTGGCCAGAACAGTCACATGACCTCCCCAACAGGGATACTGGCAAGAACAGGTGGGTGGGCAGCTGGCCCACCTATCACAGAGGGTCAGCTTAGTCTGGGTGAAGGGCGTGTCCCCTGGAGTCAGTGAATTAGGCTTTAAGTCCCAATTTTCAAACCAAGTCCCCTCTATAAAACAGAAATAAAAACTCCTGAATGAGACATTATATATAAAATACTTAGACCCTGCCTGATACATTGTAAGAGCTCAATAAATATTCAACCATTATTATCAGTGCATTCATCTCCTACACAATAAAAGCAAAATTAAAGATATCCCATCATTCCGTATCATCTCGTCTGAGAAGTGAGTAGGGATGTAAAACAATCTTTCTTAATTTTTCGAAGAAGGAAAACAAAATCCTCGATTTCCGAAGTATGTTTAGGATAGTTGTTCGTGAGTTTCCTTTAAGTTTCTAGGGGAAGTTAAAGGAAGTCTTTTGACAGACAGTTCTGTTAGGAAATAAGCTGATGCAACCCAAGCTTGTAAGGAGGCAGTTTGGTGTTTTAGGTTAGCAGATGTTGCTGGGGACTCGGAGCTGAATGGAAGTCACAGGGTAGTGGTTCCTAGGAATCTGAAGGGGCCTCTGTTCTCTCCCCGCCGGGGGAGCCTGGATCGAAGCTCAGGGGCTGCCGTCTCCCACCCCACTCGGCTTTGTTTGTGTTTCCCTAAGGGAGCATTATCGTTGTGATTTCCCTGTTCTGGGGCAGCCGCTGTGGCTTTTCCACAGCGTCTACTGGTCTGGGCCAAATAACCTGCTGTTTGTTTTCTCTCTTGGCCAAGAGCTCAGGGCACCCCCAAGCATTTTCTGAGCAAGAGGAAATGCTTGTTGTATTCCACCCAGGGGGCAAATTGTAGCTGATACCTCTTTTGAGGGCTCTGATCCAGGCATGCCAGCACACAGGGCACAAAATGCCAGCTCTTGCTGTGTGCCGGGAGTGGGGGCGGGGGTGGGGTCGGAATGGGGACGTGGATGAGGTTGGTGTGGCCTCCTTGAAGCAACTGATGTTATATTTGGTTGGCCTCCCACGCCCATGAAGCCTTAGGTAAAGCCTTGGAAAAATGGGCTCAGCTATCGCCACGCAAGCCGGCCTTCCTCTAAAAGGTCTCCTCTGCAGGATGTTCAGAGCATATCACCTGGTCACATCAGATCTTAAAAGAAAAAAAAAAGTCACAGCTTCTGAATTTTGATAGACCTCATTAGACCATTGCAGGGAGGAAGTTGCCGAGAGGGGATTCTGAGAATTCCAGCCAAAGCTGTCTAATAAAATTCCCATATTTAATCCACTCTAAGGAGTAAAATACCTGGAATGCTAGGGAATCTTGTTAAGGTAGTCTAGAGCAAGACCTTCGGCTCTGCCAAGGCTATATCTTAACCACCCGAGGGAACTACTTGTCTAGACTGGTTACAACTATAAAAAGTAAACTAAATTAAAGGCGTTTCTTTGGTTCTAAGTCCTTTATGTACACATTAATTCTCCCAAGAATCCCGTGAGGTGGCCACTCTGATGACCGCATTTCACAGATAAGAAATGGAGCTTAGGTCACCCAGTGCAAGGTCACCTAGCTCGTGACCAGATTTGCACCGGCTCTCTCTCCATCACTGGGCTTAGTAATTACAAAAAACACCAGTTCACATACACAGTGTCAACCACGTTCCAGCAGGAGGTCCTTCCTCGTGCCCACCTTTGTCCCTCGCCGCCGTTTCAGTGTCGACTCTGACCTCCGTCGTGACGAATTTCCAGTCGGCATGGCAGCGGCATATTTGGTAATCCTTAAGACCCAGTTTTTTGGAGTTGCCTTTCTCTCTCTTCTAAAAGTACCTGTCTGCAGTTTCTTTGTGGTGTTAGGGGTTGAAGGATAAAAACAGTTCTTTCCCACCACCCTCGCCCCCAAAAATCCCTGTGAAATACCCAACTTCCACCTTTACGCTTAGATTCTATTGCTTGGTCTAAGAGGTTCTTGACATTGATTTAGAGCTGCACGTCTCACGTATCTATGTCGAATCCTCAAGGCAACCAAGCGAGGGAGGTACCATTATTGTCCAATGAGATGCACGAGGAAGCTTCAAGTCAGGATCAAGATCAAGCAGCTGGGGAGTTGTGGGGCCAAGATTTAAACCCAGGCAGTTTGAGTTCAGAGTTCGGGGTGTGAAGCACTCGGCAGTGTGGTCTACACGTGGATCCGGTATGAGAGTCTGCTGCCTGTGGCGCTCCTTGCAGGGAACCTCACATTGTCTCTTTCTTCCTTCTGTTTTAGTTGCCTGCTTACTATTTCCAGGGCCCTGTGAATCACAGATTCACATTGTATCATTGTTTCCGTCAATCAAGTATTTCTTGTCGGGGCTGGTGGCTAGGTAGTGGACCGCTAATGGGACCCTACAGCTCCAGGGCTGAATCTCAGTTCAGCCCCCAGTTAGTTCTGTGGTCATTAACTAGTTAATGAACTTCAGTTCCCTCCCCTGTAAAGTAAGCATACACAAGACCCCAAAAATGTTGTAATGAGGGACAAATTGCATCGGACAGCTCTTAGCCTTGTTCTGGTGGACAATAAGCATTCAATAAAAGGTGCTGTTAACATTGCCGTTTTACATTTCAATCCACAAACGTGCATTGAGTCCCATGCCCTCGGTGTGCTGAGATTGAGGGAGAGACACAAAAGAGTAGGAGAAGATATTTGCTGCAACTTGCAACTGGGTAAATCGGTTGGGCAAGCGGGGAAGAGGTAACTGGCAATGCGTGGCAGGAGGCAAAAGAGGCCACGAGAAGGTCAGAGGGCACACATTGTTGGATTTCAGAGGGGTTCAGAGCAGGATTCAAGGAGGAAGGTGAAGAAAAGACAGGATGTATCTGGCTGCAGTTTAGGGGAGGGTTTCCAAACAGGAAAAGGGTGCAAGCAAAGGGAAGGAAATATACAATGTATCCACAGTTACCATATATGATCAACCTTCTCAGTGGCTTGTAGTAGGGGTGGGGGTGGGAAGGGGGGCAAATAGGAATGAATGGAATGTGGAACTGAAAGCAGAGAAAAGCTCATGCTTTTCTCAACCCTATGAATTAATGTTGCAGCCAGAAATAACACCAGGGTTTCCCAATTCTCAGCTAGATTCTCCAAAGGAGACACTGTGCATTCCCAGCAAAGGAGGGCTTGCACAACCTCCTTTTTCTTTGGACTCTGCTTGTGAGAAAGTAGAAACCGAAAAGCAGCGGTGGGATCCATAACCATCAATAGTGGGGCAGTAGAGCCTGTCACAGTTACCTGCTTCTTTGTTTGATCTTTCAGCTTCAAGACAGACTGGCCTTTGCACACACACACCTGCACAGAGTCAGAGCCCTCCGCTCAAGAGGGCTGGTCTTGTCGTTTACAAACTGTCTGGGTTACCCTCTGGTTCAGGGTCTGCTGACTCTTTTCACAACTTTCCAAGCCAGCGATTGAACAAGAATGTTCTGGACACACACTCGGTTCTCAGGCCCGGAGGAGGTGCCCAGTGTGGAGGCGGGAGGGAGGATCACAACCGAATGTAGAACTCTTGGTGAATCTCAGTTTCCAAAAATGCTCAAGATCTCCTGTTTTCTGCCCCTCCCAGGCATGTGCCGAGGGCCAAGACTCGGGAGGAGTTCGCTTGTTTTTTTGTTTTTTTTGCCCCTGGGAAAAGTACAGAGTCATACATTCACAATTGTTTTCTTTTTCCTAGCCAGTAATTTTATTTTTTCCCCGTTTTATTGAGATATAATTAACATACAGCACTATATCAGTTGAAGATGTATACCATCGTGATTTGACTTCTATATATTGTGAGAGGATTCCCACAGTAAGTTTGGTTAATAGCCATCATCTCACAGATACGAAAGAAGGAAGGAAGCACAAAGCAGGCAGGCAGGCAGGCAGGAAGGAAGGAAGGAAGGAAGGAAGGAAGGAAGGAAGGAAGGAAGGAAAAAGAAGGAGAAGAAAGGGAGAGGAGAGGGGAGGGCAAGGGAGGGGAGGAGAGACGAGGCGAGGCGAGAGAAGGAAGGGAGGAAGGAAGGGAAGAGAGGAGAAGGAAGGAAAAAAATGTTTTTTTCCTTCTTGGGATTTATTCTCTTAACCACTTTTCTATATACCATATAGCAGTGTTAGCTGTAGTCCCCAGGTTGTACACTAAATCTCCAGGACTGATTCATCTTATAACTGGAAGTTTGTACCTTTTGACCATCTTCCTCCAATTCCCCCGCCCCCTACCCGCTGCCTCTGGTAACCTCAAGTCTGAACTGTTTTTCTATGAGTTTGCTTTTTGTGTGGTTTGGTTTTGATTCCTCATATAAGCGAGATCATACAGCACGTGTCTTTCTCTGTCTGACCTATGTCACTTAGCATGATGCTCTCAGCATCCATCCGCGTTGTCAAAAGGGGCAAGATTTCCTTCTTTTTTATGGTTGCATAATATTCCATTGTGTGTGTATGCTAGGACTTCTTTATTCGTTTATCCATTGATGGCCAATCAGATTGTTTTCACGCCTTGACTGTTGTAAATAACACTGCAAGGAACATGGGGCGTGGGGCTGGTAATTTTTTTTTTAATTTTTTTTTAACGTTTATTTATTTTTGAGACAGAGAGAGACAGAGCATGAACAGGGGAGGGGCAGAGAGAGAGGGAGACACAGAATCTGAAATAGGCCCCAGGCTCTGAGCTGTCAGCACAGAGCCCGACGCGGGGCTCGAACTCACGGATCGTGAGATCATGACCTGAGCCGAAGTCGGACGCTTAACTGACCAAGCCACCCAGGCGCCCTGCGGCTGGTAGTTTTAGATCAGCATCACGGCGCATCTGAGATGAGCAGGGACTTTGGGATCAGACTGATCCAGGGTCACATTACCTGTCTCCACCAAATACAGGTCCACCATGCACCTGTTGCATGAATCTGGCAAGCTATTTAGTCGTCCTGAGCCTCAGTTTCCTCTCCTATAAAATGGAAGCGGGTTGAAAATCACTGTCTGATACGATTGTTTTGAGAATAAGATAGCCTACCCAAAGCACTCGGCACAGTGCAGAGGACATACAAGGTGCTCAGTAAATGGTAGCAGGTTCATCACCAGTTCTTCCTTCATCATTTAAGCACGCCCGAAAATGTGGCCTTGCTTGGAAGGCCCTGTGCAGCAGCTTTGGACAGAAATTTGAAAGCAATTAACTACAAACCACCTTGATATGTTTCACACACATTACCAATTTCAAACCAAGAGTGGGGGGAGCCTGGCAAAGAGAGAAACGTTCTGCGCACATGTGTGAGAACAATGTCCTTCTCCCCCACCTGGCACTGACTACTGGCCAATCCACGACCACACCATCATCCCCTGAGCCGCCGTCGTGACCCAACCCCCTCCTTCCCCTCCCCTGCACTTTTCCGGAGGGCTGGGTATCTCCACATATGGAACCCAGTTTCTCTATGGGCCCTTTAATACGCTAAAAATTCCAGAACGTAGACCCCGGCAGGGCACGGGCTCCACGTTGGCAAATTGGGCACCACCTCTGGCATTGCAATGTGTTTCGAACCAAGGAAGGAGCTGCAGCCCCAGATTTCAAGGGTTAGCTCCTCGCCCTGCACAAACACCCGCGGGCTGGTAACAGCACTCCTCTGCAGAACGCAGAGAAGTTGAGCCGGAGAGAACCTTCTCCACCCCGGCTGTAATGTCAGCCTCACCAGCCTCCAGATCCTTCTCTGTGCATTTATACCTCCGTAACTTGAGTTAAGAGTACGATGGATCGATCCCCCGTTAAATGGCATTTAAGAGCAGAATTATTAAAACAGGGTTGGAGGACTACCTCACACGATTGAATATGATGTACGCTTTGTTACGATCCTGTGGCACTTGATAAATGGGGTCTGTCCAAGAAAGAAAATTGTGTCCGTGGCTCAAAGAATTAAAGTCCATGTCCTTTATTAGAAGAACATTCAAATCGCTTTCAAAGACAATTGGCTGATTCTTTCTAGCCTACCAATGGCCCGAAGGATCGCGAATTAAAAGGGGTTTGTATGCAGACCCTGCATTTCACGCAGGCACTCTGAGAGGGGTCAGCACAGGGTTTAGACGGAAGCCTGCGGGTCTGTGATGTATCCTCCAGGTGCTACCGTGGAGGGGCTTTGCTGGTGACCCCAACAGTCCCGTCGGCTGCCAGCAGGTGGGGCCGAGGAAATGTCACCCTGAGACGGCGAAGCCAGCGTCCCGAAGGGCTGGGGTAGTTCTGGGGCCATATCGCTCGTGCCACGTCGCTTCCCCGTGACTTGAACCGCCAACGCCACTGAGCCCTGTCGGAAACTCGGATTAGAAAGGGGACTCTCCTTTTATTGTTTGCTGTGCAAACACAGCCCAAAGCAAAAAAGAAGCGGCAGACCTGGGTGGAGAACTGTACACGGGGCACAACTGGGGCTGTTTCTTCCATGACATCCTGGCACGGTGCCGGGTCATTCGTTCTGCTTCTCTTTTGTTTATGTGTAGAAAGCATGAGGGCTGGGCGCTGCCCTGTGATGATTCTCTGTAAAGTGAGCCTGTGTGATTATGATGGGCAGAGTTCTTCAATTTTACAAAGGGTGGAAACAGTTGATACGGCCAGGTCATGACAGCAAGCAGGTCTTTCGATCCCGGGGGGCATCGTGCCGTGGCTCCCCTTAGGATAACAGAGGAAATGTTGGAAATGTTACGGGAGGGTGTTCACGAGCTAACGGCATGTGGGAACAAAAGCAGGATACGTAAGTACTCAGATAAAGCAACCCCCCTCCACGAGGGACAGAACATCTGCATGTTCAAAGAGTCAGGTGGAAGGTGCCATTATCGCCCAGGTGGACACTTTGGAGGTACAAATGTCTCCACTTTGTTCTGGAGACATTATACATAATCTTCACAAGAGCCCTACTGGGCAGGGACTGTTACCACCATTTCTATCTTCTGTGGGAAGGCACTGAAGCTTTACAGTTCATGTAATTTGCAACTGTCCCTCAGCAGAAAGTGATAGAGCCAGATTTGAGCCATGCGTGGCAGGTGCTTCTGGAACTCATGCCCTTCGCCACCACGCTGTATTAGAGCAGTTATTTCTGGGCAGTAGAAATACAGGTACATTTTTTTTAATGTTTATTTACTTTTTTGAGAGAGTGACAGAGCACGAGTGGGGGAGGAGCGGAGAAAGGGGGAGACACAGAACCCAAAGCAGGCTCCAGGCTCCGAGCTGTCAGCGCAGAGGCCGACGCGGGGCTCGAACTCACGAACCGTGAGATCGTGACCTGAGCCGACATTGGACGCTCAACCGACTGAGCCCCCCAGGTGCCCCAAAATACAGATACATTTTAAGATCCTTTCACTTTTATGTGTTTTCCAATTTTGCTCTTTTTTTTGAGAGAGAGAGAGAGAGAGAGAGAGATAGTGCAGGTGGGCACATACATGCCAGCAGGGGAGGGGCAGCGGGAGAGACAGAGAGAGAGAGAGAGAGAGACAGAGAATCCGAAGCAGATTCCATGCCCGGCCCAGAGCCAGATGCGGGGCTTGATCCCACAACCCTGTGATCATGACCTGAGTGAAGTCAAGAGTCAGGCGCTCAACCAACTGAGCCACCCAAGTGCCCTCCAATTTTATGTTTGACAATGAGCATATGATACCTGCAAAATAAAAGAAATAAAAAATAAAAACAAAGAGGGGGTGAAAAGCCATATACGTTGAGGGGGAAAATCATGTTTCCTTCATCTTGGAGATGCTGTTAAACCAGATTTAATTGGCCCTGAAACAAGGCACTTCTAATTCAAGGTGAAAAATCTTAAAGAACATCTTAAGAAAAGAATTCCCACACTTGGAAACTCAAAGGGAACAGTCTCACCTACCACTTCTCTGCAAGATTTTAGGTCACAATTCCTGGCCATCTTCAGTGTTCTTGTTGACCAGTCCCCCCCCAGCCTGGCCCTGACCCTTCCTCCGGGCCCTCCGCCCCTCCTTCTCCCACATCTCCCGGCAGTTTTCTCTGTAAAAACTCCCGCTGCTCTCTTCGTTGTGTTTCCCCTCTGAGGTTTCCTCTGGGCCTGCCCTCAAGCTCCAACCTTCCCATCTATCTCCAGAGCAAGCTGTCACAAGCTGTTGCGGCCCCGAGGTGGTACACTAACTCTCTCCCTCCTTGCCCACCAATGGGCGGGTGTAATGTCTATCCCTGGAACATCCACACTGCCCCCTTCCATAAGTCCTCGCGATCTTGGCCTCTGCCCTTACTGCCCCGCTTCCCTCAGAAGCCACCAGTGGCCACTCATCTGTCACAGCCTATCCGGGTTTCCCAACCTCCTCCATGTCTCTCTAGCTTTGATCAGCCTCCCACTCGGAGGAGCCCAGCACCCTTGGCCTCTCTCTCCCCGTGCTGTCCTACTCTTCTCCCTTCTCAGCTTCCCTTGCTGGTTTCTTTTGCTCCTCATTCCACCCTAAATGGATAAACCCCAAGTTCCACTCTCAGTCTTGTTCTCTTCTCTCTGTATCTAGTTAACCCTTGAATAACATGAATTTAAATTGCAGGGGTCAGTTTACGTGTGGATTTTTTTTTTCAAGGAATATAGTACTCTCAATGTATTTTCTCTGTCTTATGATTTTCTTAACATTTTCTTTTCTGTAGCTTTATTTCGTTGTAAGAATACAGTAGACAATACAGGTGACACACAGAATAGCTATTAATCGACTGTTTATGTTATCAGTAAGCCTTCCAGTCAACGGTAGGCTATTGGTAAAGTTTTGGGGGAGTCCAGAGTTATACACGGATTTTTGACTGTGTGAGAGGTTGACACCCCTAACTTCTGCATTGTTCAAGGGCTAACTGTACCGCCTTTGAATCTCAGTATGTCTTGAGCATCAGCATGTTTACCAGCAGAGTTTATTCACAATGCCCAAATATATATGGGCGTTTCCATTCTATTGGAAAGAGAGACAATAACCAAACAAATAAGTAAGATAAGGTCATCAGGAGGGACTTCCTGACATAAGGACATCCAAGTTGAGACCCAAACGATGAAAAAGAATGAGGCAAGCAAAGTTTTAGAGGAAGGACAGAGTGCAGAGGAAAAAGCAAGTGCAAAGGTCCTGAGGCAGAAACAAACGTGCCCTGCTCTAGGAAGAAAACAGCAAGGCTAGAGGGGAGCCTTGCTGGGAGAGTAGAAGAGTAGGAGAGGAAGAAGAAGGGGAGAGTAGAAGAAAGAGTAGATGGTAAGGTAGATTTCTCCATGAAATGTTAAATTCCTACATCCTTCGGCAATTCTCTTATCGTTATTATTCTGTCTTGGAATGGCATTATTTACATAATGTCTTATAGCTCCTACTGTAGCCCTCTCAAGTGGAAAGATCAGATCTTACCTGTTCTCCTATCCCCCCCGGCACTAGGTAAACCCAGCACTGAATTAGCTGAATTGTAGCGAAGGAGGTAAGAGAAGACAGAAATGCAATGTGTTAAGAAACAGTCTCTCCCCAAGTTAAAAACCAGTCTTTGAGTCACTAATCAAAATGATGCCAGAAATAACATCACACTGAAACATCAGTCAAAGTTAGCCAGAACCACGACGGCAAGTGTCCCTTTCTCTTCTGTCTCCGCCTGCCTGGGAATTCAGCATTCCCCCAAAGCCGCTCATCGGGGACAAGATTTTAGGGCGTGTGCATGTTTTCCACCTCCACAGGACCAGCTGTGGGTGGAGGAGAATTCCTCACACAGGATAAGGTCACACGGCGTCCACCCCGAAGATTTTCCTGGGGAAATGGTCTGCACGTTGCAAAGTCAACACCACCGCTCATTAAACGAACGTTGTCTGAGAGGCCGCGATCTGTCACGGGGAGGGCTGACTCTTGATCTTATTTCACACATGCCACCGAGAAAAACACCCAGATATGGATGTCAGCGCTCTGTAGCCGTCGCTCCTGAAACAAAACGCCGAGAAGCCTCAGTGGTTTAGAGGGTGCAGCCTGGACTCGGAAAATCTGGTGTGAAAGGAAAGCGCTCGGGTTTCTCCTCTGCCCTCAGTGGGTCTACACTGCTGCCCTTCCGATACCAGGTGTGTGACACGCGAAGCAAATCTGTGCCACCAGCTGAGTGACAGTTTAGCTGGTTCTGAGTTGTCTGCCTGGAGATAGTGTCAGATCCCACAGGTTGAAGGCTCAGTCCTACGAGACCACCCCTCACCCCTGCTTCAGAAGTCAGCTTCCAGTCGCGGCAGTCACCTCCGCTTCTGACCAACCGGCTGTAGATCAGAGGTTCCCGGCAGCCCTTCCTCAGGTTCCATTAATCTGCTAGAGCAGCTCACAGAACTCAGAGAAACGTTTCACTTCGTAGATCACTGGCTTTCTATAAACGGATGTGACTCAGGGCGCCTGGGTGGCTCAGTCGGTTGAGCGTCCAGCTTCGGCTCAGGTCATGATCTCACCGTTCCCACGTTTGAGCCCCGCGTCGGGCTCTGTGCTGACAGCTCAGAGTCTGTAGCCTGCTTTGGATTCTGTGTCTCCCTCTCTGTCTCTGCCCCTCCCCCACTCGTGCTCTGTCTCTTTCTCTCCCAAAAATAAATAAACATTAAAAAAAATTTTTTTTATAAAAGGGTATAACTCAGGGACGACAGCTGGATAGAAGAGATGCATAGGGCGAGGCATGGGGAAAGGGGAGAGGGTGTCCATACTGTCTGGGTACACCATTCTCCCCGAATCCCCACGTGTTCACCAACCCAAAGCTCTCAAAACCTTTTGGGTGTTTTCAGGGAGGTTTCATTACGGAGGCGTGTTGATTAAATCACTGGCCATCGGAGACTGATTTCAACCTCCAGCTTCTCTTCTGGCCCTGGAGGGATGGGGGCGAGCCTGGGAAGTTTCTCCCCTGTAATCACATGGTTGGTGCTCTTGGCTACTGCCCCCAACCTTAGGGACTTTCCAAAAGTCACTCCATTAACGTAAAGTCAGATGTGATTGGAAAAGGTTTGTTATGAAGAACTAGAGACACCTTTTCCCACTTTTTCCACTTAGGAAATGCCTACGGTTTTAGGAGCCCTGTGCCAGGAACAGGGACGAAAGCCAAATATACATTTCTTATTATAAATCACAGTATCGCACCTCGGTTTAGTTATCAGCTTGGTAACATTTGTTAGCTGTCACTTACCCAACGCTGGGCCTCAGCGTCCTTATCTACAAAATAGAGATTTGTGCAATCTATCTAATAGGGTTGGTGTGAGAATCGCAAGTTTGTGAAATTGCTTTGTATATCCTAAAAGGCCTTAGAAAATTGAAGTATGTTTGAAGTTTTGAGAAATCTTGGCAGCATCGATTCTGGTCCTCATTTTGCAAAGCAGCAACCACAAAATATTCCCAGAGTTCCTTTTGATTGAGTCTAGCCCCTAGATGTGAGCTCCTAGGACCCATGCTGCATTTTCCAAACCAGACGGATGAGCGCACAAAGAAAACTCAACTTGAGGTCATATGCTAATTCCCATGTGAGCGGAATTGCTGCGTAAGTAAGCAAACCCGCACCTAAAAAAATTAAGTTTTGGAAAATACAAGCAGAAAGCCTCTCATTTAGAGCATATAATAGCTCTTCACACAACCTGCCCCGTACCAGGGCCAACAGCTTTTACCCTGGTCCCCGTGGCAGACCTGCCTTTCCTGAGTTAATCGATCTGGAACTCGAAATGCCTTTGAGAGTGGCTACATAGTGATGGGAGATCATTTGATTCCAGGTTTGGGATTGTATTTCTTCAATGTAAGATTGAACTAGTCCTAAAAATGAGCAAATTCCAGTTCCCAATGCCCGGCAAATAGCCATACTTTAGGGTATGCATCTATGGCAAATGTCCTAAGGTGTTTGATCAAATAAATTCTTTGTATTTCAACTGTTTTTTTTTTTAAGTTTGTTTATTTTGGAAGAGAGAGAAAGAGCACGAGCAGGGAAGGGGCAGAGAGAGGGGGAGAGAGAGAGAATCTCAAGCAGGCTCCTCTCTGTCAGTACAGACCCCCACGTGGGGCTCAAACCCATGAACCGTGAGACCATGATCTGAGCCAAAACCAAGAGTTGGACGCTTAACCAACTGAGCCACCAGATGCCCTGTGTTTTAACTTTTAAAAATCGTCTCTTTCCATAGGCTTATCAATTCTGCTGGTACCTTCTCCCCATCTCCACCGCCTGCCATCTTGTTCAGACCCTTTTCCCTCAGCCTGTACCTTTGAACTACCTGCTCATTTTGCCCCAAACTCCTTCTCCCACATTCATCCTACTGCTCTCACCTTCAGTTTGTCTCACCCATCACTGGTTATGGCCCTTGTCTGCTCAAGTATTAGTACCTTTAGTGATTCCTGTCTGCCTATTTCAGGGCCAAGCATTTTAGCAGCCAAACACTCTTATTTTTTTTTTTTAATGTGGAATCATATGCTAAACTCCCAGTGTATAAAACAGGTTTGAAGAATGACATTTCAACTGCATCACCAGACAGCGTTGGTCTGTGAGAAGGCCATTCAATGGGAATGATATTTGGTTGCACGCTAACGAGAAAGCCCCGGAACATTCTCATAAGTACCTTGCACCTGAGTGCATGTGCACAGGCCTGACTACTTGAAAAGGCCAGTCCAGAGTTACCCTTGTTGACCCTCGATGGCATGAAGAATAAACTACCCAGGGAGGCGTTTCTGAAAATCCTGAACAGACCCAAAGTGCCAAGATGGACACAATGACTGACTAAACACACCGCTCATTTGGCAGATCATCTACTTGGCCGGTCCTTCCATATGCAATTTTTGGAAGGCTTTATCTTTTTAGAGCACTTTTGGGTTTACCAGAAAATTGAGAGGAAGCTACAGAGATAGCCCATATGCCTCTGCCCTTCTCGTCATTGACATCCCCACCAGATGGTACATCTGTTCCCAAAGGTCAAGGCACGCGGCACATCACGATCCCCCAAAGTCCACAGTTCACCTTAGGGTTCCCCCTCGGCGTTGTACGTTGTGTTTATTATCTCCAGAGTCTTGCTTGCCGTAGCCCTTTACCTATGACCACGACAGGCTGTCCCTGCTGATTTTTAACCCTCTGATTACTTTTACTGCCTGACTGGGAGGAGGGTATAAGAGAAGAGAAGTGGAACTTGGAGGGTGTGAAAGAAAAGACGAGAAAAAAGAAAGGTCGGATCCAATTCCCACAGTAAAGCGCCACTCAGAAGTGAATCATCGGCCGCTAGAGTTTGTAGAGTGACACGACAGACCTGAAAATGCGTTCGGTGAGTGACAGACACATCTAGACACATCTGTGTGATTGGGACAATTGCATGAGGTACATAAACAAGTGACCATTACACAGGAGCACCCTGAAATCTTTGCTGTGGTTAGAAAACCACTTTCCTCTCCTGCGAACCACCCCAACCCCTGACTCCTGACAAGAGAGAGCAGGGGATTCTGGGTAACCAGCACATGTCAGCTGCCCGGTTCCAGGCTCAGACCTTCAGCGCATCAGGTATGGTCTTCTGCGTTCAGGGAAGGGCCCACCTAGAAAGTATGTTCTTTTAAAAATTTTTTTTTTCAACGTTTTTTTTACTTATTTTTGGGACAGAGAGAGACATAGCATGAACGGGGGAGGGGCAGAGAGAGAGGGAGACACAGAATCGGAAACAGGCTCCAGGCTCCGAGCCATCAGCCCAGAGCCTGACGCGGGGCTCGAACTCACGGACCGCGAGATCGTGACCTGGCTGAAGTCGGACGCTTAACCGACTGCGCCACCCAGGCGCCCCTAGTTTGTTCTTATACCTCTGAGGTTCAGGAAGGATTTGTGGGCCTGTGATTTCCCTGGCCGCCCCTCCTCCATTCTCCCCACCCTGCCCCCCACCCCACCTCCATGGTCAGGCATGCTGGCTTAGGCAGGGTTAGAAGCGAACAGAGTTAGGAGTACATCGGATCCTTTCTCTGGCCCTGTTCCGTCCCAACTCACAGTTGTGGGGCCCAAAATGATCTGCACCCGGCAGTCCTACTTTTCACCCCCTTTAATCACTTAGCACTGTTGCTCTGAGAGAGGAGAAGGTAAATCCTAGAGGCTGTGTGATTTATGGCTTTGGTTTCAGCCAGATAAAGGGGAACCTGGAATGTCTGACCCTGGCCTGGTCTGGCTTCTTTCTCAAAACCTGGAGTAATGAGCAAGGAAATAATGAGCAAAGAAATAATGAGCAAGGAAAGATCTAGTTACTGGTGATAGAACTGGATAAGGGGGGGGGGGGTGGGAAACGACAGCCAAATGCACAGTTCCCCTCCCTGTTTAAATGTTGGGGGGAAGGGCGAGACTTCCAGGGGCGACCCTGGCTATGGAGTCGGGAGACCTTCATGAAATGACGTGTCACACGGAGCATGTCGAGTCTCCCGGCTCAGTGTATATAACGCACTGTCGGAGAGGCGGAAACCGGTTCAAATTTGAACCTCTGCAGAGCCCTGCCTGGAAGATTTGCAGACAGCGGTGCCCGTGAGACAGCTCAAACTTTACGACTACATATTTAAGCATTTATGAGACTTGAACTGGGTTCCATTAAAATGAAAGGGGAGGGGCAATGAAAAAAAAAAATCCTGAGACTTCCAGCAAGGGTAATTAGCCCCAAATGTTTCGTAAAGGATTTGATAGCATTCTGGTTTTAAGCTCCTTTCCCAGGTCTGCTGTAGGAGGGAAAGGGAAGAAAGAAACCTATTAAAAATTCACCAGTGCTTTTAAAAAACAAACAAAAAAATGGCCTGACCAAATCAAGCAGCCGGATCTACGTTTGAGAGGAAACTAACCACACAGATCTCATCATCCCAAGGCAACAGATAAACATTTTACTGAAGAGAAAGTATTTAAGAGATGGGCTTGTCAGTTTTCACCAGACCCACCTGAGAAATGGCTTTCTTTTACTCCCTTATCTACCTCACTCTGCACCTTGCCTGTTGGTTCTAAGTTTGGTGTTAGCAGGCCCAGCCTCGGGCCTCCCCAGCCCCCCTCACGAGGCATATGCGGATACCCATATCTCAGTAGGGGTTTTCTGTCTAATGCTGGGGGAAAACACCTTGAACATTAAGCAGACCAAATAGCGTCACACTCTGTCAGACCCTAAGGGGTGTGTGGTCCCATCCCATAAAAGATCCCCAAGAATAAACAGACCACCCTGGTGGTTTCAACGCTCACCTGACTGAAGGGAGGTCCTGGACGGATGGCCTCTTCTGGTCTCTCCAGCCCTTTAGTTCTCTTTCGTTTTATTGTTTTTAGGTGAGTTCTCACGTATGGCCCAAGTCATTTATGACCAGACCCCCTCACTGCCAGAGGGAATGTGCTTTCTTCCCACCTTAGCAGGACCCCCTGCTCCAGCCCATTCTGAGGCAGACTTCCAATGGTGGTTTAACCCAGAAATGCCAACCTCCTTCCGTATCAGGCATTTTTAAACACAGATGGTTGGCTTTTGTATTCTCCAAAAAGAATGCAAATAATTGGATTTATGGTTATGCATAAAACATTACTTTTGAAATAGGTCCATTTCCCACCGAATGAACTATATTGATCAAGAGCGATGGTTGGCTTTTGTGCCCTTCTTCCGGACGTTTTGCCATGTGAAAAAAAGCGCAGTTATTAACAAGTATTAGAGAAATTTTCCATATGAAACATATAACCCATAGTTTTAGAATGACTGAACAGCCTTTTACAATTCATGAAATTCACCACCCCCCCCTCCCGGTATGATCAGATATTTTATGACATAAACCACAACACATCTTGTTTCTTTCAAGGAAGAGAAGAGCAGGAGACACAGCTTTCTTAACCACTTCTTTTCCATCTGGGAAGAAGGTAGTTTTTGCACAAAATTTAGAGATCTTCGTAAAATTGGTGTGAAACTATTCATTCACACCTTTTCTAGGCATCTTGGTCAGAAACATTCAAACCATATGTCTTGGTCCGTTCGAGCTGCTATAACCAAATACCATAGCCTAAGTAGCTTGCTAACAACAGAAATTTACTTCTCACACTTCTGGAGGCCGGGAAGTCCAAGATCAAGATGTCTGCGGATTCGATTTAGTGTCTGGTGAGAGCCACCTTCCTGGCTCATAGAACACTTCTGTCCTGTTCTGTTCCGTAGAACACTGTGTCCTCACACAGTGGAAGGCCCAAGGAGGCTCTCTGGGATCTCTTCCATAACAGTCCTAATCCCATTCTGGAGGATTCCACCCTCATGACCTAATCAGCCCCCAAAGGCCCCACCTCCAACACCATGATCACCTTAGGGATTAGGTTTTAATGTATGAATTTGGGGGGCGGGGGACACAGGCACTGTCCACTGTCCACTCTTCTAATAACAGAAATCCAGGCCAGCTTTCAGCCATCCCTGCGAAGTCTCGGTAGCCTTAGCTACAAGATCTTTTTTCAGGTGCCTTCAGGATGGACTTGCCCTTCAGACTAGAAGGCTACCTTTGTTCACAGAGTTCGTAGAATGAGTCTGCTTTCCCGCGAGGAGCGCAGGGCTCCAGCTTTGCAACAACGGTGTCAGAGGAGTCAAGAGAGCCCCGGGAACGAAAGGGACAACTCATTAGTGCCTTTAATGAGCCTTCCCCAGTTTCATTTGTGGCCACATCAGAAACTTTCTGAATCATTTCCCCTGTCACGGAGCAGTTTTCAAAGAGGGCCACACACACACACATCAGAAAGGATAGGGTTCCTCCATCACAGAGATGTCATGATGAAAATTTACCACCACCCAGAACGGAGGTCACACTGTTGGCCTGGAGATCCCAGGCCCCTGCCTTTTGCTCTGCAGGCTCCACGGACAGCTCACCTGAGCAGCGAGCTAAGGGTGCGTACTGGGCAAGCTGGGCCCCCACCTGGCCTTCCTGTGACCTCTCTGGTCTCTATCTTGAGTACAGGGTTTCTGGTGGGCCTGGAACAGGGTCTCGTGTCTACAGGGGACCCCCTTGAGCGGCAAGCTAGAGTCATGGCTCTGGAAGACTTCAACCCTTTATTGGCATCACCATTGGTCTGCCTCATGTGGGAACCTCTCAGAAACAGGGAGATTCCAGGCCAGGGAAAAACTGATCCTACCAGTATATTAGAAGAGGGCGCACTCTATTCCGGGAGCCATGAGGAGGTTGTGGACACCTTCCCTCAAAGGACAAATCTTTGCTACAGTTCTACCAACTTGAGCTTCTAGGTAACAGAGAAGCTCCCCTAGGTAACCTGTCAAGAGTCCATCACCTGGAATTCTTCCCTCATCCTATAGTTGAATTTTGTTTTGGTTTTTGAGCCTTCATATTCTTAATATGCCTTTTTTTTTTTTTTTTTTTTTGAGAAAGCAAGGCTATATGTTTCCTTTTCCACCCATACTCTGTATTCAATAAAATTGGGCTCCTTTGAATCCCACGGTTCTTGGACACTGGAATTTCAAGTCTTTGGTCTCCTTCTCCATCGTACCCGTGGGTCCATCTTGCTCCCTCATTTTGTAGTCAGTGGCGGTGTAGAATAGAGGACCGGTCACAACTTGGCCACTGGCTGGCTGTGTAATCATTGACACACTTAACCACTGTGGCCCACAGCTGCCCTGAGCTATAACCTTCCATGAGTCTGTGGATAAGGTACCCAGGTCAGGCTCTTGGGGAGGCAAAATGGATAGTCCCCCTCAGGACTCTCTTCTCCTATGGCACCTGTCGGACCCTTCCCCTGTCTGCATTCTGTTCCCATCACTGCTCACGTCACCCTCCATCCCTCAGTCCCTCTTATCCACCGGATCAGAGAGTTAATACGGTGTGAAGAGGCAGAGATTGAGCCCTTCCTCCTCCAGACCCATGGCATCAAGACTGAGAAAGAGAAATGTTCCCAGGCCAATAAATGGACATTTCACAGAAATCTAATTTTAACACAAGGACATAATTTTTTTTAAGGAACAAGACATGATGACATATATGGCACCATATTAAATTTAAAGACTCCTATCTTTTGACTGTGAAATCAATGTTACCCTGAAGGACGCCCTTTCTTGGAAATGGACCAGTAGGAGCGATCCCACATTCTTACCCCTTCCAACTACAGCAGTTTGCAATATTCTTAAATGGACATCTAGGGAAGGCTGGGAGGGCTGGCTTTGGTCACAGGACTTGAAGAAGCTGGCTGCCCATGGGAAGAGTCCACCCATGACCTTGGCCTCAATTGACACAGCTCTGAGTGAAACAGTGTCAGACTCTCCAGGGAAGGAAGGCTATTGCACAAACTCCTTTAGTTTCATCAAGCAAACAGGAGTGGTAGTAACATCTCTCTCTTTCTAACTCATCGGGCCGAATGGCTTGCAGTGGACAGGACTTCAGCAGGGATCAGGTTGCTTTCCCATATTTATTTCAGTCAAAGAGCTGACTTGTTTGCTTTTTATTTAACGCTTTGGAAATTAACACATTGATGAATCGGAACAAGCGTGTCACCCTCTATAATTTACAAAGTACTTCAACTCACTGTCAGGGACATTGGACCTTCTTTCCCAACCAAGATGAAGAGACGGCAGAAGCTTTTTGCTGCCCAGATGGGAAATCTGATTGAACATGGGCTCTATATCAGCTTCCCTCGTGGCCATCCTGTTGCAAAGACATGTGCACATTTGGAAGTTGTCAGGCAAGACAGTCACTTTGCAGCCCCCATAGATTATTCTTGTTGTTCTTGACTCCACAAAGCCCTCGGAGTTGTGTTCCATTCTGTATTTAGTCATGCCCGCTATGAAATTAGGAATACTTTTATACTGTTGACATTTGACACATAGGCATTTTTCTGGAGAGGGAAAAAAAAAACATTCACGCTCTCCCACATTAATGTTGGGAAAGTACAACTCGCCCCAAATGTGGCCATTTCTAAAGTCAGAGCCAGGGACTAACCAGCCAGAAGTTTGTATTAGAGATAAATCACACTCATTATGCCGGGGAAACCTATCAAGAGGCTGACAGTTAAGCTGGCCAAGCCAAAATGGCTCCCGAAAAATTCGAATTCCCAGATAATGAAGTACAGCTTTTACCTGATGAAAAGTAGAGACAAATCAGGTTGGTAATCTCATGATAAAATAGAAAATAAGTCCAAAATGTAACTCAAATCATGTGGTTAATAATTTTCAAAACCTCCAGTGATCTCCAGGGCGGTTGCTCTCCCTAATCTCACTCTACGTGGATTAATCCCACGAGACTCTGAACAATTGGAACCATACAGTCCACACTGGGGTTGAATTCCCCACAGCTGTTCCAGGGGGCTTGCCTTCTCGCACGGGCGACCACCTACTCCTAATCCGCGGTTTCTCGATCCTGGCACTATGGGCATTTTGGTCCGGATCATTCCTTGTGGCAGAGGCTGTTAGGAGCAAACAGGGCCTCTGGCCCTTACCCGCCAGATGCCATAGCCCCTGTCAAGTTGTAGAAATTAGAAATGTCTCCAGAGGGGCGCCTGGGTGGCTCAGTCAGTTGAGCTTCCTCGGGTCGTGATCTCATGGTTCGCGGGTTCGAGCCCCACGTTGGGCTCTCTGCTGACAGCTCAGAGCCTGGAGCCTGCTTCGGATTCTGTCTGTGTGTGTCTCTCTCTGTCTCTCTCCAAAATAAGTAAATATTTAAAAAGGTGTTTTTAAGTCTCTACATTTTGCCAGATGTCCCCTGGAGGGGAAGGGCCCCTCCCCCCACACACTCCCTGTTGAGAGTCACTGTTAACTCCGCTGCAGCCAGTGCAAAACTTGGCCAAGATTTAACCTAAACTCATGCTGTCTGAATACGTTATCATGATTTATTGAGACTTTCTTTTTTTTTGTTAGTTTTTCTTAAAGTTTATTTATTTTGAGAGAGAGCGTGCACGAGCAGGGGAGGAACAGCTAGAAAGGGGGAGAGAGAGAGAGAGAGAGAGAGAGAGAGAGAGAGAGAGAGAGAAAATCCCAGGAAGCTCTGTATTGTCAGCACAGTGCCCGATAAGGGGCTTGACTTGAGATCATGGCTTGAGCTGAAATCATGAGTCAGATGCTTCACCAGCTGAGCCACCCAGGCGCCCCTCATTTGTTGAGACTTTCTAAGAACAGAGCAAACAGGGGTACCTTAAAACCACAACAGGAGTGATTTTTGAACACAAGGAAAACTTGCTAATACGGAGGGTAGTTGCTGACGACATATATTCAGTGCTGCTCTGAAAATCTTTGAAAATTAGATTAGAAGGCCTTCTGAAGTGGGTGGCTGAGGCAGGGACAGGTAAACAGAATGGAATTTCCTTAAAGCCTGTTTTCAAACTTTTTGTTCGGTTTCTTTCTCATTTAATAGAAACTCGTGTGAGTAGACAAGACTATGAAGGAAAAGGAAATTAGTTCACAAGAGGCTTTTTTTCCCTGCTTTAACTGACAAACGAGGCGTACAAGGGGAAAAAAAGAATGTGCTTAAATGGACAACAGTGGAGAATAAAATTGAGAGATTAGTGGATTGTTCATAACATAATATAATGGTTACAATTAAGAGATTTGCCTACTGATAAATGTTCCAGAACACGCGTGGCCCTGTTTGCGCAAGAAGCAGTTCCTTAGACTCTCCTTTGTTCAAGCCTTCCCTTTCACTGGAAATGGACTCACAGATTGAAGAGCTTTTTAAATTTTAATTTTGAGTCCCCTTTTTTCCCATCCCGTTTTATTAATCTTCATCATAAATATTAATTTACGAACACCGATGCCCACAGGGCCTTGGGATATGGCTCACACGAGATAATGAATATCGCTACCACACTTAACCAAAAAGCAGCATTGAGTGTAAAAGAGCCTGACAGTTTGCTGGTCAACTCCAAGCAGGTCTAAACCTCAAAGCCACTGCCTTGTCCGTGACCACAAGTAAAGGAACAACACCCTAAATACAAGCAGGACATTGAAAGGCTCGGCACTGGATTGTGGGGGAGGGGTCGTAGTGTTGGCTTTCGTTGTTGAAAGCGTGAACGTGACGTTGTCCTTCAGTGTATCGGCCAACTATTGTTTTACCTCTTCCCTTTCTGCTTCACTTCGTGCATTCTCCACGGGGTCAGTTATTTCAGATCTTGCTGGAAGCTCCTCTGTGATCAGAGGAGGAACTCCTTTACAACCCGCCTGAGGTCTGCTGTTATCAAAATGAGTGTTATTCTTTCCTCTCTCCAAAGACCGTGTCGCTTCTGGGAATGGCAGGCATTTGATGCTTTCCAAAGAGTGAGGGGAGTTAGTCGCCAAAAGGTTTGCAAACGTATCACCCCTGGAGGGCTTTCTCAGCTTCTCTTTTGCTGGCAGGAGTCTTCCCCTCTCACTGAGAACCAAGGCCTCTTTCAGCTGGTCCTGCCAAAAATGCTGTCGGTGCCTGTCTCGTCACTGGCGACAGGGACCTCGGCAGTGTTTATTAAATGGATCAGATACAGCACAAAGCAACGTCGAAACAATTCATTTCAGCGAAAAAGCTTCGTTAACACACGAGCGTGCTGCTTAAGTGATGAAAGCATAGCAACATGAGAAAGGTTCCTTTTTGTTATTCAAAGTAGAACGTAGACTCTTAGATCTTTGGGACTCAAAGCAACCCGTGTGTCTTGGGCTCATCCCCTCACTTGCAAGGGAGAGCCAGCCCAGTCTACCCAATGAACCCCACCGGGGCCTCAGTCTCTAGCTCTGGGCCCTTCTTGCCATCCCACCACCCCTTGGTGATTTCAAACGGTGACTACTGTCCTGCCTGAACTAAGGAATCCCGAAACTCTTGACTTTCCACTAGGCTCGTACGCTGATCCCTCCATGACGCTTTCCTGGATGGATGTGTGCACCTGCCTTATGGTTACTCGTGTGTAGCACCTTCAGGAAAGGAATTACAGCCATCTCCTTATGTTTTGTTCACAACGTCTGACCCAGCGGCTTGAACAAAGGAGAGTCTAAGGAACTTCTTCTTGTGCGAACACATTTCCCCTCATTCGCACAAATCTTCCATGGTGGGTCACAGGGGCAGAGAAGAGGGAAACGTCTTTGTCGGAACAACCTGGTGCCAGGGGAAGCATGTGGATCCCAGCGGCAGACAGACTTGGGCTCGAGTCGTGTTTTTTCCACTGAAAAGATGCATACCTTTAGGGACTTCGTGGTCCTTCCTGAGCCTCGGTTTCTGGTCTGTAAGAAGGACAGCAGCAGTAGCTAAGCAGCTGTGGCTGGTGTGAGAATCACCAACCAGGAGATCCGTGGCAGGATGGCAATATAGCTCCTGGCGGGACAGGGAGCTACCGGAAGGGTAGCTGGGAGGACTCCCAGTCACTCGTGTCCACTCACTGGACCTTGCTCTGCCTCACCACTGGAAAATAAATATCAGAGATGATAAACGGCTTCTACCCATTCTGTACAAAATATGGCACCCTTTTTTTTTTAATGTTTATTTTGTTTATTTTTGAGAGAGAGAGTGCAAGCAGGGGAGGGGCAGAGGCAGAGGGAGACAGAGAATCCAAAGCAGGCCCCACACTGCGAGGGCAGACCCCCACACAGGACTCGAACTCACTAACCGTGAGATCGTGAGCGAAGCCTAACCAACTGAGCCACCCAGGCAACCCCAAAATATGGCACACTTTATATAAAACTATTCTACTTAGCACCGTGTTTGTGGATCGCCCTGGGATTTTCTTGAATATCATCGATTGCCAGGCATCCCTCCTGGTCTTCAATTTCCTCAGAATCTGATAGTAAATTTCTTACAAGTTAACTGTCCCGTGGTCCACTTTTGGTTTACCTGGAAGGAAACAGAACTACTATTTAACATTCTAAGCTGATGTGATGTAAAAATGTTCTGTAAGTATAGAGGCACCTGGGTGGCTCAGTCGGGTAAGCGTCTTAACTTCGGCTCAGGTCATGATCTCACGGTTTGTGGGTTCAAGCCCCACGTCGGCTCAGGTCATGATCTCATGGTCTGTGAGTTCGAGCCCCACGTCAGGCTCTGTGCTGACAGCTCAGAGCCTGGAGCCTGCTTCAGATTCTCTGCGTCTCCCTCTCTGCTCCTCCCCCACTCACGCTCTGTCTCTCTCTCTCTCAAAAATAAATACACATTAAAAAAAAATTTTTTTAATGTTCTCCAAGTATTGACAGCAAAGCGGCTGACCGTTTTATTTCAGCAAGAGTGTAGTGGGAAGCATTTACTCCAAGGAAGCGTCAGTATTTACCGACACAGATGCAAGTGGGATTGCCCACAAAGTGTGTTTCCCTCTGTCATTGGTCAATGCACATTAAAGAACAGTCAACGTCTCCAATTAAAAAAAAAAAAAAAAAAAGTTTTAAAGCGGCTGGCAGGGACACTTTTAAAATCCTGTTCTTCCAGCTATAAAATCAATCCTGATTATCCAGCAATTCAATGAATAAAGTGGCCCCCTGCATCTTTGTGGAAGGAAAGAATTCAGACTTTTCTCCAAATTCTGATGTCCTCATGTTGAAACAAATAAGTTCTCTCTGTTCTTTCTGCTGGCTAACACGATTAGAAACTAGATCGCTACACTCTGCTAGAATCTGTTCCTTGTTGTAGCAGTCATTAGATTTAGATATACTAAAATAAAATAAATGCATCCCTCAAACTAAGCTCTTCCCAGCCTTCCTCGGGCCCCCTTTGACATTTCTCACCTCCCTCGATTTTGTCATCGTCAATGGTTTTCAGGCATAAAACTCCTATATTTTTTCCAAAGTGTGAAAATTTAATTAACCTCACATACAGGTGCTTGCCAAATCCTGTAGTGCTTTTTTTGATCACGTCTTTTTAGATCTTCATTCATAACGGTTTTTAATGTCTCTTTACAACCCTGGATGATTCTGGCTGTTGCTATTTTCTGCATAATAGTTATCGAGCTGTCAAGGATGCAGTATTTCCCCACACAGTTGCACTGGTGATGTTTCTATATTTTGCTCAGTTACTCCCAGGGTTGGGCTTGCCTGATGGTCCACAGAAATGAGCTTCTCCTCCCCATCTGCTTCTCCACCTGCCTCCGCCTCCTTCACCACCTCGTCTGTTGCCCAGGTCCTTGGGGATGCCAGATCCTTTCTACCCGGGCCCCAAGTGCCACCAGGGAAACAGACACAGGAGACGGGCAACATACATTGGCCGTGATAAATGAAAATATCAGCCAACAACAAAACTTCTCCTTACATTGAAAACCTGGAAGGGTTTAAAAATTTAAATGTGGACCAATCAGACTTTCAGAAATAATCTGACTTTAAAAAATAGGGGAACATCTGGTTCCTGTGCTCTGCATTAGTGCCTCCCAGTTATGTCTGGAGTATGACTTGTAGGATGTGTATAATTTAGAAGCCCCTCGCTCTTCTAAATGTAGTCAAAATGGTTTTTTAATTACAGCAAATAAAATCAATTACTTTTTTTTTGAGTATTGCAATATGTATGCCACTACCATTTTATGTGTGGTTCTTACTTTCTTCAGATAGGCTGTAAGTTCTTTAGAACAGTCCTTTCTAAAAATACATGGTGGGCTTGGATGAATATATGTTCAGATGAGCCAAAAGTGATACCCAACTGTGAAGGGAGCCAATGCAATCTTAAGCCTTGTTCCTAGAAACATGGGGACCAACCAGCTCACAGGAGGGATGAATCAGAGCCACCAGTTCAGCAAAGCTTTAAGAACCTGTGGTTTGCCTGGAAGAGGCTTTCAGGTGATGAAGTTTCTGGAAACCACGAGAATCAGAAAAAACAGAGATGTTTAACTTGAAGAAGAGAAGATATAAGGAGGACAGGATCGATTCTTATTAGTTGCAATGAATGTCTTCATTCAACTTGCAGTGAACAAACATGTATTGAGCACCTTCTGTGTGCCCAGGAAAAGAACCAAAGGCAACAGGAGAGGGACCAGGTTAGTGCTTTTACCAAACTTAGAGTTTGTTGGGGGAACCCACCAAAAAGGTTTTCCAAGGGGGCAATCTAGTTTGAGTTAGGGACCACATGTCTACAGTTCTACGGGGAGAAGAGGCCATTTGCCTCATTTTTTAAGCCGAGATAGAATTGACATACAGCATGTCAGTTTCAGGTATACAACGTAATGACTCCAATCTGTATATATTGCAGAATGACCACCACAATGAGTCTGGCGAACACCCCTCACCACATATACCACATTTTCTTTATCCTTTCATATGTCAGTGGACATTCAAGTAGTTTCCATATCTTGGCTGTTGCAAATAACGCTTCGGTGAATCAGGGGGGTGCGGACACCTATTTTAGTCAGCGTTTTTCTTTTCTTTGAATAAATACCTAGAAGTGGAATAGCTGGATCTACAAATAGGTCTATTTGTGATTTTTTGAAGACTCTCCATACCGTTTTCCATAGTGGCTGTGCCAATTTGCATCCCTACCAACGGTGCACAAGGGTTTGCCTCATGGTTTCTTGACTCTGGGTCTTTATGTTTCTGCGTCACTGCTTTTTTTTTTTTTCTCCCTCAAGCACAGGCAGTTATATCAGGTGAGAGATGTGTGGTGATGGAGGCATGATGGGGGCTTTAGAAGCACAGGAAAAGGAGCGTCCCCACCAACACCCCCAGGGAACCATGTGGCAAAGTCTAGGCTCTGAAACGTGGGGGGGGAGGGGGGGTGGAGGAATTAATCAGTAAGCAAGGTCATCGTCAAGGATCCTAAGGGTGCAACGATGCACAGAAGTGGGGAGGGAGAGTGGATTTGGTCAGTCCTGGGATGAGGCTCGCAGTTGGCTGGAGCCATCCTGGTCCTGAAGGGCCACGTGGAGACAAGAGGTTGTATGAAAGTCTCAGAGTGTGAGGTCAAGTGCTCCAGATTCTGGTCCTGCCTTGGCTGTGATTGAGCTGTGGGGCCGGAGCCACTCCCCAGCCTGCCCAGAGTCAGCCCCCTTTGCTGGCAACACGTCGATGAACTGAATTCTCTCCAACCCCCTCTCCCCGCTGACCTCTGCAAGGCCCCATCACACCTTGGGTCCAAGGTAAAAATTTTAGAAGGGTTTCCCAGGACAGTATTATTCAGGTGAGGACTACAGCTCTGGGGTTCTGTGGCAATCAAAGGGCCCATTTTCCTTATTATTAACGCTGCACTGTGACGTCTCTAGTTAAGTGTTCTTTCGCTCAAACACCATTATCCCCTAAAGCTGCAGTCCCCTTAGCTGCCTCTTTCCCCCCCAGCCCTTTTGGAAATGTCTGGCAGTGCATCTCTTTGCTTGTGACTGGATTGTAGAGTAGATTAGGGAGAATCGTCTTGTACCCCATAGGAACACACCATCCCTTGCTGAAAAACAATCCACAGGCAGCTTCACCAGCCTCCACAGGCACCAGCTGGCTTCCTCTTCTCATTCTTTGGAAGGCTCACATCGGGCAAGTGACCCCTGTGGCTTATCTAGCATAGACCAGCATTATCCGACACTTAACGGAACAGTCGGATCGTGGCAGAAGCCTACACTCTTGTCACTCAGCACCTCTTTATTACAGTTCTCAGCCAGCGCTGCCCAAGCCTCCAGATCCGGCGGCCTGTCTTTGATTGAGGCAGGCTAGAATGAGTACCAGAGGTGGCCCCTTGGCCACCCGACTTAGCCTCCTGGAATTTCAGCTGGAAGGCCTCCATCAACACGTAGTTCTGTGCTTGATGTCTCAAGTCCTCCCCGTCTTCTTACTAGGTCTGAGATACTTCACTGTCTTCCGAAACTCTTCTTCCCAGGTATTCAAAATATTTGTCTTGGGGTAAAAGAAAACCAAAACGGATTAATTCCCCCTGTACGTCCTGGCATGGAATAGTAGTAATTATAGTCATTATGGCTAATATGCATTGCAGGCTTATTAGGTACCAGGCCCTGGTCTGTGTGGTTTTCATGGAATATCTCATGGAATCCTCACGACAGCCTCATGAATAGATGTTGTCCCCATTTAATAGATGAGAAAACCAAGGCACAGAGTATTTAACTTAATTTGCCCCATCATACAGCCAGTATGTAGCATGGCCAAGACTCAAACCTGCAAAGGCTGACCCCGGATATTGCCACTGTCCTAAACCTTACTGCCAATTTATTTATTTAAAAAAAATTTTTCTTTATTGTTTCTTTATTTTTGAGAGAAACAGAGAGACAGAGCATGAGCAGGGGAGGGGCGGGGAGAGAGGGAGACACAGAATCCGAAGCAGGCTCCAGGCTCCGAGCCGTCCGCACAGAGCCCGACTCGGGGCTGGAACCCACGAACCGTGAAATCGTGACCTGAGTCGAAGTCGGACGCTTAACCGCCTGAGTCACCCAGGCACCCAAACCTTACAGCCAATTTAAATATTAAAGGTTTGTGTAAATTCCCACTTGGGAGTGAACGCCGTAGTGCCCATATCCTCCAGCTTGGGGGAGCTCTGCTCTTCTCCCCTCTCTTTGTTGAGGCGACAGAAGCAGGCTAAGTGCCAGCTGTTATGTCACCTGTCCCAGGCCCCCTTTCCAAAGGAGACTGCAGTTTTCACATTCATCAAGTGCTCTTCACTCTGGAAGTGGCACTTCTTCCCTCCAGACTTGGCCTCTGCAAACCTTGAAGGGGCATCGCTCCTGTGACCCGGGCGACTGCAGACGTGGGCGGGCTCCCCCCGAGGGCCTCCAGGGTGGACGCCTGTCCCCGGAGCTAGGGATGGTCTTCGGCAAGCGCCCGTCGTGGAGAACGCGTGAGGAAGTCCGTCAGACCGGCTGCTGATCCTTCCGAATGGAAGAGAACAAAACTGGACAAACCGTAAAGCGTGGGCTGTCACTGTCACTGTATGATCATGGCCAATCTACATGTTGTACGTCAAGCGGCAAAAGGAAGAGAAGGAGCCCAGGCAGGGCCAGCTGCTCCCGGACCAATTTCTAACCTGCCACCGAGTGCTCCATCATGTTTGGAACAAACCAGAGGCTCTATTAAAACTTCCGTGCGCCGTTCCTGCGAGTGGCCCTACGGCCTCTCGTCATTTTGTGGCACGTGTCTGAAGAGGCAGGAGGAAGGGAAAGTGGACAAAGTCCTTCATGACTTGTACCCCCTCGGTGCCGACTGAGTGTCCAGTTGGCTCTTCATGCCTGGGTGGACTGAACGGTGATGGTGCGTCCTCCCCAGAAGTCCCCCCTCTGAGGACTCCAACATGGCCTCAGGGTGGCCTTGGCCAGCCTCAGCGCTGGGGAAATCACAGAACAGCCTATTCAGGGGAATATACAATCCCCATTTATCACTGAACGTAAAAACAAATGAATTGGAGCCACTAAAAAAAACAAAAACAAAAGCAAAAACAAAAAACAAACAAAAACACTGCTAATGTTCTAGGAACAGTCTTCATTTTTTTAATTCCACAAGTTAAAAAATAAAAGGGGGGGGGGCATCTAGATCATCTGCCTCGACCCAAGATAGAAACGCCAATTCCAATACATGGACAAATAGTTTGATTTTCATTGATTAGAATTCACAGTTCAAGATGTTTTTCCCCCTCTAAGTAGAAGAGAAAAACTCAGTTGTGAAAGCAGCTTACTTGTGAAAGCTGTACTTGTATATGTTAAGTATAACCCTCCTTCTCCTTCCAGCTGAACTTCTACTTTTTAAAATAGATCACTGAGCGATAATTTTAAATCCCGAATAAAATTCAGTCGAATTCTTAAAATGGACTCTAAAAATGATGCCAGGCAAAAGAAAAAAAAAAAAAAAAGAATTTCATCTCTTAGGATCTCCGCCTTAACGCACATGTTCCCAAAGGACTTAAGTTTCTTGAATTTCAAGCACTGCCAACTACTTTAAAATTTAAAGATCAAATGGTGTTCACTTTCCATATGTTGTTATGAAATTACAGGCTTCTTTTTTGTACTGACAATCTGGCCACATGGATAGAATTTATAGTCTCTGCATTATGATCGTGTTACCTTCACTTTTAAAAGAAGACCGCCAAATGGAAATAACTACACTCTCTCTTCCTGATCCTTTCCTGCTGCGGAGGACATTTCTTGGCTGTGTTTAAAGTATGTCGCTGCTCCCCGTAGAGGAGATAAAAAGAAGAATCCAACTGAACCCCACCGAAATTCAAAGTTTTTACTTTTTGAGTGACAGGAGAAAACTCGGATACCAGCATATGATTCAGTATGCTGTAAAAATTCAAGCGGAAAGTCACGGGCAGACACAAATTTAGGGTAAGGTTAGTGTTCTGGTCTGAATGTTCGAGTTTCCCTCAAAATTCTTACATGGAAACCTAGGTTCCCAGAGTGATGGTACTAGAAGGCGGGGTTTGGGGGAGGTGTTAGGTCATCAGGGGGGAAACCCTTGTGAACAGGATTAGTGCCCTCATCAAAGGGACCCCAGGAAGTTCCCAGCCCCTTCTGCCATGTGAGGGCGCAGCGAGACGTTGGCTGCCCGCAGCCCGGAAGATGGGTCTCACCAGGACCCAACTATGCGGGCAGCCTGACCTTGGACTTCTAGTCTCCAGAACTGTGAGAAGTAAGTTTCTGTTGTTCGTAAGCCACTCAGTCTGTGATATCCTGTTATTATCCTGTGTTAGTCCTGAATGGGCTAAGATGTCCAAGTTCTAGGAAAATTTTCCACTTGGTCTTTCTGAGTAGACGGTTTTTATACGCTGGGAGGAAAACATTGACATTGGGCTTAAATCTAAATAGAAATCTTCGAGACGTATGTTGCACTCTGGACTTGGGAAAATTTTACCAAGTTACCTTCTTTGGAAAGGCGGAAGACCCAGTAAGTGGGAATCAAGATAGAAATTCCCGGAGTGACCCTGGGGCAGCTATTTATTTCTCCACTCCAAAAGCATCAGTGATGGTGCCTCTGGGCGTCTTTATTCCCTTCATTCTGTGTGTCCTTGTACATTCTGACAATGAGCACATTTTTCCCATTTGCCCATGTAAGGAAACTGCCGAAGTAGATGAGGACACTCATTGGGCTCTGAGCGAGACAGTCCTCCCCTCTTCCTGCTGCAGTCAAAACTGTGTCAACAGCGATTGGTGGGCCACAGAGGAAATACCGTGCTTTATGATGGTGTTTGGAAGAGATACACTAAGAAACCTACAAATATTCAGGCTTCTGATCTTTACCTTTCACTTCGGGATTGCTGGCTGATTTTTGCCACTGCTATTGTGTTGCCTTTTTTTGTTTTTTTAATTTCCTGTGGACTAAAAGTGCTTTGGGTATTGCCTTGGCATTAATGAAGACCCATCACGAAAAGGAGCCGCCTATTAGATCACATTCACCCCACCCTTTCCCTGCGTCCTAAGCGGTCCACACAGCATTATTCCCTACAGTAAAATCTCAAGTATCTGGACCAGTCTGGCTGCACGTGACCTCAAGAAGGGGGTTTTCCCTGGCTCCCTGGGGATCTGTGTTCACAATGTGCCCGTGAAGGTTCAACATTTCCGAATATACAGCCTCACTTTCTCCTCTGGTCTTTTCTTCACATAATTCACAGTTAATGTCCAATACCAAAAGCAGAAACAGATCAAAACTGAATATATTCCATTACCATGGTTTTCAGATCTCTGTAGCATGAGGTAAAGGAAACCTTTCTATGAACAAACAAACACACACACACAAACGTTTCATGACAATGGACCATTTCATTATACCGCACTGAAAATGTGTTTGAATAAAGACAGAGAAGCTATAAGCTAAAAAAAAAACCAAAACAAAACATTGACATTCTTCCTCTTGTTCAAATTAAATTTCCAGGAAAATGGTCTGAATAAACAAGAGTGGGAAGCGATCAGATCAATGAGATTGAGTTATGAACAAAAATAAACATACAACTGCTTCTGACTGACTGTAAAAATTGCCATTAGAAGAAATTCTTCATGTGGTGTCTGTACTTCTCTCTCTCTCTCTTAACCCAGTGGTCCCATCCAAGCCCCATCACTGGCTCAGTGGCTGACTCTAAATCCTGACCAGTGATGAGGTCGGTCCCAGCCACCCCAGCCATCTCTCCAAGTGGCCACAGAGCCTTGCCAGTTGCTCACCAGGCAGCCTGTGTCCCATGAAGAAATACTCCCACTGCGTTCCCTATTAAGTCATTCTCTTAATAAATGGCTCTTGACAACCCAGTCTGTTCTGGATGCTCCTCGAACACTGGGGATAAAGCAGAGAACAAAACATGCCTGTACTCTCTCCTGAAGTTCCATTTGGAAAGGGCCCCGGGTAGATAGAAAATAAATCAATATTGTGTCAGATGATGGGTAATGCCATAAAGAAAACGAAGGCAGTCTAGGGGGATAGAGAGTAAAGGCTGGGGAAGGAATTTTATTTACACTGGGTCATCAAGAATCTCTCCTCTGAGAGAAGTCCTATGTTACCCAAGAGCTATGTTTGGGGAAGAGAGTTCCAGGCAGAGGTAATAGAAGGCGATGGCCTGGAGGTGGGAGCATAGCTAGTCCAGTGCCTGCAAGGAAGGGACGGAGAGAGAGGAAAGTGGGGAGAGAGGCACCAGAGCCCAGAGAAGGTATTCCGAATGCTGGTATTTGTATTTAGGCTGGTGTATGCACTTCGGATTTCCCTCTTCATTAGCTGGGAAGTCAAGGAGGGATTTGAACTGTGGCATAATATGATCTGATTATGGTTTTAATGTTTATTTATTTTTATTCATTTATTTGAATTTTTTTAATGTTTATTTATTTTTGACAGAGAGAGAGAGAGAGAGAGAGAGAGAGAGAGAGAGAGAGAGAGAAAGCATGAGTGGGGAGGGGCAGAGAGAGAGGGAGACACAAAATCTGAAGCAGGCTCCAGGCTCCTAGCTGTCACCACAGAGCCCAACGTGGGGTTCAAACTCATGGACCGCGAGATCATGACCTGAGCCAAAGTCAGATTCTTAACCGACTGAGCCACCCAGGCGCCCCTGATCTGGTCATCATTTTATAGGGTTGCTGTGATGGCTACCTGGACGAGAATCCCAAGTTGTTTTCAGTCATTTCCTGACTGGCCCAAACAGAAAGCATGTTCCTTAGACTTGTGAAGAATACAAAGCAGGGAAAATAATAGAATCCAGATCTAAAAACATTTCTTTTTGGGGCACCTGGGTGGCTCAGTCGGTTGAGCATCCAACTTCGGCTCAGGTCATGATCTCATGGTTCATGGGTTCGAGCCCCGCATCGGGCTCTGTGCTGACGGCTCAGAGCCTGGAGCCTGCTTCAGATTCTGTGTCTGTCTCTCTTTGCCCCTCCCCTGCTTGTGCACCATCTCTCTTAAATATAAACAAACATTTTTTAAAAATAAATGAATAAAAACATTTCTTCTCTCTGACAACCCAGCTAAATGGCAGTGCCCACTGCAAAGCCTTCCTTGTGAATACAATTTCTTTAAAATCAATGAATTCTGGAGAACTCTTTCAGGACCAATTAGTGCCCATAAGATGAAACAAACTCAAAATCAGCTGCTTATGCATAAGATGGACAAGATCTACCTGTACAGCAGTTCAGATGGCAAAAAAAAAAAAATCTGATTTTTAGCAGACCTTGAACTCAATATGAGGTGTGATATACTTGCTTTAGCGAAAAAAAATACATTCTTACAGTCTAAGCAGGTTGGGACGTTGGCTGATGAGATCCAAAGCACGCCATGGGGTGTGTGATGTGGAACTAACACACCTGGTCTGGATTTGCATGCATGTGTGTGTGTCTGCGTTTGTGTGTGTGCATGAGTGTGTGCGTGCGAGCATCTTCTCTTTCCTCAGAATTAGGGCCTGGCCAGCCCGCAGAGCCCAAATCTGTAGCCATGGCACCGATAGTTTGGAAGCAGAACGTCCACATTCAGGAACACCTGTCTGGCGGCTGGGTGCATTGAGTTCCTTCAGATTTTAACTTGGCCTTGGGCTTTGCTAATTCCCGAAGAAGAAAGCCATGTATTTACTGTGCACTATATTTATGTCTATTTCCATCTGTTAACATGTACGTCTCGTCTCCCCCGAGGTGAAAGCGAAGCCCTGATTTGGTTAAATATCACCTTCAAGGAAACGTGTGTGGATGCTTCCGAAATTCAAACAGGTGGACATTTTTCATAAAACTGCCCCTGGAAATCTTCACTCCAGTTGACCTCCCACTCTAGGGCCTTACACCAGGCTATTTATTTTGTGCCCAAGGCATTTATTCCCTCTTATTTCTCTCGAGAAAATACGTGGTTACCCTAGGTCGCCATCATAGATGGAGTGCATTTCTTTCCTCCCATTTTCTCACTTTTTACGAGCATAATTTAACCAAAGAATGAACTACTCACAGTTGGTTCTAATACTGAATAGCAAATCAGTCCTGCTGTTTGAATACAGTCTATTTATTGCTGACAAATACTGTAGTTTGAAGAAGTCATAGATAAACAGACATGGCAGAAATAGTCAACGTTTCTGTCACATGTCTCATTGTAATGATTCAGGTCGACTATGTCCCAGAGAGAGGAGAAAAAAATTACAAAGCACTGACGTTGTTGGCTTCTAAATAATTTTTACCTGGCCTCGTGTGACTCTAATTGTATCTCGTATTTTGGCGATTTGGTGGGAACTTGTCATTAGAGTAATAAAACAGGAATCGTCCTCACTTCTTTGAGTCTATGTAGGAGGAAAATGAGGGCTTTCTATTTTCCAAGCAGAGCATTCTTACCTTATGGATAGAAAGTGATCTTCTCTCATCCCACAGAATAGGCAACCGTCTCTGTACCCCTTGTACTAACTTGTGTGTGACACAATGCAAGTCACTTACACTCTCTGGGATTTATTTTCATCTATTAAATAAAAGGGTTAGACCACATAGACACAAACACATTTTCTGGGTTTGTAAGATTCTTTAATATTCGTTATAATACATGGGTGACATCGATCTTTTCTGTTGTTGTTTTAAGTTTATTTATTTTTGAGAGACATAGAGCCAGCTCAGGTCGGGGAGGGACAGAGAGAGAGAGAGGGAGACAGAGAATCCCAAGCAGGCTCCACACCGTCAGCACAGAGCCTGATGCGGGGCTCGAACTCACGAAACTGTGAGATCACGACCTGAGCAGAAACCAACAGACACGTAACTGACTGAGCCACACCCAGGAGCCCCTGTACTGACCTTGATCTTAAAGACCCACCTGCTTGCTTTCGTGGTACCTTAATTGTGTGTTCTATGCATACCACCAGCATCAGAGGTAGACAGATGAATTGCCACTGTCTCATCAGTGGTAGACAGATGAATTGTCACTGTCTTACGCAGTGGGAGCCTACTACAACAAAATGCCACAGAATCGGTGGATTAAACACTGGACATTTATTCTCACAGGTCTGGAGGTGGGGAAGTCAGAGATCAAGGTGCTGGCAGATTTTGTTGGTCTCCTGGCTTACAGGTGGCTGATAAGGCAGAGACAGCTCTGGTGTCTCTTCTTATAAGGACGCTAATCCCATCATGGGGGTCCTGCCTTCATGACCTCACCTAAACCTAATCTCCTCCCAAAGGCGCCACCTCCTAAAACTGACACCTTGAGGGCTCGAGCTTCAGTACACGAATGGGGTGAGGGGCGGAGGGAGGGGGGATACACAGTTCAGCCCATATAAGAACTTATCAAACGTTCTTTACTGCTCTATTAAAGCACCTGTACTTACCTGGTCCCATTCTCAAAGCTCCAGAGGGATTAAAAAGATAAGAAGAGAGCTATGCATTGAATATAAAAGTGGGCTCCCAGGCCCCAGCAAATAAATAAATAAATAAATAAATGTGCAAAAAAAAAAACCAGACCAAAACAAAACAAAACAAAACTTTGGAATAATAATGAAGGGCACTTGGCTGAAACAGAATGCTCTCATGGGAGAACCCAAGGTTGAATTTCTGACTTCCCCCCGAATGTGAGGGAAATACTTAGGTATGGTGGTTTTTCAATACACATCTACGCTATTAAAATTCATGTTCTGAGAATGTGTTCAAATGTGATGCAACCAGAGGATATATCATATTGTAGATTCCTCTGTCCTGTAAAGAAATCCTATAATCACCTTGAAGGTCTGCATTCTGGATGAAAGAGTTCAATGCTCTCTAAAGAGTCAGGCAGGGAAAAAAAAAAAAAAAAAAAAAAAGAGTCAGGCAGGAGTGGGTTGCGGGGGGGGGGGGGGGCGGGCAGGGTATGAGGGAGGCTTTGCAGGCGTGAAACCTCACCTTAGCCTTGAGGACAAGCATTGCAGAGATTGTCCTAACAATGCCTGAACGTTTGGACGGAAAGGATCGCATTCTGGCAATGGCTACAGTTTTGCTTCTGTCACAAAAATCCCTGAGTGTTAGAGAAATGCTTACAGCCCTGATTGTCTTTTGTCTTCATCTAAGTGGTTTCATAGAGATTTGGTAAAATTGTGTAGTTGCTTTAAGTGTTGAAGGCTTTCTTCAGTTGGTGCAGACTCTTTACTGCTTCACAAATCCTGCTCCCTCTCAGAGAGAGAGAGGACAGAGGTGGGACAGTGAGGGGAAGTTTCTAGAGTCTTCACTGGCTTCTTTCATGGTCCCTATCGTGTTTTATAAGTCAGGCCGGATGTTCATGTAGGAGCAGAGTTTCGATCCAAAGTTTTAAAAAATTACTTGGGCTTTCAAAACAGGTATTCTTCCGCTGAATTGTGACTTTTTTTTAACGTCTTTGGCGCTTTTTTTCATGTGTCTATGTGTTGTTGTGAGCATTTTCCATACTCTAAATTCAGTGGTAATGTGTTATTCTTTGAAATATGTGTACCACAAACATGTTTCTAAAAGTTCTGAGCTGTTTCTAAGTTTTCTTTCCCTCTTGGACCCTGCCTTTCAAACCGTTCGTTCCGTCACTGCCCAGAAATAAAGTGGGGCATACAGTTGGAAAATACAGGCGTCTAGTTACTTATTAAGTCATTAGTACAATGATGAATGAACATCTTCCCACACCCAGCTGCAGGATACACAAAGTCACAGACAACTGGTCCACTTAAAAGGCAGCACATTAGGGGCGCCTGGGTGGCTCAGCTGGTTAACTGTCCGACTTCTATTGGGCTCAGGTCATGATCTCACCGTGTGTGAGATGGAACCCCATGTCCAGCTCTTGCAGACAGCACGGAACCTGCTTGGGATTCTCTCTCTGCCCCTCCCCTTCGTGCATGCATGCACACGCTCTCTGTCTTGAAATAAATAAACAAACAAAAAAAAGTCATCACATTAGACCAGGGATTTTCTTTTTAACCCTTTCTGCTGAGGGTCTTTCTTGCACCTCAGCCACACTCACTAGGGTTATCTTTTAAACCATATAGCTACAGTAATTGCCCTATTTCAGAAGCGAGTACGGAAAAGACCAGAGAATATAGTATCTTCCCCTCAGCATCCAACCAGCTGTCACTCTGGGAATTAAAAACTCTCAAATCTATAAAGAAGCCACTAAATGCAAAGATGTCTGTAAATGGGCTGTAAAGACATCACATAGAATGATCCCTGGGAATTAGGGGGAAAATGTCATCTCAACATGTATTTGAAATCTTTTTTTTTCTACAAAACCCATTTTGCTTTCTTTTACAGTATTCTTGATTATTATTCATGACCCGCACTTAGCATGGTTCCTTCACTGTCTACCCCCAGATCAGTTAAGTAGGGGCACCTGGCTGACTCAGTCAGACTCTTGATCTCAGGGTTGTCGGTCTGAGCCCCACGTTGGGTATAGAGATTACTTAAAAAACTAATAAAATATTTTTTTAAAGCGATTAAGTGAGTAAAAAAAGAGATGACTAAACCACTCTTTTTTTTTTTAACGTTTATTTATTTTTGAGACAGAGAGAGACATAGCATGAACGGGGGAGGGGCAGAGAGAGAGGGAGACACAGAATCGAAAGCAGGTTCCAGGCTCTGAGCCATCAGCCCAGAGCCCGACACGGGGCTCGAACCCACGGACCGCGAGATCGTGACGTGAGCCGAAGTCGGACGCTTAACAGACTGAGCCACCCAGGTGCCCCTAAACCACTCTTAAATCCTACTTCCAAAGCTCAAGTTCCTAAAACTATCATCTTGTGACAGCTTATTCGTGATATCAGAGCTGGGGGGTGGCGTAGGGGTTATTTAGACTAGAAATATAATCTGACCTTCATTGATTCAACAAGAATGTATTGAGCCTCATACGTGCCAGGCATTGTTCAAGGCTCTGGGATACAACAGAGAACAAAGCAGACGAAAACCATGTCTTCGTGGAAATCACCTAATGTGGGGAAACAGCCAATGGGCGAATAAGGAAAATACACGTCGTGTTAGGAAGTGAGAAGTACAAAGGAGAGAAACAAACCCGTGATGGGTAAAAGAACATGTTGTGGGCAATTTTACACAAGAGATCTCCTTTTTAAGAGCATGGCAATTGAATTCCCCCCCTTGGAAAGGCTCTGTTGACTAGAGTCATAGGAACCACTTTTTGCGATGTGTTAGAGTTCACTATGGACTCCCACACACGGACCTGATTTGAACGTGTCTGCAGCCCTGTGAGATCTCCCTAGTGCCCACTTCATTGATGATAAAACTGAGGGACGGAAGAACTTAACCGTCTGCGCAGTGAGCAGCGTTGTCTGGCACTGGCTGGGATCGCTCGTCCTCTCCGCCCGGCCATGTGGACAGAGTGTCCGTCCCCGTTACTCCTGGACGAGAGGGATAAGGAAGTTTGCGATGGGGTGTTTGTGTACTCCTCAGAGATGCTGTTTCACAGAATTTGACATTTACAGTTTCTGGGTTCGGTTTGTTTTCTCCCTAGGGGGAATATCATTAAAGGAAATCTGTAAAGAGTATTAATATACAACAAGAGAACAGAGTTGGGTAAAACTGAAAACTCTCCCCACAATCTGGGCATAACCCTCCTCCCCCGTCCTGTACTTATAAATCTTCAGGGGCACCTGGGTGGCTCAGATGGCTGAGCCTCCGACTCTTACTTGCAACTTGGGTCATGATCCCAGGGTCATGGGGTCAAGCCCCGTGTTGGGTTCCATGCTGAGCATTGAGCCTACTTGGGATTCTCTCCCTCTCCCTCTGCCACCCTCCCTTGCTTGTGCGCTCTCTCTCTCTCTGAAATAAAACATTCGATTAAATTTTAAAATATAATAAAATCAATAAATCTTGCACGACACACTAGCTGGGAGCTGCTGTCCCTGCCGCGTCTGGTGCTGTATATGCTTGTCAACTGGGCCATCGCCCGACGTGTTAGTCGTCACACTGAAGCTGCATCCTGACGATCCGAGTCCGCGTCAGGAAGTACGAGCCACCCCTGCTATCCCAGAAACTTTTTTAGTTTCGTTCATAAATTAAGTTCTGAGAGCCAAAATGCCAGTAAGCCCACAGAGACCTTTTTTTCCCCCCTATCTAGAGTTTATCCAAGTATAAAACCTCCAAGTAAATCTGTCAAGCACAGAGCTTTCAGGTTAAACGTGCTCATCCACTGTTTACGTAAAAGCCGTGAGATCACGGCCTGGTTTTTGTTGTTGTTGTCGTTACCGTTGTTTGAAAATGAGGGGAATAGGTTTTTCTTCGTCTCCTAAAGACAAGCAAGTGGACAAAAAAGAAAGAATAGTCAACAAACATTTACTGAAAATCTGGTATCGTTTTCGTAAGGTGCTGACTCAAAACTGGAGAAAAGTGGAGATTTGGGAAGCAGATGGAGGATAGGATTCTAGTCCTCTGCTAATGGAAGGAGTGAGCAAGTTACTTAGCCTTTGAACCTCAGGTTCCTCTTCTATAAAATGGGCATAAGACCTGCTCAGAAACGTCATTATTGGGACTAAATGAGCTATAAACCGTTTTATGTCTGGCACTTAGTGTCCATAGATGACACTATTATGGGGCTAGTAGGGGCCAAATGCACCTCCGCTGGCCCTTCCCTCGGGGGCATAAAGGCCTTGACTTGGGCCACAAGCCACAAAACCCAGAGTGGGGTGGGCAGAGCTGCCCCCCAGGAGCCCGTGTGAAGCCACAGGAGCAGTGAGGCAGAGGGGCTGGATGGAGGCAGTGAGGCACTGTCCGGAAACCCAAGAGAGAAGGCAGAAAAGAAAACCAGAGCAAATGGTCACCGGCAGTGACCAGGCAGATTGGAGTAGGCAGTTCAGAGGGCAGAGCGGGGACGGGCTTCCCTAAAGAGTCCACAGGAGGAGGGGGACGGGATAAAGCTTCATCAGGGAGCCCGGGGCTCACGTATGAATGGGTCAAGCCAGTCAGGCAACCACAGAGGGTGGGCACACGCTTCTGTTTTGGAGAGATTTGCATTTCTAGTTTACTTGCAGCCAGCACCATTCCAGATACGGGTTACCTCTTAAAGTCCATGCTTCAGCGGCGCTCAGGTTCGGACAATGTTGAATACAAATTCCTAGTGCTGGGAACCCCCAGTGCCCGAGCCAGCCGCCCAGCTGGAGCTCTTGGTTGCTGGGGTCTTACTCCCAGACTCCGAGGTCCAGAGGGATGGCAGGAGTCCAGCGACCCCCGTCCAGGGGCAGGGGGTCCTACCACTCCTGTTCACAGAGGGTGCCCAGCCTCTGCAGGGACCCTTCCGGTAGCAGGACACTTGTCCGCCACTCATGAGGAAGCCATCCCCTGGATTAGCAACGCTGAGTCATCCCTAGGGTCACTGTAAAGTCTGTCCCCTCCTCAGCCCTCAACACACAGGACCTTCCCGAGAACTGCCCTCCAGGAAGCTGCCTCCCACCCACCTTCCTTCTCCTGGAGCTGTCCCTTCTGAGACCAAACGTCACCACCCCTTCAACCAGTGAAGTTGACCCTGAGGGCTTCTCGGTCCTGATGGCTCTCCTCTTGACATGGTGAAATTTGCAAACATTCATCTTAAAACGTAGCCTGTGGAACTGAACACAGCAATTCATTTATGTTCTGAATGTATCAGTCCCGTGAACACCCTTGTCAAGAACACTGTGATTTATTTTGAATGCTAATATCGCACAGCTTTGGGGTCCACCACATGACATTTTAGGCTCCCGCTAAGCCTGTTGTCAAGATTCAGGTGCACGCATACAGAGAATTTGGGGGGATCTGTTTTGTTCACTAACTCTATCCATAGTCCTAAAAATAGTGTCTGTCCCCTGGTGGCTCAGTCGGTTGAGCATCGGACTTCGGCTCAGGTCATGATCTCGTGGTTCGTGGGTTCGAGCTCCATGTCGGGCTCCGGGCTGACGGCTCAGAGCCTGGAGCCTGCTTCGGGTTCTGTGTCTCCCTCTCTCTCTGCCCCTCTCCCGCTCATGCCCTGTCTCTCCATCTTTCAGAAATAAACATTAAAGAAATTAAAATTAAATTAAAATAAAAATAGTGTCTGACTGGTAAGATCTCAGTAAATGTTTGTTAGGTGAAGCAACGGGGATCGTGTACTTGAGAAGATTGTATCCAGACTTTTTGTTAGGATAATAGAATCCTCCAGTACCAATGATCCTAAAGGCAGAGAAGACCAAAGACGTGAACCAGAGCCTGGGAACAGTCGGGATGTTTTGGGGTTGTTGTTTTTTTAAAGTTTATTTATTTATTTTTGAGAGGGGGCGGGGGATGAGCTGGGGAGGTACAGACAGAGAGAGGGAAATACAGAATCAAAAGCAGGCTCCAGGCTCTGAGCTGTCAGCACAGAGCCCAACACGGGGCTCAAACTCGCAAACCGTGAGATCATGACCTGAGCCGAAGTTGGGCACTGAACCAACTGAGCCACTCAGGAGCCCCCAGAATGCTTATTATTCACACACCTTGTGATTCACCCATGAAGGTGTGCAATTCAGTGATTTTTAGTATACTCAAGGAATAATGCAACTCTTACCATCATCAGTTTTAGAACATTTTTGTCGTTCCCAAAAAGAAACCCTGTAGCCTTTAAGTATCACCCTCCCCACCCCACGATAGCCCCATCACCTTAACCCTCAGCGACCACTAGTTTATTTTCTTTATAGGTAGATTTATCTATTTCAGACATTTCGCATAAATGGAATCCTACAATATGTCATCTTTTGTAACCAATTTCTTTCATTCGGCATAATGTGTTCAAGGCTCATCCGTGCTGTATCATAGATCAGTCCTTAATTCCTTTTTTTTTTTTTTGCCCTTTTGTCCTTACTTTATTTTTTTATTGAAATAAAATTAACATACAATGTTATATTAGTTTCAGGTGTACAACGCACTGATTCGACAATTTTTTATATTATTCAGTGATTGCCGTTAAGTGTAGTCGCTCTCACCATACGATGTTATTACAATAGTGTTGACTCTGCCCATTGCTGTACTTTTCATCTCTGTCACTTATTTTATAACTGAAAGTATGTACTCCTTAATCCTTTTATCTATTTTGGCCATCCTCCCTACCCACTTCCCCTCTGGCAACTACCAGGTTTTTTCTCTGTATTTAAGAGTATGCTTAGTTTTGGGGAAAAAAATTTAGAAAAAAAATGGGGGGCTCCTGGGAGGCTCAGTCAGTTAAGCGTCTGACTCTTGGTTTCAGTTCAGGTCATGATCTCACGGTTTGTGGTACCGAGTTCCACATCGGGCCTTGTGATGACAGCATAGAGCCTGCTTGGGATTCTCTCCCTCCCTCTCTCTGTCCCTTCCCTGTTGACCCGCATGCTCTCTCTTTCTCTCTCTTTCCAAATAAACTTAAACAAAAATTTAAGAGTCTGCTTATTTTGGGGGGGGTGTATCTATTTGTTCACTTGCTTTTTAGATTCAACATATAAGTGAAATCAGATGGTATTTATCTTTCTCTGACTGGCCTATTTCATTTAGCATAATACCCTCTAGGTCCATCCATGTTGTTGCAAATAGCAAGATTTCATTCTCTTTTGTGGCTAATATTCCAGTGTGTGTGTGTGTGTGTGTGTGTGTGTGTGTGTGCGCGTGCCACATCTTCGGTAGCCATTCGTCAATTGACCGACACTTGGGCTGCTTCTGCATCTTGGCTCTTGTAAATAATGCTGCCACAAACACAAGGAGGTATGTATCTTTTTGAATTAGTGCTTTCCTTTTCTTTGGATAAACACCCAGTATTGGAATTACTAGATACTATTGTATCTCTCTTTTTAGTTTTTTAAGGAACCTGTTTCCCGAAGTGGCTACACCAATCTACAATGGTGGACAAAGTTTCCATTTTCGCCACATCCTTGCCAACCCTAGTTATTTCTTGTCTTTCTTTTTTTTTTTTTAACGTTTATTTATTTTTGAGACAGAGACAGAGCATGAATGGGGGAGGGGCAGAGAGAGAGGGAGACACAGAATCGGAAGCAGGCTCCAGGCTCCGAGCCATCAGCCCAGAGCCCGACGCAGGGCTCGAACTCACGGACCGTGAGATCGTGACCTGAGCTGAAGTCGGACGCTTAACCGACTGAGCCACCCAGGCACCCCCATTTCTTGTCTTTCTTATAGGAGCCATTCTGACAGGTGTGAGGTGACATCTCATTGTGGTTTTGATTTGCATTTCCCTGATAATTTAGTGATGTCGGGCATTGTTTCCTGTGTCTGTTGGCCATCTTTATGTCTTTGAAAAAACATCGATTCAGATAGTCTGCCCATCTTATAATCAGATTGGGTTTTTTGGTGTTGAGTTGTGTCAGTTTATATACATACATACGCACATACATATGCTAACCCCTTATCAGATCTATCATTTGCAAATGTCTTTTCCCATTCGGTAGGTTGCCTTTTTGTTTTGCTGATTGTTTCCTTCATTGTGCAACAACTTTCATTTCCCTTGTCTGAGGCCATAGATCTGTAAATATGTTGCAAAGGCTGATGTCCGAGAGATTACTGCCTATGTTTTCTTTTAGGAGTTTTATGGTTTCAGGTGTCACATTGGGTCTTTAAACCATTTTGAGTTATTTTGTGTACGGTGTGAGAAGGTGGTCCAGTTTTCATTCTTTCACGTGTAGCTGTCCAGTCCTTAATTCCTTCCAATGGCTGAATAATATTCCACAGTATGGGTGGACCACATTTTGTTTATCCATCCATTCACCAGTTGAGGGACATTTAGGTTATTTCCACTTTTGCCTATTATGACTAATGTTGCTGTGAACGTTCACAGGCAAGTTTTTGTGTGATGTATGTTTTCATTTCTCTTGGATATACACCTAAGAGTGAGTCATATGGTCACTCTTTGATTCACACTGGGGATATATCAGACTGTTTTCCAAAGTAGCTGCACCATTTTACGTTCCCACCAGCAACGTGCGAGGGTTCCAATTTCTCTCCGTTCTCAACAACACTGGTTATTGAAGGATGCTTCTTCCTAGTCTCATTGCTTGTCTCACATTCCTTAAAAATGTTGCATTCCTTTCCAGGATATAAAGCCTCTATTTGCTGAATTTAAATTATTTACCATCAGGAAAAAAATACAGGAAAATCGAAAATGGAAAGTATTTAAATTGTGCCTATCCATCTTGGAAAAATGAACTGTGTTAAAGAAAAGTGAAGAAAACTAAAGCTGTCAGTTTCCGGGTCCAGAGAGTTTCCCTTCTTTGTTTTGGTGCCTTAGCATTTTGAGGACACAGATGTGCATACATATGCGGGTATAGAAAGAGCAACAATTTCTCACCTGCTTTACGTGCTACGCCAGCATAATCCCTAATGATTCCCTGGGATGCTACCAAACTATGGAGCGATTTTTAGCCTTCGGCATATGGAGGTGTCAAAAAAAATGCATCTTCTTGCAGATGGGAGTGTCTCTGGTCCAGTAGTCAATCTCTTAAATTCTTGGCTACTTAAGGTTTTCAGTGAAGATGAGTGTATTCTTCTTTATTTTACCCTCATCTTGATGGCTTTCATAACAGGAAACGAATTTACGATTACAAAAGGCTTATTGTTCCCCATCAACTCTTTGCATTCATTTGTAGAACTTCCTTTTTGTAGAAGGAATCTTACCATGTGCAGGAAAAAACATTCATAGCTTTGCTTAGTACTGGCCAAGACTTCCTCCTTTTTAGTTGAAAAATAATAACCTTAAGGTGGTTTTCCTTCAAAATTTGTATGATGGCCTTTTCAATGTCACTGCAGTAGTGATGGGTTTGTGCAATTTTTGTTTTCCTTACACGAGAGATACCAGGGTTTAGGAGTGTTTTCACATCCACAATAAGTAACCCATCTTGAAAAAAATTTTTTAAATGTTTATTTATTTTCGAAGGAGAGAGACACAGAGTAAGAGTGGGAGAGGGGCAGAGAGAGAGGGAGACACAGAATCCAAAGCAGGCTCCAGGCTCTGAGCTGTCAGGACAGAGCCCTACGCAGGGCTCAAACCCACAAACCATGAGATCATGACCTGAGTTGAAGTCAGACACCCAACCGACCGGGCCATTCAGGCGCCCCGCAACTAACCCATCTTTTAAATAAGCACCTAAGGACATCTGACACCTTTCAGATGAACGATTACTGTTATGAACTCAACTAGCTATAATTCACTGGTGGGTATTTTATGTTTCCACACTGGTTTTTAACTATTGCTACAAAATTAAAAATACTGGGCTTTCAAAGAGAAAGGGAGAGGGAGAGAGAGGTAGCAAGCAAGAGAACACAGGGGAAATGGGGATTTTGATACATTGGTGATGGGAATGGAAATTAGTTCCATCGTTTTGAAGAGAAGTTTGGCAATACCTGGTAAAGACCCCTCCCCTACAAAAGCAATGCCATTCCCAAGTGTTTACCCTAAAGAAGTTCTCAGACAGGTGCTAAGGTGATGTACGTGATCTCTAGATTCTTTCATTTATCCATCATCCAGCAGATATTCACTGAGCATATACTGGGTCCTATGTACTATTCTAGGGATGACAGATACAACAGAGGGCAAAACAAACAAAAATTCTACCTTCAGGGGGGCTTCTGTTCTAGAGGAGGAGGATGTGAAATAAGCCAACTAAGTGAGGAAAACATATGGCAGGAAAATTGGTGATAAGTGCTATGGGGAAAAATAAAACAAAGAGATTGGGAAGCACTGGGAGGGGATTAAAAACATTAATGGGACGGACAGAGACAGCCTCATGACAATTGGGGCTGCTTGATTCAGCAAATAAAAACACAAGACACACACACACCCACACCCTCCTTAAACTTGAATTTCAGACAATGAGTGAATTTTCTTTAAGAATAATAAGCATGTCCCACACAATATTCGGGACATTTCTTATATCACACACACCTACTCACTGTTTACCTGAAGTTCAAATTTAACTGGATGTCCCGTATTTTCTCTGGCAATCCTAGTGACCGTTGGATAAAACTCTGAAGGAATGAGGGAGTTAATTGTGAGGATGTTGTTGAATTGGTAACTGGGAAGCAACCGTGTGAGGCAGAAGAAACAGAAAGAATGAAGGTCCTGGCCCACTGTAACAGTGAGCTCTTAGTAGTTTGCTCCTCAGGAAGAGAGAGAGAAGTAATTTGTGGTCTATATTTGTACAATAGAGTCAAATGGATGCACTAAATCTAAATGTGTCAATGTTGATAAATCTCAAAAACATTATGTTGCATGGAAAATAAGCTGTGAAAGAATAAATCTGTTTGGTTGCATTTCTGTAAGGTTTGAAGACACACAGACTAGTATATACTGTTCATGGCTGCATTCATTTCACCGTCAAAGGACAAACCAATCGCGGAATGATATACGGCAGCTTTAGGAGAGCCTCAGCCTCTGGGGAGGGAAAGAGAAAAGTTGAGAGGTGTGGCTTTCTCTCTCCCTCTCTCCTTCCCTTCCTCCCTCCCCCCTTCTCTCCTTCCCTCTCTTTCAGTAGGAAAGTCAGTCTGCATTTGGAACAATGTGGGTGGACCTTGAGGGCATTATGCTAAGTGAGATAAATCGGATAAAGACAAATACTGTATGATATCTCTTATACCTGGAATCTAAAGAACCCAAACTCATAAAAACCGAGTGGACGGGTGATTATCAGAGTCTGGCAGGTAGGAGAAGAGGGCACCAACTTGCAATTCGTAAGCAAGTAAGTTCTGGAGATCTAAGACACGGCGTAGTGATTACAGTCAACAATATCGTATTATAAATTTCAAAGTTGCTAAGAGACTAGATCTCACCTATTTTCACCACAAAAAAGAATAATAATAATTATGTGACACGATAGAGGTGTTACGGTGGTAATCCAATTGCAAAAATATAAAAATATATAAATACAAATATAAAAAAATACAAAAATATATAAAATGATTTGTTGTATCAAATCAACACATTGTACACCCCCAACCTACACAATGTTACACATCAATTATATCTCAATAAAAAAATAGAAAGGCTAAAGCACAGAGGGCCAAATGTTCAGTCTTACTGGTAGTTATTCAGTACTCTAATACATTTTCTGTACTTTCCTGAATGCTCCTGTGTTTTATTAGTTAACATACTTTCTGAAGAAGGACAGCAAAATCCAAAGAAAAAGAATTCCAGGTACCTTTGTATTATGAGGAACCCAGTAGAGTAGGAAGTAACTTATGAGCGTTTCAATATATGATCTAGCAACAACCTTGTGCAGGTGCCGGTAGGTGAGAAATACTGATGTGCTGTGCTCATTATCTAGTGTGAGAAGCTAGATGTCCCACAAATTCATTGGGAGCCCTGAGGCTGGCCAGGAGCTCCTGAGCACCTGTTTCCTCATCCGTGCAGCCAAAGTGCTTCCAGAAGCCTAGGACCCTCAGAGCGTTACTGTGAATAACGAGTAAGACCACAGCCAGGCAGGCACGGAAAGTGTTCCAGGAGGGACCGGGCAGGGCATTTTGTTTCGGTCTAATCTGGAACCCCCACCGGACTTGCCATTGAAGTGGAGATCGAACAAGCTTACGAAATTCTTCTTACATAAAATGAAATTGAATTTAGATTCCTAAGACGCAAATAAAATTAGGGAGGCTCTGTGTCGCTTCAGCGTTGCTGGGTGACCTGGGGCTTCAAGGGTCTGAGCAGGCACAAGGAGCCAGAAGTTCACATGTGGGTGTTGATATGCTATTCCCCACATCTGAGAACGAAATGGAGGGACGCTCCAGGAGTAAATGCTGTGACCGGTCATCATTCCTACGGGCATCCATTTAAATTTTTTTTTTTTTCAACGTTTATTTTATTTTTTGGGACAGAGAGAGACAGAGCATGAACGGGGGAGGGACAGAGAGAGAGGGAGACACAGAATCGGAAACAGGCTCCAGGCTCTGAGCCATCAGCCCAGAGCCTGATGCGGGGCTCGAACTCACAGACCGTGAGATCGTGACCTGGCTGAAGTCGGACGCTTAACCGACTGCGCCACCCAGGCGCCCCCCTACGGGCATCCATTTAAAGCAAACCTACACCCTCAGTAGGTGACCAAAGTTGCGGGCCACTGAAATGAACTTGAATCCTTCTTAGGTTAGTCACAGATGAGCAAGGTGAACACTCTACCAGGAGAGGGCACGCAGGGTACCCAGAGGAAAGGAATGGAATTCAGGACACAGTTATTTAGGGCAAGAACATTTCCTCTGATTTATTTACAGGGCTTAGCTCACCTGGGATCTCATTAAAGCTCACCACACTTAGGTAGAGGGCTCAAACCAAGAATCAACATCTAACGTGGTGGGCAAAGGGGCGTTATACAGACACGAAAGCTGCCAGATTTCATGCTCTTAGATGACGCAGAGAAAGCAAGTAAGAATACTAATAGCATATGTTTTATTAAACACATGCTCTGTGCCGAAAATTTCACATACATTATGCAGTGCGACCTTCGTAGCAGACCTATGAGGGGGAACCTGAGAGTTTAGAACTTGTTAGCCTAAGGCCACACAACTAGTAAGTTGTCGATTTGCGGTTCAAATCCACGCCGTGTAGTGCCACCGTCTACACTCCTAACCCCAACCCTGCTGCTCTCAGCATCTTTGGGTGGGAAAGTGGATCATAACTCCAGTCCCAACTTGCTAGGTGGACAGATAAGGAAGCCCCTGCCCAAAGACTCAGACTGACCTGTTCCAAGCCCTACCGGGATGGGGAGCAGAATCGGAGACGTGATTGTATGAACCACAAGGATCATGGTGAAAATAGATTCCTTACGTAGCTGTTGTAAAAGTACATACCAAGAGTCATGTCGGGTTGGCAAACTGGGAGCCGACAGTGACTCAGTTATGCCCCATCATTGGACTTGGTCCCACTGGAGAATGAATACCTCCATGCGTCTGCAGAGCTCTGCTTGGGTGCGGACGATTTTGATGGCCAGGGTCAGCGCGGCGTGGCGATCACCAAAATGTCACATTGCTGAATGTTGTCGTCGGTGCTTCCTGCTTCCCTTTCCTTCCTCCCCTCCATCCACCCACCCCTCCAGAAAGCAGTCCCGAGACGCTTCTTCCTGGGAGCCCTTCAATGAGCAATTTCTGCTTTTGCTCGAAATTAAGCCTCAGTGGACAGAATACACTGGAGGCCTTGGAGACAGACTCAGATTCACATCTGCCTCTTTCTGGGTGTGGACTTCTGGCAAGTTACTCAATGTATCCGAGCCTCGAGTTCTGGCTCTGTACAATGGGATTTAACAATACCCACTGTGCCGTGTTACCGCAAGGACTGTAGAAGATGTGTGTGACGTGCCCGGCACCACTCAGTAAACGAGAGCGGTGATGACAGTAATGGCGAGGATGGGCAGCTGGTCCCAGGTGAGGTGATAACCGTGTGCGAGGGAATTTTCTTTTTTTTTTTTTTTTTAATTTTTTATGTTTATTTTTGAGAGAGAGAGAGAGAGCACAAGTGGGGGGGTGGGGAGTAGAGAGAGAGGGAGACACAGGATCCGAAGCAGGCTCCAGGCTCTGAGCGGTCAGCACAGAGCCCGACGCGGGGCTCGAACCCACGCATTGCGAGATCATGACCTGAGCTGAAGTCGGACGCTCGACCGACTGAGCCACCCAAGGCGCCACAAGGGAATTTTCTGGGTAAAGGGCCCAGTGGGGGCATTCTCTGAAGATCCGAAAGATACTTTCCTTTCTCTCCACCATGTCTCTTCGCTTGTACTCACCTAAGACCAAAATCGTCCTTAGACATCCTGGCTCCTCCTCAGGATCAGCTGTTCAGACCATAATGTTTATTTGCTTTGTTTTGGAATTTTGAGGGGCAGAAAGCAGTAGGAATGGAGTAAAGACCTGGGAGATCTTCTTTTATTTTTTTTTTTTTTAATTTTTTTTTTTTTTTAATGTTTTTTTTTTATTTATTTTTGGGACAGACAGAGACAGAGCATGAACGGGGGAGGGGCAGAGAGAGAGGGAGACACAGAATCGGAAACAGGCTCCAGGCTCCGAGCCATCGGCCCAGAGCCCGACGCGGGGCTCGAACTCACGGACCGCGAGATCGTGACCTGGCTGAAGTCGGACGCCTAACCGACTGCGCCACCCAGGCGCCCCAAGACCTGGGAGATCTTCTGAAGAACACAGCCCCCCACCTCCCCCCACCCCCCAGAGGGTCAAAGAGTATGAAGGAAGAGCGTTGGGCTTCCACCAGCCAAAACCAGAGCAATTTAGACCGAGTGGACACTCAAAGGAGAGATGGAAGGACAACCATCGTAAGAGAGAAATGACATGTGCTGGTTTAGTGTTTTTATTAGGCCTCCACAGACACAGGGATCTTTAGAACATATCACAGGTGTTCCACAAAAGCTGGGCTTGGATGTTGGCCCCGGGCTCACGTGTGGGAGGCCGAGCCTACTTATGGTTTCAGACTGGCCGTCATTTAGGCCGCCTTGAGGAAGACGACGACGTGGAATCGCTGATCCACACCGGTCAAACGCTGTTTTCTACCATCACAGGCTCTTCTCCTGTTTTTTAGATTAGCAGGGTGGATTTAATTATAAAAACCTATCAGGCAATTATCACAATGCTTGGCCAAAGGAAAGCGATAAAGCAAAATTAAACACACCCTGTTCAGATTAATACATGTAGGCGACCTGGAGTGAAATACAGTCCGTGAAACAAAAACAGAGACAGCATTGCTGTGATGTCTGCCTGTGAAGAATCCCCAGCAGGGTGACAAACACAGGCATGTGTGGAAATGTAGATGATAAAGTGTTATGTACGCGCAGATACAAGTAGGCTCTCCTGGGGCAAGGGAGCAGGGCCTCGGCGAAGGCTCCCTGCAAAGCGAGTGTGGAAGACTGAGGGGTGGCAGGTGAAGGGAGGGGAGGGAGGCCTTCTGTGCACAGGTGCAGCAGGACCAAAACGGGGACCTGAGCAAGTGCTTCTCAGGGGTGGGACGTGGCGAGCAGGGGAGAGTCAGTGGGGGGGCTGCACAGGCAGGAGGGGGTGGTCAGCGAAAGGAAGACAGGGAGGTGGCCTCCCGCGTCCCAGCCCCAACCAGTGCCTAAGATGAAGACATACCAAGTCAGGAGCTGTACCCCTGGTGTTTTACCCCTGGTGGGAAAGCAGATTTTTTCACAATGGAACAATTCCAGTTTGATTAGGGAGGTAACCAGTTAGGAAGGGTATCCATCAGAACTAAATTCTTACATCCACAATTCCACGTCTGACAATGTTCATTCATTCATTTTATTCATTCCTTCAATGAATGTTTATTGAGCATTTAATACGGGCCAGGGACTGTTCTAGGCTCAGAAGAGTCAGCAATAAACAAAACAGACGTAAATCCCTGGTCTCCTGGGAGGGTCAGGTAATAAACAAAGCATGTAGGTGAATAAGTTGTATATAGTCTTGTTAGAAGGTGATAAGGACAATAGAGAAAAATATAACAGGGAAGGGATCAGGGGGAGGGGCAGGAGCAGGAGAGCCAATGGGAGGAGTGGTTGTTTTTAAGGAAGATGGGCATACATCACCGTCATTTGGAGCATTTAAAGAATTGAGTGAGGGGCTCCTGGGTGGCTCTGTCAGGTAACTGTCAGACTTCGGCTCAGGTCATGATCTCATGGTTCGTGGGTTCCAGACCCACACCAGACTCCGTGCTGACAGCTCAGAGCCTGGAGCCGCCTTCAGATTCTGTGTCTCCCTCTCTCTGCCCTCCCCTGCTCATGCTTTATCTCTCTTTCTCCAAAATAAATAAACATTAAAATATAAATTAGAAAATAAAGAAGTGAGTGACACAGTTATAAAAAACAAAAACTTCTATTCCTCTCTACTGAAAAGAAAAGATGGTCAGGAAAGATCTCACTAATAAGGTAACATTTGAGCAAGGATCTGAAAAAGATGCTGGTTTAATTCCTCCTGATATCTGGGGAAGTGCATTCCAGGCAGAGGGAAGTGCAAAGACCCTGGGGCTAGAGAGCCTGAAGAGTAGGGACTACAGCCTGGAGGCTAGGATGCCTGGAGCAAAGTCAAGGCCCAAATGGAATAGTGGTATCCATTCAGTTTACCAGCAGAATTCACAACCCGGGAATTCATTAGAAATGCAAATACTTACATCCCCACCCCCCCACACAGGCGTATAAATCCGAAACTCTGGGGGGAAACTGAGACCAAGCATCCAGGTGATCCTGATGCCGGTGTAAGTCTGAGAACCACTATCTCAGAGCTGGGTCCAGAGCCCTCTTCTTTCCCCACTTTCCTGGACAATCTTCCTAGATGATCCCATCAATTTCCATAGCTTTCAATGCTCTCTATGTACAGGCATTGTCAGCTTTCTTTGTTTTCCAGACGCATTTCTCTCTTTATGTGTATCAAATCTAGTTGCGTGTGTCCAATCCTCATTTCAACAAATAGCCTAACCAGCTTCTACTTGGTTTCTATTTGGTGAGCCAGAACTCTAGAAACTTGCTACACCGAACTCCCCAAATTCATAACGTGAATTCTGACGATTCTCTGCCCTGCTAATTTGGGGGCAGGTCAGATTTGGTTTCGGTGGCAGAAGAAATCATCATATCACCAGCATGACCGCCTCCAGCCCCATCCCAACTCTAAGAAACCGACTTGCCTTCTTCTCCCTGGGACACGGGGGCCTGTGTTCTCATAAATCCCGGGCCTCTTCCTCCCACACCAACTCATCATTTCAATACGTTCTTATTGCTTGCCTGAGAGATTGATTGATTGATGTCACCTGCACAGAAGCCGCCACACTATTAGAAGTTACGACTGAACACACAACGCGTGCTGAACTTTTTTCCCATTCAATCTCACAGATATTTCTGTCCTGACTACCTTTTGTGATGAGGCAATGGGCCTCGTTATTAGGACAATAGATTACAAGGATTGAGTTCCTGCTGACGGACACTGGCTTCGGGCACCATAAGGAATCCTACGTCTCCAAGGACCTGACCATTAGCAGGTTAAGATGAGTGAGCGTTAAATACGCCAACTGTGAAGTCAGGAGACTGTGTCCTACTTATCAGGTGCGAGACCTGAGGTGGGTTATAAAACCTCTCTGTGCCTTAATTTCCTTTGTCCTAAATGGGGTTGACAATAGTACCAACCTCATAGGGACTGTGAGAAGATTAAATGAGTTATATGTAAAGCGCATAATCAGTTCTGGGGCTTGGTATGTGCCAACGAAGTGATAACTATGGTTATTAATACCCATTTCTGAGTAAATACACAGAAAGGGTTTGGCGAGAGAGCTAACCTATGTACTTGAGCGTGCTGCTAATGTATACCGGGTTTATACTGTGGCACTCACTGCAATACAGTTGCTCCCAGGACTTCACAATTACAATAATTAGCTTGTGATGTTTTGATTGATTCTCGTCCGTGTTTCAGAGAGAATTGCCCTGGGTTTTTGTTGCCGTGAGTTAAGGCAGTCAAAACCGTGTTTCCCAACCAGGAAAAAAAATAATAAGCAATAATCTAATGTAACGAGAACATAACAAGATTATAAAACATAGCTATTAAAAATGATATCGCCATTTAAAAAAAATAATAACGAAATAGAACACAGCCAGTAGATGATGTCTTCGTGTCCCCCAGGGAAACATGGTTTTCAGCACTTGTTGTCAAAGCCATGAGAGGAGATGGAATTCCTTTGGGTTGAAGTGGTTCAGAATTGGCCTTTAATTGACCTGGGATGGAGGAGAAAAAAGGATTGGGTATAAAAATAAAACAGGGTTCCCTTAAAATCAGTCAAGCATTTTGGGGCGCCTGGGGGGCTCAGTTGGTTAAGTGTCCAACTTTGGCTCAGGTCATGATCTCGTGGTTCACGGGTTCGAGCCCAGCGTCGGGCTCTGTGCTGACTGCTCAGAGCCCGGAGCCTGCTTCAGATTCTGTCTGTCTGTCTCTCTCTGTCCCTCCCCCATTTGTACTGTCTCTCTCAAAAATAAATAAGCAGTAAAAAAAAAATTTTTTTTAATCAGTCAAGCACTTTAACCTGCCCCAGAGGGGTCTTGTTCTATCCTTAAAGTCTGGTTGGAGTATGAAAGGAAAAGACACCAGTGCTATTCTCTGGAAATATACAAATGAAATGTAAGTCTTTGTCCATATGGGGCAGGTTAGGAACTAATGTAGAGGTACATACTACCCTCATTTCCAGGTGCCATCCAGCTCCGACTGTGATTCAATTCATAATTAATAGTGTATGTAAAGTAAGCTGGCTGCCTTGTTCATTGCGATCTCCAATATATAGGTGGGAGTTAAACATGAAAGATAAGGGCTCTGAGCCACAAAAGAATGACTTTGGGTTCAAATCTGATTAACAGAGCTGCTTCAGCAAGTTACTCAACCTTTTTAACCCCCCAGGTGCCTCATCTGTAGAAGGGGAATAAAAATAACTTTCACCTCATAGGAATCTTGGGATGATCAAATTTATGAATGCTTGGAAAGTTCATGGCACTGTGCCTGGCACAGAGTACGTATTTGTAATAATGTAAGATATCGTTATCAGTTGTATGGTTTTGAAAATCCTCAGCATGTGTCGAACCCATACTCTTCATAAGGCTGGAGATAGATATCGTGAGGCCTGTTGTAAAGGTGAAGAAACGGGCGCCAAAGAGTTAAGAGACTCATTCAAGGTCCCAATGGGACCTTCGAAGCTGGAGCCCAGGGCTATCCATGTTCCTGGAAGGGATTACATAACCCAGGCTGAGACCCACTCTCGGACTCAGACACTTGGTGTTTGTCCCCAGCGAGGCAGTTACACAAAGGTAGGGGTGGGGGCCATCTTTCTTCGCCAGCAGTGGTACTCTGGCCAAGATGCTAGCTGAAGAACCTTCTGCTAATGGCCTGCATACTGCCCAGAACTTGTTTAGGAAAGCTGTGACTTCAGATCCCAGAGTTAAGAACCTGGTACTTTTCACTCATGTAGCAGCTTTAATTTTTGCTCTGCAACGTTGGGCATAAAAAACATCACATTAATTTACTTCTCTAAACCCGATGAAATCTGACGACATCCCCACTCACGTCGGTGGCAGGAATTTACTCCTTTCCTCTCCCCAGCTCACGTTGTACCTTAAACCAGGAAAGGGTCTCTTGTTTATCAATCCAACATAGTTGCCACAGATCCATTTTAAAGGTCCATTTTAAAACCAAAGGCTCCATCCCTCCAGCGGGGCAAACCCCAAGACCCTTTACTGTGCCAAAGATGCTCCTCTTAGAACTTAGTACCCCCACCCATTGTCCACATGCTGCCCCGTCAGATGTCTGGCGCCCTCTTGAGGCACTACATAGACATTGCACGGGCCTCTCCATACATACAGATGTCACTCCTTTCCCTCTTCTGGGGGTAATACCACCCATCTCCACCCCCCATTTCCAAGCCTCGGAGCACCTCTCCGCTCTTTGAGAAGTTGGCTCTTTTCAAAATGAGCCTCCCTAACTCTGTTTAAGAGGCAAGGGGAACCCCAGATATTCAAGTCGCAAAATCCTGCTTGCCCTCCAGAGGGACAAAAGGAAATGTATTTCTCCTTCTTTCTGAATCTTCTCCAGCAGTGAAAGGAAACACAAAAGCAAATGTCCAGAAACCAGCCAGCCACGTTTCTTTTTCTTCTTTTCAAATTAGACTCTCCAAAAAGTATTAAACTCAGGCCGAAAATGGAAACACTGTATTCTTTCATCAAGACTGCATGTTAGGGCTGGCTGATGCCTCAACACTTTGCAAAGATCCTTTGATTCTTTATGCCTTTGCAAGTAACTGCCTGAATTCTTGGTGGCGGCATCAGCTGCGCTTTGGAAAACAAACCATTACGGAATTCTGACTGGCAAAGCTGGTCATCCATCAACTCCAAGGATCACCACTGGTGAAACAGAGGATACATTACCTTCACATTGCCATTAACTTCCAGATGATTTAAGTTTGAATTTTATCTCATTCATCAAGTTTTACCATGGCCTGTTTCTCTCGGGACTTAAATTCTTCAAATAAAAGTTTTCTTCCTTAAATGTGTATCCATTCTTAGTCTGGGCCCCAAACATATAAGGCATGGTGGGTAAAGAGATCCAGAGTGAGAATAAAACACACGAAGACCCTCCCGGGGCTTATGCTTAAACAGACCCTGTCCTAGGTGTTTTACAGACATTGACTCATTTGATGCTCAGAACAACCTTTATTATCCTCATTTCATAGATGAGAAAATAGGCACAGAGAGGTTATGAAACTTGCCTGAGGCTACACAGCTAGCAGGTGGCCAAGGCAAGATCTAAGCCCAGGCAGTCTGAGCTCTTAACACAGGGCTCTCTCTCTCCACATTGTGGTTAAGTGCTAAGAAGAAAATAAACAGAATAATGATACAAAGGCTACCTGGTGGGTCCGGTGCGGGCGGGCGGGCGGGGCGGTGGGGTGGGTGGTGATCAGAAAAGGTTATCTAGGAGGCAGCAGCAGCGTTTGAACTAAAACCTAAAGGATGGCAAGGAGCCAGCTATGCAAAGAGTGGGGCTGGGAGAGTGGATGAGTATTTCCGGCAGAAGGAACAAGAAATGCAAAAGCCAAGGGAAGAAAGAATCTTCCAGGAGTAGGGGTGCTTGAGTGCGCTTGTTCGGTTAAGCGTCCCACTCTTGGTTTCGGCTCAGGCCGTGATCTCCCGGTTCATGGGTTCAAGCCCCATGTCCGGATCCACGCTAACAGCATAGAGCCTGCTTGGGATTCTCTCTCTTCCCCCTCTCTCTGGCCCTCCCCCACTCTCACACTCTCTCTCTTTCAAAATAAATAAATAAACTTAGAAGAATCTTTCAAGGGCAGAAATGTGGCCCTGTGTGGCAAAGCACAGGGTGGGGCGGGGGCAGGAGAATAACGTGATAACGTGATGGTTTCAGTAGCAATGAGAAGCCACCGACATGCTTATTCACAGAGATTATGACCTGATCTGAGATGTTTTGGAGGTCACTGGTTGCCAGGTAACAAAGGGAGAATCTGGAACAGAGGGTATGTGCAGGAGGGTTATGTAGCTGAGGGTAGAGGGTGAGATGGCCCCTGGTGGGGTCTGGTGGTGAGAGATACGGCCGGATGGATCAGGAGGGCCCGGTGCTCGTGACATTCTGGCCATCTGAAGAAGTGTAGACTCTATCCCTAAGAACCAGGGAAGCCCTGAACGGGCTGAAGCAAAGAAGTCCTGTGATCAGATCCGAGTTCTAGGGGGAGTTGAGCTGGTGTGGAGAACGCATTTGAGGGACAAGAGGGCAGGCCAGTCAGGAGGCTGCAGAGACCTCCCAGTGAAAGGTGACGGGGACCGATGAGGCTGGGCCCGGGGTTATTCATTTGGCAAAGATTAACATCACCAGGCATTGTTGGAACAAGTCAGACAAGGGCTGCTCTCAAGGACCTTTCCAGAGCCATTTATGAGGGCAGGCTTAGTGATAACTTGAAGGTAAGGAAGGAGAGAAAGAAAGGAGTTAAAGACCCCTTTCTCCCTGTTTCTGGCTTGTGCTGGGAGGAGGGAAGCTCTGTAGTTAAGTCGGGGAATTCGGAAAGAGGATTTGCCAGAGACGAGTGCAGTTCAGGATATATTAACAACTCCCCTGGCCAAGGCAGAAAAGCATCAGGTAGATAGTAGAAACAATCCAACGACTCTTTCTAAGGATGGGAACTAAATACCCCAAGAGAAGGGTCTGAACACCTCCTCTGTCATCCGTTCACTAGCCAGCGCAGTCAAAACAGATCAGCACTGGAAATACTCTTCCAAAGAAATAGCTTTCCCTCTGAGAGTGCCAACTGCATTATGAAAGAATTGGGCTTTGCATTAAAACCGTCTTCAAGGACTCCCAAAGTACAGAAACATCCCATTCAAATATGGCCTCCCCTGACTCAGATTCAGAAAATCAAGTCAAGTCCCGCGGTCAGGAGATGTGACCACAACAGGCTGAAACAAGTTAGGTATTCTTTATCACAGGCTCACCTTTTTCTCCAATGCTACCTGTATACAGAGATTCCCTTCTGTTGACCGAAGCCAACACCTCCCAAACTGCCAGAAATTTTCGCCTGAGATCTTTAGAGAATCTATGAACTGTGTCTGGAAAGACTTAACTTTCAATCATTGGGATGATGGAATATGCAATGCTTCTTTTTATTTCGAATGTTTAAGTCTTTGCTCCTGCTGCTATCATGGAAATAATGGTGCCAGATCTAATAGGTCCTTCAGTGATGGTGGAAAGGGAAGCAATCTCTCCCTTGAAGGAGGGAGGGATGGATGGATAGAGGCTGGGGGTAGATGGATGGAGGGAAGGAGGGAGGGAGGGAGGGAGGGAAGGAGGGATGGATGGAAGGATGGATGGAGGGAGGGAGGCAGGGAGAGATGTTGGGATTTCAAGCGATGACTGAGTTCTAGAGAAAGATTTTACCCCTGAGACAAGCGGGCTTTCCCACCCACAATAAGCGGGTGCTCTTGTCTGCCTCTCCCTTTATTTTATAATCAAACCATGTTTTGACAATTCGTGAAAAAAAATGTGTCTAGGGCAAATTGAGCTGCTGAAGCAGTAAACATTTAGACATATAATGTGAATTGAGTTATTGTTCTCGGTAGGGATATTCCCTGAGTTTGTTTCTCTTTTTTTGGAAAGACAACGCGCCAGCCCGTTGCCCTCCCCCAGGTCTCTTGAAATGCAGGTCTCCCTTTCCCTGGTAATTGTTGCGAATCCTTGACAATAGCCCCCAAGACGAGGTTATCTCGCAGCAACTTCCATTTCCAAAGAGTTGAGGGAGATAACAGTTGGACGACGCGGAGGGCTAAGCGCCGCACCTTCAGCCCAGTGCGGCCCAGGTGGCCTCCGCCGGCGGCTCCCAGGGTAGGAGGGGGCTTCCCGCGGTGGATCTGCTGGGGTTTGTCGGGGAGGCGGGGGGCCCTCCGTTTCGGCATCCCTGCGCTGCCTCTCGCACGCCTGGCTCCGCACGGCCTCTCCCGGGTTGCGGCCGCATTCGGGACCTAACTTCGTCCCGGCTGCGCGCGCAGCGGCGAGGGGACGCGGGGCTCTGCCGGCTCCCGGGGCGAGCGCAGGGGCGCGGGCGCTCATTGTTGTCCGGACGCAGGCGGCGCGGGACTCGCCCGGGCCCGCCCTCCGCACCTCCCCGCCGCCCGCCTGCCCTCGCCGGCCGCGCCGGGGCGGGGGGCCGGGGTGGGGGTGGGGGGGGGGTGCAGCGCGCAGGGGTGGGGGTGGGGGCCGTGGGGGGCGTGGCGCGGGGCGTGGAGGCGGGCAGGGCGCCCCGCAGCATGCGGCGGGCCGGGCGCGGGCGGGGGGCGGGCCGGCGGCGGTGCGCCCTGGCGCGCGGCCAGGCTCGGCGCGAGAGGCGCGAGCGGGCGATGGGCTGACGGCGGACCCGCGGCGGGGGCGGGGCGGCGGGGGCCGGGGCGGAGGCGGCGGCGGCGGCGGCGGGGGCGGCGGGGGCGGCGGGGGCGCGCCGGGACCCGGCGGGGCGGCTGCGGGCGCCGCGGAGGAGGCGGAGGCGCCGGGCGCGGATGCCGCCGGCTAGGCCACGGGCCTGCGCACCCGGGGCGAATGGGACGCCGGTTCCGGTGGATCCGCCGCTGCAAACCTCGAGTTCCTGGGCTCCGGGCGAAGCGCAGCAAATAAAAGGTAACGTGTCTTTGTTTCCCAGCCGCGACTGCCGGGAGGGATTCTGCAGCGCTTCGGTGTCCGTTTTTAAATGCTGGGGCCGGTGAAAGGGACATGACACTTCTTCCCTGGGAGCGTGGAGTCTCTGAGGTCGCGGATGTGACATTTTTTTCAATGCACACCCCACGTGCGGCACCTACCACACTCCCTTCTGCTGCCGGCCCCCTCCCCCCATACACTTTCTCCGGCATCTCCACCTTAAGCTGTCTGAATTTACCCGGGGAGAAAGGAAAGGACGTTGCTGTAAGCAGACCTGGGTGGGATTTTTTTTTTTTTTTTAAAGAAAACCCGTTTTTATGGAAGTGACAGGGGAGTCCTGTGCTTGGGGTGCCCGAGGGTGGCAGGAGGCGGGCAGATGAGCGTGCTGAAATTGACTGCCCTTTTCCATTCCAAATGGCTGCAGCAAGTTTGATGCATAGAGAAAGGGGGAGGAGAACTGGAGGAAACCTTCTTTAGGACGCGGTCGTTTATAAACGACCAAACGGCATTGCCTCGGTAGTGCAGACAGATGCCCGGACGTCGGTCCCTGTCGCGTTTGGGAGCGGTGAACCAGTCCTGCGCTTTGAAAGCGGTGTGGGCAGGAACTCGGTGCCTTTCTCCAGTAGCTCGTTAGCAGAGTAACCGCTCAGCAGATTCAAGCAAATTCTGCAAAATTTCCGAGGGATGGCCCTTCTAATAATAGCTCTGGCGGTGGTTTCCTAATAGACACTCATTCTGAACGATGCGGCCATGCCAGGCTGCCGGAAGCTCAGCTTGCTGAGAACGGCGACCCGACGCCGGTGAAGGACTCCCTGACCCCACCATGAATGGATGAGGCGCTTTCTCCCCTATGAATGGAACATCCCAACAGAGGCCACTACCGCTGCTCTGGCTTCTTTCCCTTTGAGTCCTCGCAGCTTCTCATGAAAGGGATTCTCAGAGCACCTCAGACAGGCACGTTTCTAAACCTGAGCTCTTCCGTGGTGACGGCCTCTTCGGTGTTGGAGGGTCACCGAGGTATTTTTAGACACCTGGTCAGGCCGACTTGATCTGCGTTCACCTGATTGGGCTTTAGGCAGCTGCTTGCACAGCCCTTCCTGCTCAGCATCCAAGTCTTGTGCTTTCCCAGCCGGAGAGCCAGGAGCGAACTTCTGACTTCATCCAGGGAAGCCACGGGGAAGTACCTCGGGGATGGGATGCAAAAAAATACCTCATATTCACTGGCACTTAGCTCTGTGTGCCATCTTGAAAACGTGCGACAAAGTGGGCGTTAGGGAGACAGGGAGGACCCACGCTTCACTGTTTTGTTTCTGGTCTTTGCATCACTTCGTGTTCCTTCGTAGCATTTGACCCCATTTCTGTGGAGTCTGATTTGGCCCCGGCCGGTAGCCCAAACCTTCGGATCAGCAGAAATCCGATTTTGAGTCTCCAGGTGCCACGCGTCTCCTGCAACCCAGAGTGATCAGGGGATGAGCCACTTCTGTTGGCCGATGGAACCATTCCGCTGCAAATGAAATCTGGATTTATTTAAGGCACAACGGAAATGAGGGTCATGCAACAAATAGATTGGAATCCATTTGGTCCTGAGAGGTTAAAGCGCTACAGTCAATTTAATTGGAAGCGATATTTGGACATGCTTTGAAATCAATAGTATACTGCCCTGCCCGTGAACAGAATGTTGCACCCTGAGAACTTGGAAAGAAGTTTCACCTGACGGGCAAAAAGTTGTGTGGGCAGGAGTAACCCTTTAGAAAAGAAAGAGAAAGACAGTTTCAGTTCCTCTTGTGTCAAAGGGAAGCACAGTTTGTAGAAGTGAGGATCAGAAAATCCCTGCACCCTCTTTTGTTCTGGCCAAGCGTGTGTTATCAGCCGCTGCTGTTGCCGTCTTCTCTTTGGCGCTCGTCTTGAACTAATTTTATTAATAAGGCTTGTTATTTATGGTGCGGGGCCTCTCTGTCATGTGTAGGTGCTATTGCCGAGTCCCCCGATGGCCTGGCAGGTGGCTGGTGCCATTAGCATTATCCTGTCGTTGGGGAAACTGAGACCCCTTGAGGTTCAGGGAGTCGCTGATTTCATAACCCGCGAGGCATGCGTGGCAGGCATGTACAGTGCTCGGTGTGGGGGGGAACAGCAAGGTTACAGCCTCAGGTCGAAGAAAAAGCCAAGAGGAATGAGTCCTTGCCTGGGTTCTGGAACTTGGGAAAAGGCTGGATAGACTAGTGGGTGTGCCAGCGTTTGTGCGGGAAGGGGCTCTCTCGGCAGCCTGGCTGAGTGGAGGCAAAGGTGTGGCTGGTCTGTGATGAGATAGATGAAGGGTCCAGGAAACCTTGCACTGAGGGGACCTGTCGGGGACCCGTGGCTTTAGTAAGTGTGGGGCGGGTGAGACCTCCTTCACGGGAGGTCACTCTGGACTTCCCTGCATCTGCGTTCCAACTTGGGTTCTCGTTCTTGACGCACGTGTGTGGGTGAGTAGGTAGAACACTTACTTACACTTCTACTCACATGCTGTGTGCTTATCTGTTCTAAGGGTTGCGTTTAGCCTGACACACGGAATGACTGAAAAAGTGAGGGGGCACTTTCCAGCCTAAAGCTTTGTTCTTAGATAATTTTGCGTACGTAGATACTTATCATTTATTTTAAAAGAAGGATCAGTACAGGGGCGCCTGGGGTGGCTCAGTCAGTGGAGCATCCGACTCTCGATTTCGGCTCAGGTCATGATCTCACAGTTTGTGGGTTCGAGCCCTGCGTTGGGCTTTGCTCGGACAGTGTGGAGCCTGCTTGGGGTTGTCTCTCTCCCTTTCTCTCTGCCCCTCCCCTGCTCGTGCTCTCTATAAACAAATAAATCAGAAGGAACAGTGCGGCTTCTGGAGCATTTCTAGTTTAATAGGTCAAAATGAGAAATAGACCTGATCGTAGTTAAATAGCTCTTGAAGTTATTTTAATTCACTCTGTGTACAGTATCAGAATGGATAAGTCTGGATTCAGGGACGGCTTTCATTTCCATCTTTTATCTCTTAGAGGTCACCCAATGTGTCAATAAAAGTTGTGGCAGAAATGCTCTCTTTAGGTTTATGCATAGCGAAAGATCCCAGCACCTCGATGAGAAGTGGTTTCTGAGACCTTACGGGGACATAAGCCCTTGGGATAAAGATCTTCCAATGGTTATTCAGCCTGACTTCCAAAAACTGGGTCCCCCTTGAGCCAGAGATGCTGCAGGCTCCCATTCCCTCGCGACCTCCCCAGGACGCTGTGGGTATCCGTTTACTCCACCCTCCCGCTTCGATTCTTTGCCGCCCATTTCCATTTCCCTCCGAAATGTGACGAATGGAACCAAAGACATGGGAGTTGAAGGGAGAAAAAGTCACCGCATCATTCCACTGCTTGCACAGGATACAGAGGTACTTGAACTTGTCCTACAATAAGCACAAGCAGAGACTTGAATCGGGGAAACCTGGCCGCTGTCGGGGAATGGTGGGATTTGAGTCTTTTACCTGGTGGTGTTCTCTTGAGCCCTAATCAGACCCCAGTCCCCTGCTGGTATTTTCTGTTTTTGTTTTTCCCAAGACCTCTGATCTCAGAGGCTGGTTCAGTAGCTGTTGGAGCTCTGGGCTTCAGGCTCCCCTGTTGCACATGCAGACTTGCTGGTTTCAGTACTCTGTCCTGCAAGAAGTTTTTGAATCAGCATAAATCCGGCTTATCAAACATTCTCTCCCCAGCAGTTTCCTTCTGGTTCCCTAAATCCATCATTTCCCACCCTTTCCTCTGTCCCGAGAGATCAGCGTGTCTTTCTCTTATAAGGAGTGATTCAACCACACCCTTACGTTTATGGCAGTCGGTTCCACCACTGAAAGCACCATCTTAAAAATACCCATCATTATGCCTCTCGTCCTCTCACATGAGCAGAGCGGTGGCCTCTTTGAATGAACTGCACTAATGCCTATTTGGGGTGCTAGAGAGGGAGTATGTCTGTGTGTGTGTGTGTGTGTGTGTGTGTGTGTGTGTGTGTTCAGTTCTTAATTGTATCAGTGGAAATTAGGTATTTTCCCCCAAAGAGAAATGCTCTTCTCTTTGAAGATGGAAATGACTACCAAGAATAAAGACCATGGTTATTGGAAAGAATGTGAAGAATATAAAGGAATAGGGGATCTGGTTCAGCTCAGTGGCCTCGTTAACTACCAAATAATAATCAAGGAAAATAACCAAATAAAAATCAAGGTGGTAGCCCCGTTGGGAACTGCGTGAGTACATACAGGCAGAGCTAAGTCTCATTTGGACGTGCGTTATCTAGGATCTAGCGTGTTAGGCAGGCAGGTCTCTATCTGTGGTGGTTTCTGGTTTTTTGTTTTAAACTCTGGCCATTCCATGATGCAGTACAAGAAGAAACTAGTCCGCGGTCGAGATTATCTGTCCATGCACACCCGTCCCCCTGAACTCTGACGACATTCACACGTGTTTTCCGGTTTCTCTCTTATTAGCAGTCATTTGCCTGTCCATGGTTACTGTATGCTTTATGTTCACATAATGCTCATGGCGTGTAAGTCCCTGATCATCATGGGCACTCAGTGGGTCCTCCTGGAGTAAGTAAATCACTGAGGGAATTTATCATACTGTGCTCCCACACGGAGACAGTTAGGCATCCTTAGAAACCTAGAAAGCGCGCTGGTCTAAAGTGAAATGTACCCTGTTGGGTCATCCTGTGTCTAACCGTGTCTTAGTCTGCACCGTGGTGTGGCCCCTCTTTCACAGTTGGTAATGCCTTACCAACCTTAGGGCTAGAAGTCTTGGTACTGATGCAAAACCCTAAACCTTTTAATGATAATTTTCACTTCAAATGAGCCAGAAGCTCTCCCCCCCAAACCTCAGGCTATAACTCCATAGTTTCCATCAAAACTAGCCTGTTCTGGTGACTCAGTCTCCTTTACAGGGCTTTCGCCTTTCTTTGTCCTTGCTGTATGAGGAATGCATGAAAAAAAAAAGCGTGTAATGGGGAATTAGATTGATAATGCATGACAGCGAATGGAAATGATGGTCGGAGCCTTGCCAGGCTGTGCCATTCATAACCATAAAATGCACAATTATGCTCTCACCACATGCCTGTGAACAAGTATATAGATGCAACAAACCCAAACTAGGAAACCAAATAGTGTGGAACCATCTGGAGCTGGGCAGTCTACCTACAGACCGAGCTGGGGACTGCAGTGCTCACTTACCCATCTCTCCGCTCCCACTGGATGCCCCCTCCCCCCCAAGTATCAGATACTCATTTCTCCGTGGCTCAGAGACAGAGAGAGCGCGCGTGCGCAGAAGAGAGGGGAGGGTAAGGACAAGAACCAGAGTGGAACTGAACACAGTGGAGAGCAGTGTTCTGGTGGTAATGCCTTCTTTTTCTACACAACAAAGGCAAAAATCCGGATCACTGTGTGACGTTCTTTGATTACTTCCCATTCATTGCCATTAATTAGGAAGATTTTCAGCTGCTGTTTACTTATTGATGTAGCACTCAGGTAATTAATGCAGGGCGTTAATGGCAGAAAGAAGCCTAGAACCTGAGCTGTACTAGATGCTGGTGGGAGTTTTTCTCTCGGCACCCACAACCCCAGGACTCTGCAAATACGGGGAGTTCCTCCGTAGCCTGAGAAATCAACATACCAATTTGCATAATACCCATCAGAAATTATTTAAGCACTTAATAACCTTCTTGGTGTTACATAAAATAAATCAGAATGAGAGATGGTCCATCTTCTGGAGACAGATTAAACAGGCAGCAGAATAAGAGCATTAAATAAATATAGAAACCAGGGAGGTATTATTTATAGAACATTATAGCCAGATCCAGGACAAGGATATATTTTAGGTGAACCCTCAGGGGCAGCTTATGGGAATAGTTTGCCTGGACAAGGTGGAGTGAGCCAGAAAACAGGCTGGCATTTGTTTGTGGTTCCTTCTTTCTTTGTGGTGGAAAATAGGAATTCTGTAACCCACAACAATTTAGTGTGTCGCCATCCTGTTCCTAAGGTTGTAACTTAGTCGATAGAGGTTTTGTGCCTCTTTAGACACAGAGATCTAGAACTTCAAACTTGGGAGAGATATGCAAATACTCAAAGAATAATATCCAAAACCATAGTGTTTTGTTTTGTTTCTTCTACAGCTAGACTCTTCTTTTCTTCTTGCCACCATAACTGACCACACTCTTAGGGAACTGACAAAACCCGACTGAAAAATCCTGTAAGCTGTAAGGTTTTTTTAAAAAAATTGTTTTTAATGTTTATTTAATTTTCAGAGGGAGAGAGAGAGAGGTAGCAAGTAGGGGAGGGCCAGAGAGAGAGGGAGACAGAGAATCCGAAGCAGGCTCCAGGCTCCGAGCTGTCGGCACAGAGCCTGACATGGGGCTTGAACTCATGAACCGCGAGATCATGACCTGAGCCGAAGTTGGATGCTTAACCGACTGAGCCACCCAGGCGCCCCTAAACTGTCAGTTTTATACTATTGTTTTCATTTGTCGAACGGAAATAGAGAAAAGTCGGTGTTTGAGCCCACGTGCTTATTTGCATGTAGCACAGGTGGACGCGAGCGAGGACACTTATGTCCCTGCCGTTTCCCTGCTGATGAGTAAGCGAGGAGGCAGACAGCACATGGCACTTGCTCCTGCCCTTGTCCTGAGACCCTCACTGAGACGCTGATTCTCCCTTTGGCTGTTGATCAATTTCCCCTAAATCTGACTCCTTAAAGGAGCTTCCAGAGTTCGCGAAGGCCTTGCTCAGTTTCCCCTCTTACCGGTGGTTGTTGGACCACCAGTCTCTGCCTCCTCCTCCGAGGCTCGGCAACCATTGTCCTGTGATAGATGAGTCACTAGTCTGCCTCACTCTTCCTCTTTGATGCATTACTAGTATTAAGCTCTTCAAGCCTTTACAGTAAATTTCTCCAGCGCCTTGCTCAGCTGTTTCCTCCCCAGATTCTTTTGGGGTGAGGTGCCCACTTGTAGTTCAGCGTCTCCCCTTTTCCTGGGTTATCACAAGATCGTCACAGCATACCCCTTCCCCACCTTCCTAGCTTGGTGCATGTGTGCCTGTGTCTGCAGCACCCACACATCACCTCCCCACCCTTGTTGCCCCCTCCCGCCTGCACTTCCTTTAAACCACAGGGCTACACATGGACCAGAAGGACCCGCCACAGCCTGGAAGCTCCTTGTTTCTTAAACTTCTGTTCTTTTTTCTTTTTTTAATGCGTATTTTTTTAAATTTTTTTTTCTTAATGTTTTTATTTATTTTTGAGACAGAGAGAGACAGAGCATGAGCAGGGAAGGGGCAGAGAGAGAGGGAGACACAGAATCGGAAGCAGGCTCCAGGCTCTGAGCCATCAGCACAGAGCCCGATGCGGGGCTCGAACTCACGAACTGTGAGATCACGACCTGAGCCGAAGTCGGACGCTCAACCGACTAAGCCACCCGGGTGCCCCAATGCGTATTTATTTTTGAGAAAGAGAGCATGAGCTGAGGAGGGGCAGAGAGAGAGGGAGACACAGAATCCGAAGCAGGCTCCAGGCTCCGAGCTGTCAGCACAGAGCCCGACACGGGGCTTGAACTCACAAACCGTGAGATCACGACCTGAGCCGAAGCCGAATGCTCAACCGACTGGGCCACCCAGGCACCCCTCTTAAACTTCTGTTCTTACGGTAACTCTCACGCACTGTGTCAGTCTGGTTGGGCTGCCAGAAAAATACCGTAGACTGGGTGGCTTATAAACTACAGACATTTATTTCCTATAGTTCTGGAGCCATAGGAGTGTCTGAGGGAGGCATTCTAGGCAGGTGTGGGAGCTCGTCAAAAGCCCCGAGAGGAAAGAGTGACATGGAGGGAACAGTAAGGAGATGACTGTTGAAGAGCAGACTGAGTGAAGGAGACACAGAGTCGGAATCACGTGGGGCCTTGAAAGCTTGCGACCAGGGGCAGGGGGCATCGGAGAGTGCAGATCTGGGGAGCACCACGGCCCCACCTGGGCTGCACAGGGATAGTTTTATGGTGCTGTGTGGGGACCAGACTGCGAGGCCAAGCAGAGGTGACACAGGAGGTGCCAGATGAGTGGCAGTTACAAGAATCAGGCAGGTGATAAATGATGATGAAGTGTTCAGTGTCTGGGTATTTTAGAGAGAACCAGTGACATTTTCTGGTGGGTTGGGGGTAGGATGTGGGATGCAAGACAGAAGTCCACTACTGGGGCCCAAGGAGCAGAGCTTGGTGCTGGAGTTGCTGGTACATGACAGGGGAAAGCCGTGGATGGTGGTGGGTTGGGGAGGAGGATAGGTCAGCAGTCCTGTTTGGCACATGCGGAGTTTGAGGTGCCTTCCAGATCGCCACACGGCGACATTGAGTGGGCAGGTTTATACAGAATCCTAGATAAGCCTGTGGAAGGAGGAAGCCCGGTGACTTAGGGCTCAGCCACCTAGAGATGAGGTGAGATGATGCCAGGCCTCAGTCCTGAATAAGATGAGATCTGAGGAAAAACCATAAGCACCAAACTTCAAAAGAAAAGAATATAAGTTCTAAAAAATGAAGTAATTCCTTAAGGTGTGAAGAACTCTGTTATGGTGTGTTGCTTCAGCTGGAATTCTCCACATCCTCCTGAGGGTCTGTCTCTTTTTTGATGTGTGAGAGGAGTATCTCTAACCCTCACACTGTAATCACATTTATTGATGGGCCATGGGCATGCAATAAACACACATTTAAAGGGTCCTATTGGATAAGGTTTTGTTTTTGTTTTTTGTTTTTGTTCTGTTTTTTAACTTTTTTAATGTTTATTTATTTTTGGAAGAGAGAGACAGAGCATGAGCATGAGCAAGGGAGAGGCAGAGAGCGAGGGAGACACAGAATCCGAAGCAGGCTCCAGGCTCCGAGCGGTCAGCACAGAGCCCGACGCGGGGCTCGAACTCACGAACCGCGGTATCATGACCTGAGCCGAAGTCAGATGCTTAACCGACTGAGCCACCCAGGTGCGCCATCTTTTTTAACTTTTTAAATTTATTTTGACAGAGAGAGAGTGTGTGTATGCACAAGCGGAGAAGGGGCAGAGAGAGAGAGAATCCCAAGCAGGCTCTGTGCTGTCAGCATGGAGCCCAATGTGGGGCTCGATCCCATGATCCATGAGATCCTGATCTGAACCGAAATCAAGAGTCGGGTGCTTAACCGACTGTGCCCCCCCTTGTTTGATAAGTTTTGTCATATGAAGCCATCACCATGATCCAGAATTGTAATTCCCTGCTTCCAGTCAGTCACGTTTACTGAGACTCTTGTGTGTTTAAAGCTCCATGCTAGGAAGTGTGAAGGATCTAAGATGTAATCGCTCCCCCTGCCTCCTGTATTTGTTCTGTTGTAGCATCCAGACTCCCTACATAGTTCTCCAATCACAAACTCATTTCAAGGCCTTTTCTAAAGTGTTTGCTGAAAGGACACTCAAGTTTGGTGTCCAGAGGGTTTGAAATGACGTATGTAGGTCACTTGACCTACCGGGACTGCTGGTTAAATCAGGAAAGAGGAACGATCAGGAGCCCTGCATCTTTTAATCCGTTGTGATACAGGCAAAAAACATGTCCCTCGTTCCTTCTTTCGTGGAAGCCGCCCAAACAGCAGGCTCGGCTCCGTCCTTATTTTCTGTGCGTAGTCAACACAATAATTACCTCCTGCCGAAAGCCTTGAGAAATTGTTTCTGTGTCCAATTAGAACTTTTGATTTGACTAGCAGATACACATAACGTCTTTACTTCTGTAACTACTCACTAATGATATGCACCCTGGATATTTTTAGACCTACCATTTGCCAAACGGCCATTGCATTTTAAGGCATTGCATTTCCTGTGACAGCTTTTCCACTGACAGACTTGTGGGACCGTGGGTGAAAAGGAAGGGGGGGGTGTGGAATTCCTCTTTGGTTTTGGAATCCTCTCCCTCCCTCCCCCGCCCCCCCTTCCCTTCCTTTCCCGGCCTTACGCCCACCCCCAGTTTTAAATGGGGAAGAAGTGCAGTGGTTCTGGAAACTTGTCCTGTGCACGGTGCTGGGGCAGCAGAATGAGGAGCCCCACGAGCAGGTCTCCAGCGGGGTCTGGGGTGGTTCGTGGGGCAGCCAGGCAGTGTTGAAACCTCTGACAAGATGAACGGAGGAAGGGAGCCGCCAGTGCAGCTGGAGCGAGTGCGAGGAGTCTCTGCCAGGCGTCTCCAGCACAGTCCTTTCCAGACAAGTCCGTTATGTAAATATCCAGGCCGCAGCCTCCAGCCCGGATTGCCTGCCCGGTCGAGATGTCAAAGGTAGCTGCAAAAACTTCCCTGAATGCAAGCGGAGCTCCTCAGCTCTCCCCTCACTCAGCTCTTTATTGGGGCATCTGGGCAGGCAGGGGGGTGTGGGGGGGGTGGGGGGGGTGGTGGTGGTGGTGAAGGCTTGCTGTTGTCTCCGGGAGCTAGGACCCTCCCCCCCCCCGCAGGACTGTGGCTTTCCAGACGGGGTCATCCACGGCCTTTCAATGTGCTCTGCTGCGATGCTCCTGCAATTTTGGTCTGATCTAAGCATGAATCTCAAAAGGGCCGGCTGTTGGGCTGGAATGCTTCCTTCCAAGCCCGGAGGACTTGACGTCTGAGCCCTGGGCCCCTGGACTCAAGCACGACAGGCGCTCAAGTGGCCGCTTCGTGTCCCCTGCAGGTTCTGTGAAAGCAGGTGGCCATGTCCCTTTCTTAGGTGGCCTTCTCCCCCTGTGCCGCAAGAGTCCCCTAAGAGGGGAATTCCAAAGACCTAAGAATAGAATTGCAGTGTCTTACAGGTGGTCTCCAAATCACGCTTCCGTCCCCTACAACCCCGGGGATAACGGAGAGCTTGCGTGTCATTAACAAAGGGCATTGTTTAAGCGAAGGAAAACCCGCCTCCAAATTGTGTGGCAAGACGTCCCAGCTACCGGTGATGGCCACGGTCATTTGACACGTGGCCCTATAGCTCATACGTGCTACAAAGAGTGCGTGTATTCCGCAGCCTGGGTTCTGGGTTATGTGTCTACAGAACAGGCAAATCAAAACCGGTCTCACTGAAGGCAGATAGTACCTGTATTTGGGGGTTGCCCTTGAAATACGTAAGGATATATGTTGTGTGAATATATGTTTAGGAATTCGTGTAAAAATAGGTGCTGAGCGCCTGTTCGGACAGTCTTGTCATTCTGTGTCAGTCACACGTATAATATCATTTTAATGTCAACAGAATGCGTACGGTAAAAATGTGATTCGTAAGACCCACGGTCGTAAATCGTGTTGTCTCATCCCGCTAATCACAGTATAATCACAATAAGGAAAAATTGGGGAAAAAAAAATCTGTAATTTAAAATGACAGATTGAATCAGACGTTAGAGCATGTAGGCAAATTCATCATGTTACCAAGAAAACATCGTTGAAGTTCTTGGTCACCAAGTGAATGGATACAAAACCAGGCGTGTAGCCCCTGCACACAGCCTTGTATTTTATTTTATTTATTTTTTTTTTATTTATTTATTTTTTATTTTATTTTTGGGACAGAGAGAGACAGAGCATGAACGGGGGAGGGGCAGAGAGAGAGGGAGACACAGAATCGGAAACAGGCTCCAGGCTCCGAGCCATCAGCCCAGAGCCTGACGCGGGGCTCGAACTCACGGACCGCGAGATCGTGACCTGGCTGAAGTCGGACGCTTAACCGACTGCGCCACCCAGGCGCCCCCAGCCTTGTATTTTAAACACAGGACATTGGCCTGCACGTTTGCACGAAGGAAATGGGTAGGAAAAAAAGCAGAGTGTGTTTGTGCCTGCCAGTCGGTAGCGTGGTTTTTCAAAAAACTCGTGAAACAGGGAGTGGATGTTGCCAATATTTGGTTCATCGAATGTAATATTGTGGCAGAAAGTGTTATAATACATGAGTTATCGGAACGAATTTTCTTTTTAAATTCTTGTCTGTAGGTGTGCACAGATACCCATGACATACCTTAGGGTGTTTCTGTCCCACCTCCCGCCCCCCCCCCCACCCCGCCCGGAGGTCAGTAATCCTTTCTACAACGTCCCTGGCTAAAGGTCTTCCGGCCCCTTCCTGATCACATGCGGTGATGACGGGGCCACCCATTCCATTTTGAGCAATGACGGTCTGTTTGAAAGTTCTCCCTTCTGTTGAATTCAGATGTGTCTTCTGGAACTTTTCTGCTCATTGATTCCATTTCTGCCCACCCAAGCAAAGTTCTTCAGCCTCCTCACTAAATCATTAAATTGAATCATCATATTAGCATGAAATCATTAAATTAGCAAGTCCCTACATCTAGGCATGCCCCGTTGAATTTATACCTGGTTTTGTGTGTGTGTGTGTGTTTTTAGGGTTTCTTCATTTTTCAGAGAGAGAGAGAGAGAGAGAGACAAAGTGTGAGTGGGGGAGGGGCAGAGAGAGTGGGAGACAGAATCTGAAGCAGGCTCCAGGCTCTGAGCTGTCTGCACAGGGCCCAGTGTGGGGCTCAAACTTATGAACCACGAGATCACGACCTGAGCCGAAGTCGGACACTTAACCGACGGAGCCCCCCAGGCGCCCCGAATTTATACCTGTTGTCTCCATGGAATCGACACCCTCCCTCTTCCCTCACTACCATGTCTTGGCCTGGACCATAGATTATAGTGCAGCCTTTCCACTAGAATCTTTGTCGTGTAGGCTGGCATTTAGTTTTCCTGAGAAGACCTCATTTCCAGATCTTTACCCAATCTGGTTACTATTCTTTGCCTTGCTCTGCTTTCCTTCGTTTCCCATGTAAAATATGGCGCCCACAATGAACGTAGGTTCCCAGAAATGGCTTAACCGTGGTGGCGTGTGGGAGGGTCTAATCCCATTACTCGGGATGCTGTGCTTCTAGCATGTGAACTGAGAATCAGACCCCCAAGCTGTGAATGATGCGATCCCAGCTGTTTTAGATTTTGAAGTTACCATCTACACCTCCCTGTCAGCTGTAAATTTGGTCAGCACACTTTCTTCGTCCGGTTGTAAGTCATGGGGGGGGGGGGGTGATGCAGATATTGAGAAAGACAGCCGATACCTAGGATTTCCTTACCGTTTTCCAAGCGCATGTGTGTCTTCTGCGGCACTGAGCCTCAACACTGCAGATTCCCTCATTTCTGCGTCAGTTAGGGTTAAATCGATTTGAACACGATGTTCGGTGGCTCCTTACTATTTCATCAGTGATGGAGCCACCCTCAGGCCATCGAGGATATGGTTGCTCCTCCCTTTTGTCAGCATAAATAAATGGCTTTCTCCTCTCTCCCTGTGCACCCGCCACTCTCTGCTTTCACCTCTTCTGCACGGTCCACGTTTCCAGAATGCACCCCCTTCTCTCCCATTCCGGGCCTCCTGACATCAGGCTGCCTCTGCCAGACGTCCCGTTGCTCACATGTTACTTGCTCACCTGAGTATTGCCCAGTCCCCCCAGATGGGAGTGACGGTCCCTCCCAACCTGTGCCCAGAACGTCTGACGCCCACCCTGTTGTCACACAGATTACACCGCACTCACCGGTGAACTGCGGTATTTCTTCGTGGGACAGAGAAGCTCAATAAACATAGGAACAAAATCGCGTGCATCGTCATATATCTAATAAGATGCCCTGCACATAATTCTGTACCATAAACACTGGCTGAATGAACACAAGCTGTGGTAGACATTATCCCACATCACCCTTTAACCCTGCCTCTCTTATCTCATGAGCATGGGTCACTAGATTACTCTCCAGCTTCCTGGAGAAGGAGACACATCTCTTCTCTAGAAGAGAAATTACCCAGCCATAGCATATGAACTCTTTAGCCGTGGGCAGCTTAATTTTCTTTCCCATAGGGTACTAGTAACCTTCGTGTTACGTTGTAATTATCTACTAATGAAATAATTTTATCTTTAATATATTAACCCCTCATTATAGTTGCCATCACCCTCTCCCCAAAGTTTGCAGTTGCTTTTTCTTTCTTTCTCTCTCTCTTTCTTTCTTGCTTTCTTTTACATTTATTTATTTAAAAAAAATTTTTTTTTTAACGTTTATTTATTTTTGAGACAGAGAGAGACAGAGCATGAACGGGGGAGGGTCAGAGAGAGAGGGAGACACAGAATCGGAAGCAGGCTCCAGGCTCTGAGCCATCAGCCCAGAGCCCGACGCGGGGCTCGAACCCACGGACCGCGAGATCGTGACCTGAGCTGAAGTCGGACGCTCAACCGACTGAGCTACCCAGGCGCCCCTACATTTATTTATTTTTGAGAGACAGAGAGAGACAGTGTGAGCAGGATTGGGGCAGAGAGGGAGGGAGACATAGAATCAGAAGCAGGATCCAGGCTCCGAGCTTTCAGCACAGAGCCCGACGCGGGGCTCGAACCCACGAACCGTGAGATCATGACCTGAGCCGAAGTCGGACGCTTAACCGACCGAGTCACCCAGGTGCCCCATTGCGGTTGCTTTTTCTTTTGCTCAGGGTGTTTGCGAAGTAAAATTACTTCTCTTTTTTTAAATGACGTGTTTTAGTCTAATATATACATTTTTCCCTTGGAGCTCACGCATTGCTTTCATGCTCAGAAAGCCCTCGTAAATAAATCACCTATTTTTAACATTACCTTTATGAACCACGTGGAATTTATTTCAGGGCCAGAGGTGCAGTTAGTTTATGTTGTATTAGCTAGCCCCACCATTTCCCTCCTTGCTTGAGAAGGTTGAAACGAACCCAGAACTGGGTAGTAAGTCGTTGAGCGGCTCGTCTTGGCACAAAAATCCATTGGCTGCAGACCATGAAAACACTACTTTTCCCCCTCGTCTTGCTTTCAACGTATCTTTGAAGGCACTTTGATTGTTCTTAGGCTTTCCTTCTTTCGCATGTCAACTTGGGTTCTCCGCCTCTGTCCGTTTGTGACACACTGAAAATATTCCTCCTGTTTGTACACGATACAAAGTCGCCCTGCGCTGCCTTGACACACTGTATATGTTGTACCCAAATCTCGGGAGTTCTCTTTGTGGATACGTTGTGTTCTTTGGATGTCTCTATCTTCACGCTTTCCTCCAATTTCATTTTTATGTCATGAAATTGTTACTTGTTAAGTCTCCATTCTACATCCTTTTAGCTCCACAGAGTCAACCTTTTCGTTGTTGTTTTTCTGAACTTTCAAAAACTGTTTTCTTCGTGTCCGGGGTCCCTGTCTGACTCCTCGGCCCTCCTTTTCTACTGTAAAGATTCTAAGTACAGTCATCCAAGTGAAAGAAGTATAGTTATTTGCCTCTTGCTTTGGGAGAAGCTTCTCCATTCTACCCCAAGACTCCACCACTAAGATACAAGAGCCAAATGCAACACGATACAGAACACCTGTGATTTTCTTAGCGTCTGTCCTTAACTTACGGTGGGATGTTAGCTGGGTAGGTAGGTTCTTACTGCTTCTTTGCATCTTTTGTTTCTTCGGGGTTAATACCTCGCTCGGCCGCATAGAGAGGACGTCTGCATGGACACCTGTGCTGGGAATGGTGCGTAAGAGTAACACCCCGCACCTGCCCAGAGAAACAGGTGCAAGAACCTTCGTCTCCTCCGTGAACGCTGCAGACTGCGGCCTGGCGGTGTGTGTTGTCCAGCCAGTATTGAAGCACGTGTCGTGGGCTGACTTTCCCGAACGTCCTTTTTTAGGCCAGAGTTCCTCATGTCAGCTCTCCCGTTGGCGATTGCCAGCTAGCGCAGGATGGCTGTGGGAGACGCTTCCACTGGGGAGAAGGACTGGCCATCCAGGGCCCCTGTCTGGATGAAATGCCCCCTCCACATATAGCCAGGGCCGCCACAGCTCGGGACAGCTGTCCACGCCAGTATCCTAACCCACCCTGCCGAGTATCAAACTTCTTATGTGAGTGGACAGAAAGCCTCAGCCTCACCTGGGCCGTCCTGGAGTTGGGTGGGGAGGTTCACTGTGTGCTGCTCAGAGAGGCCTCGCATTTCCCTACTGGAAACTTCTAAAGGCCATACTGATGGAGAGCCTCCTACGCCCCAAGCGTTAGGAATGACCTGCATTAACTTAGTTATTCCTCACAGCAGCCCCTCGGGGGTGGTACCATGACTGTCTCGGTCACGTCGAGGGAATGAGACACGGGCTGGTTCAGTGACACGCAGCGGGTCGCCCCCGGCTCGCCTGTGGTGAAGCCGGCATAAAACACAAACCCACGCAGTCAGGCTCCGAGCCAGCCTCCCGTCCTCCGTGAGCCCCGGGGAGCAGACCGGGCAGGGCGACGGGGGGGGGGGGGGGGGGGGGGGGGGGGCGGGGGAGGGACATGGTGCCTCAGGCCTGGGGCAGCAGCTGGACGGGGCGGGGCGAGGGGAAAGCATGAGCGTCCGCAGAGCTGGGTCTGGAAGAATGAGCAAAAGCCAATGTCCGTCTCTCCCTCCAGCCAGGGGTCACTGGTAAGAAGTGTGACCCTGGCTCTTTGTCATCGCGGTGTCTTGGCAGCTGGCTCAGCCCGGGACCCCCAGCTCCTTTCCTCTGTCGGGAGTAGGCTCTGGACCCTTCCTGTCCCCTCTGCAAATACTAACAGGAATGGCAGTAATCTCACAGCCCAGGGCGGGTAGGATCAAGTCTCCTTGTGTGCGCGGGGCGTCCGGGACCCTGGGTCTGGCAGAAAGCACCAGCCTGCAGACAGTCCGCTTACCGCTCTCGAGGCATCGGTGGGAGGGGAACGCAGAAAGGCCTGGTGCCCTCTGGGACGCCGGACGCCTCCCCTGCGCCGAAGGTAACCGAAGCCAGCTTTCAGCCCTGCTTGCCAGCTGGGGACCTGCAGTGCAGGGCCTAACCGCGGGGCCCGTGCATTCCGGGCTCCCGGTGTCCGTCTCCTCCTGACCGTCTATCAGAGGGGTTGGCCTCAGACGGATGAGGGGGATGGTCTGGCCCGTCGGTTGGTCGCGCCTCGCGCCGACGGGACCTTGTCTTTCCAAGTCTGCGACGTACCGGCCTCCACGTCAGTAGCTTGTCCTCCAATTGCAGTGTTTTGTTGGAAGGTGGGAAGAGTACCCTTCCTTCCTTCCTCCTTTCCCTCTTCCCTCCCTTCCCTCCTCCCTCCCTCCCCCTTCCCTCCTCCCTCTTTTCCTCCTCCCCCCTTCCCTCCCTCCTTCCCTCCTCCCTCCTTCCCTCCTCCTTCCTCCCCTCCTCCCTCTTTCCCTCCCCCCTCCTTCCCTCCCTCATTCCCTTCCCCCTCCTTCCCTCCCTCCTCCCTTCCTCCCTCTTTCCTTCCCTCCTTCCCTCCTCCCTCTCTCCCTCTCCCCTCCTTCCTTCCTCCCTTCCTTCCTCCCTCCTTCCCTCCTGTCTCTTTCCCTCCCCCCTCCTTCCCTCCCTCCTCCCCTCCTCCCTCTTTCCCTCCCTCCTCTCCTCCTCCCTCTTTCCCTCCCCCCTCCTTCCCTCCCTCATTCCCTTCCCCCTCCTTCCCTCCTCCCTCTTTCCCTCCCTCCTTCCTCTTTCCCTCCCTCCTCCCCTCCTCCCTCTTTCCCTCCCTCCTTCCCTCCTTCCTCTTTCCCTCCCTTCTCCCCTCCTCCCTCTTTCCCTCCCTTCTCCCCTCCTCCCTCTTTCCCTCCCCCCTCCTTCCCTCCCTCATTCCCTTCCCCCTCCTTCCCTCCTCCCTCTTTCCCTCCCTCCTTCCTCTTTCCCTCCCTCCTCCCCTCCTCCCTCTTTCCTCCCTCCTTCCCTCCTTCCTCTTTCCCTCCCTCCTCCCCTCCTCCCTCTTTCCCTCCCCCCTCCTTCCCTCCCTCATTCCCTTCCCCCTCCTTCCCTCCTCCCTCTTTCCCTCCCTCCTTCCTCTTTCCCTCCCTCCTCCCTCCTCCCTCTTTCCCTCCCTCCTTCCCTCCTTCCTCTTTCCCTCCCTTCTCCCCTCCTCCCTCTTTCCCTCCCTACTTCCCTCCTTCCTATTTCCCTTGTCCCTCTTTCCCTTCCCCCTCCTTCCCTCCTTCCTTCCCTTCCCCCTCCTTCCCTCCCTCCTCCCCTCCTCCCTCTTTCCCTCCCTCCTTCCCTCCTTCTCTTTCCCTCCCCCCTCCCTCCTCCCCTCCTCCCTCTTTCCCTCCCTTCTTCCCTCCTCCCTCCCTCCCCCCTCCTTCCCTCCCTCCTTCCCTCCTTCCTCTTTCCCTCCCTCCTCCCCTCCTCCCTCTTTCCCTCCCTCCTTTTCTCCTCTTCTCTCCCTCCCCCCTCCTTCCCTCCCTCCTTCCCTCCCTCCTTCCCTCCTCCCTCCTTCCCTCCCTCCTTCCTCCCTCCTTCCCTCCTCCCTCCTTCCCTCCTCCCTCCTTCCCTCCTCTCTCTTTCCCTCCCCCCTCCTTCCCTCCCTCCTTCCCTCCTTCCTCTTTCCCTCCCTCCTCCCTCCTCCCTCTTTCCCTCCCTCCTTTCCTCCTCCTTCTCTCCCTCCCCCCCTCTTTCCCTCCCCCCTTCCCTCCCTCCTTCCCTCCTTCCCTCCCTCCTTCCCTCCTCCCTCCTTCCTTCCCTCCTTCCCTCCTTCCCTCCTCCCTCCCTCCTTCTCCACAGCCCACAGCTTCACTCTGGGTCAGAGTTCCTCTTCACCGGGATCACCAAGCCCAGCAGTGGAGCTTCCTGTCTGCCCTCACTGCTTAACTGTCTGGGTCCACTTCCTCGTCTTCTAACGTCAGACCCAGAGAACGTTAGTGCTTCCTGAGCCTCTGCCCTGCAGCACCACCTGGGGAGAATGGGGATGGCTTGTCCTGTAGGACTTGTGGTTCCATCACACGCGACGCTGGTCCTTGGGTGGCAGAGTCCGGCTTAGCACTGTCTACCCCAGAGCAACGAGCAGCCCTG